>NC_133523.1:28992500-30415000 GCF_049354715.1 Callithrix jacchus
AAATATTCCTGGGACTTTTTGCAAGTTGGTGTGACTTAGGTAGGCAGCCCAGAGCACAGCCTTACAGCTCCATTGACAACAGCAGCACCGCCTCAAGGTCAAGGTCAAGTTCAGGATGTCACCTCCTTTAGCAAAGTCAGCTACTCATTGGGAGCATTTCCTCTCAAAAGCTACAGATTCGTGTGTCTTTCGGCAATACTCATGCCGAGCTCTGTGCTGGGCTTGGGTTTCAGAGCCAGCTGGAGTTTGCTGGACACTGGTCCTGATGGTCAAACACCATGAGGTGTCCGCTTTGGTGGCAGGAGATGACAGAGTGTGATGACCCTATTCCCAGAACGGGGACAGCTTCCCGCTCCCCTGCCCCTCGTGTGGGCCAGTGAGAAGCCATCAAGCTGAAGGGCCGTGTGTCATTCGCTCTTGCTTGAAGATGAGTTAAAGGCACACAGTTGCAACCATAATGTGTTCTCTGTCATTTGATTTAACCACTCCTGCCATCAAATAAGGACAGGAAGAAGGAAGCCAGGTCACCTTGTCTTTTGAGGAAAGAAAGAGCTATGGGAAATAGTAAGACAGGTTAGAGACGGGGTCCCCATTGATCCATGGACCGTGCCCAGAGGACAGTGAGCCAGCGGAAGGGAGTGGGCAGAGGAAAAGGCTGACCCCTGAGCCCCGCAGAGGCAAAACAGGTACTAACTAGGAGGCTGCAGCATTTTCATACTTTAAGGGTTGCTAGAAGTGCTGCCTCCCAGCTCTCCACAGGCCTGGGTGCTCAGAGCAAGTGGGGTCAGCAGAAAGAAGGCTGCAGAGTGGACCCCTGTGCCACCTCTCTAAGGGCTGGAGCTGGCAGTGGGGGGTCCTTGCTGAGGACAAGCTCAGCTTAGGGGAAATTCCAGCCAGACAACCACCTGGTAAATCGGAGTAGCCCTTGTATGGGATTAGGGAAGACACAGATGAACATCATTCAAAGGAAACCGCTACCCTGCTGAAATCTCAAGTCCAAGGGCCTGCTCAGGGAGTCAGGCATGTGTCAGTGGGGACAGAGGGCTTCATACAGCATTAACCTCTAAGAAGCTGCCTTCACAGCAGCTCCTGCTCAAGCATTAATTCATTTTTACCTCCCGTACCGATAAAGACACACCCCACCATTGGCTCTTCTAATGACGGATGTGGTCCCACAGCCCTGCTGTGGTCCTCAAAGATGTGGTGCCCACAACCAGGGATATTGCTCCTGCCTCTAGCCTTCTCCCTTTGCTCACCAGTCTGAGTCATCTCTTACCCAGCTGTTCACCCAAAACTTAAAATAACTAGGCAAATGCCTAACAGCTCCCACCCTAACCCAGGACTCCTCATAAGATCTAGAAGAAAGGTAGGAAACCCAGCTTGGGCCTCCATCTCCTGAGAGCACTCCAGCAGCCTCATCCCTAAACAAGGTACCTGTAGCTGGCTTAGAGGAAGACACCTGAGCACATGTCATGTGCCAAGTACTATGGGGCTGCACTGATGGACACAACATGGCCTCAGGACTCAGAAACATCATGCAAAGCCACAGAAGTGCTGCAAAGAGGGTGTTGTGTCCAACAGAGTCACGTGGGAGAGAAATGGATCCTGCCAGGGAAACTGAGAAGGCTTCATGGAAGAGGAGGTATTTCAGATGAGCAAAATGAAGAACAAAGAGGGTTTCTCAAGGAGGGGAGTGGTGCAAGCCAAGCTGCAGGGACAGAAGGAAGCTGCAGTCTGAACTCCCCATGAGAGACCAGGCTGCGAATTCAATGCAGCTCCAGATGGAAGGACCTGCCTCGGCCAGCTCTGCTGGCCCCCTAGACTCATTTTCAACCATGGGCCTCTGTGTTCTCTAAGCTTCTCTCAAGCTTCCTTCTCTGACCCCAGGGCCTTTGCAGATGCTCCCACTCTCAGCAGTCCTCCTCCTCTGGGCCTTCCCTTGGTCGGCTCCCCCAGACTTCCAAGTTTCAACTCAAAGACCTCAGTAGAGCTGACCATCCTATTCATCTGAGGGATTTTCTTCACAGCACTTCCTGCTCTCTGAAATTATCTTATGGGTTTGTTTGCATGATCAGCATCTTCTTCCCTAGAGTATCTAACCTCCGTGAAAGCAGATACTTTGCCTGTTTTGTTCAGAATCTTCAGAGGCTGGGACAATGTCTGCTCACAGGAAACCCTCAATAGCCACCTAAGTGCCTGGCGAGTATGTGAGCCATTCCTTCCTTCCCTCACATATTCGTCAAGCACTTAGATGGTGGGAGGGAAGGAGGGAAGGGAGGAATGGCTAACATAAGGTTTATCAGAGGGTAGGGAGGGAAAACAGATGGAAAGGCACAATTAGCCTCTTTTTAGACTGGGTGCTGGGTCCTAGAATTTGTATCTGCACGGCCTTGCTGGGAGATTTTAAAAGCAGCCTGAGAAATGTAACTCAGGTGGGTGGAAACTGGCCAGGGCAAAGCTGATGGGCTCTGTGCAGAAATCACTGATCAGCTGGGCATGGTGGTTCACGCCTGTCATCTCAACACTTTGGGAGGGCAAGGAGGGCAGATCACTTAAGGTCAGCAGTTTGAGACCAGACTGGCCAACATGGCAAAACCCCGTCTCCATGAAAAATACAAAAATTAGCCAAGTGTGGTGGTGTGCACCTGTAATCCCAGCTACTTGAGAGGCTGAGGCAGGAGAATCATTTGACCTGGGAGGCAGAGGTTGCAGTGAGCCAAGATCACACCACTGCACTCCAGCCTGGGCAATAGAGCAAAACTCCATCTCAAAACAAAAACAAAAAAAGAAAGAAAAGAAATCTCTAATCATTTTCCACTTTGGGATGGGGTAAACCATAGTAGCTGAGGCTTCCCGACCTACACAGAGAGGCCATTGAGATTCTGGAGCTGGACAGTTGATGGAATTGAAAAGAAATTTGCTCTCTGTGTCAGTATATTTTGCATTGCTATAAAGGAATACCTGAGGCTGGGTAATTTACAAAGAGAAGAGGTTGATTTGGCTAATGGTTCTGCAGGCTGTACAAACATGGCACCAGCATCTACTCAGCTTCTTCTGGGGAGGCCTCAGGAAGCTTTTCCTTGTGACAGAAGGCAAAGGGGGAGCTGGTGTGTCACGTGAGGAGAGATGGAGCAAGACTGAGGAGGAGGTGTCAGTTTCTTTAACAATCAGATCTCCCATGAACTCATTATTGCAGGGTGGGCACCAAGCCATTCATGAGGAATCCACCCCTATGACCTAAACACCCCCACCAAGTCCCACCTCCAACATTGGAGATCACATTTCAACATGAGATTTGGAGGGGACAAACATCCAAATCATATCGACCTCATTCCATCGCAATTGCTGCGGATGCTCTGCCTCGCATTCCTACAGGAGTCTCCTCCAGGTGCCAGATCCTTCTGGAAAGCAGGCTTTGGAAAGAGGCTGTGTTGGCTTCCCAGAGCAGGCTGCAGCCCAGCCCAGCTACAGCACCAACCCCACTGTGCGTGGGAAGTGCTAGTTCCCAACGTGGCCCAGCTCAGACTCACAGCCCCATCAGAACTGGCACACACCCCAAATCCATGTGAGAACCCAGTGAGAGATTTCCCAGTTCACATGAGAGCTTCCAGAAGACTCTGGAAATTCTGGGCCCTCCAGAGAAGGACGATGTCAAGGATGCAGAGGAGGACACAGGGAGAGAAGCCACAGGTCTGTGCTCAAGCCACTGAGGGCCCAGGGGGCCAGAGAGAGGTTCCTCTGTGCCTTAGGAGTAAGAATGTTCAGGCCACCTGTGGATGAGTTCACAGCTCACAGGAATACCTGTTGGGTAAAGAGTCTACAATTATTCACACTCCTCCGCCACTCTGAGAAACTTTTAAACACAAGATCTTTGAGTTTGAGTTTAACTTGTGTTTAAAACTTTGAGTTTTCAAGTTTTTTTGCAATGTTGAGTAAGACAGAACCTCCCAGTGACCTACTGCCTTAATCTGAAAATACTGAGCCTGTTTTGATGTCTTTGGACGGTTGAGAGAATGAATGAGGTCAGTGTGCACCTGTACCAGGGGCTCAGAAATTCGTGACTCTCAGTTTGTGCTCTTTGACTACTCATGTCCCTTCTCCTGACGTCTCCTGTGCCTCTCTTGCAATGCCCTGTCCAACAAAAACCCATTGAGCCTTTGTGTCCAATGGCTGAGCTCAATTGAACATCCTCAAGTACCCTCATGACCCACACCAGCTGAAAGTCGAAGCCACTGCCTGTCACCACCACGCATCCTCTACCCTCTGGCCCTGCTCCCCTCTGACCACCACCACCCTGTGAATTTTCTCCTTCTGTCTATGCATTTCTACCCCAATGGAATTCTTCGCCTATTTCTTCTTCATCCCAAAAGAGTGGATGTTGGAGCTTTGCAAAGTTTGCATTATAAGAAATCAATAATTCAAGGTCACAGAATGTCATGGTTTGGCCCACACAACAACACAGAAAATTCCCACCCACCAGGCTTCCTGCAGCTGCTCCTTTCCTGAAAAGAATTTGCAAAGGGAAGTCAGCTATAGAAAGAGCATTCCAGAACCACAATGATCAAAGTCTCATTGGACTGAAGGGCACAAGGTGCAGTGGGATGGGAAGGTCCTCTGCAGAGCTCTTTGTATTTGCAAAGAAGAAACCACCAGGCAAGCCTCCCTGCATCCTCCCAGCCAGGGAGAGGCTGAGGCTTGGGGAAGTTGGGTGTTTCCCTGAGGAAGCAAAAGATGAAGCGTTTGTGTTTTGTTTGAATTGATAATGATGTCAGTTTCAGTTATGGGCTCATTACAACAAACCTGGGACGTATTAACAGCTCTTTAATTGAATTTGGAAATAAGAAGGAGGGTTTAGAATGGTCTTATAAATAGTGGATGCGCCGGCCTCTGCAGCAACTGTCTTCAACATTAAACAGAGAGAGACGAGACAGGGGGTCCCCCAAGGCCAGCCGTTTCTTACCCTGCAGAGGGTCCCCACATGCCCACTGTGAGGCAATCGTTACCATTCCTCAGCTGAATTTGTGGGTGCTAAGGAAAATATACAGACCAGGAAGCCCAAATTTGGACCCAGAGAGTAAAAACGGGGCTGATGAGATGCCGAGATGCAACCGTGTATCTTCTCTTCTAAAACAGCAATGCAAGATAAACTGCTGACTGTCCAGCCCCCAGCCCCCTCCCACAAGCTCCACAGGGCTCAAGGCAATCCTCTCCAGAATGGCGAGTGGTGATGGGATGGCCTGCTTTCCTATCAGCTGAACTCCCAAGGGCCAAGGGCCCTGGCCAACTCCTCTCAGAATCCTGGGTGCCTTCCCCAGGCCCTGATAAAGGAAATCTAGACAATCCTTTTAGAGTGAACAAGAGGATGAATGACCTACCACCTATGGGCTTTCCCTTTTGCCTTTTCTATTTCCCTCACCCTTTCCTCCCTTCCACCTGCTTTTTCCACCACATACTCTCATATCAACCCCTATGCAGCCTCTCCCAGAAAATCTATGTCAATTATCCAGGATTCATCCTTCTTTATTTACTCTGTGCCTATATAACCACATACAAATACACATATTTACTCATACCTGCATGCATACATGTAGACACACATATATATCATGTCCATATACATTACCTATTCAGCGGGGGTAGAGAGTTGACAGATTTTGCAAATAAAAACACAGGACATTCAGTTACATTTGAATTTCAGATAAACAACACATAGCTTTTAAGTTATTTCTAGATTATTTCTTGTTTATCTGAAATTCAAATGTACTGAGTGTCTTGTATGTTATTTGACAACCCTGGGCAGAAGGTGGCTTTATTTGTTTTGTAAAATCTGATCATAGTATTCACACGTTCTCTCTTGGGATCCCATAGCTATCTTTTCTGGTCAACAGGAAGAGCCCTGGTGCCTTCTTTTTAATGGATGCATAATATTCCATGGTGTGGGTGCTCCTCAATCGCTGGATAATGCCCTCTATGTTTGGTTAACTGTACTGCAGTGTTGCTCAGTAAATTCTCCACCATCAACAAAAGGAACGGAAGACAATATGGCTGGCTCTGTCCTGCTTCCTTAAATTAGCTGTCACGGCAAAGTCAGACCAGAAGTCACAGCAAGAGAACACATCGCTCAGAACAGCCAACCTCAGGAGAGCCTGTGGCTGCATCAGGCACCCTGAGTGGAGAGGAGGGATGACAAAAAGAAATGCAATGCCCCTTTCCAACAAGGAACATAACGATGGAGACAGAGAGATGCCTTAGACTCCAGGCTGGAAATATGCCCAAATGTAGAAATTCAGACCAACTCATTTGCCAGAACCCACACCAGCATAATTGTATATTGCTCAGCTCCCCGCCGGCCCCAACCTCCTTCTTTTCATCAGTCATATCTTTAACTTCATCCTGGCTGCTGAAAACACAAAAATAAAAAATACATAGCAGCTCTGTTGACATTACAGCAACAGCATAAGCCTCATTTTACCAACCATTTAACTCTCTCTAAGGACCCCGTTCAGAGACACAGGCACGTTGATGGGAGCTGTACAAAGGTCAGTGATTTGGAGGCTCTTTTCGACAATTTGCCAGGATTTTGGCATTTGTAAGCATCCATAGGACAGCTCTCTAGCAAGCTGACCTTGACAGCGAATGGGATAAATAAACCTTCAATTTACCCCCTCCAGCTCTCCGCGAGCTGGGCCAGTCCCCACGGAGCCTTCACCTGTCCATATCGTTCAACTGCCTGCAACTTCCAACTGACGAACATCCACAGCTCCGCGGCCCAGTGACAAACACCATCTAACAGATAAGGCTTCTGAAAAGTCAAAGCCAATACTGCTTCCATTGAAAATTTAATGCCGGCTCCATCTTCGCCCATCATTCTTCCGACTGTTGCATGCTTCCCAAGAGGCCCTTGAAGCTAAAGCACTGCTCTATAACAGGTAATGACGTAGCATTTAATGATACTGTCCAAAGTGATCCCGGTCTTTGGGAAGTAATGTGCACTCATGTACCAGATAAGCACCGCCAAACGTACTGAGCCGCCGTATCTTTCACGGTCCTGTCACCAGATACAATGTGACACATCCCCGGCCATCCTACCTGCTACTCCTCCGACCCCGCCATCAGACAAAACGCGCGTTTTCAGAGCAGAGCTCCAGAGCGCTAAGTGAATTCAGGCACAGGTAGGATGGTAGCAGAGCCTTAATTAAGTATTCACAGCCTCTTTAATACTTCAGTGCTCTTGGATTCGCTACTAAAATCTGTGAATTATACCTCATTGAAAAATGTCCTTAATCGACTCTGACATGTTTTATTGGAGGCAGAAAAAATGTTTCAGTATGATAGATAAGGTTAAAAATGTTACTACTCTGATCATTTACTCTAGTGCCTTGCAAAAAAACTCCAAAGCCAAAAACCATTTACATCATTCATCGGATGCAATGGAGGAAAAAAAGCCTTATCTGACAGCCCATTTTAGCTGATGGGACAAAGTGCACATTTTCAATTTTCTGACAAAGTTATGTTGTTTATGTAGATAAGGGGAAAAACAACTGTAACATTTCTACAGCATGCCATGAGGGCTGGAAATGTGGCTTCAAATGTGAAGTGTCTCCAAGCAACACAGAGCGCCACGTAACCAATAAAAAGCCACCCTTAGGGTTTCAGACAAAACAGTGCATGGAGCACCTTCCACCTCAGGAGCAGCTGAGAGGAGCACCTTCTATCTCAGGAGCAGCTGAGAGGAGCACCTTCTATCTCAGGAGCAGCTGAGAGGAGCACCTTCTATCTCAGGAGCAGCTGAGAGGAGCACCTTCTATCTCAGGAGCAGCTGAGAGGAGCACCTTCTATCTCAGGAGCAGCTGAGAGGAGCACCTTCTATCTCAGGAGCAGCTGAGAGGAGCAGCTGGGGGCTTTCAAACGTCTGCCGAGCTCTGCTGGGATGTGTCGCCTGGTAACTCTAAGGTACCAAAAGTCTCATCTCAGCTTTAGCCCCATTACGTTGCAATGGGGAACACAGAAACCCATCAATAGAGAGACGCTTTACAGGGGTGTCCAGTCTTGTGGCTACCTGAGCCACACTGGAAGAAAAAGAATTGTCTTGGGCCACACAGAAAATACACTAACACTAACGATAGCTGATGGGCTAAAAAAATTTAAAAATCACAAAACAATCTCATAATATTTTAAGAAAGTTTAAAAATATGTGTTGGGCCGCACACATGTGGCAGTGTGACATGCAGGCCTCGGACTGGACAAGCTTGTCCTAGCAGTTGTTTGTTCATGAGTCTTGCTGTTTTCTCTGTACTTTGCATAATATGGCTAACCCTAGAGGTAGAGATTCACACTCTGGGGTCTCCACATGCCCTTCTGTGGAAGGGGCTCATGCAGTTGAATCTGGGTACACCCTGGGCAGTGACCCACATATCCTGTTACATCTTCCCCAAGAGTCCATTCACACACCACCTCCTTGCAGACCACACGTGTTCCTCTACACAAATCCACCATTGTCCTGTTAGGATGGCAGAGGCCCTCAGCACAGCATGGAGGTTATCAGGCCAAGTTCTAACCTAGACAGCCAGGAACAAATCTTTGGTCCAATGCTGGGTGACTACATGATCTTGGGCAGGTGACTTCATCCCTATGCCACTGGGTGCTGAGCCATAACGGGGAGAGGTTAGCAATGGCTGAAGTGCATATCTGCCAAGGCAGCACCCCTGATGCCTTCCTCTCAGAGGTTGGCACGTGGGTGGTGGTCAGGAAGTGTCAATTTCAACTCTTGCTGCTGAGGGCAGACTCGACCTCACATATGGGCTGCTCTGAAACCTCACTAACGCTCCACTGGTATTTTCTATAAGTCAGTCTTTCTTAGGCCAGTTATAGACAGGATTGTTTTCCAAGTAGCCTCCTGCCCTTTGGAACTGAAATTCATTATAAACCTGGCAGATACTCAGCTGCTCAGTCCATGCTGGGGAAAAGAATCTTAGCAGAAGTTTCCTGATTAAAGCTACCAGGGTCACATAAAGCCAGGAAAATGGTTACAGAGTAAACGACGTGATTAAAGTGACCAGGGCCAGAGCAGAGGAAGAAGTACACAAAACCTGCAACGCTGTTTCTATCCAACGCATTGTCCAGTATGCCCAATGAATGTCCTCCACCTCTGAGCCATACAGCCAAAGTTACACGGCTGAGTAGGGCTCGCGGACGTGTTTCATCTGACAGGAACAGAGTACCCGTGTTCTTTTAAATGTTCCATTCATTGTCGTTACAGAGCCTTCCTTGACCACTGTGCCCAGCCTTAACCAGTCAGAACTTCTTTTTTTTTGTTTTCTGTTTGTTTTTGGGTTTTTTTGAGACAGAGTTTCTTTCGTGTTGCCCAGGCTGGAGTGCATTGGCGCGATCTCAACTAACTGCAACCTCCACTTCCCAGATTCAAGCAATTCTCCTGCCTCAGCCTCCCGAGTAGCTGGGACTACAGGCATGCGCCACCACACCCAGCTAATGTTTTGTATTTTTAGTAGAGATGGGATTTCACCATGTTGGCCAGGCTGGTCTCGAACTCCTAACCTCAGGTGATCCTCCCACCTCAGCCTCCCAAAGTGCTGGGATTACAGGCATGAGCCACCACACGCCCAGCACAAGGCAGCATTTCTGTAGACATTATTTAAGTAGCTTCTTCTAGAGCCGTGAGGCACTGCCTGATATCAACCAGCATTTATAAACTAGTAACCAGCATCTAAAATTAGGAAATGCAATAGGAAAATATACTGTCCTATGAAAACAAAAATTCCAGGATTTTTGTCGGCCTACCTCCTACTTCTATCAGAAGTGTGAAGGACATTCTACCTACCTGGCCAGTACACGTGGATATTATCAAAGTCATGGGAACCAGGAGGAACTCCTCAAACTGGATCCTGGGACAGAAAGGGGGCATGAGTGGAAAACAAGTGAAACCCACATGAAATCTGGAGTTCAGTAACAATAATAATAGAACAATGTTGTTTCTTAGTTTTGACAAATGTACCCTGGGAATAGAAGTTGCTAATGTTAGGGGAATTCAGTGAGAGGTGAACATTCTGTATTCTCTTTGGAACATTCTGTATTCTCTTTGCAACTTCTCTGTAAATCTAAAATTACTCCAAAATAAAACATTTATTTTTTTAAGAAAGTGAGAAGTTCTAAACCAAAAGGAGTGTGTGCTTCTTAGACATGCGCCACTTCACTCATCGCTTTTGGTGCCTGGCACCCGGAGACATTTGAATTTGGGACTTCTCTCTCTCCCTGTGCAAGATCAAGTATCTGCAAACACCCCAAGTGATATTACATCTGTATTTCTGCCACGGGGATCTCTGGCCATCATGATCAAGCCTACTCCCTTGCCTTGATTTGGGGTCTATGTGATGGGAGGGGGAAAGGATCAAGTCAGGAAACGTCCTGTTTTCTGGGGCTACAATTTCCCACACCCACCACTGGCAAGAGGGAAGGACATTGAGCACCACATCTGCTCAGCAGCAGTGTCATTGACCCTGTGGCAGCTCTTGCTCACAGGGCTATTCCCAGTGGCAGGCCGCATAGCCACCAGGCTGCAGAGCCCCAGCTGAGCCAGGCTCTCCCACCTGCACCTGCCTGGGAGCAGAACTACTGGGGCCGCTGGAGAAAGGCAGGGGCAGGCAGCTGGGGAAGGGCAGAGGGAGATGCTGTTGATGGTTTTCAAACTCTCATCTGGAGGTCTTGTTAAAACCTCACTTCCAGAGTCTCTCATTCAGATGGTTCGGGGTGAAGCCCAGAAATTTGCACTTCTTACACTCCGGGTGATGCTGAGCCACTGTCCTGGGGAGCACTTGGAAAGCCACTGCTGTACACAATGGAATCCTTGCCCAATATATTAATATCTAGTTCTTATTGTTTCCAGGGAGTTCCTCGATACAGCAAAGCCGTCAATGCATGCTGAGGTCTCCAGGAGGGGAGTGGTTTGGCCTGCTCCAGTGGGCAGTAGTACTGCTTTGCCATGCAGGCTGTCCAGTGGTTAAGAGGTCCCAATTAGGAGTCACCCAGCCCCTGGTTTGAATCCTGACATCACTGCTCACTAGCTGTGAGACCCTTCATCATTGTGAGTTGCGTACCCTCTCTGGGGCTTGCTCTCCCCATGTGCAGATTGTACATAATATATCCGTCTCTGCAGGGAAGAGTCAGTGTACATGCTGAGGGTATTTGGGTGGATCTTCACTCAGGACCATTCCTCTGGACTGCAGATTCTTACCCCACTTCTTACCAAAGTAATGAGCATTGCACACTTGAATCTGTAAAGCTTAATTCCTACCACCTTCCTCCTCCACATCTTCTTCTTCCACCGCCTCTCATCCCTCAGTCTTCTTTATCTCAGTTACAGGTAATTCATCCCTCTGGTTGCTCAGTTCAAAATTACTGAGATCCTTCCACCAGCCAGTCTGAGCCCTATGGTCTCAACACGCAATGCCCTCACCATATCTCTACCTACAGAGCCTCTCATGCTTCCAGCTCCAGTTGCACTGGGCTCCCTCACAGCCCTTCTGCAGAGCTGGGAATGGACAACATCCTGCAGGCCCTCTCATGTCCCTGCAAGAATCCTGACGTTGGGAGAGAAAGTACGCATGCTCCCTCCTTCGCTGCTCCCCAAAGGAAAGGCCACCTGCAGCCTTATATTTGCAAGAAACTCATGCTGAGAGCATCTGAGCCCAAGAAGACAGAGTCCTGTCCTCCGATGGCCAGCTCTCTGGCCTTCTCAAACCTCTCCCTTCCCTGCCAGATGTGACCTTGTATTCTGGATGCCTGTGGTTTGGCTCTCTTCCTCCTCACAAACATGTGTGGTGTTCTTCTAGCAGGATTGATGTATTTATACATGTGTCATACCTTCCCCTCTGAGGATGTGAGCATGCCTTGCCCAAAGCCCCCAGCCAAGGCTGAGCACAGGGACTCAACTCTGAGGACTTTTGCTGACTGATAAGTCCCCACTGGACAGGTCTGAGATTTCCACATCCCGGCCAGCCATGCACCCTGGCCGTGTGCTAGTCTGACTACCCGCCATGTGTGTGTGGCCCTCTGGCGGACGCTGTACATAGCATGGATGTGGAAGACAAGCCTGGAGGTGATGACTCTGCTGGAGTGAACAGCACCCACAACACAGGGCAGGTCACTGGAGGAAAAGATCACCTGGGGCAGCACCGGAGGGTGGAGTGAGGTGAGGGGCTAGAATTTCAGCAGCTCTTGGGGGAGATAAGGGCTTCATAAGACACAGATGGCAATGGAGGTGAGAGAAGGAGAGGGGAAAAGGGGTGGGAGAGTGCGTTCCACATAAGGAAGGCGTGAGGGCAGAAAAGGGCAGTGGTGTGTTCATGGAGTGGATTTCCGTCCTGTGTGATGGCAGCTTGGGACAAGCTGGGCACTGGGGAGAGTGGTGGTGGCAGGAGTAGGAGCCACAAGTGAGAAGTTCCCCAGCTTCCTCCCTAGGAGGAAATAGACAGCCCTGGAAGGGAAAAGTGTTCATCGAGAAACCACTAACTCAGGATATCCCTGGCCCGCAACCCCGGGAGCAGGGGCACCATGGAGTCACATCAATCTCATAAACCCTGTTGTTGTCCTGCAACTGGCACCATTCACGCATGGCAATTTTGTGCACTAAAAATGTCCATTTTTCAGAGCTGAGTGAAGTGGCTCATGCCTGGAATCTCAATGATTCAGGAGGCCATGGTAGGAGGATTGCTTGAGGCCAGGAGTTGGGACCAGCCTGGGCAACACAGTGAGACCCCATCTCTACATAAAAGTGTTTTTTAAATTAGCCAGACATGGAGGTGCATGCCTGTAATCCAGCTACTTCGTGGGAGGCTGAAGCAGGAGCATTGCTTGAACCCAGGAGTTTGAGGCTGCAGTGAGCTGTGATTGCACCACCACGCTCCAGCTTGAGCAACAGAGCCAGATGCTGTGCTCAAAAAGATGTCCATTTTTGAAAAAGCAATCATCTCAGAAATGCCTTGGTATTTGCATTTTGATACTCCCCTGTTTGAAATTGATTATTAATATTTAAACTTACATGAAGCCTCTGATCCTAACCCAGTAGAAGGTCACCTCTAGCCAGAGTCCAAATGCTGGTGTCTGGAGCTCAGCTTTGCCCTTACCTACGGGTGCTGGATGCCCACTGTACCTCATTGTCTGCATCTGTAAAGTGGGGATAATAAGAGTGTCCACCTCACAGGGGTGTTGTGAAGTTCAGTAGCTCAATAAGCATAAATTGCCCATAGACCCAGGTACGTGGCAAACACTCATGAATGTTAGGGAGGCACCCCAGGCAGGAGATAGGTGTGGGAAACAGCTCCAGAAGCAGTGGGCAGAGGTGGGGTGATGTGCGTGTAGCAGAGAGCCTCAGGAGTCTCCAAGAAGGAGCAACTGATCACACAGGGGCTGCATTTCTGGAGGGTGGAATTAGGTCACAGAGGTCCCAGGGGCTGCTGGCTCTGCAGGGAAGGCTCAGGTCCCGCCATATTATCACACACTTAAGCTACACCCAGGGCTAATGGCAGAGCTGTCAATGGGGAGCTGGTAAGGCAGGGGACCCCAGAAATCAGCCCACACCCTGCCATGATAGCCCCAGCAGACCTCCCAGCTCCCCCCAGCTCCCTACCACAGGCCTTTATGTTTCTACCCACAGACCTGGCTTTGATGGAGCCTGCATTTTGTTTTGTTTCAGAAATACTGTAGTAAAATGAGTGTATCTTTCTGGTTATTAATTTTCTGATTTTTTGTTGTTGTTGTTGCTTATTTATCTAAATGTAAGATGTTTTATTTCCCAACCAGCTGCTATATGAAGTGTGAGGTACAGTCGGAAATCTAGCTCCATGTAGCTGAAACTCTATCAGCTGGAGTTGAAAGAGACATCTTTTCCCCTTGCAGGAAAGAAAAGGAGACAAAGAAAGGAAGAGAAGAAAAAAAAGGGGAGAGAACAATAAGAAAGAGAGGGAGTGGGAAGGGGGGAGGAAAGAGGAAAGGGAACCCAGTTTGATTATGTTTTGTTTATTGCTGCTTTACTCAGGTGATTGCTTTCTAAAGTCTGGCTGCCAGGCTAAGCCCCCAACCCCAGTTCTTTTCTGTGTTCATAAGGGCCAGTTAACACGAAGTGTTTTGCTCCCATAGCTGCTATAGATCTGGCTATACTCAAATGGTGCAGATGGAAATGTGAGTGCAGGGAAGCCCCCAGAGCCATCGGGGCTAACCGAGGTGGAAGAAGATGGGGCTCAGGGCTCCATCGGGGTCACAGTAGGTTGGCTTGCTATTAGAGCTGAGAATGGAAATTCCTCAGCATGTACAGAGCAGTTGCCTTCAGGCTCTGCATTGGCCACTGGCTTGTGATCCTGACTCACAGCAAGGTACAGGCCAGGCTTGATCCTCCTGGACAGAGAAGAAACCAAAAAGTACGTCCCTTTTGTCCATAAGCACCTGTTCCCACTCATCCAGTCAGGCAAGTGGTGCTTTAGAAATACACCTTATTTAATGAAACCACTCCACCTTCATCTTTCAGATGAGAAGTCCGGGGCTCTGGTGCCCAGACAAAGAAAAACCCAAAGGCCATCCAAAGAAAATTCTTGAGGACACTAATTCTTGCTCTAAATACTGCTGTGATGGTTAACTTTATGTCCAACTTGACTGGACCCCAGGTGCCCAGATATTTGGTCAAACGTTAGTCTGGGTGCTTCCTAGGGGTGTTTCTGGATGAGATTATCATTTTAAAAGGTAGACTGAGTAAAGCAGATGGCCCTCCCCAATGTGGGTGGGCCTGATCCAATCTATTAAAGACCAGAATTAAAAACAAAGCCTGACCTCCCCCCAGTAAGAGAAGACTCTTCCTACCTGCCAGCCTTCAAACTCGACTATCAGCTCTTTGTGGTTTCACAGCTGCCTGCTGGCCTTCACACTCAAACTGAGATGTCGATTCTGTAGGTTTTGGGCTTGTCAGCCTCCACAATCACATGAGTCAATTCCACATAAGAAATCTGGAGAGCATCATTCTCAGCAAACTGACACAAGAATAGAAAATGAAACACTGCATGTTCTCACTCATAGGTGGGTGATGAACAATGAGAACACATGGACACAGGGAGGGGAGCACTACACACTGGGGTCTCTCGGGGGGAAAAGAGGAGGGATAGCAGCAGGGGAGTTGGGGAGAGATGGCATGGGGAGAAATACCAGATATGGGTGAAGGGGAGGAAGGCAGCAAATCATACTGCCACGTGTGTACCTATGTAACTATCTTGCATGTTCTTCATATGTACCCCAAAACCTAAAATGCAATTTAAAAAAAAAATCTATCTATACATACATACATACATACATACATACACCTATACATACATGCACACATCTATCTATCCATCTATCCCTCCTTCTATGTATCCATCCATTGATCCATCTATCCCTCCTTCTATGTATTCATCCATTGATCTATCTATCCAACTATCCATTCATCTATCTATCCATCTATCCATTCATCCATTTATCTGTTGATGCATCCATCCATCTATCCATTTAATCTATCATCCACCTATCATCTATTATCTATCTACATCATTCATCTATTGCTATATATCTATATCTATCATTTATCTACATCTATCATCCATCTATCTATGTCATCTATTTCTCTACCTATTATCTATGTATAGCTATTACTTATCTATCTACACATTTATCTGATAGGTTCTGATTCTCAGGAGAACCCTGACTAATACAACTGCTGCCCTGAAAAATCACAGCCTGAACCTGAGTACCAGTCTGCTGCTACCTTGCCAGAGGGATGGAAGGAGGCTTAGATCCAGGCATTCTCAGAACACTATCCTCTCAACAAAGTCTCAAACCAGAGGACTCTCATCCACTGGAGGCAGGGTGGGGGTGTGGCACCTGGAGCCAGGGGAGAGGCACAAGATGAAGCCACAGGGAAAGGGGGGCAGGTTTTCCTATAGATCACTTTGGTGACATAATGAAGCTCAATCATTAACTTTTTTCATTAAAGCAGATAGATAGTAATAAATAGAATACAAACTTTGCATGACTTAAAAATAAATCATGAGATGATAAAGAAACTTCGCAATTGCAGTAGCCTATGGATTCTGCCTTCAAGAGTCCTTTTCCCCTGCAGTGACTTAGAGCAGCTGCTTGTTTCTTATTTCCTATCCAAGGGAAAATATCTGACCATCAGGGGAAGAGCCCAGGGCCACGAGAGGCTTGATGGGCTGTCTCCTCGACCACATTTCACATCCTGAGTCAAATTCACATGTTGGGGGACCAAAACCTGGGGCACAAACTTGACCTCCAAAATTCCAAGTCCCCTCCTCTGCCCTGCTTGTGATAAATGGCCCATCCCCACCCATCCCAATGCTCAATAACCACAGCTTTCCACCAGAGAGGACATCTCAATGAAACCAATCTGGGAAGCCCATCTGGACCTTAGGGGGAGGCGCCCAGGGTTTCCGCTTCTCACTTCAGCCTTTCCCTGCAGAATCCACCCATGGTTCCGGGCAGCACACAGAGCCTCCTTGCACCTCACCTGGCCGTAGCCTCTAAACACAAAGCAGAACCTCAAGCTTGTTCATCTATGCAAAGGAAAGGCAGCTCCCATAGTTGAACACTCTGGTCTCAAAGGCTAAGTATTTCTCACCCTCCCTGAGGTTTTTGTTAGGTTGGGTTCTTGTGCTCTGTAGGATCCAGCCATGCATCTATCTATCTGTCCATCTAGCTAGCTAGCTAGCTATCCATCCACCTATTCATCCATCCATCTATTTATCTATCTATCTATGTATCCATCCATCCATCTCTCCTCTTCAGGAGCCAGGCAGAATCTCAATCAGAGGGAAAGAAGCTTGAGAGGCTGATTCACAGGCACAGATCTCTTTATTGGCTGGAGGATGGGCCACAGCCACCATGACATGCCTCTATTTTACCTTGCTTGTTTCACTGCATATACACATGCACACACACAGACATGCACACGCAAGCACACACGTGCAAGCACAGCTCCACATCATGCCTCCAAACTTTCCCAGGGTTGCCCAACCCTGGTTCACTGGAGAACTGCCTTCTCAGGAACTCTCCAATTACCATACGGAGCTATGTGGTCACTTTAATGTGCACCTGCAGGTTCTGTTCAGACCTGCATTTCCACCTCTTCCTTCTCTTCCCTCCATCATCTCTTCTCTCCTTCTGTGGCTTCTGCTTTCTCTCCTACTGTCATAACAGGGATGGCCCTACAGGGTCAGGGGAAGAGGGGAAGACTGAATCCAGGAGACCGGGGCTCTGCTTCCAGCGCCAACACTGATGAGGAATCACATACCCTCCTTGCACTTGTCTCCCTGCTGCCTCCGTGAACTTGACATTGGTTTTCCTGCCATCTATTTCCCTAGGAGATCAGAAGAGTTAATGGGCACTTTGTCATCCATGAACCTAAAGATCACTGGAGTCAACTGCATTATCTGTGGCAAACCACATGCTGGGTCATTACCGTGTTCCTGCAGCTTTCTGGATTCCATGCTGCCTGCTGCTGACTCTGAGGCAGCACCCCTCTCCTCCATTCTCCCCCACCACAGGGACTAGACACCCGGAAACCACATTTTCTGGAATCTCATGAAATGGGCCAATGAGGGAGACAGTTGCCCAGTATTTAATGGGCAGGAGCCGTATCATTTTTCCTGGGACAGCAGTGGCAGATGCACAGGTTCTGCTGGATGAACTTGGGTTACAGCCTGCAAAGTCCCAGCTATGCGCAGGAGGCAACTGTAGTCATTGCTGGTGCTTGCTGGCAAAGTCTGGAGTCTCTGAAAGCCAGCGGTGTGTCAGAGAACCTCAGCAAGTTCGACCTTCTCTCCTCCAGGCTTTCAAATGGCTTTGGAAGCGTTACATTGCCAGCGTGAAATCCCTTTCTACTTGAGATAGGCACATCCCGTGCTTCTGTATGTGCATTTGTGTTTTCCTCTCTGATACGTCTAGTCTTGAAAAAGCACCAAGCATCAGTTGCGTATTTAACTCGATGTCTGAAATGTGGACTTACATGGAAATATCCAAGAACATTGGCATAAAACAAGGTAGGGCTGTCAGTTGAGGACTAGCTCTGTGAGGGAATGACAGGGTTAGCAGAAAGCCTCCGTATTTTCAATCACGAGTTTCCGAAAAACGTATGTTTCAATGCTGTCCCATTTCATTTTTTTTTTTAATTTTCTTTATTTTTTTTTTTTTTGAGATGGAGTCTCCCTCTGTTGCCAGGCTGGAGTGCAGCAGCGTGATCTCAGCTCACTGCAACCTCTGCTTCCCGAGTTCAAGCGATTCTCCTGCCTCAGCTTCTCAAGTACCTGTGACTACAGGCACCCGCCACCATGCTCAGCTAATTTTTGTATTTTTAGTAGAGACAGGGCTTTACTATGCTGGCCAGGATGGCCTCGATCTCTTGACCTTGTGATACCACTGCCTCGGCCTCCCAAAGTGCTGGGATTATAGGCATGAGCTACTGCAGCCAGTCAGTGCTGTCCCATTTCACCCATTACATTACATGGCCCTTGGAGGGCAGAGAACAATCTCTTTTCTTTTTGTATAAATTAAATCCCTCTGTAATAAATTCCAAGTAACTAGCTAAACCATTGGTTGTCTTATAACTTTGTAGCTTTAAATATTGCTGGCAAACACGTTTAACCCTCAGAGAATCTGAAAGCTTGTGTTAAAGAGATCATCTAATCTGATAGTAGCCACGATGCGTGGTTTGAGTTGGTTTCCCCGTGGCTTCCCAGAGAGTGCTAGGGGGCCACGGCCAAGGCTGGTACCCAGTGCCCTCCAGAATATCCTATTCCACCTGCTCCCTGGCCCTGATGCTAAACGCACCATTTTTCTACTTTCATCCGATTTTCATTTTGTCCCCTTCTATTCAATGATGGCCACAATATATTTTTTAAAAACAGAGGGATTCTGTCTTTAAGACCATCAGCAATAAGCCAAGCTGTTCGAAGCACTAAAGTACACCAAGCACAATGGGTGAAGACGCTGGGTACCCAGCAGTGAGGAGAAGTCCATGATTCACACCGGAGACACTGGGGACTCCGAAATGGGGGAGGAGAGAAGGAGCAAGGACTGAAAAGCTTATTATCAGGTACTATGCTCAGTATTTGGGCGAAGGGTTCAACAGAAACTCAAACTTCATCATCATGCAATATGCTATGGAACAACCCTGCACATGGACCCTGAATCTAAAATACAAAATAAGTAAATCGAATTTTTAAAAATCCCTTCACCTCTGCCACACACCACATCACATACACAGGGCTCACCCACACCTGGGGAGAATGTCAGGTTGGGCATGTACACCAGGGAGCAGGATCCTTGGGGACCACGTAACACACTGTCCTGATGAAACTCCCATTCCAGCCAGGGAGATGCACTCTGCGTGTAACTGGAAGGGCGGCAGCCAGGTGCAGAACAGCGGGCACTGTGGGAGGGCATCTGGCTCCATCCCCACTGTGGTAGGGCCTGGCCCAGTGCAGAGCCCCCACCGGCTGCCTTCCTAAAATGCAGCTCAGCCTCCTCTCTGCTCACAGAGGCACCTCACACATTTGTGACAACTGGAACTGGCTTATTCATCATCTCAGATAGCAACTCTCTGTTTTCTCAGACACCCACTTTAATACCCTGACATTTCTGTTCAGCCCATAACATTCTGTCAATTGTTTACGTCTCGCTTTTGCACAGATCGCCTTTCCTGCCATGCTCTCAGCCCTCCCCAGCCCCAGTGTGTGCTGTTTAGCAAGAGGCTGGGTGTCACCCCCTCGCCATCCACACCACTGGAGTTCCAAAGAAGCGTGCTGCATCCCCACACCAATCATCTCCCAAGGCACTCACAGAGGATGCTCCTATCTCAGGGTAGATGCTGGCTACAGAAAGGCAGTTTGTCAGGGGCTCTGTTCACCCACGGGAACCTAACCAGGGATTCCTTTTCTGCCCTGCCTTAGTTAATAACCAAAAAGGCCGGTTGCCAGAACCTGTAGAGGGACAGAATTGCCCTCCTTTCCATCTGCTTCATGTCTGGCCCATCAGTAGGACCTGCTGTCTATCATCTGGCCACCCACCCTGTCTCCCCTCCCTCAGTCTGGACCCCACCCCCTCTCACTCACCCCTGCAGGCACTCAGCCTTTATCCAGACCACACACAGCACAGTGGTCTTAAAACATAGTGCACCACTGCCCTGGAGCCACCCCATAAGGGGTTTCCTGCTGCCCTAAGGACGCAATCCAAACTTCCCTCCATGGTCTACAATGCCCAGCATGATCTGCCCACTGCCCCCTCCCTGACCATCTCAACCCCTCATACACACCAGGTCAGGCAGCTCTCCTAAGTGAGTTAATGCAGGTTGTATTCCAGGTCCTCTGGCTCCTTTCCATGTCAGCGTATGGGCATGTGCTGTTCCCTTCACATGGTTTCCTCCCTCCCACACCTATGGAAAAAGGAGAAATTCTGTAACTAGTGGTGTTGGAACAAATGAACAAGCATTTGGGAAAAAAAACAACAACAAAAACAATGTTTAGTTCCTACATGGCTCCTACCTATCCTACAGGCTTTGACTTACACATTAATTTCTGGAATAGAAATCTCCCACATCAATTCTTTGATGTTACTTGTTAGAATTTTCAGTTGTTTGATGAGTTTGTCTATTTACCTTTTTTTCCTGTCTGTATGCCAACCTGCAAATCTCAGCAAGGCAAAAACTAGGCTAGTGTTGCTCACCGTTGAATCCCTAAGCATCACATTGTCTGATGCAAGATACAAGCTCAATAAACATCTGTGGGATACAGGAATTAGTGAATTAATGAATGCTAATTCTGCAGTATGGACAATGGGAGCCCATTGGTATGGTTCAAAATGTGCAAGAGCAGGGGGAAGGATCTTGTCATACTCTGTATTAGAAGGTATTCAAAAGTATAATAATTAAAACAATGTGACATTTCTAAGAAAGAGTGAATACAAGGCCAGGCACAGTAGCTCATGCCTGTAATCCCAGCAATTTGAGAGGCTGAGAAGAGCAGATCACCTGAGGTCAGGAGTTTGAGACCAGCCTGACAAACATGGTGAAATCCCATCTCTACAAAAAATACAAAAATTAGCCATATTAGGGTATGGGGGTACACACCTGTAGTCCTAGCTACTTGGGAGGCCAAGGCATGAGATTGCTTGAACCTGGGAAGGAGAGGTTGCAGTGAACCAGGATTGCACCATAGCACTCTAGCCTCTCCAACAGAGTGAAACTCCATCTCAAATAAATGAATAAATAAAAATGAAAGAAAGTGTGAATTAAAAAATTAATCAACAGAACAGAAAAAAGATCCAAGTAAGAAATTATATCACTCCAACATTAAAAATCTTGCTTTTGAAATCAACCAGAAAATAAATTATTCAAAAATTGGTATGGACAACTAGCCAACAACGAGATGAAAAAATGAGCTACAATCCAGCCTCAATATAGTGAAATAAATACATGTGAAATGACTAAACATTTGAATGGAAAAATTAAACCATTACATTATAATATAAAATTTCTGTTAATTACAGTGTACTCTTAGAATAAAGAAATCCAAAATATGAAACTAAGGGCAGAGCCATAGAGAAGACTATGATCTCTTCAACTAGGTAAAAATGAAAAACTCAAACTTAAAAAACAGTTGTTGAGGTAGCAGGATTTCTAGCCATGGTGGAGAGATCAGTAAACTTCTCCCCATAAAACAAATAAAAACTGGACAAAACTATCAAAAACAAACACTAAGAGCTCTGGAAATTGACTGCCTCTGTCCGTTTGGACTGCTATAACAAAGTAACACAGACTAAGTGGCTTACAAAACAAAACTTTATATCTCACAATTCTGGAAATTGAGAATCTGTGATCAAGGTGCCAGCAGGGTTGAGTTCTGGTGAGGGCTGGCTTCCAGGGTGTAGACTGCCAACTTCTCTTTGCATCCTCACATGGCAGAAAGAGAGTGAGAGAGCTTTCTGGGGCCCTATTTATAAGGGATCTAATCCCATTCATGAGGGCTCCACCTCCCAAAGTCTTCAGCTTTAAATATCATCACACTGGGATTAGGGTTTGAACATATTAATTTTGGGGAGACACAAACTTTATCCATAAGCAAACAATAATTTGGAAGCATGTATTCATGAAAACTGCAAGATTTTTGAGTAAGAACAGTAGGATCTAGTGACTTGCTTGCTTAGGGCTGCTCCATTTCCTTCCCCAGCTAAGTTGGCATGGTATTTTTTTCAGGACAAGGCTGGCTGGAAAAACAGCATTTTCACTGCCAAACAGGGCTGATCTGTTTGGGAGTGAAGTACTTGGTTGCATTGTCAGTAAAAGTTGCAAACTCAGATGAAAATTAAGGAGGAAAACCCACAGCCCTGCTAAAGTAAAATTGCAGTCCCAGTTGGGGTGAATGGCAGGACAACCAGAAATTTAATGAGAATATCCCAGAAGAGATAACTAAGCTATACACACATCTTTGGCTACCTAGAGAGCCTCTAGGCTGTTCCAGGAATACTCAAGAGAGCTCAACAGAAGTAAAACTAAATCTAAAGGCAGATTTGAAAACTGCCTGAACGTGGGGTACAAGCTACAACCCATATGCAAATCAGTCAGCAGAGTATGGAAGCACTGAGTATCTTCCAATGACTGACCGACTACCAATCTATGCAGACACAGGAGCAACTCTAAGGAAATCGAGCCAAAGATAAAAATAAGAATTTAAGAAACTAAACAGATGTGTCAACCACATATGCTTAGAAGACTGATTTCATATATTAAGTCCAGGCAAGTTACTTTTTTAATATTTAGGGAAAAATTTATAATCCAGAGTTGCTACAAAATATTATTTTAAATGTCCAGTTTTCAACAAAAAAAAAATATAAGAAATGGTAAAGTATAAATTATAGTCGGGGGAAAAAAAAAGAGAATCAATATAAACTGATGTTGACTGGGCCCAGATGTTAGATTTGGATTTAGCAGACAGAGAGTTCAAAGCAGCTATTAGAAATACATTCATGGTTCCATGGTGAAATGGCGAGCACTCTAGACTCTGAATCCAGAAATACACTCAAAGAATTAAAGAACACTATGTTTTAAAAATTAAAGAAAAATTACCACTTCACATTCTATCAAAAAATGAACTCAAAATGGATGAGCAACCTAAACGTACAGCTGAAACCATAAAACTCTTAGAAGAAAACCTAAGGATTAACCTCCACAATCTTGGATTTGGCAATCCAATTCTTAGATAGGACACCAAAGGCATGAGCAATGAAAGAAAAATAGATAAATTAGACTTTATTAAAAATAAAAACTTTTTGTATTAAAGGAGGGTATTGATAAAGACAAAAGGACAACCTACAGAATGGGAGAAAATATTTGCAAAGCACATATCTAATGAGAATCTAGCATTCAGAATACATGAAGAAGTCTCACAACTCAATAAGAAAAAACAAATGCCCAATTAAAAAGTGGGCAAGGTACTTGAATAGGCCTTTCTCCAAAAAGATATGCAAATGGCCAACAAGTACATAAAAAATGCTCAAGAGTATTAGTCACTAGGAAGATGAAAATTAAAACCACAATGAGGTAACACTTTATACTTCATACAGAAAATAACATGACGAGGACATGGAGAAATCAAAAGTCTTCTACATTACTGGTACAATGTGATATGGTGCAGACACTGTGGAAAACAGTTTGTCATTTCCTCAAAAGCTAAACATGGAATTATCATATTACCTAGCAATTCCACTTACACATATATCCTCAAAAAATTAAAAATAGGTACTCAAACAAATAATGTACATGCATAGTTATAGTAGCACTATTCATGATAGCAAATAGGTGGAAATAGCTGAATGCTTATCAACAGATGAATTAATAAAGATATCATGATATATACGTACAATGAAATATTATCCAGCCATGAAAATAAATGAAGCACTGATATACACTACCATGTAGATAAATCTCAAAAGCATGATGCTCAGTGAAAGAAGCCAGACACAAAATATCATAAGATACCATTTTTATGAAATATCCAGAAAAGGTAAATCCAGAGATAAAGAACACAAATCAGTGGTTGAAGGGAGAAATAGGTTGCAACTGCCTAATGGGCATAAGGTTTCTTTATAGAGTAATGAAAATGTTTTAGAAAAACATTGTGACTGTCCTAAATGCCACTGCATTGTACACTTTAAAACAGTGAATTATATGTGTAAGATTTATTGCCAAGGTAAAATGAGGAAACTGAGACAAGTATAAGAAAGTGAGAAGCTAATTTATTCAGTTCCCAGGCGAGGTTCTGTGGTCTAGGGTGGGGCCGGAGAAGTCATGCCCAGCTGTTCAGGGTGCCCTTTTATGGGGAGGGCAGGCAATTGATTGGCTACTGGGGAAACAAAGAGAACACATTTCCATTGGCTGTTGAGGAGCAGGAAGTACATGGAGTTAAAGTAGGGAGTTAAAGTAGGAAGTACATGAAACTAACATTGGTAGGTGGGCGGGACCTTGGGTAAGTGGGCCTTGATTGACTACTGGGGAAACAAAGGGAAGGCATTTCTATTGGCTGTTGAGGAGCAGGAAGTACATGGAGTTAAAGTAGGAAGTACATGAGACTAGCTGCCATTGGTAGGCAGGACCTTGGGTAAGTGGGCCTGCCGGGGGCTTGCAGGGCAGGCTGTTGTCGGGCAGGGTATGGTGGGGCTTCTTTAAAAATATTTTCTGCAGGGTTTTTTAACAGCAGGCTGGAGGTTGGATGCATAATTTAGTGCTGAGTGTGAGCTTGGGTGTGGGGGAAGCCATGTGGTGAGGCCAGATAGTGAGCTCGGGTGATGACACAGTTATCAGGTGCAGAAAGTGATGAATGTGTCTGTTTGACTCTTGGCAAGGCAACCGGCCTTACAATATGTACACTTTAAAATAGTGAATTTCACCTCAATTATAAAAATCCAAAAAAGAATGAAAGGAAAATATAACAATGACTCATACCAAGCACCAAAATACAGAAATATAAACTATAAAAATAAACTAAATAAAAATTCTAGATGAAAAATACAATGACAGAAAGGAAAATTCACTAGATGAGTCCATCATCAAATTTAAGATGGCAGAATAAAGAATCAGTAAACTGAAAAATAATAAATAAAACTCATTTAAACTGAAGAACAGAGAAAAGATTTTTAAAGAAATAAACAGAGACATCAAATGAGACAACATGGAGAATGCCAACACATGTAAACTGGGAGTTCTATAACTTGAGAAGAGAGAGAAAGGTGTGTAAATCGAATATTTAAAGGAATAGTAGACAAAAACTTCCCAAATTTGATGAAAACAACAATTTACTGATCCAAGAAGCTCAAATCAATGTAGAATAAATATAGAATAATCAGCCCGTTGAGAGCTAACAAAAACAATCAGAAACCCTTGCAAGTAGCAAGAGTAAAACAATTCATTGTGTAGAGTAACAACACTGATTAACAGCAGACTCTGCATTAGGAACAGTGGAGTCCAGAAGGCAGTAGAATAACATATTCAATGTGCTGGGGGTGTAATGAGTATAAAACTGTTAACCAAGAATTCTGTATCAAAAAAAATCATTCAGAAATGAAAGCAGAGATGCTCCTAGGTAAACATTGAGAAAGTTCGTTAGTACCCAACCATTCTTACAAGAAATGCTGTAGGACATTTTTCAGGTTGAAACGAAATGTCACCAGATAGTAATAACTTAAATCCACAGGAAGAAATGAGAAGTTATAAATGGTAAATATACAATTAAATATAAAAGAATGATTAAATATATATTCTGCTTTTTCCTACTCTTAATATCTTGAAAAATATAAGATTTCAAAGAGGAATTATAACACTGCATTTTTTAGCTTATAACACACATAGTTAAAATATATATGACAATAATGACACAAAAGAGAGGAAAGAAATTGAGCTGTATTTTAGCAAAGTGACTCTATTTTACTAGAATTAGGTCAGTACTAATGTGAATTATATTGTGATACCTCAACATATATATTTTTTAAACCTACAGAGCAAATAGTATTTGAAAAAAATTTTTAATACATCATTAGAAAAACATAGGGATTAAAATGGTACATTAAAAGTGTTTGTTTAACACAGAAAGGGGCAAAAAAAAGAGGGATAGAGGAAACAAAAAAGGTAAGACATATTGAAAACAAATAGCAAAATGGCAGATGTAACCATATCAATAATTATATTAAGTATGAAAGAACTATCCTCTTTAGACAAAAGGCAAAGATTATCTGATTGGATAGAACAAGCAAATTTAAATTATATTTTATCAATAAAAGACACACTGTAGACTCAAAGACAAAGTGAAAGTACTTAGGTAGATATCACACACAGGCATTAACAATAAGGTAATTAGAGTGGCTACATTAACATCAAGGAAAATTGATTTTGAGACAAAACATTTCTAGCAATAAACAGAAATATTTCATAATGATAAAAGTCTTAATACATCAAGATAGAATGAATGTTGTAAATGTATATTAGGAATCTAATAATCTGTATAATAATATGTGTATTATTAATCTAATAATAGACCTCAAAATTCAATAAGCAAAATCTGGCAGAATTAAAAGAGAAATAGATAAGGCAAAGATTATAGTTGAAGATTTCAATAAGCCACTGTAAACAATAGATGAAATTAGTAAAACTATAAAGATACAAACTTTACATGTATAATAAACCACTATCAACCCTACTGACCTAACTGACATGTATAAAACACTCCAACAGAAGAATATAGTCTTCTCAAGTGTATGAAGAGCATTCTCCAGAATGAATGATCTATAAGCCATGAAAAAGTCTTGATGAATTTAAAATGATTCAAATTATTTAAAGCATATTCTCTGCCCCCAATAGAATTAAATTAGAAATTAAAAACATAAAGAATGTTAAAAATTTGGAAATTTAACAACATACTTCTAAACAACCAAAGGCTAAAAAGAGGAAATTACAAAAGTAATTAGAAAATATTTTAAGCAGAATGAGAATGAAAACAAAACATAAAAATTATTAGTGCATCAAGGAAGGACTGCAGACGATTACGCAGGGCACAAAGAAACGTTTGGAGAAGACAGATATGTATATTACTTTCAGTGTAATTTATTGCACATACACATATGTCAAAATGTACTAAATATTAATTTGTACATTCTAAAAATGTGCAGCTTATTATATGACAATTATGCTTTAATAAAGTCAGGAAAATATGCACCTTGTGGTAAATTTATAGCACTAAAAGCTCACATTAGAAAATAAAAAAATTCTCAACACTGAGCTTCTACTTTAAAAAAAAAACAAAACTAGAAAAGAAGAGCAAATTAAACCAAAATCAAGTAGAAGAAAAAAAGAGATATCAGAACAGAAATCAATGAAAATGAAAATAAGGAAACAATATAGAAAATAAATAAAATTAAAATTCAGTTTTTTGAAAAGAATAGCAAAATTGATAAACTTTTAGCTCAATGGGTGGGCCTAAAAAGAAAGAATATAAAAATTACCAAAATTGGGAATGAAGAAGGTGTCATTACTACCAAACCCACAAAAATTAAAAGGATTATAAGGAGAGACTCTTATTAACTTTAGGCCAACAAAGTTAGACAACTTAGATAAAACGAAAGACACAAATCACCAAAACTGACACAAAAAGAAAGGGAAACATGAATAAAACTAAAAGTAAATAAACAGATTTAATAGTTAAAATGTTCTCACAAGAAAAGCCCAGGCCCAGATGGCCACACTAATGAATTCCATCAATATTAAGGAAATAATATTAATCCTACACAAACTATTTCAGAAAAAAGAGAAGGAAACATTTCTCAAATCATTCTATAAGGTTGGTATAGCCTGATGTCAAAGCCAGAAAAAGGCATCACGACAAAAGAAAACTAAAAATATTCCTCATGAAGAATGAAGAATGAATATTAATATTATTATTAATATTAATAGATAAAGGACAAAAAGCTTACATGATTTTCTCAATTTTCAAAATCCACATCCACTTAAAATAATAAGTTTCTGCAAACCATGACTAGAAGAAAATTTCCCCAACCTGATGAAGTTGGGGAAACCTATGAAAAACCTACAGCTATCAATATGACTGATTTTTAAAACTGCATTATTTCCCTTTAAGATCAGGAATAAGGTAAGGATATCTGCTCTTACCTTTTCCATTCACCATTGCAGTGGAGGACAAAGCCAATGCAAAAACACTAAGAAAAAAAAAAACAAAGGCATACATAGTTGACCCTTGAACAACACAAGCTTGACCTGCAAGAGTCTACTTATACGTGAATTTTCTTCCACATCTGCTACCCCTGAGAGAAACAGCCTCTCCTCTTCCACTGGATAAAAACCTTCATGATGAAATCATGAATCTACTTCCATTTAATGAATAGTAAATATATTTTCTCTTTCCTATGATTTTCTCAATAACATTTTATTTTCTCTAGCATATTTTCTTGTAAGAATGCAGTAAATAATACACAAAGATGTGTTAATCAACTGTTTATGTTATTGGTAAGCTTTCCAGTCCACAGTAGGGTATTAGTGGTTAGGTTTGGGGGCAGTCAAAAGTTCTACGCATATTTTCAACAATGAAGTCAGTGCCCCTGATTCCTACATTGTTCAAAGGTCAGATGTATATTGAAAAAAAGTAAATTTCTTTCATTTCTACAGAACATACAAAGCTACCAGAACTACTGAGAGAATTCACCAAAGGCACAGATTACAAGATCAATACACAAAAACCAATTGTGTGTCTATAGACTAGCAATAGACAATCCAAAAAATAAAATTAAAAAAAGTATCAAAACAAATACTTAGGAATAAACAGAAGATTTATATGCTGAAACTACAAAATTACAACTAAAAACTTGTACACTGAAAAACTATAAATTATTACATGGAATTACACAGATGAACCTGACGACATTATGCTAAGGTTTAAAAAAAAACTAAACACAAAAGACCACAGATTGTATGATTCCATTCATGTGGACTTTATAGAAAATGCCAATCTATAATGATAGACAGCAGATCAATAGTTGCCTGGGACTGAGTACTGAGAATGGAAACCCACTACAAGTCATGAAGAAACCTTTAGGAATGATGGAAATGTTCTAAACCTGGATTGTGGTCACAGTTGCATGACTCTATACATTTACTAAAATTCATTGAATTGTACACTTATAATCATTGGATGTTTTGGTTTGTAATTTATGCAAATTATGCCTCCACAAAATAGCTAAAAACTTATTGTAGCACTTCCACTTTTGTTAAGGGTATAATAGATTATTAGAGCTGTCATTTCCCCATGACAACTAGAAAAACTACATAACACAAACAGAAGTAAAAAAAAAAAAAACTTTAAGGAAATACAGAGCTAACAAAATACAGAATTAACAACTCACGATCAACGAGAAATAAAGGCCCAAGAGGGGTTAGATTTGGTTTTACCTCTTTCACCTGGTTATATATACCAATTCCAGTTAGGAAGACTAGAAATGCTTTGAATAGACTCACCAGAAATAAAGTATTGAAGCTTGCTGCTCAAGCTTCAACAAGGTGCGGTAGGAGAGATGTCTCTCAAAGACAAAGTATCAGAAAGTTTGCTTCTGATGAATTCAGTCAAGAGAATAAATGAAAGAGGATTTGGAAGTAAAGTCACAAGTTGTGAATATTAAAATAAAGTACCAAAAAAAAAGAAAGTACTAATTAATACAATAAGAGAGTTTAGCATCGTTGCTGGATATAGAGTAATATGTTTAAAATATGTATTTTTATATACCACCTACAAACATAATTAAAACCACTACAACAAACATAAAATAAAATTATATATCAAAAGCCTAGTAATAAGCCGAACAAAAAACGGGAAGATCTCCACATCCAAGATTGTAATATATCATTGAGAAAAATATAAAAGAATATAAAGAGAGCAATATTTTATGTTCAGGAACTGGAAGCTTGATTGTGTAAAATATTGTATGTTCCCCAATATGATCTATTCAATATAATCACTATAAAAATTGCAACAGTATTTTTTTTAGAAGTTGACAAGCTTATTGTATCGAAGTTCTATTGCCAAGAAACAGAGTATCATAATACCAGCAGCTTTTAAAAGCATACATTTCTTATCTCACATTTTCTGTGGGTCAGGAGTCTAAGTGTGGTTTAGTTGGGTCTTTGCTCAGAGCCTCACAAGGTGTCAGGCACTCAAGATGCTGGTCAGGCTGCATTTTCATCTGGAGATTGGGGTCCTCTTCCAAGCCCACGTGGTTGTTGATAGACTCTAGTCCCTTTGCGGTTGTAGGATGGAGACCTCAGTTCCTAGAGGCTACACCCAATTCCCTACCACATGGCCTTCTCCATAGTCAGTTTACACCATAGCAGCTTGCTTCTTCAAAGCCAGTAGGACTGAATGATAACAAGAATGAGTTTATATATATGTATGTACATATGTGTATGTATATATATATGCATTTGCTTTATGGGGGAAAAGTCATACTTGAGAGTTATAAGAAAATGGCAATGGGACAACTAGATATCTATCAGGAAATAAAACTGTCCTTACCTTACACAATACTCAAGAATCAACACCCAGGGGATTTTAGACCTGAATGTAAAAGGCAAACTAATAAAGCCACTGAACAGTAATATATGAGAGTATATTCACGACTTTAGTGTAGACTTTACTACATTAAAACTAAGAACTTCTGTTCATCAAAACACTCCAAGGGAAGAGTGAAAAAGTGACAGATCACGGGAACGCATCTGTGACACATGAAACTAACAAAGGCTTTCCACCAGAACCACAAAGCTATTGGAAGAAAGACAGGTAAGCCAGAATAGACAGATGGCAAAAAGACATGACCAGGCACTTACAAGCCAGGATCTCCAAATGGGAAATAAAGAGACCAGAAGTGTCCCACCTCATTAGTCACCTAGGAATTGCTGGTTAAAGCTACAATGAGATACCACAACCCATACACCTGAATGGTTGGAATTTTAAAATAAAAACAAAATAAAAAGCTAACAGCACTACATTTTGGCAAGGACGTGGAGCAACAGGAACAGTCAGACGCTCCACGTGGGATGTAAATTGTACAAGTACTTTGGAAAAATGTTTGTTAGTGTATGCCAAAGCTGAACTTACACATACTTTAACACAATTTTAGTTATATATGCAAAAGAAATACACGTGCATGTGCACCAGGAGACACATACAAGACTATTCATGGCTGCCTTATCAATTGCCTCCAAAACTGGAAATTACCTAAATGTGCATCAACAGAATAATGGAAAAATACATTGTGCTATAGTCATAAGATGGAAGACTGCAGGAATGAACTTCAAGAATGACAAGGAATGAACTGCAGTTACAGGCAACATATAAGAACACACTGCATGTTCCCATTTACATAAAGTTCAGAAAATTAGTAAAACTATGCTATAGTATTTAGGGATGCATGCTTACATGGTAAACTACAAAGCAAAGCAAGGAAGTGCATACCATAAAAGCTAGTGTTCTGTTTTGGTTTGCTTTGGATTTTGCTGGGGACAGGAGAATAGTGATTGCCAAGTACAAGGTTGTGGATTGCCGCCTTGGAGATGGCAGTTGCATGGGTGCTCAAGATTACTACTGAGCTATCTGCTTTTGTTTTGTGCACTTTTCTCTACGTGGCATATTTCATGAAAAAGGTTTTAAAACCATTAACTAAAAATCCATTGCAACATAGATGATAAAAATTTCGTATCTTTAATATGTAATCGGCTTTTCCAAATCAAATGGGCAAACAAGTGTCAAATAGAAAAACAGAAAATTCAAAAACTACAAATACAAGTGTCCAATAAACACTTTTAAGTAGCCAATCTCGGAAATCAAAGAAAGGCAGTTTATACAATAGAAATGTATAACAATAAGGGAATTTCTATGCACAGACAATGGTTAGCCATGAAAAGTAATGTTATAAATAATATTGATGATATGAAATCACAGTGACGATATAGTAAGTGAATAATATGGGTTATCAAACTATTGAATATGAGAGAGAGACCCTTGCTTAGTATTTTTAAATGCCCATGCTGTAAAACTTAATATAATTGTGATCTATTTTTAAAAATAAATCTATATGTAGATACGTATTTATATATATGCATAGGAAACAACAGGATGATGTTTTTGTTGTTATTTTGAGACAGAGTCTTGCTCTCTCACCCAGACTGGATTGCAATGGTATGATCTCTGCTTACTGCAACCTTTGCTCCCAGGCTTAAGTGATTCTCATGCCTCAGCCCCTCAAGTAGCTGGGATTACAAGCACCTGCCACCACGCTCAGCTAAGTTTTATAGTTTTAGTAAAGACAGGGTTTCACCATGTCTTTACTAAAAGACCAGGCTGGTCTCAAACTCCTGACTTCAAATGAACCACTTAGCCTCCCAAAGTGCTGGGATTATAGGCATGAGCCACCGTGTCTGGCCAGGATGATGTATTTCAAAAGGTTCCATGACCATCTCTGAGTACTGAGGTTACAGATTATTTTAATTTTATAATTTTCCTTATGTATGTTCTAAATTTTTCTCAGTGAGCATTTATTGGTTATGAACATGGAAAAAAGATTCTTCTTTTTTTATGATAAGTAAAGAATCATAGAATGTCATCAGCCCAGGGAAGCTGTGGGGACATGAAGGTGGAAAAAGAGTGGATATTTTCTCCTGTCCCCACCTCATCCACCACCCATTTACCCTAAATATCAGAAGGGATGATTTTTTAGAAATAAAGAAAATAGACCAAGACCTAACCTGTTTGGCAGCGGAGAGACGATTCTTTGTCTGAATCAGTGCTCAGGCAAATGGTAAATAGGAAAAATCTCAGATGGAGCCACTATCAAAGCCATTCTGGAGGAAGGTGAAGATTTTCAAATGCAAAAACATGCACTTCCCTATGCGAAGGGCCAGGAATTATGGCAGCTGAGAGTCGATTGCAAACATGATGTGGAGGCACCTCATTTCAGAGAAATAAAATCTCCAGGAGGACAGATCCAAGATGGCTATTAGGAGCACCTCAAGATTGCCGCTCCCAGCGAAAGCACGGAGGGTGAGTGGACACCGCATTTCCAGACGGATTTTTATTCCCCACAGACCAGGAGACTCCCAGGCAGTGGAGCCCCATGGGTTGCCAGCGCAGCTGTTTCAGCCCCCGGGCTTTTTGGCTGGTGCCCCTGCGTGGCTGTTTCAGCCCCCATGGCTGTTTCAGCCGGTGCCCTGGTGCTGCAGTTCTCCATACAAAATACACAGACGGGTCCAGGCACCATTTTAGCTGGCAATTGGAGCTTCGGGAAGACAGAGGCACCCATTCAACTGATAGAAAAGTGGACTGAAATAGGGAGCCAGGCCAGGAGATTACTGGGCAAAAAAGCACCACGAATCTCAACCTGCCTGTTTCAGCCTGCGCAGGTACAGTGGGTCACTCACCGCACGGGAAATTACACAGATCCCGGCGCTTTTTCAACAGGTGACTGGAACACCTGGGAGAGAGTCAACCATTCAACTTAAAAAGAAAAAAGCCTCTGAGGCAGGGAGCTGGGTGATCAGGCTTAGCTGGTCCCACCCCCACAAAAAAAACAACAATCTGAAACACTCTTGATTGAGAGTTTCACAGCAAGCACAGCTGAACCCAGGACAATCCAGCTCTGTGGGGGAGGGGCATCTGCCATTACCGAGGCACTCCACCACTATGGAGGTAGTTTGCCATTGCTGAGGCAGCCTGCCATTACAGAGTCCACCACTACAGAGTTGGGCCACCATTGCCGAGGCAGTCCTAACTACACCCATATAAACAGGACTGCAGGGAAGTTCACAGGGCAGCTGGGCAGAGCCCACAGCAGCTCAGCAAAGCCTCTGCAGGCAGACAGTGACTAGGCTGCCTCCTCGCTGGGCAGGGCAGCCCTGAAAAAAGCCAGCAGCACAACAGAAATTCATAAATAAAGCCCTAACTCCCTGGGACAGAGCACCTGGGGAAAAAAGGGGGGGTTATGAGTTCCACTGCAGCAGACTTAAATGTACCTGCCCAGCAGCTCTGAATGAACAACATAGCTCACAGCTCAGCACTTGAGCTCCTATAAAGGACAGACTGTCTCCTCAAGCAGCTACCTGACCCCCCATATATCCAAAGAATCACCTCATAAAGGAGAGCTCAGACTAATATCAGGCGGGTATCCTTCAGGGACAAAGATAGCGGACAAAGAAACCGGCAGCAACCCTTACTGTTCTGCAGCTGCTGCAGGTGATCCCCAGGCAAGCAGAGCTTGAAGTGGACCTCAGCAGTCCTATAGCAGAGGGGGCCTGACTTGTAGAAGGAAAACTAAGAAACAGAAATAACTTCATCAACCACAAACTGGACGTCCACTGTAAGACCCAATCTGAAAGTCAACAACTACAATGACGACAGGTGGATAAATACACAAAGATGGTAAGAAACCAGTGCAAGAAAGATGAAAACACCCGAAACCAGAACACCCCTCCTCCTACAAGGGATCACAACTCCTCACCAGCAAGAGAACAAGGCTGGATGGAGAATTAGTGTGATTAATTGACAGAATCAGGCTTCAGAAGGTGGGTAATAAGAAACTTCTGTGAGCTAAAAGAACATGTTCTAACCCAATGCAAAGAAACTAAGAACATTGAAAAAAGATTTGACAAATGAGAATAAACACGTTAGAGAGGAATATAAGTGAATTGATGGAGCTGAAAAAAAACATGAGAACTTCACGAAGCATACACAGGTTTCAACAGCCAAAAAAACGGGGGGGTAAAAAGGAATGAACAAAGTGTTCAAGAAATATAGGACTATGTGAAAAGACCTAATCTATGTTTGATAGGTGTACCTGAATGTGACAGAGAGAATCTATCCATGCTGAAAAATACTCTTCAGGATACTATCCAGGAAAACTTCCCCAACCTAGCAAGGCAGGCTAATATTCAAGTCCAGGAAATACAGAGAACACCACAAAGATATTCCTCAAGAAGAGCATCCCCAAGGCACATAATCATCAGATTCACCAGGATTGAAATGAAGGAGAAAATGCTAAGGGCAACCAGAGAGAAACATCAGATTACCCACAAAGGGAAGCCCATGAGACTCACAGCAGATCTCTCAGCAGAAACCCTACAAGCCAGAAGAGAGTGGGGGCCAATATTCAACATCCTTAAAGAAAAGAACTTTCAATCCAGAATTTCAAATCCAGCCAAACTGAGCTTCATAAGTGAAGGAAAAATAAAATTCTTTTCGAACAAGCAAGTACTCAGAGATTTCGTCACCACCAGTCCTGCTTTACAAGATCTCCTGAAAGAGGCACTAAACATAGAAAGGAATAACCAGTACCAGCCACTCCAAAAACATACCAAATGGTAAAGAGCATCAACACAATGAAGAAACTGCATCAACTAACGGGAAAAACAGCCAGCTAGCATCAAAGTGGCAGGATAAAATTCACCATAACAATATTAACCCTAAATGTAAATGGGCTAAATGCACCAATCAAAAGACACGGACTGGCAAATTGGATAAAAAGTCAAAACCCATCAGTGTGCTGTATCCAGGAAACCCATCTCACATGCAAGGATACACAAAGGCTCAAAATAAAGGGATGGAGGAAGACTTACCAAGCAAATGGAGAGCAAAAAAAAGCAGGAGTTGCAATTCTCATCTCAGATAAGATAGACTTTAAACCAACAAACATCAAAAGAGACAAAGAAGGACATTACATAATGGTGAAAGGATCAATGCAACAAGAAGAGCTAACAATCCTAAATATATACTCACCCAATACAGGAGCGCCCAGATACATAAAGCAAGTTCATAAGGACTTACAAAGAGACTTAGACTCCCACACAATAATAGTGGGAGACTTTAACACCCCACTTTCAATATTAGACAGATGAACAAGACAGAAAATTAACAAAGATATCCAGGACTTGAACCTCAGACCTGGAACAAGTAAACCTGATAGACATTTACAGAACTCTTCACCCCAAATCCACAGAATAATATATACATTCTTCTCAGCACCACATCACACCTACTTTAAAATTGGAAGTAAATCACGCCTCAGCAAATGCAAAAGAACAGAAATCATAACAAACAGTCTCTCAGACCACAGTGCAATCAAGTTAGAACTCGGAATTCAGAAACTAACTCAGAACCGCACAGCTTCATGGAAACTGAACAACTGGCTCTTGAATGTTGACTGGATAAACAATGAAATGAAGGCAGAAATAAAGATGTTATTCGAAACCAATGAGAATGAAAACACAACATACCGGAATCTCTGGGACACCTTTAAAGCAGTGTCTAGAGGAAAATACATAGCAATAAATGCCCACATGAGAAGCAAGGAAAGATCTAAAATCAACACCCTATCATCAAAATTGAAAGAGCCAGAGGAGCAAAACCAAAAAAAAAACTCAAAACCTAGCAGAAGGTAAGAAATAACTAAGATCAGAGCTGAACTGAAGGAGATAGAGACACAAAAAAAACCCTTCAAAAAATCAATAAATCCAGGAGCTGGTTTTTTTAAAAGATCAACAAAATGGACAGACCACCAGCCAGATTAATAAAAAAGAAAAGAGAGAATAATCAGATAGATGCAATAAAAAATGATAAAGGGGATATCACCACAGATTACACAGCAATACAGACCATCATCAGAGATTATTACAAACATCTCTATGCACATCAACTAGTAAACCTGGAAGAAATTGATAAATTCCTGGACACTTGCATCCTCCCAAGCCTAAACCAAGAAGAACTCAAAACCCTGAATAGACCAATAACAAGATCTGAAGTTGAGGCAGCAATTAAGAGCCTATCACCCAAAAAAAGCCCAGGTCCAGATGGGTTCACAGCTGAATTCTACCAGACATACAAAGAGGAGCTGGTACCATTCCTTATGAAACTATTTCAAATAATCCAAAAAGCGGGAACCCTTCCCAAATCATTTTATGAGACCAACATCATCCTGATACCAAAACCTGGCAGAAACTCAGCAAGAAAAGAAAACTTCAGGCCAGTATCCATGATGAACATAGATGCAAAAATCTTCAATAAAATACTGGGAAACTGATTGCAGCAGCACATCAAAAAGCTTATCCACCATGATCAAGTAGGCTTCATCCAGGGGATGCAAGGCTGGATCAACATACACAAGTCTATAAATGTAATTCACCACATAAACAGAACCAAAGATGAAAACCACATGATTATCTCAATTGATGCAGAGAAGGCCTTTGACAAAATTCAACAGCCCTTTATGCTAAAAACCCTCAATAAACTAGGTATTGACAGAACGTATCTTAAAATAAAAAAAGCTATTTATGACAAACCAACTGCCAATATCATACTGAATGGGCAAAAACTGAAAGCATTCCCTTTGAAATCTGGCACTAGACAAGGATGCCCTCTCTCACAACCCCTATTCAATATACTATTGGAAGTTCTAGCCAGAGCAATCAGGCAAGAAAAAGAAATAAAGGGTATTCAAATAGGAAAGGAGGAAGTCAAATTGTCTCTATTTGCAGATGACATGATTGTATATCTAGACGACCCGATTGTCTCAGCCCAAAATCTCCTGAAATTGATAAGCAACTTCAGCAAAGTCTCAGGATACAAAATCAATGTGCAAAAATCACAAGCATTCATCTACACCAATAACAGACTTAAAGAGAGCCACATCAAGAACAAACTGTCATTCCCAATTGCTATGAAGAGAATAAAATACCTGGGAATACAACTAACAAAGGATGTAAAGGACCTCTTCAAGAACTGCTCAATGAAATAAGAGAGGACACAAACAGATGGAGAAACATTCCATGTTCATGGTTGGGAAGAATCAATATTGTGAAAATGGCCATACTGCCCAAAGTAATTTACAGATTCAATGCTATCCCCATCAAGCTACCAATGACCTTCTTCACAGAACTGGAAAAAAACACCTTAAACTTCATATGGAACCAAAAGAGAGCCCGCATAGCCAAGTCAATTCTAAGCAAAAAAAAAAAAAAAAAAAAAAAAAAAACAAAGTGGGAGGCATCACACTACCAGACTTCAAACTATACTATAAGGCTACAGTAATCAAAACAGCATGGTACTGGTACCAAAACAGAGATAAAGACCAATGGAACAGAACAGAGGCCTCAGAGGCAACACCACACATCTACAACCATCTGATCTTTGACAAACCTGACAAAAACAAGCAATGGGGAAAGGATTCCCTGTTTAATAAATGATGTTGGGAAAACTGGCTAGCCATGTGCAGAAAGCAGAAACTGGACTTCTTCCTGACACCTTACACTAAAATTCACTCCAGATGGATTAAAGATTTAAACATAAGACCTAACACCATAAAATCCCTAGAAGAAAACCTAGGCAAAACCATTCAGGACATAGGCGTAGGCAAGGACTTCATGAACAAAACACCAAAAGCATTGGCAACAAAAGCCAAAATAGACAAATGGGACCTAATCAAACTCCACGGTGTCTACACAACAAAAGAAACAGTTATTAGAGTGAATCGGTAACCAACAGAATGGGAAAAAATTTTTGCAATTTATCCATCAGACAAAGGGCTGATATCCAGAATCTACAAAGAACTCAAACAGATTTACAAGAAAAAAACAAACAAGCCCATTCAAAAGTGGGCAAAGGACATGAACAGACAGTTTACAAAAGAAGACATACATGAGGCCAACAAACATATGAAAAAATGCTCATCATCACTGGTCATTAGAGAAATGCAAATCAACACTACATTGAGATACCAACTCATGCCAGTTAGAATGGCAATCATTAAAAAATCTGGAGACAACAGATGCTGGAGAGGATGTGGAGAAATAGGAACACTTTTACACTGTTGGTGGGAGTGTAAATTAGTTCAACCATTGTGGAAGACAGTGTGGCGATTCCTCAAGGACCTAGAAATAGAAATTCCATTTGACCCAACAATCCCATTACTGGGTATATATCCAAAGGATTATAAATCGTTCTACTATAAGGACACATGCACACGAATGTGTTCATTGCAGCACAGTTTACAATAGCAAAGACCTGGAACCAACCCAAATGCCCATCGATGATAGACTGGATAGGGAAAATGTGGCATATATACACCATGGAATACTATGCAGCCATCAAAAACGATGAGTTTGTGTCCTTTGTAGGGACATGGATGAACCTGGAGACCATCATTCTCAGCAAACTGACACAAGAACAAAAAATCAAACACCACATGTTCTCACTCATGGGTGGGTGTTGAACAATGAGAACACATGGACACAGGGAGGGGAGCATCACACACTGGGTCTGTCGGGGGAAACAAGGGAGAGACAGCAGTGGGTGGGGAGTTGGGGAGAGACAGCATGAGGAGAAATGCCAGATATAGATGATGGGGAGGAAGGCTGCACATCACACTGCCATATGTATACCTATGCAATAATTTTGCATGTTCTTCACATGTACCCAAAACCTAAAATACAATTTTAAAAAATCTCCAGCTATTTCTTCTTCTTGTTGCTTTTTTGCCATTGATCAGATTTTTTATTTTATTTTAACTCTGTGTTACTAGAAGCACCAGAGGACTCATGAGGTGAATGAGGACTGTGCTTGAAGAACACATCTAAAGCCCCCAACAAATGAGCACACCTTGCAGGTGTGGATAATGGCAGCTTTACACACCCACCTGACCCTGTCTTGCAGGGTTAATAAAGGCCGTCACTTAATTCCTTCACAAAGCCACGTTGCTCCGTAGAGGGGTGCCTGGGTAATTATTATGCCCATAAGTTGAGTCAAGATTACAGTTTATGTGCAGCTAATAACCACCTATCAGCAATTTTCTCACTCTCTCTTTCTCAGTCTCTTTCCTGATGGCAGTATGAGCTACCCACCTGTGCCCTGGGAGTCACTGAAAATGGAAGCCAGGAGTAAAAGAGAAGAGCAGGAGGAATGGGTGGGGGGTGGGGGGCTGTGGTTCTCTCCCAATATCGGATTCACCCCAGAGGAGGCTGAGCCCCAAAAAGATGATCTGAAAGACTACAGGGCTCCCTGATACCCTCTCCAACAGTGCATACTTTAAAATCTTAATAGTAGGCTGGGCACCTAGTTCATGCCTGTAATCCCAGCCCTTCAGGAGGTCGAGGTGGGTCAATTACTTGAGGTCAGGAGTTTGAGACCAGCCTGGTCAACATGGTGAAACCCCATCTCTAGTAAAAATACAAAAATTAGCCAGGCTTGGTGGTGCGTGCTTTTAATCCCAACTACTCTGGAGGCTGAGGCAGGAGAATTGCTTGAACCTCAGAGGCAGAGGTTGCAGTGAGTCGAAATCGTGCCACTGCACTCCAGTCTGGGCTACAGAGTGAGACAATGTCTCAAAAAAAAAAAAAAAACCTAAAATCTTAATAGTCAATCTAATGAAGCTCAAGAAGGTCCAAAGTGTCCTGATTTATGCCCATGATGGCTACTCAGATTTGCTTTTCCTCTATGGTGCCCGGCTTTGCAGTGTCTTAGCCCCCTGCCCATTACTGACACTGGGATAGTTTGATCTCTCACTACCTCTTTGGGATAACTTCTAGGTTTTGCTTTTCATCAAAATGAAATGATCATGCCCAAAACTCAATGTAAATTGCAGGCTGATTCCTAAAACATCCCAGGTTGGGGAGCCCAGGCACCCAGAACCATGACCTTGTATCACCAGAGCATTTCCATTTCAAGCAGGTGGATTCCCTTGCTGGAAGAATGCAAAGAACAGAAATCAAATTGGGTTTTGTTTTTTGTTTTTTGGTTTTTTTGTTTGTTTGTTTTTTGGTGTTGTTACTGTTTTCTTTTTGTTCCACCCTTAGACCTCAGACTTTTTGTTAAAAATGGAAAAGAGTTTTGGACCACTGGGCTTTTTCCAGAGTAAATGTTAGACTAGATGATTATGAAGCTCATTTGGTCAGAATACGTGACTTTTAAAGAAAACGGGGATCAGGACTCAGGGACAGCTGAGCCGCCTGCAGAGGAAGAAGGTTCAGGGCAATCACCTCACCATTCATGAGACATCTGATCAAGATCATCGCATCAGCAGCGAGCTCTTTCTTACAAAAGCAAAGGCCTGTCAATCTGAGGCATAGAGAAGCCCTGCCTTTAGCATATTTCATCCAGTGTAGACACAGCCCCATGTCTGATAGTTATCCTTTTAATTCGACTGCAGTGAAGTGCTCTTGTAGCCCTGACGGTATTCTCTTGTGCACCAAAGGAAGTGAATAATAATTAAAGAGTCCTTTGGACAATATCCTTCTATCTGAGGAATCATATACTCAAATAATTTAATTTGTAAAACCTCTTCACCACCTTACTGCCCGGCTTTCATTTTCTTTTGCATATATTTTTCACCACTCAGCTAATGATGGATAGAGGGAATTAAGACATGCTTGATTGCATCTCATAAAGGCACTTGGATGCATTTAAGATCACTAGCCTCTTTTTCCTTCCCAGCACCTTCTAATGTAATGTGTTCTCTGAACACACGTATAAGACACCACTGATATTAAAAGCTGTATTATATACCGCCTAATAAAGAGGATGCCACATCAAAAGGCAGAGTTAACATCAAACATGCAGGAGAATCATTTAAGAGATTAGAATGAAGGAGCTGGTGAAGGGTTGATGCCACTAAACTACGTTCACTCACTGTTTCTATCCACGAGGGCAAAGCTAAACAGCCACAGAAAGATGGTGAGGCCACAGTGCCCACAGCCCATCCAATAGCACATTACACTTTGTCACCATGTGCCCCTAGCTGTTTCCAACAGTGTGAACAAATGCATGCAATGATGAACTTCCCATACTCCCAGCACTTTGGGAAGCCAAGACAGGGGGATCACTTGAGCCCGGGAGTTTGAGGCTGCAGTGAGCAGTGATTACACCACTGCATTCCAGCCTGGGTGACAGAGTGAGACCCTGTCTCAAAAAAAAAAAAAAAAAAAAAAAAAAAAAAAAAAAACAAGAAAAAGAAAGTTAACTGACTAGTTAAGTGACCAGTGTACTGACCGTTAACTAGTCAGTTAAGGGAGGGATGTCTTGGGTCCCTGGTTGAACTGGTCTTTAATTCTCTGTAACGTTAACAGGTTAAAGTCAACATGGTGAAACCCCGTCTCTACTAAAAATACAAAAAATTAGCTGGGCATGTGGCGCGTGCCTGTAATCCCAGCTACTCGGGAGGCTGAGGCAGGAGAATTGCCTGAACCCAGGAGGTGGAGGTTGCGGTGAGCCGAGATTGCGCCATTGCACTCCAGCCTGGGTAACAAGAGCGAAACTCCATCTCAAAAAAAAAAAAAAAGAGTTTGTGAATATCTCTGACTCTACTCCACTTGGAAATGATCAGCTAAACAAAACTGCAAATTTTTTTAATAAGTTTTTTTGTTTTGGTTTTTGGTTTTTGGTTTTTTTTAGAGACAGGGTCTCCCTCTGTTACCCAGGCTGGAATATAGTGCTGAAAAGTGGTGACATAGGTTCACTGCAGCCTCAAACTCCTGGGCTCAAGTGATTCCTCTGCCACAGCCTCCCAGATAACTGAGAATACAGGTGCTCATCACTGTACCTGGCTAATCTTTTTATTTCGTTTTTTTTGTAGAGACAGAGTCTGTGTTGCCCAGGCTGTTCTCAAACTCCTAGCCTCAAGCAATCCTCCTACCTCAGCCTCCCAAAGCGCTGGGATTGCAGGCATGAGCCACGGAGTCCAGCTGTTTCTTTTTAAATTATATTGGAAAGCAAAACTAGACAGAGGAAAGCATGCTTCCTGTTTGAGTGATCCCGATGCATTCTCTACGAGCTCCCCAAATGAAAAGTCCAGGACATTCAAGAAGTTTCTAAGGGTAGACCTCTGTAGCACTTGGCCAAAACAGAAGCAGGCCAGGAAGATGTTCAGTATGGCACCTCCAAATTTTGAAGGAACAGTAGGAATGTGCAGGGTTCTGTTTAGATGAAGTAACAAACTAAAAAAAAAAAAATGAGTGCAAGGAAAATATCTTTAAAGACTGCTAAAGAGGCCAAGAGAGAAATGGAGATGGTGAAAACGTGACATTTGTTTTGATCTCTCAAGGAAAGCCTGATTTGAAGGAAAGAGTAGCCAATCATAATTTTAACAAAAAATAAAAAGCATGGATTTTCCAATATGGCTCTGAAACTAAGCTCCACCTCCTAAACCAAGTGGTCTCTGGCCTGTTAAGAACTCAGCCGCTGCAGGGTGTGATGGCTCACACCTAGAATCCCAGCAATTTGGGAGGCTGAGGCAGGTGGATCACCTGAGGCCGTGAGTTTGAGACCTGCCTGATCAACATGGAGAAACCCCATCTCTGCTAAAAATATAAAATTAGGCGGGCATGATGGCACATGCCTACAATCCAAGCTGCTTGGGAGGCTGAGGCAGGAGAATCACTTGAACCCGGGAAGCGGAGATTGTGGTGAGCTGAGATCACGCCATTGCACTCCAGCCTGGGTGACAACAGCGAAACTGCCTCCAGGGGGGAAAAAAAGTGGGCTGCACAGCAGAAGACAAGCAGCAAGCAGGCCTGGAATAGGCTTCCTCTGTGTTTATAGCCACTGCCCATCACTTGCATGACTGCCTGAGCTCCACCTCCTCCTGTCCAATCAGCACCAACACTGGGCACTCAAAGAAGCGCAAACTCTACGGTAAACTGCACATGGGAGGGAATCTAGGTTGCCTGCTCCATATGAGAATCTAAGGCCTGATGATCTGGCTGATGTTGATGCCCCCAGGGTCAGGGGAAGAATTTCAATCATTGAGCTAAAGAAGATTTCCATTTAGTGTTTTGTGGGAGGTCTCCTGTGTCTCAAGAGTGATCATGAGGATGGCATTTAGGACAGTGGGCCCCAACTGTTTTGAACCAGGGACTGGTTTTGTAGAAGACATTTTTTTCCATGGACCAAAGTGAGGGATGGTTTCAGGATGATTTCACTGTCTCCCATCACCCCAAGATGAAACTGTCTAATGCAGGAAAACAAGCTCAGGACTCCCACTGATTCTACATGATGGTGAGTTGTATAATTATTTACTTATATATTACAATATAATCATAGAAATAAAGTGCACAGTAAATGTAATGCACTTGAATCATCCTGAAACCATCCCCCACTTTGGTCCATGGAAAAAAATGTCTTCCACAAAACCAGTCCCTGGTTCAAAAATAGTTGGGGCCCACTGTCCTAAATGTCATCCTCATGGTCACTCCTGAGACTCAGGAGACCTCCCACAAAACCCTAAATGGAAATCCTCTTTGGCTCAATGATTGAAATTCTTCCTCCGACCCTGGGGGCATCAACACCAGCCAGATTTTCTGAGAAACCCTACAACACTGTCCGGATTCTTTGACAGGTGAAAGGAATGCACTTCAGCCCACAGCTCCATTGCTTCACTTCTCTGGGAATGGTTTCTTACCAAAAATAACCAAACCTGACTTGCTCACCACATGAGGCTCAGAATGGTTTCTGGCCATGCGGATCCCCAGTTAACACTTTCAGAGAATGAAATTGTACCAGTCAAAGTCATCCACTGGAAAGCAGGGATATTCCTAAAGGTAGAACACAGAAGAAAAGTCACAACAAAAATTCTTAAGGCAATAATGGCTTCATTTTCTAAGTATAGGGATAAGATGACTATTTGACAGAGTGGGAGCCAATTCTCATTGGCTGGTTTTAAAATATCAGCCTCTTCATTTCACAAAACTGCACTGATCCCTAAATGGGATATGCCATGACATCTCCTTAATTTCTGTAAAAGAGCTTTATTTCTTTTTTTTTTTTTTTAATTTTTTTTAGAGACAGTGTCTCACTCTGCCACCCAGGCTGGAGTACGGTGGTACAGTAGGTTCACTGTAGCCCCAAACTGCTAGGCCCAGTGATCCTTCTGCCACAGCCTCCCAAGTAGCTGGGAATACAGATGCTCACCACTGCGCCTGGCTAATTTTTTTTTAATCTTTTTGTAGATACAGAGTCTTGCTATGTTGCCCAGGCTGGTCTCAAACTCCTGGTCTCAAGTGATCCTCCCACCTCAGCCTCCCAAAGCACTGGGATTGCAGGTGTGAGCCACCAAGTCTAGCTATTTCTTTTTAAATTATATTGGAAAGTAATTGGGCCAGGTGTAGTGACTCATGCCTGTAATCCCAGAACTTTTGGTATGCCAAGGCAGGCAGACTATCTGAGGTCAGGAGTTCAAGACCAGCCTGCCCAACATGGCAAAATCCTGTCTCTACTAAATACACAAAAATTAGCCAGGTGTGGTGTCTCACGCCTGTGATCCCAGCTACTCCGGAGGCAAAAGCAGGAGAATCACTTGAATCTGGGAGGCGGAGTTTGCAGTAAGCCAAGATCAGTCCACTGCACTGCAGCCTGGACAGTGCAAGACTGTGTCTCAAAAAATAATAAATAAATAAAATAAATTATATTGGAAAGCAAAAATAGATATAGGAAAGCATGCTTCCTGTCTGAGTGATCCTGGTGCATTCTCCATGCACTCCCCGAACCCTCCCAAGTGAAAGACACACCTGGAATGCACTCCAAAGTGACGCCCTTCATGCTCCATGAAATAAGACAATTGTTCAACACCAAAGGTTTCGATGATGAGGAGGGCAAATCCTGATGAGTGGAAACGGTGATACCCCCAGCTTCCCTGCTTCCCCAAAGATAAGGAGGCCTTTTCTTTTCAAAGAAATGTGCCTTCCTAAAGAAGGAACCATGCCGCCGATTAAGACGTTTCCCAAGCACTTGCTAACCTACTTACAGGCATCATTGCTCCCCTGGGCCTGGGGACCCCTCCACCTTCCTGAACGGAGTAGCTGAATAGGTAAATGGGTTATATCAGGCCAGGAAATCAATGTGTATACTGTGTTCTCAGCCACAGATGAGCATGTCGAAGCCATTCTATTATAGCTCTAGGAGCCGTATTGATCCAGCTGTAACTACTCGAAGGTGGCCCGCAATCCAATGAGAACACATCCATCTGTCCATCCAGCAGCCTCTCTCCGCAGTAGTGCTTAGAGAGTAAGCATTTGCAGATTGGATTAATTTAATGTTTGCTTAATCAAAACTGACTACCCTGGAACTTAAATGCTATTAATTACTAAGAGAATCCAGAACTAATTCTCTAGCACTGTGAGACCAAAGAGGAACAGCCGCTCTGCAGAGGAAGGGAGTTTCTGTTTGTCTCTCTTTCCAGATGTTCATTCTGTGGCCTTCCCCACTCCCATCACCACTCACCCACCTGCTTTCCCTCACAGCCTTCTAGAAAGAAAAAAAGTACTTGCCTCTTTGATTTTTGCTCTTTGGAGCACTCATGCTGCATACATGGGAGCGTGCTGGTCAGATACACAGAGCCTGCACCTCAGATGTCCCGGCAGCATGCATTGCGTCACTTCCTTCCCCAGTGCACTCTGGGGAAATAGCACCCTGCCTTTCATCTACTTCGTGTTGTAAATGGTTCTTTCCCAGAACCCGGAGAGCTCGTCAAAGCAGGGGCTGTGACTCACTAATCTGTGATGCTCCAGCACCAAGCACTGTGTCTGCTGCATACTGTCATTAGTAAGTATTTGCTGAACTGAACTGGGGGAAGAGACAATGGCCCCTGCCAAGGGCTCTATGTTTACAAAGCCCTCTGCTGCACTGACACCTCTCCAGGGAATGTCTCAACAGCACCTGCATCCCATCCTCCAGCTTCCCTGACTTGGAAAAGACAGAGGACTGCTAGAACCAGGACCCAATGCCCATCCTGCTTATGAATTAAATGCCATCACAAGAGGAGCATGAAAGGGCATATCTGCCTCCAGCTCTATTCCATGGCTTTGCAAAACGATAACTAGTGACCACAAAATGACACACAGTTCAGCCAGAGGGCTAGCAGGAGCTCCAAGGGGCACTGCTACAGTCTGAAACGTGTGCTTCAGGCCCAGCAATACCAGAGGCTTTTGGTAAAACAACTTCATCTGTGCATCTGCAGTTTGGCCATGAGCACACACCACATCTCGTGAACATCTCACTATCTGTGGTAAGTGGTGATGGTTCCACTGTCCACTATGTCTGTGTATTGTGCAGAGAAAGCCCACTGCTCTCCAAAGGGAATTCCTCTACTGAGCACCTGGGTCCTGGGGTGGCCACTCCTTAAAGCAGAGGTTCTTCTGCAAGGGCACGGTTCTCAGACCCCAGCTCCCACTGGGGAACGTGCAGCTATTATTATAGGCATTGCAGACTTAAATCCCTACAAGGACACAGAAGGCAAAGTAAATGACCCAAGCAAGTAAGGCATATGTCCCGACAGGGTGGAGAGGAGCAGAGCAAATTGGGGAGCATGTCCCTCTCCAGGAGGGGCTGCTATGACTCAGCCCTCACTGCTATTTCCCTGCAGAACACAGGCTCAGTATGTATAAATCTTCTCACTTTCACATGACCTCACCCTACAGGGAAATGCTGGCAATCAATTCAATTTTTAAAACATTCACATGTCATTCAAATAAGGTCTATAGTTCAGTTAATCATATTGTACCAATGCCAGTTTCCTGGTTTTGATAATGTGCTATGGTCACGTAAGATGTTACCATTGGGGGAAGGCGGGGGAAGAATATGCAAGAACTCTTGGGGCTATTCTTGCAACTTTTTGCGTGTCTTAAATTATTTCAAATTGGAAAGTTAAACACACTCACACACACACAAACACATATATGCACGCACGCGCACACACACACACAGAGCTACATAGCTCAACAAGCCATATGTTTTCTCTTTTGAGTTTGTTGACACCCCTTGGTCACATACAAGTGGTCTAATGGCACCTGTGCCTCACGGGCAAAATGGAATAAGAACCCAAAACTCTGACCTGACAGCTTCCACACATGGCCAGCCTCAAATGTTGACACTTTTATGGAACCAGTGCCCTGGAGCTGACACGGTAGGTTTAGCTCACTGAACTCCTGCTTTTGCCAGATTTCTGAAATCAAGTCACCACTGCACCACACAGCACCCACTAATTCATATGCATTTTGCACATATAATTCTTATTTGATGCATAGAGTACCAGACGTACAATTCAGCCGTGGCGTGGTAAATTACACTGTCCAGATTAACTGTACAAAGAACACGTCTCAAAACAATGATTTTACTTCAAGCTAAGGAGGAACAAGTGCCCTTTCTTTCATTTCTAAATTACATTTTCAATCATAAATATTGAAAATTACATTTCTGATCACCACTGTCACCTTGTGAGTAGTGGCACCCGAGCCCCACAGACACACAGGTTTTTACAAAATGAAAGTGAGAGCCATTAGAACACCCCAATCACTTTGAGTTTTAAAGGGCCTGTTCTCCCAGCCCACAAGATTATAAAACAATGGCACCCTTTGGAGCTTGCAGAGGCAGGGAGCAGCAGTCTCATTGGCACATTGGCTATGAAACATATGGAATTATTATTCTGGGTGTATTTTACCACTTATTATACATGGGTTGTTCCAAGTATTTACAGATAGGTATGGTGCGGCCATTGCCCCAGAGAGGTAGACCTGAAAACAGATCATACTTCTACCTGGTAGACCTCCAAAACATCTGAGCTTCTGGCTATGAGCAAAATAATTTTTTAATGTAAAATGGAGGGTAGCACATGCATCTTCTTCTCCAATAATAACAAAATTCAAGATCAGAAGGATGGTCTGGGTTCAGTGGCTGATGCCTGTAATCTCAACACTTTGGGAGGACGAGGCAGAAGGACTGCTTGAGGCCAAGGGTTCGACACCAGCCTGGGCAACAGAGGAAGACCCTGTCTCAGCAACAGCAACAAATTTAGCCAGACATGGTGGTGTATGCCTGTAGTCCCAACTATTTGGGAGGCTGAGGCAGGAGGATCACTTGAGTGCTGAAGCTCAAGGCTGCAGTGAGCTGTGATGGTGTCACTGTACTCCATCCCAGGCAGCAGAGTGAGACCCTGACTGAAAAAAATAATAAAATACGACCAAAATAATCTTGAAAAAATAAAATAGAAAATCAGTGCTCCATATAGAAACCTGGAAAAATAAAATTTAAAAGACTTTAAGGATGGAGAGGCTCTTCAAAGGAAAAACAAATGGGGCAATAGGATGACTTGACTGAGGGAATAGCAGGAAAAAGGCAGGGCTGCATCTGTATCAGTGTCCCGGCTGGGAGAAGGGAAGGGCAGAAGAGGCTCTGATAGAAACACATGACTAGAAGAAAAGTCTATCTGAAAGTCTTAGATGGTGAGTTAGTTTAGCTGCAAGTATTTTGATGTTAAGATGAAAATAAAGCATTTGCCTACAATGAAGAAACCAAACACCCACCTTAACCAATGAATTGTATCCTTCAAGACACGTACCCCCAGTGCTTCTAGATATAACCAACACTAGGTTCAACTCTTCTCTGGATTCATATACCTGTCAGACATGTGGATGAACCATTAATAGACTGTAGCAATCTTTCCACCCACTGGCTTACATCAGGGATGTGCTGACCACCCTACTTATGCTGGACCACACCAAACCCAGATAACACTAAGCCATGTGAAGTCATACATAAAATATCCCATATCATAAAGACAAAACCTGTAATATATTCTTGCAACACTGCATTCCAGAGCCCCCTTCCCCTACATGTATATTATGCTTAGAGTGGTTCCTTAAGCATAAAGTTGTATAGACCCTAACATGGTAGTATTTGTACATCACCTCCATGCCTTGCACTGACACTCAGAGTTCTAGGACAGGCATCAAGGGTGTCTGCTGCAAGCATGTACCCGAGGACTAATGCCCCAGGACAGCCCCTCATTCCACCAGTAGCAGACAGGGGTCGGTAGATTCATACCCAGCCATTTCCTCCCTTAGTTGGAACTCAGGATTGTTTTACATTCCCAGACTTCCCAGCTGCCAGGAAAAGGAACCTGCTGATTCAATGTGTTCTGTATCAGTCTCCTTTCCTTCCCTTCCCCTCTCGGGCTAGGTGAGACAAGGGCCTAAAGACCACCCAGGTTAGCCAGAGTTCTCCAGAGGAACAGAGCCAGTGGGATGTGTATACACACACTGCATAACAACATTTGGGTCAATGATGGGCCACATATACCATGGTGCTCCCATAAGATTATAATGTAGCTGAAAATTCTTTATCGTTCAGTGATGTCTTAGCCATCATGACTGTCAATAACTTCTGATATGGTTTGGCTGTGTCCCCACCCAAATCTAGAATTGTAGCCCCTATAATTCCCTGTGTCATCAGAGGGAACCCAGTGGGAGGTAACTGAATGGGTTCATTCAGCCCCTATAATTCCCTGTGTCATCGGAGGGAATGGGGGCAGGTCTTTCCCATGCTGTTCTTGTATAGTAAATAAGTCTCAGGAGATCTGATAGTTTTATAAAGGGGAGTTCCCCTGCAAACGTTCTCTCTTGCCTGCCACCATGTAAGACGTTCCTTTCACCTTCTGCCTGGATTGTGAGGCTTCCTCAGTCACGGGGAACTGTGAATGCATTAAATCTCTTTTTCTTTATAAACTACCCAGTCTGCAGTATGTCTTCATCAGAAGCATGAAAATGGATTAATACAACATCATAGCAGAATGCATTTTGTTTAAATTTGTTTAGATAACACAAGTACTAACCACTGCATTACAACTGCCTGTAGTATTCAATATGGTAATACGCTCACAAGTTCGCAGCCTAAGAGCAATAGGCTACACTATACAGCCTAGGTGTATAGCAGGCCATACCATGTAGGTTTGTGTATGTACACTACAAGGTTCACACAATGATGACATCACCTAAGGATCCATTCCTCAGAAAGTATCCCCATGGTTAAACAATGCGTGATTGTATATGGAGACCCAAATTCACTTAAAGGAATTGGTTCATGTGATTATGGAGGCTGACAAGTCCAAAATCTGCCAGTCAGGCCTACAGGCTGGACACCCCCCTCCAAGAAAGAGCCAACATTGCCATTCCAGATGGAAGGTTGTCTGCTGAAGAACTGACTCTTGCTTAGGGGAGGTCAGTCTTTTGTTCTATTCAGTCTTTCAAATAATTGAATGCCCACTTTATGGAAGACAATTAGCTTTACTTGAAGTCTACCGATGTAAATGTTACTCTCATCCAAAAGCATTCATAAAGATTTTGACTAAGTATCTAGGCACCATGGCCCAGCCAAGATGGCACATAAAATTAACCATCGCACCTCCATTCCTCATCCCCTACCAGTGCATCCTGCAGCCACCACTAAAAGAAACAAGTTGCACTCCAATTCTTGTAATCGGGTCTGCTTCTGGGGGTAGCTAACCTAACAACATTGTATTTTTAGTATACTGTGACTTGGAAAATAAATGCAAGCATAGAAAATACTCAGTCCTCCTGCAAAAACCTAGTGACCCGTGGAAGTTCTTGGCCCACAATTTGGGATCCACCGAATCACAGGTGCTGGAGTTTAATGCCTAGGAAGACCGACATCGTCTCTGAGGCCCTGTAAACACGGATGTTTCCAAAGTCGTTGGTCATGATTTTGGAAAGGCCACAGCATTCCTAAGAGTGACACAGATATTAGGAGGCCAGTACTGTGAAAGAAGTTCCTGTGCAGAAAGCAGAAACTGGACCCCTTCCTGACACCTTACACTAAAATCAACTCCAGATGGATTAAAGACTTAAACATAAGACCTGGCACCATAAAAACCCTAGAAGAAAATCTAGGCAAAACTATCCAGGACATAGGAGTAGGCAAGGACTTCATGAACAAAACACCAAAAGCATTGGCAACAAAAGCCAAAATAGACAAATGGGACCTAATGAAACTCCACAGCTTCTGCACGGCAAAAGAAACAGTCACTAGAGTGGATCGGCAACCAACAGAATGGGAAAAAATTTTTGCAGTTTACCCATCTGACAAAGGGCTGATATCCAGAATTTACAAAGAACTCAAACAGATTTACAAGAAAAAAACAAACAAGCCCATTCAAAAGTGGGCAAAGGATATGAACAGATACTTTACGAAAGAAGACATATATGAGGCCAACAATCATATGAAAAAATGCTCATCGTCACTGATCATCAGAGAGATGCAAATCAAAACCACATTGAGATACCATCTCACGCCAGTTAGAATGGCGATCATTAAAAAATCTGGAGACAACAGATGCTGGAGAGGATGTGGAGAAAAAGGAACACTTTTACACTGTTGGTGGGAGTGTAAATTAGTTCAACCATTGTGGAAGACGGTGTGGCGATTCCTCAAGGCCTTAGAAATAGAAATTCCATTTGACCCAGCAATCCCATTACTGGGTATATATCCAAAAGACTATAAATCGTTCTACTATAAGGACACATGTACACGAATGTTCATTGCAGCACTGTTTACAATAGCAAAGACCTGGAATCAACCCAAATGCCCATTGATAATAGACTGGATTGGAAAAATGTGGCACATATACACCATGGAATATTATGCAGCAATCAGAAATGATGAGTTTGTGTCGTTTGTAGGGACATGGATGAATCTGGAGAACATCATCCTCAGCAAACTGACACAAGAACAGAAAATGAAACACCGCATATTCTCACTCATAGGTGGGTGATGAAAAATGAGAACACATGGACACAGAAAGGGGAGTACTAAACACTGGGGTCTATTGGGGGGAAAAGGGGAGGGCCAGTGGGAGGGGGAGGTGGGGAGGGATAGCCTGGGGAGAAAAGCCAAATGTGGGTGAAGGGGAGAAGAAAAGAAAGCACACTGCCATGTGTGTACCTATGCAACTGTCTTGCATGCTCTGCTCATGTACCCCAAAACCTATAATCCAATAAAAAATTTAAAAAAAAAAAAAAAAAAAAAAAAAGAAGTTCCTCTGTTCCATTTCGAGCCTGACCTCCCAGGCAGTTAGCAATGTTTTGAAAGGGGAAACACTCTTATCTGAAACCCATCACGTCACCAAAGCAGCAACGATGTCATCTAAAAACAACACCTCTATCCAACGGCTCAGAATCTGTTCACAAAAGAAAATACATTTTTGACATGCCTGAAAATACGTGATTATATCCTTTGTGGCAAGCTGAGACCAAGTGACTCATTGAAGTCACAAAGGCTGCAAATTGCAGTATTGTTGTCTTTGAATGAAAATTGCCAGAGGACTTGTGTTTCGTCCTCTCAAGAAACCTAGGCAGTCATCTGCTGCATCACGAGATCCAAATCATCTGAAGTTGAAGATCATCTCCTCCTTTCTGTATTTCATTAGCCGAGATCAGGTTAATAAAAAGTTTAAAAGTTGACTGCCTTCCCCCGGAGATTTATTTAGACCTCCTCTGCGGGGATGAGCTGGGAATGGCAGCCGACACTCCCATGTCTCCAGAGCTCACTCTGTCATCTCCCTCTGTGGTCCCTGAAGTCTGCCAATTAAAGACCTCCTCGATGACATTCTGCTGTTGAAGTTATGCACACATAAATCACTGTAATAAGAGAAGATTGTTATGTTAACCTCCGCCATGCAACCCTTTTCCTTTTGTGAGAAATATGAAAAACATTCATTTGTCTGGCACAAAGGAAGCGATTTCCCAACAGATGCCTAGAAGCCTTGCCTGGATGATGCCCCTTCCTGTGGTTACGTAGGTGGTGCCTCCTGCACCAGAAGGCATTACTCAACTCGAAATGCAGAGCAACGAGGCCATAAACCAGGCGGCATTACGTCACAGACAGGGTGCTCTGAAATAAATGGGGAGCTGCTTCTATCTAGAGGAACATTTTTCCATGTTTAACCAAGCAAAACTGGAGACATTACTGAACACGCAGTCTCAAAGGTCAACTCTTAAGGAGGCCAGTGCTGGGGAGGGAAGACGCACACTTTCTACAGCTTTGGAGGAACCCTTGAGGTGACTGGAGTTTCACTGTTAGAATAAGGGGCTGGTGTGCAGCGACTGTGAATTCCACTTTGATGTGAAAGATTGCATCTTCCAGACGAGCCCCTGGGAGCAGCAGCCGTAGCAGCCCTGGGCTTTAAGCTGGAGGCGGCCACCACTGCACACTCCCTCACCTGCACTGCAAATCTTCATGGGCTCAAATTCCCCAGAGGTTCAGTTTTCACAAAGAGAGAGGAAGACAGAATGCTTTATCAACAATGGAATACATATTCATGATGCATTAATGACTTATATCTACATGTTAACTTTAGAAGACAGTATTAATTGAAAGATCTGAAAAGGAAAAGTCTAGGCATGAACTGAGCTGTTTCTCTCTATATTCAGTTGCCCCCAGTTATGTGACCCAAGGCTGGGGTGCCCCCAGGGGATGGCAAGGGGGAACCTGCCATGCAGATGCAGCCACTCATCCAGAAACTGGCTTGCTTTGGGTGCCCAAGTGGGGACACCAACCTTGGTCAAAAGACTCCTTTGCCCATCCCTAAGACCTGACTTTCAGAGCTGCTATCAAAGGGAATGCGCCTTGCAGGGCACACCCACAGCTTTACAAAAAAAGAAAAAGAAATAACAGTGGTTCATGTCTGTAATTCTAACACCTTGGGAGGCTGAAGTGGAAAGATTGCTTGAGCTGAGGAGTTCCAGACCAGCCTGAACAACATAGTAAGGCCCAGTCTCTACAAAAAAACAAAATTAGCCGGTATGTTAGTGCACACCTGTGGTACCAAGTATTCAAGATGCTGAGGCAGGAGGATCACTTGAACCCAGGAGTTGGAGGCTGCAATCAGCTATAGTCATGACACTGCACTCCCGCCTGGGCAACAGAGCAAGACCCTGTTTCTTAAAGAAAGAAAGAAAATCTAGTTAGAGGGAGTGGCAGGGAGGGGACAGAACACAATTTCTCTTATCATTTATTTCACAATTAATATGAAATTTCATTCTAGTTCACACTAGAACAATTCACTTGTTGCTGGAATTTTGATCTATCCTGTAAAGACTGTCCAAAAATAATCAGTTGTACCTGATTCTGTAGAATGCTCTGCACCTGACCATGTTTTTTAAATCTCACTTTTTTTTCTGTTTTTTTCTCCCACTTCAAATTTAAAGGTGTAAGATGCTTTTTTTGTTTGTTTCTTGAGACGGAGTCTCACTCTATCACCCAAGCTAGAGTGCAATGGCACCATCTCAGCTCACTGCAACCTCCATCTCCTGGGTCCAAGTGATCTTCCTGCCTCAGCCTCCCAAGTAGCAGATTACAGGTGTGTGTCACCGGGCCTAGCTGATTTTTGTATTTTTCATAGAGATGGGGTTTTACCTTTTGGCCATGCTGGTCTCGAACTCCTGACCTCAGGTGATCTGCCCACTTCAGTCTCCCAAAGTGCTGAGATTACAGGTGTGAGTCACCATGCCCAGCCAGATGCTTTTCTCTTTAACCTAGAGTGACCAGCCATCCTGGTTTTCCTGGGACTGAGGGGTATCCCAGGACATGGGACTTTCAGTGCTAAAACCAGTCCCAGGGAAACCACAGAGTCATTTGCCTTCTTGAAGTAAACATGCAAATCTTGGTTTAAGCCTACCAAACCATGATCAATGAAACACAGTATCTTAGTCCTTTCTCACACTGCTATAAAGATACTACCTGAGACTGGGTGACATAAACAGAAGAGTTGACTCACAGTTCCACATGGCTAGAGAGACCTCAGGAAACTTACAATGATGGTGGGAGGTGAAGGGGAAGCTGGCACATCCTACAAGGCAGCAGAAGAGAGAAAGAATGAGAATGAGGAAGTGCCACACATTACAACCATCAGCTCTCATGAGAACTCACTCAGTATCGTGAGAACAGCATGGAGGAAACCCTCCCATGATCCAACCACCTCCCATCGGGTCCCTCCCTCAATATGGGATTATAATTCGAGATGAGATTTGGGTGGGGACAACAAACCAAACCATATGACACAGTTTCACAGTTTTGTAGTGGCAGATACAAAATTACATTCACCAGGCTGTGGGAAACTGGTCCTACTGGGTTTCTGAGCAGAGGTGAGACCATGACAATCATCGCTAGAGTGATTTCCACCTTATACTGCAGGAATAAGACTGAAGGCTTTCAGAGGCGATTCCACAATTCAAAACAAACAATAAGAGCCTGAGTGAGGGGAATGGAAAACAAGAGGCAGGGTAAGCAGACCCTTCTCCAGGGAAGCCTTGCAAATTGTTCCAATCCAGTCATTTTTTCAGTCTTCGCCAGTTATCCCCAGGCCCCATCAAAAGCAGTATTTCACCTGAGGATCCAACACGGGGTGCCACCTTCTCCCTGGCACAGGTGACCAGAGCATCATCTCACTGTAGTCCTTTTATTTTGAGTAAAATATATAGGAACAATTAAAGAGGGTGGAACCAATCATCTCGGCATTGTCTTTATAGGTAAAAAAAAAAATCCAAATTAGGCTCTTGTTACCCTGACAGCACTGAGAATCATCTGGCTTGTGAGCTTTTAAATACCCAGCGTATAATGAACATCTCCAGCCAGATCCAGTGAGCTTCACTCGTGGAGACTGGCCACAGGGTGGGCCCACAACTCCCTTGCCTCCTCCTAGGCTTTCAAAGCCTAGGAGGCTTTGAATCCTATGTGCAAATTACACTGAGTTGCTCTTGATTAAATCACTGGGATTTTTTGTTTTTTACTCTATGCTTTAAATTGATGTTAGCTGAATACCTGAGGGTTTTTGTTTTCACTAATCTCAGGTCTATATTAGACTTTTCTCATCCAGAAGTTCTGGGAAGATGGAAAATAAAAATAACAAGCATGAGAAAGAAGAAGAGAAATCGCTGATACTGAGTGGTTTCACTAAGTGCCTGGGATTTTGCTGAGTGCTTCTTGTGTTACGTTGTACCCTGTGAAACTGCCATTTTCCTGGGTCCCATTTTTATATGTGACCCACTACATTGTCCCCTATCATCCTCACAGCAAGTGAGCCAACATTGGCATCACTCTCTTTTTACACATGAGTACACTGAAGCTGGAGAAGAGTATGGTCCAAGCATACGGTTGAGTCCAGCTTGTCCCAGCTCTGACTCCAGAGACCCTGCTGTCAGCTGATATCCTCGAGTGCCCCGCCCTTACCCAGTTCCCCAGTATTTTTTCTTTTCCCTTCTTCCCCAGCCTCTGCTGTGAGCTGCACGCTGCTGATGACAGAGGACAAACAAACAAGATGGACAAGATGGTACCAAAGGCAGAGTCACGTGGGCAAGGGGATGGCGTGGGTTGATGGGCCAGGGCAGTTGTACCTTCACGCTGCTGGGATGGGAAGCTGAAGTTTATTGAATGCAAGTACATGTGAACATTCCTAGCAGAGGAGGGCAGAGCTCTGAGGGAACCACGGAAGCACCCACGTGGGAGCCCTCACGCAAGCACCCACGTGGAGGGGCTGAGGATGCAGCCTGGGAAGGATGCCATTTGACGGCATTCCCTCTCTGTTTTCCAGGCCACCATGGCTGACCACCCAAGCATCCAAGTCAATAAGTCTTTCACTGAGAGAGACCTGATGTCCCGCCCAATCTCGCCCAACCAGGAGAGTCTGCACAGGCTTTGTCTTCTCCTTGCACTGATTGAAGTTTATTTAACAGTTTGGACCTTGCCTGTTGAATCTTGAAAATATCGCAACTATGCATATACTGTGCTCTGAAGAGCTTACCCAGACACTATTTATTAGTCACGTTGATCTAATTCATCACATGCAAAAATCTCAAGCACCAAGCAGCCTTTCAGGGAGACGTGTGAAGGTAGTTAGTCTGCCTAAGCCCATGTTTCCCACGGCTCAAGCCACGGGTGAAATGGGTTCAAAAATGTAATCAAAAGAAAACGGTCAACTTCATCATTGTCAAAACGCCACATCATCCCCTGAAAGAGAGGCACCCCCTTCGTCAATTTCCCCATCGTGCCAAAGTTTTGGAGAGACCCTTCACTTTATAAATCAACTCACAGCTTAGAACATCCTGGCAGCCCCTTCAAGGAACAGATCAGAATGACAGGGAAAGAGAGGATAACCATCATAGCTTGACTGGATACAGGTGTTTGCGTTTACAGACCAACCACAAACGCCTGGATCTTTGACAGGCGTTGATGCTATCAGTGAATCGCAGCTATTATTGGCTCTGGTCACCAAGGGCTCGGGGGCCTTTCCCTTAGCAACATCTCTGAGGCTGATAACATTTGGCTGAACTTTTCAGATCTTAACCTCCCTTCTGACTTTCTGCAGTCAAACCCGCCTAAACTGATCAGAAGAAGAGACACGCAGTGGGAAGACAAGTAAAATATTATTGACTGGACTGTTTCATGTCTATTAGGAAGAAAGAGCAGAGAGGGGAGGGAGAACCTCACAGTCTGACAGGCGTCAAGATAATCAGGGGAGGAATCGGGGCTGCGCAGTAACACTCGGTGAGGTTGGAAAGCCCTGGCTTACAAGAGGTCATTGTTCTGCACGGGGAACAAACAGGGCACTGGGCAAACAAGGGCGTGATTGCATTTCTCTATGGGTCCCTGTTCCTTGTCAGTAAGCCCTGCTCCTGGAGCAAAGCAAAGGATGGGAAACAAAAATAGGAAGTTGTGTGGCTCGAGGAAGAGGCAGGGGCTCCCCATCATCATCCGAAGGCTTTGGTTTCTGGAAGCAGCAGAATGTGCTGACCCTCCATGCATCTGTGGGGCCTTTGTACTGGACAGAGATGGGACTCAGGGACAGGCAATGCTGCTCGGGAAGAATTTGGCTTTGGAAATTGGTATTATCGTGTGTGTGTGTGTGTGTGTGTGTGTGTGTGTGTGTGTGTGTGTGAGATTTATTTTTTAATTTTAGATTCAGGGGGTGCCTGTGCTTGTTACATGAGTATATTGCATACTGGTGAGAATTGGGCTTCTAGTGTGTCCATTACCCGAATAGTGAACATGATCCCTGATGGGAAATTTTTCAACCTCTGCCTTACTCACACTCTCCTCCCTTTTGAAGTCCCCAGTGTCTGTTATCTCCATTTTATATCCGTGTGTTCCCACTGATTAGCCCCCACTTATAAGTGAGAACGCATGGGTTTTGGTTCTCTGTTCCTACGTTAATTCACATAGGATAATGGCCTCCAGCAGCATCCATGTCACTGCAAAAGACAACCCTATTCTTTTTTGTGGCTGCATAATATTCCATGGTGTGTATTCCCACATTTTCTTTATCCAGTCAACTGTTGATGGGCACTAAGTCTGGTTCCATTACTTTGCTATTGTAAATCGTGCTGCAATGAATAGATTATATAATAATATATAGGGTGCTGTAATGGATATGAATATACATTATAATGATTAATATCTATTTGGTGAATAATATCATGATTTCTTTTGGGGGGGGCACATATCCAGTAGTGAGATTGCAGGTTAAATGGTAGTTCTGCTATTATTTCTTTGAGAAATCTCCATACTGTTTCCAAAGAGGTTGAACTAATTTACATTCCCACCAACAACTTACAAGCGTTCCCTTTTCTCCGCATCCATGCCCACATCTGTTGTGTTTTGACTTCTTAGTGATAGGCATTCTGACTGGTGTCGGATATCTCACTGAGGCCACTGGTATTTCCAATTTGCATTTCACTTCCCTGCTCCTTGTCCTGACTGTTCCAAAACAGGCCTCCTTGTGTCTCCAAGTTCATGTCCTCAGCATCCTGGCTGTGCATGCCCAGGCATGGGTGTGCATGATGGGGGGCAGCTAGAAGGGTTTCGCTTCCCCTCAGGGACCTAAAAGCCAGTTGCCAAGACCTCCTGGGACTCCACAAATAAGTCGATGATATGAGACATGCTTCCCATTGCCCCCAAACCTACTGGAGAGGACAACAAACCCCACTTGCTAACCAGTTTGCAAGATCGAACTTGCCATCTGAAGCAGAGTCAAGGTCTTCAGCACCAATCCAGAAAGCTGGAACAGTGAGTCCATGACTTCCTCTCCTTCCCTCCCCAGACCCACATCCATTTTTACTCACCTCTTGCTTCTGTCAGGTAAGACCACCCACAGACAGTGCTCAAGGAGGTCCCAGAAAACCTGTGGGACATTCCCCACTGTCCTACGGGTACAATTCATCTTGGAGCCTTCTCTCTTTGAGGACGGGGCTTATTTTGCCCCAACATGTTTCCACTCTGTATTCCAGCAGCCCTGAGCTGTGCAGATGGTTTGCTCATGGCCGTCTGTGAAGCACCAACCTTTTGTTAAGGGAACCACCTGATGCCCATAGAACCGTGTGACTTCCTCCACTTGAGTTTCTCACCACACAGGGGGGCCTGGGTGGGGTGGCATTTCAGAAAAACATATCAGCAAAGGAAGACTTGGAATCAGAGGATGGCAGTACAGAAAGGAACTAAAACGTGACCTCCAATTTTTTATGGCACATGTGGGGAAACTGAGGCACAGGGCAAAGAAGAAAGAAACACGTGGGTTTACACATTGTAAACTCCCCTGCTGCCAGTCCCTGCCTCACTACACAGCCCTGCCTTGCAGCACATTTAGGCATGTGGTCCATCCACGCCCCAGACACGCAAGGGCAGGTCCCACCTGCAGGGCACTCACTGTCTTCGTCACAGCTAGCCAGGCTCTACCACAGACCCTCCGCTGGGCCTAGATCAGAAACCCAGGGCCAAACAAGCTCCTATCTCTGTAACACATGCAGTCAGGGGGATCTGCAATGCTTCCTCCTCACACCTGGCCCTTAAACCTGCTCCTAGTTCCATCTCTTACTGTGTCCTCTTTCCTAGTTCTTTTTTCCTAGTCACCCTCCCACTCTGTGCTACAGAGCCTTCTAGAACCCTAGTTCTATGACATCATGATTATGATGATGATGATGATAGTGCCGATCATTTATTAAGCATTGTCCTTTCCTGAGGTACCATATGGGTCATTTCATCCAGGCTCCGACTTGCTTCTGCTCTGCCATATGGTAACACAACTCTATCGTGAAGCACCATCGTTACTGCCATTTGCAGGGGAAGCCCAGAGAGGTGGAGTATCTTTCTTTATCTCAAGTAAGAAAGCCAGGATTCCAACCTGTGAGCTCTTCCATTTCAGCCACCTTCACTGAGCATTGTCCCAGAATAGTGTCATCACCACAGGGCAGAGGGAGTAGTGAACTCCAACATCCCCGTGTCCACCCCTTGACCACAGCCGCCTTTTGGCTTCAGACACCTGGTTTTCTTCCCAGAGACCTGCAGGAAAGTGATGCCAGCCCCCTGCCCCTTGCGTCAGTTATTCTTCCCTCCCACACAGCCCAGAACCCACACTGGTTCATCTGACTGCATTGCTCTCAGCTGAGCACTCAGTTCTCCTATATCTCTCTTTTGTCTTTACACCTGCTGAGATTGCACCCTGCTCAACCCTCCTCCTCTCACCCTGCACCCACATGGCTGGGCGCTAATGGTAAGAATCTCACCACTGTGTAGCACTACACGTGGGCCCCCATCTCCACTGAGCCCTGGGTCCCTCCATTAGGGCTTTCTGCCTGTTTTCAGCTTCCTCTTTCATTCCTCTCAATGGCTCTTGTGACTTTATTCTTCCACCTTCAAACTTAGCAACATTCATGGTGACACCTTCCTGCCAGTCTCACCCACCACTGAAGACCAACCTTCCCTCTGTGCTCTTCCCTGCCGCCCATGGTCCTCTGTCTATGCCACTCTATTCTCTCCATCACCACTGGCTAAAGCACTCCTACCCTAAACCAACAAACTAACCACCCTTAACATGATGACCTCCTCCTCTCACTTGGTCCAGTCATCAGTGACCTTCCCACAGGCAGATCTCATGGGCACCCACTCCGCAATCCTTGTGTAGTTGGACATCTCTGCTGTGTTCATCACCGCTGACCACTCCTGCCATCTTAAAACTGTCTACCCCTTGGCCTCGGGTTTTCTTCCTTTTTCTGTGACCACTCCAGCTCAGTTCCACCCATGGCTTCCTCGTTCTTGACCTGTCCCTGGATGGTGGTGGTCCCAGGCTTCCACTGACAACCTGTCCCATTTCCCCCTGCCATCCCAGGGGGAAACTCCCAGGGTGAACTCAAGCTCTTCACACATATCTCAGGTTTCTATCCAAACTGGCTGGACATCTCCTTCAGCAAAAGAATATGCTCATGACAAGGACCCACTGTCTTGTTTCCCAAGGGGATTTGATAGGGTGGTTTTGGATTACAGCCTGGCTTCCTGGTGTGATCCATCACAAGAAGAAAGAGTGCTGATAACGCCAATGGGTGCATTTCCAGGTCAGGGCGGTTGTTTCTCTTGGCAAATGAATGAGTAGTTTCCCCAGCACCTGCAGGTGGTGAGAGCTGGTCTCAGCTCTAATAACCCAGGCTCTGCCAAAGATCAAACCTTGGGCTTTGGGGGAGAAAAACGGAGTCATTGATGCTGTGTGGTGGTGTCCATCTGTCCCTGCTCAAAGCCAATCAATGCCTGCACCTGTTCTGCACCCAGGCTCTGGATTAAGAGAGAAGTTGAGTGTTAATGACTGGACAGAGCCAGCCCCCAGCTCTCCTGGGCTCACTATTTGCAGGGGACTTATGGGCATGCTTGAGCCACAGGGTGGTTGCACCCCGGTGCACAGGGCAGGGTCCCCATCCACATTCACCCCACTAGAAATGAGGCAGCCTTTCCAGTGCACAATGTCACAGCCTGGGGGAGTGTCACTAGGCAGCCCCTGGGAAGAAGCACCCTCCTCAAGAGGGTCTGATGTTGCTACAACTCTCAAAACTGCTGCCCATGGTTTATAAAGTTCATGAACAGGAAATGACATGCAGCCCATGCCTCTCATGGCAGCCTCCATGGTTTGCATCTCCATCTGAACCTGAAAACACAGAAGGAACAGTGGGAGAAAGTCTAACCAGGAAGCCGCCATTCAGATGCCCCTCTGTCACTCACTCACTGCGTGACCTTGGGACAGTGACCAACCCCTCTGAACCTCAGGATGCTTATCTATTAAACATTTACCACAATCCCACCCTGCCTCCTCACCAGGTTGATTCAAGGCTCTCCTGTGGTTACCCTCAGAGCTGTCATGAGTGAGCCCAGGGACAGAGAATGATGGAGCCAACAGAGCTGGTATCTTAGCCAGCCCTCCCCATGTGGTCCCCTCTACTGCTCCACCATCCATGGCCGGCTCCTTCTCATCCAACAGGCTTCAGCGCAGGAGTCACACCTCAGAGTGGACTTCCCACCACTCACCCCAGTGTAGTCACCAACTAGCGGCACTTTCTAAATGATACGTCTGATCTTCTTTTGAAGAAAGTCTCAACAGCAGTTATCACAAACTGGAATTTTTAAAATTTATGTGTTACATCACTTGCTTATTACCTGGTGGTCTGCAAGATATAGGTGTATCTTCATTCCTGAAGTAGAACCTGTGGAGCTCATAGTATGTCCTCAGTAAACATTAGCTGACTAGCTAATGAGATGATTGAGTGAACATCCCCTGCCCGAGGCTGGCACACACAGGCTTGATAGATCCTGGTTTCCAGGTCTCGATGGGTTCTGCCTCTTAGTGCCTCCTTTGCCAGCCACTTCCTCAATGATGGAAAGAGCCAAGGTTTCCCTGCTGGATGCATTTTCCCCAAATTTGGGGAACCCAAGACAGTGTCAAGCCTATAGCGAGCCCTGAGCCCCTTCAGGAGAGCCAACCCTGGATACAGCCCCCCGAGGCACCCCTGCGAGTTGTTCCCCTGTGAAAAATGAAAAATCTGTAGCCAGGTGCAATGGCTCATGTCTATAATCCAAGCACTTTCAGAGGCTGAGGTGGGGGAATCACTTGAGGCCAGGAGTTTAAGACCAGCCTGGCCAAGGTGGCAAAACCCCGTCTGTGCTAAAAATACAAGAATTAGCCGGACACGGTGGCGTATGCCTCTAATCCCAGCTAGTCAGGAGGTGGAGACACAAGAATTGCTTGAACTCGGGAAGCAGAAGATTCAGTGAGCTGAGATCACACCACTGCAGCCACTACACTCCAGCCTGGGTGACAGAGCAAAACTCTGTCTAAAAAAAGAAAGAAAGAAAGAAAGAAAGAAAGAAAGAAAGAAAGAAAGAAAGAAAGAAAGAAAGAAAGAAAGAAAGGAAGGAAGGAAGGAAGGAAGGAAGGAAGGAAGGAAGGAAGGAAGGAAGGAAGGAAGGAAGAGAAATCTTCCATTGTAAACATGACCAGATCTTACCCATGAAAGAAGTTTCTATCAATGCCTTGTTACAGCAGTGTGCTCAACTACCAAACAGAGCTGGGACTTCTGTCCTTCCAAAGCCACTGCTATAGAGCAGAGACAGGCATCCATCTCTTCATAAGCTCTTCTTTCTCTGTAGCCTCATTTGATTTTCCCTAAAATGGGGAGGAACCAGGGATCTGGCATGTTATTTGACCTGCGCGATGACTTCTATCCGTGTCTGGTATCATTGTTCCCACCTCTGAATGTTCTGCAGCAAGGGCTGATGCCCAGACCTCCAGCTAAATGGGAGCCCTGACTGTCTGTTCCCTGTGCAACTGGTCAACCTCTCTCCCCTTGGACTACAGCCCCTCGAGGGACTAAGCTTGGGACACCTCACCTCAAGCAGACCAATGAGCCACCTCATTTGGCTGAAATATACGTTAGTTCTGCAATTTGGTCACAGGGGGAAGGTCAAAGAACAGAGGCCAAAACACAGATAAAACGAAAGAGAAAAGACACATACCCAGGAGCAGAGAAAAGACATGGGAAAAGAAAAATGAAAAACTCGTTTAAGGGAGAGGCGGGAAGAAATCATATACAGAAACAAAGGAAGATTAAGGGGAGAAATTCTCTAAGATCTTTCAAAAAACACTAACAATTGTCTATAAAAGAATGACAGGACATGAGGTGAAGATTATACAGTGCTGCCCACTTGGCACGAAGGGTCCAAAGTCTCAACATCCTCCTGCCCCCTGCACCTGCCACTGAGCTGCGCTGTGAACTGCAAGAGGATCCATTCCAGCTCAAACAACTCGGCAAGCCCAAAAGTATCTTCGTCACTGAAGTGGAACCTGCCTGCCCCATAGTAGGTCCTCAATAAGCATTAGCTGAATAGCTAATGAGGGGATGATTGAGTGACATCCCCTGTCCCGGGCTGGGATGCCCAGGCTTGATCAATCCTGGTTCCCAGGTTTCAGTGGGTTCTGCCTCTTGTCACCTCCTTTACCAGCCACTTCCGCAGTGATGCAAAGAGCTGAGGTTTCCCTGCTGGATGCATTTGCCCTGAATTTGGGGAATCCAAGACAGTGTCAAGCCTACAGTGTCACCAAGAGCCTGCCTTTTTCCTCATGTTTTGAAAGAAGTTTTCCTAAAGACCACCTCCTCCATCAGCAAGTTTCAACGTATAAACAGTGACTCTTATTCAGAAAAGCAGCGACAAGCAGTTTTATATAAAAGTTACATCTCCATTTAAGAAAGAATATATAATTCCACATTCCACTGTCCCTCGAACTTTATTCCCGTTTATGTAGATCTTAATACAGTTATATAGTCGCGGGGCTAACGTCCCCTCCGGATGGTAATGAGGTCCTCTCGAACCCGTTAGCTGCTATAAAGTATGCAGAAGTTAAATGCACAGATGGAAAAAAATTTGTCTCAATTTTATACTTCTGCAAAATGGTAATTTTGTACTTAAAATGTACAAGATGGATGTTCAGAAATATAGGCTGATAGCCTAAATTATATTTGGTCATAATTTATGTAGTACAGTCCCAAAGAGATACAAAAAGGCAGAGCATAATTTATCTGCTGGAATCAGCGATAGCTTTGCTAAAACTCCCATTTATTCCATCCCCCATAGTTTTAAGCAGCCTTCGTCCTCAGGGCTCACTCTATTTAAGTTTTCCATACTGCTGTTTGATCACATATTGTACTCTATAATTTGCCTATCATCTGAAGCAAATTTAGGTCCCAGAAGTTATGATCTCTACATAGCAACCACTTTATTTGGTAAATGCAAAATATTTATAGCAATATAAAAACCAGATGAAAATAAAATTCCTATAATCATTGGAACATACACACTTTATCATTGGAGCTTGTAACACCATTAGAGTAAGACTAGCACGTTGCCTAATACAATTACCTTTGGACGCTCACTTGAATTTGCTGATGCTTGGGAAGCAGAGAAACTTTTTCTGCAACATCTCTTCCATCTTGCCCATGAAAAACACACACACACACACACACACATCTGGGCACTGGCACCAGAGAGAATTGCCCCGGAGGAAATGAGATAAAAAGTGAGAGTCAGATGAGTCATCACTGTGCCTCAGATGTGGAAAGGAATTTCCAAGCAGAAACACTCTGCTTGGCATTGCCACTGGCCTGGATGGGTTCACCCCTTACCTTCCAGGGAAACTGACCAAACCAAGGAATTCTCCCAATGAGTCCCTCCTGGAGCCAAGATCAACGGATTCCTACTCGAATCAGATGATGTCGCCTCTTCTTTGAGCCTCTCCCCAGTGTTACTATCCTCACACCTCTATCTTCTTTGTGTATATGTGTGCTTCCAAAATTGATCCTTGGAGATGTTCAGGCTGGAACCCACAACATACCACAGTCCGTCAACAGCTCTCTTGAAAAGCAACTAGCTCTTCAAAACGGAGTGGAGAGAGGAAGTGGGGAAGGAACAGGCCCCAAACTGAAATCTGCACTTGAAAATCAGAGGAAATAATGTTACTACGCATATTCACATGCACTTGTTGAGTGTTCTCTGCAAGCACTGTCTAGGGCAGAATGCTGTCAGGACAGAATGCTGTTCAAATATGTGGTCAGGTGATTTCTGCTTATGCATAGGACCCTGCCTTAGGTTCTCTCTAGTCCTTAGAAAAACCCTGCACAGTAGGGCTCATACATTACTAGAATTCAAAAGAGGATATTGGCCAGGTACAGTGGCTCATGGCTGTCATCCCAACACTTTTGGAGGCCAAGGTAAACAGATCACCTGACATCAGGAGTTCGAGACCAGCCTGACCTACATGGTGAAGCCCCATCTCTACTAAAAATGTAAAAATTAGTCCGGCTTGGTGGTACGTGCCTGTAATCCCAGCTACTTGGGTGGCTGAGGCAGGAAAACTGCTTGAACCCGGGAGGCGAAGGTTGCAGTGAGCCAAGATCATGCCACTGCATTCCAGCCTGTGTGACAGAGGGAGACTGTATCTCATAAAAGGAAAAAGGAGGAAACTGAGGCTGGGAGAAGTCACCTAGTCGAGTAAGTGACACCCAGGACTGCTATTATTGAAGCCAGCAGTATCTGATACTGAACAAGCCCCCTGTTGTACTTTTCTGTACGCCAACACAGAACGCCAAGCTTCCCAAGGTGCCTATGCTGGGATATTGCTTCTCTATCCTCAGACCTTTCTCCGCCCACCTCAATCCCCTTCCATCCAGCCCTCAAGGTTGCCTTCAGCTGAGTGAAGATGAAATAAAACCCCAGCTGCATCTCTCTGATAAAAACTTCAACTGAAGCCTCATATATTTTGGAGATACTAAAGATCTCATGGCTCTTTGAAGACGAGTGTTAGTATTAATCATTGTAGTTGTTCAGATTATTTCCCCATTTTTTAACATTGCCCAAGCCCTCCTACCACAGAGCCACCATTTCTGTGTCCTGGGCAGTGAGACCCGAAGAGATCCCCTAAATTCCTCTGGATAGTCACTTCCTCCTTTTTTGCACCTTAGCTGCAGCTCCAGCTCCCTCAGTCTAAGGGAATCTTGCCATTTTTAACTTTTTTACCCAACACATGCTTAAGCAGAAATCACCGGAACACATATTTGAATAGCATTCTGTATGTCATACATACACCAGGAAGGAAAACAGCTAGGTCTCTCTTTGGGACTTGCACGGTAGCATGTGAACAATGTCTGTTCTCAAATCAGTTGCAACTGATTGCAATCAGTTGGGGATTCAAGAATACCTGACATATGGGACCATCCGTGACTTGTTGCTAGTCCTCTTCTAGCCTGTGGGGATGGAGATAGGTTTCATTTGCCTGTTGTCTGCTCGTCAGCACTCCTCCCCATGCAAGGGTAGAGGAAGCAAGAGGGTATGTTGACTTTTATCAAGAGCCTGCACGCTGGGCATTTAGTTTGAGCTCTCCCCCTCCCTTCAGGCAATCCTATGCGTGGCTCCAATGTGCAGGTGAAGCTCCGTCTAGGGCAGTTCTTTTCCCAAGGACACACACAACATAGCCCAAGAATTGATAATACTACCGTAGAGGTTACTGCAGAGGAAAAAACTATGAATGTTACCTTGGGGAGCAGGAGACAACATTCTAGTTGAATCTTCTAGGATGGGGTGGTATTTGCATGCAGAGGACAATTTGTGGGCAGAGGTGCTAAGGTCCCAGTAAATATTTAGGATGGTATTTGCACACAGAGGACAATTTGTGTGCAGAGCTCCTGAGACCCCAGTAAATATGCTTCATGTTCATAGTCCAAGGAGGAAGAAAATGTGCAAAGGCCTCGAAGAGAGAGGCTTTAAAACCCCACAGGAAGCCCTTTCCAAGTGTTTCGCAAAGGGGATGGTTGTTCATCCCCTTCTTAGGAATCATTCAACCCAGCCCTGCCTCCCAGCCACCCTGCAGCCAGGAACTCTGATGTGTGATATTATATAGAGTGCAGGAATGTGAAAGGCACCACATAAAATCAAATTCTCTTCTATTTTAAGTTGAGTGGTGCACCAGTTCAGCTCTAAAACCTAATTTCTTAAAAGTTTCAGAGGGGAAAAAAAATGTTCCTTTGCAATTGGAATGGAGTCCACGTAAATTAGCAGGCCAGCTCTACGTAACCATCTTTCCGAACTTCCCTGGACTGTTCATTTTAATCAAGCGGCCCACATTCTTGACTTTTCATCCTTCACTGCCCAGAATGATGCACTGCAGCTACTGACGACACGCAAATGTTCATTTTGTTCAAGTTCAAACATCATCCAAAAAGGGCCTATTTTAAAGACTGCTTTGCAAACACCAGCGGAAAATGAGGATGAATCGAATCAAACACCGCCAAGAAATTCAGAGGAGGGAAAGCTGTGGTCTTACGGAAACTCACGAGTTTTCATCTCTAGACCCTCAACCTCCCCAAGGCCAACAGTAGAATCCTTGATGTCTACAGCTGGAAGGGAAATCAGATTTCACCTCATCCTGCCCAAGGTCATTCAGTGTGGTAGGAAAGAGATGAGATCATTCAACTCTCCTTGGGCAAAGAAGCATTCATAAAATGTGAAACCAGTGGAATCATGCATTTCAACCCTTTCTGTCACTTAGTAGGTTTCGGGAACAGCAGGATACATCACACACACACAGGCACACAATAGGCTTATTTTAGAATCCTGGCTCACCTCTTAACCAACTACCACTCCCTCTATCCTGTCTCCTCCAGTATAAAATGTCCCCATGGCCCAGTGAGGGCTGAAGAGTAACAGTTGTTCAGAGGCACTTCAACAGGAATTGTGCACTAGAATAAGGAGAAATCAGCTCAGTTCATATTTCTCCATAGCTGAAATTGTCTGAGATTTGGCATCTGCTTGTTTGCCTTTGCATTCAATGATGCTCCATGAGCAAAGGACATCATCTGTACGAGTCACTGCTGCACCCCCTGGAACCTAAAACAGGGCCTTGGTGCCTCCTGGTTAGAATGGATTAAATATTCCGTTTGCACCTTAAATAAATGCCACTGTTACGCTTGTGCACACAGTAGGCCAGAAGCCCAGGTTGTCCCCTTTCCACTTGGGTAGTCCCCAAATCAAGAGGACATGGAAAGCGTAGTAGCTCTTTCTCAGGATTCCAAAGCCTGGAATAATGAATTGTGCCAAGTTCTTTTGCTGGTATTTCCTGAGGTTCAACACCCTGCAGGTCAGTTCCCGGGAGCCAAACAGCCTCCGTCTCCCAAGGTGAAGTTCACCTCGTGCCTCTCACGACGGGGAAAACTTAGTGTTCCCTGGAAAGTTAACAGGATGCAGTGAAGTCGGGCACTTCCGAGAGCTGGCTCATCAGTCTGCCTTTACTCATCCCCGAGCGGATGTATGGTGGTGTTGCAGAGGACCTTTACTGGAGCAGCACTTGAACTCTAGTCCAATAATTAGAGCACTAGTCCCAATAACTGCACTCTAGTCCAACTGGCTATCCCTTTTACCCTAGCATTTCATCAACCAGAGAAAGAGAAATTACAACACCGGCAAATAAGAGAAGCTCCTTACAGTCTTTTGATTCTCATGTGTACTTAGATGCATCTGAACAAATGAAGAAATGAAATCCCTCTGGTCTAGTTTTCACCAGGATTCTTCAAAGCAGGACTGTACTATGTAAGGTCTCAGCATAGAGCTTAGAGGTCCGAGGGTCCCTAAAACATTGAATGCCATCTCACAGAAACATGGCCCTAGAGAATAAATCCAGCTGAATGCTGTGGTCCCAGGAATCTCAATGGCCTTGCCTCTAGAACACAGGCCTCATGTCAACAAGCCATCAGCAGTGACAAGTACCAGTTTCTGTGGCCCATCAGACTAAACTGTGCAGAGCGGCGGCCCATCTTCTGAAAGAACAGAAGAGACACTTCCACTGTAACATCAAGAAAAAAATGACTGCCGCTATTCCCTGAGCAATCACAGCCACTCTTGAAATACAGGACATGTTTCATTTGGCTTATAATAATTGTGTACTGTCTTTTAACCCTCAAAGTGTTAAGTATTGTCATATCCTCTAGGGAGGAAAAGATCTGGGGTTAACAACTTTCTCTTTTAAAAATTCATAAAGGTGCGAATAAACAGCATTGCATCCAGTGGCTCCGCATTGCAAAAAGCCAACGGAGAAAGAGGGAAAAAAGACGACAACGACAACATTACCCCCCACAGGATACTTGGCAATTAACCGCAGCTATGTCAGCAATTTTTTGAAAAATTTCCGAAACATGGAGAAGACTCATCCTCACCATATGAAAAACAAAGCTACTGCAGTGACTCTCCCATGCATTACAATGTGTGTGTCTTACTTCTTAACCAAGCCGCTAATCACGCAAATTATTGCAACTAATTACATTTGAAGGTCTAATTAATTCTTTCAGTACCACATCATTTAGTACGCATTCACAACACAGCACCTGTTTTGAAAATCCTTGCAGTTAATTTGTTTATAAACAAACACTATTTGCATAAAATGTTTAATGAATGGTTTAACAGTTAGTACAATACTCCAGTTTTGTCTTCGTAGATCTGAGGTCATCAAAGGCCGCGATAAATTAATTTTAAACTATACAAATTAATTTCAATAGAATGTGTGAATTTCTCATTAATAAAGAAAACATTTTCAACATGTTAATTAATATCTCCGTAACAGACTAATTACTTCCTGCACAACAAGTACATCTTACAAGCGAATCTTAAAGATTTGGGGGGCAAAGGGGTGGGGACTGTTTTAAAACTACAAAACAAAAAGTGCAATTCAGAAAAGAACACACACAGTCCGATTATCCTGGAGAATTCACCACTTAGGACAGGCAAATCCAGGAAAGGAAGCTATTGCCTTATGTTACAAACACAACACATTTTATTCATCGAGAACGGGACGGTTGAAAAACGTTTCTATCACAGGTGCAGTTACACTGCAAAGATGGTTAGATGATGTCTGCCTTCTGGTAGAAATACGCAATTAATGAAAATATTAGTTCTGAGAGTGCAGATCTCTTTTTTGAATGTAGGGCGTATTAGCTGTGTTTGCAACCCAATGGTGAAGACGGATTTCATTAAACAAATCTGCATCTTCACGCCCGTGTCTGAGGCTCAGCCATCGTAATTCTCCCTGTGGCAAACCGTGGAAAGACACTTCATGTAGAAACTAAAGAGGAACAAGATTATAGCCCAACATCAAGCACAGCCCTTGCAAAAGCCATCACTGAAATATGCTCACCCTTAAGTTTGTTTCTGATTTGCAAGCATTTTCACATTTGATAAGCACGTGTTGTAAATTTACATCCACGCAGGAAGTATTCTTACGCTAGGGAGCTGAGAATTGTAAAGCATGTTTATACTCTTACCCTTGCGTGGTGTTGGCCCTTAATGCACAGGCTGATAAAATGACTAGCTACAGGGGACCCAGAGGGATGTGCTGCTCCACCTGGTTCCTGCGCACCTGCCCCTGAGGAACCACTAGTCCCTTCCTCCTGGAACAGGTTTGTCAGCACTGATCAACAAGCACTTGGTTTTTGTTTTAAGTTCCTTAATTTGGAGAGGGCGCAGCGAGACAGGGAGTGAGGGAGAGAGAGAAAGAGAGAGAGAGAGAGAGAGAGAGAGAGAGAGTGTGTGTGTGTGTGTGTGTGTGTGTGTGTGTGTGTGCAGGGTGTCGGATTAGAGTGACAGAAAGACAAAGAGAAGTACAAATACAGACTTCCCAACACTTCCCTGGGACCTGCCAATGTATTCCCAAGAAAACAATGGAAAAATAGGAGTAGTTCCATCTTGATAGCACCAGGGGAAAAGAAGAATTTGCCCAACCTCTGGTTGGACCCAGGGTGATTTCCAGGGTGATGCTGCTACCCATTAGAAAACACTTGGCTACCTGTCCCTTGGTCCTGATATTTCTTTGGGGGTGTATATAGAATAAAACTATTCTGAGCACCCTGCTGCCAAGCTACCCTGGTGAACCCAGTATGGTGTGAAAACCCCCCTGCTTTACTCTTTCGCCAGATAAATGCCAGCCAGCATCCCCGTCTCTGGGGCCCTGGAGAGTCCTTCAACACACCTGGCCTCACTGCCCTGTGGCTTCAACAAAGAGGCCGAGCATCTCCTATAAGCCTTGAGGTCCAGGGATGACGTAGAGGAATGATGGATTTCAGAAAAGGCAGGTGCTTCCCACTCTTTGAATTTTTTTTTATTCTTTCCAAGTTTCCCATCAACAGCCCTGTAGTAAAAATTCAGGGCTTCAGAGACAAACCTTTCATGAGTATAGACTGTGATGAGGAAAAACAAGCCATTCCCTCTCTATCTATCAAGACTCAGAGGTAAGCTGCTGCTTTGCTCTTAAAACACACACACAAAAGAAAAGAAATAAAGAAAAAGGTGATAACGGTTGGTACAGGACTCGGGACTACAGGCCATTCCTATGTTGAGTTCCTTTTGGAAAAGATACCTAGGACAGCTATGTGAGGAGTGGGTTTCAGCCCCATAGCCAGGTAGGAGAACTGAGGTCCAAGAGGCAGAGGGCAAGCTCCCCAGCAAAGACTGAGGGGGACAGGAGGAAAGCAGGAGGCAGGTGACTGTCAGAGAAAATGCTTCCATCCCAGAACAAGCAGAAACAGGCACACCACTCTGAAATATGAAAGTCAGACAGCCTTGAAACATACATGCAACCCAGGGACTTCCTTACAGCCAGCAGCCAAGACAGTTTCTAGGCACAGCATGGCTGTGTCTAAACCCAACTTGGTCCCTAACTTCTCTCTAAAACCGGTCAAGGTGCCCCACCTAAAGCATCAAGATGACAGGCTCCTGCCTCCCATCTTGCATGAAATCATTCCCGGATGTAGAGCCTGGCTTTTTCTCTCTCCCCATTAAAAATCACCAGCGTTTCGCAAATAAAGGCGATCACCATGTGAAAAATTATCTTTTAAAATGGAGCTTAATTTGCATATAAGGAACGAGAGATTTATGACAAGCAACATCGTCCAGTACTGCATCTGCCTAGTATCAGTCGTAATTTAGATTGTTTGTGACTGATCTTAAATTCTAAAGCTTGGAGAAGATGAAGTACTCTGTTGCTGTATTATTGTCAGGAGTCTAAGACTTACCAGAGATTTATTAGTAATCTTATCACAAACATGTCTCAAGTTTTTGCTTTTAATATGTGCCAAGCTCCTCTGAGGAATTTTCCTCACTGCAATTATATTCCTCAATGCCTGCATTCTGAAGCTGAGTTGATTTCCTTCCCAAAATAAAGCGACCTATCATTACACCACAGCCGCTCTTGTACATTTTTCCTCTGCTACTTAATAATCAATGTATTCATCATTAAAATCTGAGCCCCGAAGCAATGGTTTTTAGCATATTCTAATGACTAGCGACTTGCAAATTACAATGACCTTTCATGTACATTCTGTAAGCACCTTGTTCTAATGTGTACTGTATTTATAGTTTGCCAATACAAACTAGCCAAAGATTGGATAATTACTGTAATCTATTAGCTCGATTGCTTTCCGTGCTCATTTATAGCATGTGCCACGCAGGCCATTTTCAAAAACTGGCCTATCTTTCATCTCCCGCAAGCTCGGAAAGTAAGGGATACTTCATCTTCACACTACACACACTTACTAATGTCTGAAGAGCAGCCCATCTCAGCTCAAGGAGGTTTCAAAAATAAAGAACCTTCTTTCCTATTAGTGTCATCATGCTATTTCTGACAAAAAACACCGCTCCGAGAGTGTAAACTTTTGTTGAAGAATGTCAAGGCCGGTCCCATTTTCTGCCCATTACTCTGACCTCCAAATAGCATTTAATAAGATCTGCTTTGAACGAAAAAGAGAAAGGCACTTCCCTTAAACAAGAAACAATTTTTGTGTTATAAATAAATGTTTCAAGTGAAGCATTAAACTTTTTCTTTCTTTTCTTTTCTTTTCTTTTTTTTTTTTTTAAGCACACTGCTGTAACGACTCCGAAACTGATAAGAGAGCTGTGTGTGGAAGTATGAGCTCGGTCGCCTTCTGACCCTCTGTGACGGTCTATTTCAGGCAGTTATGGATAGATAACATTACAGACACTGGTAATTAAAACAACACTAATTTTGTCTCTGTGGCCACGCTTTGTTGTTAGAAGCCATCTATCATGGCCTTCATGCATCACACAATGAGAAGAATTTGTCTATGTACATTGTGCTTGGTCAACGGTTTTACGGATCTCCCTGTGTACCTGGACACCCAGGCACTTTTAAAGACGTACTGCCTTCATTTCTACTCTATCCTCTGATTAATAAAACATTTTGCATGCTTAGTCAAAACACTGTGCAAGCTTTTCACCATATATTCATGGGGGGAAAAGCAATGCTAATTTATTTCCCTTTTAGAAAGAAACTAACAACAACAAAAGAAATTCTCTTTTGGATTGGAAGAGAGAAAGAAAAATTCTAATACGGAAATATTTGTCTTCCCTGAAAAACAGAGTCCAGCCTAATGAAAAGCATAATGTTAAAACACACACACACCATGCCAAGCACCTCCTTTAAGGCTACACATATTTTTGACTATACGTATCGTTGGTTCTTTTCTGTGCATTCATTTGCTCGATTTATGGATGCTCAATTTCACTTCACCTTTTATTACAAGATCTACAGTTACATTAAGAGTAATAGCAAGTCAAATGTTTTTATATTTGGGCAATTAAAAAAACAGATAAGATCTAATCCGTGGGCTCTTATAGGAAATTAGGGGTAGCTGAAATGCAAGATGACTAGTGTAATTCTGTTGTAATCAACTAAAAGGAAACTGTAATGGTGCATTTCAAGAGATCTTTAACAAGTGACACAAACAAGAGAAGAAGCAGACAGGACCATTTAACTTCAAACTCCGCCATAGAGAGTCGAATTGTAAGCTTCCTACAGCAAGCCCGGCTGGTGGCTATGTGGCAGTCTTCATTTCTCAGCGGAAAAGCCACTCCCTTGAGACTCTCCAGGCACCCCCAGCCGCATTTTTTATCAAGTGTCTGAAAGGTAGGAGCTGTTAGAATTCTTTTCTCTATTCACAGATGATCACAGCCCTTTTTCCCCTTTAGCTTGCAGACGCACATGTAGTTTCAAATATTAGCTAGAACTCCAGCCCTCACCAGCCCCTAATTGCTCTCTCAGGGAAGGTATCATAAACGCAGGTATGGCTGACACAGATGTAGCTTCAACTTTATGCAGGCAGGAATGTTACATCAAAGCTATTTGCAAAGTGACATAACTAGTTATTAAAAAGTACATTTTTATTATATTCCTTGGAATTTGCATTCTTCTAGAAACCAAGTGTATTTTTTAACGCGGCCGTGGAAATGTTGGTGCAATTGACCATTCATGACGTCTGCGAGGGAAAGGCATCTAAATATTTTTCAAGCCACTGTAATAAATTTGAGTGCGTCTGTCGCTGCACATAACCTGATTATTTAAATACGTTAATATCAGCACGTCTCTTTTGCCAGCTGCTGTAAGCAGTCCACTGCTGTCATTAAGCAAAAAGGCCAAGACGATGTAAGTTTATCTGGTCCTACCCGCATTTCTACTCTTCATTCTACTGAAACAAATGGGAAAGAAAAACTTACTGACTTTTGGCGAACTACAAAGGTTAACTCTATTCATCATGGAGGAACTGATGCTAAGTGCTTTCTGTCCGTCCATATATTTTAAAGATTTAGAAGGCACCTGCTAGTGTTCTCAGGAGACAGAAGACAGGAGTGCTCATCTTTGCCATATGCACAGCGTCTCTTGCAGTTTTCTCTTTACCTCACTGGCACTGCTGAAATCCTTCTTAAACTACAGAGTTTTGGAAACAAGCTTATTTTTCAGTGAGTTAAAAAGCCAAAGCTTTTCTGTCTTAGGGCCTTTAACTCTTTTAAGGAAAGTGGCAGGGTTTGAAGCTGCTGTTAACCCTTTGAGGAGAAGGAGCTCAACAGCTTGAAATGGTGAGAAGAGAATTCTCATCACCCAGGTTGCAATAAAACGTGCCTCTCCCGATACCAATAAAGCCCACCCTGAAGGTTTCCAGAGAGGCAGTGGAAGGTAAACCCAGAGGAAAAGCAAGGTGAAGGCAACCAGGTGGCCAGGTTCTTAAATCTTAAAGCAACAGTTCCAAAGTTGAGAGCACGCCTTGCAATCTATTGCACGGCCTGACAGGAGAAGGGACGAGAAAGTTCAGAACCTGGCGACTGGAGTGTTTCCCAGCGCCGGGTCCCACCGCGCGCCGCACCGAACAAGAAATCTTTTTCACTTTCTATAACTCATTTGCATGAATTTACTTTTTTGCCTTAAGAGGTTGTTGTAATGTGTGTTAAAACACACAGTGCAATTTTATCTCCATAATATCACAAAAGAAATATTATGTTAGTATAAAGTTAAAAAAAAAAATGCTGCGAGATCTTGCAGCACGGCGAGCGGCAAAGCGTTGCTCAAAAGCGCCACCCAAAGGCGGGAAAGGTGTAACGGCATTCAGGGAGGGAACGTTTTTGTTAATTTCAGCAATCCGAATGTAAAAAATGACAGCGCCACGCAAGTTGACGGAGGCTTTTGATTGAATTGACTGATTGCCTCAGCTGCACCTGCTGAAAATTGATGACAATGCTGTCTAAACCATTCATTAGGATTTGAAACTTCACGCAGATGAATGCTGGATTCATAAATTTGCTAGACATGTGTTACAGATAATATGACAAAGCACTGTTTTCAAATGAGCATTTCTTTGACCTAATTTTATCAAAATCATGCAAAGGAATGAAAGAACATTTGTACCCGGACTCTTTGGAACAGCTGCTGTTGAGGTCTTTCTCTCCATCTCTCCCTCTCTCTCCTTCCCTTTTTTGTCTTTCAATAAAATTTAAATAAACTATATTGTTTGGAATATTTCTTCTGGTTTGGTTTAAAATATTTGTTAGAACGGCAAAACATTTATTTTTACTTATTACGAACAATGTAACTGCCAGATGAAGGAAAATTATTTTGAGATTTTTTTCAAGCCCCAAATCTGCTAAATTGAACACAAGTGGTAAGTAGATTTTTCAAATAATATTAGTAACGTCATCTTCACAGACACGTTTGGGGGAACCGTCTCAGTACCAGCTGGACATGCATTCTGTGAGAACTGGACTTCCTGCAGGCTTTGAAGGGAAATGAAATCCCTGCAAAATATTGACGCCTTTGGTCAAAAATGGTGAAACCAGGAAAAAAATGACATCTATGTACATTGTATATAAGATTCCTGACTTGCTCTCGATTTTAATGTATCAAAACACTATCAATAACGAATGAAGCTTTCTCTGTGTGTCCAAGAAAAAAAATGAGATATCGGAGCAGGGGAAGGAAGAACCGTTTTCATACCTGGCTTGGCTTAGCTGCACGGGGGAGAAAAGGCCGCAGCTGAATCCATCTCCAGGAGCAGCTCTACCCCTGCACCATTTGAATTGCAAGGAAAGAGTTACATTTTTAGAAAAGAATACCTGGTATTTAAGAATTCGAATTTCTCACTGTAGAAATAGATCTCACTTCTACAACAAGGACCCTCTGCTTAGTACTTGGACTCCCCCCCAAAAAAACAAAATGAATATTTATTAACTTAAGAAGAACCTGGCGCAGGTCGGTCCATGCATCCCAATCTGCCAAAATGCTTCCAGATCTCTTCCCTGGCATTTAAAAGAAATCTATTTTTATACATTCTTATGAATTTGGTTTTTACTACCAGTAAGGTAATTTCTGATTAGGCATCTTGGGTTTTTCTCTTTATTCCTAAAGAATCCCTGCAAATATACCCCAGATGCTTGGGTTAACCCCACACCTGGATGGAGAGAAACTGCAGGTGTGAACGGCAAGGCTAATAGATTTGAGTTTTGCCATGTATTTTTTTAAATCATTCTAACAGTTACGTTGAACTGGAAAACATTACAACAATCCAAACAAGGCTTTTTAAGGCTGCTATGCCCAAGCTGCTACAGATACAAAATTATCAAGTAGATATGTGAAAACCCCTAAATGCAGAACGATCTGTGTTGGCTTCTAATTGCTATGTTTCATTTTCTAATGGGGGAAATGTACAAAGCAAATAACTGGGTATTGGGAGCTCTGAGCAGTAAAAGCAGAACATCCTTGTATTTCAGTAAATCATGTAACTCTACAGATGGGTTTGGAAAGCATGAAGCTCCAGCCACCTTTACATGGTTTGGATCTAGCGTTTGCTTCAAATTCAGGGCAATCTGCTTAAAACGAGTTCCCTGTTTGTCTTGAATGGCCTTTGCAATGAGAACCCCAGGCCTGCAAGACTTCACCAGCCCACCCATAAAGAAAGATATGTGGATTCTCCCTGTGTTGCCCAGCCCTGGTTACAATGGCAGGGAGGAGCAGGGAGACTGACTCAGCCTCCCTGTCAAAGATGTTACAATCTGGTCAGTGCACACTGGGATAGGAAATGCAGGGAGACAAATGTACATCAATTCCTGGTAGCACACGGCAAGAAAACCAGATGCCCAGAGGGACATCGACTCAAGGTTAATTCCTAGCTCTTACTGAGTGGGGGGACTGGGGCATAGTTCAGCAGCAAAACGTTTTGGGGAGAAGGAAGTAGAGTGTGCAGGGGGCAGAGATGTGTATACAGGTGAGCCTCCAAGAATGCACTAACTGCGCCTGGGTTTCCTCGCTTGTTTGTTACCCTTCCTGCTCTTCTGGTAGGTTTCAGCCAGGCACAGACGAGAGTGGGTCAAGGAGCACCCAGCCTTGTTGTGCTCACCCACCCATGTATCCTGCCTGCCCTGGGCAGTCACCTGAGTTTGCAGCCCTTGGAGATGCACCTGTCACCCTCTACTCTGACACCTTTTATTTTTTTGAGATGGAGTTTCACTCTTGTTGCCCAGGCTGGAGTGCAGTGGTGTGATCTTGGCTCACTGCAACCTCCATCTCCTGGGTTCAAGCAATTCTCCTGCCTCGGCCTCCCAAGTAGCAGGGACTACAGGCACGCACCACCATGACCAGATAATTTTTGTATTTTTAGCAGAGACGGGATTTCACCATGTTGACCAGGATGGTCTCGATCTCTTGACCTCGTGATCCGCCCACCTCGGCCTCCCAAAGTGCTGGGATTAAAGGTGTGAGCCGCCGTGCCTGACCTATTCTGACACCTTTATAGGAACAAGCACTTAGTCTCAACAAAGAGAAAGAAAAAAAGATGCCCTTCCTCCAAGAGCTCCCACTAAGAATCATCTCGTTCATCCTAGCCATTCTGGTAATTTCCTTTCTCCAGTTCCTTGTTCTCAGAAGCCCAGCATTGTAGGTAGATTTAAGGAATCTACCCTTCTCCCATCCTAAGCTCCTAGGCCAGAGGGGCATTTTGTTCCTGTATCCTGTGTTCCCCCTCAAAACTCATTCAACATCTTCTTGTGTGGTCAGAATGGGGATCCTTTTGAGCCTGTCATGAGATGGGCTCTGTCCTCACTGGGGTCCCAAATGCTAAATTAGTTTTTATTTCTCTTTAGACACAACGAACAGAAACCAGAGCTTTTGAATACAGATTTCCGGTAAAAGCAAACACAGCTTGGATCAGATGTGTCTACCCAGCAACCACCATCTCAGCAACGACCTGCCAGCTGCTGGCCAGAAGTCCAGCTGCAGAGGGACCTCAGCCCCTTCTCAGAGGAGCACCATCCTGGCACCAACAGTACCTGCAGTAGGGGCCACGTGTGGCTGCTTCATGGAGAAGGCAGGAAAAGAAGAATGTGCACAGTCTGGGATGGCAACTTCTCATTGATTACAAAGGCACTGTGGTACCTGCTGCCCACTGACAGGTAGGTGACAGGACCTCCAGCTCAGGTCAGGGTTAGGTCTCAGAGGCCCTTAAAAAAACAGTATTCCATGCCAGACGCAGTGGCTCGTGCTTGTAATCCCAACACTTTGGAAGCCTGAATCAGGTGGATTACTTGAGGTCAGGAGATCAAGACTAGCTTGGCCAACATGGTGAAACCCCATCTCTACTAAAAATACAAAAATTAGCCAGGAGTGGTGATGGGCCCCTGTAGTCCCGGCTACTCAGGAGGCTGACGCACGAGAATCACTTGAACCCAGGAGGTGGAGTTCGCAGTGAGCTGAGATTGCACCACTGCACTCCAACCTGGGCAAGAGCCTGGGCAACAGATTGGAGCAAAAAATGGTGTTCCAATCAACCAACCAATCAATCAATGAGTAACAGTGTTACAGGGTCAGATCTGGCCGTTGTGTTGGACAGACAACACAGGTAGAGGAGACAGAAAAGAACGGAAGAGGTTCAGTCCAGGTGCGGTGCCTCACAGCTGTAATCCCAGTGCTTTGGAAGGCCGAGTTGGGAGGATTGCTTGAGCCCTAGAGTTTGATACCAGCCTGGGCAATATAGTGAGACCTTGTCTCTACAAAAAATGAAAATACCCTGGCATGGTGGCACATACTTATAGTCCCAGCTACCTGGGAGGCTGAGGCAGGAGGATTGCTTGAGCCCAGGAGGTTGAGGCTGCAGTGAGATATGATCGCGTGCCACTGCACTCTAGTCTGGATGACAGAACGAGATCATGTAGAAAGAGAGATAAGAAGAGATAAAGTGGGTGTGGGAGACAGATAGACAGTAAAGAGAAAGGGAGGGAAGGGAAGGGAAGGGAAGGGAAAAGAAAGGAAATGAAATGAAAGGAAGGGAAAGGAAAGGGAGGGGAGGGGAGGGGAGGGGAGGAGAGGGGAGGGAAAGGGGAAGGGGAAGGGGAGAGGTGGCGGGGAGGGAAGGAAAGGAAAGGAGGGAAAGGGAAGGCAAGGGCACAGTGGCTCACACCTACAATCCCAGCACATTGGGAAGCCGAAGCAGGGGGATCACAAGGTCAACAGATTGAGACTATCCTGGCCAACATGGTGAAACCCCATCTCTACCAAAAATACAAAAGTTAGCTAGGCATAGTGACATGTGCCTGTAGTCCCAGCTACTTAGGAGGCTGAAGAAGAATTACTTGAACCCAGGAGGCAGATGTTGCAGTGAGCCGAGATGTTGCTGCATTTTAGCCTGGAGACAGAGCGAGACAAAGAAAGAAAGAAAGACGGGGGAGGGAGGGAGGGAGGGAGGGAGGGAGGGAGGGAGGGAGGAGGAGGGAAGAGAGAATAGGAGAGGGGATGGGCAGGGAGCAGGGAAAAGAGAGGAGAAGAGAAGAGAAAAAAGAAAGTGAAAGAAAGAGGTTCAAGGCAGAGTATCCTTAACAATCTCACCCAGGCCTTCCTTCATCTAGATAAGAAAATGGCGGAGAAGTGGCAGAGTCAAGGTTCTGATGTATGCCCATGGGCCCTCTTGGTTCACCTCCTCCAGCCCAGCTTCTAAAACTACCTCCCAAACCTGCTGTATTGCAGCAGCTGTGCTAATTTAGCAGCCTCCCATCCCAGATGCATAGAGAAGACGGAACCAATTCACCATGAATCTATCCATCCGGGCACTTAGATACAAAGATGAAAATGACACAGACCCTGTCCTCAAGAAACTCCTAGTCCAACAGGGGAGTGGGGAGAGTGTCAGTAAACAGGGACCTTGAACTCTGTCCCAGTAGTGGGGACAGCCTTGCACGGAGCCACCCACATTCTTGCAGCAACTTCCTTTGTGCCAGAGAAGAAGAGAGTGAATGGAGACCCCACCTTAGCTTTCTTGGCCTGGGGCTCCATCCTGCTGTACCGAGCAACAACACACACACACAGACACACACCAATAGATACACATATCTTACCGCTGCTGAGAAAGAAAAGAAAAAGTAAATTACTGGGAACCACAGCAGGGTGAGACCCCAGACCTCAGCAAGTCCCAATTTCAGAGGCAACAGCATCTTTAAATGCACTCCTCGCTGAGGCAGGTGCATGGATTCACCGCTCCACCCCAGCTGTCTCACACCGTGAGAGAGCTGCGCAGTAAACCCCTTACACACCAACCTCTGAGGACCAGTTTTTCTGTACCTGGTGTTCCTTCTAGATGTCTGGGAGGTCGTGTTCTCAGGAGAGTGCTTGCATCTAGGCTGAAGAACACTGCCCCAGAGGGTCACGTGCAAGATTCCACCTTCCAGCGACATAGCTGACACTCTGCAGCCCAGTTGTCACTTGTAACAAACCTCAGCAGGCCACACAGTGAGGGGAGGCAAGGCTGCGTAAGGCAGTGGCTGAACCATCCCAGAAAACAAGGAGCACAGGCCCCCTGCGACACCTAAGTGGCAAGTCAGATAACCAGGGCCAGGCAGATAACCCAGGGTAGGGAGGCTGCCAGTTCAAGGCTCAAGGAGGAGGGGTCTGAGGAGACCTGGGGAGGGGCTGCACCGTCCAAAGAAATCAATTGCTCTGCACAGTGGTAAGAACCCCGTGCTCCCAGCACTTCCAAACATTTGAATGAAGACAGAAATCCATCCAGATAATCATGTGAAACCTCCAACTACTAAATGTTGGCAACAAATTCATATTTCAAATAATCTGAGAACCGAGAAAAATACATCTGTTGGTACATTGGGCCCCCCAGACATTCATTGTGTGACTGACCCTAGCATAAGCCCTTCCTCAAAGGACCCTAGGCACTCACACAAACCATTTAATTCCTCTCCTTCCTCCCAAGCGTCACACCATTCAACAGACAGGACTGGCAAGCTCAGGCCAAGGTCACTGTGTCCCGAGCAGCGTGAGGATGAGGGATCTTCTGTACAATGTTGGCCCTTGGGCTGTGGGACCTGGCTGTAGGACCAGGTCATCTGGTCAGAAAACAAAGGGCTTTCCTAGTAGAAGTGACCCTCTGAGCTTGTGACATCGAGTGCCCTGCCTCTGGGCAGTCCCCCAGACATCCGTGCAGGGCTGCCTGAGAAGCTGAAGCAGCTCTAGCTCAGCCAGAGGGATGTTCCACAGCCTCCCAGGGCAGAAGGGCTTGCGGGAGATTCACTTAAACACAACCGATTTCCGCTCACTGGTTCGCTGTGGAAGGTGGAAGAATTACCCCCTGGTCATTAGAGAATCACCCTTTCATAGCAGCAGAGTGCGTGTGACCTGGGCGATTTAAATTTAAGGTTTTGTCAACATGTGCTTTCATCAGATTGTTCTTTTTATACATTTCATGCATATATATTTATAAACAGATATTAAATAGACATAGCTATAGATATATTTGGGCATATGCATTTATTTTTGTATTATATATTTTTTATCTCATAGTTCCTTGCTAATGCATATAGACTGAGTCCAGTACGATAGTTAACATGTCACATTCCTCCAAACGGATTTCTAGATACTGAAATGTGATCACTGGAGCTCAGTGGGAATCCCTTTGCTCTCAAATTTCCCAATTCAATGCCTTCTGATTTCAGCAGAAAAGCAAGAGGATCCAGGCACCCCAATCAGGCACTGCCATCAAAGCACCCACAAATCCTTCATGAAAAGGGATGACACTGACACATCCTGTTTTTATTCTCTGGTAGGTATCTGTGTGCACACACATCCCTGAGTGCTCTCATCTCGTGTATTCAAAAATCCTGTTTAAGAATGCAAAGGTCCATAGAGTGTCATTAAAACAAATGAGTATAACCCTTTGGTCATCTAGGTGAAAGCATTTTGTTGGTTTTTTTTTTTTTTTTCAAATTGCTATTGCTATATATAAATGTAACGTATAGCAATAACCATAGAAAGATACTGTGCCCTTGTGTATGGATAATTAAAATAGGAACATCTCTGGACTAAATTAAAATGTGTAAAAACCAAATCCTTATAGCTTCCATGAAATTACAGAAGCTACAAGTGAATCACTAGCCCAGAGACGAAGCATTCCTCTCATTACTCCATGAACCTCTTCCATGATCACAGTTTTACATTTTCACAAATCTACATGGTTCTTTTTATGTCACTAAATATCTCAGCTCACTTTTACTGCCCTCCTTATAGATATGCGAGTTGGTAACAGCATGCAAACAGTCTCCAATCATTTAAGAGAAAGCAACACTTTCAGTGATGTTGATGACGCTTATTACTACAAATTATGAACTAAAAAACTGAGCAGGATATAAGGAGATAAATTGTATCCTTTGAACATAAAGGGGGGGAAATGCATATGTTTCAGTATCAGAAAATCAAACCCCACAGGTCCCGATCTATGAATTCAAAAGACCTGAATAACTGAGAACGTGTACACAGATTTTTGCCCTAACCCATGACCTGTTCAACTGTGTAACTCCCCTCGACGCAAAGATCCTCATTTGCCCTTTTCTCCTCTGTACTTTGAACGTAAGAGGTGTTATTACCCATAACTTTTTATTTAAAGGAATTGTGCAGCTGGGAAAATGAATGAATTTAATTATCAATGCAGTGTGAAAAAAATCATTAGAGCAAGGGTCTGGAACACCACATATTAAAGATAAACAAAGGCCATTAAAAAACACTTCCAAAAAGGAACGTCAGTTTTTCTTCAATTCTTAAAATGTAAATACCAAAAAGAAAACCATACGTAAACATCTATAGTTACAGAAGAAATTACTCTTTAAGAAAATGTTAAATGACTGACTGGATCATTTCCCTTTAAATCTATACTTTATGCGGCAGTACGGGAAGGTCATTTGATTGCCATGCATAGAAAAATGAGAATTCTAATATGTTCTCAAAGTTTCACCTTCATAAGACAAAATTTTCATTATGAAATTGTATTTAATGGTGAGCACATAGAACTTCTTTCTCAATTGCCTGGGATGACACTTCTGTCCAAGGGATGTGATCCAGAGCAACTCCATCTTGAATGGGGCTGGGTAAAATGAGGCTGAGACCTACTGGGCTACATTCCCACATGGTTAAGGCATTCTAAGTCACAGGATGAGAATGGAGGTCAGCACAAGATACAGGTCATAAAGACCTTGCTGATAAAACAGGGTGCAGTAAAGAAGCCACCCAAAACCAAGATGGCGATGAGTGTGACCTCTGGTTGCCCTCACTGCTACGCTTCCGCCAGCGGCAGTTTACAAATGCCATCAAAACATAAGGACGTTATCCTATATGGTCTAAAAAGGGAAGGCATGAATAAACCACCCCTTGCTTAGCATATCATCAAAAAATAACTATAAAAATGGGCAACCAGCAGTGCTCGGGCTGCTCTGTCTATAGAGGAGCCATTCTTTTATTCCTTTACTTTCTTAGTAAACTTGCTTTCACTTTGTGGACCCAACCTGAATTCTTTCTTGCATGAGAACCAACAACCCTCTCTTGGGGTCCCTTTTCTGTAACATCTTTCCAGCGACCACAGAAGGGACTAGAGTGAGGAAACCCCCAACCCAAAGATTAGCCTTGGGTAAGTGTCGGGATCCTGCAACACTTCCATAAGCAAAGGAAGCTTGTCTTTACCTTTCTGAAGAACAGCAGAATTCCATCTTTTATCCAAATTTTTAAAAACAACTCTAGATTAATATTCCCTCCATGGCTGGAGAGTGAAAGCACTGACTGAGCTGAGTATTATGGAAAATTACTAAGCACAGGTGCCCGGGAAAGGCCTTTCTAGTGGGCAAAGACTGTGGAGAAACATGTTTTCTAGGCAAACAGCAATGCTGAATTGCTTATTTGAGGTTCGGAATTTTCTGCTTGGGACCAAATTTGACCTGTGGCAGCAGACTTACCATGAGGTATTGACCTCAGGGTCATTTACAAATTGGAATCTGGAGGAGTCCAGGCAAGATGAATAGAGGCTCAGTTGTTTGCATATGAAAGTGAATGGGGCACCTGAAATTGAAAGGGGCCCTGGACCCTGCAAAAGTATAAGATCTTAGCCTCTGATAGCCAAGTTTGGAAATTCAGTGAAAGCAATAGACTTCCACCCCCAACCCCTGCCCAATGTACGCACAAAATTATAATAATAATAATAATAATGCAGTGTTGCTTACAATTTCAAGACGTTTGTGGATCACCTCAAAGCTCACGCATGCACCCCTCCCCCATGCCCCAAGAGAAAAGACAGGATGTCAGATCCACTCAGGAAAGAGTGGCCCGATGTTGGTCCATCTCCAGCTAAACAGAAAGCAGGAGCAAATCCCACTGGAGCAAGCTAAGGGAAGACAAAATAATTCCACCTGGGAGGGAGACAGCAGGGGGCCTTTTCCTTCATCAGTTCAAGGAGGCCTACTTTCTGATGGTAGCCACCAGAGTTAGACACTGAAGAGGAGGAGTGAGCAGGAGATGTCCAGTGCCACAGAAATTAGATGCTTTCTGGACAGTGAGTCCAGTCTCCAGCCAGAGGAAGGAGGGCTCAGGAGCTGCCACATGTCTTCAGCTATAGCCTCTCCCTCTGGTGGACCAGAGCTGCCATGCTGTTGCTGGAAGAGAGAGGTGCTGGCTGAAACCCACATCCAACAACTGTCACTAACCAGTATCACACAGTTGTTTTTCCTTTTGCCAATAGCTTTGGCGTGTGTGTGGTTCCTGATTCACTTATTTCCACATCTCTCCTCTCCCCTGAGATTCCCAGTGCCTCTCTGGAAGGTCAGGTTCTAAGACAGAATCTAGTTGGTTCTTCCCAACTTTCTGCACTTGGATCCCCGCCTAGATCAGCCTCCAGGGATTGCCATCAGAATGGCACACAGCATCTGCCAGTCCCCTCTCTGAACCCCAGTGGCCCCAGCTATAAAACCAGGACATGGAACAAAAGCACCTGAAGGCCAATGGGTCCCTGGCTCTTGAAAGTATATGAGAGCTTAGCCTCTGATAGCCAAGAGTCTTTTGGAAATTCAATGAAAGTGATAGACTTTCTCCCCACCACAAAAAATAATAATAATAATGCAATATTGCTTACGATGTCAATTTCAGGGACCACCCCAAAGCTCATGCATGCACTCCAAGCTAAGAGCCTCTGACCTGGCTCAAAACCACCATCTTCACCACCGTAAAGTTTAATACAAAGGAAACTGAGGTCCAGAGAAGAGGATAGAGTGCCCCAACGCCATGCAGAAGGAAAATGACCAAACTAGAGAGAGAACCCATTTCCCAACATCCTTGTCTTGTGCTCTTCTACCCCCTGCACTCCTTCATTCTCATCAATACCTTTCTGGTTAACCCAGGTGTTGCTACCTTTTTGGCTCCCCAGTTAGGAATTTGATATCTGGGCCCCACAGGTCATCCCCACTCCAGAGTTTGCTTCCCAGCAATGGCAGGGACATGGGGAAGGAATGAGGAAGGTGGGACATTGGAGCCAGAAAGGGCACTAAGGGTCCCAAAACGCTGCAGCCATCACGTAAGCACTAGGTGACCCTTGCTGAGAGAGGGGACAATGGAAGCAGAAAGGGGCCACCACGCAGAAGAGGTGGCCCTAAGCTGTTGTTTCAAAAAGCACATTTGCTGTCTTCAAAAAAATATACATGTGGAGGAGGAGGAGGAGGAGGAAGAGGGAAAAAAAAAAGATGCTCAGGCTAGATAAATTCAGAATGATTTGAATACATTTCTGTAGTTAAGTTTAGTACATAAAGTACTGAGGATGGCTCTGCCGTGCATTTCAATGAAGCCCAAAATAATGAGGCACTAGCTGGGCTGTTGCGGCTTCGCCAGAGCGATTCTGCCCTAATAAGTGGGAAGGAGGTGGCCATGGCTCCCTGCCTATGAATTGTCCTCATGGGATTTGGCCCGGCCTCTGAGGGGAAGGCAGATGGAAGACGAGAGAAGCCGGGCAATTGAAATGAGAGACTGAACACCTGGAGAGAAGAATGAGCCCACGTGGGGCACTTCCAGGCTTGAACCAGCCAAGGAGTCCTTCGAGGTGCAGCCAAAACCTGTCCTCTTAGACCTTCTGGGTCTTCCCGAGGGAGGCTGGGTGGGGGAGACGTGGAGTTCAAATATCAGCAGGGCCGCCTCCAACCTGCTTCTCCCAGCTCTCCCATCTCCACCTCCTCAGCCCCTACACTCCCACCCAGAGAAATGGAAAGACATCACTTAGAAACTAAGAGGCCAAGAGGACCCCAGTGATTCCCTCCAGAATCCATCAGAGGGAGGAGGTTAAGGAGGAGGAAGGGAGGAGTGAGAAGAGAAGGATATGCGGGAGGGAGAAAGAGCAAAAGAAGACAAGAAAGAAGGAAGAGACAAAACAAAGTCTCCCATCTGTAACTGCCTCAGCCCCTGAATGGAGAGAGATGCTGTGTGTGGCTTTTTCCCACATTTCCGGGGTCTGAAATGGCTAAATCTGCAAGAGCTAGAGGAGGAGAAATTGACTTCAAAACCACTGCATGACTCATGTGTTCCAGACAGCAGCCTCGGAGCCAACATCCAGGTTGTGGGGACCAGGGAGTGCAGCTGTGGCTCAGAAAAAGAACACTAGAAAACATGATGGCCCTCTGGGAGGACCCTTCATAGATCCTGGTCTCTGACTCCTTAAGCAGACATTTGACACTCAGATGCTGGAGCAGAAAGAGCCGTGAAGGCCCCAGACCTGATCCCCAGACAGTGACAGAGGAGGGTTTCCTTTCACACCAGCCTCCAGCCAGGGGAGCTGGGAGTTCTCTCAGGTGAGCCCAGCAGATGTTAGGAGCTTACAAATAAAGGGTGAAAGTGACTAACCTCCGTCTAAAGGGAAACCCAAGCCTGCGGCCAGCCTCTCACTGAGAAAATATAAATAGTTCAATCCGTAGAATCAGCCTTCTTTTCTGTTCTCTGGATATAACTTGCTCCTGGACGTCTGTGAGTAGTTAGCTGAAAAGCTGTTGGGGTGGACATCTGTTGTTTTTGCCTGCCCAGCCGCTTTTCTCATATTACTGGAAATAGCATCCCGATTTTCCTTGAGGAATCACTCCTCCCCCACGCTTGATCCATGTGGTCTTGAGTGGAGCTGAACCCACCCCCAGCTCCAGGCACAGGCAAGCGACCCAGACCAGGACAACAAGGGCATCGTATTCCATGGGCTACCATAATTGGCTCACGGCTGGGAAAGGGACTAATACTGAACAGCCTGACTCAATAACAGGTCTTTGTGTAAAAAGAGAATCTTTTCACTGAAGTTCCAGAGAGGATAGATGAATGTCTGGTGCTGCTGACAGCCATCTTGCCACCACAAAGAGAGACTCCAAGCTGCCTGAAAATGGAGTTTAGGCAGAGGACACCAGCATGGAAGCCTGCTGACAGCATTCTTTCCCCTGGGTCCAGCTCTACCTGAAACTCTACCCTCTGGGATTTTCAGTTACAGAAGCCAAGTTCATCTGTGGTTTGACAAGACCATCTGACTTGGGCTTCTGCGCAAAAGCCTTGACTAAGATAACCTTATGAAGTCCTTTTTTGGGGGAGGGTGAGGGGAGACCTTTGGAGACTCCATAAGTGAGTCTGTCTTTTGTCAAGGCTTATGGAATCTGTCATAAGTTCACTGATGCACTGATAAACACATAAGGTGTCTTCGTCCATTTGTGCGGCTATAATGATACTCAAGACTGGGTAATTCATTAAAAAAAAGAAAGAAACATATTTCTCACCATTCTGGAGGCTGGAAAGTCCAAGATCAAGGTGCCAGCAGGTTCAGGTTCAGTTTTCTGGTGAGAGGTGCTCTCTGTCTCCAAGATCGTGCCTTGCTGCTGCGTCCTCTGGAGGGAGGAACCACGTCCTCATGTGGCAGAAGGTAAAAGGGGAAGCCGGTTGAACACTGCATAAAGCCTTTTTCATAAAGGCCTTAATCCTACTCACAAAATGAGAGGACCCAGGCTCAGTGGCTCATGCCTGTAATCTCAGCACTTTGGGAGTCCAAGGTGGGAGAATCACTGGAGCCCAGGAGTTTGAGACCAGCCTGAGCAACATAGTGAGACCCTATCTCTACAAAAAATTCAAAACTTAGCCAGTTATAGTGGTATGCACCTGTAGTTCCAGCTACTTGGGAGGCTGGGGTAGGAGGCTCACTTGAGCCTAGGAGTTTGAGGCTACAATGAGCTATGATCATACCATTGCACTCCAGCCAGGGCAACAGAGAAAGACCCTGTTTCTGAAAACAAAGAAGAGAGAGAGAGTAGCTCTCATGGCCTAATCACCTCTTAAAGACCCCACCTGTTAGTCATATCACATTGGCCAAAACACCTGAATTTTAGAGGAGACACATTCAAACCATAGCATAATGGCTCCTCTGAAGTCACAGGGCTGACAGGAGACAGAGGAGCCTCCTTTCCCGGTAGCATGATGCCTGCCAGGTTCCCAGGGTCTCCAAACAAGAGGATGCACCAGCCCAGATGCACTTTGGGCTGCACTGTGAGTGAAGGACTCCTCCCAGGAATACATCAAGCTGTGAAGTATTCACAGTTTTTAAATTACTCATCAAGAGCTGGATCTTTTTTTTTTCTCCTCTGCTACCTTAGTTACTGATTATTTCCAGATCCATCAGATACACAAACTCTTGTTTTTAAAATGCAATCAGCACACCCACGTACCCATCTATAGATAGTAAAGAATAGGTGCCGAAGCCCCTGGAATGTAATGCTATCCTGCAGGATGAAATGGACAGCATTCAGCAGGAAAATACGATTTAGCTGGTAATTCAAGCTGGGGATGAATAATCAGTTCATTTTAAATAATGAACCAAGAAAGCACTGCCATTTGGAAAACTTGGGGTCCATTCTTGTCTGTGGGATCTTGGTGTGGCTGTGTCATTCTTATGCAGACGGATCGCCACCTCTTCCAGAGGACACAGGACACCATCTCCAGTGTGTCAGATGCAGCTGATGGGAGACCACCCAGGCAGGCTCCCCGGGCTCCAGCTTCTCATCTGGCTCCAGTGGTTTTGGAGCCCACAGAGAGGTCTGTCATTTCTCCAAACACTGGCTCTGCAGAGGGGCAGATGGTGCACAGCTCTGTCCGTGGTCTCAGGACAGGCTTCAAAGCCCCATTTGTTAATTTCCTCTCTTGTCTTCTGTGCATTCAGTCCCATCACTGAGCTGGGAGTTACAAGATCCTTGTAGTGGGGGATCCTCCCAATTTATCCTGACATGGCTCTGGAAAACACGGTGGATTATGGACAATGCCCTCTTAAGATCCTGGACCAGCTACCAGAGCGTGGACCAGGGCAGCATCAATACTGGAAAACATCTTGGGAAAATAAATTCTCACAGAACCCATTACAGCTGATTTTGTTCTATTTTGAAGAAAAACGCACCGTTTGTAGGTGTGAGAGTGTCTGCTGCAGGTGGCCTACACTGTGAGGCATGGAGATGACCATACGTGGTGTCATCCACTCTCCGCCCTGCTGGCTCAGTCACCAGCCTTTGCAGGCACGGGGATTGCAACCTCTATCATGGTTAGTTCAATCTCTTGAGCCAGGAGCCACAGACCTCAACCTGGACTTCAGGCCTCCCAGAGCAGGGAGTCTGAAAACTCCACACATTCTGAGTTGTTAGGCTGGACAAAAGCCATGCCCATCCACAAGCCACATTCTTGGCCTCCACAGGAAGCTTTGGAACTTTATTCCCATGAAACAGTGACCTAATGCTTGCACGGAGACTGCTATTTACATTAAAATTGGACACATAATGAAAAAAAAAAGGTAGTTCATTAATATGCTAAGAAGTGCTAATTTGAACATTGCTGAAAAGCAATTGCAAATTCCATTTTGCAACTTGCAAATGTGATGCAGTGAAAATTAGGGCTGATGGATCCATCTTCAGACATTCAAACTTCATCTGGGTGTTTCTGAGTTCCCCAAGCCTTGGCGGCCAAGGTCGGCTGCAAGACCAGCGGGGGTGATTTCTCCTTCACGGGAGATGAAAGACCGTGCCTCCAGTAGTGGGCAAACACCATGAGCCCTTCTACACAGACATCAGATGAGTCCGAGGAAGCCTGAAATGACCCAAAACAGAAGAATAGGAGTGACCTGAAATGTACACATCACATGTCTTCAGTGAGATGGAGCTGTACCAGATGCACACCCTGCACCCAGTGTAACCCCCACCCCCCAGCCACAACTCTGTCTTCTACTGGGTGACCTTCGATGCTCTGTTGACCCAAGCTGGGTTGAGAGGTAGCTTGAGGACCCCTCTTGCAGCAGGGGAAGCCAGTGGGAATCAGAGGCAGCTTTGACAAGGGATGGCCATTTTCCTCCCAGGGTGCTCTAGGGGCAGCTCTCTCCATGGAAAATAAAGCCCCAGGGACTGTGCCAGGGTCAGTTGCCCCTTCTCTTTTCCTGCCATCCTCTTCCTGTCTACACAGGCAGTGGAGTAAGAACTTATGTAAGTGAGCTTCCAAAGTCAGAACATACCCAGAAATTGGTGTGAGATGAGAAATACACTTGAAAGTCCCTCAGGACAGTGCTGCATCAGAGACCAACATAGCTTCCCCTTTGTAAGTGGACACTGTCAACTTTTCCTCCATCTTTGGCTGTCCTTTCTTCTTTCATTGGATTCTAGATGAAGTGGGTAACCTGCCTTCAGCACCATGCTGTTTCTTCTTTTTTTAAGCATGTACCTTTAAATATGTAACAATCCATTACACACAGCAAGATGTTCCTCTAAGAGGCACTGGCCATGGTCCCCAGTATCCATCATCAAGGTCTGCCAGCCACAGGGTCAGCACAGACAACACCCTGGGTCTTCACGCCACTCTAGGCTACCTTCCCAGAAGTGGAAGACCAGCTCTTCCATCAGGATCTAACTCCAAGGCAGGAGTGTCTCACTCTGGAATAAATCCTCAGGTGCAACTTCCTTCCTTCCTTTCCTTCCTTCCTTTCTTCCCTCTTTCTTTCCTTCCTTCCCTCCTTCCTTCCTCCTTTTTCCTTCCTTCCTCCTTTTCTTTCTTCCTTCCCTCCTTCCTTCCTTTTTCCCTTCTCTTCCTTCCCCTCTTCCTTCCTTTCTTCCATCCTTTTTTCCTTCTTTCCTTCCTTCCTTCCTTTCCTCCTCAGCTACTTCTCAAAATGACAAAAAAGGGTGAAATAAAGAGGTGGAGGAACCTGGCTAATGCAAGGAGAGGCAAGTCCACCCTTGATCCATAAACAAGGTGCTTACATAGTCACGTGGACATGCAGTGCCCAGAGGGACAATGAAAACGTGGCCCTGAGCTTTCCATGAAGCCAAAGCAAAGAGGGAAACAAAACCTAGTAACGAGTGCCTTGACAGTAAAACTGAAAAGGCAGTGATTCTGCTTTTCCTACAGCTGAGACCTGAGAGAAATTTCTCAGGCAGCTTCTGTCCAAGGGAATGGACGATGTCCTCAACATAGATTCTACGAGCAGCTCCCTGGCCCAAGCCGGAGCCTGACTTAGCTCTCCAAAAGTGTCTGCTGGAGGATTTTCTACTGAAAGGTGAAAGTGGAAGGCAGGGAAGGCAGGCCCAGCCCCAGGCATCACCCACCACAGCCTCCCAGACCCCGTACGTCTCTTTAGCATTGCTCATGCCTCTCTGGGCCACCCATGAGGCTTTGTCACACAGACGACTTCCCAATCACCCAGGCGTATTCTCATGTGTCCCCTGCTCAGGGAAGCTTTCTGTGACCACTCTGTCCAAAGTGGATCATTTCAGCCAGGCAAAGTGGCTCACGCCTGTAATCCCAGCACTTTGGGAGGCTGAGGTGGGCTGATCGTTTGAGGTCAGTTCAAGACCAGCCTGAGCAACATGGTGAAACCCCTCTTTACTAAAAATACAAAAATTAACTGGGCATGGTGGCCTATGCCGTAATCCCAACTACTTGAGAGGCTGAGGCATGAGAATCACTTGAATCCAAGAAGAGGAGGAGGTTGCAGTGAGCTGAGATCACGCCAACACACTCCAGCCTGGGGGACAGAGGGAGACTCCATCTCAAAACAAACAGAAAACAAAGTGGATGTTTCTTCACTTTGCTTATTACAATCTGAAATTACTCTTTCTTATGGCTGCATATTGAACGCAAACTCCACATGGTCGAGAACTTTGCCTTGCTCACGCTGAATCCCAAGCACTAAGAATTTTGCCCAGCATGTGATAGATACTTAATAAATATTTGCAGAATAAATGAATTGGCATGACAAGTTCTTTGATAGCATATTCTACGTGTCATGCACTTCTAAGCACTTTGGAAATATGAACCCTCATGGAACCTTTAGAGCAGCCCTTGGATGTAAGTTCTATCACTAACCCATTTCAAAGATGAAGAAATTGAGGTACAGAGAGGCTCTGTAATTTACTAGGGTAACACAGCTCGTGAGTGGTAGGACCAGGAAGTCTGGCTACACCGTCGGAGCCCTTGACCTCCATGGCCGATGTTTGATTGGGGCAGGTTGCCCATTGCATGATAAGCAAAGCTTGAATCTACTTTCCCGTGCTCAGAAATCTTCTGTACCATTGCTCCTTTCTCTCTCATCGTTCCCGAACGCATTGTCTGATTTTGGAGATGAGCAGCCTAAGCGATTTAAACTCTCCTTTCTTTAATGTTGTTGATTTCAGCTAAAATGCAAAGTGCAGTGAGGAGGAGCCCAGGCAGCATCCACCGGAGAGTCTGCGATTAGTTCATTAATAAGTTTGGCTGCTGCCCATGCGGCCACGTAACATTAGGGGCTAACTGCTTCCGACCACACGCCACTTAGAACCCCACATTTGCAAATCAGCTCAAGACACACGTCACCGTGACAGGCGACAGTGTTAAAGAAATGCATTTTTCATTGATTCCGTTAATATTAGTAACCCCTCTTATTGAATATGATTGGTGTAGAAAATGCAAAAAGTTGTTTTTCTCACTTATTTTCTAAATCAGCCAGCATGCCCCAATACCAGCCTTGCTCTGTTGGCAGCTACTGGCTATGAGCATTTCATGAGACAGATGTGCCTGGCCTGCCTGGTCTGGCGTCTTTTAGCCCTACCTGTACCCCAACACATTCCCAAGTCCAGGAGAGCAGGGACTATTGGAACCATTTACTGCCCATTAAGAATGCCTGAAGCTGAGCACCATGGCTCACGCCTGTAATCCCAGCACTTTAAAAAGCCAAGGCAGGCAGATGGCTTGAGCCCAGGACTTAGAGACCAGCCTGGGCAACATGACAAAACCGTCTCTACAGAAAATACAAAAAATCTAGCTGGACATGAACACCTGTAGTCCCAGCTTACCCAGGAGGTTGAGGCAGAGGGATCACCTGAGCCAGGGAGTGTGAGGCTACAGTGAACCATGATTGTGCCACTGCACCCCAGCCTGGGCAACAGAGGGAAACCTTGTCTCAAAAAAAAAGTGCCTGAAAACTGAATGGAGATTTGTGGGAAATGAAGTCCCTCTATACCCCAGGGAAGCCTGCAAAGGAGCCCCCACCCCAGAGACACACGTTCTGGTGTGAATGTGTTAAATGTAGTCCCAGAGGCAATGCCACTAGCACATTGGCACATGGAGCTCAAAGGAAGGGAGCAGGGAGCTAGCCAGGAATGTGTGTCTTGTGCCAGGCCTGCCACTCTGCATGCACCCTGGCTCCGGTCTCACCATTCCCCCCTCTCTTCGTCCTCCTCTAAACTTTCCATGTCTTCTCTGCCTCCTAGTTTCTGCTTCTCCTAAGTTCCTGCCTTCACACATCATGATCTCCTGTGGACCATCCACCTTGTGGCTGCTTTTAGCTTCAAATTCCAATGTGGATTGCCACACTGAGAGAAAGCAATGCCTAGGAAAATATAAAAAGAAAAAAAAAGAAACTTCACCGCTCTTTGCTTTACTGCCCCTTTTCCTCTCTCTGCCTCTTCTTCAAAGAGGTATCCAGGAAGTGTGAAGTCTCCCAGGATCCAGGGAGGCTGAGGAAACCAGCCTAGTTTTTCCTGAGCAAATTTCAGTTTATCAGGCTTGTAGGAAGTCAGAACCAAAAAAACAAATCAATGAAATCAACATTTTGGCAAGGCCTTGACTCAAATGAGTCAGTTGAGAAGAATGGGCTGGCCCATTTTACCTAGTGGTGCAACTACCCACCCAGGAAGAGAGTAGAAAATGTTGCTGCGAGAAAATTGCCTGATCTGAGCTTGAGTTGATGCAAGAAGCCCAGTTTCACACTGATATGAGCTGGCTGTGTCCCCACCCAAATCTCATCTTGAATTGCTGTTCCCATAATCCCACGTGTCATGGGAGGAACCCGGTGAGAGGTAGTTGAGTCATGAGGGCAGTTACCTCCATGCTGTTCTCGTGATTGTGAGTGAATTCTCGTGAGATCTGATGATTTTATAAGGGGCTTTTCCCCTTTTGCTTGGCATTTCTCCTCACTGCTGCCATGTGAAGAAGGATGTGTTTGCTTCCTCTTCTGCCATGATTATAAGTTTCCTGAGGCCTCTCTAGCCATGCAAAACTGTGAGCCAATTAAACCTCTTTCCTTTATAAATTATCCAGTGTATGTCTTTATTAGCAGCATGAGAATGGACTAATACACACACCATGTTCTTTTTCACTGTAAAATTACACACTGGATTTCTGGGTTTATACATCAGTCTCATGACCTTGACTAATGTGAGTCCACACTTAAGAGACAGATCCACTCTCAGAATCAGAATAAAATTTTGTTTACACATTTGTGAGGTTGAGAATCAAACTACAAGCTGTGATAAGTTTACCACTAACAAATGTCACCCTGCAGAGGCAGACCCCCCACCACAGACACACACACACACACACACACACAATCCCCAGTAAGTCCCATTCTTCACAGAAGAAGCGAGAAAGTTTACACGTGTGCCACAACCTAGGACAACGATTCTCAACTTTGGCTGCACAGTGGAATCACCTGATCACCTGGTCTCACTATAGAATTTCTTATTTAACTGGTCTGGGATGCCACTTGGGCATTGGGGTTTTTGGAAGCTCCCCATATGGCTCTGCTATGCAGCCAAGCTTGGGAACCACTGACTAGAGCTTGGAAGCCCCAAGTCTGAATAAAGACCAGGAGTGGCCCAGCATGAAGGCTCACACCTCTAATCCCAGCACCTTGGGAAACAAGGTAAGAGATCCCTTGAGCCCAGGAGTTCAAGACCAGCCTGGCCAACAAAATGAGATCCCATCTCAGCAAAAAATTTAAAAATTAGTCAGGTGAGTTGGTTCATGCCTGAAGTCCCAGCTACTCAGGAGGCCAAGGCAGGAGGATTGCTTGAGCCCAGGAGTTCAAGGCTGTGGTGAGCTGTGATTGTGCCACTGCTCTCCAGCCTGGGAGACATAGGGAGACCTCATTTCTAAAACAATACAATATAGTGTTTGAACCTGGGAGGCGGAGGTTGCAGTGAGCTGAGATCATACCATTGCACTCCAGCCTGGGTGACAGGCTGACACTCTGTCTCCAAAAATAAAACAAAATATAGTAGAATGATTTATAATCCTTTGGGTGTATACCCAGTAATAGGATTGCTGGGTCAAATGGTATTTCTGGTTCTAGATCCTCGAGAAATCACCACATCTGTCTTCCACAATGGTTGAACTAATGTACACTCCCACCAACAGTGTAAAAGTGTTCCTATTTCTCCACAGTGATAGACTGGATAAAGAAAATGTGGCACATGCACACCATAGTGTACTATGGCTCCATAAAATACTATGCAGCCATAAAAAAGAATGAGTTTATATCCTTTGCAGGGACCTGGATGGAGCTGAAAGCCATCATTCCCAGCAGACTAACACAGGAACAGAAAACCAAACACCGCATGTTCTCACTGATAAGTGGGAGCTGAACAATGAGGACACATGGACACAGGGAGGGGAACATCACACACTGGGGCCTATAGGAGTTGTGGGGCAAGGAGAGGGAGAGCATTAGGACAAATACCTAATGCATGTGGGGCTTAAGACCTAGATGATGGGTTTAGAGGTGCAGCAAACCACCATGGCACATGTATACCTAGGTAACAAACCTGGACATTCTGCACGTGCATCCCAGAACTTAAAGTAAATTAAAAAAAAAGGAATAAAATATAAAAGACTGGAGGGCCGAGAGTAGGAGCAGCCCACAGGAGTGCTGAGCAGAAGCCTCTAAAGACAGGGAACAACTTCCACGAAGGGAATGCTGCTCATCCTTCTCCATCACTCCCTGAGTTCCGCCAGGAGGGCCCCTCCTTGTAAGTCAGGCCTCTGTGTCAGCCGCCAAGAAAAACTGCTTGCCCTCACTGAGGTTCATAACTGCCTTCGGAAGCCAGTTAGAGCCTATAATTAGAATTCACTGCAACTCTGGCCACACGCAGCCCATCCACCGCCCAGGACTCCGGCGGCATCGTCTGTAGCCCAGTGATTTAGAACTGCGGTGGACAGATTCGCCACACCTAATGTGCATCTCTTGGTGGGTTGCCCCCTCTGACGTCCACTGAGAAGGAATTGAATTACGGCCTCAGATACAAGACTGAGAAGTTGCAGGAGGAAGTCGCAATTATGCACAGAACTGGATGGGCAATTTGAGGAGAAGGTGACAAGAGAAGCTAAATCTGCCTCCCTTTTGTCCTTCAAGTCTCCTTCCAGAAACTCGTTCCAGCACCCACCCCGCCAGAGACGCGATCTGCCATGCTGGAAGCAATGTAAGGGGTGGAGGGGGTGGGGGTTGAGCTTGCATTTGAACCTCTCCTATAATGCCAAAATGGAGACAGCATAATTAGTCTTCAGTTTCGCAAGTAATAAATACGCTCAAATTAAAAATACATTAGTACCACTCATTTTACCCCTGCATATATCATAACATGTAAATACACATTCTGCTTGCCTTTTGCAATCATTTGCTTTATATTTTCATGTTGGTCAACAGGATAAATAACCATCTCCCTATGTATCTCAGTGTCATTAATATTCCTTGAAATTTATAGGTTATCATCTAAGGCTGAATGAGGGCTATTGCCTATGGTCCTGGAAACACCTGGAAAATTTGTGAATTATATGGCAGGTTTGCTTGTATTTGCCAAGCTAAACATTTAAGAAAGCCTTCCTTTTGTGAACAACCAAAGTTTTTGGTAAGTGCAATCGTTCAGCGAGAAGAACTGTGGAAATAATACCAAATTTGGAATTAGGAGGCGCTGCTTGGAGTCTCATGCATAAGATTGTTTTGTGACTCTGGCCATCAGCACCTCCCTGGGGTTTAGCTTCCTAACCAGCCTTGGGAACACCCTTATCCCACCTGTCTCCTTTTATTAATTTAACTCTTATTTTAGGTTCGGGGTACACATGCAGGTTTGTTATAAAGATAAACTTGTGTCATGGTGGGGTTGTTATACAGATTATTCTCACTCAGATTATTAAGCTTAGTACCCATTAGTTATTTTTTCTGATCCTCTCCCTCCTCCCACCCTCCTCCTTCTGATACGCCCCAGTGTGTGTTGTTCCCCTCGATATGCCCATGTGTTCTCATCATTTAGCTCCCACTTATAAGTGAGAACATGCAGCATTTGGGTTTCTGTTCCTGCTGTAGTTTGCTAAGGATAATGGCCTCCAGCTCCATCCATGCTCCTGAAAAGGACACTATCTCGTTCTTTTATATGACTAGGTAGTATTCCATGGTGTATATGTGCCATATTTTCTTTATCCAGGTTACCATCGATGGGCATGTAGGTTGAGACCTTGTCTTTGCTACTGTGAGTAGTGCTGCGATGAACGCATGCATGTGTCTTTATCGTAGAACAATTTGTATTTCCTTGGGTGTATATCTAGCAAAAGGGTTGCTGGGCTGAATGGTAGTTCTGGTTTTAGGTCTTTGAGGAATTGTCACGCTGTCTCGCACAATGGTTGAACTAATTCACACTCCCATCAGCAGGGAATAAAAGTTCCCTTTTCTCCACAGCCTTGCCAGCACTTGCTATTTTTGACCTTTTAGTGATAGCCATTTACCTTACTTGTCTCTTATCAATAGGATTATTAGTATATACCCAACTAGAGAGACCACACAAGGCAGGAAAGAGAATTGATCTCGATGGAGCCAGCGACAGATCAGAGCACCCAAATGGCCCAGAGACAACATAGTGTTCCCAGAGCCCCATGAGCCAGCCCAGGAAACTGAGAGGACGGCCTCTGTGACAGGAGCTGAAGTTCTACCAGACACCTGACCTCAAAGCAGAGAGGGAGCTTGAGACAGCACACCCGCCTTGTTCTCTGATTCCCTTTTACAGCTTCCGAATGGGCAAATCTAACCGGCACTGGCCAGCATGGGCAGTGTGCAGGACCAGCCTCCTGGGACAGGGGGAGGGGCAGGGAAGGCTGGTAAATGGGTAATGGGGGGGTGAGAAACAGCCTGCACAGAGGCCTCTTTAGAGTTAAAATCTCCATCCCACCTCGGGAAGGGAAAACATGCCCGTTCCCTGGAAGTTTTCAAGATGCCTTAGAATTCAGCTCCCTTCAGCCAAGGAAGCTCCTGATGCTGAGTGGGAAGGGAAGCGCAACTTTAATCAAAAGAGTGTTGATAAACCAACCCCACCTGGAGAAAGTTCAGCATCCAAGAAAGCAAAGTTTTTCACATTAGATTAAAATAGATTGTTTTCCCTTAAAGTTTCTTGAAGTACTTTGCACAGGGATCTCTCCAAGGGAAGCACTCCCCACCCCTCCCTCGCCACCCACCTCACCCCCTACACCCTGAGGTTGAAGGCTGGCATAGGCTGGAGGAGAGAATGACCAGCAAGCAGGTGGGCCAGGTAAGAGAGTGTGCATGCCCACAGGAGTTCAGTCACCTGCCACCATGACCATCCTGACCCTCAGCACATACCTGTTGGTCTAGTCTCTGGCAGTCTGGTGTCAATGAAGAACTAGGACACCTGGTGCAGTTTTACAACACCACAGGAAATCAAAGCATCCCCAAATGCTCATCTCACCCTGCATGTACTCAGGAGATGCCCCAGTCATGTCCAGAAGTTTCATTTTAGGAGAACATCCTGCTCTGGTACCTGGGTAGACCTCAGGGGTTAAGCCAATCCAAGCCCCTGTTTGACAGATAAATAAACTGAGACCTAAAGAAAGCATGTGGCTTGCTCAAGGCCACACAGCAAGCAAATGGAAGAACTCAGGCTTCCCAGCTCCTAGTCCAGGGCTGCTTACTTATGCCCCAGGCCTCCAGCCGAGCAACGTCCATGATAAAAATGTGCGGGGATGCGGGCTTTGTCATGATTTAGGGAAGCGGGGAACGCAAGCTCTAAAATTAGACTGCCTGTGTTCAAACTCCTGCTCCACTAGCTCTATCAATTTAGACAAAATATGTAATCTTTTTAAGCCTCAGTCTCTGCATCTATAAAATGGATTTTAAAAACTTATCTATCTTGGGGAGTCATTAAAAGAATAAGATAGGCCAGGTGCCATGGCTCACGCCTGTAATCCCAACACTTTAGGAGGCTGAGGCAGGTGGATCACCTGAGGTCAGGAGTTCAAGACCAGCCCTGCCAACATGATGAAACCCCATCTCTACTAAAATTACAAAAATTAACTGGGCATGTTAGCACATGCTTGTATTCCCAGCCACTCAGGAAGCTGAGGCAGGAGAATCATTTAAGCCTGGGAGCAGGAGGTGCAGTGAGCCAAGATCACACCACTGCACTGCAGCCTGGGTGAGAGTAAGGCTCTATCTCAAAAAAGTCAAAAGAAAACAAAAAGAATGAGATGGAGCATGTAAAGTGCTTGGTACAAGTAAGCAATAAAAAAATGTCTGGTGTTGCCAGTTCACCAGAAGATCACTGTCAATGATAACAGCCAGACCTAGCACCCGTTCCTTGCTGGAACTTGGGATCCTACGGGACTGCAGAACTCTGAGTCAGCTGAGAGCAAAGCTCCTTCCATCATTTCATAGGGAGTCAAAGCACAGGGCACTACTCATCTCCATGGGATGAGGAGACCCATGCCCACCTGCAGAGGCAGGGCAGAGAGAGAACCATGAAGCGTGAATGGGCTGCCCCAGCCTCTTTGCCCGGACTTTGGCAAAGCTGTGACTCTGCTATGTCCACATGTTACCAGCCTCTTGGGGATGGGTTGGGGAGGTAAAAATGGGGTCATGTTCTCTTTAAATACCAAACTACAATGACCTGAGCCCCACCATCTTGATTCTGGAACTCAGCCCTCTCCTCCTGCACTTTGCAAAGCACCCACTCAGGAGCCACCACGTTCTTCCTCTGTCTTCTGGCTCCCTTGGCCCTTTTCTGTTTCCATGGAAACCACCTAGCAAAGCCCTGGACCAGGGAGCTATCTCCAAGCCTCCAGGGGGCACCCAGACCAGGACCTCTGATTGCACTGCAGGACAGAAGACCACGTCCGGCCACTTTCTGTCATGAGACCCTTACACTTCAATGGCTCTTGGCCCCACCCCTTCTGTTCACACCCCCAATGGCACCCTTCAGGGGTCCATTCCTGCACAGAGCAATCAAACAGGGCCCAGCTGCCTAGCGTCAATGAGTCTTTATGGAGTCAGGCACCCCAACATGCATTGAGGCCGCAGCGAGGGAGCCCCGTGTGCTAGGACTGAGAGTAAAAAAAAATAAAGAAAAATAATAAAATTGCTATTGCTTCTGGATAAAATATCCTGATAGCTACAGGAAAGGAGACCTTGGAATCATAATCATAATAATCGTCTCTGGTCTTTGCCTGTGTAGACCTGGCCTAAGGCTTTAATGTAAACCCATGGTGACTCTAAAAGCCACATGAATAGTCCATTTCCCCACAAAACTGCCATACAGGGAGACAAATAATTTAAGTAGGGACAATGCTTCACCAGCATGCACATATTAGAAGTTGAAAATCGCAACCCAGGGAAAGCCAGAGAGAGAAAGAAGGAAAAACAAACTTTTTCGTTTCAATTTTGGCTAGCTGGAAAGACGGTTCTGTTCTGAAGCTGCTGTGCTCCCGCCTGCAGAGCCTATTTTCCCTCCGAGAGAAGGAGCTGGGAGGGGGTGCCTGCACACTGATGACACACGGAGATGGGGGCCCCTCCTTCGAGGGGCAGGGGGGAAATTTAGAAGGAGAGAAACCCGGCTGTAAATTCACAACTGGAAATTTGCAGAGGATATGTTTTGCTCTCCGGAAAAGCAACCAAAAGGTTATTGACATGAGATTCATGTAAATGAGGTCTAATTTCTCACCCTGGGCGCACATCAGCACTTTCCCAGGATGTTGTATTTTCTGAGTGTTTCACCGGACATTCTACCCAGAATCGACGTATGGGTTATAGACTATTGATCACTGAGGACCCAGGCCCCAGCCTCTCTTTCAGTGTCACAGTGAGAGCTATTGTTCTTCCCAGGCATTTAACCATGAGTCATCATACATTTTCAGACATAGAGCAATTATTCGTCATCATGTTATCCTACCCAAGCTTACCGGGAATTTAAACTGGAGAATGTGTACACGTGCCTTCCTGCAGCAGTATTCTAGATACATGAAGAAAGTCAGAAAAACGTTACTGGTCCAAGAAAAAACTCTAAACGTTTGGCTTCTGATTCTCTGTCTAATATATAGCAATTTCAATGAGACTAATATCACCATTCTGTGAACCTGCCAGCAGATAGAAGTTCCCACATTATTGTGATCTGTTTCTGAGGACAAATAAAGTATGCTGCTCTCCAGTGTTCTGTAGAAGCATGCCACGCTATAGACAGAAGTGTTTCAAGTCAACACAATATGAAAAAATTCAAAATAAAATGAAAAGTGTCTGAAAACAAACCAACATAAATATACAGCAGTCCTGTTAATTATGATTATTTATGATCATAAGAACTGGCATCATTACTGCGGTTTCCTTTCCAAAATCTCACAAACTTGTTACTATACAGCAGTTTCGGAGTTCTATAGGCTTAAAAAGGTGGCATGCTAGAGGCAAAAGTCATTTTTGGCAGGGATGACGTACATCCCGGGTGCGAGGGCTTGCACCCACACGCGCACGTGTGTGTGATGCTGGCACACAATAGAGTCAGCTTGGACTTTCCAGGGTCCCCCAACATTAAACCACTGGCAATGCATTACAGATGTCTCTGATGAGCACCGCCAACCTATTAAACAAAGTGCTCTCATCGCCTGCAAGGGGCCTGAAGAATGATCTAGAAATCCACCCCCGGGGGGGGAAACAGCCTATGAAACATCACCGACAACACTGAATATTTCATCAGGAATGACAGGACTTTTCTCTTTGCAGCCCCCCACTCTCCCGCTTCTCCACTGCCCTGCCTGCCACTGTCTCCCCCCGCCCTCCCCGATCTTTTTCTCCACTCACTTGACAAGTAGTCACAGCCACATCACTGCCGTCCCGCTGTCCTTGCACGCTGACCTCTGTACTGTGTGGTGCCCAGTGGTCATGCTGTCCTTGTCTCTCGCCAACCACATCTGACAGGAGATGAGGCGCTCACGGCAGCGGCTCCTGGCACCTGAGACGCCCTGGGACTACACAGGTAAACCAGGGGGGGTCCGTGTTGTCTCTGGACTAACAACAGAAGGAAAGACATGACATCTCTGACCAGGAGCCCACGTCCGAATATTCAAAAGGTTCATCATGCGGGAGATGGGGGGCAGCCCTCCCGGCTTTCCAGGATGAGGCCTGCAGAAGTCAGGAGGGACAACGGGAGGAGGAGGGAGGCCTGCACCTGGCCCTAGCCCAATCAGGGAGAGGAAGAATGCAGGTGTAACAGACCAGCGATGTCAACTCCGGGGCTAGGGTAGGGGAGTGTCAGCCCCTACCGTCTCCGGGGACCCCTCCCAGGCAGGCTCCAGACCCCTAGACGTGTAGTCACATGAGCAGCTGAGAGATCAGCTCTTGCTCGGGGCCACCATCGCCACCCAGTCCTGTGGCTCCTTCAGTACCCAAGGAGACGGTGAAGGTTGATTAGTCAAAAAAGAAAATAGCTCCTTTAAAAATGACATGGCGGTTTTGAGTTGCTATATTTTCTTACAGCTCCTTTTTGGTGAAGTGTCGGAGTGAAGAAAAAGCATGAAGTATTTTGACTGAAATAAATGCTTTCATGGAAAACAGAGAGCCCTAGAGAGTATTCTAAGACTGGAAGAACGTCATACTATTTTAAGCAGGTGACAGTAATGTCACTGTCTGAGGGGTTAGGGTATTTTTTTTTCCCCTAGAATTACAAGAGGAAAAAATAAGTTTGCTTTGAATAGAGAAAGTTAAGTAAAGAAACACACTTCCCAGTTGCATGGATAATTCATAGACTGCAGTGACATATTTCCCTGCTCTTGGTCTTTGACAAAACTAACCAGTACTATTAGGCAGAGAATGTTTGCTAGCTCCAAGCAGAAAACTAAATAAAGTACAAACATACTCTTCAAATCACTCTGGTTTCTCCAACTTTCATTACACCACCCACATCAACATGGCTGCAATGCAATTGTTCAAAAACCTATCCCAGCTCTCCCTCTGTTTATCACGGACAGAGTAGGTCTGGGCAAATCCAGACAGCACGCTTCATCTAACTTGAGCTTAAAGCTTATTCCAGGCTATTCATCATTTTCCTTTTCTTCCTTGATAGTACTGAAGAGTCAATTAAAGGGTAGGTGGCATTGCATGTTACCTCCTAGGACCACTGGCATTAATGGACATTTTTCCTTTTTCAGTGCACTGAAATGCACAAAACAGAATCTTGCAGGCTGGGCATGTTGGCTCACACCTGAAATCCCAGCAGTTTGGGAGGCCAAGGCAGGAGGATCACTTGAAGTCAGGAGTTCGAGACCAGCCTGGCCAACATCTACTTGTATTTCCAAGTTGCCCCAGAGCCCTGTTTGGACCATCAGGAGTAGCCAACCCAAAAAGCATCAATATCAGAGCCTCTCAGAGCATGAGGAAGGCACTCTGTAGTACTAGATGCATGGTGGCCCAGGGGTTTGTTTTTTTTTTTAAGTCTAGTAATAACCAAATAATCAATGTTTGCTGCCACCACCATTGCCTCAAGGATTGTAACCCAGAGCCCTTTGCAAGTCCAGGACTGTGTGCTATTTGACCTCATTGGTAGGATGGTAACTATTGTGTCTGTTAAAAATTAAAACCTTCTAGGAGCATAATTCCACATGTGCAGATTCTACCTCCTTCCACTCCCTGCCAAGCTTTCTATGCCAATAAAGTGTAATGGCTTTAATATCTTTCTAGATTAACATATGATAAGGCAACCACATTAAAGTAGCAATGAACAATTCCATCCCTACTCCAAAAAAAAAAAGAAAGAAAGAAAGAAAATAATGAGAGGGGACAATTGAGGCTCAGTGGGGTGAGCCCTGGGGACAGAACTGCTGGTTACTACAGGATGTCTCTGGATCCAGACTTGGGGAGAGCTGTTGGGGTAGCTCTTGCCAGGAAAGAGGACTGTGAGAATGAGATCTTCATTTGCAGTGTATTGCAAAAGCCCGGGTGGCTTGCTAGTGCCTATTCAGAGAGCACCCACTAAAAGCCCAGCGCGAATCAATTCATCCTAAACTGAGATCCTGCGAAGAGCCATTAAATTTCGTCTGTGCATAAAGATGGGAACAGTAGACACTAGGGACTATAAGAACAGGGAGGGAGGGGGGAAGAGCTAAAAAACCACCTCTCCAGTGTCATGCTGACCACCCAGGTTACAGGTTAATCATACCCCAAACCTCAGTGTTATGCAATATACCCACATCACACACCTGTACAACTACCCCCAACCCAAAGTGAAAGTAATGAAACTGTTCTAAAATTGATCTTGGTGGTAGCCGCAGAAGTGTATGAATATAATCAAATCATTGCGTTGTATACCTAGAAAAAACAGAAGTTTAGAAACTAATAAGTAAATAAACAAGAATTTTTTTTAAAAATGTCTATTAATAGCATCCAGTGCAGCAGGGCCAGAAACAGGAGCTATAGAGGAAAAGGGGGCTCTGCTTATCCTCAGGCTCAGCTCCAGCCCCCCACCCAGCTCCCCTGCAGCCACAGAACCCAAGATTCTGAACCTCATCATCCCCCCCACAGCTCTAACCCCATCATACCTCCCACTTCCAAGCAGGTATATCTTCACTGAAGTAATCCCTTGAAGGAACCAAACAGCTAAACCCAAGCAGAACCAAAGCTCAAAGTGGGGACCACTCAGCCCCATATGAACAGAATTGGCTATAGTGACATGTCCAAGAAAGCCCTTGGCTAAGGGGAGCTAACAATGGCGCCACAGAGAGACCACAGCCAGGCTCACAGGCACCATGATACAACAGAAATAAAACTAAATTATACCACTTGTCATCATTAGGAAAAATGTTCATCTTTGTTCTTCATTTGAAAAGCACTATATTTAATGAATGCGTACTGAGTCATGACAGGCAAATGACTAAAATATAGGAATTATACTGGGGTCAACTAACATATTTTAAAACCTTGAAATTAAGGGACCTATTCATGCCTGTTGCCAATGTGACTTCCAGTCACTAGGGCCCTCTGTGTGGCTGCCTATGAGCAATGGGGAATAGTGGACATTTCCACCAAGGGTAGCCTAAGCTTCCTTTCAAACTCCGTCATGGTCAAGATGAAGAAATCTTGCTGACCTGTTTGCCCACCTCCTGTGGCTCTGCGATCTCTTCGTGTGTATCCAATGAAGGCATTGCTGGTCTTGTGCAAGGTAAGCACCATTCCAAAGGCATATTCTGCAGATTCATCACTAATGAAAGGTGGAGCTTTGACACCTCCTATGCTTCCAAAATGGTGGCTCACACCAGGTTTGCATCAAGAGAGTGGCTCTTTCTCAACTGCATTCATCTTTAATTTCTCCACGAAAATTAAGGTGCCTCAAAGTCTGAATTCTGCAAAAGTTTGCATGAAAAATGGCAAAGAAAAAATAAAAGATGGCAAGATCAACCAGGAAACCTGAGGACGTTCAAACCATCTTCCAAGGTCCTGACACCTTTAGGTTGAAGTGGACATATTTTTGCTTTTCCACCCTCCAGCTATCAGCTCTTTTCTTGGTAAACAGTATTCTGAATTTCCCTGGGTGAAGTTGCACCTTCTATTCTCAAGCATGAAGTTTGAGTAGGGTTGACCTCACATACAACACCAGGGATGGATGCTGTCATAAGTCAATCAATGTATGCCTTTACCCTACCACAGGAATTAATGGCCCAATTCTGGTCAAGTAATTGATGAATGTGTATAGATTCAAAGATCTCAACTGCCAGAAACACATATATTCACAAAAGGAGGGCTTAGAGTTATTGAGAGTGGGAGGTGATATTGCATGGAAGCTGATGATGATGCCAATACCAAGAAGGCCCTTGGCCACATATTTTAATCTGCTGGATCAAACCTCACCTGAAGCAGAACTTTATTGTTTACAAAGGCCAGGACAATTTTCTCTCTTTTTTAATCCAAGGAGAGTTGAGTGGGTTTTGTGGCATGCAGTGTGCTTTCAGACTATAGAAGGTGCTATCTAGAATCATGTGACCTAGAGCATAGAGAAGCTTTTCAATCACCTTGCCTCCAATAAACATAAAGATGACTGGACTCAAAGCAAGTTGCAGAAACAGAACTGATAACGACTGCAAAGAGAAGCAGCTGTATTAGTACCAAGACACAGGAAGCTCCCAGCTTCCTGAGAGCTGCGGGTCAGGTCACACACAACCCCATTGTTTGTGGCTGACCTCTTTTCTTATTTATCAAATACCAAGCCATCCTAGTCTTTTATACTTGGAAACTACCCCTGTCTTGAACTGTCCAAGCCTGTCATTAACTACTCCCTGCTAACTAGGCTCACTAGTATCTCTGGGATTCTGATGGGGACATGCAAGGAAGAAAAATGATTAAAATGTCCCCCACCCAAGTTCTCCATAAAACATGATATTATTCCACCTGAATTTCATCACATACTTTGAGGTCACTGCAGTGTTAAAAGATGAAGCTTAAAGAATGGGAAAAAAGCAAGCCATGATCGTGGAGTCTAATATATTCAGCTATGGCAAGAAAGAGAGGTTGAGAAAGACTCCACAGTTGTTTCTGTCTTGCCAGCATTCAGATGCAGATACGAACATGAAATTCCAAGCTCTACCAAGTCTGAAAAAGTCTTAAATGTCATCTACTCTGACCCTTAATTTAATGTTTCACTTCCTCCCAACCACTCCTACAAATGTCCACATAGCCTCTGTTGAATACTTCTGGTGATGGGGAATTCACTCCCTACCTCCCTCAGAGGCAATACTTTCTTTGATCAGTGTTGAAAGACTCAAGTTTTCCCTTGTTCTTAGCAAGTATCCACATCTCTGAATCTCCCATCCATTGAGGGCATCCAGATTTCACTGTTCTGTCTTCCCCTGGAAGCTCTTCAAATATATAGCCAGAAACCATGGTCCCCTAGGTGTTCTTATGTCTGGATCGAATGTTCTCTATTCATTTCTCACATTGCCTTGGTTCAGCATGTCTAACTCTGTCCCAGTCTCTACTGATCACAGTACGTATGCATGTGGTCTGGTCAGCATGGCAAGACCTCCATGTTTCTTTACACTCTACTCCCATTAATACAACCACAGTATAATAACTGTGGTTAGAGAGACCAATAGGGATTTAGACCAATGGAATTTCTCCTCCTCATTTTTCAACAAAGGTAAGATATGCTCTGCTGATAAGAAATCCACCTTAAAATTGTCGTCGATACCCCCGCTGTTTGGACTGGTGAGAAAGCACAACTGCCTGGTGGTAAGTTAAGAGCATGCCAACATCCATGTAGTGGGAGGGGAAAGAAAGTGTTTTCAGCTTCTCGGATGAATGTGTAAGTAAAAGCAAAGGCTACCAAATTGAAACTGATCAATGTAGTCCAGCCATCGCTAATTGTCACCCAGCTATTTTGCTTCCACCAGTCACGTGGTGGGTGACAGCCACAGACATTGATGGATTCTGACCTAGACTAGAAATCTGGTTTCTAAAAAAGAGAGAGAGGAAAGAGAGAAAGATGCAATGAAATTAACGGCTCAGCGTGAAGAGAAGGGAGTGGGAAAAAGGCGGTGTCTTTGACAGCTCAAGCTGAGGAGGAAAATTAGAAAAGAAAGCCTACTCCACCGCCATATGTGTGAGAGCTGGCTGGGACAGCTGGAAGAAATATCGCCCAGCCCGAATCCCTGGCCAGGATTGTGATCCATGTCTGCATACGGCTATCAATAACCCCGCATGATTAATGCTAATGATTTATGTTAATTTTGCCATAAGCTGTATTTTTGCCCGGTGTTGAACTTAAGGGTGTCAAATCATTCCTTGGGAGGTTGCTAGAGATTTTTAAAAGGAAAGTCTAAAACACAATGCCTGACATTCCATATATCACGGCTCCAGCTTCCCCAACATTCTTTGTGAGACGAGGGTCACCATACCCCATGTAATTGCCTCTCACTCAGCAAGAAGTCTTTGGGAAAGGTCCCACATTACAGGAAGGATAGCTCCACAGGGACCTGCAGGTTCCTCTTTTTTGGGGGGCTGTGGTTGCAAAGTCCATCCCTAACACTCCACCTGTCTCAATGGGCTATCATTTATCCAAGAGGTAGGGGAAGGCATGGTGAGCTCCCTGAGTTTCTTCCTAAGTGGCTGTGAACCAGTCACTTCACTCTGAGAGCCTCAGTTTCCCTTCCGTTACATGCTGGGCTGGGAGTGGGGGTGCTCAGCCCACTTCCCAGGAAACCCGGGAGGCTCTGTAACACCATGAGATGCTTTGTGCTCCATAACACACCCCCATACCCAATGCACTGCATTCTCCAAGACTGCTTTGAGGATCTGGTTGCATCTCCAGGACCAAGCCATGGGGCTGCAGTTCCGGAGGAGATCTGAAGATCTGGCCTTTCAGGTCACCACCTGCCCACCTTGCCTCTGTCCAATCATCAGTCACTGGTCCAGATGACACCTTTGATACCTCCTCTATTCACTCCACACCATGGCTGGCCTGCTACAAGGTTCTGGAAACTGTGGTGTGCAAGAAAAGTGGGGCTGGGCAACGACCTCAACCTCTCCGTTATGCTGACACTTAAGCCTCAAGGACTAGCCCAGTTACAGGGCACAGTACCTAGCAGTGGTGAAGCAGAACACATGTCTACCCTGGAGAGGACAAAAGGAGGCCAGGTCAGACTGATACAATAGAAATGGAAAGAGAGTTTCACTAGCTAGCTCAGTGCAGCAGCACTGGGAGGGACAGCCATCCAACATCAGTCCAGCTCACCTGGGGGTTCAAGCTGCATGCAAATAAGGGGCCCTAGGAACTCCAATCTGGTACCCCTGCCCTGTCTCTCCCTCACTCTTCTCAGGAAATCCTGTCCAGGACTGCCACCGTCCTCTGCAACCACAGGCTTCTCTCGGCCTCCCCCTTTGCTCCAGTAAGGGTTCCTTCAAAAGCCCATTGAAGACCCAGGAGCCAGAAGCTTTTTCACCTGTAAACCACTCACCTCATCAGCAGCTGCCCTGCCTTCAAAATGAAGCCCAGATCCAAGCCAGGACCCAACTAAAAACCCAAGCCATAGGGGAGGTAAATCTCCTCCTCCCCCGTCTCCCCATCTCTTGCTAGAAATTCACTATCTATAGCTTAAAAGCAACAATTTCTATATGGGTTTATACCAAGAAGGAAATATTCTATCTGCTCTCTTGGCTTCCTTTGATGGGGCTCCATGAAACCAGTTTGGTCTGGGCTGTACAGCGAGCACCTGTCAAAACGTATGGACCATGCCATTTATCAAATAATCTGCTCCAAGAACAGCTAGGCACTATCAGCAATCTGGTATTGATCTGTACAGGCCCCTGCTATTGTTCATCCCTGCATCCCAAATGGCAGCAGGAATTGATGAAAGAAACAAAACAATGCATACCAATCACTCAGCGCACAACTTTGTTTGCTGCTCTCATTAAGTTGGGCAAAGTTTCCCCAGAAACCCAAAAGCTGGCTTGAGAGGGGTGGGCCCAGAAGGCCAACCCTCTGGTTCACCAACAGTCCCTCTGGCTGTCCCTCTTACTCATCTTGACCTCCACAGGGCCCTTGTCAGATGCCCCTGCACCTTTGAAGCCTATGGAAGTGGAGGTCCTAATGGCACGCAAGGATCCCACCTGGTTCTCTCCTAGGGTCCAAGCGGAAATAGCCTTTCTTCTGACAGCCCCTTTGTGGTTGTGTTTAAGCCACCTTTGTGCAGGGCCTTCGTCCACACACAGTCTTGCACTGGGGAGACATCAGTCCATAGACAACACCTATAGGCCCCCAAGGAGAGTCTAGGCACTGGGGAGAAAGAGTGAGTTAAACCAAGCCTTTCCCCTAAAGGCAGGTCCTGCAGAGAAATAAACACCAAGGCCCAGCTCTGTGCCTGCACTAAACAATGAGTCCTTCCAACACACACATAGACATTCCTGCCTCACCCTCACTGTCCATATGTGAGCAGGCTTCAAAGATGGATGGATGGATGGATCAGTGGGTAGGTGGGTGGGTGGATGGACAGATGGATGGGTAGGTGAGTGGATGGGTGGGTGGGTGGATGGATGGACACGTAGATGGGTGACTGGATGGTTAGATAGACGGATGGATGGATGGATGGATGGATGGATGGATGGATGGATGGATGGATGGATGGATGACGAATGGATGAATCTGAACCAAGTGAGATAAAAACTCAAGAGTGCACCAGTTCCATAGCCATGAGCTCAGTGATGGCATCCCGATGATGGGCAGCAATGGGGATTTCATTTTTCTTTCCAAAGCACAAAAGTATCTCCTCCTACTCTAGCCATAGTGCTAATGAGTTTTCTCATCCTGATGGGGCAAAAGTAGACACTAAGGTCCAGAGAGGGCGAAGGATTTGCCTTGGATCATACGGAGTCAGCCTCAACCACGAACCTCCTGAAAGTAAAGAAACTTGCTTGCTGTCTGGTATAATTAAGAACCCCACCCCATCACCCCTTCAGGCCAAATATCCAAACCCCACTTCCAGAAAGCCTCAAGGCCATGGCAGAGTCAAACCACCACCATAGACCAGCTAAGTCAGTGAGTGCAGCTGAGCTCTCACCACACCTGAGTGACCTCGAGTCCTGCTCTCTTTGGAAGCCTGCCTTGTAGGGATGCCTTGGTTGTCCCTGTTGGGGGTTCAGAGGGCCCTCATGCACACTGAGATAATGAGGCCTTCCCTTTTTGGAGGCCCCTCCTTGGCTGGGAGGAAGCCTCAGCAGAAAAATCACTAAGAGTGAAGCTTTCCACTCGGCTCAGGTTTATAAGAGCGGCCGCTCACCCCACATGCAGGAGATGTAGCAGAGACAGAGTGGCACCGACTGAAGCCTCACTCAGCTAAGCAGGGCCTTGAGGGGACCAAGAGATGCTTCTGTTCTGGAAAGGCACAGACCAAAGGAGCAGTCTGTGCCAGCCAAACATGTGACATGCAATCCTCCGAGGACAGACGGCAAATCTCCTCTCGTGCAGGGGCCAGGGGTGAGGGTCATTCCTCCTCGCTCCCACCCAGAATTTCCCTACAGCTTCATCTGGACACCGGATCCTCGCCAAGAGCCACATCACATGTCTGCATTGCCAGAGCAGGAGGAGCATCAGCAGCCGTTTCTGTTTTCAACTAAGGATGAGAACCGCGGATGAGGAGGGTGGGTGGGCCGGTGGGCGGGGAAAAGAAAGGAAGGAGGAGAAAGTCAGAGAGTGACAGGGAAAGGAACAAAGCTGAAGTGTTAGTTCCTGCCCTTAAGGATCTCAGAATACAGTGGAGAAGGAGAGCCATAAGATCACAGACTCAAGCAAGGACAAGAAACCAAAACAAAGGTCCTGTAACTAAATGCAGGTTCAGCCACTCACCACTTGCAAAGTCAAATAATAAGGACGAGGTATGGTGGAAGGAAAGTGACTTTATTTCCAAAGCTAGCAGAGGGGAAGCAGCCAGGCGCATGCCTAAAGACACTGCTTCAGCTTTTTGGTCGAGGGTAAGAACTTTAAAGGGGGAGTTTGGTATGTAGGACATGCAGGAGTGATTGGGGATGCTGGTCTATGTGACTTGTTTCGATGACTATCTTGAGCGGTTGGTTACCTCATCTGGTGAATGAACTGGCACCATCTCAGGTAGAACTAGGTTGCAAATTAACTGCAGCCTTGAAGTGATCTCCGGGTGGGGAGAATTCCATAGTGGCTTGAATTGTTTTAAGATTTAGTCTCTGGAACTTCCAAACACAAAATTAAGTAAGGGAATCGTCATGTAAGGGGTGCCTGGCAGAAAGAAGGAGAACAAAGACTATTGTTTCATTATTAGAGTCAAAACCAGGAATGGGCAGGAAGGAGAAAGAAAAAATAATAACTTTTAAAAACAGGACACTCGCTGGACATGTGGCGCTCACCTGTGAATCCCAGCACTTTGGGAGGCTGAGGCAGGAGGACTGCTTAAGCTCAGGAGTTTGAGACCAACCTGGGCAACACAGACTCCATCTCTACAAAAAGAATTTAAAAATTACCCAGAGGCCGGGCATGGTGGCTCACACCTGTAATCCCAGCGCTTTGGGAGGCTAAGGCAGGCAGAATACAAGGTCAGGAGATCAAGACCAGCCTGGCTAACATGATGAAACCCCGTCTCTACTAAAAATACAAAAATTAGCCAGGCGTGGTGGCACACACCTATAGTTCCAGCTACTCAAGAAGCTGAGGCAGGAGAATCGCTTGAACCCAGAAGACAGAGGTTGCAGTGAGCTGAGATCACACCACTGCACTCCAGCCTGGGCTGTTAACAAGACTCCATCTCAAAAAATAAAAAAAATAAAACATTACCCAGGTGTAGTGGCACATGTGTGTAGTCCCCGCTACTCGGGATGCAGAGGTGGGAAGATTGCTTGAGCCCAGGAGATTAAGGCCAGAGTGAGCTATGAACACACCACTGAACTCCAACTGAGATGACAGAGTAAGACCCTGTCTCAAACAGCAAGAGAGAGAGAAAGGACGCTTGGTTCACATTCCCATGCCCAGGAGTACCTCTTCTTCAGGAATTCTGGGGATGCTCAGAACATTGTGAGGGATTCCCTAAATCCCGCCTTTCTGAACTTCCAAATATCTCTTGTCCTGTGCTCACCAGTGGGTAGGCCAGGATTTGGGGATAGAACTGCATCCTCTTGAGTTCCTGCAGGCAAATGCCACGACGATCAGAGGTGGTCCCCACCCCAGTCCAGCCGACCTCAGCAAAGGCCGGTCTTCTGAAGCGAGTCTGTCCCCACCGGCTCTTCTGCCACCATTTAGATGGAAATACAGGTTGAGTATTCCTTATGCAAAATGCTTGGGATCAGAAGCATTTAGGATTTGGGATTTTTTTCTGATTTGAGAATATTTGCATATATAGGATGAAATAACTTGGGGATAAAACCCAAGCCTAAATACAAAATTAATTTACATTTCATATAGACATGAAGGTAATTTTATACATTTTTGTTGCTGTTTTGTTTTTAGAGCGAGGTCTTGCTCTGTCACCCAGGCTGGTCTCAAACTCCTAGTCTCAAGCAATCCTTCCACCCTAGCTGCCCAAAGTGCTAGGATTACAGGTGTGAGCCCCTGCACCCAGCCTACAACATTTTTAATAACTGTGTGCATGAAACAAAGTGTTTTTTTGGTTTTTTTGTTTGTTTGTTTGTTTCTGTTTCTTTTTTGAGACAGAGTCTCACTCTGTGTCACCCAGGCTGGAGTACAGTGCCAGGATCTCAGCTTGCTGCAATCTCTGCCTCCCAGGCTCAAGTGAGTCTCCTGCCTCAGCCCGCTGAGCAGCTGAGGCATGCACCACCACACCTGGCTAATTTTTTATTTTTAGTAGAGACTGGGTTTTACAGTATTGGTCAGGATGGTCTCGAACTCCTGACCTCAGGTGATCTGCCTGCCTCAGCCTCCGAAAGTGCTGGGATTACAGCCATGAGCCACTGTGCCCAGCCATGAAACAAAGTTTTGACTGCGATCTGTCACATGAGGTTAGGTGTGGAATTTTTTTCTTGTGACATTATATCCAGGCACAGAAAGTTTTGGACATCAGAGCATTTCAGCTTTTGAATTTTCGGATTAGGGACGCTCAACCTGTGCAGTATTCCTGAGTAGAGCAGGACTGCTGGGACTCAGGGAGGGAGGAATGAAGGATGGGTCCTTCTTCACTGACTCCTGTCCCATTATAGCAAAGTCCATGATACCCTGAGAATGTGCTGGAGAGCAGGGGTCCCGAAGGCAGGGAGAGGACCTCACAGGAATCCTACCAAATTCAAGAATGCAGACACAGAAGAGCATCTGGGGTAAGCTCCAGCCACTCAGCAATGTCATCTGCTGCCCCAGTTAGCGCCGGAAGCACCAGGGCTCCGGACGTGAAAATCCACTCTGCGTGCCCACTCCTGATTGCACTGGGAGCTGATAATGGGAAGTCCAACCCACAGCAATGCTGCTCAGTGTTCCGGAGAAAGCCATTAGGCCAGGTCCCCATGCTGTCATCAGCCGCTGAGGGTTGACACCCACGCAGAACCCAGAGAGCCAATGGGCACAGCCTGGCCATGCAGCCACTTACATCACCTTTGGAGGCAGAAGCCCCACCACATTCTGGGACATGAGCAGCTCAGGACAGAGCATACTGAGCTCAGCACTAGGGCTTGCACAGTCACCAGGAGACTGCCACTGCCCACACATGCTGATCCTGCCCTTCCGGCGCCCATGTGCACCTCTGGGCAACAGTCACTGTCCCACAGAGGCATGATGCCCTGACATTCTCAGCCTCCATCCCAGTGCCCACAGGCCCACTTGTCCAGGCCAACTCCAAGAAAGCTGAGAGTAGCAGAATCCACCTTTGCAGCCCCAGAGCAGGGACATCAGGTGCCTCCGAGATGGCTCTAGTGAGCCCATGAGCTATTGCCCCAGCACACTGCAGCCGCCTCTCCGTAGGAAGATATTACCTTGGAAATAGGTCATGCGTGCTTGCATCCCCTTGAATCAAATGGGATGGTGGCTTCATGGGTTCTTCCCTGGACCATGAATACCAAGGTCTCCACCCTGCCTTCCTTTCCATGGGCATATGACACCTTCACCTTGGAAATGAGCTGCCAGCTTGCTCTGCAGACTTGCTTGGGGAGAGCTGATCTCTCTCTCTCTCTCTCTCTCTCTCTCTCTCTCTCTCTCTCTCTCTCTCTCTCTGTCTAATGCCAGCATACTCATCAGTGCACCCTTCCCTAGGAAAGTAGCCATTTCCATCAAATACCTGCAGGTGCAGAACCTGGGGTGTAACGCTGCACAAGATCTCAGAACATGGTGGGAAAGAGACCCATGAGATCAGAGTCGAGCAAAGACAAAAAACCAAACCACAGCCCCAAACCAGGCAGCATCGCTTTGGGAATGTTAAGTGAGCCCCTTGCCCCAAATGCCTCCACTCTGAGCTTCCAAGAGCTTCCAAATGTCTCTTGCCCAGTGCTCACCCAGGCTCTGACATCCCCTGAAGACCACAGCAAAGCCTGGATCTAAGATGCCACTGTGGGCAGAAGGTTTGCAAGGAGCTGTGCTCTTTAGAGGGTGGCACAGGAAAGAATGCTTAGGTAAGACTTGCTCATCCTCCCAGGAGGCACTGCTGTCATGGGGGCCACTCCTTGGCAACTGGGATGTTTCATGCTGCTCAGCCCTGACTGCTCCAACACCCATGAGGACCTGTTCAAAGAAGGCTAGATGAGAGGGCACCTGATATGGTTTGGATATTTGTCCCCTCCAAATCTCATGTTGAAATGTGAACCCCAGTATTGGAGGTGGGGCCTGGTGGGAGGTGTTTGGGCTATGGGGGTGGATTTTTCATGAATCCTTAGTGCCCTCCCCATGGTAATGAGTGTGTTCTCACAATGTTAGCCCATACAAGACCTAGTTATTAAAAGAAAATTTGCACTTCTTTTTCTATCTTTCTCACCATGTAACACCTCTACTCCCTATCTGCTTTACCTCATAACTGGAAGTTTCCTGAGGTCTCATCAGAACCCAAGCAGATGTGGGCGCCATGCTTGGACAGCCTGCAGAACTGTGAGCCAAATAAATCTCTTATTGATAAGTTACCCTGCCTGAGGTATTGCTGTGTTGCGACACAAAATGGACCAACACAGCACCCAAGCAATTTCCACCCTGCCCCCATCCCCTCCTCCAAAGCCATGGATGAGGTCACACAGCAAGGCCAGATGTGGAAGAGGTTAGCCACTAGAAAGTGACTGTCTCTCTGTGGCCTGGCTTGGTCTGACATGCACAAATTATTTTTTACTTTAATTACCCAACATTCAAAAATCAAAAGGTTTTCCTTTTAAGTCTGTACCACAACGTCTCCATAAACAAGGGAGGACTAGGCAGTTGTGGCTGAACTCCCACCTGGCAGAGCAGCAGTCAGTGGCCTTCTGTAGCCCATGCCATTGATGGCACTACCTGCCTGGCCCCTACAGGCATCTGGTTTGCAATTCTGGGGTGAAGCATGACTACAGATTAGGACATGATATGTAAGTTTCTAGAGGGCCAGTGGGGTAATAGTTGGCCATAGCAAGCTATGCTTCCTGGTGACCCTAAACTCATGTGAGTTGGAGAGCTTATGCCCCTTTGAAGGATGCTCTCCTGCTCCTCGCCAGGTCACCTGAAAGCCAGGAAGACTTTGCTGACTGGGAGAGTAGAATTTTCAGAGAGGCAAAGCCAGGTCTCTGGGAGTCCCTTCCAGCATCCTAGCTCTCCTGGGTTTAACTGCAAGTGTCCGCAGCCAGTTCCGGCTTCCAGGAGTCAGGCAGCTTGCTTTAAATGCAAAGAGGGGCTGTAATTGACTGCGGAGATCCAGTAAACAAAGAGGATTAAAAAATAAAGCTAGGCTTCTTGTCTGCCCTTTGCACACTAACAGCCGCTGTTTGCTCAGGCTTCCACATGACTAACATGGGCGCGCTGATTTCTATTACACAGAACATTAATAAGAGGAAGCACTGACCCTCGATTGCCGAGAACCAGGTAAATGACGGGGAGGGAAAGGGGCCGAGAAATGGTAGGCATTTTACACCGCGCAACTTGAAGGGGAATGCGTTGACTATAAAGATGACGGACGTTGTAGCACCGAGGAAAAAAACATAATTTTTCATTGATGTACGGGAGCCAGGCTGGAAGGAACACAAATACTACAGTAGATCCATTAACTGGATGACAAGAAACAGTGTTCACATCCACTCACTAAACTGTTTTTGATTCTTTAGTACCAACACACAGAATGATCCTTACATTATGTTGCCAGGGAAAAACCTTAAAATGCATTTATTTCATGATGTAACTTTCTAGTATTATCATAATAGAGCCATAACGGTTGTTGCAAACACTATGGGGTCTGAAAAACACCTAAGTACAGTTATTAAAGGGGAAATTTTTTAAAAGGGGGAAATGTGGTGTGTCTACAAAGGTAAGAGGAGAGAGGGGGCTACGTCTCACCTTCCACCTCTCCCTCTGGCCCCGGGAGTTCCAGACGCAAAGCACCAGCAGTCACTGCTGAGCAGGGCTGGGGAGGACCTGGAGAGGGAAGTGGAAGATGTGGAGCATTCGTGCCCAGTCACTCCGTAAGACGGAAAGTTTGCAGGGGAGGGCTGACGGTCACTGCCGCCATCTACACTTTGGCCATTCCATTCCTACCCTTCACATGCCCCTGTACTTCCCCACCTACTCCCTGTACCCTGGACTGTATGTCTCATCTATATGGGGACAAAAATGGCCATTTGGGACAGGGTGTTGTGGCTCACACCTGTAATCTCAGCACTTTGGGAGACCAAGGTGGAGAGATCCCTTAAGGGTGGGAAGATCCCTTGAGGCCAGGAGTTCAAGACCAGCCTGGACAACACAGGAGCATTGTCTCTCAAAAAAAAAAAAAAAGAAACTAGCTAGATATGGTGGTAGCTCGTGCCTGTAGTCCCAAATTCTCAGGAGGCTGAGACAGGAGGATCACTTGAGTCCAGGAGTTTGATACCAGCCTGGGCAGCAGAGCGAGACCCTGTCTCTACAAAAAATTTAAAATAAGCCAGGTGTGATGATGCATGCCTGTAGTCCCAGATATTCAGGAGGCTGAGGCAGGAGGATCTCTTGAGTCTGAGGATGCAGTGAACTATGATCGTGCCACTGCACTCCAGCCTGCGTTACAGAGAAAGACCGTAACTCTTCAAAAAATGTTTAAAATTGGCCAGGTGTTGGGTGATACAGTCTGTTGTCTTTACTCAGGAAGCTAAGGACTACCTGGGATCCCTGAGCCCAGGATGGTGAAGCTGCAGTGAGCTATGATTGCATCATTGCACTCCAGCTTAGGTGACAAAGTGAGACCCTGTCTGGAAAAAAAATGGCCAGTTCATGGCACATATCTACTCATGTGCTCAGTAGTCAATGGAAGGTTCTAAGGGGCATTCAGATGCACTGTTCCAAGGGGCACTGATCTCTATTACATACAACATTAATAAGAGGACAGTTTTAAAAAATGAAACAACTGGATATGTATGCTGTTGTAGTCCCTTAGAATGGAACATTCAAAGGATGCTTTCCTGGGCCTCACCAGGTCACCTCAAAGCCAGTAAAACTCTGCTTCCTGGGGGAGTAGAATTTTCAAAGGGGTAAGGCCCAGATCTCCTGGAGTCCCTTTGCAATGGGACCAGCATCCTGGCTCCCTGGTCTTAACCAAAAGTGCATCTTCAGGAGGTAAGAGTAAGTTTTCAGGAGGCAGGTAATTTGTCTTCCCCACTGTGGCCACCAGGCTGAGAGCCCACTCCCAGTGGTCTACCATAGCCAGGCTCTGAAGGAGCCAGCCCAGGTTGGAATCTTTACTCTGCTACATCCTCTGGTCCCCCAGAATGGTAGTTAGCATTAGTGGCACTGCTATAACCAATGCACTCTGTTTCGGGCACTGAGCTCCAGTATTGGGGTGCCCCCCACCAGGAAGGGCCTTGTGCTGCTACCAAAGGCAGTGAGGAGAGCTGCGGCAGACACAAAAATAAAGTGTGTGGTGGTAGAGGAGCAAATGAGGAAGGCTTCCTGGAGGAAGCAGCACTTTGAGACCTGGGATTTAACAGACACAGAAGTGGCAAAGGCATTCTGACAAAATGAGCAGGTGGACAGAGGCAGTGCATGCAGGTGGCAGGTGGGATTGTCTGGGGCAGACAGAGCCCAGCCCGTGCATGGAAGACAGCTGGACGCAAGTCTGCAGACAGGAGGGGTGGGGTAGGATGTATGAAGAGCTGGCCTTCGAGACTGGCTGGAAATTGTGAGTGGGATGGGTAGGAAGGGACAGGAGTGACCTCTCAACTTATTTTCTTCATGGGATGCCTGGGAGGTGGGCATCCACATGGAGAAGAGGAACCAGTTTTGAGGAGGCAATGAGATGATGAGGATAGGTAATAACACTGAGGATGACGGCAATGCCAGCACTGCAGACAGCATTGTTCTTTCCATTGAATGAGGCAAGACACAAAAAGCGGTCGGGTGCAGTGGCTTATGTCAGCAATGTCAGCACTTTGGGAGCCCAAGGCAAGAGGGTCGCTTGAACCTAGGAGTCTGAGGCCAGCCTGGGCAACATAGTGAGACTCTGTCTCCCCTCTAAAAAAGGGGCGGAGATGAAAGGAAAGGAAAAGGGGAAAGGGGAAAGGTGATGAAGTCTGAAGGCAAACTTCAGCCCCAAATCTCTACTGGTTGCCTCTTGGGAGATGTGGAAACCTAATCACCAATAGGAATTCCTTGAAGCAGAAAATGCCCTATTCCTTACATTTTATTTCATTTTAAGGGTTTGGGGTTTTTGTTTGTTGTTTGTTTTAATTTTCCAATGAAGATGGTTTGCACTAATGTGATATTTGCACTGAACATATACACACACACACACACACACACACACACACTGTTTCTTGGTATAATTTCCATGAATAATTCAATGTAAGAAGTACTCCTTGGAAAATTGTCACATGAAATTCACAGAGAGAAGCTACAACCAAGTTGGAGGGTCAGCTGTCCAACATCTTGTTATCGCTCCAGAAGTAGCCGTAAATTCACTGCAAAAAGCAAGCTCTCCAGTCCTGGGAGCAGCAGGGTCCCTAGAAGCCAATCTGGAGGGCATGGCTTTATTTAATTGAGGACTAAATATCTTTGGAATTGTTTCTTCTCTCCCGAGGAAGGTCACTTTGCTGTAAAAGCATGTCAGTGTCTCCCTGGTGCTTCTGTTCCCTGGTTAGATCTAGGTTTCCACTCTGCATTACAGGTTCCTTCTTCTGTGTTACAAGGGTATGATTTGCCAAGCCAATATTTGGATTCTCAGCATCGTACCCCATATCCGGAACCCATGCTGCCCCCTTCCCCCCTCAGTCAGGTACTCAGAGGCCCCCACTCATTAGCCACAGAGTCACAGAGACTCGCCTGGTATTAAGACAGCAATATCATCTTATTGGCTATTAGCACAAGTGTGCCAATAAACATAGTGCATAGAAATTATACATATTCCCTCAGAGTCCATAATCCCAAACACACTTCCCCAAAAGTAGTGCTTAAAGTCACGATGTACAAATTGAATTTTAAATAAATTTCCTGAAACATCACCAGTGGTTGTGGCCACATTAGCAATACACATTTGCTAAACGTAAAGTGCAGAATGGCTGTGCCTAGCCCATCCCCAGAGGGATAGGACCAGTGGGCATTTATTCGCCCTTGAGTGCTTTCAGAGGTGGGCTGGCTGCACATGTGTTTGGGTGCAGTTGTTAAAACAGCCCAATATCTTCCCCTAAGGGTTTCCCCTAATTATCAATGATCATCAGGTTCCAAAAGTCAGCTTGTCTTCACCTCATTCGCTATCAAAGAAGGAGATGTTAATTGCATTATCGCCTTGCCAACACTCTCTGAAATGATGGCAGTGATTATTAGCAGCCTACCACGGAGCCAATCAGAGTCCACCCAAATTCAGAATCAGCCAATGGAGTACTTTCTAATCCCACGTGTGTGTAAACACTGAAAACATAAAAACACAAGGCAGCCATCGTGGAGAATGGGGTGCTGGGGGTGCTGAAGACCAGATCTGCCATCAACTCCATGAAATAACCCACTGGTTAATACAAACACACACACACACACACGAACCAGTGAAAAACCAGAAGATCCCCACAAGCCTTATGATTTTTCCCCCAGCCCTCTGCATCCCAGACCAAGCTAATCGACTAGCAAAGAAATTCACAGTAATGCCAAGTTGTCTGGTTTTGTTTAATGAAGAACCTCCCCAAGAATGCTGTCAGCATGCCGCCTTTCACAGATAAATAAATATTTATGCTTCCTTGCATGTTAGTTTCGGCAGAGACCAAGACCAAAAATAATTTTCCCTTTTTCACACGACTTCCTTTCTTAGATGTACAAAGTGAGGCTGTGGTTTTCCTAAGTGTATTCTTGCTCATGGCTCACCGAAGAAGATGCCTTTTGGACTGACCTAGGATCCAACTGTCAAAATCCTGCTCACAACTACTCAAGGGCTGGTTCAAACCCCAACCCCCCGCATCTCCTTTCTCAACCCCATCCAAAGAGGGATGAGTCGTTGAACAGTTGATATCTTTCTGCTGTGAAAAAGACTTTCAAAGACTTAATCCTCAAGAGAAAAGTGGGCAAATAATCAAACAATGCATGAGACAAGAAATATACATACACAAGAGATGTATGGAAATGTATTCAACCTCCACCATAAAAGAAATTCCAATTTTAAATATTTTGATCTATCAAACAAACAGCTCTGCAGAGACTATCCCTTATTTGGAAATCTAGGCTGTCACTCTCCCACAAAGCTCACAGAGCCAACCTTACCTGGGGGATAAATATTTCAAAATAAAGAGGTCTCACTGCATAAGACTTTCTCTTCTAGGATTTCACCTTAAAGATATCCAGAAGGCACCCAGTGATCAATGGTAAAAAAAAAAATATTGGCCACCACTTCACTGGTAATGTGAAAAAGTCTGAAGCAACTCAATGTTTGCCAAGAAAGAAATGGTTAAACAATATGATGCATTTGTCAAGAGACAAAACTGCAAATGATCCTTGAATGACATGGATTTGAATTTCTTGGGTCCACTTATATTCAGATTTTCTTCCACCTCTGCCATCCAAGACAGCAAGACCAACCCTCCTCTTCCTCTTCCTCCTCAGCCTACTCAATGGGAAGATGATGAGGATGAAAACCTTTGTGATAATCTATTTCCACTTACTGAACAGCAAATGTATTTTCTTTTCTCTATGACTTTTTAAGTAACTTTTTTCTCTAGCTTACTTTATTGTAGACAAACAGTATGCAATACATATAACACTAAAAATATGTATTAAGTGACTGTTTATGTTATTGGAAGGAGTCCAGTCAGCAGAAGGTATTATTAGTAGCTAAGCTTCGGGGAAGTCAAAATTATACATAGAGTTTCAAATGCACAGTGGGTGGATGGAGAAGAGAGGGCATCCCTAACCCCCGAGGTATTCAAGAGACCATGGCACAACAAACGAGTTTAAAGCTCTCAATTGGCCTTATTTGCAATTCCAGAATCAGGCAACACTTTATTTCAAAACACAGGATAAGTAATCCAGTGAGCCCTGCAGAATTTGGTTTTATAGACAGAGAAGGCTGAAGAAAGTAGAAACGAAGAACAAAAACAGGATTCATTACTTTTAGACAGAAAAATAACTGATTCCTTCACATCAGGTTACTTAAGGCTTCCTTTTTGTGTGTGAGGATTAAAACAGAGAACTTCATTATCATGCGGGCTGAGGATTGAAACAGACCTGTTTGGGAAAGTGGCTGTTATCTCTCTCCCGATTTCTGAGAAGGTCAGATAAGAACTGAGTCTAGTTCTGGTGACGGGGAACTGAAACAGATCCAACAGTTCCATAGACAGTCCTTTCAGATAAACATAGATACTAACTCTTCTGCTCTTAAAGCTTGAAACTTGCATTTCTTTATTTTGTTTTGTTTTTAAAATTTTTTATTTAAGTTCCAGAATACATGTGCAGAACGTGTGCATTTGTTACATAAGTAAATGTGTGCCATGGTGTTTGCAGCACCTACCAACCCATCACCTAGGTACTAAGCCCACATGCCTTAGATATTTGTCCTGATGCTCTCCCTCCCCTCACTCCCAGACAGGCCCTGGCATGTGCTGTTCCCCTCCCTTCGTCCATATGTTCTCATTGTTCAGCTCCCTCTCATAGGTGAGAACATGCAGTGTTTCGCTTTCTGTTCTGTGTTAGTTTGCTGAGGATGATGGCTTCCAGCTTCATTCATGTCCCCGCAAAGGACATGATCTTATTCCTTTTGATGACTGCATAGTATTCAATGGTGTATATGTACCACATTTTCTTTATCCAGGCGATTACTGATGGGCATTTGGGTTGGTTTCATGTCTTTGCTATTGTGAATAGTGCTGCAGTGAACATACACATGCATGTATGTTTGTAATAGAATGATTTCTATTCGTTTGGGTTAATACCCAGTCATGGGATTGCTGGGTCAAATGGTATTTCTGGTTGTTTGTTTTATCCGAATTCCCTCCTCAGGAAAATACTCCCAGACCTCTCAAAAAGTATGAAAGAACTGAAACTGACCAGATCACCACATCCAGACAAGATGCCAGACCCGACCCCTCACTCATCATGATTGTTTCCTCACCGTTCCCTAGTTCCTGTTTTCTCACACATGTTACATTTCTTCCCTGCTGTATAAGCCCCTAATTTTAGACAGTCAGGGAGAGAGATTTGAGGCTGACCCTCCCATCTCCACAACTGCAGCACCCAATTAAAGCCTCTCCCTTGGCATTAATCGTTGTCTCGGTAATTGGCTTTCTGTGTGGTGAGAAGCAGGGCCTAGGCAGAACCCCTGGTGTTTCGGTAACAGCACGCTAGCATGGGGAACTCCATTTTGATTTTTAATCTGGTCTGTTGAAGCCTAGTGCAGAAGCTTAGTCGAAAACAGTAGCCTCCTGTAACTTTTATTTAACACATCTATAAAATGCAACTCTGTGAATTCTTAAAATCGAACCAGAAAAAAAGTCTGAAAACCATCAAGGACATAGAAAGTGTTTACAATATGTTAAGGGAGAGGGGAAAAAACAGGATATAAAAGCTATATGTAGAGTTGAATCCCAATTTTGAAAAAATAATAAGACATCTAAATGCCCACAGGCCTGTAAAGAAATGCATAAAAAATTTAACAAGGTTTATCTCTGGATAGCGGGATTACAGGCAGTTTTTATTTTCTGCTTGAAACTTCCCTGTATTTCCAAATGTTCAAAAATAAATTTGTATTACTCCTATATTCAAAAAGCAATGTTTTGCTTTTGTTCTTTACAGGCTCTGAACCCCCCACAGCACTTGCTGTCGGAATGACTTACCGCAAACCACATGCTACCTCCAGCTCTGCAAGAATTCATTCTGGCTTCTGCTTCTGGCTCAGCCTTCTCCTGAAGACAAGGAATCAAGGCTGCTCCTCCCTTGCTCCTCACCCAATGTCTATGGGCTCAGTTCTTCTCCTCCTCCTCCACCTCCTCCTTCTTCCTCTTCCTCTTGTTCAGATCCAAGGGAGTACATGTGCAGATTTGTTACATGGGTATATTGTATGATGCTGAGGTTTGGGGTACAAGTGATTCTGTCACCCAGGTAGTCAGTATAGTACCCAATAGGTAGTTTTTCAGCCTTTACTCCCTCACTCCCCACTAGTAATCCACGGTTGTCTGTTTTCCATCTTTGTGTCCATGAGTACCCAATGTTCAGCTCCCACTTACATGTGAAAATATGCAGTAGTTGCTTTTCTGTTTCTGTATTAATTTACTTAGAATAATGGCCTCAACCTGCATCCATGTTGCTGCAAAGGACAGGATTTCATCCTTTTTTATGACTGTGTAGTATTTCATGGTGTAAATGTGCCACATTTGCTTTATCCAGTCCACTGCAGATGGGCACCTGAGCTGGTTCTATGTCGCTGCTATTGTGAATAGCACTGCAGTGAACATACATGAGCAGGTTCATCTTTTTAGTTCAGTTCCTTATTTTTGATGTTTGCCCTCAGTTGCCCACACTTTGGCCACTTAGCTCATATCAACAAACCCCAAACAAGGTGCCATGTTGCTGAGGAATTAGAGGGCAGAAATAGGGAAAGGAAGAAAGAGGAAGTGAGAGGTGTGAGAAAGTCTCCTTGGCATGCCAGAAAGTTAGCTATAGACTCAGCTTGGATGCTGAGAAATTTCATTTACAGGAATTTCTTTTTGGGGGGTTATATATCCAGCTTTATTTTTTACAATAATCTTTTTTATTTGTATAAATGTGTGGGGTACCAGTGCAATCATATTACATGCATAGATTGTACAGTGGTGAAGTCAGGGCTTTAGAGGATCCATCACCTAAATAACAGACATTGTATTCAATGATTAATTTCTCACCATCCACCTCCCATCCACCCCACCCGCTTCTGAGTCTCCATCATCTACCATTCCACACTCTACATCCAAGTGTATACATTATTTAGCTCCCACATATCAGTGAGAACACACAATATTTGTTATCTGTTTCTGGCTTGTCTCACTTAAGATAATGACCTCCAGTCCCATCTATGTTGCTGCAAAAGACATGATTTCATTCTTTTTCATGGCTTGATAGTATTCCATTGTGTACATGTACCACATTTTCTCTACCCATTTGTTGATGAACACTTAGTTTGAACAGTACTGGAATAAGCATACAAGTGCATGTATCTTTTTTATATAATGATTTTTTTTACAGAAATGTCTTGCTAGTTAGTTGTCATAAGATTGAGGGATGGGGGGATGCTGTGGCCTCCAGTCTCCTCTGTAAGCCTCTGCCTTGGGTGGCCTGCAAAAGAATATGGGGATTTTCAGGCCAGGCGAAGTGGCTTACAACTGTAATCCTAGCACTTTGAGAGGCCGAGGTGGGTAGATCAACTGAGGTCAGGAATTCAAGACCAGCCCGGCCAACATGGGGAAACCCCATGTCTACTAAAAATACAAAAATTAGCCAGGTGTGGTAACAGGCACCTGTAATCCCAGCTACTCAGGAAGTCAAGGCAGGAGAATCACTTGAACCCAGAGGAGCCGAGATTGCACCAATGCACTCTAGCCTGGGGAGACAGAGCAAGACTTTGGCTCAAAAAAAAAAAAAAGAAAGAAAGAAAAAGAAGAATATTTTCTTCTTTCCATTGAGATCTCAGCTCGCAGGTGGCCTGATGATCACATCACCAAACCAAGGGCAATTCCAGCATTGGACAGAGAGGCAGAACTCTGTTGTGACACTACAGTAAAATGAGCTTTGTTTGACTTAGGGTCATTCTCTCATACAATACTTTCCCAACAGGCTGGCAAGGGAACAGTGGCTTTTCTTCTGGTTTTACCTTGCGCATTGCCTTGGATCCTATCCCTGAGTTCCCTGTGAATGTGCCATTTTGTTTGGCTCTGAAGTGTATACTTTCCCCTTCCTGTCAATTTCCTGGGAGGATGGTCAGTGCCCCTGATACCCTGCCCCTCCCTCACACATTTCCATATTTCCTGCCACTCTCCCACCCTGGCCAGCAGTGGGAGCATGTCCCAACCAGTGGGGGGAGAGGGGGACAGGGAGGGGGTGGGAATCCTCCCACCATCATAGCCATCACCAGTCTGAGATGAGAGACACCATAGATGAAGGGACAGAAGAGCTTCCACCCAACGGCTCCCACTGACCTCACCATCCATGATGCAGACATACTTGTCACATCATAAACACTTGGCACCCATGGGCTTTTCCACAGATGGCTATCAGAATTGCAATTTTAGCCACCAGGAGCTCTCAGAAGGGCACAGGCTCTGCCCATGGCTGGTTTGGAACGGCAAATCCATCACTCTCTCCTTTGCCTGCAAAGTGCCAAGGAGACTGATATAAGCAGGGGAATTCCCACCCATGGCCTGCTCTAGGCCTAAAGGAACACAGATGGCATGTGCAGAAAGATGGCATCTCACCAGCCCCATCTGAGCGATGCCTGCCCATCAAACAACCAAAGGAGAGCAAGTTCCCCCCACATAGTGTAAAGTGACTTGCAGTGATTATCTTCCCCAAGGCCAGCGCCAGCTCTGAGACCTCCAGTCCCATCAAGTCATTTTTTTGCAGAGGAGGCTCACCCTGGAACATGGTTCTCCCAAGGGGAGACAGGAACGGATGTGGACTTCATCCTGGCAGCGTCTGACATGATGTCACTGTCTTTCAACTTTCTCCATCAACAGGGTCAGGCTGTCGAATGGCCTCGACTGCAGTTAGCCTGACATGGCTAGCAGCCTCAAAGCAAATTAAATGAGGCAGGGATGCTGTGCAGTGATCGTTCCATTATGTCCCCTCTGCTTCCACACGTGACTCACACTATCACTTTTAGGTGAGGCATCTTATTGAATCAACACCTAATCTGCACACGGTGTCACGGAGGAGGGGTGAGGGGACAGGGGGAGCATTTTTCCCTGATCCTTTTCTTTCCTGAAGACCTCACTGGAGACAGCCTGGGTGGGGGTGAGGACAAATTGTGAGGAACCCTGACCCTGTTTCAGGTAAGCTTCTGATTTACTGTTCATTGTGCTTTCTAACGAATAATTTTTATATAATAATTCCCCCAGTAAGCACCAAACCCTTCTTCTTGGGAATGCAATTAAGGGAAAAATTAGCAATAAATTGTTTTCAGTACTTAACCCAGCTCCAAATTTATGGCTGCTGAAATTTATTGTTTCAGTGGCCTGAAAAATGGCAATTAATTTTATCCCATTTCCTGCCATTCACCCTCAAAACTGAAATGTAAATAAGGAACGGTTCCCGGCCTCGGGTTTTTCTGTGTGTTACAAACCTCAAAACTAAAGCTCTCCAGACAGCTACCTCTAAAGGCTCCTGAAACTTAGAAACAGAGGGGAAAACACTCCTTTATCTGCAAGCGTCTCCATTACTTCTTCCACGGCTGCAATTGTTGGAAGCTCCACGAGTGCCCTTGGCACACAGATGTGCTTTACAACACAGTGACTGTAAATGAGAAAACACTAAGTTAGGTTCTGACGGCCAATGCTGGATGTATCAGTTTGCCCTATAAATAAGCACTGATCACCTCCATTTTATTGAACTCATTTTCCAGGCAAGCAAAGACCACAAGATTCTTCTGCACATTTTCTCTTTACACCCTCTAGTACTGCTGCTACTGTCAGCTCCGACAGATTTATAGCCCATTCATTCATGGGAACAAAAACCCTGCCACGGCTGGTCATGGGACACGCAATAGCAGTTAGTTCAAAAGATAACAGCTGCAATACCTCACCTCTCCATTCAGCACTACAGAGCCAGCACTACTTCGGAGGTAATAAATGCTTCTTGTTGGTGTGCTTTGAGTCATAATCCTGGAATAACTGTGGTTGGCCTCACCCCGGGCCCCACCCCTAGGGAAACCGCTTTCTGCCATTCCCCAACACCCACCCGCCGCCACCTTCACTTCAGCCCCTTTCTGCCGGAAAAGAGGGAGGAGTTGGAAGCAGCCCATTGTGTAATCAAAAAGTAGACCCTGTCTCCTTTTTCCAGTGCACCCAACACAGGCTGGTTTGCCCAACCTTTGCTACTCAAGCAATTAGGCAATGCTGAAAAGCCAGGCTTCCTCATGGTAATTGCAGTGATTCTCTGGCAATATGGGTATTTGCATCCTCCTTGCAGACTGATCAGAAACAGAGCTGGGGCATGAGCCCTGTCCCCACAAAAGGTGGCAGATGGTTTGACTGGTCCACCACCGTCCTCAGATCCTGGACACACACAATAAGCACGTATTAAAAGAATCCATGGATTCTTTTAAAAAGCAGTGAATGACCTGGGAAGGAATAGAGGATCTGTTCCACCCCCGTCACTCAGAGCAGGAACAGGTTTAATACAAGAAGCAATATAGCGGTTCAGTGTTCTGCCTCATTTTGAAGTTGGCCTTTCCCGCTCGTGGGCCTCAGTTTACTCATCTGTAAAATAGGGCTGCTAACTGTACCTATTGTACCCGCAAATCAGGGATTTGTTGTTAGAATTAAACATAAAAAGTAAATATCTTTAAAATTTTAGCACAATGTTAGCCAAGTAGTATGTGTTATCATATGAAATAATTTAGTTGGAGAAATCAGATGTGCACACAAGAAACTTTAGGAAAGATCCCTAGAAGACAAGGTCATTGACGATAATAATACTTTAGGAAAATGCCTTTCATTTTTGAAACCCTCCAAGACGCAGCCACCTGCCTCCACCTCCACCTCCACCAGCACTCTTTGGCCTACATTCTGCCGAGATGTTATTGTCGCTGTTAGTCTGATGTCCTCACAATTGAACAGCAACGAGAAAGGCCAGTCGTGCAAAAATCCAAGCACCTTGCATTGCCTCTAGGATCCATCCACCCTAGCTAGGGGTCCAGGTGAGAGACATCACCGACCCAGGTCAGGTAGTTGAGATGGAACTTGAGAGCCTCCAGGCTGCAGAAGGTGCCAGAGAGATACCAACATGAAACTCCCCATGAAGATGCACAGTTCGATGGAAACAGAGAATTACATTCAGAAAATGACACTGGGCATCAGTTGCTATCAGTACATTCTACGCTAATCAATCAGCTTTTATTGTGACGCCTCTAGCTCCGCTCATAAGGCCTCAGCTCATAAGGCCGGAAAGCCAGCAGCAGTTTAAAGTGTTTCCAGTTTAATAATCCCTGCTAATTGAAAGCAGGTCAGAAAAGAGGGGGGAAGTGGAGGTTGGAAGCAAACCAGCACCGTTCATGGCAACAGTGCTGTTCCTACGGGAAACAAAATAACCTTTGATGCTGCCCCGGGAACCTGCCTCCCCCATCCCCAAACAAACTAATTCCCACAACTGTCTTCTTTGGCACCAGAGCCGTTTCTTCTTAAGTTTTAATTGTAGGATGTTATAGCAGCAGAATTGCTGTGAAACCTGTTTTTAATCTGTGGAACGTTAACCACCCCCGGCTGCAAAAACTGATTTTTTTTTCTTCAACAGAGGATTACATTTATTTTTATAATTGTTCTTTCCTTTCAAATCACCTAAAATGACAAATGCTGGACAACCGTATAGTTCATCTGCTAAAGAGTGTTTTTATGAGTTGAGGCCTCAATGCTTTACTGGAGAAATTGCCTGATTTAAGTAAATCATGTCACCTTCTCCCTTCCGATTGTATTTGTTGCAGACGGCGGCTGACCTAACCTGCAGAACAAAAACAAAAACGCATTTACATTGCCGGGCTGAGATATTCGGTTCAAATTATGTATGAATAGGTCAGAGTTTTAGCACACGGCAAAGGTTCCATTTAAGTATACTTTTGACAGTTTTTACATATACGTAATTATTCAGTATTGTAATTTAAACAGGTAAAAGTCAGATCTTAGCACAAAAGCCTCCATCCTGGTTTCTTGGAATTCCCTGGCAGAGCTACAGTTGGGAACATGGATAGAGCAGAAGGATGTCATCTGTCTGATGAACCACAAATGGGCTCAGCCTTCAGCCCTCGGATCCATGCAAACTTACCCTAGAAGGTGGGTCCAGACACCTATATCTCTCTCTTTTTTTGCATATTATTTTTTATTTTTTATTTTTATGGCTTCATAGAGGGTATATATGTTTGTGGGATATATGAGATATTTTGGTACAGGTATGCCGTGCATCATAATCACATCATGGAAAATCCATCCCCTCAAGTATTTATGCTTTGTGTTACAAACAATCCAATTATACTCTTTTAGTTATTTTTAAATGTAAAATTATATTATTATTGACAGGTCAGGCGTAGTGGCTCACACCCGTAATCCCAACACTTTGAGAGGCCAAGACAGGAGGATCACTTGAGCTCAGGAGTTTGAGACCAGCCTGGACAACACAGCAAGACCCCGTCTCTGCTAAAATATATATTAAAATTTTAAAAATTAGCCATGGATGGTGTCGTGCACTTATAGTTCCAGCTACTCGGGGGGCTAAGATAAGAGGATCACTTGAGTCCAGGAACTCAAGACAGCTGTGAGCTGTGATCACCACTGCACTCCAGCCTGTGTGACAGAGAAAAACCCTGTCCCTCAATAGATGCATAGATGGGTAATTGACTGTAGTCACTACAGACACCTATATTTTGATCTCGCAAAGCTCTCTTTATATTGAGCCTCCCAGCTATTTTCTGGAAGTTATCACCAGAAAAGTGTTTTTTAAATCCTAGGTACTGATTTGACTTGAGGATGAGCATGGAGGCAAGTGGTAGCTGTGTGGAGGTGGGGGAGTGGGAAGTGGCGTGTCGAGGTTACTCATAACGTAAGAATGGGGTATGGTTCCTTCCCTTTCCCTCTCCCGGGCTTAGATAATTTGGTCAGAAGATGACAGGTGGGTGGGTGAATCTAAGGTGGCAGTGATCAGTCATTAAGAGGTGGTCCTTAGGGAAAGCCGCTCATGCCTGGAGTCTAAATCTTTCCTTCTTATCTGTGGCATTCTAAGGAACACTTTGCAGTCAGAGAAATTGCAGTAATCATTCTAAATCCTAAACTGGAGTGAAAGTAGTCATCATCTCATCTAGAGAGTTCCCCAGATTGAAGAAGGGAAGGGATGGAGATAAGATCATGCTGAGAGATAGACAGATGGACAGATAGTCGGGGAGAAGGAACCTGAGCCCAGGAGTTGGTCTGCACCTTTTAGGAATTTTATGTTTAAAATTAGAAGCATTTTCTTTTCTTGTGATGTCCTTTTCTGGCTTTGGTATCAGGGTAACGCTGGCCTCATTAAAAGAGTTTGGAAGTGTTTTTCTCTCTTCAATTTTTTGGAAGAGTTTTTGGAGAATTGGTATTAGTTCTTTAAATGCTGGGCAGAATTCAACCATGAAGCTATCTGGTCCTGAGCTTTTCTTTGTTGGTTGATTTTTTATGACTGTTTCAATCTCCTCCCTCCTTATTGGTCTGATCAGATTTTTCTATTTCTAAATGATTTCATCTCAGTAGGTTGTATGTCTCTAGGAATGTATCCATTGCTTCTAAGTTAGCCAACTTTTTGGCATACAGTTTTTGGGGTTTTTGTTTGTTCGTTTGTCAAATTTTTGAGACAGGCTGGAATGCAGTGTTACCCAGGCTGGAGTGCAATGGTGCAATCATGGCTCATTGCAGCCTCAATTTTCTGGGCTCAAGCATTGGACTACAGATGTGTGCCACCATACCCAGCCAATTTTCTATTATTATTATTTTTGTAGAGACAGTCTCACTGTTACACAGGCTGGCCTTGAACTCCTGGGCTCAAGTGATCCTCCGACCACAGCCTCCCAAAGTGTTGGGATTACAGGCATCAACCACTATACCCAGCTAGCATATATTATTCTTAATAATATCTTATGGGCCTTTGCATTTCTGTGATGTCCATTGTAATGTCACCTCTTTTATTTCTGCTCTCCTTCTCTTGGTCAGTCAAGCTAAAGGTTTGCCAATCTTATCTTTTCAAAAAATCAACCCTTATTTTTACTGTTTTCATATTGTTTTATAGTCCCTATCTCATTCATTTCAACTCTAATGTTTATTATTTCTCCTGCTGTTAACATTGGGCTTAGTTTGCTCTTCCTTTTCTATTTCCATGAGGCATAACATTAAGTTGCTTATTTGCAGCTCTTCTTTTTTGATGTAGGTATTTGTTGCTATACACTTTCCTCTTAGAACTGCTTTGGCTGCATCCCGTAAGTGTTGGTATGTTGTACTTCCCTTTTTGCTTCTTTCAAAATATTTTTCAATTTCCTTTATAATTTCACCATTGACCCAATGGTTGTTCAGGGGCATTCATTTAATTCCCATGTATTTGTAAATTTTCTGAAAATTACTCTTATAACTGATTTCTAGTTTTATAACACAGTGGTCATAAAAGATATTTGACATGATTTCAACCTTCTTAAATTTGCTAAGAGTTATCTTATGGTACAACATCTGATCTATCCTGGAGAACGTTCCATGTGCACTTGAGAAGAATGTGGATTCTGTTGCTATTTGATGGAATGTTCTGTATACTTCTGTTAGATCCACTTGGTCTAAAGTGCCTTATTAATCTTCTGTCTGGATAATTCGTCCATTATTGAAAGTGGTCTATTGAAGTCCCCTACTATTATCATACTGCAATCTATCTCTCCCTTCAGATCCTTTAATATGTGATTTATATACTTGGGTGTTCCACCACTGATTAATGGCTAAAGAAAATGTAGCATATATACATGATGGAATACTATTGAACCTTAAAAAAATACTCTGTCATTTGCATGAATGGCAGAACATTACATTAAGTGAAATAAGCCAAATACAGTAAGGCAAATACTGCATGTTCTCACTTATACATGGATTCTGAAACAATTGAACTCACAGAAGCAGAGAGCAGAAGGCTGGGGCTGTGGGGAATGGGGAGATGATAGTCACAGGGCACAAAGCCTCAGCTAAATAGGAGAAAGAGATTTGGTTTTTTATATCAATTGAACATTATGGTAAATAAAGCTAATAACTGAGTTTTGTACATTTCAATATAACTAAAAGGGTACATTTCCAACATTCTTACCAAAAAAAATGTTAAATATTTGAGAAGATGGCTATGTTCATTAGCTTAATTTAATCTTTCCACCTTGTATTAAAAAATCATAACACCACTTTGTAACTCAAGAAATACATACAGGCTGGACTCAAGATGGTGCGGTGAGAACAACCCAGGATTGAAGCTCTTGGTGAACGCGCAGAGGGTGAGTCAGGGCCGCATTTCCAGACAGATCTTTGTTGCCCACAGAACAGGGAAATTCCCAGGTATAAAAGAGACACGGGATGCCAGGCAGAGGTTTTGGCTGGTGCAACTGGCAGCCGGTGCAGCCAGCAGCTAGTGCTGTAGCGCAGCAGCGCTCCACAGCGCTCCGCACAAAATGCACTGGTCCAGGTGCCCTGTTGAACCGGCAGTCTGAGACTTGAGAGGGCAGATTGGCATAGCTATCTGACTGAACAGGACTTGGACAGTGAGCCAGGCCAAGAGATTCCAGGGAAACAGCATTTGGGGTAGCACAGTGGGACAAACAAAATGGCGATTCCAAACGCTCCGGGTGGAGAGTTTCACTGCGGGCACAGCTGAACCCAGGACAGTGCAGCTCGGTGGGGGAGGGGCGTCCGCCATTACCAAGGCAATCTGCCCCTACTGAGGTACACGCCCATTGCTGACGCAGCCTGCCATTGCCGAGGCAACCCGCCACAACAGAGAGACTCCGCCACAGGGCGTAGCCCGTGGCAGCAGGGCAGAGACCGCAGCAGCAGGGCAGAGCCTGCAGCAACAGGGCAAACCTCACACCAGCAGGGCAGAGACTCGGCAGGCAAATCATGACTAGACTGTCTCCTAGCTGGGCAGGACAGCGCAATGGACACTCACAAAGAAAGCCCCAACCCCCCGAGACAGAGCACCTGAGAAAAAAAGGGGTTTTTTTATGAGTTCTGCTGCAGCAGAATTAAACGTAGCAGCCTAACAGCCCTGAATGAACAACAGAGCTCACAGCCCAGCACTTGAGCTCCTATAAAGTACAGACTGTCTCCTCAAGCAGCGCCCTGACCCCTCTATATCCAAAAGACTGACATTTGGCAGGCATCATTCTGGGACAAAGATAGCAGAAAAAGAAACTGGTAGCATCCCTCACTGTTCCGCAGCTGCTATAGGTGCACCCCAGACAAGCAGGTCCTGGAGTGGACCTCAGCAGTCGTACAATGGAGGGGCTAGACTGGTAGAAGGAAAACCAAATAACAGAAATACTTCATCATCAACAATCTGGGTGTCCACTCAGAGACCCAATCGAAAATTCAGCAACTACTCAGACGACAGGTGGATAAATCCACAAAGATGGGAAGAAACCAGCGCAAAAAGGAGGAAAACACCCGAAACCAGAACACCTCGCCTCCTAGAAAGGACCAAAACTCCTCACCAGCAAGGGAGCAAAGCTGGACAGAGAAGGACTATGATGGAATGACGGAATTAGACTTCAGAAGGTGGATGATGAGAAACTTTTGTGAGCTAAAAGAACATGTTTTAAATCAACACAAAGAAACTAAGAACCTTGAAAAAGATTTGAGGAAATGATAACAAGAATGGATAACGCGGAGAGGAATATGAATGAATTAAAGGAGCTGAAAAACACAATACGAGAACTTTGCAAAGCATACACAAGTTTCAACAGCTGAATTGACCAAGCAGAAGAAAGAATATCAGAAGTCGAAGACCAACTCAATGAAATAAAATGAGAAACCAAGATCAGAGAAAAAAGCGCAAAAAGGAATGAACAAAGTCTGCAAGAAATGTGGGACTATGTGAAGAGACCTAACCTACGTTTGATAGGTGTACCAGAATGTGACGAAGTGAATGAATCCAAGCTGGAAAATACTCTTCAGGACATTATCCAGGAAAATTTCACCCACCTAGCAAGACAGGCCAACACTCAAATGCAGGAAATACAGAGAACACCACAAAGATATTCCGCAAGAAGAGCAACCCCAAGGCACATAATTGTCAGATTCAACAAGGTTGAAATAAAGGAGAAAATACTAAGGGCAGCCAGAGAGAAAGGTCGGGTCACCCACAAAGGGAAGCCCATCAGACTCACAGCAGATCTCTCAGCAGAAACACTACAAGCCAGAAGAGAGTGGGGGCCAATATTCAACATCCTTAAAGAAAAGAACTTTCAACCCAGAATTTCATATCCAGCCAAACTGAGCTTCAGAAATGAAGGAAAAATAAAATCCTTTGCAAACAAGCAAGTACTCAGAGAGTTTGTCACCACCAGGCCTGCTTTACAAGAGCTCCTGAAATAGGCACTACACATAGAAAGGAACAACCAGTACCAGCCATTCCAAAATCACACTAAATGCTAAAGAGCATCAACATAATGAAGAATCTACAACTAACGGGCAAAACAGCCAGCTAGCATCAAAATGGCAGTATCAAATTCACACATAACAATATTAACCCTAAATGTAAATGGACTAAATGCACCAATCAAAAGACACAGACTGGCAAATTGGATAAAAATCCAAAACCCATCAGTGTACTGTATCCAGGAAACCCATCTCACATGAAAGGATACACAAAGGCTCAAAATAAAGGGATGGAGGAAGATTTACCAAGCAAATGGAGAGCAAAAAAAAGCAGGAGTTGCAATTCTCATCTCAGATAAAATAGACTTTAAAGCAACAAAGATCAAAAGAGACAAAGAAGGCCATTACATAATGGTAAACGGATCGATACAACAAGAAGAGCTAACGATCCTAAACATATATGGACCCAATACAGGCACACCCAGATACATAAGGCAAGTTCTTAATGACTTACAAAGAGACTTAGACTCCCACACAATAATGGTGGGAGACTTTAACACTCCCCTGTCAATATTAGACAGATCAACCAGACAGAAAATCAACAAGAATATCCAGGGCTTGAACTCAGACCTGGAGCAAGCAAAGCTGATAGACATTTACAGAACTCTCCACCCCAAATCCACAGAATATACATTCTTCTCAGCAACACATCACACCTACTCTAAAATTGACCACATAATTGGAAGTAAAGCACTGCTCAGCAAATGCGAAACAACTGAAATCATAACAAACAGTCTCTCAGACCATAGTGCAATCAAGTTAGAACTCAGAATTCAGAAACCAACCCAGAACCGCACAGCTTCATGGAAACTGAACAACTGGCTCTTGAATGTTGACTGGATAAACAATGAAATGAAGGCAGAAATAAAGAAGTTCTTCGAAACCAATGAGAACGAAGACACAACATGCCAGAATCTCTGGGACACATTTAAAGCAGTCTCTAGAGGAAAATATATAGCAATAAGTGCCCATATGAGAAGAATGGAGAGATCCAAAGTTGACACCCTATCGTCAAAATTGAAAGAGCTAGAGGAACAAGATCAAAAAAACTCAAAACCCAGCAGAAGACAAGAAATAACTCAGATCAGAGCTGAACTGAAGGAGATTGAGACAGGAAAAACCCTCCAAAAAATCAATAAATCCAAGAGCTGGTTTTTTGAAAAGATCAACAAAATAGACAGACAAATAGAAAAGAGAGAACAACCAAATAGATGCAATAAAAAATGATAAAGGGGAAATCACAGATTCCACAGAAATTCAAACCATCATCAGAGAATATTACAAACAACTCTATGCACATAAACTAATAAACCTGGAAGAAATGGATAAATTCCTGGACTCCTGTGTCCTCCCAAGCCTAAACCAGGAGGAAGCTGAAACTATGAATAGACCAATAACAAGGGCAGAAGTCGAGGCAGCAATTAAGAGCCTACCACACAAAAAAAGCCCAGGTCCAGACGGGTTCACAGCCAAATTCTACCAGACACACAAAGAGGAGCTGGTACCATTTCTTCTGAAACTATTCCAAATAATCCAAAAAGAAGGAATCCTTCCCAAATCATTCTATGAGACCAATATCATCCTGATACCAAAACCCGGCAGAGACCCAACAATAAAAGAAAACTTCAGGCCAATATCCATGATGAACATGATGCAAAAATCTTTAATAAAATATTGGCAAGCTGATTGCAACAGCAAATCAAAAAACTTATTCATCATGATCAAGTAGGATTCATCCCGGGGATGCAAGGCTGGTTCAACATACGCAAGTCTATAAACGTAATTCACCACATAAACAGAACCAAAAACAAAAACCACATGATTATCTCAATTGACGCAGAGAAGGTATTCGACAAAATTCAACATCCCTTTATGCTAAAAACCCTCAATAAACTCAGTATCTATGGAACGTATCTCAAAGGAATAAAAGCTATTTATGACAAACCAACAGCCAATATCATACTGAATGGGCAAAAACTGGAAGCATTCCCGTTGAAATCGGCACTAGACAAGGATGCCCTCTTTCACCACTCCTATTCAATATAGTACTGGAAGTTCTAGCCAGAGCAATCAGGCAAGAAAAAGAAATAAAGGGTATTCAAATAGGAAAGGTAGAAGCCAAATTGTCTCTATTTGCAGACGACATAATAGTATACCTAGAAGACCCCATCGCCTCAGCCCAAAAACTCCTGAAACTGATAAGCAACTTCAGCAAAGTCTCAGGATATAAAATCAATGTGCGAAAATCACAAGCATTCCTCTACACCAATAACAGACTTAAAGGGAGCCAAATCAAGAACAAACTGCCATTCACAATTGCTACAAAAAGAATAAAATACCTTGGAATACAACTCACAAGGAACGTAAAGGACCTCTTCAAGGAAAACTACAAACCACTGCTCAACGAAATCAGAGAGGACACAAACAGACGGAGAAACATTCCATGTTCATGGTTAGGAAGAATTAATATCGTGAAAATGGCTATACTGCCCAAAGTAATTTACAGAATCAACGCTATCCCCATCAAGCTACCATTGACTTTCTTCACAGAACTGGAAAAAACCACCATGAACTTCATATAGAACCAAAAGAGAGCCCACATAGCCAAGTCAATTCTAAGCAAAAGGAACACAGCAGGGGGCATCACACTACTGGATTTCAAACTATACTACAAGGCTGCAGTAATCAAAACAGCATGGTACTGGTACCAAAACAGAGATATAGACCAATGGAACAGAACAGAGGCATTGGAGGCAACACACCATATCTATAACCATCCGATCTTTGATAAACCTGACAAAAGCAATGGGGAAAGGATTCCCTGTTTAATAAATGGTGTTGGGAAAACTGGCTAGCCATGTGCAGAAAGCAGAAACTGAACCCCTTCCTGACACCTTACACTAAAATTAACTCCAGATGGATTAAAGACTTAAACATAAGACCTGGCACCATAAAAACCCTAGAAGGAAATCTAGGCAAAACCATCCAGGACATAGGAGTAGGCAAGGACTTCATGAATAAAACACCAAAAGCATTGGCAACGAAAGCCAAAATAAACAAATGGGACCTAATGAAACTCCACAGCTTCTGCACAGCAAAAGAAACAGTCACTAGAGTGAATCGGCAACCAACAGAATGGGAAAAAATGTTTGCAGTTTACCCATCTGACAAAGGGCTGATATCCAGAATTTACAAAGAACTCAAACAGATTTACAGGAAAAAAACAAACAAGCCCATTCAAAAATGGGCAAAGGATATGAACAGACACTTTACAAAAGAAGACATATATGAGGCCAACAATCATATGAAAAAATGCTCATCATCACTGGTCATTAGAGAGATGCAAATCAAAAGTACATTGAGATGCCATCTCACGCCAGTTAGAATGGTGATCATTAAAAAATCTGGAGACAACAGATGCTGGAGAGGATATGGAGAAAAAGGAACACTTTTACACTGTTTGTGGGAGTGTAAATTAGTTCAACCATTGTGGAAGACAGTGTGGCGATTCCTCAAGGCCTTAGAAATAGAAATTCCATTTGACCCAGCAATCCCATTACTGGGTATATATCCAAAGGACTATAAATCGTTCTACTATAAGGACACATGCACACGAATGTTCACTGCAGCACAGTTTACAATAGCAAAGACCTGGAACCAACCCAAATGCCCATTGATGATAGACTGGACTGGGAAAATGTGGCACATATACACCATGGAATATTATGCAGCAATCAGAAATGATGAGTTTGTGTCGTTTGTAGGGACATCGATGAATCTGGAGAACATCATTCTCAGCAAACTGACACAAGAACAGAAAATGAAATACCGCATATTCTCACTCATAGGCTGGTGATGAAAAATGAGAACACATGGACACAGGGAGGGGAGTACTAAACACTGGGGTCTATTGGGGGGAAAAGGGGAGGGCCAGTGGGGGGGAACTGGGGAGGGATAGCCTGGGGAGAAATGCCAAATGTGGGTGAAGGGGAGAAAAGAACCAAAACACACTGCTATGTGTGTACCTACGCAACTGTCTTGCATGTTCTGCACATGTACCCCAAAACCTAAAATGCAATAAAAATTTTAAAAAAATAAAAATAAAATAAATAAAATAAAAAAAAGAAATACATACAACTATAATTTATCAATACGTAACAAATATCATTTTCAATATAATAAAATTAGAAGGAACCATTCACTTGACCTCATGGAATACTATGCAACCATTTAAAATTGCGTCCTTGAAAGATACACAATTAAGTGGAGAGGTGTTCACTGCACATTAAGTGCAAAAGCATGTTAGGAATGACTTTGCATAGGAGAATCCCAGGCTTATAAAAGAGCAGGCATCCAGAGAAGACGGTTAGTATAACAGACACTCAGGAGGACGGGTCCCGTCTGTTTCCCTGTAGTTGTAGTGTCTCCGTCATCAGTCAGCCCTGTTGCCATTAATCTTCCCCTCTTTAGTTTCTTTTTTTTTTTTTGAGATGGAGTCTTGCTCTGTCGCCCAGGCTGGAATGCAGTGGCATGGTCTGAGCTTACAGCCGCCTCCACCACCCGGATTCAAGTGATTCTCCTGCCTCAATCTCCCAAGCAGCTGAGACTACAGGTGCATGCCACCATGCCCCACAAAGTTTTGTATTTTTGTAGAGATGTGGTTTTGCCACATTGGCCAGGTTGGTCTCAAACTCCTGACCTCAGGTGATCTGCCCACCTCGGCCTCCCAAAGTGCTGGGATTACAGGCGTGAGCCACCACGCCTGACCCCCTCCTTAGCTTTATCCCTTGCAGGGTCAGCTTCTGGATGGCAGGATTGTCATCCATTCACTCACTCATTCACTATGTGAGTCAGACATGGAAATAAACAAAGACCATCTAAATGACAACAAGCAAAGGCTATTTATTTAGAGCTTGCTATACCAAGAGAGTCAGCAACCATCACTCACTTTTGGCAGAGACTCAAAGGCAGGCAGAGGGGTGGGAAAAGTTTACAGTGGAAAAAGAGAAAGATCCAGTGTGTCCTGTTGGTGAGGGAAGCTGTAGGCAGCTCACTAGAAGCAAGACATTTTACGGGATGGTTTAGGTGGGCATATTTGGCTTTCTCTACGTGGTGCTAAGTTAGAAGCAGTGATAACAATTAGGCACACTGTCAGTTATTCATCAGGTCCCAGCCATTTAAGGCCAACTGTCATCAGGGTTGTTATTTGGCATCCTGGATAGGTTGCCAAAGACAGGAGTCTGACTTCCTGGATTCTTTGCTGCCAATTGCAGGTCAGAGTTCTATCTTATATATGGTCTGGTTATTGTCTGTGTATTTTGTCTCTTGTAAGCGTTGGGAAAAACACTCATTTACAAAGGTACCTGAAACCCATTGCCTTCCCTCAGGGTGGTTACCATCAAACAGAGAATGTTATCTTGGAATGTCCCGGTGACTTGTCCATGTTCAACGGTAGGGCTATCTACCTGGCACTACAAGAGCACATTGAACATGAGCTAAAAGCCACATTCCAACGCCACGGCCTGCAAGACCCCCGAGTACTTGACTCTTCTGAGCCCCTTTTACATCATTTCTCACTACTCCTCCCCTCACTGCTGCTCTGCAGGTCACACTGGTGGTCCTTCCAGGGAAAAACATCCCTTAGATGCAAGGAGTAAGTGTATTCAAAGCCTACAGAGCATTTTTGTCTCCGTGTGCCAGCAATTCTACGCAATGTGCGTGATTTTAAAAAAAAAATACTCCTTTCAAATCTCTTGTTGGTTTAGATTCTAAACAACTACTCCCATTACTTTGAGTTTTAATAATATATATGCAAGCTTCAAATTAGCACATTTTTATCATTGACATTTTAATACACATTGATTTCTACATGGAACTTAATTCAAATAACTCCTAGTTATAGGTGTGTCCCTGAGATACACAGACTCAACCGTATGCATTTGTTGAAAGAATAAATTTATAGCAGCTCCGAATTGCTGAAGTTCACTTTGGGCATGGTCCTTGTCCCCAAGCTCGGTGGAACGACACATCCCTGCATTGAAACAGTAGATTCGAAACAAACCATGATAGCACAGTGATTGCAAAGGTCAAGAAACAGAACGGAGATGACTTCAATTCTGTCACCCTAGGTGATCATGTGAAGTTCATTCATGTTTAAAATTTAAAACAGAAGGAACTAAATAGTATTACCTTTTGGTTTGATAAGTGCAAATTTTAGTTCATGCATGATTTATTGAATTTTAAGAGTGTCTTCGAGATTGAAATTTGTTAAATTGTTAATTGAAAACTAAAAGAAAAATCAAAAAAATAAAATTTTGTAGCAATGGAAGCCATTTAGTGGATTTTACCCTCATGTGATGTGATAGATGAGGTTAGTCCATCACAAAAAATATTTGCAAACAACCAGAATCTCCCTTGAACAATGTCCAGTGAAGCAACAAGCTTTAAAACTGTTCCTGAAGATCTATCCTCAGAAATGGTGGAGAAAGGCTGGGCATGGTGGCTCACACCTGTAATCTCAGCACTTTGGGAGGCCAAGGCAGGTGGATCACCTGAGGTCAGAAGTTCAAGACCAGCCTGGCCAACACGGTGAAACTCCATCTCTACTGGTGTGGTCCCAGCTACTTAGGGGGCTGAGGCAGGAGAATCTTGAACCTGGGAGGCAGACATTGCAGTGAGCCAAGATTGTGCCACTGTACTTCAGCATGAATGACAGAGCAAGACTCTGTCTCAAAAAAAAAGAGATGGTGGAGGCCATTAACATTGCAGCACACAAATGACAAAAAAAAAAAAATAGACAATGAAATGGAAAAAGAATCAAATTTTGAGGAATAGTGCAAGGATAAATCACAAAAGATGTGGGTCTAACATTGTTGGAAGAAACTGAGAGGGCAAAACTTCAAAGCCTTGATCGTTTTCACCAAGGACTGGGCACATGGCCCACAGTAATGGAGCCTGTCATGTCAGGTTCTCCTTCACCCCACCATTCTTCCTAGTTTTCGTAAAAGAAGAAAAACCTTGAAAGTTTTTACTGAATAAAATAGGAATCTATGATGAAACTCTGGTGATGATATTTTAGTGGTTTTCAACTAGGGGAGATATTTTAGATGGGATTTTTATACATCTCTGCCAAAATTATCCTCACGTTTAAGACTTTCATAACCATTTGTATGTCTGTTGTTTCTTATGAAAGAAACTCTTTGAAATTAAAATTAATAAAGTAGTGTTCTTCAACCAACTATGAGTGAAGACAAGCTGACAAATCTGGCTGTTGTGAATAGTGGGCGTGTCTAGATGAAAAAGGTTGTCAAAGCCATCGGCAAATTTGCAGAAGTCAAGGCTCAAACTGAGAACTATGATGTCATTATTCACTGTTGCAACAGATACATGGGAATAAGTTTGTCCATATGGATGGACTTTAATAGGATTAATCTATTATGCATTTTTTCTTTGTGCTATTGTAATTTTTTCTTCTGGCATGATTAGACATAAAAAGTTCAATAAAAGAACATTTTTTTGCTGTCCACATTTCTTTACTGGTCATTACCATTACTACTTTCATTGCTGAATTGTTATTGAATATTGTTCTTGCATATAGAGGAAAGAAGGTGTTGGAATAATCCCCTCTGTGTCTCAAATGCACCAGGCTCACTCTGCTTCCAGTGCCCCTTGGGACACATCAAGTTCTTGTCCAACTCTGAGCCTTTGAACCTGTTATTCTCCCTGCCTGGAACACTTTTCTTCCAGATTGTCAACGGGCCAGACTCTTCCCCACTCAAGATTCTTCTTAGAGGGTGTCTCAGTCTGTTTCATGCTGCTTTAACAGGTACCACAGACTGGGTAATTAGTAAGTTTATGTGTCAGGTTCTGGAGGCTGGGAAGTTCAAGAGCATGGCTTCAGCATTTAGCAAGAGCCTTTGTGCTGTATCATCACATGGCAGGAGGGCAAAGAAGCACATGAGACAGAGAAAAATTAGGGCTGAGTTTCATCCTTTGATCAGGAGCCCACTCCGTAATAATTAACAAGACAAAAGGATAAATCAATTCGGTATCAATCAATTCAGGATTAATCAATTCAGGAGGGCTGTGCATAATCACCTCTTAAAGGGTCCCACTTCTATATATTGTCACAATGGCAATTAAATTTCAGTATGAGGTTGGGCATGGTGGCTCATATCTGTAATCTCAGTACTTTGGGAGGCTGAGGCAGAAGGATCACTTCAAGCCCGGCATTGGAGACCAGCCTGAGTAACACAGCAAGGCCCTGTCTCTACAAAAAATTAAAATTAAAAACATTAACCAACTAATTTTTTACAGTAGCTGCAGTCCCAGCTATTCAGAAGGCTGAGGCAAGAGGATCACTTGAGCCCAGGAAGTTGAGGTTGCAGTGAGCTATGATAGCACCACTGCACCCCAGACTGGATGACAGAGCATCCAAAAAAATCAGTAAGCAAAATAAATAGATTTCAACATGTGTTTCAGAGGGGACAACCACAGCAGAGGCGCTTTGTCCAGTGCAAATCTCACAGCATGTGTGCTTCCCCAGCTCAAATCTCACAGCACGTGTGCTACCCCAGCGCAAATCTCACAGCGCGTGTGCTTCCCTGGATCAAATCTCACAGCGCGTGTGCTTTCCCGGCGCAAATATCACAGCGTGTGTTCTTACCCGATGCAAATATCACAGCACGTGTGCTTCCCCGGTGCAAATCTCACAGCGCGTGTGCTTCACCACTGCAAATCTCACAGCGCATGGGCTTCACCACTGCAAATCTCACAGCACGTGTGCTTCCCAGCGCAAATCTCACAGTGTGTGTGCTTCACCACTGCAAATCTCACAGCACATGTGCTTCCCAGCGCAAATCTCACAGTGTGTGTGCTTCACCACTGCAAATCTCACAGCACGTGTGCTTCCCAGCGCAAATCTCACAGTGTGTGTGCTTCACCACTGCAAATCTCACAGCGCGTGTGCTTCCCCACTGTAAATCTCACAGCACCTGTGCTTCCCAGCGCAAATCTCACAGTGTGTGTGCTTCCCCACTGCAAAGCTCACAGCACGTGTGCTTCCCAGAGCAAATCTCACAGTGTGTGTGCTTCCCCACTGCAAATCTCACAGCACGTGTGCTTCCCAGCGCAAATCTCACAGTGTGTGTGCTTCCCCACTGCAAATCTCACAGCACGTGTGCTTCCCAGCGCAAATCTCACAGTGTGTGTGCTTCCCCACTGCAAATCTCACAGCACGTGTGCTTCCCAGCACAAATCTCACAGTGTGTGTGCTTCCCCACTGCAAATCTCACAGCGCGTGTGCTTCCCCACTGTAAATCTCACAGCACCTGTGCTTCCCCAGTGCAAATCTCACAGTCTTGCATGACCCTCTTTATTTATTTGCCTGTTCATTGTCTTTGTCCTGCTATGGAAATTCTGGGAGGGTGGGTTGTATTGCCCCGTTTCCCTGTCTCCCCCTGGCATGGCACCTGGCATACAAGAGGCTAGCAAGAAATATCTGTGGCATTGACCCATGAGCTCAGAGAAGAAGCACCTGGCCTGAAGCAGGCAGGTGAGCAGGTCGAATCTGCCAAGTGCAGACCTCTGAGGCTGAAACTAGAAGGATAAGCTTGTAAACAAGAGCCAGAGGGAGGTGGAGGGAGGGCTTTCAGGGAATTGCAAGTGGACAGCATGTCTGGAGGACACTATTGTGGCTTTGAAAGAACAGGGATCTTGAAATGGTCATCGTAACCCAGGGCAGACTGACGAGGGATTTTCAGAGGCAAGGGCTTTATGCCCAAGAAAATAAAGAGGCGTTTTAAGCAAGGGAGTGACATGATCTGATTTGCCCTCTGGAAATATCACTGTGGCAGGGAGAGGGAAAGAAGTGGAGGGGCAAGAATGGGAAGGGAAGGGGGAGACAGTGAAGGGCTGTGCTCTTTGGAGCTTCCAGAAAAGAACAGGAGCTGAGATGCACCTAAGACAACCCCTTGCTGCTAAATCCCCTCCACCCTGCACCCCAAGAGCTGGGATTTCTGCCAGCCCTGGGGGAAGTCCTTTGAGAAGGGGAGGAGGGAAAGGCAGGAGTCGGGACTGCCACAAGGGGCAGGGGGTGGGCACTGGCAAGTGGCACAGATGGGTTTCTGGAAGGACACATCGAGGTGCTGGTTACAAGGGGCTCCTAACCAAGCTGCCTGTGGGGAATGGAGACAGAGGAGCTATAGGGGGATAGGACAGAGGCAGAACTCACATGCTTTCAGTCACTCTCCTCACTCACAGGGAAGCCTAGGCTCAGGGGAGGCCACAGGGTGGTCTCTGAGGACTGGCACAAATATAGAATTTCTAGGAAAGAACCACTAAAAGATGAGGGTCCACTGATGTTCCTTTGTAAAAATCCAGTTTGGCAAGGAAGCTGCTGCAAAGGCTGTACCAGCTGGAACCCCCAGTATCCATACCCAATTCCCACCCTGGGGCACGTAGGGATGACTCTGGAGCTGGTGGAGGCACAGGGACCCCCCTCCCCCTCCCACACTGGTGACCAGCACTGGCCTTGTCCCTGACTTAGCTGCTGATGTGGGAACTCTCCTGGGACCTGGAGCAAGGGGCACGCTTTGAATCTTTACATGCCACAAGGAAGAAAATCAATTTCAATGCCCAAAGGAGGGAATTACTGCAGCAGAAGGTCACCAACCACTACAAGCTGCAGTATTGTCTTGGAGTCTTGGACGGGGGAAAATGCCTCCAAGTGAGATAAGACTGCTCTGAAGTCTGAAGCAAACACCTCTCCCCAGGAATAATGTGAGACGGTCCTGGTGGGTGGGGTGGGGAACAAGGCCACACAAAGGAAGAAATTTGTGTATACACAACTGGTGAGATTCTGAATTCTGGTTCTGGCCACTTAGGCAAGGCCTTGACTGTAGCTGCAGAGTTCTGACTCATGTGAAGACTTGGAGGAATGGCTGATATTTTAACAGTATTGTCACAGTAGCAGCCACACCAGTGGCAATGGCCACTCCACTTAGGCATGGCAAACACACTCCACAGCCCAGCCTCCAGGCCCTAGAGCTCCCCAGTTAATGCCAGTTTCCCTAAGCACTGATGCAAGGATGCTAGATGTGGGATATTTATTTATGTTCCGTCTGGCTCCCAAGATGAAACATAAATTAAAGCACTAGCTCACACTTGGAATCCCAGCCCTTTGGGAGGCTGAGGCAGGAGGATGGCTTTAGGCCAGGAGTTAGCAACCTGGCCAAAAAACAGAGAACTGTAGATGTGACTTCTTCCATCTTTGCTCCATTGCAGCAGAGATCAAAAGACCCCACCCATGCCCAGGTGCCTTGTCTTTTCTTTTTTTTTTTTTTTTTTTTTTTTTTGAGACGGAGTCTTGCTCTGTCACCAGGCTGGAGTGCAGTGGCGTAATCTCGGCTCACTGCAACCTCCACCTCCCGGATTCAAGCGATTCTTCCGCCTCAGCCTCCTGAGTAGCTGGGACCACAGGGACATGCCTTGTCTTTTCTTAAGGCCAGTGCAGTGGAGCCCAGTCAAAGCAAAGGTCAAATGACAGGTCCATTGGGCTGGATATTGACAATCCCATATCTTGGTGTATGGACTTTATAGTTGCCTTATGGCAACTAGGACCCACCTTCTTAGCCAAGCAATGCAAAGATGAGCAAGGGGGTCATTCAGTGTCCTGGGATTCAGGAGAAGAAAGATCTTGCAGATGCATGGACTTTCTGCATTAAGTCCAAAGCCCTTATGGACGGCAAAAGGCAGTGCCTCAGCCTTGTTTCTAGATCTTCATAGTCAGAGAAGCCCGTGGTGTGAACTGTATCACCCTGTTGAAAGCAAATTCTGAAGATCCTGACGTGTGTGATATATCATATCATTTGATGAGGGTGGCAGCAAGGAAAACATAGTTGGCCCCCCAAAGCGGAAAACTTCCCCCCGAAAGCAGAAAACTGCTCAAAGCATTATAAAACAGTAACCAATATGAATATCTCTCACACCAGATGAACTAGTTCTTTGAACACAGGATATGCGACTCTTTCCTCTGTTCCCTTATAAAGAGTGTTTTCTAGTTTATCTTTAACCTATAGTGAACATACACTAGCTGCCTGGTGAGTTTATCTTTAACCTATGAAAGAGCACAGAGCATCTGCTTGTTAAACTTGTCACTAGAACGTAAAGAATAAATACATGGGTCAGAGACTGCTCTGGGCTTCCAGCTGGGAATGCTGTGAGTCCCCTGATGCCCCACTCTGAGTCCACATTTTACACTCTATCTCTGTGTCTGTTTCTTAATTCCTTCGGTGCCCCCTGTGTTGGGGTCTCCATGGCCAAGCTGGCCTTGGCATCAGCCCCAGCCAAGAGGCCATGAAAGCAACAGTGTTTCTGGAATGAAAACACGTTATCTTGAGAAAGTGAGGGTGAGGGCAGGCAAGCAGAGCACAGTGTGGGTGGGAAGCAGTCTCTGTGGCTGTCCTCCTTCATGACCCCTTTCACCAGGGCTTCAGAGGGGTGACATCCATGGTCCAGTGTCCCTCCGTGCAGAGGTCCCAGCTGGTGACCGAAATAGCCAGGAGGGGGCTTTGGAGGGGCTGGGCAGGAAGTGAGGAAGAGCGGGTTCCACGCAGCAACTGCCTGGAAACCACACCCTAGTGCTGTTCACAGGCTGAGGAGAATTAAAATAAAATTAAAAGCTGGTGAAATGACACCAAATGCGCAATCCATAAAAAAAAGGAATGATAAATTGGGCTCCATCAAAATTAAAAACTTCTGCTCTGCTAAGACACTGTTGAAAGAATGAAAAGACAAGCCACAAATGAGAAGGAAGTATTTGCAGAGCACATGTTTGACAAAGGACTGGAATCCAGACTCCATGAAGAACTCCCAAAACTCAATAATAAGAAAACAAACAACCCAATAAAAACAGGCAAAACTTTTTAAAGACACTTAACCAAAGAAGATAGATAAATAGCAAACAAGCACATTAAAAGGTGTTCAACGTCATTAGTCATTAGGAAAATGCGAATTAAAACCACGATGAGATGCCGCTACACAGCTATTAGATTAGCTAAAAATAATTGTTTAAGTGACAATACCAGGTGCGGATGACGATGGGAAGCCACTGGAAATCTCATACATTGTTGGTTCAAAATCGTACAACATTTGGGGCAACAGTTTGGCAGTTTCTTACAAATTATAACCCCCAGCAGGGCGTGGTGGCACAGCCTTGTAGTCCCAGCTACTCAGGAGGCTGAGATGAGAGGATTGAGCCAGAAAGGGCAAAGTGGCAGGGAGCTGAGATTGGGCCACTGTACCCCGACCTGGGAGACAGAGTGAGACCATGTCTCAAAAAAATTAAAAAAAAAAATGATAGCCCACGGAAATGAAAACGAATGTTCCCACAAAAACCTGAATGCAAATGTTTCTAGTACATTTATTCATAATCACCAAAAAAGGGCAAACAACCGAAATGTCATTCAACTAGTGAACAAATAAACTACAAAGCATTCATATACTGGACTACTACTCAGCCATTTAAAAAAAGCTACTGATATACATGACACCATGCATGAATCTGAAATGTGTCATGCCAAGTGAAAGAGTCAGACACAAAAGAATACATACTGTATGATTTCGTTTCTGTGGCATCCTCAGAAAGGCTAAAACTGTAAGATTAGAAGGCGCCTCAAGGCCAGGCATGGTGGCTCATGCATGTGATCCCAGCACTTTGGGAGGCTGAGGCAGGAGGATTGTTTTAGGCTAGGAGTTAGAGAGTAGCCTGGGCAACAAAACAAGACTTCATCTCTACAAAAAATTTTTTTAAATGAGCTGGGCGTGGTGGCCTGCAGCTGTAGTTCTGGCTTCTCTGGAGGCTGAGTCAGGAGAACAGCTTGGGCCCAAGAGTTCAAGGTTACAGTGAGCCATGATCATGCCATTGCACTCAGCCTGAGCAACAAAGCAGGACCCTGGCTTGAAAGAAAAGGGAAAGTAAAGGACAGAAGAGAAGAGGAGGAGTGGGGAGGGGAGGTGGGGGAGGGGAGGGGGGAAGGGAGGGGAGGGGAGGGGATGGAAGGGGAGGGAGAGAGGAAAAGAAAGAGAGAGCAAAGGAAAGAAAGAAAAATGAAAGAAAGAAAGAAAGAAAGAAAGAAAGAAAGAAAGAAAGAAAGAAAGAAAGAAAGAAAGAAAGAAAGAAAGGAAAAAATAGAAAGGAGGGATGGAGTGAAGGAAGGAAGAAAGGAAAGAAAAAATGAAAGGAAAGGGGGAGAAGGGAAGAGAAGAAGGGAGAAAGGGAAAAAAAGGGAGGATGGGAGAAAGAGGGAGGGAGGGAGAAAGAGGGAGGAAGGAAGCATCAGCAGTTAGGGACGTGGGGAAGGCTGATTACAAAGGCATAGTAAGAGAATTTGGTGGTTGATAAATCTGTTCAGTATCTTTTTTTTTTTTTTTTTTTTTTTTTGAGATGGAATTTCGCTCTTGTTGCCCAGGCTGGAGTGCAATGGCACAATCTCGATTCACCGCAGCCTGCACCTCCTAGGTTCAAGGAATTCTCCTGCCTCAGCCTCCAGAGTAGCTGGGATTACAGGCACCCACCACCATACCTGGCTAATTTTTTGTATTTTTAGTAGAGACAGGGTTTACCATGTTGGCCAGGCTGATCTCAAACTCCTGATCTCAGGTGATCTGCCCACCTCGGCCTCCCAAAGTTTGGGATTACAGATGTGAGCTGCCGCTCCCAGCCCTGTTCAGTGTCTTAATTGTGCTGGTGATTATGGGACCCTTTGCTTCCAAGTTCACAGAACAGTATACCAAACAGAGAGACCCTTACCACATTGAATTTTTAAAGTGAATAAAAATATTAAAAGGGCATTTTTAAAAACTGGTGGCAAGAAACTTCTTTTCAAAATGAATGTGGCCTCAAATTCAGCAAACATGACAAGGTGACCCTGACAGTTGCATCTAATAGACACGGACCAAGCCTCTGGGAGAAGCCCCTGCTAGCAGCCTAGGAGAATCTAGGAAGACTGAGACCCCCACCAAGTTCTGCCTTCCAGGGATAACTCCAGAGCAAAGTGGGAGCAGAGTAAATCCCAGCTGGAGCTTGGGGCTTTCATGGAGGAGGCAGGGTTTAAATCAGGTCCTGAGGAGTGGGTAGAATCCAGGGCTGTGGACATGGGGGAGGCAGGAGTACATGCATGCACACACAAGGCTGATTCTGAAATAGGGAGAGGCTGGTGGGCAGTCGTGTAAGAGGACAGACCACACATGCTGACGGGAAACTGCAAGGGTCTGGTCGGCACAGCCCCCAAGAATCCTGTGGTGACTCATTTGGAAGCCAGATGGAACATAAATAAATATCCAACATCTAGCCTACTTAGATCAACGGGTACGAGAGGCGTGGGGAAGGCCTTTTTAACCAAATGCTGTGAATAATCCATCAGAAAGGAAAACATCATGGAGAGGTCACGGTGACCCCATCGGCTGACACGAATGGCGTGTCTACCATGTGCTCTTTGCAAGCCCTTGATATATAACGACACATCTAATCCACCCCCACGTCCATAAGGGACTTCATTACCCTCATTCTGCAAGTGAGAAAATAGAGGCACAGAGAGTTGTGTTACACGCCCAGAGATTGTGTTTTATGTCCAGGATTACACGGAGGGGATGTAGGATTCAAATCCAGGCATTCCAACACCAACACAGCCTCTGAACTACAGGCTGAGCTACTGCTTGGGTCCAAGTAATTATGACTGCAGAGACAGCGCAAGGTATATTTTTCTAATCTTTTTTTTTTTTGAGATTGGGGTCTTGCTCTGTTGCCCAGGCTAGAGTGCAATGGCTCCACCTCAGCATACTGCAACCTCTGTCTCCCGGTTTCAAGCAATTCTCCTGCTTCAGCCTCTTGAGTAGCTGGGATTATAGGAACCCACTACCACGCCTGACTATTTTTTGAATTTTTAGTAGAGATAGAGTTTCACCACATTGGCCAGGCTGGTCTTGAACTCCTGACCTTGGGTGGCCTCCCAAAGTGCTGGGATTACAAGCTTGAGCCACTGCGCCCAGCCATTGTATTTTTTTCTTCACCCACGTATCAATATTATGCCACTGGCCCACCATAGCCTCCCAGTCTGTCTCCAGTTGCAATTCACACCTGTGCAGCCTTGTTCAGCAGATGTGTGTGCACACAGGTACACAAGGGCACACGTGCTCCAAGGCTGTCATTCGCCCCCAAAGAAGCCAAGAGACTCCATCAAGTTAAATGACGCAGAAGAATCACAAGTGACTGATTCTTAAAAATAATAAGCCTTTTCCAAAAGAGGCCAGGCCGTGCAAGCAGCAGTGGGAGCCAAATGACGTCTAAGCAGAAGAGCCAATAAATTAATTTCATGTGGAAAAAAATCAGGTTGGCCCAGGGTTAAAAAAGATTCCGTCAACATGAAGATCTCATTACGACACAGACTTCCCTGGCAAGGGTCGAGTCTGCCGAAGCTGTTTTGGATTCAACCTTCACCAGGGTCCCCTGTGCCTTAACAAAGATTCCACATCAAATGCAGAAAAGATGGATCTGTCTAGACACCCCCTTGCATAAACCCAACAGCCTCCTCATCAGCTACACATAAGTGGAACTGTGTAAAGCTTCCCTTACCATGGCCCCCGGCAGCCAGGACAACTGGGGAGAAAAGACAAACACAGCTGTTGACTCAGGAATAGCATTCAGGCTTTGGGTAGGAATTGTTATTGAGCTTCTAGAAGATTCTGAAGACTTGGTGTATGTTGTTGTAAAGCCAGCAATCCCCTGGGAGAAGTGGAGGCACATCAGTGACTCATGGGTGAAATGCAGACAATTCCAAATCGAAATCTGCCATCATTCAGCCAGAGCTGAGCTGGAGTCTGTCTTTGGCAGGCTGGAAAACAAAAGGGCTCAGTCAGAACATGGTTAATGTAAACACAGAAAGGGGACACAGATTGAGCTAATCTCATTCATAAAGATAATATTCATTCAGTGTTCATAAACATCTATTCAACACCTACTCGGGGGAGGAGCTTGCTAGGAGCTGGTGCACCATGGTGGGTAAAGTAGGTGTGCGATCCATGAAGCTCTCAGTGTAGAACACAGATACTGAAGGCTTCTCCAGACTGTGGCTGCACGCTGCCCACCTCCACTGCACACCTGCACTGCCTTCACGGGGAGATGGCCACGGCTTCAGCTGCCTGTGGATCACAGCCTAGGGCCCTTTCACTAGCTGCTCTCTGCCTCCCTCAGGAAGGCTGCCTGTCCTCACACATGCATTCTGTGCTCCTCTGCAGGGACCCACCCTAACCAACTGTGGATTCCCACCCTTCCTTTCCTCCCCCAACCGCTGACACTATTTACCCCATGTATTTTCTTCACATAACATAGTAAGGTCTTGTGCATTTATTCTTCCCATCTGTCTGTCGAGCTAGACTGTCAGCAGCCAGTGAGCAGGAACCTTATCTGTCTTTCAAACCAATATCCACCTGATGAACACACACTGCCTGCACAGGGTCAGTATCCCGAAGACTTTTTTAAACTATGAATGAAAAAATAAGGTTATGAGATTGCCCATGAGATAGATGCTAAATAGGTTATAAGATCGCTCATGAAGTAGGGGTCAATAAGTTATGAGATAGTCCGTAAGATAGGGGCCAGTAAGATTATGAGATAGTCCAAGGAGTGGGGGCTAATAAGGTGAGGAGATAGCCCATGAGAGAGAAAGGCCTAATCTAAATGTGTGACTGGGGAAGCCCTTCGTGAGAGGTGACATTTATGCCAAGATGGGAAAGAGAGAGGGCTCACCAGGTCCACGTTGAAAAATAAGCTCTCTGGGCAGGAGAGAAAGCACATTCAAAGCTTCTAAGGCCAGAAAAGCCCTGTGCTGGGGGAATTTAAGGAAGGACATCAGCGCTAAAACAGGGTGTGTGGCCAGGGAGAACAGCAGGGACATGTGAAGGGGTCCTAACCCTATTAAAGATGTGGCAGGATGGCCCTGAGGATTTGAAGCAGATGCAGGCCATTATCTAGTTTATATTTGTAAAGATCATTCTGGGCAGACACAGTGGCTCACACCTGTAATCCCAGCACTCTTGGAGGCTGAGGTGGGCAGAATGCTTGAGGCCAGGAATTCGAGACCAGCCTAGGCCACATAATGGCACTTCGTTTCTACAAAAAATATAAAAATTAGCCAGATATGGTGGTACGCACCTGTGGTCTCAACTACTCTGAAGACTGAGGTGGGAGGATGGCTTGATCCCAGGAGGCTGAGGCTCTAGTGAGCTGTAATTGCACCACTGCATTTCAGCCTGGGAGATACACTTTCTCTAAAAAAACAAGACAAAAAAGATCATTCTGGTTATTTGATAGAGAATATATTATAAGGCGACAAGAGTAGAGGCAAGAAGACAAAATTAGAAACTACAGCATTATCCAGGTGAGAAATAATTGGGCCAAGGTGTTAGCGAGATGAAGGGTGAAGATGGAGGGAAGTGCACGCATAAGGGTGTCTCCTATTGGCCCTGCAGGCTAGGTGAGCTAACAGTGGTTAGAAACAGCAGTCAAAGGCCAGGCACAGTGGCTCTCACCTGTAATCCCAGTGCTTTGGGAGGCTGCGGCCAGCAGATCACTTGAGGTCAGGAGTTCAAGACCAGCCTTGCCAACATGATGAAATCCCATATCTAGAGAAAAAACAAAATATAGCTGGGCATGGTGGTATGTGCGGTAGTCCCAGCCTCTTGGGGAGCTGAAGCAGGAGAATTGCCTGACCCCGGGAGGCAGAGTTTGCAGTGAGTCAAGATCATGCCACTGCACTCCAGCCTGGGCAACTGAGAGAGAATCTGTCTCAAAAAAAAAAGACATCAAGATGGGGCTTGTTTCAGGGATATGATTCAAAAATCACATATCTGATATAGGTCTCATATTCAGAATATAGAAAAAACTCCTACAACTCAACAATAAAAAGACAAAAAACCCAATTTTAAAATAAGCAAAGGATGCAAATATAGACATTTCTCCAAGAAGATGTACAAATGGCCAACAAGTGCATTAAACTGCCCAGTGAAGGTCATGAGGGAAATGCAAAGCAAAATCCTAATGATGCCCATGGGATGATCATCACCAACAAATGTAAACAGAAAGCAACACGTGTCCGTGGGACGTGGAGAAACCGGAACCCTTGTTTCTTTACTGGGCACATCAAATGACACAGACACAGTGGCAAAAGTTAAACATAGAATTACCTTGTGACTCAGTAAATTCACTCCTAGGCATATGCCTCTAAGAACTGAAAATAGGTACTCACACAAATACACATACACTCCTGATACCACAGCACTTTTCACAGTAAGTAACAATAACAAAAAACATGCATAGTGTTTCACAATAACTAAGAGATGGACGTACGGCTCTATCAATAACAGATTAATGGATAAGTAAACTGTTATATATTATCTATAATACATATATATATAGCATATACTATATAGAGAGCATATATAATACATATATATTATGTAATATGTATGTAGCATATATGTATTATAAGCAATATATATACATATAAAATGTATATTATATACATATCACATCTTATAACATATACATATTATATATTATATACATATGCATGTATATATATATACATTATAAATAAAATGTTATATAGTTATGTATCTATAATACATATGTAACATATAACATACATAATATATAATATATAAAATATCTGCATTATATGTTACATACATATATTTTATATATTTATATTTATATTATTATATTTATAGTTATATTCATTATATTTATATGTATGTTATTTTATTTATATTGATTATTTATTATATTACATTTATTTTAATATTCATATTTATATTCACATATTCTATACCTGTATAATGTGTATTATATAGATATATGTATATATGTATAATGTATGTATATGTATAATGTATGTGTGTGTATATTATACATAAATAAAATATATGTTAATACATGTATAATACATATTATATATAATATATTGTTACATAATATACATACATAATATAAATAATATGTATTTATAATATATATAAAACACAACTTTCCCTTCCATATATATATAACAGTATTGTGGTCCCCAACTTTTTCAGCACCAGGGACCCGTTTCATGGAAGACAGCTTTTCCACGGACAGTGGAGGTGAAGGTGGATGGTTTTGGGATGAATCTGTTCCAACCCCGATCATCAGGCATTAGTTAGATTCTGATAAAAAACATGAGACCTAGATCCCTCGCAGGCTTGGTTCACAATAGGGTTTGCACTTCTGTGAGAATCTAATGCTGCTGCTGATCTAACAGGGGGCAGAGCTCAGGCAGTAATGCTCGCTCACCCACTGCTCACTTCCTGCTGTGGAGCCTGGTTCTTAACAAGCCATGGGGCTGGTCCATGGCCCAGGGGTTGGGGACCCAACATAACTGTGTTTTATGTGTGTTCAGCCCTAAAAGTGAAGTACGGATACATGTTATGGCTTCAATAACATTATGTTCAGTGAAAGAAGTCAAGACTTAAAGGTCACATATTGTCATTCCATTCACATGAGATATCTGGAATAGGTAAATCCACAGAGACAGAACTCAGATTGGCAGTTGCCAGGGGCTTGCTGGAGGGGGGAATGGGGAGTGGCTGCTTAACGAGCCTGGGTTTTTATTTTGGTATGTGGGAATGTTTCGGAGCTATATGGAGGTGATGGTCGTACAACTCTATAAATGTATTACATGTCACCGAATTGTTCATTTTAAATGGTTCATTTTATGTTATGTGAAATACACCTCAATCAATTAATTAAAAAAAAAAAAAGAACAACAGCCAGGTTTGCAGATTGAACAATAGGGTAGAAACAGATGCCATCCTTGGAAGTCGGGAAGACTGAGGGCAAGTACATTTGGGGTAAGCTGAAGAGTTTCAGTGTTGGACACGTGACGTGAGGATGCCTTAGGTATGAAATGAGTTCCCAGGGAAGTAGCTGGATTTGGGATCTCAGAGCTCAAATAGGAGATCTTAGCTGTAGTTAAGATATTTACAACTGTTTATATATAAAAGTATTTTCAAAGAAAAGATAGGAATGAGACCAGGCAAGACAGCAGAGTAAAAGAGAAAAGAAGAGAAGAGAATCCAATATTAAGTTCTGGAGAACACTCTGGCTCAGTGCATATCAATCTGAGCCCAAGAGCAGCTCTGATTAGAACTGAAAATGCAGTGATTTCTCATATCCGGGGACACCCCTCACCACTGTCCCCAGAGGTCAAAGCAGCAGGCTCCCCATCAGCAGTGGCTGACCCCAAGCAACCCGCATGGAATTCACACCCGGAGCCCTGGACCGTCCGGGCCACCCGGAGTCCTTTTCCATAAATCACACAACTTTGTCTGCCCGGCCTGTCCACCAGCCTCACTCGGGTCTCACCTCAATAGGGAGACATTTTCACTGACATTAATGGAAGGTTTGCCAGGGGCTCCACTGTTCAGGTGATCAGGGGCTTGTTTGTGTTTATCAGACTCACCTGACAAAGAACCGGGCAGCCAGGCACCTGCTTTGGAGTCCTATGGCTGTCACCACACATGGGAGAGGATAAGGAAAAGAGGGTGTCCAGGCAACCAGAATCAGGGCCACCCAGGACAGAACCTCCAGGCATGTGGAACTGCCCTGGCAGTTGTCAGGGGGCTCCGGCATCCCTCCTGATGCTCCTCCCCAGCCTATGTGGTCCTCACAGGCCAACCCTCTCCTCCCCTTGCCTGTGTCACAAAGCCCAGGAAACAGGAGCTGTCTCCTGGAAGATGGCTTGAGCGTCGTGCTCCTGGATAAGAAACAGGTCCTAGAATTTCACCCAGGTGGGCCAGGCAGAACACCTGGTCCACGGCAAGCTACTCCACTCCACAGTGGACACAACTGAAAATCAGTCACTATCAGAAACATCCCCTAAGTCTCTTAAGTAAATTACCAGCCGTAAGAAGAGCAGGGTCAACGTTTTGGCTCTTCTCTTTTTCTCTGCCTCTTGGCTGTGGTCTGTTTCTCTGAGAAAATCTGGGGAGTTGCAGGATACCTAAAGGGATTTTTGTCACTTTCTCAGTTTGATTTTGGTGGGGGAAGCCCAGAGGCCCATGTGATATGCCCCAACTCTACCAAGAGTTGATGTCTACCAAACATTGACATCCACCTTGAAGCACAAGACCCAAGGGAAAAGATATGATCCGAGATCAAATGTTGTATGGCGTGATAATTTTTGAAGTTCTAAGAAACATTTACATTATATTACATTACAGGGAGTTTTTTAAATCCTGGTCTTTGTTCTTTGTGTTGCTAGTTTCCTCCCCAGCACCCCCCATTCCTGCCTGGCAGACTGGAAGGCAGGAGACCAGGGTTGGCGGGGGAACTTGCCTCTGCCACAGTAATTGGTCATGAGGCTGTGGGCAAGGCTGCTCCCTCCCTTAGCCTCGGTATCTCCAGCCACACTCAGCTTAGACGCCTGGATCATTCTATAAGCCTGACAGGGCCTGCCCAGTGAAGAGCGGGTCTGAGGGTCCCAGCTGGATTTGACTAGGTGCACCTGGGAGCATGAGGATGGAGACAGTTTCTCCAGGCTCCTTAGCAGCATAGAAAAGGCACACAAACTTTTTCTCTGTGGTCAGAGACAGCAAGCTCATTGCTGGACAGGGACTCCAGCATCAAGACTTCTCAGAATTGGGCTTGATGATGTTAAAGGGAAATGTTGGCCGGGCGCAGTGGCTCAGGCCTGTAATCTCAGCAATTTGGGAGGCCAAGGCAGGTGGATAACCTGAAGTCAGGAGTTCAAGACCAGCATGACCAACATGGAGAAACCCCGTCTCTACAAAAAGTACAAAATTAGCCGGGCGTGGTGGTGTATGCCTGTCATCCCAGCTACTCGGGAGGCTGAGGCAGAAGAATCACTTGAACCCAGGAGGCAGAGGTTGTGGTGAGCTGAGATCATGCCACTGCACTCCAGCCTAGGCAACAAGAGCAAAACTCCATCTCAAAAAAAAAAAAAAAAAAAAGGAAATGTCAGGCCCGGCTGGGATGCCAAGTTTATCTGCTGGGATCCCAGCCTCCTGCTCACTGGTTCCTTCCTGATGCTGCTATGTCTCCACTGGGCAGCATCAGAGTAAAGGACAGGTTCTGGGTCAGGCACATCCTCCAGGAAAACCACTGGCTTCCCCACCAGCTCTGATGGAAGGACCCTGTGCCCCACAGAGCTCACACCCAGCTGAAAGTTAGGGGACCTGCGCTGAACCTGTCCTAGGAGGCAGCTCCCAGGCACAGGGAGTTTGCCACAAGCAGAGTGAGGACGTGGCAGCCAGGGAGCCTCAGGGCACTGGCCTTGGAATCCCTAGCCTGTGGCATCCTTAAGGGCCAGAGTCAACACTCTGCAGCCATTCCTCCAATCCCCAAGTCCCAACACAGAGCTGTGGGAATTCCCCTGATTGATTTTTGTTTCCCAAATGCTGTGGCTACCATGTAGGTCCAAAGGGAGCCCCTATCTTTGGTCTAAATTGTCAAAAGCTAGTGATGGCATGGCTGGATTTTCTCCCAGACTAGGGTGAAAAATAAAATGACGGCCCGGGCACAGTGGCTCACACCTGTAATCCCAGCACTTTGGGAGGCCAAGGCGGGTGGATTGCAAGGTCAGGATTTCGAGATCAGCCTAAAATGAAACCCCATCTCTACTAAAAACACAAAAATGAGCCAGGCGTGGCAGCATGCACCTGTAAACCCAGCTACTCAGGAGGCTGAGTCAGGAGGATTGCTTGAACATAGGAGGTGGAGGCTGCAGTGAGCTGAGATCACACAAATGCACTCCAGCCTGGGTGACAGAGTGAGACTGTCTCAAAAAAAAAGGAAAAAAAAAAAAGAAGAAGGGAAATGGGAAGGTCAGCCATTGGTTCTTCCAAGAGAGGACTTGAGGCTTGTGATTCACCATTTTAAATAAGATAAATTCATTTTATTTCTCAAAAACAGCTCTTTCATCCTCAGCAGTTCAGTCCAAGGACTAAATAGTGTGCAGGGATGGAAGGTAAAAGCAGCAGACACCAGATTTGGGGTTCCCAGGAGCGACTGGCCAGCAACCACTGCCCAGTCCTGGCTGACACTGACTGGAGAGCCAGCCCCACTCAGCAACTCACTCCCCTGAAGCGTGTCCTGGCACAAGCCTCCCCAAAGCACTGATCTATAAGAGATACTGGCAGGAACATACCCCAAGAGGTGATGAGAATTGGACTCAGAGAGACTAAGACACCTAAAAAGACTCACCCCACATTCGACATTCATTACCAGATACCTTCTGCAAGCATTCACCATTTCTTCTCTCCAGACATTTATGGACACAGAAGCAATAAATTGAAAGCATTTATTTATATCAAAAAAAAATAGCAGCTACTGATCTGACGAGATGAAAATATTGTTTCCATTTGGTTAATTAGAAAATTTAACAACTAACGTTCATTGGATCCTAACTATCAGGCATATTCTAAGTACTTTTCATGATCAGATAAAATTCCTAACACCCACAGGTAGTAAATTTCACTATCAAGTTCATTTTGCAAATGAACTTGAGGTTGAGGCTGGGGCCCAGAGAGGTTAAGAAACTTGCTCAAGATCACACAGTTCATAAGTGGTAGAGATTTGAACCCGAGCTGTCAGATTCAGTCTCTGCTTATGCTGCCTTACATAAAGGCCAGAGAGTGAAAATTGTGTCCAAGCCGCATAGCTGGTGTGCTGAGAGGAGCAGAGTGAGCTGCAGGCCCTCAGGCTTTTAGCCTGATGGATAACTGCAGTATTCACAGTGCATCCTGGATGCAGGAGCCCTGGGGCCCGGGGGTGCTACATGGTGAGGATCCTGCTACACTGCAGCCACAGAGGCAGGCCGTGTGACCACTAGTCTCAGCCCCTGCAACATTTTCCACCATCAGATGATTCTGAGACTTTGTAGAGTCCAGAATTGGGAGCCCCTAGGACTGACACTGCACCCCTGCTGACCACCCCTCAGAAAATGGAGCCCACCCACACTGCCTTCCTCCCTTGCAAGCCAGACCAACCTCTTGTGTAAAACCACAGTCTTGTATCTTTCCCTCCCTCTCTCCTCTCTCTCTCCCTCCCAATCAACTCAGAACACGGGCTACGTCCATACTCATCCCTCACACCTTCACGGGGACCACGGGACATGAATCACTTCTCTCTGTCAAGGTTATATTTTCTTGCTTTAAAAAGAGCACCTATTCTTCTTATTATTCTGAGGATTAAAAAAAAAGTGGCGTCTCTTTTTGGCTTAGAAGGTGGCTGAATTTTTCAATATATTCATGCAAACGAGATATTTCATCTCATGGATTTTATCCCAGTTCTGTCTATGCACATTTTAAATAAATTAAGATGAAATAAATCCATTTTATTATATTACCCGGTGCCATCTCCATGAAATAATGCCCATATTTGTATTTCCTAAGGAATGTTGACGTGGCTAAAAATGTTTCAGCAAGTGTAATCTTTGAGGATTGTACTGCCAGAAAAAAAGTAAACCTAGGCCTTTGTTTAGAGCTCAGAGTGGCACCACTTTTGATTGAAATGGCTTGAAATATCCATCCCCCAAACATGGACAAGGCAGTAAAGTACACAGAATTGATCACCGCTGGCTCGGAAACAAAAGTGCTATGCCTTTCTTTGTTTTCTTAACATCTGTTCTCTCCCTTCCAGCATAAACCACCCCACAGAAATAAAAACATAGCCTCCCTTTTTTGGGGGGGAAGAGAAATGGGTATTTGCAGTGGCCAGGCCCGAGGTGCCCAGGGCAGGCCAGCCAAACCCACCTTGCTCCCTGGGTGGCCAACGCAGAGAACCCAGTCCATGTTGCTCCCAGCAGGTGCTGCTGCTGACCTTGAAAACACCAGCATCTCCACTTCCCACTTCCTTCACTCCCCTGAAGCATGCCCTGGCACAAGCCTCCCCAAAGCACTGAGTTATGAGACGCCACGTGGAGATAGAAGGAACAATGTGAATCCTGGGAGAAGAAGCTCGGTGACATCTTGTTTTCCTTTAAAAGGCAGGTGGACTAGTGGTGACATCTGCAATGGTAACACTGCAGGCTGCCGGCCATCAAAATCAAGAAGAGCTGGCCAGGCGCAGTGGCTCATGCCTGTAACCCCAGCACTTCAGGAGGCTGAGGCAGGCGGATCACGAGGTCAAGAGATCAAGACCATCCTGGCCAACATGGTGAAACTCTGTCTCTACTAAAAATACAAAAATTAGTGGGCATGGTGGTGGGTACCTATAGTCCCAGATACTTGGGAGGCTGAGGCAGGACAATAACTTGAATCTGGGAGGCAGAGGTTGCAGTGAGCCGAGACCACGCCACTGCACTCCAACCTGGCAACAAAGTGAGACTCCATCTCAAAAAAAAAGAAAAATCAAGAAGAGCTAAGGAAGGCCGAACCAAGATGTGGCTTCAATCACTCACTGGCCCCTTTCATGCAGGAGAGAAACCAGGCTCACAAATAATGGGCGAAAGTGAATGATAGTCCAATCTGCCAACAACGAGAGCCAAATCCTCCTGCTGGGGCTGTGGATTTTGTAGAACCCCAAGTATAAGCTGGGGGTACAAATGTATATATCGTGTTGTGGGAGCACAACTACTGCCTTCAATCTAAAGCCCTGGACCCTCTCTCCCACTCACAGCTCCTCCACCTCCCCTTCTCTGCCACTCCCTGGTATTTCTCAATCTCCACCCTGAGCCACACTCAACATATGTTGTCTGGATGGACAGACAGACTACTCAATTGCACCCAGCCCAGCCCTTTCTAAACAACCACCCAGCTGTTGTAAACAGTGGCAGTGACTGTGGGGTCTGTGTACAAAGAGCAGGGGACCCCCTGGGATGCATGAGCCCTCAAGGCCAAAGCCAGCATCTCCACAAGCCTGAGCATCACAGCTAAGGCACCTGACTCTTTTTGTGGCTCTGCTTGGAGATATGATTCACATACTTTCTGGCCAAAACTGAGATGCCTCATCAGAGCAGCCTGCCGGGGCCCCCAGCAAGAACTCGACACAAAGGTACAGCAGCCTCCCTTAGCATAGTCTATTTCCCATCTCCAGAACAGGCACGGGCTTTCACTTGCCAGAGAGTCACTGGCAGCTTGGAAAGACACTTCCAACCATCCAGAAAGGGGTTCCCTTTGAGTTGCAGAGATTGTATCAGGTGCTGATAATATGAAGACACCTCCAGATCCTTCTGTGCCCATCCTCAAATGTCCTAATGAGGTGACAGCCCTCCTTCCATTAAATGTAAGGAGATCCAGACTTCTTTCCCAGGCCTCTATCAGGGACTACTGCTATGGAACACTCATGAGGCCTGGTAGCAAAATCCCCGACTCTCCGTGGCTCACACAGCCAAGTGCTATTCTAGGTTGGCTCCTCCTCCCTCCACTGCTATTAGTGTCAATTAGGTTCAGCATGACAGGCCACCTTTGACAAAATGCTGGAGCAACAAAGACATAAACAACGCCAAAGCCTTTGGAGTTGATGTATGGTTGCATTTAATAAACATTTGTTTGCATATTTTTTATCATGCTAATGAATATAATTACTTTAATTTATGTCATCAAGCTATGATTCTGTTCTCATCTATACGTCACTTAAATGTGTAGCGTTAGCATTTTGCACACACTAGCAATTTAAGAAGGGAAAGGATTCGCCCCTCCCGTGAGAACTTGGAGCAACATTCCAGAATTGCACACACCCTCGCAGAAGCTAAACCTAGTTCTGCAGCTGAAGCCCCCATCCTCATACCCCTATGAGGATAGGTACACCTTCCGCCCCCTGAGAGACCTTTTCCAAAGAGCACACATTTTTACTTCTCTGTAATCTCCCCAAGAAGAGGCCGCTGAATACTTACCCATAACATAATGCTAAACACACAGCTATGAAAAAAAAAAGAGTTAAAATCATGTTAGTGGGTTTTACTGATTATAAAAGTAATGCATGTTTATTTTAGAAAATTTGAGAAAACACAGATCACAAAAAAAGACTAAATGATGATAAGCTAACCTTCTACTCTCAAAATCCTTAGAAATTAAATATATATATATTTATATTAATATATTTTATAGAGTGAAGAATATATAATATATATTTTGGTAAATATATATTTCAGCTATATATATTTAGGAGAATATATGTTATATATGTAAAATATATATTTAGAAGAATATGTATTATATATAATATATATATTTAGAAGAATATATATGTATATTATTCTAAACTGCACTAGAATACTGTAAGGGTTATTCTTGGTAGAACATGATAAGCAAAACACATGTTCAAAAAAGAAGTACAAGAAATGGTGGAAGGTGCACCAAGGATGTGCCAAGTTTGGATGGGGCGACCCCGCAGCACCTGCAGTACATTGGTTGAGCAACCAATTTTGCAGGAGAAGCCAGGTGGGTTACCCTTAACCATTGCCTTTCCATGGCCAATGTGTTAAGCAACCTTACAGACAGGCACTGGCCTGCAGGAGAGATATTGTTCATGAGTATGTGCTCTAGAGAGACAGGACAGTACCCAGATGATCTGAGCCTTCACTCAGAATAGGCCAGCTCCCCTACCCCCAATACATAGGGGCAAGCTACAGAAAAAGATTAAAAATTAACTGAGTTGGCTGGGCTTGAGACTCCCATCTCCCACCCAGAGACACTGTGCAATGTCCATCCCCCAAAGGCACTAGCAAGCGTGGGGGCACATCATAATATGTTGCCCTACATGAGCAAGACGTCTCCTTCCCCATAAGGCCTTAATTTCTCCCTTCCACTCAGACATACTATGAGGCCATAAGGCCACTGGCAAGGGGATCCTGATATAGCAACCATATGGTCCAGGAAGCTCTCTCCATCCCCCACTGGCAAAGGGTGAACCCATCACACAAGCAGGCAGCCTGGGAAGTGTGCTCTGTCTATCAGAGACCCTTCCCCAGTAAGATTTACCAGATGGCTCAGCCTGGGGAAGCTTCTTCTTCCCATTCAAGCACCAGCAGGGACCAGTGAAAGCTTCAGTCACAAGAGATAAACCAAGCAGACCAAAATAACACCACATAGGCTCTGAAAATTAGACTGTCATTGGAACCATAGCCCTTAAAAGTAGGCCAGGGCCTGCATGCCAAATCTAAACAGGGTGACTGCCTGCTAAAATGAAAGATTTAAATAGGAACCAGAGTCTCCTAAAATAACATCCAAAATGTTAAGGATACAATCGAAAGTCACCCATCATACCAAGAACCAGCAAAATCACAAGTTGAGTGAAAAAAGACAATTCATAGATGCCAACACTGAGATGAGTCAGATGTTAAAATTAACTGACAAGGGTTTTAAAAGTAAGTATCATAAAAGTGGTTCAACAAGCAATTACATATTATCTTTAAACAAATGAAATATTTTAAAAATCAGTAAAATTCAGTAAGGAAACATCATTTATTAAAAGGATCTAAATTATAGAATTGAAAAATTCCATAATAGAAATAGAAAACTGCTAGATGGGCTAATATTGAATGGAGACAACAGAAAATAAAACCGGTGAACTCGAGAATAGACCATGAAATTCATCTATTCTAAAAAATGTAGAAAATAGAATTTAAAAAAAAAAAAGACTCAGGGACCTAGGGACAATAATAAAAGGTGCAACATTGGTATTATTATAGTCCTAGAAGATGAGAAAAAGAGTGAGGTTGAAAGAGCATCCAAAGAAATAGGGCTGAAATCTTCCCAGATTTGTCAAAAGATATAAATAAACCCACAGATTCAAAAAGGTAGCAAACAACAAATAATATAAAATCAAAAAATCATGCCAACTCACATCATAACTAAAACTCTGAAAACTAAAGGCAAAGGAGAGTCTCAAGAGCAGCTACAGAAACCTACATGTTACGACAGAAAATACCAAATTAAATGGCAGACAATTTCTCATCTGAAACCATGGAGTCCAGAAGGAAATACCAGAACATTTCTCAACTGCTGAAAGAAAAAAAAATTGTGAACTGAAAATTCTATACCCAACAAAACTATCCTTGGGAATGAAGGAGAATTCTCAGATGAAGTAAAACTAAAGGAACTTATCGCTAGCAGACCTATTCATAAAGGACGGCTGAACAAATTTCTTCAACTAAAAAGGAAACAACAATAAAAAAATCTCAGATATTCAAGAAGGAAGAACTATGGAAAGACTAGAAATGTGAATAAACATAACAGACTTCCTTCTCCTAATGATTTTTCTAAATCACATGTGATGACTGAAACAAAAGCTACTGACACCATCTGCCATACAAGTTAATAATATTTAAAAGTGGAAATATTTTTAAATTTATTTTTAAATTTTTTTTGTTTCAATAGGTGTTTTGGGGGAACAGGTTGTGTTTCATTACGTAAGTTCTTCAGTGGTCAAATTCTGATACTTTGGTGCACCCATCAGCCCAGCAGAGTATACTATATCCAATGTGTAGTCCTTCACCACCCCCACCCTTTCCCCTGAGTTTCCAAAGTCCAATGTATCATTCTTATGCCTTTGCATCCTCATAGCTTAGCTCCCACCTATGAATGAGAACATACAATGTTTGATTTTCCATTCCTGACTTACTTCACTTAGAATAATAGTCTCCAGTTCCATCCAGGTTACTGCAAATGACATTATTTTGTTCCTTTTTATGGCTGAATAGTATTAAATATATAATACTGAGTAGTATATATATGTATATATATATGTCATATATAGATATATCACATTTTCTTTATCCACTTTTTGATTGATGGGCATTCGGGCTGGTTTCATATTTTTGCCATTGCAAATTGTGCTGCTATAAACATGTATGTGCAAGTATCTTTTTCAAATAATGACTCTTTTCCTCTGGGTAGATACCTAGTAGTGAGGTTGCTAGATCAAACAGTAGATCCACTTGTAATTCTTTAATGAATCTTCATACTGTTTTCCATAGTGGTTGTACTAGTTTACATTCCAACTAACAGTATTGAAGTATTCCCTTTTCACCATATCCATGCCAATATTTATTACTTTTTGATTTTTTTTATTATGGCCATTCTTGCAGGAGTGACGTGGTATAGCATTATGGTTTCAATTTGCATTTAAAAGTGGAAATTTTTTCTAAAAGGAGGATCTAAATGTAAGTAACATTTCCACACTTTACTCAAAGTTGCAAAATGTTATTAATAGACATTTTGATATTATGTTATCTTCAGCAACAACTAAGAAAACTATACAAAATTATATACCCCAAAACACTATAAATAATTCAGCGTAAAATTCTTTAAAATGTTCAAGAAGGAAGAACTATGGAAAGACTAGAAAAGTTCAGTTTCCTTTGAGGCTTCCTCATTGACTGGTGGATTATTTAGATTATTTGGAAGTATGGTATTTAATTTCCAAGTGTTTAGAAATTTTGTCTTTCATCTTTCTCTTCTCTTCCTTTTCTGATTTCTAGTTTGATTTTGCTGTAGCCAGAAGGCATACTTTGGATAATTTAAATTCTTTTATATTTGTGGGGGTTTGTTTCATGGCTCACAATTTGGCTTATTTTGGTGAATTTTCCATAGGCCCTTGGAAAAAATGCATATTCTGCTGTTGTATGGGTGGAGTATTATACATATGCCAATGAGATTCTGACCGTTGATTGTATTTTTCAGAGAAAATAAATGAAATAAAAAGCTATTTCTTTGGAAAAATTAATAAATTTTAGCAAGAATGTCAAATATAAAATAAGAAAAACACAACTTACCAGTATCAGGAATAAAGAATGAATATTCCTATGGATCCTGGAACCCTAAAAAAAATTGTATGAGAATAATACAAACATTTTCTTCATAAATTCAACAGTTGAGGAAAATGGCTGTTACTACAGGTGTACACCACTATGCTCAGCTAGTTTTTGTGTTTTTAGTAGTGATGGAGTTTCACCATGTTGGCCAGGCTGGCCTTGAACTCCTGACCTCCAATGATTCACCTGCCTCAGCCTCCACTCCTTTAGGAGTGTTACATTAATAATAATGTAATCGCGGTGGCTCAAGCCTGTAATCCCAGCACTTTGGGAGGCCGAGGTGGGTGGATCACGAGGTCGAGAGATCGAGACCATCCTGGTCAACATGGTGAAACCCCGTCTCTACTAAAAATACAAAAAATTAGCTGGGCATGGTGGCACGTGCCTGTTATCCTAGCTACTTGGGAGACTGAGGCAGGAGAATTGCCTGAACCCAGGAGGCAGAGATTGCGGTGAGCCGAGATTGCGCCATTGCACTCCAGCCTGGGTAACAAGGGTGAAACTCCATCTCAAAAAAAATAAATAAATAATAATAATAATAATAATGTAATCATTTGTTACATGTATGTAACAAATTATAATAATGTTACATAAATTTCATTTTTGTAACATTACTCAAATGGGAAAATTATAGAAATGGAAAATAGATTAGTGATTGTCATAGGGCTATAGGTGTGGGAGAAGCAGTGCGAGAAACTCTCACGGCATGGAACTATTGTGTATCTTGACTTCTTCAATATCAGTCTGTGGGTTTTATAGTTTTACAAGATGTTACTATCATATAAAGGACACATGGGAAAACACCGTTGTTTCCTACAACTGCACATAAATCTACAGTTATCTTAAAATCACGCCTGTAATCCCAGCACTTTGGGAGGCCAAGGCGGGTGGATCACAAGGTCAAGAGATCGAGACTACCTTGGTCAACATGGTGAAACCCCGTCTCTACTAAAAATACAAAAACTTAGCTGGGCATGGTGGGGCATGCCTGTAATCCCAGCTACTCAGGAGGCTGAGACAGGAGAATTGCCTGAACCCAGGAGGCGGAGGTTGCGGTGAGCCGAGTTGCGCCATTGCACTCCAGCCTGGGTAAACAAGGGTGAAACCGTCTCAAAAAAAATAAATAAATAAAATAAAATAAAAAATAAAGTTTTTTAAAGGCACAGACATTTGGAAAACATTTTGACAGACTATTATAAAGTTAAGCATATACTTACCACTTGACCCAGCAATTTACTCCTAGGTATTTACCCAAGAAAAATTAAGATGTATGTTCACATTTAAAAACCTATTATTTATAATCACCAATAATAATAAAAACTGGAAACGACTCAGATGTCCATCAACTGGTGAACAGATTAACAAATTGTGCACACACACCCATACAATAGAATTCTACTTAACAGTAAAAAGAAAATATTGATTATTGATACATGTAGCAACACAGACGGATTGTGTGATTTTCAAAAACCATAGAAAAAAGTCAGGCCTTTGGGTTGAAAGGATCCACAAATACTAAGCAGAATAACAGAATAAAATTGCAATTAAAGTTACCTCCTCTGGGAAATTCAGGGTTTCAAGAATAAGATAGAACCCTAAAAGCTTCCAGGAAAAAAAAATGTTCCTTACAAAAGAAAAAGGATCAAATTGTCACCTGACTTTTTTTGAGTAAGGATCATATTGGCACCTGCCTTTTTGTTTTGGAATGTATCATCAAATTTTGAGATAGAATTATATTAAATTTACATTTCTGTACCAAGCCAAAATATCAGTCAAGCTTTAGGGTAAAATAAACTAAAATAATAACTCAAGACTATTAGGCTATAACAAACCACAGTGCACAAAGAAATTAGTAAAGTTTATAGTTGAGTCTAATTAATTGACTGAAAGAAAATTAGACAACAAACAGAATAAAATCTCTATTGATAATGATATTGGAGGTGGTGGAAGACAGGTTGAGAAGGGGTGAGAATTAAATAGTAGAGAGAAGATATTAATTAATTTTAGACATCAAAAGAAAATATTAAGATTTTCAGAGTAAATACAATTTTTTTGAGATGGGGTCTTACTCTGTCACCCAGGCTGGAGTGCCGTGACATGATGATAGCACAGTGCAGCCCTGAACTCCTTAGCCAGGCATGGTGGCTTGCACCTGTAATCCCAGCTACCCGGGAGGCTCAACAATCGCCTGCCTCAGCCTCCCAGGCAGCCAGGACTACACCATGCCTGGCTAAATTTTTAGAAATTTTTTGTAGGGATAAGGTCTCACTATGCTGCCCAGACTAGTCTCAAACTCCTGGTCTAAAGCTGTCTTCCCACCTCAATCTCCCAAAGTGCTGGGATTACAGGCATGAGCCAATGCATCCAGTACAAACTAACTTTATTTCTTTTCTTTTATTGTGCTTTAGGTTCTGGGGTACATGTGCAGATCATGCAGGGTTCTTGCATAGGTATATACATGGCAAGGTGGTTTGCTGTCTCCCCACGTTATCCCTCCCCACCCTCCCCAGCCCCTGCTGTCCCTCCCCTAGCCTCCCCTACAACTGACCACAGTGTGTGACGCTCCCCTCCCTGTGTCCACATGTTCTCATTGTTCAACACTCACCTATGAGTGAGAACATGTGGTGTTTTAAATCTCTATTCTGTGTCAATTTCCTGAGAATGATGGTTTCCAGATTCATTCATGTCCCTACAAAGGACACAAACTCAACATTTTTTATGGCTGCGTAGTATTCCATAGTGTAGATGTGCCACATTTTCTTTGTCCAGCCTATCGTCGATGGGCATTTGGGTTGGTTCCAGGTCTTTGCTATTGTAAACTGTGCCGTGATTAACATACGTGCAGCACAAACAAACTTTAAAAAGATGTTTTCGCAATGGCTCACACCTGTAATCCTAGCACTTTGGGAGGCCGAGGTGGGTGGATCACGAGGTCAAGAGATCGAGACCATCCTGGTCAACATGGTGAAAACCCGTCTCTACTAAAAATACAAAAAATTAGCTGGGCATGGTGGCGCATGCCTGTAATCCCAGCTACTCAGGAGGCTGAGGCAAGAGAATTGCCTGAGCCCAGGAGGCGGAGGTTGCATTGAGCCGAGATCGCGCCATTGCACTCCAGCCTGGGTAACAAGAGCGAAACTCCGTCTCAAGAAAAAAAAAAAAAAAAAAAGATGTTTTAACTGCCAAACCACTGGAAGAAAAACATGGATGTGAATATATAGAGAAAGCTCTAGAAGGAAACACATCAAACTGACAATACTGAATTTCTATAGAGAGTATGAGGGAGGGATATGGGGGTTAGTCTGAGGGACTTCAGCCATATCTGTAGCATTTTAGCATCTACAAGAAATGTATTCATTCTTGTACAGATTGTACAGATCTAAACAATCCTTGATTTGATTGTCAAAGACAGAAACAAATATTTGAAAGGCCAAGGCGGGTGGATCAGTTGAGGTCAGGAGTTCGAGACCAGCCTGACCAACATGGTGAAACCCCATCTCTACTAAAAATACAAAAAAATTTTAGCTGGGTGTGGTGCCAGGCACCTGTAATCTCAGACACTTGGGAGGCAGAGGCAGGAGAATTGTTTCAACCTGGGAGGCAGAGGTTGCAGAGAGCCAACATCATGCCATTGTACTCCAGCCTAGGCAACAAGAGTGAAACTCGGTCCCCCCCAAAAATATATATATATATATATAGTCAATGCTAGAGGAAATTTGAAGAAGGCAACGATTTTACTCAGCATAAACTGGGATATCATTTGTGAAAGTTTTGCAGTAAGCATTAAATGTGGGCCAACATTCAATACCCATTTAGTGGTACAATACACTAAATATTCGTTGTAAAATTTAACTAAATAAAATAAAGTACCGATAGAATGATAAACGTCATCACTGCCCAAAAAATCATCAGTTTTAACATAGCAGTGCATTTTTAACTAGTTTTATTTACAAATATACCTACACAAAAAGACATAAAACAGATAAATACCAAGAGACATGGGGCTAGCTTTATTCACAAAATAGGAATTTCTTGTGTTTTTTTCTTACTGATTTGAAATTATATTTATTGGACTTTTGTAGTCTATTTGTTCTCCCACATACTCAAACATATTTACAAACCAGCCAATAGTCTTCAAAAGTATCATTCTTAGTGGCTGAATAATATCCCATACATGGCATGTACCATAACAATTTATGATATGAATATTTAAGTAGTTTTTAATTTTTTGCTAATTTAAGTAAAATCATACTGAACATCATTATACTTACATATGTGTGGGCGTCTGTGATTCTTTCATTTAAGTAATTTCTTAAAATTGAACTGCTGATCTAAAAATTTTTATGCTTTTTAATGCTTTTCATTTTTAATGCTTTTTTCTTTTTCTTTTGTTTTTTTTTTTGTTGTTTTTTTTTTTTTTTTTTTGAGACAGGATCTCACTCTCTCACCCAGGCTGGAGTGCAGTGATGTGATCATAACTCACTGCAGCCTCGACCTCCCAAGTTCAAGCAATCCTCACACCTCAGCCTCCCAAGTAGCTGAGACTACAGCACAGGCCACCACCTACTGCTAATTTTGCATTTTTTTTTTTGTAGAGACGGGGTTTTGATGTGTTGCCCAGGCTGGTCTTAAACTTCTGGGCTGAAGCAATCCACCCACCGTGGCCTCCCAAAGTGCTGGGATTCCATGTGTGAGCCACACAGTGCCCAGCCAACATTTAACACACATTACAAAACTTTCACAAAATATATCCCAGTTGATACTGAATAAAATCTTCTTCTTCAAACTTTCTCTAGCATTGATAATATTTTTTGTCTTTGATAATCGAAGGATTGCTCAAATCTGCCTATCTTTGATAACTACTGAGATTTAGCCATCTTTAAATGGTTTCATTGTCTACTTATATTTCTAATGTCACTAATTGCCTGTTCATTTTGTTTGATAATTGGTTTTTATTTCTTATTAATCTCTAAATGTTATTAATAAGAAACATCATTATCCCTTTGTTGTGTTTATTTTAAACAATTTTGACAACTTAGTTCCCCTTTAATTTCATTTGTGATGTCATTTGAAAAACAATTTCTGTTTTTATGTCCATTTTTCACCTCTTTCTCTGCCTTCGATGTCACATTGAGAAGGCTAATCTCACTATCACATCAACATCTTCCTGATACCTCTTCTTTTGTGGTTTCATTTTCCACACTTGAATCTTCATTATACCTGTGACCGTCTAACTTTATGATAAGCCTCTGTAAGGGCTTTGTATATATTAACTTGCGTGATCTTCCCAACAGCCTATAAAGTAAGTACAACAGCTATCTCCATTTCACCATTTTAGGAAACAGGAAACTGAGACACAGAGGGTAGGGAACTGAGAAACCTGCTCAGGGACACCCAGATGGTAGAATGGGGATTCGAACCCAGGTATCTAGCTTCAGAATTGGCAGAACATTGACTGATGTCCTGCTGTCTCCCAGTACACCTACATGCACTTTGGTGAAAAACACAAGGCACTATTTTCTTTTAAAAAGGAAGTCTGAGGCTGGGTGCAGTGGCTCACACCTGTAATCACAGCACTTCGGAACACTGAAGCAGGAGGAATGTGTCCCACCCTTGCTGAGTCCAGGAGTTCAAGGTCATGGTGAGTCATGGTTGTGCTATTACACACTCCAACCTAGACAAACAGAAGGAGATCTTGTCTCTAACGAATGAATGACTGTATTTATGAATAAATACATAAATAAAAATAAAGTTGAGTCTATGGATTTTATATCATACTATACAAATTATGCTATTGCCTTTTTGATCAAATGTCAATATCTCTTGATTGTCTTTCCACATGAAATCATATAAATCAACTTCAATTTTTTTAAAAAACTACAATATGGTATGATCTACTACAGTTTACTTAACTCTTCTATCAGAGTATAGTTAGGTTGTTTTTAGCCTTTCACCACCAGTAAGGCTGCAAAGAACATCTCTAGCATGACTGCCTGCACATTTTTGTGAAAGTTTCTCTTGTTGCTGTTGGTTTTTCTCATTCATGTGATATGTGCTTTTTTTGTTTTTTTAAACAAGGTCTGACTCTGTCACCTAGCCTGGAGTGCAGTGGTGGAATCATGACACAGCAAACTCACCGCAGCCTCTGTCTTCTGGGCTCAAGCAATTCTCCTGCCTCAGTCTCCCAAGTAGCTGACACTACACCTAAGTGTCACCATGCCTGGCTGTCCTTTTCATGTTTTGTAGAGACAAGATCTCACTATATTGCCCAGGCTGATCTCCAACTCCTGGGCTCAGGTGATCTTCCCAAATTGCTGGGATTACAGGCATGAGCCGCCATGCCCTGCCTGCATTTTTAAATTAACAAATACTCCCAGATTGCCCTCCCAACTATCTGAACCAATTTATGCCCCAATAAGCAAAATATGAGAGCACTTGTTTCTTTATGACATCCTGACAGTTGATACTATCCAGCTTCTTTTCAACATAATGAGTGGAAAATGGTATCTCCTTGTGCATTGTTTGGGATGTTTCTCACTATTAGTGAAGCTGAGCAACTTTTTTTTTTTTTTTTTTTTTTTTTTTTTTGAGACGGAGTTTTGCTCTTGTTATCCAGGCTGGAGTGCAATGGCGCGATCTCGGCTCGCCCCAACCTCCGTCTCCTGGGTTTAGGCAATTCTCCTGCCTCAGCCTCCTGAGTAGCTGGGATTACAGGCACGCGCCACCATGCCCAGCTAATTTTTTGTATTTTTAGTAGAGACAGGGTTTCACCATGTTGACCAGGATGGTCTCGATCTCTCGACCTCATGATCCACCCGCCTCGGCCTCCCAAAGTGCTGGCATTGCAGGCCTGAGCCACCGCGCCCGGCCCGCTGAGCAGCTTTTTATGCTTATCTTCCATTTTGGTTCCCCTTTTATTCATTGCCTGTTTGCATATTTTTATTATTAACCTTTTGGATTAAGAATCTTTTTCTTATTGATTTACAAATGTTTACATATATTTTGAATGCTGATGCTTTGTCTTTTGCAAATGTAAATATTTTCCACCAGCATGTGTTCTTTTAATCTTGTTTATGGTGTCTTTTTTTGTTTATAGTATCTTTTGTCATAGAGAAGCTGTAATTTTATTTGGGCAAACTTATCATATTTTCTTTTGTGGTTTATATGCCATATTTTCCTTCACTCAGTTTGCAGGTTTTATTTTTGTGTAACATTTAGCTCTTTAATCCATCTGGAATTTACTGTGGTGACTAGTGTAATTTAAAAATATAATTTTACTTTTACAAATAGTATCTAATTTTCCACACAATTTATTCTTTCCCCTGCTAATATGAAATGCCAATTTTTCTCAAAATTATATGTATATCTACAGGGATCTGTTTCTGGACTCATTACGTTGTTCTAGTTAAATTTTTAACTTTAATACCATTCTACTTCAATTAATACAGCTTTAAAATATACATAGATCTTTAGTAAGGTGACTGCACCTCGTTTTCCTTCTAAATTATCTTTGTTATTCTCATACATTCTTCACTCTTCATATGAATTCTATAATCAGCTAGTCAAGTTCCATATAAATGCTGTTGGACATCGAATTTTTAGATTGGGTTGGGGAAAATACCTATCTTTACAATATTAAGCACTCTCATCCAAAATTAAGGTATATAACTTATTTGGACCTATTATGCCCCTCAATAATCTGAGGTTTCTTCCTAGATATTTTACAGTTTTTATTACTATTCGAATTGGGTAATTTTGTCTATGACTTTTTCTAAAAAGATAATACTGTTGTATTAAAAACTATTAGTGTTTATGTGTTTATTTTGTATTGGGCCACTTTATAATACTTTCTTATTAGTTTTAATGGTTTCTCAACTGATTATCTTGTCCTTCCTAGGGAGCTTGGCTGAAAAAAACAAAATGACACTATAAGCTCTTCCTCCATTATTCACGTGCCATTTTTATTTTTTCTTGTTGTATAGCATTGGCAAAGACCTTCAATACAATATTGAATATAAAAGTGAAAGGAAACCTTGTCTTGCTCGTGACTGAAATGGAAATTGTTCTCATGGTTTCACCACTGCTAAGTTTCTAGTAGAAATCTTTACTTTAATAATGGAAGTTTTCTTCTATTTTTCATGTGCAAGAATTTTTGAGTGCCTGGGGAGGCATCTGTTTGCTTATCATGAAATAGTAAATTGGAAAAAAATGTCTTGACTTCTGTTATGATTTTAATATCAAACTTATACAAGGCTTCTAGAATGAATTGAGTACCTTCCCAATTTATAACATAAGAGTTATCTATTTCTTGATGGTGTTATAGAATGAAATAATAAAACCGTCTGGACTTGATGTTTTCCCTAAATGTATATTTTTGACTGGCTTTCTAATTTTCTCAATAGAAATAGCATATTTAGACTTTCTATTACTTCTTGAGCTAATTTTCCAAATCATGCATTTCATCTAGGTTTTTAGTTATTAGTACAAAGATACTATCTTACAAAATGTAATTCCTTCTCTATCTGTAATTACATCTTATCTCTGTTCCCATGCTGTGTATTTATGCTCTCTTTTTTCCTTAAATTTGGAGAAGGTTTTATTGATCAACTCTACTAGATTTGTTGCTCTTGTTTATTTTATTAATGTCATCTTATTTTTATTAATTCCTTTCTTCAACTTTCTGGAGATTTGATTTTTTTGTTCTTTGTAATCTCTTGAATATTATGCTTGGTTCATTTGATTTCAATTTTGCTCACTTTCTGATGTGTGCGTTTAAGTTCATAAATTTTCCTCTGATAACTGCTTTGGCCACATCTCAGAGGTTTTAATATTTAATGCTCTATTGCTTATTTCTAAATAGTTTGTAATTTCCACTTTTTATTTCCTTATTAACAGAAGACTTTTTATAAGCATTTTTATATTTATGAGAATGGAAATTTATTTAATCTCTCCTTTAGTTATTGTCTCATTTGTTCATGGAATGGAACTTACATATCCATACTTCTTAGAATTTGATGAGATTTTCTTTGAAATCTAATACATTATCAATTTGTGTGATTCCTGTGTATGTCAAAAGAATGTGTACTATAAGCTTGTCGATTCAGTTGTTTATTGTGTCATTTCAATTCTGTGTCATTATTTTGTCTATTTGAAATATTCATTTCTTAGAGAACTATGAAATTCATCCTTCTATTCATTTTTGCTTTGTATTTTCCAAAGCAACTTGTAAAGGACACAAAGATTTATAATTATATCTTCTTGGTGGCTGCTCTTTTTTCACATTATGAACTATTCCTCTATGTACACTAATGTGCCCCCTCTGACTTCATATGACTCATAAATCATATTACAAATTTTAATGCAATTAGGCTTACATCTTAACTCTGTTTCTTTCCATTGATTTAACTGATTATTTTGGGGCAAATACCACACCATTGTCTACTGTGGCTTATAAGTTAATTTTTATCTGATAGTTGAATTATTGATTACTCTAACATTATTCATTCTTCCACATTTATGTTTATTTTGTAAAACTACCAACAGAATCCAATTTAAAATGTTGAGTGAAGTGCCAGATTCAGTGGCATATGTCTGTACTCCTAGGGGCTCAGGAGGCTGAGAAGGGAGGACTGCTTGAGCTCAGAAGTTCAAGTCCAGCCTGGGTAATATAAAAAGATCCTGCCTCTCCATAATTTTTCAATTTTTTTCAATTATTGGAAAAGAATTACTTACAAATCAACTTGGGGGCATTTCTCTTTATGTAGCACTTAAGGCTATTTATATGCACCTCAGAAAAAATGTATTTCCTTCATATGTATCTGGTCCACTTCTTAAGTTTGGGGATTCTTTTTTTTTTTTTTTTGGTATTTTATATTTTGTGTCTTCAATATAAACAGAAGATTTTTTTCTTATCTTTTATCTCTAACAGTTATTCCCAGCATAATATGTAGGACACTTTTTATTTGCATATATCTGTTTTATTATTAGACATATCACTGATATGGCATAGGAGTATTTGAGATAATGTTCTTTGGATTTTCCAGATTCTCATAAAATAGGAAGAATTTTGAATTGACCATTTCAATACTTATTTCTCAATTTTTTTCTTTTGACTGTCACTTTTATTATATCATTATCTAAGACTTGTTTTGTTACCATAACAAGAATTCCTCCAACTTTTTATTTTATTTTTATTTTAAATTCTGAGGTACACGTGCAGGTCGTGCAGGTTTGTTACATAGGTAAGCATGTGCCATGATGCTTTGCTGCACCTATCAAGGTATTAAGCCTGGCATGCATTACCTATTTTTCATGATGCTCTCCCTGCCCTGTCCTCCCCTGACAGGCCCCAATGTGTGTTGTTTCCCTCCCTGTGTTCTCATTGCCCATCTATGATAGACTGGATAAAGAAAATGTGGTGCATATACACCATGAAATCCTATGCAGCCATAAAAAGGAATGAGATCATGTCCTTTGCAGGGACATGCATGAAGCTGGAAGTCATTATCCTCAGCAAATTAATGCAGGAACAGAAAACCAAACACCACATGTTCTCACTTACAACTTTTTATTTTTAGGTATTTGTAGCCTGTTGTTTTAAGATAGATTATCTTTATCATATAAACCAGAATGCTCACATTGGTGCTATCAATATTCGGGGCTGGATAATTCTTCGTTGGGGGAGGGAGAGCCCTTTCCTGAACGTTGTAGGATATTTAGCAGCACACTTACCCTCTACCTACTACAGACCAGTAGCACCACCTCCAAGTCATGACAATCAAACCGGTTTCCAGGTACTGCCTCCTGAGAGGCAAAAATGTCCCTGAAAGAGAAACACTAATGCAATGCATTATCCTTCTCTTCTTATTTTAATCATAGCTTTTGGCAGGACTGATGTTGAATTTTGTCCGATGTCTTTTCGATGTGATAAATGTTTAATTATATATTTCCTGATTTGGTGCCATCCTTACAGTAGTGGAGAGAGGCTTCATTCGTCAAGGTTTGTTATTTTTAATGTAAGGTTAGCATTCATTTTGTATGAGTTTTACCTCTATGCTTATGTGTGAGGTTGACCTGTAGGTTTTGTTTGTTTGCCACGTTTGTCAGGTTTGAGTACAAAAATAATGCTCGGTTGGTAATTAGCAGGATTACCTTTTGTTCCTTAAGACATCTAAATCAATCTCCTATACAACCATCCATTTTACCATATTTGTACATTCTTCCTCTGTTATTCAACTACTCTACAGTTAAGATTAGCAATTTGTACCACCATGAGATACCCTCTCACACCACTCAAAATGGGGATTATTAAAAAGTCAAGAAACAACAGATGCTGGCAAGGCTGTGGGGGAATAGGAACGCTTTTACACTGGTGGTGGGAATGCAAATTAGCTCCACCATTGTTAAAGACAGCGTGGTGATTCCTCAAAGACCTAGAACCAGAAATGCCATTTGACCCAGCAATCTCATGACTGGGTATAAACCCAAAGGGACATAAATCATTCTATTACAAAAATACATGCACATGTATGTTCATCGAAGTACTATTCACAATAGGAAATGCATGGAATCAACCCAAATGCCCATCAATAATAGACTGGATAAAGAAAATGTGGTACATATACGACATGGAATACTATGCAACCATAAAAAGGAAAGAGATTATGTCTTTTAGAGACATGGATGACGCTGGAAGCCATTATCCTCAGCAAACTAATGCAGGAACAGAAAACCAAACACCACATTTTCTCTCTTATAAGTGGAAGCTAAACAATGAGAACACATGGACACAGAGAGGGGAACAACACACGCTGGGGCCTGTCGGGGGACAGGGTAGAGGGAGGGAGACCATCAAGATAAATAGCTAATTCATGCTGGGCTTAATACCTAAGTGATGGGTTGATAGGTGCAGCAAACCACCATGGCACACATTTATCTATATAACAGACCTGCCCATCCTGCACATGTATCCCCAGAACACAAAATTAAATTAAATTTTTAAAAATTAGTAATTTGAAATTTCCTAGAAAGTCATTTATTTCAGCAAAATTTTCTATGATAATATATCTATATTTTCTACCACTTTTTAATTTTTTGGAATACATGTATATTCTTTTTTATTTCTAATGTTTGTACACGTGTTTTCTCACTCTGTTTTACTTAAGTAACTTGTCAGATGTCTTTGACAAATTCTAATTCTTAGACTTGGCAACATACTGTCTGTTTTCTGATTTACTAAGTTATGTTGTATCTTTACCAATATCTTTCTAGTTTATTGCATTGATGTCTTTCTAATCTATTGTGAGTTAAAAGCTTAATTCATGCATTTTTATTCTACATTCAATAATGTTGGTGTTTAAGGCTATGTGTTTTCTCCTGAATATAGCTTGGAGCATACCTCATAAGGTTGATATATGGTATTCTCATTGTAATTATTTTCTAAATTCTCTCCAAATATAGTTGTGATGTCCTCTTTGATCTGAAAGATAATTCAAAGATGTCTTAATAATTTTAGAAATTGCTCATTAAAGTTTGCAGTTACCCGCCTTTGTTGATTTTATAAAGTAAGGGATCTGCCCACTTTTTGATTCTTTGAATATATCAACCTTTTTTATAGCCAATATACACTATTTAGTGAATATTTCATAGGCTTTAATGTAGTCTCTCATTTGGAAAAAAACTCAATTTAAGAAACAACTTTATTATTTGAAATCATCTAAATCCTTGGATTCCTTGCCTACTAGATCTGCCAAATGCCAAAAGAGATGTCTTAAAGTTTTTCATCACAACTGTGAATCTCTCCACTTCTTGTACTTCTAACAATCTTGTTACTACATCTTACTGCAATGCTATTTGGCAAATTAGGATCCACGACTAGTTCAGTCCAGTGGCCTGCAAGCCCAGTGAAGACAGGAATCACATCTGACTTGTTAAACGTTGAGTCCCAGCCCCTGGCCCAGTATTTACTAAATAATTCTAGGAATCAGTTGACAAGTGATGGAGATTCAGTGTTAAGTATATGCCCTTCAACAAATATACTTTACCTATAAGATCTAGTGTTTCTTACCCTCAATTCTACTTTGTCTGATGTCTAGAAAGATAGAGAATGGATTTTTTTGGAAATAGGATTTCACCCTGTTGTTCAAGCTGGAGTGCAGAAGCATGATCATAGCTCCCTGAAGCCTCAACCTTCTGGGCTCAGTGGATTCTCCCACCTCAGCCTCCTATGTAGTCGGGACTACAAGCATGCACCACCATGCCTGGCTAACTCCTTTTTGCTTTTTGTAGGAACGGATTATCACTATATTGCCCAGGCTGGTTCAGAACTTCTGGGCTCAAGTGATCTTCCAGCCTTGGCTTCCCAAAGTGCTGGGATTACAGGCGTGAGCCATCACATCTGGTCAATGCTGTCAGTGTTTGTCCCTATATTTTGTTGGTTTGTTTTACCTGATATATATTACATATCTTGTTACTGGGTTTTGGTGGGTTTTTCTGTTTTTTGCTTTTGTTTTGCTTTGCTTTTTCGTGTTTCTTTATCTGCCCCATCCTTAGTTCTATAAAATCTATTTTCTTTGTGATTGTCTTTAATATACAGAGATACAGTTTCGAATTTAAGCAGCAAATGGTTTCAAGTGTTTCCAGAGTATTACTTCACCTCTACATTTAACTCCTATATTTTTCTGATTTTCAGGTCGGAGAGGCAATTAAATATTTTAGTTCTTCTTTTTAACACAATGTAGTTAACACATTTTTATTCTCCTCTTCCAGACCCCATGCTACTATTTCTTCTCCAACTACTCCTCAGACACTTATTAAACAAACTAGGATTTTATAGGTTGACTATTATTAATTTTTACACAATAGGACCTCTCTTTGGAAGTGAATTTTTAACACTTGAATTCGGTTTTTTGAATAATGTCTCAATTATCTAGAGAGCATTTTTTTGAAGTATAAATGAAGTTTATCCTTCTTCTAGGTGAAGCTGCACCTTTCACCCCTCCACCAGACATTTCTTTGCTATGAACACACAGGGTGCTGGGGAGACACAGGATTCCCATAGGCAGTTCTTGTTCTCCTATGGGCCAAGTAGTTTGAGTGCCCAAAGCTAGCTCCCTGAGAATGGTTGTGGGTGAGGAAGCTGAGAGCAAAGTATCCACTGGAAGCTGGTAGAGGCTGAGCATGTGGCTCATGCTGTAATCCCAGCACTTCAGGAGGCTGAAATAGGAGGATCAGTTGAGCCCAGAAATACTTCTGGGCACTGTAGAGAAAAACCCCCTCTACAAAAAATTTTTGTAATTTTGTAAGACTAGCCTGGGCAGTGTAAAGAACCCCTCTCTCTTAAAAAAGTTTTAAAATTTAGCTAGGCATGGGGTTGCACACCTGCAATCCCAGCTACTCAGGAGGCTGAGGCTGGAGGATCACTTGAGGCCAGGAGTTTGAGACCAGTGTGGGCAACATAGCAAGATCCCATCTCTATAAAACATTTAAAAATTTTTAGTTGGGTGTGGTGGTGCCTGTTTGTAGTCCCAGCTACCAGGGAGGCTGAGGCAGGAGAATTACTTGGGCCCAGGAGTTCAAGTCTGCAAGTGAGCTATGATCATATCACTGCACTCCAGCCTGGGTGACAGAACAAGACCCTGTCTCAAAAAGAAGAAAGAAAAGAAAGAAAGAAAGAGGAGGAGGAGGAGGAAGAAGAAGAAGAAGCTGGTAGAGAAATTGGAGGAATCTGGACAGGGCACAATGAACGTCTGCTACACCAGCACACTAGTGCAAGCAGCAGGTGGGAGCCATGTCCCCAAAAACCCCCCAGTGGGCTAGGCTTGAGCCACAGCTGCACCTGCTGCTGGTGACATGCTAAGCCTGCCCTTCTCACCTGGCCTTCACACGTAGACTTATTCCCATCATCCGACTTTGCATCCGTTGCATTTCAGCCAAGGTTTCCATTAATGGGTTATTATATTATATCACCTGCAAAACAGAGAAAAGGAGGGCTGTTCTAAAATTCTAACATGAAAAGTGAGCGTGTCAAACGCAGAATGTGCGGACACAGCGACCATGGAGTTTACCACTTTATTAAAATTGTGATTGTTCACATAAAGACTCAACCAGGTCACATATTAATAATTATCACTGACAATCTTTAACATCAGCCAGAGCCCACAAGTGAAGCAATATTACATCTCCCGTTCTCATTTATCTTATTGCTTATGGCCCCTCTGTGGTCAGTACGCTGTGAGCTTCACAGACATTTAATTATGAGCACATCATAAATGTAGCTGACAGGGCAGAGGCTGCCGGGGGATGCTCCTGGCGAGGGGGTCACAGTGGAAAGTAGTTAGTTGATGCACCCTCCAGAACAGGGCGTGGCAAAGACCACTTCTTCACGTCGCCCCACTGCCGTTTCCTGTTCCCCACTGCAGAGGGGCAGTAGGCGGGAATGTGCTCAGTTATTGACAGCTCTCTTACTTTCAGAAGCGTCAGCCCACTTGCTTTAAAACCTGACCAGCCCCACAGTCTCTCCTGTCCCGCTTAGCTCTGAGAGTCTTTTGGCTTGCCTCTCTGTGTGTCTTTGGCTGTTTACAGAGCTCTCTAAATGTGGACTTCACTCTGATGCACATGAAGAAGGTGGACTTTCTCCCCATACTCCAGGGGTCCAGAAAGCCCACTGTCCCCTTCAGCTGTGCCCAGTGTCTTCTTTGCAAATCACTCAGCTCTAACAAAGTGCAGAGGACAGTGAGCGTTCCAAGAACATCCCCAGAACTCACCTCAATACAGGAAATCCCTTTCTACTATATCAAAAAGAGGGACTCTGCAGTACAAGCAGTGGAGTGGGGAGGGCTTTCCGTTCGTTTCTAATTAGCCACTGTCCTGATGTGATAGCTAAGGCGTCGTGCACTAATAAGGCCACACACCTCCCCAGTGGGCTTCGGAGAGCAGCAGAACTTCCCCGTGTCAGGTTTCAAAGCAACCGTCCTCGGAGGGTGGAGGTACAGATTCCTCCACCACCCCAGCAGGCTCGATGGGGAAGACAAAGCGTATAATAAGGGGCGCGCGATGAAGGGGCTCCGAGGAGAAAGCTGAAAAGTAGCTATCATGTTGGCAGATAAATTCTACACACAATTATTCATTCCTAGCCTCTTGACATGTAGATTAATGAGTTTGATAACCCAGGCTTCTAAGAAGTAGATTCCACTCTGTTCGCAGTCTTTCTCCCCCTCTACCTACAAACAGCACACAGGTCTATGGAGAAAAAAACAAATCGATACATTTGCAGTAGCCATCACTGCCTTCTGCGATTGGAGCCCTACGTCAAAAATATGATGCGCCTTCTCCTTCCTGGCCTGGGAGAAGCCAGTCATGGCCAGGCAGACCCTGGAGGGGACTGTGGGCTTCAGATCTTGGACTCCACTAAGTCCTGGACTTACTTTTAGTGGGCTGGGCATGGAGCATTTTCAACTCCAGCTCCGAGGGAAAAGGGCCATTTCTTGACACAGCAGCCGTAATCTTCTATTGTGCCTTAGGTTGAAGTCCCCACTGGCACAGTCCCAGGTCAGCACCCAGACACCCTCATCAAGAGGGAGCCATATGGAGAAGGGAATGATGCAGGAGCCGGACAGTCACACCTGCACCCATGCCAGGTATTTCCCTTAGGACTGGTGAACAGCACCAAACTCCAACCCAAGCGTAAGGAGTTCAAATCCTTGTAAAGAGAAATTGGGTTTGGTGTGCATTTATCAAGATTTAGTTTTTATGTTATGATCTCTACCACCCCCAACCCACAGTGATGCAGATTTTGGAGATGTATTTCAATCGTCCATTTTTTTTTATTTTCTCATTAGCCATTTAGCAAAAGCATTTCTAACTCCCAGCCCCATTTTATTTCCTTTTCATCACATTGGTGTTTATGTTGTAAAGATAGAACACATGGAGGTGGTAGAGAGGGTAGAGGGGAAGGCTTCTCACCTGATACCCTGCTAGCAGGCTTTATGGCTGCCATCCTCTGCCAGGCAAGCCCTCTGGGAAACAGAGTAGACCTCAAAAACCTAGAGCGGGGCTGGGTGTGGTGGCTTATGTCTGTAATCCCAGCATTTTGGGAGGCCCAGGCAGGTGGATCACTTGCGGTCAGGAGTTCAAGGCCAGCCTGGCCAATATGGTGAAACCCCATCTCTACTAAAAATACAAAAATTAGCCTGGTGTGGTGGCACATGCTGTAATCCCAGTTACTCAGGAGGCTGAAACATGAGAGTCACTTGAACCTTCGAGGCAAAGTTTGCAGTGAGCTGAGATTGCACCACTGCACTCCAGCCTGGATGGCAGACTCTGTCTCAAAAAGAAGGGGGTTGGGGAACCTAGAAGGAGTAGAGGGAGTTCTGTCTGGGTGCTGGGTGACTCAATGATTCACCTCCTCCAGTCATCACAGATTCAATGTGACCAGTTTAAGCATTTGAATTTCAACATAACTTCCATGCCACTTTGAAAAATACAGCCCTGAGCTACACAAAGAGGGAAAAGTCTCTTTCCCTTATTTGAGGAGCCAGGCTTCTCACAGAGTCTTGGGGTGAGGATCGCCAGGTTTAGCATAAAAAATTCAAGATGCCCAGTTACATTTGAATTTCAGATAAACAGGGAATCATTTTTTAGTATAAATATGTCCCAAATATGCACGGAACTAAAAAGATAATTTACCATATACTAAATACTAAGATAATATACCAAAACATATTTTAGTATTCGTATGTCCCATGCATATTTGAGACATATTTATACTAAAAAATTATTCAATATCTGAAATTCAAATTTAAGCAGACAACTAGTATTTCATCTGACAACCATCCCTATTCAGGGTGTCCTTGTGAAACTGCTCAGGGAGGAAACAGGGTGTGACCAAGGAGAAAAGCATGAAAATGGGCTCGAAATTCACGACAGCCACACCCAAGGGCATCTTCCATCCCTCCATCTGGCTTCTCCAAAAACATCCTGCTTCCTACTGAGCCCAGAGCCCAAAGCCCAAACCACCACAGAAAACTTGGACCATTGTTCCCGAGTAGATGAAAAGCCCCCAACTCTGGCTTCTAGGGCTCTGTATATAAGACTCTGCATTGGAGAGTATGGGGCTGGGAGGACACCAAGGTAGAGGTGTATGGGGCTCAAGCTGAGAGTATGGGGCCAGAGGGACACCACGGTAGCCCTCAAGAAACCACAGCCCATGGGATTGTCCTTGACAGCTGCCCTCCTGCTCCCCAAATACAGAACCTCCTACCTCGCCATGGCCTGGCTGGGCTTTTTCTAGAAGACAGCGGAGGTTTGAAGGTCCTACTCTCCCACCTGGCCTGGCAGAAATCCCAGAACAGAACTGCAGAACGCAATTGGGGCAGGGAGTGGGGAGCAAAGCCAGCACTGCTTCCTTTTTCAAATCAATTATGGCCAGACTGACTCATCTTCTCTCATAGACCAGAAAGTCCCACATCTTGTTGTTTCTTAATCATATGGAAGCCTAAATATAGACGTATCTGCAGAAGGACAAGCCTGAGAAAACCAGTATCCTTGTTCTCCCAGGGGAAAGCTCCATTATCACTCTTTTCTGCTGGATTTTAAGTTTGGGACCACGTCCCCAGTAGTGCACAGAGGATGCACCTGCCTGTCGGGGCAATGGCCGTAATTCAGACCTGCCTCCAGGACAGCTGCTGCACCTGGGTCCCCATCACACACTACTTACTTGCCTCTGGAATGATCTCCAGCTTCCAACCCAAGAGCAGTGTAATGAGAAGGAAGCCAGGCACCTCGGCCGCATCTCAGCAGAGTGCCTTTGTGAATGGAACCCTCGCTGATGTCTGGCCTTGAGCAGACACCCAAGGCTGCAGGCTCCAGAGAAGATCTCAGCAGAAGAGTCCCACTGAGCACCAGGCCGGGCACAGCAGAGTCAACCAGGCACCCAGGAGGGAGGAGAGCCCCCACAATGCTCTGGGTCTGTGTCCTCCTTCCCTTCATGCATTTCTGGAAGTAGCACAAAGGATGGCTTTATCGGAAAATAGCTTATTGCCCTTTGGGAAGGGTCTTGAGCCCAAAGTTTTCAAAAGCTGGGGCCATGAAGAAAATGGATCCGTGCTTCAGAGAACATAGATGCAAATGAGATAGCCATCCCTATGATCCAAATGAAAGTCAGTTTGTCCAGGGAAAGCATTTTAGAGGAGACCAAAGTTATATCAGAATAGCCACGAAAAGCTTTTGCAAACCACAGTTGTCAAATTTAGCAATGAGAATCATGAGACCAGGGAAGAGTGGCCAATAGCCTGAGATTCTTTGGTGCAACATGAGTGGTGGCAAAATCAGGATGTCATTGCCAGCCAACCAAAAGCCCAGGCCTCATACAGCAGGCAACCTGGGCAGCAGAACCTGGGCTTTAAGGCTAAAGGAGCTTCTGTCCGCTAACTCTCCCGCGGTCTCCATGCCATGCCCAAAACACAATCTAATGTCCTTTTGGCATCCCAAGACTAGAGTTGGAAACCTGGAGGCTCATAAGCCACAATACACCCCACGATCTCGTTTGGTTCACACAGTAGTGGGTAAATATTTGAATTAATTTCCAATATTTTAAAATCAGATTTTGGGCCAGTTGCGGTGGCTAACACCTATAATCTCAATACTCTGGGAGGCTGGGGTGGGCAGATCACTTGAGATCAGGAGTTCAAGACCAGCCTGGTCAACATGGTGAAACTCTGTCTCTACTAAAAATACAAAACTGGCCAGGTGTGGTGGCACATGCCTGTATCCCAGCTACTAGAGAGGCTGAGGCAAGAGAATCACCTGAACTTGGGAGGCAGAGTTTTCAGTGTGCAGAGATTGCACCACTGCACTCCAGCCTGGGCAACAGAGGGAGACTCTGTCTCAAAAAATAAAAATTAGCCAGGCGTGGTGGTGGGTGCCCATTATCTCAGCTACTCAGGAGGCTGAGGCAGGAGAATCACCTGAACCTGGGAGGTGGAGGTTGCAGTGAGCTGAGATCGCACCACTGCACTCCAGCCTGGCAACAGAGGGAGACACAGTCTCAAAAAAAAAAAAATCAGATCTTGCGGGAAAATACATATTTTAGGTTTCCCTTGAAAACTCAGATGATCTGACAACACTGGGCCTATGTCTGATTGACAGGAGCCAAAGGACAGCCTCCCTTAGATACAGCAAGTCCTTGCCAGTTCTCCACAGTCCCCAGCACTCCCTATTGTCTAACAGCTGCTCCATGGGTGGGTACACTGTGGAGGCACTGCCCTTGGCCCCAGAGGACCATAAAAGGAACACAAGCACCTCTGCCCTCCCCAGAAGCCTTTTCCCACTGGTCCCCTCCCATCTCTCAGAAGAACCATTATTCCAGGCACCTTTCCCTCCCATAACCACAGGTTACTCCACTTCAGGTCCCCAAGGCTTGTGATCTGCCATCTAGAACCCCAACAGAGGCATACGTCCATAAGATAAAAACCCCAGTGTCTTGGAAACTGTCTAGAAAATAATTTAAATAACAGACATCGCAGCATTTTTAGACAAGAAAAGCAAAATGTAACAAAGTCATGCCCAAGGCCCAAGGTTAAAGGCAATCCACATGGCAATAGTGAACACAAGAATGATGTGCCCATTTCACAGACTGTGGTGTTGGAGGTCAAAGTCCCATTTCTCCAGACTCTATTCCCTTTAATTTCCAGGATGAATGGTTCACCCATTGAGGAGGAGGGGAAGGAAGTTTCATCAATGTATAAGTGTTGAAGGGGGAAAAAAGTTCTGATTGGCTGATTCAGGAATTGGGATTCTGGGCAGAGCTTTACAAAAGGATAATGTATCTTTAAGCCTAGGTGCCCTTCAGGGAATGTATTGGATAAATGTCTTCTGAAAAGCCTGTAAATATTCCATCGCCTCACTGTCATTACTACCATGAAATGAAAATGAAGCATGAAAGAAATATAATTCCATATTCAGATGACAGCATTAGCCTCCATAAGCAAACTGAAATATTTATTAGTAAAATGTTCAGTATCTACGCCTGTAATCTAAAAAAAGGACCAAAATGTTTTATAATAAAAAAGAGATTGAATGCAGAGGTAAAATCTGGTTGGCTGATTTTATTGCTTATTATTAAATCCTGGCAAAACAATTATTTTTTTCTTTTCATTAGTAAGACACCCAAATTAAAACTCTGCCCTCCGGCTGCAAGGTTTACAGTAGTGATTAAAAACAAGGAATTGTGATGCATGGGGCTTTTGACAATGGCATAATCAAATTCATTCATATTGTTCAATCTTTCACTGACAAATATTTTTACAGTGAAATATACCAAACAAAGAATCACATACAACAACTATCAATACAGAGAAATTAGGAAAACCTTGTTATTATTTAAATACTGAACTGATACCACATTGCCATAATCTTGAATACAAACATTATACTGTAGTTAATTAGGGTAATTATTGTCTAGATTGTGCTTAGTTGTCTTATGTTGAATAGGATGTATGAATGATGCTTTTTGAGCTTTCTGTAATACCTAAGTGCCGTCAAACTACTTCGTGATAATTTAATAAGTTTTGATGGTATTTCCCATAAGTCAGAAAATACATCTGAATACAAGCTAAGAGATAAACATGGACCATAGGACTTGACCTCTGTTTCACCTTATTGAAAAAGAGGCGTAAGAGAGTCATTTAGTATACCAACGACACAGAGCATTGCTGCACCTGGAGCACATTCCTTAAAGGAAAGGGGAAAGGAAAAAAAAAAAACAGGGTCTTTGAAGTGAATGAAAAATTAGAAATTCAAGTGACCGCGATCAATTCTGAAACACTGCACAAAATTAATTACAGTTTGGCATCAGAAGCAAGAATGTAGATTTCAGACAGTCCGTGTCATTTATCTTGAGCCGCACAATATACAAAGCGATTAAAAGCCAAATCTGTCCCCACCTCCCAAGTCTAAGGCCTCTCAGAAGCTGTGAAGTACAAATGATTAACTCCAAATTATGCAAGGGACCGGGCAGCCGCTGCAGCTTGAATGGAGTGTGTGGCAAGTCGAAGACGCTGGAGAAGGACAGATTTGCGGCTCTTTATCAAAATCCGGTCTGGTCAACCCTTGACGGACTCCAGATAAATTGCCCAGGGATCTGACAGTGGCTGCAGAAAGCTGGCTCGGCAAAATCCGAATCTCTAATTTCTATCTGTTTTTAATTGCTTGCCTTAAATTTGCATTTTTATACAATTGGTTTAAAGGATTTATTCTATTCTATAGGCTACTCTGACCAAATTGCTTTCCATTTCACATAGAGTTGCAAGAACCTATCTTAGGAGATGGCGGAAGATGTGTGGCTTTTTAATCACTTTTAATACGCAAGCTCGGTGTCTTGAATACACCTAGGTTAGGGAGATCCCCTGCCCTCCCTGGCCCCTGGGATTAGTCCAAGAAGCTATCAGTGCCCAGGTGGCTCACAGATACCCTCAGCGCCTTCTCTCCAGAAGAACCCCACAGAGAAACGCAGCCACACCCTCCTTTCATCTAGGGCCCTGTTCTCATTAGCCCCCCTTTAGAAAAGGCAGGACATGCGTGTGTTCAAAATACATTTTATTCTGTTGTCAAAACTCACTCAGTATTAGAAAGGCTGACAGATTTTCCCGACACCAAGAAACCACACATGGAGTATCACACACACACACACACACACACACTCACACTCACACACTCACACACACACTCTCTCACACACACACACACACACTCACACACACACAGGCACAAGCTGGGTGCTGCTTCATTTAACCTTGCATTTGTAACCAGTTTATTAACACGAGGATTGCCAAGTGAAAAACTGTCATTTTAAGATTTGCAAATTGAGCCTCACCTCACAAACCCTTAGATTCTGAGCAATTGGCTTCGGGTTTCTAGGTGAAACCCGGGCTGCCCTCACCAGCTGTGACTGACTAAGCTGTACCTGACTTAACCCAGGTTCCCCTTCACCTGCCCCTACCGAATACTGTCAAGCCTTTCCCTGGGAATTTCTTAAACATGCCTGGAGACATCCCATTGCAGAAGCTTCTCTGCCACTCAGTCCTTCAGCTAAGCAAGTCTGTTTATCCCAGTGGTCTCAGACACAAATGGCTACTGGTCCAGGGAGGTGGCACAGGAGGGAGAAAGGCTGAGCTTGAGGAAGGTCTGTCTCCCATTTTCCCTGTTTTGTGGAAACAGACATTTCTTTATTTCCTGGAGCAAAAAAAAAAAACAAAGTAAGCAGGTACCAGGTGCAGTGGCTCACACCCATAATCCCAAAACTTTGGGAGGCTGAAATGCGTGGATCACTTGAGGTCAGGAGTTCAAGACCAGTCAGGCCAACATGATGAAACCTGCCTTTACTAAAAATATGAAAATTAGCCAGGCGTGGTGGTAAGTGCCTGTAATACAGCAACTCAGGAGGCTGAGGCAGGAGAATCACTTGAACCCCAGCAGGCAGAGGTTGCAGTGAGCTGAGATTAAACCACTGCACTCCAGACAGGGCAACTCTGTCTCAAAAAAAGAAAGAAAGAAAAAAAAAGAAACAGCAACTGGCCCTCTGCCCAGTGTCAGGGACACGAGGGAGTGGTGGGGACTGTGCCCGACTTTAAACACGTGATCCTTCTGAAGGGGGCAGCTGGATCTCTACTCACATACATGTTACCATGACGAAAAGAAGATCTGTGTTGCCAGAGACTGAATTTTCAGTGAAATCTGAATTCTTTCCAAAAATTTAAATGTCAATTCACATTTTAAAAGCAAATAAAAGAACACTCTACTGGCCAAATATAAACACTTGTGAGGGCCACATCCAATTTGGGGCCCCTGGCTTATGACCTCAGGTCCCTTCCTTTGCTGGATATAAGCACTGTCATTGTCAAATAGCTGCAAAGAAACATCTTAGGATTCCGAAGGGCAAATCACCCCCCGCACCCTATGATAGAAGAAGCATGCCATAACAGTGGTCCCTGAATTCCTCCTTGTCTTATGCTAACTGCCCCTGATGGTCTCACCTTGGAGTGACCCCTGGTGCCATAACCTTGAAGAACTTAAGGGCTCTGGTCCAGCTCAGGGTCTATCTCCATGGCACTCTCAGTCTCTGGAAGCAGCCTTGACGCCCTTTTTATTTTTTTAATCCTTGGACTTTTAGAGATGCCTAAAAATTGTGAGTCCAAAATGTGCAGGCAAAGGCCGGGCATGATGGCTCATTCCTGTAATCTCAGCACTGAGGCAGGTGGATCACCTGAGGTCAGGAGTTCAAGACCAGCCTAGCCAACATGGTAAAACCCTGTCTCTACTAAAAATACAAAAATTAGCTGGGCATAGTGGCACATACCTGTAATCCCAACTACTTGGGAGGCTAAGGCGAGAGAATCACTTGAACCTGAGAGGTGGAGGTTGCACTGAACCAAGATCAAGCCATTGCACTTCTGCTTGGGCAATGAGAGCAAAACTCTGTTCAATTAAAAAAAAAAATGTAAAGGTAAGTGTGTCCAAAAAAAAAAGAAAACAATGTGAAGGCAAAACCCAGACCACCCTACTCTCTGCAGCTCCAAGCTGGGTCATCCCCAGCTGAGTGCAAACCTTGGCTTCCACCCACACAGTCTCCCTGCTCCTGGAGCCTGGGCTGCGTTTTTCTAAACAGACTTCCCATTGCTATGAGCAGCTCAGTGGCACCTATTAGAGAGAGAAAGATGTGCTCTGCTACTGTTCGGTACCCTCAAGCTGCTTCCTGCCAATGCCCATCAGTAAGCCTTACAGAGCAAGGAGGAGAGAGAGAAGGCACCACGCTGGGACCCCAACCAAATGCCTCCCCAAAGCAACCAATAATTCACTGCTGATTGCTGGCTGAGGAAACACTCAACTCCCGTGCTCCGGCAGCTCCCTGTCTTGGTCCTCTTGACTACAAATGCCATGAGAGTGACCACATGCATCCCTTTATAGCAGTCTGGGCTTGCACTGGATTGTTTATGCTGAGGAAGTGTGGCCAGGCAGAGGGTGCAATGGATGTAAAATCAGAAGGGCACAGAGGCTGCAGCACCTTGGGTAAGTCATAGAAACTCAGAGTTTCTGTTTAAGCATCTAGAAATAGAGTTTATATCACCTGCCCTACAGGTGCAAGAAGAATTTTTTTTTTTTTTGAGATGGAGTTTTGCTCTTGTCACCCAGGCTGGAGTGCAATGGTGTGATCTCAGCTCACTGCAACCTCCACCTCTTGGATTCAAGCGATTCTCCTGCCTCAGCCTCCCAAGTAGCCGCCACCATGCCCAGCTAATTTTTGTATTTTTAGTAGAGACTGAAACACCAGGATTTCACCATGGTGGCCAGGCTGATCTCGAACTCCTGACCTTGGTGATCCACCCACCTCGCCCTCCCAAAGTGCTGGGATTACAGGCATGAGCCACTGCACCAGGCCCAGAATTTTTTTGTTTGTTTGGACAAGGTTTCACTCTGGAGTTCAGTAGCTCATTGCAACCTTGAACTCCTGGACGGAAGCAATCCTCCTGCCTCAGCCTCCCCAGTAGCTGGAACCACAGGTGCTTAATACCATATTCAGCTAATGTATTTTTATTTTTAGTAGAGACGGTGTCTTGCTTTGTTGCCCATGCTGGTCTCTAACTCCTGGGCTCAAGCAATCTTCCTGCCTCGGCCTCCCAAAGTGCCAGGATTAAGGCTGTGAGCCACCATGCCTGGCTGATGCTGGAAGAATTACATTTGCAGTGTGTATATGTCAAATCATCATGTAAACACTATGGATGAGTCTCTTTTTTCACGATTATATGGATGCTCTGTGCACACAGCACAGTGACTGGTGTCAGCCCTGCGTCTCAAAATGCTCACCCCAGGATGGCAATGTCTTTTGAAATAAAATTGGTGGAATAAGGTGGATCACTTGAGACCAGCTTGGGCAACGCAGTGAAGCCCCATCTCTACAAAAAAATGCAAAAATTGGTTGGGCGTTATGGCATATGCCTGTATTCTCATCTACTCAGGGGGCTGAGACAGAAGGATCAATTAAGCCAGTGAGTTCAAGGCTGCAGGGAGTCATTATTGTGCCACTGCACTCCAGCCTGGGTGACAAAAGAGACCCTGTCTCAAAAAAGAATCTGAGCCAGGCGCAGTAGCTCACACTTGTAATCCCAGCACTTTGGGAGGCAGAGGCACGTGGATCACCTGAGGTCAAGAGTTCAAGACCAGCCTGACCAACATGGAGAAACTCCATCTCTACTAAAAATACAAAAATAGCTGGGCATGGTGGTGCACGCCTGTAATCCCAGCTACTCAGGAGGCTGAGGCAGGAGAATTGCTGGAACCCAGCAGGCGGAGGTTGCAGTGAACCAAGACTGTGCCATGACACTCCAGCCTGGGCAAAAAGAGCGAAACTCCATCTCAAAAAAAAAAAAAAAAAGCATCTGAAAACAGTGGACCCATCCCTTCAGAATTTGAAAAAATGTTATTTTCAACTGACAAATGTATATTCAGCCAAATAATCAAGGGTGATGGTAAAATAATACAATTTTAGACAAGCAAAGACTTAGGGGTTACCTCCTTGTACCCTTTCTTGGGAAGCCTATTGGAGAAAATGCTTCAGTAAAATGAAGGAGTACACAAACCAGAGAATGAGATGGATTCAGCTATCAGGATCCAACACGGGCAATATTCCTGCTATGGAGCTGGCTTTAAAAAGAAACAGTAAGATATTAACAGGCTAGCTGAGTGGAATGGCCCATGCCTGTAGTCCCGGGTACTCAGGAGGCCAAACAAGGATTGTTTGAGCCCAAGAGTTCCAGACCAGCCTGACCACCAGAATGAGATCCCTTCTTTGAAAAATAATAACAGGTTATTGGCAGATTTGGGGCATGTGGAAAGAAGTTCATTGAAGATAAAGCAAAAATAAAAAGCAAGGGAGAAGGGTTGGTTAGGCAATCATTAACTCTAGGACAGAAGGAAGTACAGGATAGTAAGTAAGAGCATAATACGCTGTTTTTCTCAATGGTGAGCAATATGTACACAGTCATAATGTTGTGGTGACTGCTTAGCCCTGAATCTGGTAACTACTTTGGGATGATATGGGAGGAAAGTGAACACAGTGATGGTGTAAGAGCTAATTCCTCATCCATCATAGCAAAAAATCACTATATAATGTATAAAACAATCAAGAAATGACTAAGTAGTTATGTGAGGAAAAAAATACTTTTAACATTGCTGAAAGAGTTAAAAGTCATCGCTCTAGAGAGTTAGAAGGGATAGGGTGGAGATTGTTAGGATGCATTATAAACCGAAGAGGCTTTTTAAAATGACATGTATTAATATATGCCTTCACTTGAAACACTAAAAAAATAATAATTTGGAAAAACCCATGAAGGTAAGTACCAGAAGGAAAAACTAAGAGGATGGAAAGTGCTTGCTCTGGAAAGAACAACCGGCAGGACTGTTGTTTTCACTGTGAGACTTTCGGAGCCATTTGACTTTACTTAATCATTTTCATATATTTATTTAATAAAAACAATTCTATCTGATTAAAAAATTGGCGGAAAATATTGTTTCTAAGAAACTCAGTTCATAATAGTTTCAAGATGCATTTATTCAACCAGGGGGAAAACAAGAAAATAAGAGTACATGGTTCCTAACTTCAAGGAGCTTCCAATCTATTTGCAATGCAGAGATGGTGGTGAGGTAAAGTAGGTAGTTGCAGTGAGGTCCAAGCATCTGAAAAGTTGAGTCCCACAGGCCAGACCAGTCATTACTGGTTTGTCTTCCCCAGCCCTGAGAAACAGTTTTCTGAGAGCTCATACCAGAATCAAAGCATAGAATTTGAATCCCCCCTGAAAATAAACATTCATCTTCCTAAAAACAGAGATTCGAGCAGGGGGTCTCTCTTGGTTTCATATCCCAAGCTGTGGGGAAATGATACAGGTAGTTTTCCAGCCCTAGGCTGAGTCCCCCATCAGGGTTATGAAATGAGATGACATTTGAGAAAGGGTCTTATAAGCCGTCATCTTTATTCCACCATTGTCTTCATCAAAAGGATTAAGTTCAATAAGCTCAAAGTATTAAAGAGAAGACAGAAGGGTTGGCTTTGGGAATCCATGAATCAGAAAGCTTCAGGTTTAACAACTCAGGAAATTATCTTTTTAAAAGAAATAATCGGCCGGGCGCGGTGGCTCAAGCCTGTAATCCCAGCACTTTGGGAGGCCAAGGCGGGTGGATCACGAGGTCAAGACATTGAGACCATCCTGGTCAACACGGTGAAACCCTGTCGCTACTAAAAATACAAAAAATTAGCTGGGCACGGTGGTGCGTGCCTGTAATCCCAGCTACTCAGGAGGCTGAGGCAGGAGAATTGCCTGAACCCAGGAGGCGGAGGTTGCGGTGAACCGAGATTGCGCCATTGCACTCCAGCCTGGGTAACAAGAGCAAAACTCCATCTCAAAAAAAAAAAAAAAAAAAAAGAAAGAATCATTAGAGTAAACCGGCAACCAACAGAATGTGAAAAAAATTTTTGCAATCTACCCATCAGACAAAGGGCTGATATCCAGAAACTACAAAGAACTAAAGCAGATTTACAAGAAAAAACAAACCCATTCAAAAGTGGGCAAAGGATATAAACAGATACTTTTCAAAAGAAAATATCAGAAGTTGGCCGGGCGCAGTGGCTCAAGCCTGTAATCCCAGCACTTTGGGAGGCTGAGGCGGGTGGATAACGAGGTCAAGAGATTGAGACCATCCTGGTCAACACGGTGAAACCCTGTCTCTACTAAAAATACAAAAAATTAGCTGGGCATGGTGGCGCGTGCCTGTAATCCCAGCTACTCAGGAGGCTGAGGCAGGAGAATTGCCTGAACCCCGGAGGCGGAGATTGCGGTGAGCCAAGATCGCACCATTGCACTCCAGCCTGGGTAACAAGAGCGAAACTCCGTCTCAAAAAAAAAAAGAAAATATCAGAAGTTTGAGGAGTTTAGGCAATGTTTATCAACAGCATTTTTTCACTCTGCATTCATGATTCAAGATAAGACTTCATCATGTGAATTTAACAGGTTGTCTGTCTTGCTCCCTTGCTGTTCAAAATTAGAGTCACTGACATTCACATCGACACCTCCAAACTACCGCTCCTAAAAGGACAGGATGCCGCAAGTTAGCCTGAGTAATCAAATCCTCTGAGGAAGCAAAAAACAACCTTCCCCTGCCTACAAAGAGACCAGCGCCCAGTTTACCCTCTCCAGAAATACCATTCGTAGTTTTCAGAACCAGGATACGATCTTACAGTGAGGAAACAAAGGATCAGAGAGGCGAAGCCCCTGACAGAAAGACTCACAGCAAGTTGGCGACCAACCTGAGACCAGGATGCCAATCTAGGGCTCCCTCTCTGCTCCTACCAGGCAGGGGAACTCCTGTATTTACTCCTGAATATCTCCATGTTCGCAGGAGGCTGTTGGAGACCTTGGAGAAGGACAAGGTCAGCTGTCCTCGGGCCTGAGAGCAGAACCTGCTCAACTGCCTTTCCTGAACTTCCCCCATGAGCTTCATGCTACAGATGGGTGCACATCAGAAACGCACATCAGAGGCATGCAAAGTCATCCACTGAGGCTAGCCGAGGTGAACGCACAAAAAATGTTAATAGGGCCTTCGGGAAAGTACAGATGAAACAGATCTCCAATTGCAGGAGAATTTCCCAAAGCATAACCATCTAAAGGATGTGGTGTGTACACCGCCATCTCTGAAAATTTCAACAGAAAAGGAGATAGCATTTAAATTAGAAGGGGGTACCCAAAGAAAATGTTCACAGGGCATTTTCATTGACTCTGTACTTGGCAATGGACCTTAGAGAGAGACTCTGACAATGACAATGCACACCGCATGGTTTTCGCTTCAGATTAGCTTTTGGATACCTCACAACCCAAAGCTTAGTCTTCTCAGAGAACCTCCATAGCTAAGAGCAATGCATCGTATTGTTAAATTAAAGCCAAACAAGTTTCATTAGAAAAGGCAATGATCAGGCCTGGCACAGCACTTACGCTTGTAATCCCAGCATTTTGGGAGGCCAGGGCAAGAAGACTGCTTGAGCCCAGGGGTTCCAGATCAGTCTTGGCAATAAAGTGAGGTTCTATCTCTACAGAAAGAATCAAAAATTTGCCAGGCCTGGTGGCAGGCCCCTGTAGTCCTAGCTACTCAGGAGGATGGCTTGAGCCCAGGAGTTGGAGGCTGCAGTGAGCTGTGATTGAGCCACTGCGCTCTAGCCTAGGCAACAGAGCAAGACCCTGTTTCAAAAAAGGAAGGAAGGGAGGGAGGGAGGGAGGAAAAAGAAAAGAAAATGATCTAAGGGTCACAGTGGGCCACCACTGATAATAAGTCAGAATTGTGAGACAAGGTACAGTGGAAAGAAGGGAGTCAGAAGTCCCTATTCTGCTACTGACATTAGACAAACTCCTCCTTAGATCTCAATATTTCCAGCCATAAAATGGAGGAGGAAATAATACCTTTCTATCATTCTCATAAGGTCGGGTTACAGACTCAAAAGAGAGGATTCAGGAGACAGCCTTGGAAAGCCTACAGCAATGGACATGCATAAGGCTTTACTGCTGAGATGCTGGCCCTGGGGACTAGCACATTTATGTACTTGATCCCCGCATGATGCGAATCTTTTTTTTAAGAGATGGGGGTCTCACTATGTTGCCCAGGCTGGGATGCAGTGGCTACTCAGAGGCATACTCACAACTCACTGCAGCCTTCAACTCTGGGCTCAAGCAATCCTCCCACCTCAGCCTCCTGAGTAGCTGGGACTACAGGAATGCACCAGCACGCCCAGCTAGTTTTTTTTATTATTATTATTATTTTGCAGAGATGGGGTCTTGCTATGTTGCCCAGGCTGCTCTGGAACTCCTGGTCTCATGCGATCCTCCCACATCAGTTTTCTGAGTAACTGGGACCATAGGCACATGCCCTCACATTCTGATTAAAACAGGAACTACATGTATGACTGACTTCAGTAATAACAACGGCTAATATTATTATTAAAGAGCTCACCCCAGGCCCATGTGTGGAGAGAGAATTTCTGCAAGTCAGGGAAAATAAAGGGTTGAATCAAAAACCTGGCCAATGGCTGAAACAGAGGAAGGAGAGAATTGGTGGGCGCTATCTGACCCATTTCTGTCTCCCACACTAGAAGACAAAGCCCTCATAGAGGAGAGCCAGGGTGCTCCAGCTGACTGCTGACAGCACTTACGCTTGTAATCCCAGCATTTTGGGAGGCCAGGGCAGGAAGATTGCTTGAGCCCAGGGGTTCCAGACCAGTCTGGACAATAAAGTGAGGTTCTGTCTCTACACAAAGCTGACTGCCCGCCAACCCCAGACATGGCAGGCAAGCCAACCTAGACCACCTAGCTGTCCATTAATCTGCCAGCTGAATATGGAGCAAGCCCAGCAGAAATCAGCCAATCGGCCCAGACAGCAGCAGTGTCCAGCCAACCTCAGAATGGTAGTTCCTTTAAGCCACTAAGCCTTGAGCTGGTTTCTTATCCAGCAGTAGCTGAGACACTAATCAAACAACCACCTGACACTGATGACAAGACCAAGACCCAGGAACGTTTCCTCCTCTTCTCTCTGCAGCCTCAGCCTGTCTTATCCATCCCTCTCTCAGCCTCCAGAGTGACAGTTCCAAATGCAAATTTCATCAAGTCTCTTCCCTCCCAGGTCCACTACCTGGCTCCCCAGGGTCCCATGGAATTGCTCAAACTCCTCCTCACCTGGCAGCCCCAGGCCAGCCTTCCACCCACACCTTTCCATATGGATTCTCTGGCACTCCCCAGTTTGTCCTGGTGCTGCCCAAAAGGAGCAAAGTCCCCCAGAACACCAAGCCAACTGTCCCTGCTCTCAGCTAGCAGCACCCTACCCCTGGATGGGAATGCCAGTCCTCCAACCATGCTTGCCCTGGCTCCAGCCTCTGAGTCTGTTTCTGAGAACCCACTCTGTGCTGGAGCTCAGTCCCCTAAGATCTGGGGCTCTTACTCACCTTGGAGTAATACACAGAGCTTGGCGTGGGTCCTGGATTCCCTGGGCACTGCTACGTCTCCACCGTGTCTGCTGAAGACAGTGCTGGTGAGGCACAGTCACCCCAGCAAGTGTCCCAGGAGAAGGGTTCAGGTTGCATGATAAGATGGAAGGAGCGCTGGGTTCAAGACGCGCCCCTTCTACTTGCCACCATGTGACCAAGGGGCAGGTGGCTTAATGGCTCATTTCCTCATTGGCAAAATGAAGCTGATAACTCCTGTCCCATTCACAGGGATGCTGACTCTGAACACCAAAAGTCAGGGAGGCTCATCTGTACCAGGCGACCTCTTAGTATATCAGCCACACCTTTCACTAAATGGCAGCAATGCCCAACCCTTACATCATCTCTATCCAGAGCCACTTCTGCCACCATGCAACTTGTGCTCTAACATACATCTTGTTCTCTCTGTCACTCTCACTCTTGCTCTTCCTCTGCTCCCCTTTTCACTGGGAAAGGCCATCCCAGCATCTTCGGTGGAGGACGATACCGTATCTCTCTGCATCTTCGATTTGCTTCTTTCAGGGATCTGTAAGAGGCAGCCCTAGAATAGAGATGGGCTTCTCTGACCCACCAGATTTTGTGGAAGTCCCCACCGAGCAGGGTGTCTGGGGAAATCAGGGCTTCTTTCAAATTGACCTGTTTGATTCCAGCAATCTTTAAAACCACACCTCTGGTCATAGGGAATGTGTGTAGTGATCCTAAGAAATAAAAAAAAAAAAAAAAGATCAGCTGGAAGCAGTGGCTGGCATCTGTAATACCAGCACTTTGGGAGGCCAAGGCAGGAGGATCACTTGAGCCCAAGAGTTTGAGACCAGCATGGGCAACATAGCAAGACCCTGTCTATACGAAAAATTAAAGAAAAAATTAGTCAGGCATGGTGGTGTGTGCCTATAATTCTAGCTACTCAAGTGGCCAAGGCAGGAAGATCACTTGAGTCCGGGAGGTCAGGGCTGTAGAGAGCTATGATTAAACAACTGTGCTCCAGCCTGGGCAATATAGAAAGACCCTATATCTAAAAAATAATTGGCCAGGTGCAGTGGCTCACACTTGTAATTCCAGCACTTTAGGAGGCTGAGGCAGGTGGATCGCCTGAGGTCAAGAGTTCGAGACCAGCCTAGCCAATTTGGCGAAACCCCGTCTCTACCACAAATACAAAAATTAGCCAGGCATGGTGGTGCATGCGTAGTCCCAGCCACTCAGGAGGCTGAGGCAGGAGAATCGCTTGAATTCAGAAGGTGAAAGTTGCAGTAAGCTGAGATCACGCCATTGCATTCCAGCCTCGGGGACAGAGTGAAACTCCGTCTCAAAATATAATAATAATATAAATAATTTGTAAAATTGCCTGGGTGTGGTGGCATGCACTTATAGTCCTAGCTACCTCTTAGCTAGGCAGGAGGCTAAGGCATAAAGATCACTTGAGCCCAGGAGTTCAAGGCTGCAGTGAGCTATGATCACACCACTGCACTCTAGCCTGCTTGTCAGAATGAGACCCTGTCTCTAAAAAATAAAATAAAATTTTAAAAATGTAATTTAAAAGATGACCTGTGCTAGACACAGCCTGCCAACCTGGGAGAGTGGCTCAGATGACAGCCTTCCCTAAGACGTGAAGGTTAAAAGCAGAGACCCCCCACCACCATACCCTACCTGCATGGCTTCTATAATCTGTATACCCAAGCTTCACGTCCTCACCTTCGACCACGTGCTTGGTGAGACGGGAAATAGGAGAGCTGCTTTACAAAAATAAAAATGAAAATGCAATTGTCTGACCAATAAAAAGCATTCCTGTATGTAATCCCAGTAATAGATTTTTTAATCCTTGGTGCTGACACATTGTTATGTGTTCACAGTTATTATCTGTCCACTTCTAAACCTTAAGAGGTTAGATTGTTTAAAGATTTGTTAGCTATGAACTGCTTAAAGAAGGCAAAGTATAAACTCCTAGTTAATTGAAAAATAGCATTTTATCAGATTCTCCTCTGATATTATATTGTAATGGTTGTACTTAGAGCACTCTCAATACTTCAGTAAGTGGAGAAATTAAAAAAATAACATCTTCAGGGCTTTGTAGAAAATGTGGCTGTTACCAATTTATACTGCTTTTTTAACCATTATTTTCTTATATTTCCCACAATGCCTCGGATCAGAAGCAAACAGAAACTGAGTGATTACCCCAAAGTGTGCTAGATGAACTGGAAAAAGTCTATTCAAACAAAGCTCATTAGTTCTGATACCTCCAGGGCTGTGACAAATTAAGCGGCTGGTGAGTGCGCACGCAGACAAAAGAATGGTGCCGAAAACTAGGGCTGAGCTAGGCGCTGTGTCAATAAATTCCCCTGAAAAAAGGTAAAAATTACAATTGGAGCTAAAATGGAATCCCTTTAAGGAGCATGTATAAAATAGATCATCCCTTCTTTCTTAAGTACATTTGTGAACCTGCCCGTGATGAATTATTGCAGCCTGGGAAGTGGCCACTCAAGAGGGGCGGCTTGGCCAGGTGCGCATTGGAGTTGCGGCGGCTCCGGGCTTCTACCTCACTCCTCTGCAAAGGAAAGTGGTTTCCAGCCCAGCCAGCAGAGCGTCTGCACTCAAAGACAAAAGTCCCGGACCATGGCTCTGCCGGCTGGGCTCCAGGTGAGGGGTGCGCTATTCCCAAAGCCAGGTGGGCAGCCTCCCAGCTTTGAAGAGCTCCGTGACCTTGAGATCACCTTGTTTTCCCAAGCCAAAAGAGGACGGTGCGTTGTAACCGCGGGATCTCTTTCCTGGTTTGGGAATCAGTGTCTGTGAAGGTTCATAGACAATTCTCGAAAGTAGTTGTGCTTGTAACAGATCAGGCACCCAGAGGCTTTAATACATATTAAAGGCATTGGATAATGTCTGTTAATAATTAATAAATATGATTAGACATTGGAGACTAGGAAAGAAAAAGAGGTTTTATGGACTCACAGTTCCACATAGCTGGGGAGGCCTTACAATCATGGTAGAAGGCAAAAGGCACATCTCACATGGTGGCAGACAAGAGAGAGCATATGCAGGGAAATTCCCCTTTATAAAGCCATCAGATCTAGTGAGACTTATTCACTGTCAGGAGAACAGCATAAGGGAAACCACCCCCAAGACTCAATTATCTCCCACTGGGTCCTTCCCACAACCCACGGGAATTATGGGAGTTAAAATTCAAATGAGATTTGGGTGGGGACATAGCCAAACCATATCTAACATCCCAAGGAACTTCCTGCACCAGTAGGCTGGGAGGGAAAGGACAGGTTTGATCATGTGGGGAGCAGGTAGGTCTCACTCAGCACCTCTCGGTTCCCCAAGGCTCCAGAGCAGTCCAGGAGAGCCATCAACCTTTACCGCACAGCTGGGAAGAAGGTGCAATTGGCTGGGAGAGAAAGCACACAGAGCTGGGGCACCAGGCTTCAAGATGAGGGCCAGGCTCATCTTGTATATTTATTGCAGCACTACTTATGGTAGCAAAGACTTGGAACTAACCCAAATGCCCATCAATAATAGACTGGATAAAGAAAATGTGGCACATATACACCATGGAATACTGTGCAGCCATAGAAAAGAATGAGGTCATGTTCTTTTGCAGGAACATGGATGGAGCTGGAAGCCATCATCCTCAGATAACTAACACAGGAACAGAAAACCAAACACCACATGTTCTCACTCATAAGTGGGAGTTGGAAAATGAGAACACATGGACACAGGGAGAGGAACAACACACACTGGGGTCTGTTGGGACTTGGGGAGCCAGGGGAAGGAAAGCATTAGGACAAATACCTAATGCATGTGGGGCTTAAAACCTAGATGAGAGGTTGAGAGGTGCAGCAAACCACTATAGCACATGTATACCTGTGTAACCTGCACATTCTGCACACATATCCAAGAACTTAAAGGAAAATTTAAAAAAAAAAGATGAGGGTGAGGCAAGGACAGACCCCACATCATGGACGTGGGAAGTCACCAGGCAGCAGCATTGAAGGACACCCGGCTGGCCCATATGCCTTTGCACAAGCCACACCCTCCGTCCCAGGGAGAAGGGAGCTGAGGAATTCCCACCTCAACTGAGGAACCTCCAATGAACTGTGTTTCCCCGGAATGAATTAGATTGAACTCCTACCAGTTAGCACACGGGGGTTTGAAACAGAGACTTATCTGATTTACAGGAGCATAAAGAAAGTTACAGTATTTCCCCAACTGGTACCTCTGACTTTGTCAGAACCACACAGTACACTGGAAAGCAGCTTCCCCAGGAGGAGCACCCCCCCCTCCGCCCACTCAACCCTGGGGGGTTTAGAGGAAGAAGGAGAATAGGTCCAGCTGCTGCCTAAAAATTCCTGGGCATGCAGAGGTCAGTGTATGGGGAAGGAAGCATCCCGAGGGCAGGGCGGCAGTGGGACACCTGAAAGGCTGTTTTCTGGTTTGTCCATGGGTGCGGCGTAGAAAGATCCTAGTTGCAGAGGCAAGCTGGCACCAACACCCTGATAGAGGCTCTCTGAAGCCTACCCCACCCTTAATCAGGGGCAAGGGAATGGCTGTGATGAGACCAAAGCATTCATGATGGCCCCAGGCCAGAGACGCCCAAGAGCCAAGCTCCCCAGGGCTATGCCATGCCTAGGCCAGGTAAGCAAATAAGTAGACTCAGGGGTCAGCAGGCACACAGTGAAACAGGGGTCCCTCTCCTCTATCCCACAAGTGCTTCCTCCTCTCCACCCCAATGCCCCTTAAGCCCTTGCCATCTCAATTCTCCTTCTCATTGGATTCTGGGGTCCTTTTCCCTACTTCTCCCTTACCCCCTCCAACAATCCCTTCTCATACCTGCTATATATAGAATACCCTGAGGTTCTGAGCTCACCTGTCCTGTCTCTCGTGTCTCTTCCTAGTGACCTCATGCTCACATCTCCAGGGAAGTGACCTCCACATGTCCACCTTCCACCCCAGCCCCTCTCCCAGGCTCAGCCTCCCACTCAGGGACCCACTCACACTCTGATGTAGTCTTCGCATCTCCAGTCTATTCCCACAAACAACCTGTCTCTGTCATGGTCTCCCCACTGCCCCAATGAATCACCCAATGAGTTGTGGCCAGAAGGGAAGGCACCTGCTTTGTGTTTGGGGTGTTGGGGAGTAAGGCTTCTCCACACATCCTGCTGTGTATTTCCACAGACTTTTGCTAATGTTTCAATTATGTGTGTGTGTGTGTGTGTGTGTGTGTGTGTGTGTGTGTGTGTGTGTATATATATATATATATACATATATATATATATATATATATATATAGAGAGAGAGAGAGAGAGAGAGAGAGAGAGAGAGAGAGAGAGAGAGGGAGATGGAGTCTTGCTCTGTCGCCCAGGCTGGAGTGCAGTGGCACGGTCTCAGCTCACTGCAACCTCCGCCTCCCAGGTTCGAGTGATTCTCTTGCCTCAGCCTCTGGAGTAGCTGCAATTACAGGTACCCACCACCACACCCAGCTAATTTTTGTATTTTTAGTAGAGATGGGGTTTCACCATGTTGGCCAGGCTGGTCTCAAACTCCTGACCTCAGGTGATCTACCCACCTTGGCCTCCCAAAGTGCTGGGATTACAGGCATCAGCCACTGCGCCTGGCGTTTCTTCAGTTTATTATCCCCATGCCAACATGGTGCCCTTAAAAGGGCCCTACCATTGCAAACAGGGTTCTCTGTTGGGGGATGTGCTGAGGGGAATGTTCCTCCCTCCCGGTGTGCCTCTCTGTCACCGGCCACATCCTACTCTTCCTTCTTGCATCTGCTTTAGGCCCCTCTCTCAGGGGAGCCTGCCATGACACTGAGACCAGCTCAATCTCTCTGCTATGTGCTCTCTTTCCTCAAAGTATTTCTCATCATTCCATGAACGATCTGGGCAATAATGAATCTAATGTATTCCTTCTCTCCTGCTGGACTGCAGGTTTCATAGCAGAAGCGAAGGGTGCTCTCTTGCCAGCATGGTGCTTGTACACAGTAGGCACACAACAAATGCTTCAAATGAGAGGGCACACTTCTTCGTTTTTAATAGATGCTTGGTGGGAACTAGCCACATGCGATTGGCACTTTTATTATATATCTTTGTGATAAATTTGTACTGAAATCACCTATTCAGTAATCTAACAGGCTAAACATATAGTCCCTACAGCTTCTAGAAAGATGCCTATGCCCCTCACCAAGGAACGCAGGTAAGCCCTCCCACTGTTCAGCCCCCACCCTCAAAGAAGAGCCCACCAAGGGCCAAGCTTCCGAATCCTATTTATATGATTATACCCATAATCCCAGCACCTTGAGAGGAGGAGGAGAGAGGATGGCTTGGGGCCAGGAGTTCAAGACCAACCTGACCAATATAGCAACACCCCACCTCTATGGAGAAAATATTTTTTAAAAATTAGCTGGGCACGGTGGAGCACATCTGTAGTCCCAGCTACCCAGCTACTCAGGAGGCTGAGGTGGGAGAATCGTGTGAGCCCAAGAGTTGAAGGCTGCAGATGAGCTGTGATCACATCACTGCACTCCAGCCTGGGTGATACAGTAAGACAATGTGGAAGGAAGAAAGGAAGGGAGGGAGGGAGGGAGGGAGGGAGAAAGGGAGGGAGGGAGGGAGGGAGGAAGAAAGGGAGGGAGGGAGGGAGGGAGGGAGGAAGAAAGGGAGGGAGGGAGGGAGGGAGGAAGAAAGGGAGGGAGGAAGAAAGGGAGGGAGGGAGGGAGGAAGAAAGGGAGGGAGGGAGGAAGAAAGGGAGGGAGGGTGGGAGGGAGGGAGGAAGAAAGGGAGGGAGGGAGGGAGGAAGAAAGGGAGGGAGGGAGGGAGGGAGGAAGAAAGGGAGGGAGAGAGGGAGGGAGGGAGGGAGGGAGGAAGAAAGGGAGGGAGGGAGGGAGGGAGGAAGAAAGGGAGGGAGAGAGGGAGGGAGGGAGGGAGGGAGGAAGAAAGGGAGGGAGGGAGGGAGGGAGGAAGGAAGGGGGAAGAGAGGGAGGGAGGGAGAGCACTAGTGAATAGCCCAGAACCAGAGTGCCCCTGAGCCTCAAGATACCTGAGTGCTCCAGATATGTAGCAAATCTGCTCTAGTGCCCATCACTGGCAAAATGCAGAGAACAGCCAAGGTGGCCCCAGAGAGCCCCAGCATGGCCAGCACTGAGCACTTCCTAATAAGCCTGTCCTTCTGATCAGCTCTTTCCCTGCACAGCCACCCATCAACATGACAGTATCTTGGAAATGTGGAGCGTTTTATCATGGCACAAGTAATAGATGCTTATTCTGGAGAAATGTGTACATATGGATAAGCAAAATGAAACCACCCACAATTTCGCCTTCCACCTAAAACACCATGACTGTTGGCATTTTGGTGGAATCCCTTCACATTTTCATACTTGTAGCCTCTCAATTGGCTCCTTCTCAATAAGCTCTACATTTTGGGGTGCAGGGGGTTTATCTCTTCTCTAGCTGCATGCATGTCCTTGGCACCTGCCTGGTCCCCTTGCTTCAAGCTCTTAGCTCTCTGTTGCCAGTTCCCAGGTGTACTTCTCAGCCCAGCCTCCCTCCCTAATTCCGGGCTCTAAGCTCCCAATCATCGCCACCTGGACGTCTACTTCATCTCTCAAACTCAGCATGTCCAAAAATGTCCCTCCATAGCTACAAAAAAAAGTCCAGGATAAACAAAACAGCAAAATTTTAAATCAAGACAAGACCCAGCCCTGCACTGGCACATCACTCTCTTCCCTTTAATCCCCACCCTTTTGGATTCTGTCTTTATTTAGAATGTTGATATTTTGTTCATCATGAGTTTTTGCATTAATTTTCACTTTTTTTAAATATTGCATTAAAATATGATTCAGCTTGATGGCTGAGTTTTTTGGCATGGCTTTAAATGGTGCACCTGAAGTGAGCGTCTTGCTCCCCAACTTCTACTCCCAAACTCGTCCCCCTCCTCCCGATTCTTGGCCACCACTGTACAACCAGCAGCGCAGGCACACACCTAGCATTTCTGGCCACTCCAGCCACCTCTAGACTTATGGGAAACACCTCACTTCTGAGTATAGAGCCAATGTCCTGAGAAGCTGCCCAAAGTGACATCCAGAAGACGCAATGCAAAAATGTGGGGAAGGTACTTTGACCAGAGGGAAAGAAGAAAAGCGAAGGAGCCAGGCACACTAATTTCCTCTTCCCTGTCACCCACCGACTACTTAAGAGACAGAGTTTCTGCACATACCCCATCTGGAGAAGATGGCGACTCCAAGCAGAGACACCTGCTAAGCCACCTGCTGTGTTTCTCCCCAGCCAGCACAGGGCAGGACTGTACACATTTCTTCCCGTCCCTCTCTGCTGCATGCCTCCTCTCTCTTTCCCCTTCTCTCTCGCTCTCTCTCTCTCTGCCTGCAGTTTGCACCTCCCAAATGAAACATCAGCCCTTTAATCCTTGCCTCAAGTTCCGTTTTCCAGAGAGCCTGAGCTATGGCAGGCCTGCTTCTGGATTTTTTGTGTTTCATCCTCTTGATCTGTTTTGTTGCTTTAAAATGCATTTTTATATCTAATACAAATTCTTCATCACTCTTCCGCCCCCCAAATTCCCTTGCCTATTATTACTCATTGAATCATTCAAATGAACTTTCCCACAGTTAAATTCTGGGGAAAAGAAATTGCTTTCTATTTTTCAAGTCATCCTCACATTTGTTACCTTTTTTCTATGCAACACAAATACTTTTCAACAGCTTGGATGTTACCTCGGCCCTGGGTGCTGTGTGACCCCAAGAGAATTGTAATCTAGCTGGGGAATTAGAGAATAATAAGTAACCTTGATGTAAGCCCTCAGGGTAGGTGTCCCAGCTGGTATAGAACTGCACAGCTGCAAGAGGTTGAGTTGAGGTTACAGTCCTGGTCCCTGTGACCCCCAAAGCCCATCCTCTGTCTGTTCACCAGCCTGGAACACTGATGACCACAAAGATCATGAGCACTGGAAGAATTCAGATGAAGGAGACCTTATGGGTGGGAGGGGCAAGGTAGGGGGTGCCATGCCAGTAAAGTCTTCAGGAAGCTTTTTTTTCTCACTCTGTTGCCCAGGCTGGAGTGCGGTGGCATGATCTCAGCTCACTGCAACCTCTACCTCCCAGGTTCAAGTGATTCTCCTGCCTCAGTTTCCTGAGTAGCTGGGATTACAGGCACATACCACCCTGCCTGACTAATTTGTTGTATTTTTAGTAGAGATGGGGTTTCCCCATGTCAGTCAAGCTGGTCTCCAACTCCTGACCTCAGGTGATCCACCCAACTCAGCCTTCCAAAGTGCTGGGATTACAGGCATGAGCCAACATGCCCAGCCAATCTTTAGAAAGCTTAATGCTTCTCGCTAGGATTTAAGGAAATGCGGAAAGAGAACATTACTCCAAGGAGAAAGAACAATACCTTATAGAAGATCCCAGAAGCAATTGGAATTGGATTCCAGGAAGAACCCTGAAGCAGCCAGACCCCAGGGGGCAGGGAGAGCACATAGCAGAGGGCTGGGGTCAGCTGTGGCTTCCTCGTACCAGTGTGACACAAACTGGTGTATCTGAGAATTTTACCCTTGACAGCTAAGATCCCCCAGTCTGTCCCAGGTACTTGGCTCAGCAGCCTGTGTTTCCTGGCCAAAGGCATCCAAAAAGATAACCCAGTGATGCCCCACCCTTGTTTCATAGGATATTTTAAATTTTCTTCAAATGTCCATTATTTTTTTTAATTCTCAAAAGACGGATGGGAAATAATGGTAGTGGTCTTTACGCTTCTTAAAGATTCTTCAACCAAAGTCAGGCACAGTGGCTCAACACTTTGGGAGCCCAAGGCAGGAAGATCACTTGAGGCCAGGATTTCAAGACAAACCTGGGCAACATAGCAAGACCCCAAAATTTTTTAAAACTTAGCTGGATGTGGTGGTGCATGCTTGCAGTCTTAGCTGCTTGGAAGGCTAAGCGAGAGGATGGCTTGAACCCAGGACGTCAAGGCTACAGTGAGCTGACTGCATACTGTGCTCCAGCCTGAGTGAGAGTGAGCCCCCCTCTCTAAAAAATAAATAAATAAATGTAAAAATCCTTCAGGCAAAATCAGCTCATGCAACTGTAATGTGTCATCTGCCTCTACGTACAAGATACATGGTAGGTCCCATCTTTGAGAAACTGAAGCCCTACCGCCCTCTATGAGCAGGGATGTTTTCCCTCACTCCGAGCTACCACCTGAGCAGTTATCACGATACCTAGAACAAAACGCCTGCTTTGTTGAATGAATAGGAGAGTGAGTGAATGAATGAATACAAAGAATGAAGCAGACTCTGAGGCTGGGACACTGTCTGAACAAAGTGCTCTGGCAATGCTGGAAAGGGAGCAGCCACATACAGCAGGTGACATTGAATGGGTTATTCCTACTGAGGAGCAGGAGGGGCAATCTACTCTTGAAGCCTTTTCACCTAATTCCTGCTCTGCTCCTGGGGGCCTGGGATTGCCCACATCCCAGCAGCAGGGTGAGGGTGAAGCAGCCACTCCTCATTTCTTAGCATTTGCAGAGACTGTGCCCCATCAACACTTGAGGCATGTATGTGTGTCTCAGTGGACACTCAGAAGACAAATGTCACCTCAGGGGGGTGCGCACTTGGAGGCAAGGGGACAGGTTCCTGCACTCTTGAAATAGGACTTTTACAGCCAACTGGCAGATGCTGATCTAGATATTTCAGGCAGAAGCACCTTCAAAAAGGTGCAGGGCTGATACCCTGGGTGCTTTGAGACTGCAATGTGGTCTGATGCTGGAGCCACTGACCACATGATGTGGGGGTGAGGAGGCAGCAAAGGAGGAAGGGATGGGTGGAAGAATGGATGACCCTAAGCGTTAGCCTGGAAGGGTTCTCTGAAGCTATTCTGAGTGTCTCTGTGTCCTTCGAGCCTCACCATCTCCCCAAGAACAAGGCTGAGAGAGAGCTATTTCATCGACACATATTGACAGTGTTGCCATGCAAATCTCATTGGGTGAGATTTGGGAATTTCAGGCCCAATCGCTTGATCATCTGGGTACATCAAGTACATTCACAAGGTTCAAGGACAGAGGCAGGAATAGATGGCATGGATGCTTCCTCCCCATCTCTGCCCCTTGGAACGTCTAACCCAGGAAACAAAAGGTGAAATGCTCATGGGAATCAGGCTGGCAACATAAATGGGTGATGTCAGTTACATGCAACAGTGCAAATCAAAGATCGGTGGTGACAGCCACTCAGCGCAGGGCTGGGAAGGGTATATGAAGAGATAGGTATGACCACAAATTAAGAGCACAGCCATGTCTAAAAGGAGTAGCGTGACTTCACACCTCTCAATCGCGGTCAAGAAGAAATGCCTAGATTTTTCTAAGAGATGGCCAGAATTTGGATGTTTACGTGCAATCTTCTGACTTTGAAATGTTCGCATTTAATTCAGGTTCTGTTAAAACTCTGAACAGGCCCCAAAACCCACTTGAGCCTGAAGACAGCCCGGGTGTTGTCTGTTTGCAACCCCTCCTCCAGACGTTTTACTAGCACTCAGGGAAAGCTGAGCTGGCTGCAGGGGCCCAGGCAGACTCACCGCTGTCCCACCCCGGGAGATTCCCTGCAGGGACCAGGCTCCCCCTCTGCCAGGGAAGTGGCCTGTCCAATGCAGGACAAGACAGTGGAGACAGGTGTGGGTCCCCTACTCTGTGGCTTTGCCACCATCCCAACTGAAATAGGTGTTCGAACTCCACACCAAAGTCCTGTTTCCCTGTCAAGTCAGGATCCAGTTCCAAATGTCTATGATTAACATGACTCTTAATGTGGTTTCTAAATGTGAAATCATTGTGTGTGCAAATACTGAAGGAACAAGAATTCCTTGGACCAGCGAGCTCGAGGCTTCCTCTCCTGGTTAGAGGCCCTGAGATGAAATTATCCCTGAATGTGATCCTCTTCTCCTATTCTTTTTATCTTGGATTCCGAATGAAAAATACTGAGAAAATAAGATGTAGTGCCAGCTTCTGGGCCAGGGGCCTCATCGGTGGCCTCAATTCCTGCAAAGAGGCATTTGGCCAAGGGGGAATGGGGCACCATGGTCTGCCTGTAAATGCTTTGCTATGGAAGAAATGGCTTTAATGTACTGCAAAGGTTAGGGTGGCCCTGCAGATACAGGGTGCTGCCCACCCCCCAAGGTGCCCAGGAAGGGATGGAGCAGCAAGGTGATGTCAAGTACACTCTCTCAGTTCTGCAGCAACTGAGGACCATGAGTTAGTGACAGAGAAGTGTGGAGAGCCTCCTCCCACGCACCCTAGATCCCCAGCTGCTGCAGAGCGTACAGAGGTCCTGACATTCTGGCTAATCAGGCATTCTTCCCTGTTCTGCTGCCAGCCTGCCCAGTCAGAGCTGAGGCCACAGAGGACCCACTGCTGTCACCAGGGGCATCTTCTCTCAACTCTGAGTCTCTTTTCTCTGACCCTGAAGCCAGGCCTGCGTCTTGAATTCATGACCTGTGCAGTGTTCAGGCCCCACATTCAGAAGGTCCCTGCCCTGGATTTAGATGCTCCACTGTCCTGTCTTGAAATTCCTAATTCATTTTTTAATGAGGGACTTTGCATTTTCATTTTTATTTTACCCTGGGACCAGCCATGACTTGGGGAAATCTCACCCTGATTGCCCCAGTGCTGTGGGGCTCAGCTCTCAAGGGAGTTCCTCACCCAAGGTGACACCAGGGGAAGGTGAGCTGACTTGAACTTGGAGCTCCCTTTATGGCTGAGGAGGCTGTATGGTTTGAATGTCCCCTCCAAAACTCAAGTTGAATCTTAATCCCAAATGTAATAGTATTGAGAGGTGAAGCCTTTAAGAGGTGACTGCAGTCAGATGCAGAGGCTCATGCCTGTAATCCCAGCACTTTGGAAGGCTGAGATGGGTGGATCAGGAGGTCAGGTGTTCAAGACCAGCCTAGACAACATAGTGAAACCCTATCTCTACTAAAAATACAAAACAAAACAAAAATAGCCCAGGAGTGAAGGCAGGCACCTGTAATCCCAGCTACTCAGGAGGCTAAGGCAGAAGAATTGCTCGAAGCTGGGAGGAAGAGGTTGCAGTGAGCCAAGACTGAGCCAGTGCACTCCAGCCTGGGTGACAGTGTGAGATTCCGTCTCAAAAAAAAAAAAAAGAGGTGACTGGTTCCTGAGGGCTCTGCCTTTATGAATGGATTCATTCATTCATGGATGAATGGATCACAGGGCTACTGGATTAATGGGAGGGGAACTGGTGGTTTATAAGAAGGAAGACACAGCATAGCACATTGGCACACTCAGCCCCTCACCACGGGACACGCTGTGCCGCCTGGAGACTCTGCTGAGAGGCCCCACCAGCAAGAAGGCTCTCACCAGATGCAGCTCTTCAACTTGGACTTCTTATCCTCTACAATTGTAAGAGAGAATTCCCTTTTCTTTATAAATTACCCAGTTATTCTGTTCTAAGCAACCAAAGACAGACTAACACAGAAACCTCATCTCAAGCTGTTCACACATGGCTGCAGAGAACCCAGCCAGGGCTTCGCCTGGGCCAGAAGGGCAGGGAGAGCCTGGAGCCTGCAGGGAAGGAGAAAGGCACTCTCCAGCACAGGCAGACATAGAGCTGAAAGAGTGGAGTAGTCAAGGCCTGGGTGCCGTGGGCTTCCTGGAGGAGGAGGCTCCCAGATCTAGGACTGAACTTAACAAGTAAGCAGGGTTTGGAGAAGCCGGGGAGGCTGGGAGGCAGGTTATGCTGGGCAAGGCAAGCAAAAGGAGGATCAGCAGGGCAGGGGGCCCTAGACTGTGCCCTAGAGGAGCCCCAGGGCCCGTTCCCCTGGCCATCCCAGCCGCCGCAGGAGCGCCTTCACTCACCCTCCCTCCCAGGGTTATACACCTGCCACCTCACAGACACCCCCAGTCCCGCTTCTCCCTGCACAATGCCTGCTCTGATTCTCCTTGCAGCCTGGGTGAGAGGCAGTCAGCGAACAATGCTATCTGCTCGTGGTGGCGCCCAAAATACGACTGTCATTTATTTCGTTATATGAAATTAGAGCACTCCTTGTAGCCATAATGAATCATTTCCTTCCTGCCTGGGCCACGGTGTCAGGCAGGAGCTCGGCATCCCCATTCAGGGCCTTTCAGGCTAATAATAACCCTCGCGGGTGAGCACACATCTTCCCGAATATTTAATCTTTTCCCCTTTGTCACCGAGTTCTGCGAGCCCCCCACCCCAACACCGACAGTCACCATCTTGAAGTAAGTGCAATGAAAAGGACCCAAGTGCCTGCCTCACATTCCACTTTCCAAATTGGACTAAAATTTAGGAGTTTTTTTCCCCCTGGGTCTTAAAAAAGAGCAGCTTGAGAAATGAAGAAGTCATGTGTTTTATGCACATTTAAGTGCAGTCTTAGCAAATTTGCAACCTCATTACACAGAATTTTTTTTTTTTTTTTTACAAAATAGGATCATACTATTTGTTTGTACTACTTTACATGCTTTGTTCCATTATAATAGATAGGGAATTCTTTTTTCACTAATATTCCTGAATATTTTCACAGCTTCCCATTGTATACGTAAGCCAGAGGTCTCTAAGCCTAAGCCTCTTGTAGGGACTCTGGAGTCATATTCATAGCAAAAATTCAAATTCTGTTGTCTCTTACACCCATGCACTGTTGCATATGACTTTTTTTTAAGAGGGAGTCTTGCTCTGTCACTCAGACTGGAGTGCAGTGGCTCGATCTCAGCTCACCACAACCCCTCTGCCTCCCAGGTTCAAGAGATTCTCCTGCCTCAGCCTCCCGAATAGCTGGTATTATAAGTGCCCGCGACTGCGCCTGGCTAATTTTTGTATTTTTAGTAGAGAAGGGGATTCACTATGTTAGCCAGGCTGCTCTCAAACTCCTGACCTCATGATCCACGCACCTCGGCCTCTCAAAGTGCTGGATTACAGGCGTGAGCCACTGCGCCCGGCCTCATACAACTCTCATGCCCATAGGCTACTGTCATCATTTTAACTTACTGTTTAATACTTGAGTGGTTTCTAATTTCTTATGTAAAAAATTATGTCACAATATCTGGTAAAATGACACATGCATTTACCTTTTGCCTTTTGACACAGCAATCTCACTTCGAGGGATCTAACAAAAGATACAGGAGCAAAAACACAGAATGATGGAACACAGTGCTATTCATTACAGCACATTTGTGCTAGCAGAAGACTGGAAACAACTCAAGTATCTCTCAGTAATGAACTAGTGGAATAAACTATGGTACATCCAAAAGAGTAGACTGCCATGCCACTTTAAAAAGGAATAAACATATCTCTACATACTGATACGGAGTTACCTCCCAGATATATTATTAAATAAAAAGCAAGGTGGAAGAAAGTGATTTTTGTATGGTATCATTTATCTAGGAAAGGAAGGGATACACAGGCACTTATGCACACACACACACACACACACACACACACGGTTACTTATATTTTTATAATTAAAAAATAAACCAAAACTTTAAAAAATGACTATCTATAGATTCAGAGGGAACAGAATGGAGAACAAAGGGACAGAAGCTGGACTTCTCTGAACATAATTTGTGTCATTGATTTGATGTGGAACCCATGAAATATTTTACATAATTTTAAACAAAATTAGTTTTTTAATCCTCTCCAGAAAAATGAAAGAGGCACTTTTTTCTATTCCTCCCACTAAGTACAGCCAAAAGTCCTGGACATTATATATAAAACAAACATAATAATTATCTGAATATAAAGCAGACATAAGAATTTTCTGAAAATGGAAAAACTATGGTAGAGTGGCTGGGTACCTCAAGACCCAAGGAATGACATAGGAGTGAGCTCCCTGGGTGTTCTTTTTGCTTCATAGATGCTGAACTTACAACTGAAGAGGTTAAAAATCTGGAAACCACAATGGACACAGATGACAAAAACAAAAAACAAAAGAAAATATATGTTATCTCTAGCAAAGGGAGCAGAAAAGGGGCAGCCTAGCAAGTCAGGAAATTTTTAGATGGTAACCGCACTGCTCCAGCCAAATACCACAGAAAAAAAAAACCTTGTGGTCCCACTCCATTAAAGGCTAAATGAAGAGTCTAGACTCTCCCCCTCACAAGGACACCCAACATCCATGCTGAGCTGATATCAGAAAAGACCAAGTGTGGAGTCTTCATCCCCATTGGCCTCCATCCCCCAACAGTATCAGTGGAGGAGTGGTTGGGATCACATTATCTCCCATGTCAACTGAGGGCAAGTGCGAACCTGGAAGAACATTGTATTTATACCGGATAAAATAGAATTCGGGGAAAATAAAATTACCAGATACAGAGAGAGACATCATAATGACGATAAAAGGGTCAATCCACCAAGAAGACACACCAATCCTAAATGCGTGTACACCAAACAGGAAAGGTGTAAAATGCATGAAGCCAAAACTGATGGGAAGCATCTCCCCTACTAGAGCAGTATCAGAAAATAACCAACTAGACCACAAACTTTAAGTGAGATTCAAAGTCTCATCATATAACACGAATTCCCATTTCAATTTAGAAATCACTCATGCTATAAAAACAAAGGTCGCGAACTGCATAAAAATGACAATCAGATGCTAACATCAATATGACAGAGTGGTGTTAGAATCACATGACAAGTGTTTTAAAGCAGCGATCACAAAAGTGCTTCGGTGAGAAATTACAAACACACTGAAAACAAATAAGGTACTAAAGAGTCTTGATAAAGAAATAAATGACATAGAGAAGAACAAATGGAAATTTGAAAACTGAAAAATACAATAACCAAATTTTTAAAACTCAGTGAATGAGTCAAAAAGCATAATGAAGGGGATAGAGGGAAAAAAATCAATGAACTAGAAGAGAAAATAATGGAAATTATCCATCTGAACAACAGAGAGAAAAAATAGACTGAAAAAAATAACACACCTCAGGGATTGGTGGGACTACAACAAAAACACAACGTTTATTGTATCAGAGTCTTGAAAGGAGGAAGAGGATGGGACCGAAACGTACTCAACAAAAGAGTGACTGAAAATGTCTCTGAGTTATCAAGACATCAAGCTACAGATTCAAAGAGCTGGGTTCACCCAAACAAGATAAATGCAAAAAAATCCCATATCAAGACACATTATAGTTGAATTTTTGAAAACTGAAAACAAAGACAAAAACAGGCAAAAAAAGAGAGAGAGAGAGAACATGATATATAGAGAAAACGATTAGAGTAACAGTAGATTTCTCATCAAAACTCATGGAGACCAGCGGAAGTGGCAATGGATTTTTCAAGTACTGAAAGAAAAGACATATAGATGAAGGGAACGCAATAGAACTCAGAAATAGACCCCACAAAATACCCAATTAATTTTGTACAAAGGCACAAAAGCAATTTAATGAAGTAAAGATGTACCCTTTTTAACCAGTGGTGCTGGAGCAATTGTTTATCTCTGCTAAGGCAGAGAATTGCTTGAATCCAGGAGGCAGAGATTGCAGTGAGCCAAGATCACACCATTGCACTCCAGCCTGGGCAACAGAGCGAGACTCCATCTCAAAAACAAAACAAACAAACAAAAAAAAGGTCACAATGGATATTGCTACACACATGCCAAAATGTCTTTGGAGTGACAACACCAAATGCTGATGAGGATGCAGAGAAACTAAATCACTTTTACCTTGTCGGTAGGAAAGTAAAATGCTAAGACATTCTGAAAAACTGTTTGGCAATTTCTTAAATAACTAATCATGCAAATGCCATTCAACCCAACAACTGCAACACCTGGGCCTTTATCTCAGAGAAATGAAAACTCAGGTTCACACAAACACCTGTACACAAATGCTTAGCTTTCTTCACAATAGCCAGAAAAGAAACAACCTCAATGTCCTTCAGTGAGTGAATCATTAGGCAAATGGTGATCCATCATGCTATAGAATACTACACAGCAATGAAAAGTAACAGCTTGAATCATGTTCCTGACAATAATGCTTAGTGGAAAAAGCCAATCCCAAAAAGTTATAGGCTATCTGATTCCATTTATTTAACATTCTTGAAATGACAACCTCATAAGACATAGAGAACAGATTGGTGGCTGCCAGTGGTTAAGGAGTGAGTTGGGAGGGAATGCTTGCAGCTATAAAAGAGCAACATAAGACAGTCTCCTAGTAAAGGAAATTTTCTGTATTCTGCCTATTTCAATGTCAACATCCCGATTCTGACAGGGTACTGTACTTTTGCAAGGTGTTACTATTGGGGAAAACAGGGTAAAGGGTACATGGGATCTCTCTGTACTAGTTCTTACAACTGCACATGGATTTCCAATTATCTCAAAATGAAAAGGTTGATTTTTTAAAAAATAAAGAAGAACGATTCCAGCTGATGAGTTAAGAAGGGGTGATAGAATATAGCCATGTTGCAGCCTTAATAAAATAATAGATCTAGGCCGGGTGCAGTGGCTCACACCTGTAATCCCAGCTCTTTGGGAGGCCAAAGCAGGTGGATTCCCTGAGCTCAGGAGTTCAAGACCAGCCTGGGCAACACAGTGAAACCCCATCTCTTAAAAAAAAAAAAGAAGAAGATTATATTTTATTCCTTGAGATCACTGGGCCTTCTGGTCATCTGAAAAGTATGAACCCCCTCTAAGAATAATAAAATTAAATACATAGGTTACAAACTCTTGAAGTATGATTATCAAAATATGTCACAAAAAACAAATTTGTGACATATGTCTTTATGTTCTTATCAATAGCAAAGTCTAGTGGAGTGTTTAATAATTTTAAAGTGGAGAGGAGCACAAATTATATTTCAAGATGCCTGCAACAGCTATAATGCTATATGGAAATATCTGTGACTTCTACTGGTGACACAGTCGCAGTAGATACAGAGGAACATGTTAAATGACACGAAAACAATACAATCAGTAAAATCAAGTCTGTGGGAAACCCAACGGTGCAATTCATCCAGCCCCTTCAACAGATTCCAAGGGAAGAAGAGAGTGGGGGAGGGAAGCAGAGATTAAAAGAGATGAGACGTGTCAACCAGTTGCCAAGGGTGGACTTTATCTGATTCAAACAAAAGAAAAAAGAAAGATTATGAGACAAGGAGGAGAAATTAAATATCGATTGAATATTTCACAATATTAAGGAATTTTTGTTAATTTTAAAGTGAGATAAAGGTGTTGTGACTTGCTTTCTGAAGGAGCCCTTATCTTCTGAATTATTGATGGATGAAATAATTCAATACCTGGGACCTGCTTCCCGTCACCTGGGCGAAGGAAGGGAACCCAGGAGTTGACAAGCATCGAAGCTGAGTAACAGGGTACAGGAGTCCATTTTTCTGTTCATGCTACTTTTGTACAACTTTTAAATTTTCTGTAATAAAAAGCCAAAAACAAATCTGCAACGAGCATCATTGTATTTGAACCTTCCTTTTCATCCTGGATTAAGTCCCTACAAACAATTCCTAATAGTGGAATTGTGAGTTTTAAGGATGTGAACATTTTGAAGCTTTTGAAATGCATTGCTTGAGTGAGCTCGTGGAACAGGAAAAGATAGAGTAGCCCAATGCCTCTTCTAGCAGAAAACAAGGGAATTTTTTTAAAATATGTATACAAATAAGAGTTTGGCTCTGTCCTTCATGCTGGTGTGCGGTGGCACAATCACAGCTCACTGCAGCCTCGAACTCCTGGTCTCCAGCAGTCCCTCCCACCTCAGCCTCCTGAGCTGGGACTACAGGCACGTGCCTCCCAGGCCTGGCTAATTTTTTTAAAAATTTTTTGTAGAGATGGAAACTTGCTATGTTGCCCAAGCTAGTCTCAAAGTCCTGGCCTCAAGCAATTCTTCCACCTCGGCCTCCCAAAGTGCTGGGGGTTACAGGCATGAGCCAGGAACATTTTTTAGAGGTAAGGCTGTCTTCCTCTGCCCTACCTCTCCTCCTCTTTGCCCAAATATGCCCTTCCTCTATGCAAGAGACCAAATTTCAGCCAGCACTCAAACCCTGGTTCTCACTATTCACATTTCTCTGGCTCTGGCACCCATTTGGCTGGATGTAAAATCATGTATTCACCTAAGTTTGATGGTTGGACATCTACATTTTGCCTGTTTCTTTCTTTTATAGAAGATGTTGTAATAATGCATCTATCATAAATTGCTGGTCATTTTTTGTTATGTCCTTGGGATAAGTTCCTAGAAGAATCTACCTGGCTCAAAAGAAAGTGCACTTTTCAGATCTCGTGAGAAGTGAGTATCACAAAAAAAAAAGAAAAAGAAAGAAAGAAAGTGTACTTTGCCCTCCTAGAAACTGTTTCTGGTTAATCCCATCAGTGCCCAGTGCTGGTTCCTGGCTTTTTACTAGGTACCATCACATTTACAAACAAACATCAGCCAATTTGGTGGTCTAGATGAGGTCACCTCAGGCCAGGTACAGTGGTTCATGCCTGTAATCACAGCACCTTGAGAGGCCAAGGTGGGAGGATCACTTGAGGCCAATAGTTCGGAAACTGACCTGGGCAACATAGAGAGACCCTCTCTCTACAAAATAAATTTTTAAAACTTAGCCACATATGGAGGCACATGCCTGTAGTCCCAGCTACTCAGGAGGCTGAGGTGGGAGGATAACTTAAGCCCAGGAGGTTGAGGCTGCAGTTGGCTTTGATGATCGCCACTACACTCCAGCCTGGGTTGGACAGAGCAAGACCCTGTCTCTTAAAAACTTTTTAAGTAAGGTCTCCTTGCTGCTAACATGAGCATCTTTTTATTAGTGGGGGTTGAACACTCTAAATCTGGTCACCTCTCAGGAGCAAGCTTAATTCCTTGGACTCCCTTGGAAAATGAGGTCGGGCATTAAACTCTCTTAGAAGAATGGGTGTTCAGCTTGAACATGCCCCACAGTAAATGCCCAAACTCTCCCTGAACCATGATTCCCAGTGTGATCAGAAGAACCACCTGCAGAGGTGGCCTCTTGGCAAATTCCAGTTCACAGACTCACCCCACAGCTACAGAATTGGAGTCTCTGGACGCGGAGACTGGACATCCCTATGGAATTCCACTAAGACCCCTGACCTAGAGAGAGCTGTGCCAGTTCCTCATCCTTCAAAACTGGGCTGGATTATTCACAAAAGCCAAGATATGGAATCAACCTAAGAGTTTATCAACAGATGAATGGATAAAGAAATGTGGCACATATATACAATGAAATACTATTGAGCCTTTAAAAAGAAATCTTGTCATTTGCAACGACATGCATGAACTTGAAAGACACTATGTTGAGTGAAATAAACCAGGTACAGAAAGACAGATACGGCCTGATGTCACTTATACATGGAATCTAAACAATTAGAACTCATAGAAGCAGAGAGTAGAATGGTGGTTCCCAGAGGCTAGGAAGATGGAAAATTAGAAAGATACCAGTTGAAGGCTCTAAAACCTCAGGAAGAATGAGTTCAAGAGATCTAGTGTGCATCATGGTGGTGACTATAGTTAAGAATAAGATATTGCATACTTGAAAATCACTAAGAGAGTAGATTTTAAGTGTTCCCACACCCCCAAAAAAATAATAAATGCATAAGGTAATGCATATGCTAATTAGCTTGATGTAGCCATTCCACATGTACGTGTATATCAAAGCATCATGTTGTACACCATGCTGATATGTAATTTGGATTTATCAATTATTTTAAAAATAACTGGGCTGGTTAGCAGTTGAAATTCTTTCTTAGGAGGCACCAGAAATGACTGCTGAATGAACCAACAATGAATGAATGAATAAATGAAGGAAGGAAGAAAGGGATAAATTGCTTAATTAACTGACCAATGAACTCATGAATGGATAGATAAGCTAATGTGTCAATGAATGAAGAGAGGAGTGCACGAGTGGGTGAATAAGTGAGTTCCTATGAGCAGAAAGGGAGTGTTGGTATTCAGCTTTTTAATAGATACCAACAAATTACAAAAAACATTAGCCAATTTGGTGGGTTAAAATAAGGTCACCTTGGTCCAGGCATGGTGGCTCCCAGCACTTTGGGAGGCCGAGGCAAGAGGATCACTTAATCCCAAGAGTTAGAGACTGATCTGGGCAACATAGAGAGACCCCCTCTCTACAAAAAAAAAAAAAAAAAACCCTTTTGAAACTTAACCACACAGGGAATTGGGGGACACAGCAGAGATGGAAGCCTGCCAGCCTCCCTTGCTGTCCTTCTGCCACCCAGGTTGCACGCAGCCTTAGGAGGTAGAGACAGAATCAACTTCCCACATGACCCAGGACACCACATTCCAGGACAGAAGCACCAAACTGCCCCCACGATGACCCTCAAACACAAAATAACAGATTTTATTTTTTTACACATTTTTTCAAAGAATTTTTGTACATGCCCTCTAGCTACAAATAAAATAATTATTTGTGGGAAGAGGAAGGCTTTCAGCATCTGAAAGAAAATCACACAAGCTGCTGGGTAAATGAACACTCGCCTTCTGAGTAAGCAGAATGTGTTTTGGAAATCTCCAGCAGTGACCAGGGGTGTGCACAGCTTGAGAAGTGGAAGCTCTTTTTTCCCTCCTCGTCTCTCTCTCCTTCCTCCTCTTCCCACCTTTTCTTTCTTGTCCTCTCTTCTGCTCTCAAATCCTTTTCCTAAGAAGGGCAAGAGTCCCAAGGAGCTGTGGAGGAAAAGAAAGCAAATCACCACACCCCTACGCTCTGCACTGGCGCGTGTCTCTGCCTCGGTCCTACCAGCCACATAATTTGCAGGAAGCATCCCTGCCCCTCTTTGCACACTATCCCTTTCTACCAATCCTTGCCCAGAGATCAGAGGAACAAGGACATGTCTGTGGTCCACAGATGCTGCACAAGGACCTCCATTCTGAGGTCTGTGCTATCTGGCTTGGAAGCTGTGCTCTTGGGGGGATCCCCAGGCAACTGGGATTAGACATGACCTCTAAATCAGGACTCAAGGCTCAGCTGCTGGAGACAATGTACTTCCACAAGTCAGGGTATGGGCCACCAGCCAGGGGCACAGATGGGACACATTGCTAGACTGGAGTGATGCTTCGTCTTTAAAACAGGACACACCCAGCCCAGGCTAGGGGAGACAGAGTAAACCCAGGAATTCCTCGTTATCATTACTCGTTTCTACAATATTCATGCAAATAAATGCCCCAAACCAGGCTTTCCCAAAGGGTTTTCTTTTCTTTTCTTTAATTTTTTTTTTTTTTTTTTTTTTTTTTTGTCCTCTGCTCTGACAGCCTTCTAGAATTCCCCTCCCAGCCTGGCCACACGCCTGGGGCCTCTGAACCGTGAGAAGGCAGGACATATTCAGGACTAGGGGCTTTGTTGATTTTATTTCTATTTTAATAGTCTCAGCATTGCCACCTTTATATATGATATTTTCCAATTTTGTAATTCTGTGGCTAAGAAACAGTGGTTACACCTGCGGCTGACCCCACCGCAGAAGGCAAGCCAGGGTGGGAAAGACAGGGAGGGACATTCCTCCCTCAGTCCCCAGCCTGCAGATCGCATCTCAGCTAAATTGTCGCTGGTTCCCGGGCTCTCTCTGTCTTCCAGCGAGTCCTTTTCCCTCACCTTCACGGGACGAGATCGGGCCGGGTTTCTCTTCTCTCCAATGTTACTTCAACTTCTCGTCATAAAATGGAATGATTTCAGTGTTTATGCTGTTAGCTACATTTATCTTTAAGAGCAAGATGTTGAGTTTAGTTTTAATGATGAAAAAAGCCTTTCAAAGGATAACTCATTGAAACTCATTATGCACTATAAAGGCCACTATTTAAAGATTCGGTAATTCCAGCGATGATCTTTTTAAAGCAGATTTATAGCAGAAAATAGTTACATTCTTTGACTTCAGTTATAATTTTCTATTTTGTAATTTAATGCTCCTTTAGTTTATATTTGCACATTAAAAATATAGCATCTAAAAGTCCATCATTAAATACTTTTAATAAGTGCAATAAATAAGTTTTACAGTGTGCATAAATCTAAAAACAAAACCAACATAAATTGTTAATCTTACACTTTTTCTCATTAATTGCAGTACATAAACATATGTTTTATACAAAGATATTTGCTACAAAATAAGTATAATAAATACAGTTTACCATGTGTATTAATCTTAATAGTTACAAGCTGTTAATCTTATATATTAGGTAATAATTTGCAATAAATAATTGTTTATTATCTTGATGTTTGCTTGTCTTGGGTTCTAGCAATATGCAATAAAGAAATGCAATTTTGAATAATTTGATTGTAAGACTGCTGGGAAAATACTGTATGTTATAATTAGCTGGGAGAGGATTCTAGTCACAAAAGCAAGCACAGAGACGGGGTTCGATAACCCAAACATACATTATTGAGTCCATAAATAATTTTAAAAGTTACATTCAGATTCAAACAAAACAGAATTTTTTAAACTTAAATGCAATTAGTGAAACATTTCACATTCTTTAGTGCTTTCATCATTATACATTCAAAAGGAGATAAACCTGGAAGCCCCATCAAAACTGCCAGCCTCCAAGCTGAGATGGGAACATGTCTGCCTTTGGGAGAAAGAGTGGCCTGATGGCTCGTCCCCATCAGCCAAGGGCTCCCCTCAGCCTGGAACACACCCTCCGGAACAACCACCAGCGCACCCACAAATGCAGCACCCAGCAGACCTCACCTTCAAGCCGGCACTTACGGAACCGCACACACATTTCTCACACGCATCCTTACTGAGCTTAACAGAAATGGTTAATCTTATATGTAAAGGTAATAATTTGTCATAAATAATTGTTCATTATCTGGGCCTTTGCTCATCTTGGAGTTGAGCTGCATGCAATAAAGCTGTGCAATTTTGAGTAATTCAATTGTAAGGCCGCTGGGGAAACACACGGGATTGTAATGAGCCTAGGAAGGGTCTGGTGGGCCAGAGACCCCAAAGAACTGACCTACCAGCTCTGGCCCATGCAAAGCCCAGGTCCTCACCAGCGATTACTCAGGTTCTTTAGATTTTCACTACAAGACAGAGAACAAACCAGTGTCCCCTTCTCATTTCTGCCAGAGTAGACGTCACTCAGAGGAAACCGGTCCTAGATGAAGTGAACCTTGGTCCCTGGGGAAGGCTAAGGTGGCAACTGTGGTCCACCAAGCCCGCTGATTGGCACCAAAGACTCACCTGTCTGCCTGGAAGAGGTGGGGGCAGGGGGTCATTTCCTCCAAAGTGACCCTGACACTGCTCCCAGCAGCAGCTGCATCCTGGCGCATCCCTGCAGGCAGAGGGCTGAAGCAGTCCAGGCAAAGAGGAGACTGTGAGGTCAGAGAGCAAGGACCCTGTGCATTTCGGCTTCATAGAATCCCCAAAGCAGAAAGACCCATTTCAAGAAAAACTCCCCCAAGCCAGGAAAGGAAGGGAGAGAGGGTGGGAAGGAAGAAGAGAAGGAAGGAAAGAAGGGAAGGAGGGAGGGAAAGAGAAGAAGAATGAATAAAAAAAAAAGAAAAGAGGAGAGGAAGGCAGGGAAGAGAGAAAGAAAGCAAGGAAGGAGGGAGGGAGGAAGGACAGGAAAACAGAGAGGAATAAGGGAGGAGGGAGGAAAGGAAGGAGGGAGGAAAAGAGAGGAAAGAAGAAAGGAGGGAGGGAGAGAAAAGGAGGCAGGAGGAAGGGGAAAAGGAAGGAGGGAGGGAAGCGAGAAGGAAGGAAAAGAAAGGGAGGATGGAAGGAAGGGAGGAAAAACCAAGAACTAAGGGAGACTCCTAGATCCATTCTAACCATGAACAGCTCTTCCTAATACAAAAAAGATCAGCACCCCACAAAGACACACATACACGCCCTGGCACACATCCGGTGACATGAGTCTCCATATCAAAGCCACTCGCAGTGTGTTCCTGGCAGTCACTGCGGTTTGTGGTTTTCACATCTCGCTTCTTCTAGGCTCCTGGTACTGAGCGCACCTGCTAGACTGGGCCTGGCTTCCCCTCTTTAGGTTCAGCTCACACCCGGAGCCTAAGCCCCGGGCCTGCTCTCTGCCTAGGCTGGGCACGGCACCGTCCACAGCCTGAGAGGGGGTCGTTCATCGGGGTGACAGAATGGTTCAGTCCAGGGGAAAAGTTCCTGCCTAGGGCAGGGCTTCAGCCAGGATCGGTTCCCAGGGGCAAGTGCGGTGAGCCTGAGGCCCCAGGCATTGGAAGACACCACAGGTCTCCCCCTCCTCTCCTCCATCCCAGCGAGCACCTGCGGTCCAATTGCCCCAAGCCAGGGGCCCTGATTTCAGCCAGGTTGGAAAGGGACAGAAGCTCCCCCATCTCCTGCCCCTTCCAAGGACAGGCAGCTCCTGCAGCACCTCAGCCCTCGGGATTCCCTTTCGTGGGGTCCCCGCCCCTGTTCTGGAAATGAGACCCCAGGTTCCAGGATGCAGTTGGCATCGCAGGCAAAGGGACTCCACCCACCACCATGACCCGGGAGAGGCCTTACTGAGGGTCCGAGGAGCCCTGCCCCACCCCAGCCCATCAAGGGGACCGTGTTTTAGGGGCATCCCTGGATTGTCAAGAAACGCTGGCTCATCCGGAGCCCTGGGGGGCCCAGCATGAGGCCGGGAGCACCCTGACAGCCCGAAAAGAGGGAACCTGGGGCACTTGTCGAACTCAAGGGGAAGGAAAGGGCGCCCGCCACCGTCTGCTTCTGTGAGGCAGCTGCCACCAAAACCCGTGCCCAGGGCCCCGCGGGGCCTGCCTGGCAGCGGGAAAAGCGCCCTCCAGTAACTGAGTCCCCCGGCGGCGGCGGGGCAACTGCGGAAATCACGCAGCCAGATGAAGCTCATAAATTTCCCCTGTGAACAATTGTTTTCATTTCCCTCCCATGTCACTAGATATTATAAGTGGAAAGCAAAACACAAGTAAATATGTTCATTCCGCTCCTGCGATGGGTGATAAACCGGAGGCGGCCGAGGCCGGCAGAGGTCAGCGGGCCACGCACCGCGGGTCTGCGAGCGGACACTGCCACCCTCCGGCCGCGCGAGGGACTGCACCGGCCCCGCCGCCCGGCTCTCCCGCCCGCTCGCTGCCAGCCGACGCTCGCTTTGCGCCATTCGCTCAACGTGCGTGCCAACTGCAGGGGCATTCGAAAGGACAGAGAGCTCCCCTCTTTGAAATAACCATTTTTATTCATCACAACCTCTCTTCCAGAAATAAGCTCTCTTATTAACGTTTTCATCCAATTATCTTCAGTCTTTCTCTATGTGCCTTTTGTGATGTTTTTCTGTGTACCTATAACATACAAAGCTGTTCCTACAATATTATAGCCTGATTTTGTAGCTAACACTAACAAAAGTTATTGTCGCACAAGATGGCCTCACAGATACCTTTTTAGGGACTGTGTAATATTTCAGCTTGGGACTGTACCAAAAGTTATTGAACCGTCTCCCAATTGTTCATTTAAAGAGTGTCTAATATTTTCGTCATTGTGCATACTTCTATAATTGAAACCTCTATCCAAGATACATCACTAAAGGTGGGATTACTAAATGAAAAGAAATTTTAGATACATAATTTTTTTTTTTTTTTTTTTTCTGAAACTGACTCTGGCTCCAACACCAAGGCTGGAGTGCAGTGGTGCAGTCTCGGCTCACTGTAACATCTGCTTCCCAGTATAAGTGATTCTTTCTCCTGCCTCAGCCTCCTGAGTAGCTGGGACTACAGGCTTGCACTGCCACACCCGACTAAGTTTTGCATTTTTAGTAGAGATGGGGTTTTGCCATGTTGGCCGGGCTGGTCTCGAACTCCTAACCTCAGGCAATCTGTCCGCTTCAGCCTCCCAAAGTACCGGGATTACAGGCATGAGCCACTGTGCCCTGCCAAGAATTAACATTTTTAAGGCTCTTAGTAGCATTATTATTTTCTAAATATAATACCTACGTGGAGAATATTATTTAAAATGAATGAGCAAATATAAAATAGTGCTCAAATGACTGGACAGACTGTATCACCAATATATCAATCCCTACTCATCTAATCTTTCACTTGAATGCAAGTCCAAGAAAAATTCCATCAAAGCTTTTTTGACATTTTGTCACACTGATTCCAAATTCCATATGAAAGAATAAACGAGTAAAAATCTCCGGAAAACATTGTTGTTAAAAAGAGAGGAGACTTCTTCAAGATATAAACATATATCACAGAAAGCTAAGATAATTAAAACAGCAAAGTGCAAAAGAGAGAGTGCAGAAGTAGAACTCAAATATTTTAACATAAAGGCATTTTATATCTGGGAAAGGATGGCTAATTGATGAAGATATAGGTACAATCTGCCACTCGTTCAGAAAACAAGAAAAGTTAATGTTCTACCTCATACCACATATTCAAATGAATGCTATAGGGATTAAAGATTTAAATTTTTAAATGAAACTATAAAAGTGATATTTACATATATGGTAATAGCGAAGTTCTTTCTAAGTCCAATTGCAAAGGCAGAAGCTAAAAAGTTTAAAATACCCAGATCTGAGGTGCACATTTTTTAAATATCCACCCGTGAAAAACGTAATTTTGAAATTGAAAGGTAAACCAACACTAGAAAAAAAAAATGCTTTCAACATACATCACAGAAAGGTTAACGCCCCCGGTGTGGAAAGCTTTCTTACAAATGAAGAACAGATAAATATTTCAACAGAAAAAAAATAAACTGGGGACATGAATAGCAATTCACAAAAAAAAATACAAATGATAAATATATTAAAGTTGTTTAGTGTTATTAGTAATCAAAAGACATGCAAATTGAAATGAAAATTTAAAAATGTTGTCCCTATATTGATAAATATAAAAACAACGATTGTGTTTTCAAGTTTTCAAGGGTGGAGAAATGAATCCTGTCAACAGCAGGGTGATAGGGCGAATCAGGTAAACTTTTCAAAGGGTAATTTGACAATATGGTCAAAATTCTTAACAGTACATGATCCCATGATCCAAAGATTCTACTTCCAAAGGAATCTATCACGGAGATGTACAGATTCAGCTGGAAGGTTGTTCACTGCTATCAGGAATGAACCAACTGTCCAACAATAGGCTACCAGATTTTACATAGATATACAATATCATAAGGTAGATAATATCATCAAGTCCTCAATAGTAATGTTGTAGAAATTAACATTTAAGGATTTCTTACAGTTAATATTTAAGGAGTTCTCATAAAATACTGTTTTGTGGCAAAAAGCAAGTTACAATGTAACTATGCTTTCTATACACAAAGGAAGAAAAAACCTATAAGGTATTCCTTCAAATAATAATAATGGCAGGTGGGCTACAAGTAATTTTTAATATTCTTTTTGCTGCTTGGCATTTTCTCTCTATGTTTAATAATTTCTTTTCAATTGTTAAGGAGAAAAATAGTTTTCAGTGGTTTTCTAGAAATATTGTATTTTATGTTCCCAGCAGCAATAGTTGAGAGTGTTTGTTCAGGCCAGGCAAAGGGGCCTCATGCCTGTAATGCCAGCACTGTGGGAGGCCAAGGCGGGAGGATCACATGAGGCCAGGAGTTTCAGACCAGCCTCCATTCTCCAAAAAAAAATTTAAGGAAAAAGCAAAGACAATGAGCATAATCATCTTTTTTTTGAAACAGTTTCACTCTTGTTGCCCAGGCTGGAGTGCAATGGCGTGACCTCAGCTCACGGCAACCTCTGCCTCCAGGTTCAAGCCATTCTCCTGCCTCAGCCCCCCGAGTAGCTGGCATTATAGGCATGAGCCACCATGCCTGGCTAATTTTGTATTTTTAGTAGAGACAGGATTTCTCTATGTTGGTCAGGCTGGTCTCAAACTCTCAATCTCAGGTGATCCACCTCAGCCTCCCAAAGTGCTGGATTACAGGCGTGAGCCACTGTGCCTGGGCCATTTGCTCATTTTTTAAATCAAATACTCTCAGAATACACATTCGGAGCAAAGCATGTCCGAGCCTGGTTATCTACCCTTGCAGGAGCTTCCATGTCCACCTTCACAGGTGTCAGCATCGAAATCACGCTTTTCCCAGAAATACAGATCCAAGGTTTTCCTGCATCCAATGCCCCATGTTGTGGAAGGAAGCACAAAATCTATGTGATCTCATACTTTTTTTTTTCAGGTATTGGAGATTACTAATAGATTTCCAGGACTTATTTTCTCCTGGGTTCTAATGTCATCCACTATATTTATATGGCAGGGAAACTGTGTTTTTCCTTCTCAATATAAAGTCATTACCATCTCTTGTATGATAAAAATTAGTCACACTATTTTCTTAAGATAATTCTTGCAAAATTGAGGTGCCTATTACAGGCCTGCACAGCTATGTCCAAGAAAACACTCATCTCTGCCTCCCCTGTTTCTGTAGTCCCATTTCTTCTATTACTAACTTTTTTAATGAGACAGGCTCTTTCTCTGTTGCCCAGGCTGGAGTACAGTGGTATGAGCACAGCTCACTGCAGCCTCGACCTTGTGGGCTCGAGTCATCCTCCTGCCTTAACCTCCCAAGTACTGGGGATCACAGATGCACACCATCACACCTAGCTACTTTTTTTTTTTTTTTTTTTTTACTTTTTTGTAGAGAAGGGGTCTCACTATGTTGCCCAGGCTGATCTCAAACTCTCAAGTGATCCTTCCATCTTGGCCTTTGAAAGTGCTGCGATTACAGGCATAAGCCACTCTCCCCAACCCATAATCCCATTTCACCATGCACTTGGTCGCCACTTTCTCAAGAGTTCTGTGTCTGCCCTTGCCCCAATCCCTCCCTTGGGGAAGCTGCTTCTCTGTAGCCAGAAAAAGCCCTTGGGGTGATGGGGGATGGGGGAAACTATGGGCTGGGACATGAGGACACAGTCTGAGACAGGTCCTGTGCCTTCTGGGGGCAGAGACACTGGGGTCAAATATGTCAGAGGTAAATTTGCGACTTCAATCGTCATTGCCCAAACCTGGGCAGGGCTGCCCTGTGTGAGCCTGGGGAACCATAGGCTCAAGACAGGATTCTTTTGCCCAAGTAAACTTGGGGATTCAGCCAGTGTCCTAATGCCTGGGGTGTCACCTGGTTGAATAAACACAAAGGCACCAGAGGAGGAGGTACCTGTGTGGATACAGGTATCTGGGACTCCAGGTTGGGGTCACTAAACTGAAAACCCATCTGTCGCAAGTAAGGCATGCGATAAGAGAAGAGCATCCCCAAAAGAATACCTTGAGCACAGGGCTACAGCAAAAGCTAACTCAAGACACCCTCCCCCTGCCCTGGTATTGGCATGGAAAAGTCTCCATGCCAGCAGGTGACACCCAGCACTGACCAAAGGCATCTTAGTACCAGCAGTCTCTGACACCTCAGGCCCCCAAGGTATCACAACAGAGACACAGCAGCACAGCAAGGCAGCCACAGCATAAAGTCAGTAGGTTCCTTTCACCCTGACCACTGCAACAAAGGTGCTTGCTTACAGGAAGCGGTGAGAACATATATGGTCACACGTATGGACACGCACATTGGTGATCATCTCTCTTCTGGACTTGAACGCCTCCGCCCTGCACTGGCACTCAGCGTGATATCTGGCACTTGGTAGGCACTTAATGAGTGTTTTCTGAATATAGGAAGGAATGGGGGAATGGAAGGGTTGTGCAGAAATCACCCAATGTCTTATTTCTTTACCAGTTTTGTATCCAGAAGGCAGCATAGCATTTCAGGGTGAAGCTCAGACCATATTGTCAATTTCATACCAAGCATCAGCTGTCAGGGGAAAGTCAGACATGCATGCCCAGGGGACTGGGTGGCTTTTACCTCCATAAAAAATCACTTTCCGAGAGACGCTCCCCAAATTCTGCAGAGGAAAGACACAGCAGAGGGGATCCGCCTGCCTTCAAAGGTGGCCAACAGGATGCCAGCATGCCTGAAGCAGAGCCCTCGCTACCCACTTGGCAGGCAGGTAAAGTTGGACAAACCCTGTTCTCTGTTGCCTCATTGGTAAGATGGCACTAATTACCCAAGCTTGTCCCAAGACTCTAATGACATAATGAGCACAAAAGCCCCTCATTAGCCGGGGGCAAAAGGCATTGTTATGCCATGTTTAAAGGATGCCATTTGCCACTGGGCAGAACAGAGGAAGAGAAGCAGGAAGGAGCCAGATGCCTCATCATCTTGGCCCATCGCCTATTAGCGTCACATCTGAGCCTGGAATCTCCACCCCTGGGTGCCTGCCTCTCCTCATGGGGACCCGGAGCTGCCTAGAGGGCAAGACCCCAGTGAGTGCTCAGAGCAAAAGAACCACTGCAGAACTCAGAGTGGCCGCCACATGCGTAAGGGTGTGTGCTCCAAGTGACTGCCTTTTCTTCGGTGCAAGGAGCAAGAACATGATGGGTGGAAAGTGGGCAGTGAGGCCTCCCCATTTCAAAAGGCTCCTCCCAGTGACCCAGCGTTGGCCCTACCAGACCCCCACAGGGGGCCTCTCCATGCCCTTCATCAGAAAGCAGACATCTCCACCACCACCAAGTGTAGAAATCATCTCCGAGAGCCTCTCAACTCCCTCGGTCTCAGAATAGAGTGGCAAGGGGATGCGAGTTGACACGCATTCAGAAGCAGACAAGCACATGTAACTAACACAGAGATGATCTGCCCATTTTTGGACCCCTGCATTAGATTCCTAAGCAGATGCTCTGCCAGGCTCACACCATGAGATTCGTGTGGGAGGGACTGGAGGAAGGGCTCAGACACCCAGACTCGCTCTCCCCACCAGGCTGCGTGTCTAGAAATTGTCTGTGTCACGTTGCTCCTGTCACTAAGAGAGGGCCCACAGGGACAAGATCCCGCCCCCACAGCAAGCCCTCCCTATGCTAAAGGCAGAGCCTGCATGAGTCAGAGCCGACTCCTTCACCCTGTGGCATTTTTGGGGAGCTGCCCCATCCCGACCTCTCAGTCACCTTCACTGCACTCAGGCTCACCCTAGCACACTTTAAACCAGGAACGCTCTCCCTTGAGCTACCTTTTAAGGGACCCGAGGATGAAACAGTGAAATTGGAGACTGGTAGGGTGTCCACTGTCAGTCTGGAGAGAGGAGATCCGAGCAGCAATGAGAAAACCCCAGAAGCGGTCAATGAGGAATCAAAGTCTGGTGTCACGTGGCCCCGACAGAGCCCCGAGGAGCTGAGCTGAGGCCTGCGTGGCTGGGCAGGCAGGGGACATGTCCTGGAGGGTGCAGTCCTTGAACTTGTGGTCTGTAGAACATGCCCTTCTGACTCAAGGGTGACCGTAGAGGAATGTTAAATCAGCACCCCTGGCCCTGGGCCGTGCATGACGGACAGAGTTTGCTTAACCTCTCCAAGCTGCCCCTCGGAGAAGAAGGTAAGATCACGAAGCTGGACCTCGGCCCACCCGGGAGATGCCATGAGGAACACAGTCCCTGAGGCACACAGGAAATTGCAGGCTGGAACTGAAAGAAAGTTTTCTTGGGAGGTGATGAGGTAAGTTAACCAGCCTGGAAGTTAGGAGGTTCGCCCAGCCTCCAGTTCTACACAGCTCTCACCTCACATTGAGCACCAACGAACTCAACAATCAAGGTAAGTGCGGTCTTTTTAAAAATCAAAATTAATGCATCTTTCAAAATCCATGATGAGCAAGATTATCAAAATTTTAAATCAAGACAAGCTCTGACCTTACTACCTTACTCAGCACAACACAGCCATTTCACACTCTCCTAGGATGGCATACTCCACCCTCATTTTCTAACCACCATGGTCATTAAATATTCATCAAGGTGATGGTTGGATTCGATTCTGCCCCACAAGGGCAAGGGCAGCGTGCTTCACTAGTCTGTGTGCCTGGCACCTAGCTTAGAGCCTGGCATGTGAAAAAGAGGTGCCCAGGAAACACTCAAATGAACATCGTAGATGGAAAGCTGGGCTGAGAGCTCTTCTCTGCTCAGATGTCATGGCAGGCTTCTGCTGATAGCCCTAGGGGACTCCCCACCCCATGCGATCACTGCCGCTGTACAAGACCCTACCTTCCTGAACGTAGAAGCCAGACCTGGATGTTTGTTTATTTGTTTGTTTGATTTTTAGACAGGATTTCATTTCCGTTGTCCTGGAGGGCAGTGGCACAATCTCGGCTCACTGCAAACTCCACCTCCTAGGTTCAAGTGATTCCCCTGCCTTAGCCTCCTAAGTAGCTGGGATTACAGGTGCCCACCACCATGCCCTGGCTAATTTTTGTATTTTTAGTAGAGATGAGATTTCACCATGTTGGCCAGCCAAATCTAAAACTCCTGGCCTCAAGTGATCTACCTACCTTGGCCTCACAAAGTGCTGGGTATTACAGGTGTGAGCCATTGCACCTGGCCCAGACCGGGGTTCTAATGACCCTTCGCCGTCATTTGTGAAAAGATACTTTCAGTGCAGAGCCAATGGGATGCAGTGGAGACACAAACAACCCAGCAGGTCCTGGGACGACGTGATTTTCTGCTCCTCCTGATCTTGTCTCCACCTCACACAAGAGCCACCACCAAATGGCAGTGGGAGGGTGTGTCCTGCTGTTTTGGGCACTTGGGTGGCTGGGCTTCCGCCCCCAGGAGCCAGGTTGGATCCATTCCAAGACAATCACTCTCTGTCCACTTCTTCACAGAGAACATTTCTATTTTGAGGAAGTTTAATTTGAGGCCAGTTGGAATCATAGTGTATGGGCTTGCCTGAAACAGGCTCACATGCAGGCAGTGGCTAAATAAAAATCTCCAAACAGCCATGCCCTATTTTTGCATTTTTATGAGTTCTTTGAAAGGAAAAAAAATCAGGGAGGAAGAGATTAAGAAATATAAGGCCAGGCACAGTGGCTCACACCTGTCATCTCAGAGTATTGGGAGGTCAACGCAGGAGGATGGCTTGAGGCCGGGAGTTCGAGATCAGCCTGGGCAACATAGTGAGACCCCATCTTTAGAAAATAAAAACTAAAATTTTTTTTAAAACAAACTACAAGATGTTTTTCTGTTCTTACCTGACCTCCCAGTTGCAGGGGATTTAGGAAGGGAGGGAAAAGTGCAGGGGGACCTGCATGGGCAACCAGGTCGTGTTCCTGCCCACAGCCCTTGCCCAGCTCCTCTTCTTTATGTGGGCATTGGTCTAGTCCGCCGCATGCAGCTGTCCTGTCTCCTCTGACTTGGAGAGGCAGCTTTGCCTTTCTGCCTCAGAAGATGGAAAAAGGGGGGAAATACCCCTGTCACCATTCACTCCACCAGCTCCTGGGAAAATGCCCGGCTGAGAGGTGCCCAATGCCAGTAGGCTCAGCAGTGCCAGCTCCCGGGGACCAAGGCCAAGCCAGAGACTGGCCTGGGCTCATTGTAGAGGGGAGATGGATGAGGAGAGAGAAGCAACATGCGGTTTTAATTCTTTGCTTAAAACTTGGCTGGGCACAGTAGCTCAAGTCTGAAATCCCAGTACTTTGGGAGGCCAAGGCAGGCGGATCATTCGAGGTCAGGAGTTCGAGACCAGCCTGGCCAACATGGCAAAACCCTGTCTCTGCTAAAAGAATAAAAATTAGCCAGTGTGGTGGCGGGTGTCTGTAGTCCCAGCTACTCAGGAGGTTGAGGCAGGAGAATCGCTTGAACCCTGAAGGCAGAGGTTGCAATGAGCTGAGATCATGCCACTATACTCCAACAGAGCAAGACTGTGGGGGAAAAAAAAAAACTCACAAGCCCTACTAAAGGGTCACTCTCTCTTTCGGAAAGGACATTAGGTGCCGTTTTCCTGCTGGAAGCCCCATAAGTCCCCATGTCTCCTCAATGCACAATTCAAAAAAGGCCTCCAAATTGCCACTGCTGTCATGCCAAGCATTGGAAAGTTCTGCTTGACCTTTTATTAACATTTTTCTAAACCAATATGTTTGGTGTGGTGGTTTGGTTTTGTTTTTTTCTTTTTTTTTTTTTCGCTACAAGCACCCTGAGGAATTATGAAAAATACTTTTTTCTGTAGTTTATCCCATATGCACTTAATAGGCTCACAAATATAATACCATTATAAAAAAGAAAAACTGCCAACTCTGCTAAAAAAATTGTCATAACACTAAATTATTATATAAATATAAAAGGAGTGTGTCTGTAAAATATTCACTCAATGAACATCCCAAGGTGATGGTTTTGCTATGTTGTTTTTATTCCTGAGAGATCCATAACACACTCGGATATGCCACATGTCACCACATGAATCAGGCAGTTAATACATGTGCTTTTTAGAAGCAGGGATGTCTTCCCGATAGAATGTGCTATAAAAAAATGTGGAGATCCGGCTGCTTTGTCTGATAGGCATAATTTAATGTCTTGCTTATAATACTGCATCTTAAGGAAAAATACACACTGTCCTATGTAGTTATTTACAATATATTGCTAAGTCTATGCAAATATGTTTCCCCGAGCCTGGGATTATATAACAAAGGTCAACAATGTTTGAAATATTTTGAAGCATATTCCCAATATGCGTAGTCTATGGTGCTAATATCCAATATATGCACATATATCTTAATATATTTCCAGATCTTTCTGTTCATTGTTCTCTCCATAGCTTCCCACAGAATACTATTAGAGAAATGTTTTATTCTGAGTAAAGCCAAACATTGCCTATCCATCTTGGAAAAATTTATTAAGGTGGCTAATTATGCGGTTCTTAATATTGCATTAGTAGGGAGGTTGCTCAATGCCACTGCGGAAGAGAAAAAGATAGAAGCCAGTTCAATAAAACTGAAACCAGAGATGCAATGCGTGCAAAAATCAGCACACGCCTATGTTTTCTGCCCCAGGTTTCCAAATCAGGCAATTACACTTAGGAAACACATGTGTTCCTGTGCACCCACAAACACACACACACATGCACACACATGCTTGTGATCTGGTGTACACAAAACCCAGATTACAAGCCACACATTCTGTTTCTCCCTTCCAAATATTGCAGATTTTGCCTTTATTTTTCTGAGGGGAATTTTGTGATCACCTGTGCCTTTCATTCAAATCACTTTCTTCAGGAAAAAAAATGGCTTGGCTAATTGCACAAAAGTCAGGGAGAGGGTTGTGGAAACCAGACCTCCACTATCCAAGCCAGGTCCAGAAGAAGCATAAAAGAGAGATTTGTTTACATCAAAGGTATATGAAACCTGAGCCCTCAATTCTGTCCCCTATTTCAAATTATGTTGTTCTTTTATCATTCTCCAGTCACCAAATTGAGAAGACTACAGTCAGACACCAAAACAAGCAACTGGGATCATTAGAAAGAGGCTGATCCCTGGAAAAGATACTCCTTCCTGGTATGTGGACTGGGCTGGACTTCGCAGGTGGCTTTTCACATGTGCTGCTGTGACACTGTGTAGCTGTCCCAACCTCTGGATCACAACATTACCCAGAGGTTGACTCTGCCAGCGTCAGACTGCCCTGGTATTTAGAGTCCTCGAAAACCCTGAGGCAAAATCCTTCCAACTAATCCATGTTTTAGGACACTACAAAAATCACCCACTTTCAATGACTAATGGAGTATGTCTAGATGTAGCTATGGAACTGATGTATTTTTTTAGAATCTTTTTCCATGTTATCAATCCAGCCAGCCATAAAGCCCACCTGATGAGGATTTTCCAAAAGAGAAAAGCTGTGAAATCTGATGCTTTGCACCCCTATCACCAGCAGAAATGAATTATCTAGAAGCTTCTTGAATAGAAGTCTCTCAGGAGGCCAGGCACGGTGGCTCAGATCTGTAATCCTAGCACTTTGGGAGGCCAAGTCAGGAGGATTGCTTGAGGCCAGGAGTTCAAGACCAGCCTGCACAATCCATCTCTGCAAAAAAAAAAAAAAATGAGTTATCTCAGGAAAGCAATCACAGGCACATAATGCAAGCCTCCTCATGAGAAAGTCAGGTCCGCTGTTTTTCCAGAAGGGAATGTCATTACCAGAAATTGTTCCAAATGACCTTCTTAGCCAGGCGCCTCAGCTCATGCCTATAATCCAAGCACTTTGGGAGGCTGAGGCTGGTGGATCACTTGCACCCAGGAGTTCAAGACCAGCCTGGAAAACACAGTGACTGAGGCCTCATCTCTTTAAAAAAAAAAAAAAAATTTAATGACCTTCTTGCTTGACTCCGGCCATGGGATTTCCTGAACCCCTGTAATAATTCCACAAAGTGTGGGGGAGATGTGAAGATAGAACAACACACATATATACTGAAGAAAGCCCCTATTTCCTCCTAAGCCATAAACTCCTTCATGGAAGCTTCCAGAAGGTTTTGAGGAAGGATTTTCCTGAGGGCTGAGAGAGCTGCGAATATCTTTGTTCTCCCACTGGAAACCCAACTGTATATAAGGCAGAGCAAATGTTAAATCATTTAAAGAGAGCTATTTTTCATAGTTTCCAGTACATAAATGTGTTTCAGTACATGTTATTGTAAAATAGTGTTCCTGCTTACGTTCTTCTACATCTGTTGTGTTTACTCGTCCTTTCGTTCTGACTTTTAGAAATAGCAATAAATCTATTTTTTAATCCCCTCTGCTGATGACTGATTATTCATCGCTAAAAGGGATGGAGGGAGGTCCATGTGAAGAGTGATCCACCCTCTAGAACGAGCTCCACTTTCACAAGATAAACAGGGTCCAGGGAGATTCCTCTTTTGTCCTGGGTAGTTTATGCAAACTAAATAAGGACTTGGTGGCAGCTCAAATAAATATAAATTACCCTCCAGTGGAAACTCCAACCACTTGTTACAGTCAATTTCAGCGAGGAGGAGCCAAGGGTGGCATACACACAAACAATACCATTCATTTCTATACTGCATCCCTACTACGAAGATCGCAAAGGGCTTCGCGGGAGTCAGTCGTCACTGATCTAAATCAAACAGAGTGGAAAGCCAAGAAGGCAGAAGGAGGAGGAAAAGGAATTGCCACTTCTGGACCCTGGGAAGAATCCCAGCTGTAATTTAAATCCCACCAACGCAAGGGCCTAGAGAGGTGTGTAAGTCAGGATAAGGCAGGCTCACACTGCTGCAACAAACAGTTCCAAAATCTCAGTAGTTTAATACAGTTTAATATAAGTGTTAATTTCTTTCTTTTTTTTTTTTTTAAGTTTTTGTAGACACGATTCTGTTGCCCAGGCTGGAAGGTAGTGGCACAATCATAGCTTACTGTAGCCTCAACCTCCTAGGCTCAAGCAATCCTCCTGTCTCGGCCTCCCAAGTAGCTGGAATTATAAACACATGCCACCACACCCAACTAATTTTTGTTTTTCTTTTTTTGTAGAGATGGGTTTCCCTATGTTGCCCAGGCTAATCTCACACTCCTGAGTTCAATCAATCCTCCCACCTTGACCACTCAAAGTGCTGTGATTACAGGAGTGAGCCACTGCCCCTGGCCACAGTGTTTATTTCTCGTGCTGAGAGTCTGGGAGACTCACAAGGGCACCTGTCCCACTTCTATGTGTCTCAATGATCAGCCTATATTGTTCTGCAGCTCCTGTACCTCCACATAAGGCCTCTATGATTGCCCAGGCAGAGGAAGTGAAAGCCACAGTTAGTCATACACAGGCTCTTCTATGCTTTCACCTGGAAGCAGCCTTTTGACCAGAATAAGGCACACCTACCTATTTGCAAGGGAGCTGGGAAATGCTGGAGAAGAGAAGGGCCTGTCTGGTGAACATCACTAACTCTACCACAGATGACAGATCATTTCACACAGCCACTCATCACCTGGGGATTCCAGAATACATCATAAAGGATCATTTAAGCACTTTCCCTAAACTATGTTGTGCAATATGTTTGCCCCCTCTGTCTACAACTCGACTGTGCTTTAATGGCATTCCTTGGGCTAAGTGATAGAACAAACCTGATTTCCTCATCTGTAAAACAGGGCTACCAGTGCCAGGCTAACAGGTGACTATGAAGACCGAAGACTTCATGCATTTGTAAACTGCACATTGTTAATGCACACATGCGTGTTGGTGGAAGTAACAACCATAGCTAGTGGGTCAGCATTTCAGCATGTGGGGCAGGGAAGCCCTGGTTCAACTCCTAGAACTCAGCATCCGGTAGTCACCGGATGGTGGCCCCATCCAGTTCCTTATGATATCTAGCTGGCTGCTTTGGTGATTGCTTCTGTTTGTAGCACCTTTCAAATTCACCTCTGCTTTAACATATCTGATGATGATATGAACGTCTGTAGTTATGTCTACTGGCTCTTACCTTAGACTGCTGGCTGGGATTTTTTTTGTTTTCTGAGATCGAGTCTCACTCTGTTGCCCAGGCTAGAATGTAGTGGTGCTATCTCGGCTCACTGCAGCCTCCACCTCCCAGGTTCAAGTGATTCTTCTGCCTCAGTCTCCTGAGTAGCTGGGATCACAGGTGCAAGCCTCCTGAGTAGGTGGGACTACAGCTGTGCACCACCATGCCTATCTAGCTTATGTGTTTTTAGTAGAGATGGGGTTTCACCATGTTGGCCAGGCTGCTCTCAAACTCCTGACCTCAGGTGATCTGCCTGCCATGGCCTCCCAAAGTGCTGGGATTACAGGTGTGAGCCACTGTGCTTGGTCTACTGGCTGGGATTTTTTTAATGAACTTTTAAAGGCATCTATCCCAGGCATCTATTCCCTTGCAGGTTCCTCCATTTGCACTTAGCTCGTGGTCAAGATTGTTTATTTTGCCACACTCAAAAGTGAGTTCCAACGAATATTGGAGAAGACCATAGGGTCTGGTTATTTTTCCAACGGTAAAATGCTGACTTTGTTTGTTTATTTTGTTTTTTTGTTTTTTTTTTTTTTGAGATGGAGTCTCACTCTTGTTACCCAGGCTGGAGTGCAATGGTGCAATCTCGGCTCACCGCAACCTCCGCCTCCTGGGTTCAGGCAATTCTCCCGCCTCAGCCTCCTGAGTAGCTTGGATTACAGGCACGTGCCACCATGCCCAGCTAATTTTTTGTATTTTTATAGAGACGGGGTTTCACCATGTTGACCAGGATGGTCTCAATCTCTTGACCTCGTGATCCACCCGCCTCGGCCTCCCAAAGTGCTGGGATTACAGGCATGAGCCACCGCACCCAGCATGCTGACTTTATCGTTTCTTGTTTTTTATTTTTTGTTTTTGTTAACCGTGTATTGCAAACTCTTCTTCCTAAAAGCTTCTTGGCATGTGGTCATCTCTGAGTCACATCAGAAAGGACTGATTGCAAACAAAACCACCTTGAGGCTGGACAAAAGGAAAAGAATGAGATGGACTCTTTCTTGCTGGGTTCTTTTGGAGATGGCATGGCATAGCAGGGTGGAAGAAACTTGGCTTTGAACTTGAGTTTCAATCTCAGTTCTGCCATTTGTATACATGGCCTTAAACAGATGGTATCTGATAGAGTTTGGACATTTGTCTTCACCCAATCTCATGTTGAAATGCAATTCCCAATGTTGGAGGTTGGTGCCAGGTGGGAGGTGTTTCAGTTATGGGGGTGGATCTCTCATGGCTTGGTACTGTCCTGGCAATAATGAGTGAGGTCCTGCAAGATCTGATTGTTTAAAGTATGCGGCTCCTGCCCCTTCTGCCTTGCTCCTGCTTCCACCGTGTGAGGTGCCTGCCCCCTCTTTGCCCTATGCCATGATTAGAAGCTTCCTGAGGTCTCACCAGAAACAGATGCAGGTGCTATGCTTCCTGTACAGCCCGCAGAAGGTGAGCCAATTAAACCTGTTTTCTTTCTAAATTACCTAGTCTCAGGTATTTTTTTTTTTTTTAGACAGAGTCTTGCTCTGTCACCATGATCTCAGCTCACTGCAACCTGCCTCCCAGGTGCAACTGATTCTCCTGCCTCAGCCTCCCAAGTAGCTGGGATTACAAACACCTGCCACCACACCTGGCTAATTTTTGTAGTTTTAGTAGAGATGGGGTTTCACCATCTTGGCCAGGCTGGTCTTGAACTCCTGAGCTTGTGATCCACCCACCTCGGCCTCCCAAATTGCTGGGATTACAGGCGTGAGCCACCGCACCTGCCCTCAGTAATTTCTTCATAGCAGTACAAGAACAGCCTAATACGGTTTCTTGTCCTGGGGCCTTTCCTGGCAGGAGAGGAGGACAGTACAGGAAAGGACTCCATAAGACTACATGCCAAGGACTATGACTTGGTGGTTACTGAGCATTTAGTGAAGTCTAGTTCTCTTACTCAAGCATCACGTGACACACTCATCACAGGGCACCTGAAGTATCAGAAGACTGTGCCGGTGGAGGAGTCATGGACACGTTGGTACAGGATGTGCACATAAATGGTCCCCTCTTTATAACTTTCCGTTGAAAAACATGGAACCATCTCCAGAAAGGAACCCATGAGACTTTCTCGTGGCTTGAGCTGTGACTTCCAGAAACTTCCTCCAACAGAACCATCCAACAGTGGGTTTTCCTGCCCAACAGCCCAACACACAAGTTTGACCTTCGCCACCTCCTCCAATGCTATGGTAGGTGACCCCAGCAGAAGGATGGGAATGAGTATTGAAGTCATGGCTTCATGCTGAGACGACACCAGCCAATGCCCAGCTCAGCTTTCCTAACCAATCTATTGGCTATTTCAACCAAATTGCAAAAAAAGTGAAGATAAAATAATTAGAAGTGCTCATTTGTCACTGAGAATGTGGCAAGCAAAACCTATATTTTGCAAGCAGTTTTAACACTGGACTTTTGTGCTTTCCTAATCTAATTTAGCCTACTAATTTTCTATAATTACCTGCATACTCTTAGCTTCCGCTGGTCAGATGAGTTCTGAGACACTTAAATAACCAGCATTAAAAAGATGCATTTACCAGCTCAGACAGTTAAAGTAACAAAGCCTATAGAATCCAGAGGTTATTGTGTTCTCCCAAAAGTACTTAAATAATAGCCTAAAATCTGAAGAATTACTTTAATACTTCAATAAAAATAACCCAATTCAAAACATTTTCAAGGAAACAGAGTTCTTTGCTCTAGGCTACCGAGTAATGGCTGAGAAAAAGTATATAGCCTGTCACTTCTGATTAGAGAACTGTGCCTCTGTGCTTTGAATGAGGGGCATGTCTGGTAATAGGAAGTGCAGATATTAAAGTTAATAAAATAATGTGGAATACAATATATATGAAACTTGACCAAGTAGAGCACAGAATATAACATACATTACCCTGTTCAGTCAACTCCTGTGGCCCCGCATCTAATGACAAGCTTAATTTCTGTTTCCAATGAGAGTACAGCTAAAAATACAATTTCCAGATTAGACAAATATTTTATCCGACTCCCTAACAAATGTAACCAAGAATGGCTGACGTGTCTACACAGATGCCCAGTGACCATGAGAGGAAATTACTAGGATTGCAAACTGCTCAGCCTGAAAAGTCTGTGAAACCCCATCATCTTTGAGGTCATTATAAATAATTAGTTGCAGACACTGAGATGTTGAGGCTTCGCAACTGGGAAAGGACAAGGGTGGATCCATTTCTCTCCGGCCCTGAGAGGCTCCCAGCTCCCTCTCGGCACAATTAGGCTCCCCAAACCATCTGATATCAAAGCCCCTGAACACCCATTATTGCATCTTTAATCTAAAACCCCAATGCCAACCGTAATGGTTTTTGTTTTTCGATACATTAACCTTCAACTTGTATTTTCACTATTAAATAACCAGCCCGAGAACCTCCTAGAATTTTTTTTTCCCAGTCACCTACAAGAAACCATCCAGTCCCCATGATGTGACCCTCTTAAGGGATTTAAAAGCAATTCAATGAGCTAATCTCAGTAAACCTAGAATTAAAGTTCTTGTTTCCATATTTCACTTTCAAAATATTTAGAACTTTGACAGATATGACATTATGTTTTCATTAAAACAGCTGATTTCAAAATGCTGCTCTGTGCAGAAACGCCATAAACAGTTTATGATGAACTGCCACGCTCTTAATTAAAACAATAAATCCAGCACACAATATTTGTGCAGCCTCCGGTCTGACCTTTGCCTCTTGCTATCCACCACCAAGCCGCGGCTGCGTTCCCAACGCCAGACGTGGAAGGTTTTAAAACATGATCTGAAAGGCACTAAAGATAAAATAAGAGAAAACGTACCATTAGTCTTCGCAGTTATGATTAATTCAGTTCATATTTTACAATCTGGTTATGGAGTAAAACTGCAGACTTTACATCAAGTATTTGCCATTCACTATACCTAATGTATAAAAATGCTTGATATTTTAGAAAATGGCACCGAGCTAATTCACCACAACCCCATGAAGGACAGGAATTGAAATAATAAAAACAGAGAGTGATTCGCTATCCATCCAAAGGGAAGAGTGGATCGCGCTCGTTGGACGGTCAGCCTCGGACGATAAATATGTCGATTGCAGCCCGGCTTCATCGCGCCACGTTTATCTCTGTGCCACGATATTTCAGATTAAAATATTCCCTAAATCTCTCACATATGCTTCCGGAGCAGACAACAAGGGTGTTAATTAGCAAGCAGTAATGACAGCAAATTTGTTTCCCTGGCCTGGAGTCACCAAGCTAACCTCCACCCTTGCCATCTCCAAGGACAGAAACAATTCTGAACTGGAGAAGGGCTCTCTCGCTTGCACCCTATAGAGAGAGAGAAAGAGAGCACTGGGTTGGCTCGGGGATCATTCTGCAGCCTCTCCGTGGAGGATGCGTGGACAGCCAGAATCTGGGCTCCAGGAGAAAATGGTCCCGGCTGTCTTTGGGGCAGAGACTTCCTGCAGGAAGGGGAGGGAGTGTCCAGGCGCCTTTGAGGGCATGGAGACCAACCCCATGATGCCTGCAGCAGGCTGGCCCCCAAGACACCTGATGTGAGCCTGTGTCCCCAGGCCCTTCCTTCAGGCTTTGTCTCACCTCCTTTTCCATCTTCCTAACCCTCTGTCCCCACCTGCTCTACATCCATATGACAAACACACACACACAGTACATAGACCCATACAGAGCTGGGGACAGCAAAGCCTCTGAGGCTGGGAGACCCCCGGAGACAGTGAGTGGGACTCAGCTCTGCAGGTCACTGTCTGAGTTGCAGGCAGAGTGCACCAGGGTTCCAGAAAAATGGAGGAGAGGAAAGCAGTGCTGGCCACAGGAGGCCATGCTGGCTCGCACCTCCAGACCTGGGTCCCTTCCACCCACGTTAGGAGTGGAACCCCAGGGAGGCCACCTCTCTCTGCAAGGGCAAGACCCCCATGGTGGCCTGTCTGGCTCCAGCCTTTGCTCACCTCCAAAGCCTATCATGCCTGTCCTCTCCCCTCTCCAGGACCCTTACTTCCCTCCAAGGGCCCCTCCAAGCCCACAACAGCACAGTGGACTTAGAGCTGTCACTGGACCTGAGCCTTGGAGGGAACCAATGCTAAGCATGCCTGCCTGCCGTGGAGCCTCTGATGTGGCTTCCAAGGAAGGTGCTCCCAGAGCCCTTCTCCCACCTGACCTAAAGATGTGCCTCAGCCCTTGTTTGTTTGGGGAATTCTGTCCCAGCCATTCTATGAAAGGGCCCTGCAGGAAGGCTGAGCTCTGGGGATCCCTAAGCACCATCCAGGGTTCCTGTGCCCCCTCCCCGCCAGCTCTACCCCAGGTGCAACATGGCTCTGCCAGAGTTCTTCAGTGTCCTCCCTGTGTGTGTGTGTGTGTGTGTGTGTGTGTGTGTGTGTGTGTTGGGATGGGATCTTATTATGTCGCCCAGGCTGGTCTTGAACTTCTGGGCTCAAGCAATCCTCCCACCTTAGCTTCCCAAAGTGATTGGATTACAGGCATGCACCATCATGCCTGGTCAAGCCTTCAGCACCCAGTATTCCCAGGCAGTCTCCCATCCAAGTACTAACCAGGCCCCAACCCTGCTTAGCTTCCGAGATCAGACAAAACCAGGCATGTTCAGGGTGATATTAGGGTTATGCCTTACACTTTGAATCAAGCATCAGAGTTGGGATGAGGCCCATCCACTTCCCTGTCTCACAAAAGAAGGTACCCTAATAGCAGTTAAACCCCTCTGCCCCCTACCAGCTGCCCCCACACCCAGGCACTTGGACCAAAAGGAGCAGCTCCAGACCCTGGGCGCCTGCCATCCTACCCACTACATTTTCCAGCTGTGCAGCCCACCCCAGCCCACAAGATCACACTACATGTATCTCTGGTTCACAGTGGCCCCTGTGAATATCACCATTTTTTAGAAAACTGATAAGCCAGAGGAGTAAAGTCACCATCCCAAAGGCACCCAGTAAATGAGTGGCACCTCAGAATTGAAACCCACACCCAGCTGAGCATGGTGGCTCACACCTGTAATCCCAGTACTTTGGGAGGCAGAGGCAGGTGGATCACTTGAGCTCAGGAGTTCAAGACCAACCTGGCCAACATGGTGAAACTCCATCTCTACAAAAAATACAAAAATTGGCCAGGTGTGATAGCACACACCTGTGGCCCCAGCTACTCAAGAGTCTGAAGCGGGGGGATCACTTGAGCCCAGGAGGTTAAGGCTGCAGTGAGCCATGTTTGTGCCATTGCACTCCAGCCCGGACATGCAGTCTCACTGCAGCCTGAGAGTGAGACTCTGTCTCAAAAGAAAGGAAACCCACATCCTCTGCCTTTAGGGCTGCTGAGCCCTCATGGTAATGCCCTCTGCTGCCCTATGCAGCCCCACTCTTGGCCAGAGCCTTGAGTTTCTCAAACTGAGGCCCATAGATATGTTCTCAGGGGTTCATGACTCCTTACGGTAAGTTTTAATTTTTTTTTTTAAGACAGAGTCTCCCTCTCTCACCCAGGCTGGAATGCAGTGGTGCAATCTCGGCTCACTGCAACCTCTGCCTCCTGGGTTCAAGCAACTGTCCTGTCTCAGCCTCCAAAGTAGCTGGGATTACAGGCATGCACCCAGATAATTTTTGTATTTTTAGTAGACCTGAGGTTTCACCATGTTGGCCAGGCTGGTCTCAAACTGACTTCAGGTGATTCACCTTGGCCTCCCAAAGTGCTGGAATTACAGGCATGAGCCACCTCGCCCAGCAGGTAAGTTTTAATTTTGTGTTTTCACTTAGTGCGTTCATCTAAAAGACACAATGAACATAAACAAATGATCACCCAGAACCACTGCGTGATCTCCATGCACAGTTTGTGTTTTCCGTCAGAACAGACATACCTCATTTTACTGCGTCAGCCCCAACCCCAGTCACCATACTGTCCCCTCAGACCCGCCCCCCAACATTGGAGGTGGATGTGACATAGATCAGCACAGGGGCCCGTGGCTTGGGCCTCCCTCAGTGCCGATGTCAGCAGGAGGGAGGGACCTAGGGCAACCTCTATTGATATGGTTTGGATATTTGTCCCCTCCAAATCTCATGTTGAAATGTAACTTCCAGTGTTGGAGGTGGGCAGAGGGAGGTGTTGGGGTCATGGGGATGGATCCCTTATGATGACTTAGTGTCTTTCCTATGGTCATGAGTGAGTTCTCACTCTGTTAGTTCACACGAGAGCTAGTTGTTTAAAGGCACCTCCTGCTCTCTCTCTGGCTCCCTCTCTTGCCATGTGACACTGGCCTGCTCCCCCTTCACCTCCCACCATAATTGGAAGCTTCATGAGGCCTCACCAGATGCAGATAGGGCCCCATGCTTCTTGTACAGCCTGCAGGATTTGAGGTAATTCCTTTATAGCAACACGAAACAAATTCGTGCATGCATATGAACTGGGCTGGCACTTCATCCTGTACTTCCTACTGTCTACCCAGGTGCAGAGCAATGCTGGGCGCTGGCCCCTCCGGGGCTGTGAATTCCCACAGGTGGCCAACCCAGCTCCACAGCCCACCCAGAGAAGCCCACCATGCCTCCCTATGCCACCCGTGCACCGAGGACAGCCCCCTCCCTGTCACCTACCCCACTGCAGTGCCCAGCCCAGTGGTACAGGGCGGGAGGGCCAGAGGCATGGGTGGGAGCATAAGAGCTCCTGGGGCTCAGCTCAGCTTTACAAGGGGACAAATGGGCCATTTCTTTTCCCTAAATAGCCTTCCAGGAACACTTCCACACGGGCCATAAAAGAAGGTTTAGAACCAGGAACTTTCAGAGGGGCTTTTATCTCCATGAGTGTCTATTGAGTTTTACACCCCTTCAGGGTATCTGTCGGCTGTGGGCAGAGTGGGAAGAGGCCTCTCATTAAATGCAGGAAGGAAGAAACCGCCAGAAATGCGTTGGACTCTTTGCTCTCTGGCTTTCAGGTAGTTCTTGGGAGTTTTAAAACTCAGCTCCCATGGGAAAGCAGGCAGCAGAGTGACGAGCAGCGCCCTCTAGCTGCTGATGGTGATCTGTGTCCAAGGGGAGGTCCAGACAGCAGCCTGCAGCCTCCCACCTCCCCCACCAAGGCCTCCTGGGGGCCACAATTGGCAGGGACAAGCAGCTGACCCACTGGATGAGGCAAGCCCAGGCCCACATGTACCCACAGGCATGCAAGCCCCATAGTCGCCAGTGCGAGCGCGCACACACACACACACACACACAGAGATTCACGCAAGGATGCTTGCAGTCACTCCAAGGGACCTGGAAACACCCCTCCTCCCTTCCTTGAACCTTCTCTTCCCTGGTCACCCAGTGTACCCGATTACACCCCCAGACTCTCCTTTCACTCCTCACCTCCCTCCCATCCTCTCTCTCTTCCTGTCCTCGTAGTGACCCTGGGCCATTTTCAGAAAAGGTGACCAGAGGGCAGCGCCATTCCTCCTGGCCCCTCTGGCTACCACCTGCTGAGCATATCTGACAACGAGCTGCACCAGCCCTCCTGGGACCCAGGCCACTGGATTCCATGGGGCTGGGCCTGACGCCAGTGGGTAGGTATAGGATGGCAGGCCTGAGAGAGAAGGGTGGTTTAGAACCCAGCTCTCGGCTGGGGGCAGTGGCTCACACCTGTAATCCCAGCACTTTGGGAGGCTGAGGCAGGCAGATCACGAGGTCAAGACCAGCCTGACCAATATAGTGAAACCCATCTCTACTAAAAATACAAAAATTAGCTGGGCCTGGTGGCACATGCCTGTATTCCCAACTACTCTGGCAGCTGAGGCAGGAGAATCGCTTGAACCTAAGAGGTGCAGAAGTTGCAGTGAGCCAAGATTGTGTCACTGCACTCCAGCCTGGGTGATGGAGCGAGACTGTCTCAAAAAAAAAAAAAAAAAAAGAACCAGCTCTCACCTCCCTCCCCTCCAGCTCACAGCCAGCCACACCCCCAGGCTCTGGAAGGGAGCGCAGCCAGCTACACAATGCACTCAGGTGCCCCCAGGTCCTCACACATTTCCCCACCAGCTTCAGACCATCCCCTCCACTGCCATCCATGTGTTAATGCCAAACTGTGGGCTCCAAGGCCCCGGGTAGAAGCAAGGACACCAGGCTTAGAGCAGCAGAGCCCGGCCACCCGGTTGGCACCTGCCAGAGCCAGGCACAGCAGCACACTTGGGAACACGGGCTGGAGAGCTCTGACTCCAGCTCCTACATTACCTGAGTGCCGACTGTAAGCCTTGGTTTCCTCATCTGTACAATGGGAGAGAATCACAGAAGGAAGTCACTTCACAGGCCTGTTGTAAGAGCAGGCAACCCACGCATAGGAAGTGCTGGGCACCATGCCTGGCCCACGATTTGGCTCTCAACTCCAACCATCGCCGTCTTGGCTATCATCCTGGCTACCACTCTCCTACTACACTGCGTATCCCACCCAATGTAAACAACCGCCCAGTGACCCGCAGAGGGCCCGGCTTGCCCAAGAGCCAAGCAATCTGCATTTTCCCACCCACTTGCAGGGACAGGCGGCAAAAGCATTGGCCTACGCTCACCTCCGTAGCCCCCACCCACAGGACTCCAGCAGCATCCATCTGACTCTGGGCCTGGCTGGGCCCCATCTGTCTGGAAGTCTTACCTGGTTCTTTCCCTCACTCCAAGGCCTCCAGATAACCATGGAGGCCAAGACAGCCAGAGCCAAACTCGAGAAATCGTTCCGTGCTGACTAGGAAGGATGCTGGCATCTCCAGGTCTATTTCCGTCTCAGGACTCAGAAATTTTCCAGAGACACCCTTCGCTCTGCAGTGAAGGCAGGTGCCTGCCAGAAGACTGCCCACACCCTTGCCCTCCAAACCCTGCACCCCGAGGCCCCAGTGAACACAGGTTGTAACTTCAAAATCAGGAAACGGAACATTGCTGGTTCTCACAGCAGCATTAACTCATTCACTTGCACATATGGGGTACTTGGATCCCAGTAGGTCTTCTATATATATAACTTATTATACAGTAGGTGCAACTTGGGAGAATTAATGTTGCTATAGGAACATTCAGATCAAGGCTGGCTTCCAGAGGGAAGAGAGAAAAAATAAGTTTTCCTCCTCAGTATACTTCTCTGTTTTGAGTTTCAGAGAGGAAGGAGCCGTGTAATCAAGTCAGATGAGGCAAGGAGGGGCTTCCCCTAGTGGTTTGGGGAAGGTGAGAATTCCTGGAAGCTGCTCGCTGGGGAGAGATGACAGAAAAGCTCAGAGCAGGAGCCAAATGTCCTTGTGGCTAAGAGGACTGGGAAAGGGATGTCGGACCCAAATCCCCCAGTCCGGGCCAGCAACTCCAGGCGCCAGAGCTGGAACACAGCTTTGGGGTGATCTTGCCCTGAAAACAGGTTGAAAGCCACCTAAACAACATAATCTCATGTGCTCAATCCCCCAGCCCCACACCCCTACATCTCATTCTTCCCAACTTTCCATCCTTCCCAGTGATAAGGCAAAAGCAAAGGGAAAACTGAGAGTGAGTTTCGTGGTCCACACTGGCTCCTGGATAGATGCATTGTGAAGATCCATCCCTGGCTGAAGGTCTTAAGCAGGCAGCGTATCGGAAGGTTGCATCCACCATAGCCTGTGTCACTGAGCTCTTACTTCCTGAGCGGCAACTTTTGTGTCCATCTGTGAATGCTCCCCCTAAATTAAACTATTTGTTGAAAATCTGGGCACTTGGCTGGGTACGGTGGCTCCCTCCTGCAATCCCAGCACTTTGGGATGCTGAGAAGGGCGGATCACGAGGTCAGGAGTTCAAGACCAGCGTGACCAACATGGTGAAACCTCATCTCTACTAAAAATACAAAAATTAGCCAGGTGTGATGGCAGTTGCCTGTAATCCCAGCTACTCTGGAGGCTGAGGCAGAATTGCTTGAAACCAGAAGACAGAGGTTGCAGTCAGCTGAGATTGCGCCACTGCACTTTAGCCTGGGCAAAAGAACAAAACTCCGCTCAAAAAAAAAAAGAAAGTCTGGGCACTTGGCTCTAAACCTCACCTATTAGAGGTGTTTTCCTCATTAGTAAATCTGGATGTACATAGAATCCCCCAAGGGCTATGAGATGGGTAATTCTACTATTTCCCTTGTAGTTGACAGGGGTCCTAAATCACCCTCCCCCACTACCTTCCCTGGCACATCTGAGGGTCTTGGCAGGCCATGGGTGTTGTGATGGTCACAGCACAGCCAGATACGACACCCCACACACACCCCAAACACACACCCCATGATGACTGCATCCCCCTCAGGCAGCTGGGCTGGCTCCTCTCGGCTGCCTTAACAGTTGGCACTGTGCTGGCCAAGAGGAGATGGCTCAGAACGGGTTGGCTGCAGGAGTGGATTTTGAGCCCAAGATGGCAGCAAAGAGGGAAAGAAAGATCCACGTTCCTAACACCATTTTCCAGCTCAACATTCACCAGGTGCTATCTTATGCCTGGGGAATCCAGAGATAAATAAGATACTACCTCTGCTCTCAGAATGCTCACAGGCTGGAGCAGTGGCTCACACCTGTCATCCCAGCACCCAGGAAGGCACAGGTGGAAGGATTCCTTGAGGCCAGGATTTCAAGACCAGCCTGGACAACAGGCTGAGCCCCCCCTGCCCCAACCATCTCTACAAAAGATAAAATTGTTTACATTAGTCAGAGATGGTGGCTTTGGGGTGTCCTGTGGGTGTTACAAATGAGAATTCCAAGCAGTCTGATTTGAAAGTCCCAGCTACTGGAAAGGCTGGGGTGGAACTATTGCTTAAGCCTGGGAGGTTGAGGATGCAGTGAGCTGTGATTGCTCCACGGCGCTACAGCCTGGACAACAGAGCCAGACCCTGTCTCTGAAAAAATAAAAGAAAATAAGAAGATGCTCCCAGCCCACCTAGGGGAGGAGGAAGGAGAGGCCTGGAGGTCATGTCTTGCTTCTGTCTCCCCAGGAACCAAGCCTAGGTAGGACTGAAATAGGCACCTGCAAATGTCCATGGAAGGACAAATGAGATGGCAGAGTGGCTGGAACCCGCACAAGGAAAAGTACGAAGTGTCCAAAGGAGCCCAAAGTGGTGGGAAATTCATTCTGGACAAGGAGGCATCATCCCACAGGCTGTGGCCCATCCCCTCCCACCCAGCTGAGCAAACCCAACATGCAAAGTCCACTGAGAACCGAAGCCTCCTTTGCCATCAGGTATTTCAGACATTGCACACACCGTGATGGGCAAGGGGGCTGCCGCCACACAGAGCTGCTGTTTTGCATTTCATCTGAAGCTGTGTCTACTTTTAAAAACACATATAACAGTAAAATGGAATCTCTAAGCACTTCCCAGGCCTCTCCGCTCGGACCAGCGTGCCAAACATCCTAACCACTCAGAGGACCTGAGTCCTACTGATGGGGAGGAAACAGAACAGTCCCCTCCTCCAGAAAGGTGAGCAGGGAGGACATCAGCATTCTTCTCCTGCCTGCCTCTCAGATCCGGTCATCTATGCTGTTAAAATAAAGGTGGATTTGCAGCGTCTCAGAGTCAACCATTTGCCGAATTTCACGTGACAGACCAGTAAGGGAGATGAATCTAATACACCCACAGATCCTGGTTACTCTTAGATGGAGGCAGGCAGGTGGTGAACGGTTGCCTGTTTGTTGTTGTTGTTGTTTTGTTTTGTTTTGTTTTGTTTTGTTTTAAGACAGAGTTTCGCTCTTGTTACCCAGGCTGGAGTGCAGTGGCTCGATCTCGGCTCACCGCCGCAACCTCCACCCCCTGGGTTCAGGCAATTCTCCCGCCTCAGCCCCCTGTTTGTTCAATCATCAGAAACCCAATGGGTCTCCCAGGCATTGCTGAGAGAGAGCCTCTCCTAGAGCTCCCAGGCCCCTCAGAACACCCTACACATTTGTCACTCTGCTCTATGTTGGAAATTCTTCTCTTTGTTCCCTTAGCTCACTTTAACTCAAGTGTGGCGTTTTTAATTCTGTCTGTGGCATGATTTTCAAATTAAGCAGTTGGTGTGCCGACAGCTGGTGTTACAACTGGCCTATTCCCTCCCCCACCCCACACACCCCACCCACAAAGAGTCAGTGTGGTGGGTGCACAGCCTCAGAGGAACTCACGCACGTTCCAAACACCCATCTCTTCCATGGGGGTGGTAGAGAGTTGTGGGGGGGGTGCTTCCGAAACGGGTGAGAGTGCTAAGAAGCTAAGACGGGAACAGCCTCTCACAGCCCTAGGGACATCCTGGAGTGGGGGACAGGACGCACCTGAAAAATACTATGCTCCACTTTCCAACACACCTCCCTAGGGACACAGTTCAGGTCCAAAGCACACTCTGCCCTGTCAGGACATCTCCATGCCCCTCACAGGTCAGGTCGCAGGCTGTGGCTAAGCACCAGCACCCCTGCAGTGAGTGCGTGTCCCGTGGGTGTTACAAATGAGAATTCCAAGCACAGTCTGATTTGAAAGTCCCATTTCTCTTATTCTTTTCTCCTGTCCTCTGTCTCATCACAACCCTGAGACTGCTATTCGCCTGACAACCCTAGACGGGTGAAGGCATTCAATTTCCTGGGGAGTAGGCATTTCCAGAATTCTGCTTAATTCAGGGTATTCAGAAATGGTCCCTACACATGAGAACAAATTTGTGAAGGCAACCCCAGAAAGACCTGGCTTTATGGCATATAGAATTAACTACGCACACTTCCAAGCCATATCCATGCCAATCGGCCAGCCATAGCCTGTCACCTCTGCCACGCCCCCACCTCCCAGCCCGTACCTATCATTCAGCTCCCCTTGCACGCAAAGCCTGCTAGCTTTAGAGAGTAACAAACAGAAGTGGTCCAATCCCTGACAATCAGGGATGCCAGCTACATCTCAGGCCTCTGGCATTCCTTGACATTGTCTAGCTTACCATAGCTGATGGTACCTTTGTTGTTTTTTCTTTTCTTGGAGGCATTCTTATCACCCTCATAATTTAACCCATTTATGAAACTAAGCAAATGTTTCCCACGGCTCCTATTCAAGATGGAGTCGCTCTGGTTCAAACACCTCTGACAGCATGAAAAGCAAAGTAGACTTGGCAGTGGGATTTGAAAAGTCTATTATCTTTATGTTCAGAGAGTCTACTTCTGCAGATTTCTCCAAAGGAAATAGAAATGTGCAAAATAACTTCAAGATCTAGAATGTCAAGTCTATGGTAGACTGGATAAAGAAAATGCGGTATATATACACTGTGGAATACTATGCAGTCATAAAAAATGAGATCATGTTCTTTGCAGGAACATGGATGTAGCTGGAGGCCATTATCCTGAGCAAACTAGGCAGAAACAGAAAAAGAAATGCTCACATTCTCACTTTCAAGTGGGAGCTAAATGGTGAGAACACATGGACACACAGAGGGGAACAACAGACACCGGACCTCAGTAGATGGAGGGTGTGAGGAGGGACAGATTAAGAAAAAATAAGTGGTAAGTATTAGGCTTAATACCTGGGTGACAAAATAACCTGTCCAACAAAACCTCCCTAACACAAGTTTACCTATGTAACAAACCTGCACATGTTCCCCTGAACTTAAAATAAATAAAAGTTAAATTTAAAAAAAAAAGAATGTCGGGCCGGGCACGGTGGCTCACGCCTGTAATCCCAGCACTTTAGGAGGCCAAGGCGGGTGGATCATGAGGTCAAGAGATTGAGACCATCCTGGTCAACATGGTGAAACCCCAACTCTACTACAAATACAAAAAATTAGCTGGGCATGGTGGCACGTGCCTGTAATCCCAGCTACTCAAGAGGCTGAGGCAGGAGAATTGCCTGAACCCAGGAGGCAGAGGTTGCAGTGAACCGAGATCGCACCATTGCACTCCAGCCTGGGTAACAAGAGCAAAACTCCGTCTCAAAAAAAAAAGCCCATTCAAAAATGGGCAAAGGATATGAACAGACACTTTACAAAAGAAGACATATATGAGGCCAACAAACATACGAAAAAATGCTCATCATCACTGGTCATTAGAGAGATGCAAATCAAAAGTACATTGAGATGCCATCTCACGCCAGTTAGAATGGTGATCATTAAAAAATCTGGAGACAACAGATGCTGGAGAGGATGTGGAGAAATAGGAACACTTTTACACTGTTGGTGGGAGTGTAAATTAGTTCAACCATTGTGGAAGACAGTGTGGCAATTCCTCAAGGACCTAGAAATTCCATTTGACCCAGCAATCCCATTACTGGGTATCTATCCAAAGGACTATAAATCATTCTACTATAAGGACACATGCATACCAATGTTCATTGCAGCACTGTTTACAATAGCAAAGACCTGGAACCATCCCAAATGCCCATTGATAATAGACTGGACTGGGAAAATGTGGCACACATACACCATGGAATATTATGCAGCCATCAAAAACGATGAGTTCATGTCCTTTGTAGGGACATGGATGAATCTGGAGAACATCATTCTCAGCAAACTGACACAAGAACAGAAAATGAAATACCACATATTCTCACTCATAGGCGGGTGATGAACAATGAGAACACATGGACACAGGGAGGGGAGCACTACACACTGGGGTCTATTGGTAGGGAATAGGGGAGGGACAGCGGGGGGGAGCTGGGGAGAGATAGCATGGGGAGAAATGCCGGATGTGGGTGAAGGGGAGGAAGACAGCAAATCACACTGCCACGTGTGTACCTATGCAACTATCTTGCATGTTCTGCACATGTACCCCAAAACCTAAAATGCAATTAAAAAGAAAAAAAGAATGTCAATTTTACCATTATTTAATTACAATATTTAACCCTCTAAATCTCCAACAACAAGGCATTAGTTGGGCAAATTGTGTTTCACCCAAAAGTACCTTGAGGGCAGGTGTGGTGGCTCACACCTGTAATACCAGCACACTGGGAGGCCGAGGCAGGCAGCTTACCTGAGGTCAGGAGTTCAAAACCAGCCTGGCCAACATGGTGAAACCCCATCTCTACTAAAAATACAAAAATTAGCTGGGTGTGGTGGCAGGTACCTATAATCCCAGCTACTCAGGAGGCTGAGGCAGAGGAATCACTTGAACCTGGGAGGCGGAGGTTGTGGTGAGCCAAGGTCACACCACTATACTCCAGCCTGGGTGACAGAATGAGGCTCTGTCTCCAAAAAACAAATAAAGAAACAAGTACCTTGATTTTAAACTCCTCCAGGGCAGGGATTTTTGTGTGGTCACCAGTGTATCCCAAATGCCTTCATGAAATGACCTTCATTAAATATTATTGGATTGGCCAGGCAGTAGTTAACGCCCAAAATCCTGGCACTTTGGGAAGCCAAGACAGGCAGATTGCTTGAGCCCAAGAGTTTGAGACCAGGGGCAACATAGCAAGACCCCCATCTCTACTTAAGAAATAATAATAATAATAGCCAGGCACGGTGATGTGCACCTATAGTCCAAGCTACCCAGGAGGCTGAGGTGGGAGGATCACTGGAGCCCAGGAGGTCAAGGCTGCAGTGAGCCATGATTGTACCACTGCACTCCAGCTGTGGTGACAGAGTGAGACCTCATCTCAAAAAAAAAAAAAAATCAATCTATCAGATTGATTCAACCTGAATGATGAAACACCCAGCACCATGGAAAATCATGACATGAGAAAATGTTCACAATACAGTAAGTGAAACCAAAAAAGGAACAGATTATAAGACTCTACGTACATCATAACCACCGTTTTGTTCAAAGGAAAGGAAATATCTGTATCTTCGCATGTTAAAATACTAAAGCAAAGTAAACCAAAACATTAGCAAAGGCTATTTCTGGTGAATGAGATCTTAGGAATTTTTCTTTTCTTTCTTTCTCTTCTTTCATTTCTTTTGTATTTGTGTGTGTGTGTGTGTGTGTGTGTTCTACATATTTCAAATTTTCTACAAATAACATGTACTCCTTTTTCAAACAGAAAATAAGACAGTAAGTGAGGCCAAACATGATGGCTCACACCTGTAATCCCAGCACTTTGGAAGGCTGAGATGAACGGATCATTTGAGGTGAGGAGTTCGAGACCAGCCTGGCCAACCAACATGGTGAAACTCTCTCTCTACTAAAAATACAACAATTAGCTTGGCGTGGTGGCGGGTACCTGTAATACCACCTGCTCTGGAGGCTGAAGCAGGAGAATTACTTAAACATGGGAGGTGGAGGTTGTAGTGAGCTGAGATCACACCATTGCATTCTAGCCTGAGTGGCAGAGCAAGACTCCACCCAGAAGGAGGGAGGGAGGGAGGGAGGGAGGGAGGGAGGGAGGGAGGGAGGGAGGGAGGGAAGGAAGGAAGGAAGGAAGGAAGGAAGGAAGGAAGGAAGGAAGGAAGGAAGGAAGGAAGGAAGGAAGGAGAGAGACAGTAAAGTAGGAATTCATGTGCCGTTACGGTGATTTCTGAAGCAATAATGGAGTTGGCAGGGAGTTCCAGGGAACGACCTGCTCATTGGCCAACATCACCTCCCAGCAATTCAGCAGATTCTCAGACTACAGTCAAAATGGCGCCTTCAGGATCTTACACATAAACCCGCACCACTTGTCCTCTTGTTTACTGAATATTTTTCCTTAAATTGACACTTTTTATTTGAAGACATTTCTTTAGGAGGAATCTTGATCACGACCATAAAGGGAAATCAGTATCACCTGTCATAAATAAAATGAAACTGTACAATAGATTTCATTTATTTAAGTGGCCTTATTTAACTCTAGCTGAATACTGTAGCCTGCAGAAGGTTCTAAGCCAGAGGCCTGCTCACTCTTCTGTAACAAAGGGAGGTTAGCAAATGTAAGAGAAGTGAGCGGTAAAGACATATTTGCAACAAATAAGCTTTTCTTCTGACACTGTCAGAAGGCTTGAAAGTGCATTGAAGGAGGAATGGCATGTCGAAGGGGCATCGTTGTCTGGGGTAATACCTGACGTTCATTGTCCCCTGGCCACGGAAAACTAGGACTCAGACACACCAGAGTGGGGTTAAGAGAGGAAGTTTGATAGGCAAAAGAAAGAGGAGAGCTCTCTGCAAATACACAGAGGGATCCAGGAGAAAGTGGTTGCTGCTTCAGTGGTGAAATGCAGGAGGTTTTGCAGATGAGCTACAGGAGGCGGTGCTTGATTTACATAAGGCACAAAGGATTGGTCGGCCAGGTGTGTCATTTGCATAAGGTGTGAAGAAGCTAGCCACCCCTCCCTAATCTTTTATCATGCAGATGGTTCTCTATCTGGCTGGCACCATATTGCCTGGTTCTTTTTTTTTTTTTTTTTTTTTTTTTGAGAGTCTTGTTATGTTGTCCAGGCTGGAGTGCAGTGGCGAGATCTCAGCTCACTGCAACCCAACCTCCATTAACCTAGTTCAAGCAATTCTCCTGTCTCACCCTCCTAAGAAGATGGGATTACAGGTGTATGCCATCACATCCAGCTAATTTCTATGTATTTCTACGTATGTCTATGTAGAGACTAAAAGGGTTTCACCATGTTAACCAGGCTGGTCTCAAACTTCTGACCTCAAGAGATCCTCCTGCCTCAGCCTCCCAAAATACTGGGATTACAGGCGTGAACCACTGCGCCCAGCCAACCTGGTTCTTTACTGTACATGTGGTGACAAAGAAAAGGGAAGACGGAGCCTCCATGTTGAACATACCTGGCTTCCAGTGAGCCCTTTTCCACTGGCACAGGTGCCAGCAATTACCTGTGCAAGCTTCTAGCTTGCTTATCTATGTTTGCAGCTTGATTTTTCAAGCTACTCTTTGTTGGTTTGGGGGCTGCTTTTTGTTGAAAAGGAAGCCTTGCCAAAAACTCCTTTACCCTCACTATCTGCCTAATTTCTTTACAGCTCCTCTATCAATGATTCCATGTCATTTATTGCCATGTTCCTGTAGTACCCACAAGCATTTCTCAGGCTACCAGTGGTAGGCGTCCCACACTCCAGGGCTCTCTGGGTCTCACCGCTGAGCCTAAATGAAGCCCTGGAATGCACCAGCCTCTGCCATGCTGGGGCTCCACTGTCCCCCTCTGCACTGTCCCATACCTAGACCCCTACTGTCAAAGGCGTGTGAACCACAGCAACTCCATCTTGAATGGGGGCAGCGTAAAATGAGGCTGAAACTGTCTGGGCTGCATTCCCAGACAGTTAAGGCATTCTAAGTCACAGGATGAGGTGGAAGGTCGGCACAAAATACAGGTCATAGAGACCTTCCTGATAAAACAGGTTGCAATAAAGAAGCGGGCTAAATCCCACCAAATCCAAGATGGCCACAGGAATGATCTCTGGTCATCCTCACTGCTACACTCCCACCAGTGCCATGACAGTTTACAAATGCCATGGCAATGCCAGGAAGCTCCCCTATATGGTCTAAAATGGGGAGGCATGAATGATCCACCCTTGTTTAGCATATGACCAAGGAATAACCATAACAATGGGCACCCAGCAGCCCTCGGGGCTGCTCTTCTATGGAGTAGCCATTCTTTATTCCTTTGCTTTCCTAATAAACTTGCTTTTACTTTATAGACTCACCCTGAATTCTTTCTTGTGTGAAATCCAAGAACCCTCTCTTGGGGTCTGGATCAGGACCCTGTTCCTGTAACACTTGGGTTCCAGGTGTAGGACAGTGCAGAGGGGGACAGTGAGAAGCCCAGAAACTGAAGGGTTACACTGACCCCACAGGTCACTCTTTGACCTTAAAGAGTTATCTTCTCCCACCCTAGGGAAGAAACAAAGGTGAGAGAGGCAGCAAGCTCTGCTGTCTCTAGGCTGCTAAAGGTGTGAGATGTGAGCTTCTGGGATGCTGGGCAGGAGGAACTGGAGTGAATGATTTACAGTCATGTTTGCCAGTTACAGAACCAGGAAAAATGATCCTTTCCTTCCTCGGGCACGATCAAGTGAACTGCACCAGCTCCATTAGCGCTAGAAGCATCCATTTGAAATTATGGGACTTATGATGGCTTTGTCTGGGAAACTGTTCATTTCTGATCGGAAGTTCTATTACACATGAATTTCATTCTAAACAGTGTTGCCAACAACCCCAAATGATTTACATTTTAAGCAATCTTCTTTCATTATCTCATACCTTGTTGGGGAGCAAAAGATGGATTTTTATGGGCTTCTATGATGAGAAATGATTAATGCCCCTAAATGGGCATCTGTCTCTACTCCGGCCGTTCTGACAAGGGGTCCCATTCCCCAGCTCTGCTTCAGTGGGCATATTTGAGAGCTGAGATCAAAGAAAGGGCATGGAGAAAGAACATTACAAACTTTTCTTAAGTAGGATCTAAATAGGGTAAACGTTTCCAGTTAGGGCATTGAACACCATTTGGTACCTAACACTGTCTTTCATCCAGAAAGAGAGTAAAGAGAGAGAGAGAAAGAGAAAGGTTGTCCACTAATAAAGCCAAAGGCTGTAGCAAAAACTTGAAAATATATGAGAAGGCAGAGCGCAGTAGCTCACGCCTGTAATCCCAGCGCTTTGGGAGGCCAAGGCAGGCAGATCATCTGACGTCAGGAGTTCGAGACCAGCCTGGCCAATAGGGTGAAACTCTGTCTCTACTAAAAATACAAAAAATTACCGAGTGTGTTGGTGGGCACCTGTAATCCCAGCTACTTGCAAGGCTAAGGCAGGAGAGTCACTCAAACCCAGGAGGTGAAGGTTGCAGTGAGCTGAGATAGCACCACTGCACTCCAGCCTGGGTGACAAAGCAAGACTCCATCTCAAAAAAAAAGAAAGAAAAGAAAATGTATAGGAAACAATTTGAGTTTAATCTTTCAGGGTTAGGGAGAGAGAGGGCACTGCCCTCCAGACAGGCGCAAATCTGGAATGTTGCCTCCCGTACGATGCTGTAATGAGGCACCTCAAAGGTACAAGCAGCTGGAGCACACCAGCTCTCCCACCTACTTTACCTCTGCCTTTGGGATCCTTCAGTCCAGGGGGCACCTGGACAACCAATCAGCTCAGAAATACCATGAGGTTAAGGTTGTTGGATAAACTGCTACAAGGACACTTTTCTGGAAACTTCTGTTCACACAACAGAATCATATGGGGCATTCCTCGAGAGGCAGATTCTCCAGTTCCCTGCAGTGAATTCCTTCCCTTCCTCCCATCTCAAAGCAAGGGGCATCTGTTTGAGGATCATGGCCTGAGTGAGACCTTGCCATTGAATGGTTGGGTGAGAGGCTGAGTCACTGGGAGGAAAACTCAGAGTGAGTTGTGTCTAAGACTTCCCCACAGACAGGGGCCACTTTTAGACTCCATCCAAATCATAGCCCAAGTTCCCAGCCCAAAAGCTAAAAAAGTAAAAAAGATGCAAGAAATTCAGGTGCTCTGATTTTCAGATTGTAGAAAATATATAAAAACAGCCTCAGAAAGAAAATCATCTGAGAATGAGAACCCCTGACATCCTCTAGGATTCTGTGGCTTGGGCGGCCTCAGAAGAATTGCCTAAAAATTACCAACAGCAAGTCGAGGAAGCAGAAAGCAAATTGAGCTGCAGCATGTGAACTGCCTCCACTCAGAGAAGAGGGGGGTCATGTCCTTGAAGCAGGGCCCACAGTTACCCTGAGCCCCTAGAACACTCCTCCCTCCCCCTACAGTTCATGGTATCTTTAGAATCAAGGCTACAAACTGCATGAATAGCGAGTAATTCAATTAACTATATAGTCTGTGATGAAAAAAAGGGCCATTTTGCTAGCTCTAGTGGAGCACTAGTTTAACCCTGGTGCTCAGGAAATTCCCAGGCCAGACAGCATATTAAACCAGCTCTTCAACTTAAGAACAATTACTGTCATTTATCAGCCTGAATAGCAATAATGCACAAATCGACACCTTTCAGGAGGCAAAAAGCTAGCGAGGTGTAATGATATGCAAAGCCACAGCACTCTACATTTTGAACTGTCTCCATCCCATCAATACATCTCCTACTACCTACAATTTATCAATACAAATGTGGTACCCAATGAAGGCAAGACCAAGAAGATAAATATGAAGAGGGTGAGGGGAAAAAAGGCTCAGGAATGTCTGAATTTTAAAATGATGAAGTGCAGATCACATTCTTAAAGCATTTTACATGCAATGACCCGATCACATCAAGTCCTCTCCTGAAACAAGAAACAGAATAAGGGATTTTTCTACACAAAGGTTACAGGCAGATGCACTCTTATTTCTTTTCCATTACCCAGATCACGTCTTTACACGGAAGTGTGTGATCCTTTAGGTCTCTGATAAAAATAAATAAAGATATTATTGCTCATCATAGTGATGAATTTCGTAGATCCTTTTTCCTAATTACTTTCACATCTATCCTGTTTGATTTTAACTTAATTTTTTTTTTTTTTTTTTTTTTTTTGAGATGGAGTCTTGCTCTGTTGCTCAGACTGGAGTACCGTGGCTCAATCTCGGGTCACTGCAACCTCCACCTCCCCAGTTCAAACAATGCTCCTGCTTCAGCCTCTTGAGTAGCTGGAACTATAGGCACACACCACCACATACGGCTAATTTTTATATTTTTTAGTAGAGATGGTGTTTCACCATGTTGGCCAGGCTGGTCTTGAACTCCTGACTACAAGTCATCGGCCTTCCTCAGCCTCCCAAAGTGCTGGGATTACAGGAGTGTTATTTTAGTTGTATAATATCTTCAAGAGGTAAGATAAATATTATGATACCTATTTTGAAAGAAGGGGAAACTGAGGCATGCTGTGATTGAGATATTCTCTACATTAGTCAGGACACTGGCAAAGCAAGGGTTAGAAACTGGGTCCGACTCCCAGCCTGCCCCTCCAAAGTCGCAGCACACCCAGGGCAAATCAGAGACCTCCCACAAGCGTTCATGCAGGAACTTCAGTACAGGTGGCACAGGTGGGAATAGCAGCCGCAGAGGTGGGGAGGCGCAGAGACGAACAATTTCACATTTCAGGTCAGGCCTTTGGGAGGCCAAGGCGGGCAGATCACTTGAGGTCAGGAGTTCAAGACCAGACTGGCCAACGTGGCGAAAACCCATCTCAACTAAAACTACAAAAATTACCCAGGCGTGGTGGTGGGCACCTGTAGTCCCAGCTACTCAGGAGGCTGAGGCAGAAGAGCTGCTTGAACCTGGGAGGTGGGGATCACACCACTGCACACCAGCCTGGGCCACGGATGGAGACTCCATCTCAAAAAAAAAAACAAAACAAAACAAAATTTTGGCCATGCGTTCCCCCACCCCCTCAGCTTTCAGTCACCAGGTTGACCCCGTCAGAACAACTTGCACTCCTGGGCCACTTCCCGAGCTACTGCCCACACAGGGACCCATGGCCAGCAGGCAGATACCCTGGGGAGCCTTTTTACCCTGTGCCTGGGACTGGGGAATGCCGGAGAGGCCTGCCAGAGCCATGCACCAGGCTGCCGTGGTCCCCAGTCCCCACATGCTCTGGTTGTACCTCACCTCTCCGGGCTGTTTTCTCCAGCCCACAGCTGCGCACTCAGTTCTGCCCCAGGGCTTGGCTTGTTAACAGCCAGCAAGGAGCAAAAGGCCCCGGGGCTGTGCTTGCCCGCTCTGCCCCACAGGCTCCCAAAGGTTTGAGTCCCAGAGATAATATCCAAAGGATAAAGAAGGAGACGGAAGGCAGAGAGAGAGGTTGAAGGTAAAAAACTTATGCTTTTATTCTGGCTGGGCCTCGCAGCTTAAGAGGGGTTGGGTCATGCCTCCGAGGCACTGCTGCTCAGGTTGCCCACAGCCCTGCCTGGCTATAGCCGCTTCAGGTGTTCTTAAAGAGAGAGGACAGAATGGGGTCACTTTTACTCACTATTTTGATGTCTTGTCCGGCTGTACCTCTTTCCTGGCTGTACCCCTCTTCTAGTGCACCCCTCTCCTGGCTGGCTCTCCAAAATGTAATATTGGGGTTCAGGGGTTCAGGGTGCCCTCAGCTCCCCTGAGAGGACATTTATCCAGGTTTTTGGCCTCCTGCCATCTCAAGAATGAGAGAGGGGACCACAGCGCAGTGCACAGTAAATGCTGGACTCAAAAGTGTTTGTAGAAAGTGATTTATTTAGAGAGAAAGAGAGAGAATCAGGAAAAGGAGAGAGAAAGAAACAGCTAATTCTCACACTGAGTGAGAGAATCCAGAAAGGTGGAATCCAGGAGAGGAAAGCACCTTCCACACTGAGTGGAAGGAAATAGAGAGAGATGGAGTTTAGGAGGGGAAGACAGGCTTCCATGAGAGAGTGTGGAACGGGACACCAGAGGGGAAATACAGGATAGAGAAAAACAGCTTCCACAAGCACGAGAGTATTCATGGAAGGGGACCCGAACATGGAGTCCGAAGGGGTGTGGAAGAAGGGGACTTCTAACCTTGGAGGAACCCTCACCTTCTCCAAGACCCCTGGCCAATGAAAGGAGTTCCTTAGAATTTCCGCTGGAGTGACTGACTCTTAGTTTCTTCCCATGCCCAAGAAATTCAAACATAAACCATTAAATCTCCCAGATGGAGAGAGATGGGAGTGGGGCATGGCACTAGGAAGTTCTTGCCCTGAAAACTACACCCCCTTGTGGACCCTGGAAAGAGAACACATTCCCTCATTTGGACAGACGGTTTTTGAAGCAAACATATGGTATATATCTAGCTGACTTTGAAAATATTGGTAAGATACAGGTTATAATGACCTGATTTAGAAATACAGGTATGGTAGTTTTTTTATGATCAATGAATAACATGTACTCAGTAACCATTAGACACATAGACAAGAAAAAAATTTTTTAATAAAAATAAAACAAAATTTCGCATTTCAAAACCAGACGAATAGAATTTCAAGTCTGCAGCTCACACAGACTGAGCTCCTACTGTGCACCAGGCACTGAAGGAGGCAAAGACAATGCCAGCCCAGACCCAGGCCCTGCCTGTGGTCCTCCCCTCCCACATACGCAGCCCTCCCCAACACACACTGACATTTTGCTTAGCAGCATCATTTAGCCGGATAGAATACATGTACTTTCTGTGGAGGGAAGCCAAGGAGGGTGGTACCCAAAGCAGGAAACATTCCTCCACAGGCAACAGGGACGGGGGGGTCCCACGGGAGCTCTTAATGCAAGTCAGGCAAACAAGGACCTCCCAGCTGGTGCCTCAGGGAGCCCCGGAGGTCGTTTACCACTGCAGTCATTTTTATTCTTCACCTTCCAATCATTTCACAGACCCACTCAGGCCCTCCCAGCCATTTCATCATAGACACTCATCATCTCAGCCCAGGAATTTTGGGTTTTTTTGTTTTTGTTTTTGTTTTTGAGACAGAGCCTTGCTCTGTCACCCAGGCTAGAATGCAGTGGTGTGATCTTGGTTCACTGTAGCCTCTGTCTCCTGAGTTCAAGTGATTCTCCTGCCTCAGGATTCTCCTGCTTCAGTCTCCCGAGTAGCTGGGATTACAGTCACACACCACCACACCCAGCAAATTTTATATTTTTAGTAGAGAACAGGTTTCATCATGTTGGCCAGGCTGGTGTCAAACTCCTGATCACAGATGATCCACCAACCTTGGCCTCCCAAACTACTGAGATTACAGGTGTGAGCCACCCCATGCCCAGCCCTCAGCCCAGGAATTTTGAAATGGCCTCTAACTCTAGCATGCAAACTCATGTCCTCTCCATAACCAATATTTTCAACTTAATTGAAAAGGAAAATAGTGATTGCTGGTAAATGTAAAGGATTTGTTTGCTTCTATGTTTCTTTGGAAGATTAGCTGTTTTTTTAAAAAAATTATGCTTATCTTCTTTTTTATTGCATTTTAGGTTTTGGGTACATGTGAAGAACATGCAAGATTGTTGCATAGGTACACATGTGGCAGTGTGATTTGCTGCCTTCCTCCCCTTCACCTATATCTGGCATTTCTCCCCATGCTATCTCTCCCCAACTCCCCACCCCCCACTGTCCCTCCCCTATTCCCCCCAACAGACCCCAGTGTGTAGTGCTCCCCTCCCTGTGTCCATGTGTTCTCATTGTTCAACACCTGCCTATAAGTGAGAACATGCGGTGTTTGATTTTGTGTCTTTCTGTCAGTTTGCTGAGAATGATGGCTTCCAGGTTCATCCATGTCCCTACAAAGGACATTAACTCATCGTTTTTGATGGCTGCATAATATTCCATGGTGTATATGTGCCACATTTTCCCTGTCCAGTCTATCATTGATGGGTATTTGGGGTGGTTCCAGGTCTTTGCTATTGTAAACGGTGCTGCAATGAACATTCGTGTGCATGTGTCCTGATAGTAGAATGATTTACAATCCTCTGGATATATACCCGGTAATGGGATTGCTGGGTCAAATGGAATTTCTATTTCTAAGCCCTTGAGGAATCACCACACTGTCTTCCACAATGGTTGAACTAATTTACACTCCCACCAACAGTGTAAAAGTGTTCCTATTTCTCCACATCTTCTCCAGCATCTGTTGTCTCCAGATTTTTTAATGATCACCATTCTAACTGGCGTGAGATGGCATCTCAATGTACTTTTTGATTTGCATTTCTCTAATGACCAGTGATTATGAGCATTTTTTCATATGATTGTTGGCCTCATGTATGTCTTCTTTTGTAAAGTGTCTGTTCATATCCCTTGCCCATTTTTGAATGGGCTTGTTTGTTTTTTTCTTGTAAATCTGTTTTAGTTCCTTATAAATTCTGGATATCAGCCCTTTGTCAGATGGGTAAATTGCAAAAATTTTTTTCCCATTCTGTTGGTTGCTGATTCACTCTAATGACTGTTTCTTTTGCCGTGCAGAAGCTGTGGAGTTTGATGAGGTCCCATTTGTCTATTTTGGCTTTTGTTGCCAATGCTTTTGGTGTTTTGGTCATAAAGTTCTTGCCTACGCCTATGTCCTGAATGATTTTGCCTAGATTTTCTTCTAGGATTTTTACGGTGTTAGGTCTTATGTTTAAGTCTTTAATCCATCTGGAGTGAATTTTAGTGTAAGGTGTCAGGAAAAGGTCCAGTTTCTGCTTTCTGCACATGGCTAGTCAGTTTTCCCAACACCATATATTAAACAGGGACTCCTTTCCCCATTGCTTGTTTTTGTCAGGTTTGTCAAAGATCGGATGGTTGTAGATATGTTGTGTTGCCTCTGAGGCCTCTGTTCTGTTCCATTGGTCTATATCTCTGTTTTGGTACCAGTACCATGCTGTTTTGATTACTGTAGGCTTGTAGTATAGTTTGAAGTCCCGTAGTGTGATGCCTTCCGCTTTGTTCTTTTTGCTTAGAATTGACTTGGCTATGCGGGCTCTCTTTTGGTTCCATATGAAGTTTAAGGTGGTTTTCTCCAGTTCTGTGAAGAAGGTCATTGGTAGCTTGATGGGGATAGCATTGAATCTGTAAATTGTTTGGGCAGTATGGCCATTTTCATGATATTGATTCTTCCTAACCATGAACATGGCATGTTTCTCCATCTGTTTGTGTCCTCTCTTATTTCGTTGAGCAGTGGTTTGTAGTTCTCCTTGAAGAGGTCCTTTACGTTCCTTGTTAGGAACGTAAAATTCCTAGGTATTTTATTCTCTTTGTAGCATTGGGAATGGCAGTTTGTTCTTGATTTGGCTCTCTTTAAGTCTGTTATTGGTGTATAGGAATGCTTGTGGTTTTTGCACATTGATTTTGTATCCTGAGACTTTGCTGAAGTGGCTTATCAGTTTCAGGAGATTTTGGGCTGAGACGATGGGGTCTTCTAGATATACTATCATGTCATCTGCAAATAGAGAAAATTTGGCTTCCTCCTTTCCTATTTGAATACCCATTATTTCTTTTTCTTGCCCGATTGCTCTGGCTACAACTTCCAGTCCTATATTGAATAGGAGTGGTGAGAGAGGACATCCTTGTCTAGTGCCAAATTTCAAAGGGAATGCTTCCAGTTTTTGCCCATTCAGTATGATATTGGCTGTTGGTTTGTCGTAAATAGCTTTTATTATTTTGAGATACGTTCTGTCAATATGTAGTTTATTGAGGGTTTTTAGCATAAAGGGATGTTGAATTTTGTCAAAGGCCTTCTCTGCATCAATTGAGAAAATCATGTGGTTTTTGTCTTTGGTTCTGTTTATGTGGTGAATTACGTTTATAGACTCGTGAATGTTGAACCAGCCTTGCATCCCCGGGAACTGGACCCCTTCCTGACACCTTACACTAAAATTCACTCTGGATGGATTAAAGACTTAAACATAAGACCTAACACCATAAAAACCCTAGAAGAAAACTAGGCAAAACCATTCAGGACATAGGAGTAGGCAAGGACTTCATGACCAAAACACCAAAAGCATTGGCAACAAAAGCCAAAATAGACAAATGGGACCTAATCAAACTCCACAACTTCTGCACGGCAAAAGAAACAGTCATTAGAGTGAATCAGCAACCAACAGAATGGGAAAAAATTTTTGCAATTTACCCATCTGACAAAGGGCTGATATCCAGAATTTATAAGGAACTAAAACAGATTTACAAGAAAAAAACAAGCCCATTCAAAAGTGGGCAAAGGATATGAACAGACACTTTACAAAAGAAGACATACATGAGGCCAACAATCATATGAAAAAATGCTCATCATCACTGGTCATTAGAGAAATGCAAATCAAAACTACATTGAGATACCATCTCACGCCAGTTAGAATGGCGATCATTAAAAAATCTGGAGACAACAGATGCTGGAGAGGATGTGGAGAAAAAGGAACACTTTTACACTGTTGGTGGGAGTGTAAATTAGTCCAACCATTGTGGAAGACAGTGTGGCAATTCCTCAAGGACTTAGAAATACAAATTCCATTTGACCCAGCAATCCCATTACTGGGTATATATCCAAAGGATTATAAATCATTCTACTATAAGGACACATGCACACAAATGTTCATGCAGCACAGTTTGCAATAGCAAAGACCTGGAACCACCCCAAATGCCCATTAATGATAGACTGGACAGGGAAAATGTGGCACATATACACCATGGAATATTATGCAGCCATCAAAAACGATGAGTTAATGTCCTTTGTAGGGACATGGATGAACCTGGAAACCATCATTCTCAGCAAACTGACAGAAAGACACAAAATCAAACACCGCATGTTCTCACTTATAGGCAGGTGTTGAACAATGAGAACACATGGACACAGGGAGGGGAGCACTACACACTGGGGTCTGGTCTGTTGGGGGGAATAGGGGAGGGACAGTGGGGGGTGGGAAGTTGGGGAGAGATAGCATGGGGAGAAATGCCAGATATAGGTGAAGGGGAGGAAGGCAGCACTGCCACATGTGTACCTATGCAACAATCTTGCATGTTCTTCACATGTACCCCAAAACCTAAAATGCAATTAAAAATATATATATATAAACAAATAATTTGTTTTTTTGTTTGTTTGTTTTTGAGTCTGATCTTATTTATTTGTTACTCAAAAAATCTTATTTCTGACTGGATTCAGACCTAGAAGTAGAAGCTCACAGAGACGAAAGTCTGTGTCTCTTCGCAATTTGTTCCTGGCGCTTCTCTTTAGCCTCCTTCATTCTCTTGGCCAAAAGTTTAGCATATTCTGCAGCCTCTTCCTTGTTTTTCTTAGTACGCTGCTTCTTCAGAGCAATATGCCGCCGTTTGTGCTGCAGGACACGTGGAGTAACAAGACACTGAATCTTGGGTGCTTTGGTCCTAGGTTTCTTACCTTCTTTGTTTAAGGGCTTTCTTACAACATACTGGTGGACGTCATCTTCTTTAGAGAGATTGAAAAGTTTGCGGATCCTGCTAGCTCTTTTGGGCCCCAGGCGATGAGGCATGGTGGTATCAGTTAGTCCAGGAATATCCTTCTCTCCTTTTTTTAAAATAACCAAGTTGAGAACGCTCAGATTAGCATCCACAATGCAACCATGAACTGATTTTCTCTTTCTCCAGTTCTCCTTGGTCTGTAACAGGAATGCCCCTTACTCAGTAGCAGGCGGACACGGCCATGGGTCAAGACACCCTGCTTCATGGGGAAACCTTGTTTGTCGTTCCCACCACTGATTTGGACCACATAACCCTTCCATTCTTCACCCAGAGCGTCAGCAGCAACTTCTGTCACCATACGCTTCTCATAAAAAGTACGAAGGTTGCATTCATCGTCCACTTCAATGAGTTTCTGGCAGCCAGTGGCTGGGAAGGAGATGTTCAGCTTCATCTTGAAACAGCTATACCCAAATAATTTGTTTTGAAAAAGAAAAAAAAGAACTGTCTCAGCAATGGTGGCCCACCTCTGTAATGGCGGACTCTCTCTGTAGTGGCGGGTTGCCTCAGCAACACCAGGCTGCCTCAGCAATGGCTGACCACCTCTGTAGTGGTGGAGTGCCTCAGTAATGGTAGACGCCCCTCCCCCACAGAGCTGGACTGTCCAGGGTTCAGCTGTGCTTGCTGTGAAACTCTCAACCCAGAGTGTCCAATTGCTGTTTTGTTTTGGGGGCGGGGGGGCGGGGGGTGGGGGGGTGGGAGCAGTGGAGCCTGATCACCTGGCTCCCTCCCTCAGAGCCTTTTTTTTTTAGTTGAACGGTCAACTCTCTCCCAGGCATTCCAGTTGCCTGTTAAAAAGGCGCCAGGATATGTGTGATTTCCCATGTGGCGACCCACTGCTCTGGCTGGTGCTAAGATTCTTGGTGCTTTTTTGCCTGGGAATCTCCTGGCCTGGCTTCCTGTTTCAGTCCCGTTTTTAATCAGCTGAATGGGCAACTCTGCCTTCCCAGAGCTCCACTTGTCAGCTAAGAGGGCACCCAGACCAGAGTATTTTGCATGGAGAACTGCCTTGCCAGGGCGCCAGCAAAATAGCCGCACCGGCCAAAACAGCCGCACTGGTGACCTGTGGGGCTCCTCCACCTGGGAATCTCCTGGTCTGTGGGCAATAAAAATCCATTTGGAAATGCGGCATCCACACACCCTCTGTGCTTTCACTGGGAGCTGCAATCCTGAGCTGCTCCTTATTGGCCATCTTGGATCTTCCTCCATCTTTATTTCTTAAGGTAATATCTACCTAATTTATTTATTTTCTTTCTCTCTCTCTTTTTTTTTTTTTTTTTTCAGAGACAGGCTTTAGTGCAGTGGCATGATCATAGCTCACTGTAGCCTCAAACTCCAAGGCTCAAGTGATCCTCTCACCTCAGTCCTCAGTAGCTGGGACTACATGTGCATGCCACCATCCCTGGCTAATTTTTTTTGTAGATATAAGGCCTCACTATGTTGCCCACGCTGATCTCAAACTTTTAGACTCAAACAATCCTCCCACCTTGGCCTCCCAAATTGTTGGGAATACAGGCATGAGCCACCACACCTGGCGCCTACCTAATTTTAAAGCACACACAGTACACAGACACACACACACACACACACAAAATGATCATATCTTCTAAAAGCACTAAGATAATCATTTGGCAAATGACATCCCATGTCTTAATTTTTCAATGGGTAAAGGAAAGCCCTAAACAGATTCTTATTTTCTGACATTAAATAAGAATGTGAGTGCATTTACAAGAAAGTACACCTTGCTCTTACTATTAAATTAGAATACCCCCCTTTATAAGAAATTACACCTTGCTCTTACTATTAAATTAGAATACCCCCTTTATAAGAAATTACACCTTGCTCTTACTATTAAATTAGAATACCCTCTCTTCTTTTCTAAAATTTGGCTGCTGTACAATAAATACATAAATCAAAGAGACATAGGATGCAGACGCGAATTGGCAGACGGCACTATGAAATAAGCACCAGGACACAGGCATGCGGAAGTGTTACAACCTGTTCCAATCTGCTCCCTGTTCCCCCTTAAAACAAAAGAGGAAGAATCCAAACCCTCCTACATACACACACACACACACACACACACACACACACAGAGCAAAGCAAAGCAAAGTTTAGGAGGTTTAAATAGAGCCTAAGCTGCTAAGAAGAAGAGCCACCCAACTGCTTAGGATCTGGGTTTCTCACTCTTGACACTGAGCTGCAATATTTGCCACATCTTGCCGAGAGAAGATGGTATGAACCTGTCATGAAACTGTTGAGAAGTTTGGAAAACCTGGGTTTTGCCAATATTGTTATCATCCTCATCATCACTGCCATCAGGCCAGAGAAATTTTCCAAACCCTTGAGCTTGGGGTCTTTCCCAACAGCCATGGGAGGGTAGCCATTAGAATTACCTCCATCATCCATACAATGAAATCCATTCAGAGATACAGGGGAGGCACAGAATAAGTGGGTGTAGCAATTAGGACACTTTTGGTTGCAAGCAACAGAAAGTCCAACCTGAAAAGGGTTGAGGCAAAAGAGAAGATATGGGCTCATGTATGTGAAAAGTCCAGAGTGAACTGGCTTTGGGCAGGAATCAGTCAGAAACCTGCCATTCCCAGCCCTACCTACTCTGCTTCCTGGGGGAACCCTCTTCCCCAGCCTAACACTTGGACCAGCAGAAAATGAGTTAAAACCAGAGCTCAGAACTGACGCTGATTGGCCAAGACTGCATTGATTTGGGTCATGTGTTCATGCCTGAGCCAATCACTGCAGCCAGAGAGATGGATTGCAGTGGTTGGCTTAAACTAGTTCACATGCCCCTGCCTGCAGCAGGAGGGCAAGATCTTCACCAAAGCATGTGGGCCGAGAGAAGTGATATATGAGCCCCAGGTGGCAAAACCAGGAAGAATGGGTGCTGGGAGGTCAAATGCAACAAATGCCCACTTCAAGATGTCATCTTTGGTCAGACCAAAAATCTCCAATTCCATCAGCCAAGATGTTCACTCACAATTTGAATAGAGAATATGGCCGCTTACTTGTATTGAATGTCCTATACCTTCTACGTCTAGACTGAATGTGGCTCCTGCATCACCAAAATCTGATGGATTCACAAAAAGGACTCCTGAAGAGGAGTTTTGCATCCACCAGTGTCCAGGATTTTAAGAGCTGCCACTCTTGAGCTAGGAAACTCAGGCCAGAAGATTAAACACTCCCTGGCCAAGAACTAAAGAAATTAGGTGAACTGCAGGACCCGTCACTTGCACTTTATATATATTTTTTTAAATTTAATTAAGATTACAGGTCAGATTAAGTAATTGCTTTCTATAAGAGATAGATAAACACAGACACACTTGCACCAAGATTGTTTAAAGAAACCACTTAGTTACAACTTCAAGATGTTCTTTTTTTCATTCATTAAACTATATTTGTTGAAATATAACATACCTATGGGCAAATGCACAAGTTTTAAATGTGCACCTCAATTCTTATCCCAACATAAACATATTCAAATAACTGTTATTGCTGTCAAGAAATGGAACATTACTGGTGACCCAGAAACTCCTCTGGGACCCCCCTCCCAATCAGTATCCTCCCATTTCCACCCAGAGATAACTACCGTCCTGACATAGATGAATTTTGCCTATTTTTGGAACTTTATATAAATGGAATTACACAGCATGCACTCTTATGCCTGGATTCCTTCTTTCAAAGGAAAGTCACCCAAGTTGTTACATGTATAGCTCATTCATTGTTCTAGCTGTTTAATAGTTTCTTATGTGAATATTCTGCAATCTGCGTATGCAGTCTATTCGGGATTATCATTTGGGCTATTGCTGAAAACGTTCTGATGCATGTACAGATATTTCTGTTTCTGTTTCTGTGTAGGCGGGGAACTGATGCAGGTTCACCTTTGGTAAATAAAGGCAAATAGTCTTCTAAAGTGTATACACCAATTTATGCTCCTGGCAGCCACAAGACCTTCCTGAACACTGTTTACCTCTAGTTACTACTCCCTTGACTAGCGCCGCTCTGTTTCTAACTATGACCTCACTAACAGAGGCTATGTGTAGAGCTTGGGAAGCATCCAGAGCTCAGTTTAAATCCTGGCTGTGCCACTTACTAGCTGTTGAGTGTTCCTTTGGAGGATTTCACTTAGCCTCGGATTCCTGATCTGTGAAGGGCCTGTAACCATCATGTTCTTGTAAGAATCAAATCGGATTTTATAAACCCAAGCGCTTTGCAAACTGTTAAACTACATATCCATGTTAGGAATTAGAAGGGAACTGTGGATCCCTGAGGCCAGTATTACAGTCACCAAGTGTTAAGACAGAATTCTCCCCACAGTATTGGAACAGCAAGTTAGAAGGAACCGGATTACGGTATAACGTTTGAGGAGTCACTCCATCTCTTTGATCCTTATTTTTTTTAACTGTTTCTGTGAAATTAGGGCAGCAAGGCCCCCTGAAAGGACTGTGAAGATAAAAGGAGGTAATGTATCGGAAAAGAGAGAGAGCAAGATTGAGAGAAAAAGAGAGCGGAAGAGAATCTAAGTGTTGATTCAAGCACCTACAAGTGCTCAAGCAATGCTGGTCATTATTAGTCAGCGTCTAGAAAATATGGGAGAAAATCTGGTTCCGTTAATCCTTTTCATTGATACTCTCATCTTTCATGATGAAGGTGGGTTACATACAAAATTATCAATTGATAAAATTGGGCTTTTCTGTCCCAAGACCCTTTTTTTTTCTTTCTGCCTGTTTTACCCATTTAAAGACTCAGCATACCCAGGCTCTCTTAAGATCCACCTCCTTAAGAAAATGTTGCTATCAGGACTGGCATGGTGGCACACGCCTGTAGTCCCAACACTTTGGGAAGTCAAGGCAGGCAGTTTGCTTGAGCTCAGGAATTGAAGACCAGCCTGGGCAACATGATAAAACCCTCACTCTACAAATACAAAAAAAAAAATAGCCAGGCACAGTAGTGCATGTGTGTAGTCCCAGCTACTCAGGAGGCAGAGGTGGGAGGATCGTTTCAGCCCAGGAAATCAAGGCTGCAATGAGCCATGAACCACCACTGCATTCCAGCCTGGGCAACAGAGTAAGATCCTGTCTCAAAAAAAGAGAGAGAAAAGCTTGTTATCAGGAAAATGTGAAATATCAGCCAGCATTCAATAAAACAGTCCCAGAATATGAGAGCAAGAAGGTACCTGAGGGCATACAACCCATTCAGTTCATTGCACAGATAGTGAAGCTGTGACCAGAAATCTAAGGTAACACCACTGGTTAGTGGCAGAGCCAGGTCTAGGGCCCAGCTAGTGGCAGAGCCAGACCTAGGGCCCGGCTCTCCTGACAACCAGTCTAGGGCTCATTCTTTGGTAGCTTAATACCAATGTTAATCTGTATCTCCAGTATAAATAAAATAATTGGTTCTTTCTTAAACACCTTTCAAGCATTAGAGAAAGAGTTAAATCACATGCAATCAACCCCTAAAATAAATAGGCCCTGCTAAAATTTAACACACAGACAGACAAAAACCATCAGTGTTTGTATTTTAAATAACATTTTCTCTTTTAAAAAATTGGAGAACTGCTTCTAGCCATGACAGAATAACTGATATGAGACTTGCCTTCCTGCTAAAAATAACTATAAAACTAGACAAACATATGAGGCAACTGTTTTCAGACAGTGCACAACGGACAGTGCAGGACTGCAATTTTGAGAAAAGGCAAACACGTGAGGTGAGCCCCATTGTTTACCAAGCTTTCTGGATGGAGGCACCTTTCTGCCAAGGCACAAAGAGGAGGAGTACAAATGGAGCAGTCGTTGCACTGAGCTGAGGAGGTGGATATTGGAGTCCTACCCTGTTGAAGTGGCTGGATTTTATGAAGCAGAATAACAGAGAATAGTGATCTTCACAAACAACGTGGAGCTTTGGCTGAGAGCACAGAAGTGCATGCAGAGTGACATTCCAGGAAGCCTAGCAGATGTCTCCTACTACAGAGCTGTGAATGGTATGGTGATACCAGAGATCATGTGCTGCTAAAAAGCACTGAAATTTTGGCTAAGTATTTAAAGGGTAGAGAAAGTTTGGCTAAGTCAAGGTAGAGAAAATTCACTGAGTGCCCCAAGACTCCAGTTGCGATCACAAAAAGGTCATGCCTTTAGGTTAAGGACCATGGTTCTAAGTGAAGCCAACACCTTAAGACTCAGCTCAAAATTCAAGTAGATCTGAACAACAAATTAAGCCAACCCTAACAGACAGAAAGGATCTAATGTTTGCTACTGACAGAACAAACATTAAAACTCTTTCAGGAGACATATGACACAATTTGGAATCTCTGCCATGAATTATTCACAATGTCCACTATGCAGTCAGAAATTACTAGACATGAAAAGGAACATCAAAATGTGATCTATAATTTTTTAAAGCATTCAACAGAAAATGACCCCAAGAATCACTCATGTTGAAATTAGAAGGAAGAGTCTTTCAAACAACTACATAAAATATTCAAGGACTTAAAATATAACCATAGTGAGTAAACAGCAGAGATATTTAAAAAAAAACTTTTATAAGAACCAAATGGAAATTCTGAAGCTGAACAGCACAATGCCTAAAATGAAAGTTCCACATAAACTAATATAAAATTAGAGACTACAAATAAAAGTTAATGAACTTAAAGACAAATTAAACCAAAGAACACAAACAAAAATATTGGGAGGGCGGGTGGTGTGGAAATAAACAGAGGCTCAATGAGGGACTGATGGGGAAAAAAAAGCAACCAAATAGATATGTAATTGGAGGCCCAGAAGGAAAGGAAAGAAAGAAGATAGAAATATATGTGAAGGACTAACAACTACATTTATATAAATTGTGTGAAAAGTATCAGTTTATAGAATCAAGAAGGTCAATTAGCCCCAAATGACACAAATACCAAGAGAACTACACGTAGATCACATCAATGTCAAACTGCTGAAAACCAAAGATAAAGGAATGCCTGGGTGTATGAGTGCACCTGTAATCCCAGCACTTTGGGAAGCTGAGGCAGGTGGATCGCTTGAGCCCACGAGTTTGAGACCAACCTGAGCAACATGCGAAATCCCATCCCCACAAATGTGTGTGTGTGTGTGTGTGTGTGTGTGTGTGTGTGTGTATAAATTAGCTAGGTGTGGTGGCTTGTGCCTGTGGTCCCAGCTAGTTTGGAGGCTGAGGTGGGAGGATCGCTTGAGTCTAGGAGATTGAGGCTGCAATAAGCCATGACTGTGCCACTGCACTCCAGCCTGGGCATTGGAGTTAGACCCTATCTCAAAAAATAAAACTAAAGAAACAACCTTAAAAGCAGCCAATTAATAAAGGCTCACAGCTTACGGAAGAACAGTGATATTAATGACAGCTGACTTACCAGATTGAAATTTAGATCTATAAGAAGGAATGAACAACCATAGAATGGTAAATATGTGGGTAAATGTACAAGAATATTTTTCCTCTCTTATAATTTTTTAGTAAAACAACTGTCTAATCAAAAAAAGTAACACAGTATCATAGGGTTTATTAAATACTACTAAAAATATGACATCTAAAGCACAAAGGATGGTTCAGTAAGTGAATTTTTCTGTCGTAAGGATCTTATGATTTACATTAAGTGGTACAGTATTAACTCAAAATAGACCATGAGTTAAGAATGCACATTGTAATACCTAGAACAGCCACCTTAAAAAAAAAAGTTGGCCGGGCACAGTGGCTCAAGCCTGTAATCCCAGCACTTTGGGAGGCCAAGACGAGTGGATCACGAGGTCAAGAGATCGAGACCATCCTGGTCAACAAGGTGAAACCCCATCTCTACTAAAAATACAAAAATTAGCTGGGCATGGTGGTGTGTGCCTGTAATTCCAGTTACTCAGGAGGCTGAGGCAGGAGAATTGCTTGAACCCAGGAGGCGGAGGTTGCGGTGAGCTGAGATCGTGCCATTGCACTCCAGCCTGGGCAACAAGAGTGAAACTCTGTCTCAAAAAAAAAAAAAGATACAAAGAGGTAGAGCTCTTTGCAATAAAATATATAAAAAGATGGATTAAAATGAAACCAGAGCACAATAATGCAAAAGTATATCCAGAAAAGGAAGAACAGATAAATGCAAATCAGATGGAATAACTAGAAAATAAATTGCGATATGGTAGACTTGTAGATTATCAATCACTAAATTAAATACAATGGACTAAACTCACCAATCAAAAAGCACAGATTGCCAGACGGGATTCAGCAAGCTATGTCCAACTATATGCTGTCCACAAGAGACGTTTTAAATGAAAATAGATAGGTTCAATGTAAAAGGATGAAAAAAAAGACAACAAGCAAACAGAAAAGCTACTTGACTATATTAATATCAGACAGGCTTCAGAACACAGAATATAAACACAGATAAAGAAGGACATTTTACAGCAATCGTAATTTCATAGTGGAAAAAACATAATTTATCAGGAAAACATAACAACTCAAAATATGTATACAATAAATAACAAAGCTTCAAAATACGTGAAGCAAGACCAAACAAAACTAAAGGGAAAAAATACTAATCCACAATTGTATTGGAGATTTTAACACCTGTCTCTTGGTAATCGATAGAACAATTAGACAATAATAAATAAATATATAGAATATTTGAAGAACATTATCAGTGAATGTGACCTAATAGACATTTTTAGAACACTGTATTCAACAATTGTAAAATGCACATTGTTTTTAAGTGTACCTGGAATGTTCACCAAGAAAAATCATATTTTGGGTCAAATTGAAATCTCAATAAATTTAAAATATTGAAATTTTTAAGAGTAAAATTTCACCACAATTAAAAAGCTGCAAATATGTATAAATTCACAACATGTTCCTAAATAATGCATGGGTTAAAGAAGTTACAAAAAAAAAACCTTGCAAAATATTTAAAGTAAATGATAATGTGCTCCGACACAACATATGAAAGTTTGTGGGATGCTGCTAGAGCAGTAATTAGAGAGAACTTATAGCTTTTAATGGGTTATGTTAGAAAAGAAGGAAGTTTTAAAATCAACAATTAATGTTTCCATCTTAAGAAGCTGGAAAAAGCAAATTAAGTTTAACCCAATGTAAGTATAAGGCAGGCAATAATAATGGCGAGTATCAGTGAAGTTAAAAGATAGACAAATAATTAAGAAAATTAGCAAAACCACAGGTGTCTTTGAAAAAAAATGACAAACTTGATGAATCCCAAGAAAAACTAAGAAAAAAGTAAACACAACTTTTCAGTATCAGAAATGAAAAGAAGGACATCACTACAGATTCTACACACACGAGAAGGTGAGATTACAAACAACTTAATTCCAGTATATTTGACAGTGTATATGGAAAGGACAGACTGACTGAAGATTTTGATTCATCAAAATGAATATTAGAAGAAACAGAAAATCTGAAAAGTATTAATTCAATTAAAGAAGTTGAATTTGTAATCAAAAACAAACTTGAGGACTAAATGGTTTCACTGGTGAATTCTATTCAATGTTTAAGAAAAGTGGCCAGGCATGGTGGCACGTGCCTGTAATCCCAGCTACTCGGGAGGCTGAGGCAGGAGAATTGCCTGAACCCAGGAGGAGGAGCTTGCGGTGAGCCAAGATCGCGCCATTGCACTCCAGCCTTGGTAACAAGAGCGAAAGTCCATCTCAAAAAAAATAAAATAAAAGATTAATCTCAGCCTTACATAAACACTCTCAGAATATAGAGGATGAGAGAACATTCCTTCACAAGTTTTATAAGGATAGGAGAATACTGATTCCAAACCTTACAAAGAAATTACAAGAAAGGAAAATTACCAGACGATATTCCTTATGAACACAGGCACGAAAATTCTCATAAAATATTAGCAAATAAAATTCTGTAATATAAAAAGGGAATAATACATCATGACCAAATAGAGCTTTTCTCAGAGTTTCAGGTTGTTTCAACAATCATAAATAAACCAGTGTAATGCACGATATTAACAGAAAAAGGGAAAGAAAAAATAATCTGACTAGTTACCAAAAAAAGAACTATCAAAACTCAACCTCCATTTGTAGAAGAAAAAAATTTTAACTTGAAAAACAAAAGAACTTCATCCATCTGATAAAGGACTTCTGATAAATCTACAACCGACATTGTACGTAAGGGTAAAATACTGAATCTGTTCCCCGAAAGATTGGAAACAAGGCAAGGAAGTCCTCTCCCACCATGTCTATTCAACATTGTCCTGCAGATACTAGCCAGTGCATTAAGAAAGTAAAAAAGACAAGATCAAAAAAAGAAGTAAAATTGTATTTATTTACAGATAGTATAGTAGTTTATATAGAAGACCCTAAGGAATCTATAGAGAAATTGCTAGAACATCAGTAAATTTAGAAAGGTTGCAAAGTAACTCAGGATACAAAAATAAATAGTATTTCTAAATACTGGCAGTAGCAAACAATTGGAAATGAAGTTTAAATAATTTGTTATATTTTCCTTTTTTTTTTTCTTGAGACGGAGTTTCGCTCTTGTTACCCAGGCTGGAGTGCAATGGCAATCTCGCAACCTCCGCCTCCTGGGTTCAATCAATTCTCCTGCCTCGGCCTCCTGAGTAGCTGGGACTACAGGTGCGCACCACCATGCCCAGCTAATTTTTGTATTTTTAGTAGAGACAGGGTTTCACCTTGTTGACCAGGATGGTCTCAATCTCTTGACCTCGTGATCCACCCGCCTCGGCCTCCCAAAGTGCTGAGATTATAGGCGTGAGCCACCGCACCTGGCCCCCTATATTTCATGTTTGCATTAAAAATATAAAACATTGAAAAATACATTAACAAAGCAAGTGCAAGATCTTTGACGTTTGCATTGCTATGGCTGTGTTCATTTTACCTCACACTCGATTTTAGATGATTGCAGAACCAAAGCAAATGATTTGCAGCAGGCTTGGAGTTGAAAGAGTTGGTTTTCGTACTGATGCTCTATCGTTGGGTTTTCAATGCCTAGCCGGTGCCCTTGGGCAAGCTACAGCCAATTACCTTGAAGTTCCTTGGGCAAGGTACCCCACTATGCCTCATTTTCCCCACCTGTAAAGTAAGGACAATAACAGGACCGTGGGGTGGGGTGAGAATTAAATGAGTTAATATGTGGGAAGGATGTGTAATAGAACGGCGTCTGCAACAGAGTAAGTGCTATTTAAACGTTGGTTAAGTAAATTGTAAATGTTACCTAAATTGTTTTCATGGGACTTTAAAAGGAGGATGTGACAGCATGAGAAAATTAGTTGAAGAAGCCAAAACTTGTCGATATCACTTTAAATACACCACTCCTGTGAATATTTTAATTCAGCTAAGGGATAAATTATATAGATGTGCACACAAGGTTGCTTTTAGCTTAGTCAACAAGAGCAGAAGCTTCAATATGGCAACATAAAACAACATCCAAGACAATGTTGAAACAAAGGTGAATGATAAAATTGGGGTCAAGCCGTCTTCAATTGGGGGCACTCTCTTGGCTCCACTTCCCCTCAGGGTAAGAAATACAGTGGGAGGAATAAATACAAGGACATAGGCCCTGAAGATGCCTGAGTGGCCAGAGAAGAGAGACCCCTGACGCTGGCTTGCAGGCTGCTGGGCAGGTGTGGGGGAAGGACCTCTCTTGGTGTCCTCTTATGAGGCAGAGGGGACCAGACTATTCATCACAGCATCGTAATGCTTAAGCAGCATGAAGTCATAAAGCCCACAGTGAAGCAGGGACGCTCCACTGCCAGCGGAATCTCTCTCTCTCCCCGCCCCTCCCTCCCTCTTCCCTTCCCCCAGTTCCTCCCCAATCCAACAGTGGAGGCAGGAAGCCCTGAGCAGCCAGCCCTCCAGCTCAGTTACTGGCCAGAGGGACCCCCTGAGGATGGGCTCTCTGCCCCGCCCAGCAAGGCTACAAAGTCCAGGAGAAAGCACCATCATTCATTCATTCATTCATCCACTCATTCTGTAATTATGCATTGAGTGCCTATCATGTGTCAGACCCTGCCCCAGGTGTTGGAAACGTCAGAGACTCAAACCAAGAAAGATCCCAGCCAAGTGGTGCTGACTTTCCAGTGATAAGAGCCAGCCAAGAGCAATAAACAGGCAGGTGTGGTAGCTCACACCTGTCATCCCAGCACCATGGGAGGCCGAGGCAGGGAGATCACTTGAGCCCAGGAGTTCAAGAACATCCTGAGCAACATGGTGAAACCTTGTCTTTAGCCAATAAAATATAAAAATTAGCCAGGCATAATAGCATGCACCTGTGGTCCCAGCTACTTAGGAGGCTGAGTTGGGAGGATCACTTGAGCCTGGGAGGTGGAGGTTGCAGTGAGACTAGATTGCACCACTGTACTCCAGCCTGGGTGACAGAGGGAGATCGTGTCTCAGGAAAAAAAAAAAAAAAAGCAATAAACATGAAATAAGTGATGGTATAGCATGTTAAAATGCACTAAGTGTATAGAGCAGTGGAAGAGAGGATGTTGGTGGTAGTGAAGATAGATCAGGCTGCAGAAATTAACAGGGTGACAGCAGAACAGGCAGGGACTAGAGTGAGGAGAGCCAGGAGGGGACCAGGGTCCCACATTTAAGGAGGCTCTCATGCTCAGTGTCCTGCAGGTTCAGGGTCAGCCCCTGAAACCCTGAGAATTTTAAGTGACTCCTTGAATTTCATGCCACAAGCAACCCCTCAGCAGCTTCACCCTACTTCTTGCCCTGAGGAGAAGGCTTTTGGAAAAGATGAGGTTTTAGCTATAACAACCTTTAAAAAGGTGGCTCAGGACTGTAATCCTAGCACTTGGGAAGGCCAAGGTGGGTGAATCACCTGAGGTCAGGCGTTCAAGACCAGCCTGGCCAACATGGTAAAACCCTGTCTCTACTAAAAATACAAAAATTAGCCAGGCATGGTGGCAGGTGCCTGTAATCCCAGCTACTCCAGAGGCTAAGGCAGGAGAATTGCTTGAACCCAGGAGGTGGAGCTTTCAGTGAGCCGAGATCACACCACTGCACTGTAGCCTGGTAACAAGAGAGAAACTCCACCTCAAAAATAATAATAATAAAATTAAATGAAATTTTTAAATATCTGTGCAGCAAAGGACACAATCCACGGAATAAAAGGCAAAGCACGGAATGGAAGAAAATACTGGCAAATCACAAATCTGGTAAGGGGTTAATATCCAGAATAAATAAAGAACTCCAACTCAACAACAAAAGAGCAGCCCAATTAAAAACTGGGCAAAGGACTTGAAGAGACATTTCTCCAAAGAAGATCTATAAATAAGCATATGAAAAGACGTCCAGCAACATTAGTAATTGGAAAATGGAAATCAAAACCACCAGGAGATATCACCTCACAACTATTAGAATGGCTGCTACCAAACAATCAATCAATTGGAAAATAGTAAGTATCGTGAGGATGTGGAGAAATGGCCTCATGGTACAGACACTATGGAAAACAATGAGGTAGTTCCTCAAAAATTAAACATAGAATTACCATACGATGCAGCAATTCTACTTCTGGGTATATACCTCAAGAACTGAAAGCCAGTCCCAAAGTGAGATTCACACACCCGTGTTCATAGCAGCTTTATTCTCAATAGCCAAAAAGCAGAAGCACCCCAAGTGCCCATCGATAGATGAATGGAAAAGCAAAATGTGGTACAGGCCAGCTGTGGTGGCTCACACCTGTAATCTCAACACTTTGGGAGGCTAAGGTGGAAGGATTGCTTGAGATCAGGAATTCGAGACCAGCCTGGGCAACAGAGTGAGAACTCATCTCTACAAAATATCAAAAAAATCGCTGGGTGTCCCGGTGCACACTTGTGGTCCCAGCAACTCAGGAATCTGAGGCAGGAGGATCACTTGAGCCCTGGAGGTCAAGGCTGCAGTAAGCTGTGTTCACACCACTGCCCTCCAGCATGGACGCCAGAGTGAGACCCTGTCTAAAAAAAAAAAAAAAAAAAAAAAAAAAAGGTCATAGTACAACCACAGTGGAATATTATTCGGCCTGAAAAGGAAGGAAATTCTGAAACATGCTATAATGTGGATATACTTCAAGGACATTATATTAAGTCAAATAAGCCAGGCACAAAAAGAAAATTATTCTGTGATTCCATTTATGTGAGGTCCCTACAGTAGACAGATCTATAGAGATAGAAACTAGAATAGTGGTTACCGGGAGCTGAAGGAAAGGGGAATGAAAAGTAATTGTTTAATTCAGGGGTCCCCAACCTTTTTAGCACCAGGGACCAGTTTTGTGAAAGACAGTTTTTCCACTGATGGGGCAGAGTGTGGGTGCGGGGGATGTTTCAGGATGAAATTCTTCGACCTCAAATCATCAGGCATTAGTTAGATTCTCATAAGGCTCGCACAGCCTAGATCCCTCACATGCACAGTTCACAACAGGGTTGGTGCTCTTACGAGAATCTAATGCCGCCGTGGATTTGACAGGAGGTGGAGCTCAGGCAATAATGCTCACTGGCCCACCTCTCACCTCCTGCTATGCATCCCGGTTCCTGACAGGCCATGGACTGGTACCAGTCTGCCACCCAGGGGTTGGGGACCCCTGATTTAATGGTACAAAGTTTCAGTTTTGCAGGATAAGAGTTTTGGAGATGATGGTGGCAATAGTTGCACATTTCATAACAATGTGAAATACCTAAGACCGCTGTACTATACATTTAAACATTGTGAGGGTGATATATTTAGTGATATGTGTATTTGACAGCCATTTAAAGCAACAGCAACAATAAGAATGATGAAAGAAGGTGAAGCTCGAGTGGGTACTTGAAGGAGGTGATGCGATTAGCCAAGTAGACCCCAGAAGCCCTGGAGTGGGACCGCATCCCCCCAGACTTCATGCCACACCAGTGACATTTTATGCCACCACTGTCTTAGACCTTAGTTTCTCTTGGGCAGGTTTCAATGTATTGTCAATTTGCTCAAGTATCTGCTGGTCAGGTTTCTGAGATAAGCACCTTGTAAAGCGCATCTAAGTAGCACGTGTTTCTGCACGTGACATGACAGACCACCAGCCCCACAATGCCACTTCCTCGTCTTCATCTTCCCTCCCAGCCCTAAGAATGCAATGCTGGCCCCGGATCGAGACACCCACAGCTGCTTACCAATGAGTAACATGTTTGAGAGGTAAGCACAGGGAGACAGGAGAGAGAACGGCATTTCATGCTCCACAAAGGAAGAAGGTCCTTGAGATATAAACCCCAGAGGCTCAATGGACTATGCTGAGTTACCAGCTTTGGTGATAAGCTTCGTCATTCTCCAGTCTGCTAATAATTAGGTCTCAGACAAATCAGTGATCAAACTTTAAAAGATGGTCTGTGTACCACTAAATCTCACAGAAGAACAATTGCACAGAAGTTTACTGCAGCCGTACGAAGGGAATTTTTATGAACCTTTTAAATCTGTTGATATACCTGGGGAGCAAGCGCATCAGTGGTGCATTTAAAAGTCTATGTGGAAGCAAACATTTTACTGCATGTTTGGGATGAGGGGAAAAGTTAGCCAAGATTCATATTTTTCTGGGGCAAATGAGGTCATGCACTGGTTTGTGGCTGATCTTCCCTCCCATGGGATCCTGTAAAGATTCGTGAAGGCCCCAAACCCTGCAGCTTTGCTACTCCTAGAGATTTGTGGGATTTGGGTTAAAGGCAATAATAAGGATTCTCCCTCAAGATAGTCCTGGAGGCACCAGCCAGAAGATGGTGCTGTAGCTACAGAAACAAAGACAGCCGTGTCCACGCACGCCCTCCCACAGCCAAAGGACTGGGGACCCAGGAACTGAGTCAGATGCATCCAGAACCAGGCTGGACCTTAATACCCAACCAGGGTCTAAGCAGCGGTTCCCAACCTTGGTTGGGCACAGTGGCTCACACATGCCATCCCAGCACTTTGGGAGGCTGAGGCGGGAAGATCACTTGAGCCCAGGAGTTCGAGACCAGCCCGGGCAAGACCCAGGTCTAAGCGGAAGGCAACAAGAGACCTTCTTCCTTCTGCTGATCCACAGCCCTGCCCGGAGCTTTCGGCAGAAGCTTAATAGGACACCAGAGTTACTGTGTCTTTCTGTGTGGTCTCAGCATTAAGGAAGTAATTGTTCAAGAGGACATTCGCCATTTAGGCTGTTAAAATTGCTTCTTCCTCTCAGATCCTGGTTTTCTTTAAGGGACTTGTGTCCCCTTGTCTGGACTTGACCTGTCAGGATCCTTAACGCAGACGCTGAAGGGAGCCCTCTCATTGCTGTCCTGGTGTTTGGACTTGCAGAAGCAGCCATGATGTCTCAAGTCCCCCGCTCCCTGTGTTTTGCCCAAGCTTTGTTCTCTTGCCTCTCTTGAGTTGTCTGGCAACCTTCCAGTAAATTCCTAATGTACTGATACTCTCAGAATTTGCTGCAGTGGCCTGTCAGCGAAGAATCTTGATGGGTAAAGATGGGTGTATCCCCAGGGCCTGCTACTAAGACAGGCATCAGAAGTGCTTGTACCCCACATCTCCAGGAAAACACTCATTTTGCCTCCAGAGGCCTGTGATGGTGCATACCGTCAACTTGATTGTACTGAAGGAGGCAAAGTATTGATCCTGGGTGTGTCTGTGAGGGTGTTGCCAAAGGAGATTAACATTTGAGTCAGTGGACCCGGAGAGGCAGACCCACCCTCCACCTGGATGGGCACCATCTAATCATCTGCCAGCATGGCTAGAAGAAAAGCAGGCAGAGGGACATGGAAACACTAGACTGGCTGAGTCTTCCGGCCTCCATCTTTCTCCCGTGTTGGAAGCTTCCTGCCCTAGAACATCGGACTCCAAGCTCTTCAGCTTTTGGACTCTTGGACCCACACCAGTGGATTGCCAGGAGCTCTCGGCCCTCAGCCACAGCCTGAAAGCTGCACTGTCAGCTTCCCTACTTTTGAAGTTTTGGGCCTCAGACAGGCTTCCTTGCTCCTCAGCTTGCAGATGGCCTTTTATGGGACTTCACCTTGTGATCATGTGAGTCAATTCTCCTGATAAACTCCCCTTCATGTATACATGTATCCTGATAGTCCTGTCCCTTGAGAGAACCCTGACTAATTCAAGGTCCTACTGAAAAATGGCCAGTGTGCTTCTCTACAGGTGCAGATAAAGCCATGAGGAACTATGATTTGGTTATTTCAAAAGCCAGAAATGATCCTTGGGATTCCAAGCCTTCACAGAGACAGAGGATAGACCCAGTACTCTCTCCAGGACGCTTTTGCAAACAGGATTCTCAGGTTAGAAGTGTCAGGAGCCTGATAAACCAAGAGGCTACCATGCAGAGTCCTGGAGTTACTTTTAATTATGGTAAAGTATACATGACATACAACTTACATTTTAACCATGTTTAAGTGTACAGTTCTGTGGCATTAAATACATTCATATTGTATGCAACCATGACCACCATGCATCTCCAGGGTTCCTTTTCTCTTCCCCAGTTGAAACTCTGTACCCATTAAACACTATTTCCTCATTCCTCTTTCCCACCTCCAGCCCTGGGCAACTTCTATTCTACTTTCTATCTGTATGTATTTGACTACTCCAGATACCTCCTATAAGTGGAATCATACGGTATTTGTCTTTTTCCGCCTGCATTATTTCACTTGGCAGAATGTCCTCAGGGTTCACTGATGTTGCAGCATGGGTCAAAATTTCCTTCTTTGGCTGGGCACGATGGCTCAGGCGTGCAATTCCAGCACTTTGGGAGGCCGAGGCGGGAGGATTGCTTGAGCCCAGAAGTTTGAGACCAGCCTGGGCAAGACAGGGAGACCCCATCTAAACAAAAAGCCAAAAAATTAGGTGGATGTGGTGGCGCATGCCTGTGGTCTCAGCTACTCAAGAGGCTGAGGCAGAAGGATCACTTGAGCCTGGGAGGTCAAGGCTGCAGTGAGCCATGACTGTGCCACAGCACTCCAGCCTGGGTGATAGAATGAGACCCCTTCTCAAAAAAAAAAAAAAAAAAAAATCCTTTCTATCACAAGCTGCATAATAATCCCTTGTACAGACATACCACATTTTGGTTACTCATTCATCTGTCAATGGACACTTCAGTTGCTTCTATGAATAATGCTGCTGTGAACATGGGTGTACACATGTCTGCTTCAGACCCCGTTTTCAGTTCTTTCGGCTGAATTTGCTTTTGAAGGCAGCTGAATGTGAGTTGCACAGCCTCACCATTTTACAGGCAATCCACCTGAATAATGTCTCTCTGAGCACTTGTCACGTGCAGAGTATATGATAGGCTCAAGGGACAACAAGATGGATATACATGGAAGGCCAGGCCCCCCAGGACCTCCCAGGACCCCCCAGGACACCCAGGACCCCCAAGGCACCCCCAGGCACCCACAGGCTCCCCCCAGGCCCCCCCAGGTTCCCCCAGGAAGAGAAGAGGCTCCAGTGCAGAAACATCAGGAATGGTGCTTACCCACCTTCCACAGGGTCCCAGACAGGAGTGCCAATAGCTCTCCTAGGAGCTCTGAGAACAGAGGCACTGGCGTGGGCTGGTGGAGCACTGGGGATGGGCCATGAAGGGTGCCAGCCAGGACGTGGAGCAGTGGGGACCATCCTTTTGTGTTAAGAGCCTGGTGGTCCCATTAGACAAGCTCCAAGATAGGCCCTTCAAAGGCCTCTTGCCTGGAGTGCCCAGTGAGGCTCCTGCCCTGCATCCTCATGTGCAGCGACTTTGCAAGAGGTCTCAAAGATTGGCAGCAAACCTTCCAGCAGATGTGATCCTGGGTAAGTAACCTATCGCTGGTTAAATTGACTGAGCCTCTATCACCTCATCTGAAAGCTCATAGAGTGGTTGTGAGACCTAAATGAAATTATGCGTGTTAATATTTAGCTCAGTGCCTGGCCTTAGATAGGCCCTGACACAGCATTCACTATTGCTCTCTAACCTGCTAGCTCCACCTCAGCAAGAATTCTGTTTTGAGCCGGGTGCGGTGGCTCATGCCAGTAATCCCAGCAGTTTGGGAGGCCAAGGTGGGTGCATCACGAGATTAGGAGTTTGAGACCAGCCTAGCCAACATGGTGAAATCCCGTCTCTATTAAAAATGCAAAAATTATCCGGGCGTGGTGGTGGGCGCCTATAATCCCAGCTACTCAAGAGGCTGAGGCAGGAGAATTGCTTGAACCTGGGAGGTGGAGGTGGGCGTGAGCTGAGACCGCACCATTGCACTCCAGCCTGGGCGACAGAGCAAGAGTCTGTCTCAAAAAAAAAGAGAATTCTGTTTTGCTCACCACTATATCCCTGGGAACTAGCATAGTGCCCGACACTTAGTAGGTACATACTAACTATCAGCAAATTTTCTAATCTTCACATTTTAAGCCACAGAAAAAAAAAGGGAGGCATAGGCGAATTTACAAAACAACGTGTGTTATCTCTCAGCAAAAACTCACCCTGCTATGCATACCTCTAGCACTGGGCCTGGATGCCTGCAAACTGTGTTTTCCATATTCTTTTGCTAGCTGGTTGACTTTGGGCCAGGTCTCCCTAATGCAAAGCACTGGGGATAAAAATGAAAAGCATAAGAAAAGGTTCAACTACCTTCTAGAGGCTTCTGTGGCAGAAGTAGCAGTAGCAGCAGTGGAGGAGGGTCCGCAGGGAAGGAGACAGTGGTCAAGGTAGGAACAGTTGTGACAGCAGCAGTGGGCCCGAAAATGCAGGCTCCAGTTCCTGCTCAGGCAGCTTATCCTTAGCAGCTGGTGGTAGCAGCTTCCACAGCTGTTACTCATTGAGTAAATTCACTGCACCCGCTTCTCCTCCGCTCACTTTTCTAACCCCTTTGTAACCAACTCCTTAGATGAAAGGCCCTGTTTTGAAAGACCTGGGGGTGTTTGGCTGATGGGACTTCAACTGATACAGTTAATTTATTCTTAGAGCAAGTGTCTAGGGAAGTCAGGGCAGCCCTTCTCCCAGGGTCATTCTAGTGATGGTGCCACCGCTTCATCTCTGCACAGCCGAAGCTGTTATGAAGAAGCCCCAGCCGGGCACAGTGGCTCACTCCTGGAATCCCAGCACTTTGGGAAACCAAGGTGGGTGGATCATCTGAGGTCAGGAATTCGATACCAGCCTGGCCAACATGGTGAAACCCCATCTCTACTAAAAATATAAAAATTAGCCAGACATGTTGGCACACACCTGTAATCCCACCTGCTCGGGAGGTTGAGGCATGAGAATTGCTTGAACCTGGGAGGCGGAGGTTGCAGTGAGCTGAGATCGTGCCGTTGCACTCCAGCCTGGGCGGCAGAGCAAGTTTCCGTCTCAAAAAAAAAAAAAGAAGAAAAAGAAGCCCCACGGTCTTCCAGGCCCCACCTAAGACACAGGCCACTTCACATGGTTGTGCTGGTTGTTCATTGCACAAAAATGCCCTGCTAAGGGTACACACACAGCTGAGACCTGCTCTCCAAGCCCTGTGCCCAGACTATGGCACTCACCTTGAAGGTGGGGAAGGCCTTTCCCTAAGATATACATAGGCAGATGACAACCCCACTGAGACAGGTGGGGCCAGCACTTTTCCAAAAAGCTCAAATCCCCTAGCACCCTCCCATGTACCTCCAGGACCATTTTTCTGGGCTGACTTGGACATTTCAGAGGAAAAGCATTTTGGTCAGGACTGATGAACAGTTCTACTTAGGTAGAGGCCAGGCCAAACCTAGGCAGATTCCAGACCCAGCAAAGCTTTTGGCACAGCCCCAAACCTGGCTCTCCACTGCTCAAAACATCTCCAGGCCTCCCTCCTATTGTGTGTGAGTTTCCACTGGGAAACTGACCTATTCCTGCCCTCATGGAGCTCCTCGGCAGTTGGACCTGCAGCAGCCAGAAATCTTTCTCCAGGTTTCCTCTCACTAAATGAAGAACCCAGAAGACTGTATCAAGCCCTCCCCAGATCACCAGCTCCCCAGGCTGGGCCTTGGTGGCACCCGCTGTTTTCCAGGCATCTGTGTCCACACTAAATTTTCGAAGGATTTCAGATGCCTCTGACAAAATGCAATCAAATGAAACACGCCACCCATCTTTGAGCTCCCTAACCCTTGCAGAACTCAACATTTCTTTTCCTGTTGATGGGGAGAAGCAACACCACCCACTGAGTTCATTGAAACTGAGGCTTCAATATTCCCGCAGGAGAGTGCACGTATGCTTAAAACCCTCGCCATATGTGTCGATTTAAATGGAAACCAAATGGGGAAGAATTCTGACGACAGTCTGTCACTGACTGGAGCGCTACTTCCTCCAGTTAATTTATGTCTTCCGTAATCACATTGAGGCTTTTTAAAAGGCTCTACCTGTGACGGCATTTTTTTTTTTCCCTCATGCACTCACATTCAAAGGTCCCTGGCCCATGCGCTAATAGTCATTTTAAGACACGATACGCTCCTAGCACTTGATCTTCCCAGCTCTTTACCTGTATTCATTAATTAGTGCTATAAATAGAACCAGCACATGACTATTCTGGAGCTAATCAGTCACTGACATGGCTCAGAACCTGGAGGAAAATTAGGAAAATTGAATCTTTCCAAAGTTGGGTCTATGCAAGGTAACTTAGTCAATCGTGTCCTGAGGGTCAGTGGGGACCAACTGATTTACGCTCCACCTGGGTAGAAAAGCAATTTCCCAAACAGCAAGCCAGCAACCCTGGTTAAAGTGATTCTGACCAACTGTAAGTAAAGCATGAATTCTGTTTTCCTGCTGGTTGGGTATAGGAGCACTTACTGAGGGCCTGGTGCTGCACAGCCCTCATCTGGGCTATATAAGGAATCTCAGAAGACAGGGTCAGGCCTTTCCCACTAAACTGTTATGGCGGCATTAAAGAGAGCCAGCATACATTCCAGGGTCTGAAACATCAATCCCAAAAATTGAGCAAGGGAAATCAGGGGACTTGGGGTTGATGTAAAATATTATACATTCACTGAGTCATTCAAAAAAAATATTGAACATCTGCAATTTGTTGCATGCCAAAGACACTAAGATATTGGATATCTAGTCTTTCTTTTATTTATTTATTTGAGACAGGGTCTCACCCTGTAGCCCAGGCTAGAGTGCAGTGATGCAACCGGCTCACTGTAGCCTCGACCTCTTGGGCTCAGGTGATCCTCCCACATCAGCCTCCTGGGTAACTGGAACTACAGGTGCAGGCCACCATGCCTGGCTAATTTTAGTATTTTTTAGTAGAGATGGGGTTTTGCCATGTCTCCCAGGCTGGCCTCAAACTCCTGGGCTCAAGGGATCCTCCTACCTTGGCCTCCCAAAGTGCTTGGGATTACCAGCCTGAGCCATGTCACCTGGCCTTGATACATATATAGACACAGATATATGTAGATTTAGATTTAGAGAATCAGCCTTGTCTGTAATGTTTTTTTTTTTTTTTTTGAGACAGAGTTTCGCTCTTGTTTCCCAGGCTGGAGTGCAATGGCACGATCTCGGCTCACCGCAACCTCCGCCTCCTGGGTTCAGGCAATTCTCCTGCCTCAGCCTCCCGAGTAGCTGGGATTACAGGTACGCGCCACCGTGCCCAGCTAATTTTTTGTATCTTTAGTAGAGACGGGGTTTCACCATGTTGACCAGGATGGTCTCGATCTCCTGACCTCGCGATCCACCCGCCTCGGCCTCCCAAAGTGCTGGGATTACAGGCTTGAGCCACGTCTGTAATGTTTTTAAATTGTCTCTGTTTTTATTATTTGCCTGATCTGTTAAGTATTCTGAGAGGAGAAAGCCACATTATTGTCATGTAGCTTACGGTATTGTTGCTATTGTTGTTGTTTTGAGAAGGAGTCTTACTCTGTCTCCCAGGCTGGAGTGCATGGCACAATCTTGCCTCACTGCAACCTCCACCTCCCAGGTTCAAGCGATTCTCCTGCCTCAGCCTCCTGAGTGGCTGGCACTATAGGCAGACACCACCATACCTGGCTAATTTTTGTATTTTTAGGAGACACGGGCTTTCACCATGTTGGCTGGGATGGTCTCAATCTCTTGACCTCGTGATCCACCTGCCTCAGCCTCCCGAAGTGCTGGGATTACAGGCCCGAGCCACCATACCTGGCCTTCTTCAGTATTTCTTATAAGGCAGGTCTAGCAGTGATGAACTCCTTCAGCATTTGTGTGACTGGGAAAGTCTTTTTTTTTTTTTTGAGACGGAGTTTCACTCTTGTTACCCAGGCTGGAGTGCAATGGCACAATCTCAACTCACCGCAACCTCCATCTCCTGGGTTCAGGCAATTCTCCTGCCTCAGCCTCCCAAGTAGCTGGGATTACAGGCATGCACCACCATGCCCAGCTAATTTTTTGTATTTTTAGTAGAGACAGGGTTTCACCATCTTGACCAGGATTGTCTCAATCTCTTGACCTCGTGATCCACCTGCCTCGGCCTCCCAAAGTGCTGGGATTACAGGCTTGAGCCACCGCGCACAGCCCCAACTGGGAAAGTCTTTATCTCTCCTTCATTTCTGAAGGATAGATAGCTTTTCCAAGTAAAGTATCCTTAGTTGGTAGTTTTTTCTTTTAGCACATTGAGTACAATATATTTCATTATGTCCTACTCTCTCCTGGTCTGCAAAGTTTTTGCTGAGAAATCCACGAATAACCTTATGGGGGTTTCCTTGTATGTGACCTATCTATTTTCTCTTGCCTCTTTCTAAATTCTCTTTGTCTTTGATTTTTGACAATTTGATTATAATGTTCCCCACTGAAGTATTCTTTAGATTAAACCTATTTGGGGACTTTTGATCACCATGTATGTGGCTGTCCATAACTCTCCCACTATTTAAAAAGTTCTTAGTCATTATTTCTCTAAATAAGCTTTTGCCCCTTTCTCTCTCTCTCTTTTCCTTCTAAGATTTCCATAGTGTGAAAATTTTATTTCTCTTGGTGATGTCTCATTAATTCTGTATGTTTTCTTCATTCTTTTTCATTCTTTTTTCTCCTCTCACTGGATAATTTCAAATGACCTGCCTTCAAATTCACATATTCCTTCTTCTGCTTGATCAAGCCTGATGCTGAAGCTCTCTATTGCATTTTTTCATTACATTCATTGTTTTCTTCATCTGCATAATTTCTATTTGGTACTTTTTGTGATTTCTTTCTCTTTGTTGAACTTCTTGTTCTATTGATGTATTATTCTTCTGATTTTGTTGGGTTGTCTATCTGTATTCTCTTATAGCTAGGTAAGCTTTTGTAAAACAATCATTTTGAATTATTTGTCAGGCAGTTTTTATAGATCTTCATTTCTTTGGGGTCAGTTACTAGAAAATTACTATGTTCCTTTGATGGTGGTGTATTTCCCTAGTTTTACAGGTTCCTTTAAGTCTTACACTGATGTCTCTCCACTTGAAGAAGCAGTCACCCCTCTGACTTGCTTTGAGAGATAAATGCCTTCACCAGTAAGAAATCTGAAGCCCTGTCAGACATTTTTAATGAAAGCATCCATTCTACCCTTTTTGTTTCCTCTTAGGATGGAATTCTTAAGATTGTATGCCTTTACAAAGCCATGCTGGGTGTTGAGAACCTCCCTCTGAAATGCTCAAATTTGTGTGCCTTCTCCCAATTCTCCAGAGTCAAGCTGGCTGACTATACATGCTTGCTAGCCATCTGCAAAGGTTAGCACTCACTTTCCAGGGGTACACACATGGAGCCAGCGATGGGTGGAGAGATAGGTGAGGTGTTTGCAGCATTCGGGTGTCCATGGGTCAATCAGGAGTCTGCAGGTAAGGCATCCAAACAGCTTGTGGGCAGGCTTCCTGATGGATTCTGCAAAACAGTTAGTAGGATTGTGGCTCCTTGTTGAGTCCCATTCCCTAGCTACTGTGAGTCTCCACCTCTTTTTCCTACTCCCAACTTCTCCCAGCTACTCAGCATACTTATCTCCTCAGTATTCTAGACAGGGTGAGGAAAAGGCGAGTCTCTGGGACAGCATTCCACACAGCTATGGAACCTGGGCACTCACTCATTGCTCTCATTTTTTCCCGTGGGAGGAATTGCAGGCTGAGGGAGTTTCTTCTGTCATTTAGCTGTGACCCCATGGTGGAGGGAAGATGCTGGTAAAGTGAAAGTAATCTTACCCTCTTGAAAGCATCTATTCTCAGATTTTATGATTCAGCTGTGTGCTGGAACTTCTCCCACTGGATTCTCAGATTCCCACAGAGGTACTCATCTTCGGGTGACTGTCAAAATCGGTGCACTATAGGTAAATGATGATACAAAATTCCTATTCCACCACCTTGCCAATAACATCATTTTCTTTCATTCCTTTTCTATACTAAAGTCTCCTATGCTATCTAGGGCCACTTCTCAAGGTCACCTACCCACCTCATTGGTGCCTTCTCTCAGTTGCCCATGGTTTCTGCGAGATCACCCATGAAACTGCATTGTAGTCCAGCTTTTATGGTCTCAGAACAAGAAACCTAGAAGAATAATAAAAATAACAGATTTAAGCCCAGAATCCAGTTCAGCAGCATTCAGATCTTCCAAATGAAGAAAGCTAATTATCTGCACCCACTCTTCCCTAAAACAGCAACATTCAAAAATAAGTGAGCAGCTCCTCTCCAAAGATGTGTAAGCAGAGGCACAGGAACTATCTGTTCTCAGCCAAAGATATTCTAGCCCTGTGCTACTACCAATGGAGCCCGTGGACCAGCTGCATCAGCATCACCTGGGACACATCAGAAATGCAGAATCTTATTAGAAATGCTCCTCCACTCCACATCTACTGAATTAGAGTCTGTACTTTATCAAGATCCTTGGATGATGCATGTGCACATTAAGGTTGAGATGTGTTGGTGTCCAGCCACAGCTGCACCTTAGAATCACCTGGGCAAGGCTGGGCGCAGTGGCTCACGCCTATAATCCCAGCACTTTGAGAGGCCAAGGTGGGTGGATCACGAGGTAAAGAGATCAAGACCATCCTGGTCAACAAGGTGAAACCCCATCTCTACTAAAAATACAAAAATTAGCTGGGCATGGTGGTGTGCACCTGTAGTCCCAGCTACTCAGGAGGCTGGGGCAGGAGAATTCCCTGAACCCAGGAGGCAGAGGTTGCAGTGAGCCGAGATCGCCATTGCACTCCAGTCTGGGTAACAAGAGCGAAACTCCGTCTCAAAAAAAAAAAAAAGAATCACCTGGGCAATTATAGTTTTTAAATATCAACACCCAGGCCCCATCCAGAACCAAGTAAATCAGACTCTGTGAGTGGGGCTCAGACATCTGTATTTTAAAATGTTCCCAGTGGGTTTCTAATGTGGACTGAGTTAGAACTTCCCATGAAGATTCCTATGCTTCATAGCCAGCTAGACTTGAGAAATTGTCCTTCTCTTCCTTGTTCCTTTTACATAGGTAATATGTGCACATAACTTTTAAAATCAAAGAATATAGGTCAGGCATGGCAGCTCATGCCCATAATTCCAGCACTTTGTGAAGTCAAGGAGGGCAAATTACCTGAGGTCAGGAGTTTGAGACCAGCCTGACTAAAATGGTGAAACGCTGTGTCTACTAAAAATACAAAAAAAAAAAATAGCCTGGTGTGTGGTGGCACATGCCTATAATCCCAGCTATCTGGGAGGCTGAAGTGGGAGAATCACTTGATCCTGGGAGGCAGAGGTTGCAGTGAGCCAAGATCTCACCACTGCACCCCAGCCTAGGTGACAGAGCAATTTGTCTCAAACTAAATAAACGAACAAACAAAAGCAATGAGCCAAGACCTCACCACTACACTCCAGCCTGAGTGACAGAGCAAGAGTCTGTCTCAAAATAAGTAAGCAAACAAATAAATAAGTAAATAAATGAAAGCAAAGAATGTAAACTAGCATACAGTAAAAAGCAAGTCTCTCTCCATCTCTAACCTTCAGTGCCCCAATTTCCTCTCCAAAAGCAACCACTGTTACCAGTTTTTTGTGCCCTTCTAGTGCTTTTCTTTTTCTTTCTTTCTTTTTTTTTTTTTTTTTTTTTTTGACAGAGTCTTGCTCTGTCTCCCAGGCTGGAGTGCAGTGACGCAATCTCGGCCCACTGCAACCTTCACCTCCCAGGTTCAAGCAAGTCTTCTGCCTCAGCCTTCCAAATAGCTGGGACTACAGGTGCAAGCACCATGCCAGGCTAATTTTTGTTGTTGTTGTATGTTTAGTAGAGACAGATTTTCACCATATTGGCCAGACTAGTCTCGAACTCCTGATCCTGTGATCCACCAGCCTTGGCCTCCCAAAGTGCTGGGATTACAGGCATAAGCCACTGCACCCGGCCCTTCCAGAGCTTTGCTATGCATGATCAAACACATCTGAGTGCAGACACCCTTCTTCTTTATATAGGTAGTAGTATCACACTATACACGTTGTTCTGTATCCTGCTATTTTCACTTCACACTATATCTTAGACACTGTCCCACAGCAGCAATTATGTCTCAGTTCTTTTTGACAGCTACATACTATTCTATTTTATCAATGTAACAATTTATTCATCAATCTCCAGTTGATATATATTCAGGATATTTCCAATTTTTTGTTACTACAACCTGCAATGAATAATACATAAAATGCCACAACTTCAGTTACTCTTTCCCTTTTTTCCGGCTTTTCTTCAAAGTGCTCATCAACACCACCTCAGGGTAACTATATCATTTATCATACAGACTGGGACACCTTTTTTTTTGTTTTGTTTTGAGATGGAGCCTTGCTCTGCCTCCCAGGCTGGAGTGCAGTGGCGCGACCTCAGCTCACCACAACCTCCACCTCCCAGGTTCAGGTAATTCTCCTGCCTCAGCCTCCCGAGTAGCTGGGACTGGAGGTGCCCACAATAATGCTGGGCTAATTTTTACATTTTTAGTAGAGATGGAGTTTCACCATTTAGCCAGGCTGGCCTCAAACTCCTGACCTCAAGTGATCGGCCCTCCTCAGCCTCCCAGAGTACTGGGATTACAGGTGTGAGCCACTGTGCCCGGCCCAGACTGGACACTTCTGAGAGCAGAAGTGGGCACTAACAGTTGTACTAGAACATATCTATGACTATCCCAGGCAACTGGGATACACGGCCATCCTACATGATCTATCATGCATTCCTTATTTATTTGTTTATTGTCTGCTTCTCCCACTAGAATATAAGCTTCTGGAGGGTAAAGACTAGTCTGTCTTCTTCATGACTGTTTCTCCAGGCCCTGAACAGTGCCTGGAATGCAGCAGTACCTCATTAAATGTTTGATGAATGACTAAATGGATTAAAATTAAATATCTCTGAATAGCGTCATTAACACATGTGTAAGAATATATTTAAGATAAATTCCTAAAAATCGAATGATTGCATCAAAAGATACATGCATTTTTTTTTTTTTTTGAGATGAAATCTCGCTATGTTGCCAAAGCTGGATTGGATCCAAACTCCTGGGCTTAAGCGATCCTCCTGCGTCAGCCTCCCAAGTAGCTGGTAGTATATGCATCTTATAATTTAGTAGACATGCCTGTATTGTACTCCATGGAGTATGTACTAATTAGCACTCCCACCTTCAATGAGAGTGGGATCTGCCTGCCTCAATCCACATGGCCTGCATGTGTGCATGTGTGTGCAAATGTGCATGTGCACACACATCACACTCAATGTGCTCCACACACAGGTATACACAGAGACCTGCTGTCACAGCGCTGCCAGGACAAGCACTGAATCTTCTGACTTCCCAGGGACACATGTTCTGGTGCTGGGACAGGAGGAGGCCCCTCACACACTCCATCAAGGGTGTTTGTTCATCCTCTCTTCTCCCCATACCACTCCCAGACAGAATCAACATTTGCAAATTACCTTCCAGGTCCCCCACTATGAGACACAGCATGGCAGCACCGACTGCAGGCCTGGCTCAATAAATGTTTAATTAATTAATCAATCAGGCCAAATCAAAGATTAGGTTGATTATCCAGATATTTTTATCTATATGGTACTAGGCAACTGGTTAATTGCTTTTTCTCTTTTTTTAAATTTTGTACTGAAATGATAATAATATGTTTGGAAATTATGCAGATATAGCCTCAAAAGTCAAAAGCCTGATAAGTATGAAATATTCTCAGGGTGTCCTCAGGGGCGGACTGCTGCAAAAGCAATCGTCGTTATCCTAGGAGTCAATGCCTGGGTGTTGCCATGATGAGGAGGTAGAAACTACTCTGGCTTATGATGGGAAACCTAAAATCCACAAATATGGTCTGTTACAGGACGGGGTCCTGATCCAGACCTCAAGAAATTGTTCTTGGATCTCACACAAGAAGGAATTCAGGGAAAGTCCACAGTGCAAAGCGAAAGCAAGTTTATTAAGAAAGTAAAAGAATCAGCTGGGCGCGGTGGCTCAAGCCTGTAATCCCAGCATTTTGGGAGGCTGAGGCGGGTGGATCACGAGGTCAAGAGATCAAGACCATCCTGGTCAACATGGTGAAACCCCATCTCTACTAAAAATACAAAAAATTAGCTGGGCATGGTGGTGTGTGCCTGTAATCCCAGCTACTCAGGAGGCTGAGGCAGGAGAATTGCCTGAACCCAGGAGACGGAGGTTATGGTGAGTTGAGATTGCGCCATTGTACTCCAGCCTGGGTAACAAGAGCAAAACTCCATCTCAAAAAAAAAAGAAAGAAAGTAAAGGAATCAAGAATGTCTACTCCATAGACAGAGCAGCCCCGAGGGCTGCTGGGTGCCCATTGTTATGGTTATTTCTTGATGATATGCTAAACAAGGGGTGGATTATTCATGCCTCCGCTTTTTAGACCATATAGGGTAACTTCCAGATGTTGCCATGGCATTTGTAAACTGTCATGGCCCTGGTGGGAGTGCAGCAGTGAGGAGGACCAGAGGTCATTCTCAGCATCTTGGTTTTGGTGGGTTTTAGCCAGCTTCTTGCCTGCAACCTGTTTTTATCAGGAAGGTCTTTATGACCTGTATCTTTTTTTTTTTTTTGAGACGGAGTTTCCCTCTTGTTACCCAGGCTGGAGTGCAATGGCACGATCTCGGTTCACTGCAACCTCCGCCTCCTGGGTTCAGGCAATTCTGCCTCAGCCTCCTGAGTAGCTGGGATTACAGGCATGCGCCACCATGTCCAGCTATTTTTTTTTTTTGTATTTTTAGTAGAGACGGGGTTTCACCATGTTGACCAGGATGGTCTCGATCTCTTGACCTCGTGATCCACCTGCCTCAGCCTCCCAAAGTGCTGGGATTACAGGTGTGAGCCACCGCACCCGGCCCTATGACCTGTATCTTGTGCTGACCTTCTAACTTATCCTGTGACTTAGAATGGCTTAACCATCTGGGAACGCAGCCCAGTAGGTTTCAGCCTCATTTTACCCAGCCCCTACTCAAGATGGGGTCGCTCTGTTTCACATGCCTCTGACAGTTCTGCAAAAATAAAAGACCGAACTCAGAGAACCTACATCAGCGTGAATTTCCCCATTGTGGCTGTCCATACATATGTTGATTTTGAGGACAAAGGAATGAGTTATTGCATAAGATTCTTAACCATGCCTCTCCCTGTGGGATTCCAGCAGAATCTGGGCATGCCACAGCTCTCTGGGAAAAGATTAGGTTGAGGCCAGGTGCAGTGGTTCACACCTGTAACCCCAGCGCTTTGGGAGGCAGAGGCAGGTGGATCACTTGAGGCCAGGAGTTTAACACCAGCCTGGCCAACAGGGCGACATCCCATCTCTACTAAAAATACAAAAATTAGCCAGGTGTAGTGGCGTGTGTCTGTAGTTACAGATACTCAGGAGGCTGAGACAGGGGAATCGTTTGAACCCAGGAGGCAGAGGTTGCAGTAAGTCGAAATTGTGCCACTGCACTCTAGCCTGGTGACAGAGCAAGGACTCCATCTCAAAAAAAAGAGAAAATATTATGTTGGGTAAAATATAGGAAAGTAAAAATCTGGCCATCAAATAACCAAAATGAGGAGAGATGCCATGTGATTCCTGTGCTTCATAAATTTTCCATGGAGAGTGACGATTTCCAGGAAACCCCATCCAAGAGCCCTGGGGGGATCCCGTGTTCTGTCCCCTAAGTTCCTCATGTCATCACTTAAGAGTCATGAATTATCTGTCTTACTTTCGTTTCCAGATCAGAAGATGCTGAGATTTTTTTGTGCTGTGTGTTTAGCTATAGCTATTAGACTAGGGCTTTCTGGGTATTAATCTGGTTGAAATTGTGCTCTTGGTGGATTTGGGATGGAATAAAGTAACAGCATCCCAAGAGCCTTCTCTGCATAATCCACAACCAGGCGCCCAGGGCGGGTGCATCCAGAACCTGCCACTCCCCTGTCCCTGGCGGCAGCTCAGTGTAAACCAGCCCGGGACCTCCAGACGGTGCAATCTACAGATCAGGAAGCCCTAGCAGGTCAATGCAACTGGAGATTTTTGGGGTAACTTCCAGAAGCTGGAAAAAAATAATTCACAAAAGCATGTTCCCCTTACTTTCTAAAGATTTGCCTTTGATTTTTAAAATGCTCTTTCGGGTTGAGTTGGAGCACTCACTCACACATTCGTCTGGGTGACGGTGATCTGGCAGCCGCCCATGCCTCAGAGGCTGCCAGGAGGACTCCAGCGGCTTGTTGAGGCCTCCGATTCCTTGCAGTCTGAGCCGGAGCACAGAAATGCGTGCTCCCGACCATAAGTGCTGCCTTCACAGGCTGTCGGGGAGTGTGAACTGGGGACAGCAGAGCTGGCTGGCAGCCCCACAGTAGCCACTTCCTCCTCCACCCGCACGATGCAAACACTCAGAAAGATCAATAGCTGTTGCTTCAGAATCTCCCTCTGCTCAACGTTGTCAACACATGTTCAGCCACACTCAGTGTATGTATAAGTCCACAAATACCCAAGCCAACAAACACATTCATCACACATCGATCTTCACGGTCGACTCAACACCTTTCAATGGTGCAACACATCACAGCGGAGGGCAAACTTGGGCCCGGCTAAAGATAGATGCCCACAGGCTCTCAAGGGGTCCAAGTCTAATCAAGATTTACTAAGGCTTTGGGGACGCTAATCTGGGGACCTTGCAACCAGGCAGGGACATTTGTGCCATCTTCAGGCCCGGATCGCATGTGAGGGAACGTGCCTCCAGGGTCTTGATAACAGATCATGTCTCAGAAAGCACAGGCACTGTGGCTCACACCTAATCCCAGCAATTTGGGAGGTCGAGACGGGTGGATCACTTGAGGCCAGGAGTTCGAGACCAGCCTGGGCAACATGGTGAAACCCCATTTCTACTAAAAATACAAAAATTAGCCAGGTGTGGTGGCAGGTGCCTGTAATCCCAGCTACCTGGGAGGCTAAGGCAGGAGACTGGCTTGAACCCAGGAGATGGAGGTTACAGTGTGCCAAGATCACATATACTCTGGCCTTGGCAACAGAGTGAGGCTCTGTCTCAAAAAGAAAAGAAAGGAAGCACAGAAGTAGTGTCTGGAGAGGCAGTGCCTGGAGGCATGGGCTTTAGAAGGGGCACACCCCTTCTGGAGGACTCATGTTTTCAGCCACAACGCATCTTCCATCAAGTGCCACAGGATGACCTTTTTACAGGTGGCAGCTCTGGAACAACTCACTTCCAAATTGCCTATGTCTGTTTTAAAAAGAAGAGTCAGCGCTATCTTTCCCAGGGACTCTAACCAACAGCCTCACTAGCACCATGGAAGGAATCCAACTTTGGCAACACATAGGCTTGGGGTCCAGCTCTGGCTGTGCCATAGATAGCTGGGTGGCCTTGATCAGGTCAGAACCTTTCAAACCTTCGATTTCTTAATCTCTAAAACGGGAACGATAGCATCCACTTCTCAAGTTTGTTGTGGGGATAAAAGTCGATGCGTGTAAAACATTTAGGACCCAACAGGAGAGTTGCACATAGAGGGACAGAAAAGGGCAACAGTCAGCCCACTGAGCAGGGCAACTCAGCCTTCCGTGGTCTTTCCTCCTGCAGGGCAACCTTCCCCACGGCCCTCTGGAAAGCAGAGGTCAGACCAACGTGCTTCTGTAAAGGATCATAGACCGTGAACATGAGAGTGCAACATGGATACCTGCAGTGAGCTTGGGGATAAGGTACTGCCTGGGCAGCAGGCAGAGGAGGCTTGAGTAGGGAGGAGTAAGAGGCAAACCTTGTGCTAAGTGCACCTGTCCCACACTTACAGCTCAAAGACAGAGGAACTGATGGGTGACCTTCTCAAGGATGCTATCGTGGTGATACGAATCTCACTGGAGGGTCCTCACCAGCAGACACTCCTGCCCCTGAAATCCACGCCTACATTATGGACCTTCCACAGCAGATCCCACATGCACACCAGGCATCAGCAGGGTGAGGACTGGCCCCTGTGCAGGTTACCAGCCAGCTCCCCTTATCCCTGCAGTGTCTTCTTTTTTTTTTTTTTTTTTTTGAGACAGAGTCTTGCTCTGTCACTTAGGCTGAAGTGCAACACCACGCCCAACTAATTTTTGTGTTTTTAGAAGAGACAGGGTTTCACCATGTTGGCCAAGCTGGGCTCGAACTCCTGACCACAGGTGATCCTCCCGCCTTGGCCTAGAGGACAGTTGGGAATGACCAAGAGTGGCCATTGGTAGCCAGGAATTTTCACTGAGGATGCTACAAAGTCTTTGAGCTGTGACCCTAAAGACAAAACTTAACTCACAACATTTCTGACACAAAATGTGTGCATTTCCACATCAAGTCATTTTCCAGTTTTCTACAGACACACTGGAGATCCAGTGATTCGTTTCAATTCTGACCTTAGCTACCCAGAGACAGCATCAGACCCCACAAGCCTGCCTCCCATCTCACACACCAATTGCAAGTAGGGGCCTCCAGGTTGCCCACACTTCTTTCCGTCTGACTTGGCTACATATCAGGGGTTCCCAGAGCCCACTTGTCAAGTTCAATAATTTGCTATAACAGCTCACAGAACTCAGGGAAACACGTCACTTACTGTAACCAGTTAATTATAAAGCATATAAATAAACAGGCAGATGACTAAGTATGTAGGGAAAGGTGTGGAAGGGCAGGAGGTCCATAGGTGCTTCTGTCCCCATGGAGCTAGCTGGGGTCTGCCACCCTCCTGGCACATGGATGTGTTCACCAACTCGGAGGCTTGTCAGCTCCCATTGTTCAAGGGTTTTCAGAGCTTATCTCCAGTCCCCTTCCCAGAGGTCAGTGTGTGGGACTGAAAGTTCCAATCCTCAAATCACTTGGTCCTACTGGTGACCAAAAGGCTGATCTTTCTGTGACCCAACCTAAGGCTGTCTAGGAGCCCCAGACTAAGCCACGTCATTAGCTAAAATTCAAGGGGTCAAAGAGACTGATTATGATTAACAAAAGACTCTCCTATCACTCAGGAAATTCCAAGCATTTTAGGATCTCTGTGCCAAGAACTGGGAACAAAGACCAACTATATTTGTTTTCTTTTCTTTTTTTTTGAGATGGAGTTTTGCTCTTGTTGCCGAGGCTGGAGTACAATGGTGCAATCTCAGCTCACTGCAAACTCCACCTCACAGGTTCAAGCCATTCTCCTGCCTCAGCCTCCTGAGTAGCTGGGGTTACAGGCGCCCTGCCACCACACCTAGCTAATTTTTTGTATTTTTAGTAGTGATAGGATTTCACCATGTTGGCCAGGATGGTCTTGAACTCCTGACCTCAGGTGATCCACCCACCTCAGCCTCCCAACATGCTGGGATTACAAGCTTGAGCCACCGCACCCGGCAAAACCAACTATATTTCTTATACTATAGCCTTCTCTGCCATCCAGGGATCATTCACACTTTTGTGGGTAAGGATTTTTGGAGCACATGGGAACAATGTCTAGGTTGACATGTGAGCAAAACATATACCACATGCCTTGACACAGTAATCGGGGGATGAAGGCAGAGCTGCTGTATATGCTGTAGTGGAAGCCAGAGGCTGGGGTACAGACCCAGCTCTGCAGGTAATGATTTCCCTAAGCAGCCAAGATAACACCACTGCACTCCAGCCTGGGCAGCAGAGTGAGAATCCATCTCAAATAAATAAATAATAAAAATAAAGGGCTGGGTATGGTGGCTTGTGCCTGTAATCCCAGCACTTTGGGAGGCCAAGGCAGGTGAATCACGAGGTCAAGAGAGCCAGACCACCCTGGCCAACATGGTGAAACTCTGTCTCTACTAAAGACAGAAAAAATTAGCTGGTGGTACATGCCTGTAGTCCCAGCTACTTGGGATGCTGAGGCAGGAGGGTTGATTGAACTCGGGAGGCAGAGGTTGCAGTGAGCCAAGATCACGCCACTGCACTCCAGCCTGGCGACAGACAGAGACTTTGTCTCAAAAACCAAAAATTCAATTAAAAAATCAGTGAAAATAAAGATGTCCTTCAATTTTCCATCAAAAAATCAATGTGCCTTCTAAAGGGAATCCTGTTAACTGGAGCAGAGGGGTGCTTTGTTTCATTGGATTTGGGTTTGTGCATTTGAGGCTAGGACTGTGGGAACAGCTGAACAGTTGGGCATAGAGAGGAGAAAGGTTTTGTACCCTGGCGTGATGAAGAGCCAGGTGATCGGGCACTGTCTAGAGGACAGTTGGGAATGAACGAGAGGCTCTGGAAAAGCCCCTTCCCCTCTCTGCATTTTATTTACTCAACCCTAAAATGGGCTCACGCGTGTCCAACGGTAACATTCTAGGACTCTGACTTTAGTTCAGCACTCTCCACAGTGCAAGGTGGGGTGATGGCATTTATTAACAGAGCATTTGTGTATTTACATAGAATGTTCTTGCTGCATCCCCATATGATGGATTTTCCCACAAGTTACCTATGCTAAGAACTGCTCAGATTAAACTGTAAGATCACATCAGATGCACTATTGATTTTCATTATTTTTGTTTTCTCCATCCCTGAGTTTTCTGCAGTTACCCCCTAGTTTGAGTTTACCCAGCAGAACAATCTGCCTCCTCTTTCTAGTGATCCATTCATAAAAATTCAGAACTTGGGAGTCTGAGGAACTAGGCTAGTTTGGATACAGTGTCTGTCCTTCTGCAGGGATGCTGCTTGTGGACCTCCTGGAGCCAGTAGGCATTCCTCTGGCTAGAGCAGTAGACGTCTTTCAATGGCAACGTGAATCAACAGCCGTGCCTCCATACACACTCTTCTTATGAAATAAGGAAGGCTGAGCACTGTGGCTCATGCCCATAGTGACAGCACTTTGGGAGGCCGAGGGTGGAGGATGGTTTGAGTGCAGAAGTCTGAGACCGGCCCAGTCAACATGGTGAAACCCCACCTCTACAAAAAAATACAAAAATTCACCAGGCATGGTGGCATGCACCGGCAGTCCCAGCTACCTGGGGGACTGAGGTGGGAGGATTACTTCAGCCTCGGAGGTCAAGGCTGCAGTGGACCAAGATCGCGCCTTTGTACTCCAACCTGGTCAGCAGAGCAAGAACAGGACTCAAAAAATAATAATAAAAGAAAAGAAAGAAATCAAATTCTGTCATGAAAAAACACCCTGCGAATGCACAGATGCTTTATCCCCTATTATAGCTGTCCGATGGGGAACACTAGCAGCCCTTCTCCACAGACGCTCTCTACGGGTGCCCACTTTCCCACCCATTTTGCCCTTTTCACCCTGTTTCACACTTGCAGTGACTGGGCTGTACAGTTTCCAGGCAGCCCCAGTTCCCCTGAAAGGGCAAGCAAGGTAATCTTCCAGCAACGGAGGCCCCTCCTGACTTTGCAAGGGCCATGTAGGAAGCTGAGATCCCTCGGGTGTCCTTTTCAGAATCTCTCCTCTGATTCATTGTCATCCCAGAAGAGATTAGCTCCGCATACGAACAGCAACTTATTAAAATTGGACACCGCTCTGCCTCTGATATTGGGAGACAGTTGCAGATAGCTTTGTACAGAACGACTTCTATGACACAGCAACAAGATGTACAACTCCAAGGCTATTAAAACAAGGCAAGATGAAAAGCAAAACCAGAAGGGCTGCTCACCCAAAAACTTTCAGGGGAACAGCAGATAAGTCAAGGGATTCTTCATGAGAAAAAGACCACAAATAGAGAAACACTCAGTGGCTTAAAGCTTGAGCCTTGGGGACTCGCAATTGAGGGACTATGTTAACTTCTCTTCCCAGGTCCACAAGGGGCGTGGTTTTAAAGGCAAGAACTTCCCAGCGCCATGCCTCCATCGGCCTCCCCATCCGGGACCCTAAAGTCTTTTGTCTAACTTTCCCCTGCACACGGTAGGTAAAATTCCAGGTGGGCTTCCTTTGTTCAGAAAGCTCGCCAAAAGCCTTAGAAGGAGGGACTCTGCTGTGGGCCCAAGCAACCAATCCGGAATCAAAGTCAAAGATCAATTACTCCAGAGGAAGTTTGACAGAACTGTCATTGGACGAGAACATGAATGGGGCGAGAATAACTTCAAAGTTAAAACCCCACTGCCCCTTACCTGTGCGGACTCCTTCTCCGATCCCCTCCCATGGCAACGTGGGAGCTGCCTCTCCCTCTCTACCTGTGTGGATGTCCCTCTCTGAGATCCCCTCCCAAGACAGCGTGGGAGCTCTCGCTACTCCCCTCTCTTTCTCTTTCTGCCTAATAAATTGCTCTCTGCTAAACTCTTTGGGTCCCACATTTACTTAACCGGTAAACTCACCGCGCCGCCAGGGCCTCTGGCCGATTCCTGGGGCGAGGGAGCCCAAGAACCTCGGGCACATCAAATCGAGGGGGTGGGAGAGGGCGGAGATGAGCCCCGTCTGTCCCGCTACCCGGTTACACAATGATCTCTTTCATCATTCATTTACCTGTACAAAGGGCCGAGCGCTGTCCTAAGTGCTGGATCCCCCACAACTGAACATAACCAACAAGATCCTAACTCTTCTGACATGTAAATACCTGTAGGGGGCCAGGCTCACGCATATAATCCCAGCACTTTCCTGAGTCCGGGAGCTCAAGACTAGCTTGGGAAACCCTGTCTCTACCAAAAATACAAAAACAAACAAATAAACAAATTGTTGGACGTAATGGCATGCACCTGTAGTCCCAGCTATTCCGGAGGCTGAGGTAGGAGAATTACTTGAGCCCAGGAGGCAGAGGTTGCTGTGAAGCCAGATGAAGCCACTGCACTCCCTCCAGCCTGAGTGATAGAGTGAGACCCTGTCTCAAAAAAAAGAAAAACAGTAAGGGGAGACCAACAATTACGTTGTAGACATCGTAGACGAGATGACTTCAGGTTGATCGTGGTGGACACACCTATAATCCCAACATTTTGGGAGATCAAGGCAGGCGGGTCACTTGAGGCCAGGAGTTTGAGACTAGCGAGACTCTGTCTCTACACAAAAATAATTTTTTTAAAATTAGGTTTTTAAAAAAAAGACAACTTCAGAAAGTTGTAAATTCTATGACGAGAACACAATAGAATAGAGTGATTGACAGACATGGTCACAGAGGCCACTCCTATACCCTGGATGGTCGGGAAAAGCCTCTCAGGATGTGACATTTAAGTGGGGTGCAGAGAAGCAAAGAAAAAACTCAGGGTAATTCCTGGAGGCTTTTGGCTTGAGCAACTCTGGTGAAAATGAATTATCAGTGTGTCAGAATGAATGATAAACCCTTTCCATCATTCTTGGGAGGGACACAAGGTATTCTTTTGTTTTTGTTTTGTCCGGAGTTTAGGAGCCAACTCATTAGAAATACAAGCAGTGGCAACATTCCACTCTGCGACCTGAGAAATACTTGAGCTCTTCTTTGCATATGATGATTTTTAACCTATTTCTTCAGAAAAACAAATGCCAAGCAGAGGTTAGAAACAAATGCTGGCATAAGTGTAAACATCCGCTTTGTGAAGACTCAAAGGTAGCCCCTTTCTCTGCCAGAAATGTTTCTCATCTGCAAAGGGCAGGAGAGGCCTTCACCCCACTGTTTGGCTGAGGATGCAGACTTCGGACTTAACCCAGTGGGTCTGGAGCCAGCTTAATAGAGAATGCAGTGTCTTTGTTGGAAACTCTAGTGCGTTTTGTGGAGGGGAGCGGGCAAAAGCCAGCTGAATATGCAAGGGAGGGATGAGATTTTTAGAAGAGGCAAAATATCAAGGAAGAGAAACTGCAAACAGATTCGTGAGACTCAATTGGCTGCATAGCAGCAAATATCATTTCTGTGATTCCTGTAAAGGAATCACACGACGACTTCCAAGTGCATCTGCTTGCTGTGTGGATGGCCTCTAATGAGACGCGGTTTCTAGCCAATTGGGTTTCACACCACTCAGTGCCAGCTTGGCGATTTGTTTTGCATTAAACACTGCAGCCTGTTAACCTGGCGAGTAACTGTTCTGGATGGGCAGCCAGAATCCCTCATTGCACTGCCCTTTTTTCCTAAGAAAGAGAAAAACATAGTGGTGATGATGGTGGTGGTAGTGGTGATGATGACGATGATGAAAATGCAATCAATCAAGTTACCATCTTGAAAACGTGAACTCTTTGAGCTAAAATGACCCAGATAATGGGCCTTTTAAAAATATGCTCTGGGCTGGCATGACGGCTCATACCTGTAATCCCAGCACTTTGGGAGGCTGAGGCAGGTGGATCACTTGAGTTCTGAGACCAGCCTGGCTAACATGGTGAAACCTGTCTCTACTAAAAATACAAAAATTAGCCAGGTGTGGTGGCACGTGCCTGTAGTCCCAGCTACTTGGGAGGCTGAGTTAGGAGAACGGCTTGAACCGAGAGGCAGAGGTTGCAGTAAGCCAAAATTGTGCCACTGCACTCCAGCCTGGGCAACAGAGCAAGACTCCATCTCAAAAAAGAAAAAAATTCTGGAACATTCCAGGGAAGCGCTCAATCTATTTTTCAGCCTTTCTGTGCCCTCTGCTCCTGCTGGAAGAACTAGACCTCTCTGTCTTAAGATAATTCAGAGTTCTGGAGTGCACAAGACACTTGGGAATTCGATCTGGAGGTGACGGAGCTGGCGGCCGGGGGCAGTGGAGAGGAGCAGTTTAGGAACAAAAACATCAGACTTCATTAATCTCCATTGTAAATGTAAAAGTCTTCCTGTGTCTGCCACCAGCAGGATTGCAGGATTTTTCTTCTTTAGGGGACAAAAATGAACCATTCCTAGCAGAAGCAGTCTGTCCATGGTCTCTTTCTCATGAGTCCAAATAAACTTAAAACCTTAGGCTGGGCCAAGAGTCTGGGTGTCCCTAAGCACACCCACTGAGGCTCCATTAGAGCCCCCCCCATTTTCCCTGAAAATACTGTGGTCACCCTCCCCACATTCCTCCTAACTCTTTCCATGACAGAAGGGAGAGGGATGTGCCAGCTGTGATACCACAAAGCCACCAATGTGTGGTGTCACCGTTCCTTCCACAATGGGATGCTTGCTGGGTAAAGTAGCTCATTCTCAAACCTTTTTCTCTCAAGGCCAGGGCAGAGCAATGGTGGGGACCAGTCTTTGCAGAAGAAGAATCTTGATTTTCTGGATTTCAGCTGCAACTTCTGCTTCAACAAGAACTGCGAAGAACAAACCGGAACCATTAGGCTGCTGAAAGGAGGTGATGAAAGCTATGCCCCATCCACGTATGAAACTTACAGGGTGATAATAGAAGGTTTCCGTGGCAATGACTACACATGCTTCGTTTGTTTGATGTTCGTTTTTCGAGGCACTTCCACCAGGGGATACAAGGAATGTTCTTGACTTACAATGGAAAAAAAATGCTTCTTAGCTTGCAGAAGTCAGGAAAGACCGTGTGCACATGCACATGTGTTTGTAGGTGTTGTTTGCATAGTGGAGGTGAGTGTGAGGTGTGTGTGTGTGTGTGTGTATGTGTCACTTTCAAAGTACCGGAAACCAAACTGTCTGTTGATTTTCTGACACGCTACATGGTCCTTTTCAACTACCACAAATAGAACAATGACCATAAGCAGATGAATATTGTCAGGAAGCGCACACCAGACAGGCCTGAGCATTTGATTCAGCTGACACTGGTAATTGCTCACAGTGCGTTCCTGCTCCCATCATGGTCAAGACAACCCTCCAAGCACTGTGGCACCTTAGGACAAGCCCAGAGCTGGTGGGGCTCAGTGGTTTGACACCAACATGTGCTGATTAAAACGCTGCACCATGGAGAGCCATGAATTGTTTTAAGCATTTTGTGAGCTAGCAACTTTTTTTTCTTTTTTTTTTTTTGAGACGGAGTTTCGCTCTTGTTACCCAGGCTGGAGTGCAATGGCGCAATCTCGGCTCACTGCAACCTCCGCCTCCCGGGTTCAGGCAATTCTCCTGCCTCAGCCGCCTGAGTAGCTGGGATTACAGGCATGCACCACCATGCCCAGCTAATTTTTTGTATTTTTAGTAGAGATGGGGTTTCACCATGTTGACCAGGATGGTCTCGATCACTTGACCTCGTGATCCACCCGCCTCAGCCTCCCAAAGTGCTGGGATTACAGGCGTGAGCCACCGCGCCCGGCCCTAATATCTTTTTTTCTTTTTGAGACAGGGTGTCACTCTGTTGCCCAGGCTGGAGTGCAGTGTCTTGATCGATGGCTTACTGCAGCCTCGGTTCCCTGAGTTCAAGCATTCCTCCTACTTCATCCTCCCGAGTAGCTGGGAATACAGGCATGCACCACCATGCCCAGTCAGGTTTTCAGTTTGGGGTGGATTTTCTTTTTGTTTTTGTTTTTGTAGAGACAGGGTCTTGCTATGTTGCTGAGGCTAGTCTTAAACTCCTGGGCTCAAGCAGTCCTCCCTCCTCCACCTCTCAAAGTGCAGGGATTACAGGCATCAGTCACCACACCCCGCCTGTGATCTAACATCTTAAGATTTCAGGCAAATACGATTACTTTCCAAAAGAGAATATTTCCCCAGTGCCTCTCTCAGAGAACCCAGGACAAGCAAGCCATCTGAGACTTGTTTGGTGAAGTGTTTGTGAGATGGTTCCATAACATATAAAAGAAACTTAATCAAGGAAATATGAGGCTTTGTGAAAATTAACAGACGAATAACAGGGGCTCAAGAGTGCAAAGCAGAGGACTGGGCTGTGGCCAGACTACCGACTGCAAGAGGGTGATACAAATCGGGACACAGAGAAGCGGCCGGCAGGCAGGTCACGTCTGAAATACATAAGCCTGTGCTGTCGGGAGTGCGATTCAAAGAACTCGTCTTGCTAGACCGTTTTACATAAATATTTCCCAACATATTCAATCAGCCCCCTCTAATTGACACTGTCACCAAAATCAAATCAATACTTCTTGGGAGGGATGGAATAAGCATCTTATCTAATAATCAACTTATTTGAGATCTGCAATCCTGACTGCTGTTACCAAAAGACATTTCTCAATTATTTACGTTTAACTATACATTACTTTGATTTTTGTCTCAACTGCATTCAGATAAAATGTGAGCTTCTAATTTAATTTTCATGTGGATTTCCTGTGACATGTCTATTTATGCCAATTTCCCAGGAGGAAATGGACATCAGTAATAAAGATAGTTACAGAAAACACTTACAAAGCACTTTTAGCACGCCAGACTCTGGGCTCAAGCCACCATCAAGGTTGTCTACTTCAGTCTTCAGGCAAGTCTATGAGGAGGCAATGGATTGAGATCCCTCTTTTATGGATGATGTACTGGAGCTGCGAATAAGTGTCTGACCCCTGAGATTTGACCCCCGCAGTCTGACTCTAGAGCCCTGCCCCTGGCGGACGTGGTGACTTGCACCTGAAATCTCAGAGCTCTGGGAGGCCAAGGGAGACAGATCGTTGGAGCCCAGGTGTTCAAGACCAGCCTGAGCAACAATGCAAGACCCTGTCTCTAAAAAGGAATTTAAAAATTATCCAGGTGTATTGGTGCGTGCCCATCATTCCAGCTACTTGAGAGGCGAAGGATGAAGGATGACTCGAGCCCGGGAGTTAAAAGCTGCAGTAAGCTTTCTGTCTTTTCTTTTTTTTTGAGACAGGGTCTAACTCTACCACCCAGGCTGGAGTGCAGTGGCACAATTTCAGCTCACTGCAACCTCTGTCTCCCAGGTTCAAGTGATCCTAGTGCCTCAGTGTCCCAAGTAGCTGGGATTACAGGCGTGTACCACCATGCCCGGCTATTTTTTGTATTTTTAGTAGAGATGGATATTCACCATGTTGGCCAGGTTGGTCTTGAACTCTGAGCTTCAAGTGATCCACCATCTCAGCCTCCCGAAGTGTTGGTATTACAGGCATGAGCCACCGCACCCAGCCCTGCAGGGAGCTTTGGTCATACCACTGGGCAACAGAGTGAGACCCTGTCACAAAAATAAATAAAATAAAATAAAAATAGAGCCCTGCTTCTAACCACTGCACGGCCCCACTTCCCAGTAGCAGCATGGGAATTCCAAGCAGAGATTTCCATAAGATTTTCTGCTCTGAGTCAACGGATAATCAGAGGGTCATAACGTTAGCACCAGAATGGACCTAAAAGATGACCCCATCCCTGAAGAAGGTCAAAGCCACTTCTGGTTGCTGTTCTGCTCTGCCGTTTGATTTCCTTCTAAGACGTATGCCCTTCTCTGGGAGTTTTGTGCAAGACTTGGAGCCTCTGTCTATTGCATTCTTTAGACAAAGGAGACTTTGTGAATAGGACTAAAAGCAAAGGAGAGGAACATATGGATGCGGTGTGACATGTCAATGAAGGCTGCCTGCATCAAAGCTCCAGTTCATCATCTATTAATGCTGTGTCCCTGTGGAAGGGTGAAGTCTTCATACCTCAGCGTCTTCATCTGTCAGGAATTCTAAACCAGCATGGTCAACATGGTAAAACCCTGTCTCTACTAAAAATCCAAAATAGCTGGGTGTGGTGGTGCACGTCTGTAGTCCCAGCTATTTGGAAGGCTGAAGCAGGAGAATCGCTTGAACCAGGAGGCGGAGGTAGCAGTGAGCCAAGATCACGCCACTGTACTCTAGCCTAGGCAACAGAATGACACTCTGTCTCAAAAAGAAGAAAAGAAAGAAAGAAGAAAGGAAAGAAGGAGGGAAGGAAGGAATGGAGGGAGGGAGGGAGGGAGGAAGGAAGGAAGGAAGGAAGGAAGGAAGGAAGGAAGGAAGGAAGGAACATGTAAAGAGCTCACCATGCTCCTGGCACAGAGTAACTGCTCTGTTCTTGGTTATGAGTCGCAGTCACCCCCGGGAACTCTCCCCACACCACACCCAGCATGACACCTGCTTTGGGTTGTTGTTATACACCCTCTTTCTCCACTGTGCTGTGAGTCGCTCACTGGCCTGGGTTGTGCCTCATTCAGGAACCCCAGCCGCAACCTCCTGGGCTCAAGTGATCCTCTCATCTCAGCCTTCCAAGTAGCTGGGACCACAGGCATGGAATTTTATTTTTTATAGAGATAGGGTCACCCTATGTCGCCCAGGCTGGTCTCACACTCCTGGGCTCAAAGAGATCATCCCACTGAGGCCTCTCAAAATTCTGGGTTTACAGGCCTGAGCCACTGCACCTGGATTGCAATTTTCTTTAAAATGTTTTTTTGGGGTTTTTTTGTTTATTTTGAGACAGTCTCGCTCTGTCACTCAGGCTGGAGTGTGGTAGCTGGATCTCAGCTCACTGCAGCCTCTGCCTCCTGGGTTCAAGCGATTCACCTGCCTCAGCCTCCCTAGTAGCTGGGATTACAGGTGCCCGCCACCATACCTGGCTAATTTTTGTATTTTTAGTAGAGACGGGGTTTCACCATGTTAGCCAGGCTGATCTCGAACTTCTGACCTCAGGTGATCCACCTGCCTTGGCCCCCCAAAGTGCTGGGATTACAGGCATGAGCCACCACACCTGGCCTAAAATGATTTTATCACAGACCAAGATCAAAGGGAAAACCAGAACATAATTAATATCAAACTAGGGACACATTTACAATCTATTTTTTCTAATTTCCATAATTTACATGTCAGCAATCCATCACAAAATGGAAAAAAAAATTTGCAAAAATATAGGCCTAAACATTTTTGGCGTCTTGCATCTTAAATAATTCCACAGTAATACTATGAAAATCTAATAGCAATTGACAAGATAAAAATGCATAGTAATCATGTATTGTACCTAATATAAGCAATATTACATCACCTACTATCCTGCCTTTTACGTGCCTATTTCATTCCTTGGAAGCTCCCTGGTAATGAAGATGCTATTAAGCAGGGCTTTTTAATTTGCATGTTTCCCTTATAGTGATTCATCAATAAATTTTTCTGATTTCCTTCATAAATAAGTTTCATTATTTCTCATTATTTAAAAAAACAACCGCATTCTCCTGTCCTGAAAGGATGTCATATATTAGATGACCTTCCTATATAAAATCACAAATGAGAGAAGACCAGACAACCTGTAAGAAAATAAGTAATCAGACAAGCAGGCATTAAATACAGCTGGAAAGACAGTAAGCATTATGGTATAGTCTGTAAAAAAGGCCAGGCACAATGGTTCACACCTGTAATCCCAGCAGTCTGGGAGGCGGAGGTGGGTGGATCACTTGAGGTCAGGAGTTCAAGACCAGCCTCGTCAACATGGTGAAACACTGTCTCTACTAAAAATACAAAAATTAGCCAGGCGTGGTGGCAGGTGCATGTAGTCCCAGCTACTTGGGAGGCTGAGGTATGAGAATTGCTTGACCTGGGGAGGTAGAGGTTGCAGTGAGCCAAGATCCCGCCACTGCACTCCAGCCTGGGCAAAAGAGTGAGACACCGTCTCAAAAAATAAAAAATAGAAGTCTACAAAAAAAAATTTCTTTACGAAGTAAAAACCAAAAGAGCATTTAGTTTTACTACAATGAGTTAAGTCTCAGCTTTTGCACAATTTGTCCATGATTTCTTCATTTTGTTGTTTTAAGCATGCTTTTAAGACATACTGATAACTAGTAAAAATTGTATACAATTTCAAATGACATTTCAGATAAGTTTTATTGACTTAATGCTCTGATAATAAAATTATAACAATCAGTATTATTCTGATTTATTGCCATCTTTACTTTCACTTTGTAATAGACTTGGTACATCCCAGAATTGAATGTAATGTTGCTGCCATCTCAAGGTCACTCACTGAAAATGAGATGGCTCACTCCAGCCTCGTGCTCTAAAGCACGTAAGTAACCGAGGGCTTTATGGATGAAAATACCACTTTGTGATCACGTCGCAGTAAATCTGAACTTTTATTTGCAATGAAACAATGGGTTTTACACACAATTTTCAATGAAAACATACTCCAGTAATGCTACAATGGCGACGTGAGTACTGGATCTGTGAGAGGAAAGGCTTTTATATCACAGTCCAGGGGAAGAAATGTCAGTGCGTCAAACTGAAGAACCATCTGTGCCACTGGCATATTGACACGGCGTCATCCAGAGACAGTGGTTTCTTTAGAAAGAGACATCGTCCTTGAGTTTATTTTTCTCTCGTAAAGCACACTTGGCCATTTTCCCTCCCTCTTCAATCTTTCCCAGTCGGTGACCTGCATGACCCTGACGCTCTTCCGTCTGGATTTATCAAGACTACCCTTAACCTGAACAAACAGTTCACGGGAAAGGAAATGCCAACAAGCCGATTCAAGGAGATACATGTTTTGCCTAACAGATTGTCAAAGATCAACTTTCGATCACACTGGTTTGGCAAGGTAGTACTGTAAATTAGAAAACAGGGAAATGTGGTGATAGTTTCCAAATTTTAACACGCGTATACCTTCTGACCAGCAATCCCATTTCTAAAAATTTATCTGTCAGATCTATACATACGTGTGCACACAGAGACGTATGCACAAAGAAACTTATCACAGCAACAGACTGGAAACAAACTAAATGTCCATCAACAGAAGAAGTGTTGATTATGGTAAATCCGTAAAATGGAATACTGTACAGCCTTTGAAATCAACAAGGCAGCTCTATATGTACCAATATGGCACCATTTCCAAGATCATATGGTTAAGTGGGGGGGAAAAAAAAGCAATGTGCTAAATGGTGTGTATAGTGTGCTTAGGGTGTATGTATTTGCATAGAATCTCTGTGGAAAAACACAATCAACCACTAACAATGGTTCATTGGTAGGAAGAACTAAGTAACAGGGTGGGAGAGACTTAAAATTCACTATCTACCCATTTCTGTCTTGAATTATATACCGTACATATGTATTAACTACTTGAAATGTATAAATAAAAATAAAACATTTCAAAAACTGCTTTGGATTGTAATTCAAATAAAAAGTCAACACTGAAAAAAATCAACAAAGAAAACACTAACCAGGCTTAGTGGCTTACATTTATAATCCTAACATGTTGGCAGCCTGAGGCAGGAGGATCACTTGAGCCCAAGAGTTCGCTATCAGCCTGGACAACAAAGTGTGGCCCCGTCTCTACAAAAAATATAAAAATTAGCTGAGCTGGTGGTGTGCACCAGTAGTCCTAGCTACTGAGGAGGCTGAGGCAGGAGGATCGCTTCAGCACAGGAGGTTGAGGCTGCAGGGAGCTATGATCGTGCCACTGCACTCCAGCCTGGGCAACAGAGCAAGATTCTGTCTCAGAAAAAATAATAATAAAGAAAGAAGGAAGGGAGGGAGGGAGGGAGACAAGGAAGCGCGGAGGAGAGGACAGAAGTAGAAGAGAGGGGTCTGCCACTGGGGACCAGGGTTTGTCTCCCTTCACCATCCTTCTTACATGCCCCCTTGGCAGTTTCTCTGTTCTAATCCAGCCTGAATTTGTGTGTCTTTTGTTTGTTTGTTTTGTTTTGTTTCTTGGGGTTTTTCCTTCTTTTCTCTCTCTCTGTCTCTCTTTTTTTTTTTGAGATGGAGTCTCACTCTGTCACCCAGGCTGGAGTGCAGTGGCACAATTTCTGCTCACTGCAACCTCTGCCTCCCAGGTTCAAGCAATTGTCCTGCCTCAGCCTCCTGAGTAGCTGCAATTACAGGCACGTGTCACCACACCCAGCTGATTTTTGTATTTTGAGTAGAGATGTGGTTTCACCATGTTGGCCAGGCTGGTCTCAAACTCCTGACCTCAGGTGATCTGTCTACCTCGGCCTCCCAAAGTGCTGGGATTGATTACAGGCATGAGCCAACCTGCCCGGCCTGAATTTGCATTTCTTCCCCGATCTCCTTTCTTCCATTCTCCTCTCACTTCCCATTCACTCTCCTCTGCGTTTCCATTCACTATCCTAGTGGTCAATTCTCATTTCAGTTTCTCTGGTTTCTCGCGTTCTGCCTGTCTCTGAGGACTCTCCCCAGCCTCCTCCATGGGGAGGACCAGAGCCAGCCCTCCTCTGTAAGTGCCAGTATACGACCAGGCTTGCCAGGTACACGCTGTGTGCACCCGGGACAACCAAATAGTGTGCACAAGCCGTGTTGCAGTTAACAGCCCCATCTGTCATCTGCCCTCTTCTGGAACTCAAAGTGTTCAGCAGAGAATTGCGTATATAGCTTCTTCTCTAAGTTTAGATATCACAGTGATTAACAACATATCTGCCCCTTGGACAGCACTGGCCAATATGTAGAAGAAATGCATCCAGAATGGGGTCTAGAAATATGGAGATATTTCACGTGTTTGGGGTGGGGAGTCCACCCACAGTCTCTCAGATAGGGACCCAGGAACACCCAGTACTAGCTGAATGTCTGTGCTGAATATGTCAGCAGAGGGGTTAAGAGAACTCCAGGCACAGAGGAGAAAACGGAGTTGAAAGAAGGAGGTGAGTACCTCTGCATCATGCATTTACTGCATTTAACTTGCCTTTCCCTTTTCCTCCTTTATTAAAGCAAATCTCCTGCTATTTTTATAACTCCTTTTAACGATACGTCATTAACGGTGTAGTTGAAATTCTATTTAACATTGCTCAATAATTCAAATTCCATCAAACATCCATCAAAATACTTTTATAAGCCACTGATATGAAAGATTTCAAAAAGGTGCACATTTCATCTCTCCAAATCCACACAGAAACTGCCTGGTTTTCTTTTGATATTAATTTGAAGTGCTAGAGTTCAAAAGATTAGTATTCCTGCACCAACTCAGTTAGTTTTCCAACTTGATCCACCTTGAAAACAGACACACTGTTTTTGTTATATTTGAAGGTTATTGAAAAAGTTAGAAGCAAACCAATAAACAGTTTATTTCGTCTGTTTAAAGAGATGCCCTGGTAGATTTCTGGTATATGGAAGTCCTTCTCCATTCTTCTCACAGAGACCCTCCAAGGGAAGGTGAACATGCTAAGTCATGCCACACCATGTTATAGAGATTCTCCAGATAGGAAAATAGTGCAGAAACTGGGCCCTTGGTAGGATAGTTGAATCCAGGCCTCCCCTCCTTGGGCCCCCAGCTGCCTCACCTCTCTGCTTTTCCCATCCCCGAGATCCATCCAGCTCTAAAATTCTACAACATTAACTCTGAAATAAACAACACAAGAAGAGCAGGACAGCAAAAATGGAAAGCAATGAAAAGTATGGCCAGGCACGTGGCTCACACCTGCAATCCCAGCACTTTGGGAGGTGGAGGCAGGAGGATCACTTGAGCCCAGGAGTTCAAGACCAGCCTGGTCAACATAGTGAGCTCCTGTCTCTACAAAAATTTTTTTAAATAGGCAGGCGCGGTGGTATGTGCCAATCGTCCAGCCACCTGGGAGGCTGAGGCAGGAAGATCACTTGAGCCCAGGAGCTTGAGACCAGCCTGGGCAACATAGTGAGATCCATATCTCTACAAAAAAAATTAAAAATTGGCCAGACATGGTGGCACATGCATGTAATCCCAGCTACTCAGGATGCTGAGGCAGGAGGATCACTTGAGCCCAGTAGCTGGAAGCTGCAGTGAGCTACGATCATACCACTGCACTCCAACCTGGACGACAAAGCAAGACCCCAACTCTAAAAAAAGAAAACAAGAGTATAGAATGCATGTGGGGCTTAAACCTAGATGGCAGTTGATAGGTACAGCAAGCTACCATGGCATATGTATACCTATGTAACAAACCAGCACATTCTGTGTATGTATTCTGGAACTTAAAGTAAAAGGAATAAAAATTTTAAAAAGGAACTCGCTAGAATAAAAGGGACTTGAGGGACTGAAAAACTAGAAAAAAAATTAAAAAGCTTAAATCGCCAGGCGTGGTGGCTCACGCCTATAATCCCAGCGCTTTGGGAGGCCGAGGCAGGTGGATCACAAGGTCAAGAGATCGAGACCATCCTGGTCAACATGGTGAAACCCCATCTCTACTAAAAATACAAAAATCAGCTGGGCATGGTGGTGCGTGCCTGTAATCCCAGCTACTATGGAGGCTGAGGCAGGAGAATTGCCTGAATGCAGGAGGTGGAGGTGGAGGTGAGCCGAGATTGCACCATTGCACTCCAGCCTGGGTAACAAGAGCAAAACTCCGTCTCAAAAAAAAAGCTTAAATCAAGCCTGGGTTCCAATCAGAGACAGGAAATGGGTTTCCACTGTCTTCCATTTCTTTTAGGGATTTTGCACAGATAAGAATTAGAAGAGACTATTTTTACTTTGCCTCCAGGTCCCCTCTTCCCCCTTCTGTGTGATCATCTGCAATCATCTCAAGCATATAAATAGACACTTTTAAAAGCACCCCCACCTCCTCAGGAGGTGTCCAAACTGGGTTTTGAGATGGCACTCTAGAAATCCCAGATCTCCTGAGGGCACAAGGGATGTCAGGAAACAAGGATGCAATAGGCAGATGTGATCTCTGAGCAACAGCTGGGGCTTCAGAGAGCTGACCCCTGAACCGAACGAGCAAGCATGGTGGCTGCAGAACTATGCTCCATGAAAGCGCAAAAGGGTTGGATTAGGAGACAGATGGACTCCTGGTTGGGGGCAGTGGTTCACGCCTATAATCCCAACACTTTAGGAGGCTGCAGTGGGAGGATCCCTTGAGCTCAGGAGTCCAAGACCAGCCTGGACAATACAGTGAGAGACCCCCATCTCCACAAAAAATAAAAATAAAAATCCTCAGGGCACAGTGACACATTCCTATAGCCCCAGCTACTCCGGAGGCTGAGGCAAGAGAATCACTTGAGCCCAGGAATTTAAGGCTGCAGTGAGCCATAATTGCCCCACTGCACTGCACTCCAGCCTGGACAACAGAGCAAGAACCTGCTCCAAACTGGGTTTTGAGATGGCACTCCAGAAATCCAAGAAATTTTTTTGGTGGGGAGAGATAGATGGACTCCTAAAGACAGTACTTGGGAGCTGAGAAGGAATTATCTGGAAGGGAAGAATTTAAGAGAACGAATCCATGGTAAGGTACTGACCTCATCGACCAAGGGTCTGAGATGAGGCCTGCCGTGAATGACATGGTGACGACCAATCTGATGCGGGGTCTCCCTGTTGACTCTATCCCAGCTTGTACAGAAGTGGATTGCACAGAATTACGGCAACCACCAGCGTTACAGGGTTTCGAAGACTTTTATTCTGCATTTAAGAGATTTATAGGAAATCTCCAGGCAGTTAAGCTGAGGGGCTGAGCATGCCTCTCAGCTGGCTGGAAGCCAGCCATTCAGAGGGTCGTTCTAATTCCTGGGATATGCAGTCATACAGTCAGGAAGCAGCCCTGACCCTGCTAAGGTCAGTGTCGTGGCCAACTACCCTGAGCTCAATTTAGAGACATAACTATGGCAACGACTGTGCCCAATCAGTTATTAGAGGAGATTTATTGACTGATATGCTTGAATAGCAGAGCCATTAATTGCAATTACCAGACAAGACACCTTGTTCATCCCGGGGAACTGAATGCCAAAATGCCCTAACAACTTTAAAATCCGATTTGCTCTTGGGCGCTCTGCTGGTGTCACTACACCTGCCCAGCTTCCCAATCCTGAGAAGGAGAGAATAAGGGGCTGAGCCTGACATGACACTAGCTGGAGAAATCCACAATCCTGGGTCCTAAAGTACCAGGCAGAGGAAACTTCAAGGCCCTTCACAGAGGTGAGGGAAGCATGAGCCATCCCGCTCCACCCAATGCCACTTTTCAAGGTCTGTTCTCACACTGCTATAAAGGCATACCTGAGACTGGGTAATTTACAAAGAAAATAGGTTTCATTCATTGGCTTATGGCTCTGCAGGCTGTTCAGGATTCTGCTTCTTGGGAAGCCTCAGGAAACTTACAATCGTGGTGGAAGATGAAAGGGAAGCAGCCATGTCTTACATAGCAGGAGCAGAAGGAAGAGAGCGGGCCAGGTGCAATGGCTCACGACTATAATCCCAGCACTTTGAGAGGTTGAGGCGGGCAGATCACTTGAGGCTAGGAGCTCAAGACCAGCCTGGCAAAAATGGCGAAACCCCGTCTCTACTAAAGAAGAAGAAAGAAGATGAAGAAAAGGAAGAAGAAGAAGAAAGTGAATGGGAAAGTGCCACACACTTTTTTTTTTTTTTTTTTTTTTTTTTTTTTGAGATGGAGTATTGCTCTGTTGCCCAGGCTGGAGTGTGTAATGGTGCGATCTTGGCTCACTGCAACCTTCACCTCCCAGGTTAAAGCGATTCTCCTGCCTAGCCTCTTGAGTAGCTGAGATTAGAGGCATGCACCACCGCACCTGGCTAAATTTTTTGTATTTTTAGTAGAGATGGGGTTTCACCATGTTGGCTGACCTCAGGTTATCTTCCCACCTCACCCTCCCAAAGTGCTGGGATTATAGGCGTGAGTCACTGCACCCAGCACAAAGTGCCACACACTTTTAAACAAGGAGACAGCACTGGGGGATGGTGCTAAACCATTAGGTACCACCCCCATGATCCAATCACCTCCCACCAGGCCCTGCTTCCGACACTGAGGATTACAATTGAACATGAGATGTGGGTGAGCACACAGAGCCAAACCATATCAGGTCTCACCAACAGCACTGAAATACCTTCTGCCTTTGCTCTGCCAATCCACACCTGTCATTTCCTTTGAGATGCTCTGGGTCCCTGTGTGGCTTTTTGCTGTGTTTGGTGATGTTCGCCCCAGGCTTCAATCACTCTGTGGTCTCCTGAGCCTGGAACGGTCAATCCCTGGACACCAGCCTTCTGGTCTTCCTCAGGGCACCCTCCTCTGAACACCCCATTTCTCTAAAACAGGAACTTCTACCTCCCTCATGTATCTTCTATTGCTTCACTCTGCTCTAATTTCTTCCAACACTGAAATTCCACTTTACATTGGTCTGCCTGTTTATTTCTGTCTCTTTCACTAGATTCTATGGTCTAGGAGAGCAGAAATTTGATCTGTTCCTTCCATCACTGTATCCTTGGCGCCAAGTACAGCATCTGGCACACTGCTGCTACTCAAAAAATATTTGTTTGGTTTCATTTTTCTCTGTTGTGTTCTTGTTTTTGAGACAGGATCTCATTCTATCACCCAGGCTAGAATGCAGTAACATGATCATAACTCACTGCAGCCTTGAACTCCTGGACTCACGCAATCCTCCCACCTCTACCTCCAAAAGTCTGGGATTAGAGGCACAAGCCATGGCACCTCAAGAGAAATATTTGTTGCATGAATGAATGGACTTGGTACACTGTGAAGTTGTGCTTACCTTCTCTATCCAACTAGATCATGGCTTCTGTGAAAGCAGGGATTCTCTCCCTGCTCATCCCTTCTTCCTCAGCACCGTGCACACCTTACATGCTTTAAAACTTAAGCAAGTAGGGCCAAATGTGGTGGCTCACGCCTGGAATATCAGCACTTTGGGAGGCCAAGGCAGGCGGATCACCTGAAATCAAAAGTTTGAGATCAGCCTCGCCAACATGGTGAAACACTGTCTCTACTAAAAATACAAAAAAACTGGCCAGGTGTGGTGATGCACACCTATAATCCCAGCTACTCAGGGGGCTGAGGCAGGAGAATCGCTTGAACCTGTGAGGCGGAGGTTGCAGTGAGCAGAGATGGTGCCACTGCACTCCAGCCTGGGCAAGAGAGTGAGACTCCATCTCAAAAAAAGAAAAAAACAAACAAACAACAAACAAAAATGTAAGCAAGTGAATGACATTGTGAACCACAAACCCTATCCACACATCAGAATAAGAAAAAGCACACATTCCACCTCTATTCTAAGGAATAATAAGAGCTAACACTTAAAGAATGCTTTCTCTAGGGAGAGTTGTAAGTACTCTGAGGTACTCATTCTTAAAATTCACAGGACAATGCTGAAAGGCAGGGAACAGAATTCTCTGCTGGTGAAAGGTGAGGACTTGGGGTTACACAGTTAGCAAGTGACAGTGATGGACATAGGTGCAGGCACTCCAGACAGAATCTGTACCCTTAACCCTGTGCTAGGCTTTCTCTTTCTCCTGACTTTGAAAACTAGGATAAATTCAAAAACAATTAGAAAAACATCCCAAGAGAGGGCTTTGGGTGCTAACCCTATGCTCCCTTGAGTTTACTTTTTATTATTTCTTTCTAAGTAGATTGCAAGTTACAAATCCCTGCTCCAAATTAAAATGTCCATAATAATCTCTCCCTTACAGGTAAAACTTCAAGATTATGCTTAACCTGCAGTTAGTGAGGTTCGTGAGGGTCTTTCCAAGAGAGACTTGAATGCAGCTCTTCCCAGAGCTGTAAGAACACAATTCCAGATTAAATTGGCAGAGCAAAGGCGGGAGCAGGCAGTGACAGCTTGGACTCTCTGCCAAGGGTGTAGAGTACAAGAATTTTCAGTTAACATAGATGAACTTCACTGATGCAAAACTGGCCCCACCAGGTGTTCCTGTGATTTACATCATTTCAGTGTTAACCTGCAGGGGGGCCTTTGCTAAATGAGACCCCCTAAGTAACTGGAATTTTCTATACTTAACACTGATGCCCACTAATGTTAATTAAGTATTCATTGAAATCAAAATTTCTGGTTGGGCGTGGTGGCTCATGCTTGTAATACCAGCATTTGGGGAGGCTGAGGCAGGCAGATCACTTGAGCCCAGGAGTTCAAGACCAGCCTGGGCAACATGACAAAACCCCACTGTACTAAAAATACAAAAATTTAATCAGGCGTGATGATGCACACTTATGATCCCAGCTACTTGGGAGGCTGAGGTGGGAGGATTGCTTGAGCCTGGGAGGTAGAGGTCACAGTGAGCCGAGATCGCACCACTGAACTCCAGCCTGGGCAACAGAGTGAGACCCTATCTCAAAAAAAAAGAAATCAAGATTTCCTCAGTGGATCCTACAACCCACATAAACATAACCCTTGATAATCCATGGTGTCTGCCATCCAGTTCTCTATTTTACACAGTTAAATGGAGCAATGTGCTATTGGGTAGATGGACTAGAAGCACTACAAGAATCTCAGTCCTTTGAGACAAACTCCATTATATTCCTCATTCATTCATTTATTCCTGTTTGATCTTTATTGTCATTTACTAATACCATGCAAGATGCTGATGCGACATTGTGGATGACCCCACAGGATCCAGTCTATAGAAGGAGGCTGCCATTCATCCCCTCACTACACAGATAAACTGCAACTATAGCAAGGGGCACTTGGTGTTAAGAGAGGGTAAAGAGATTTTAATCTGGTCACAGAGGTCAATGAAAGTGTCCTTGAGAAAACAGCTCTTTTGTTAAGAGCTGAAGGAAGAGTAAGAGAATGAATGGGGAGGTGGGGCGTGGTGGCTCACACCTGTAATCCCAGCACTTTGGGAGGCTGAGGTGGGGGGATCATGAGCTCAGGAGTTCAAGATCAGCCTAGCCAACATGGTGAAACTCTGTCTCTACTAAAGATACAAAAAATTAGCCAGGTGTGGTGGTGGGTGCCTGTAATTCCAGCTACTTGGGAGGCTGAGGCAGGAGAATCCCTTGAACCCAGGAGGCAGAGTTTGCAGTGAGCCAAGATCCCACCATTACACTCCAGCCTGGGTGACAGGGCAAGCCTTCTCTCCAAAAGAGAGAGAGAGAGAGAGAGAGAGAGAGAGAAGAAACGGGGAGTAGGGACAGATGGGGAGGACATGGAGCTTGGTGCAGCTGGAAAACCAAAGAGTACATTGGTGAGGATGGGCAGGTGTGATGGGGCTAAGGCTGAGACAGTGCCCAGGGACATCAGGCTGGACCTCAAAGACCAGCTAAAGGCCTGGATCTTTAGGAGCAGTCACTAGGGACATTTAGGCTCCTTCAGAAAGGGAAAGATTTGAGGACTATGTAGAAGGTGAAACTGACAACCTGCTATGCATCCGTTCTGCACACTCTACTTGCTGAGGTAGAAGACTGGACAAACACACTAAAGCCAGAAAAAGAAAAGTCAACAGCAAGGGCTGAAATGAAAGGGACTTCCTAGCCATCTTAAGGTCAACAGAAAAGTAAACACTGAGGGCACACATCTCCAGAATGGTACGGTCAGTCCAAGTTTCGCTACTCTCAGCTAACTGAAAATGTACACTTCTGCAAATGGCCCAGAAATGAACCTCAGAGCTTATAACAATGAGAGTCAGCGCATCTGCAACCATGGAGATGGGTTCTATTTTGCACTGCTCTCACTAAAACAAAACAGAAATCTAGGCAGGGCATGGTGGTGGTTCACGTCTGTAAACCTAGCACTTTGGGAGGCCAACGTGAGCAGATCACTTAAGGTCAGGAGTTCAAGGCCAGCCTGGCAAACATGGTGAAACCCCATCTGTACTAAAACACACACACACACACACAAAATGAGCCAGGCATGGCACATGCCTGTAATCCCAGCTACTCCAGAGGCTGAGGCAGGAGAATTGATTGAACCCGGGAGGCGAAGGTTGCAGTGAGCTGAGGTCGTGACACTGCCCTCCAGCCTGGATGACAGAGTGAGACTCAGTCTCAAAACACAAAACAAAACAAAACAAAAAATCTATAATGTAGCTATTATTCTTGTGGTGACATCAACATTATTATGCAACCGTAGAGCAGGATACTGGTTTTAATCTGCACAAAAATCACAGAATGTCCATGCTGGGAGGAACCTTAAACATCACCTGAATACGTGTGCACTTTTCCAGTATGCTCACAGATGTTTTTACTTCGAGTTTATCTTCTGGTAACGTATAATTTGGTGTCCTCTGATTAAACTGTGTGTTTTTCATGTGGGCTAACCCATGTACACTGCCTTTCAAGTTACCCTTATTCCCATCTAAGCACCAGCGGGACCCACACACACACACACACAACTGTACTCAGAGGAACTTAATCAACACTGTTAGTGGATTGACTTACTGACAACACACCAAAGGCTGCCTCTGAGACTGATGCTCAAAGCCATAAAGCCAAGAGATTTATTTAGTCTCCATTTAAAAGAATCTGATTCAGCTGAGCTTGGTGGCTCACGCCTATAATCACGACACTTTGGAAGGTGGAAGTGGGCGAATCACCTGAGGTTAGGAGTTCAAGACCAGCCTGGCCAACATGGCAAAACCCTGACTCCACTAAAAATACAAAAATTAGCCGGCATGGTAGCAGGCACCTGTAATAACAGCTACTCAGGAGGCTGAGGCAGAAGAATCGCTTGAACCCAGGAGGCAGAGGTTGCAGTGAACTGAGATCACACCACTGCATTCCAGCCTGGGCAACAGGGTGGATTCTGTCTCAAAAAAATAAAAATAAAAATGAAAGAATCTGATAAAAAAAAATATAAGGGAACCAGGCACAGTGGCTCACGCCTGTAATCCCAGAACTCTAGGAGGCCGAGGCAGAAGGATTGCTTGAAATCAGGAGTTTGAGACCAGCATGGGCAACATAGGGAGACCCCCATCTCAATTAAAAAAAAAAAAGCCAAGTGCAGCGGGGTGCACCTGTAGTCCTGGCTACTATGGAGGCTGAGGTGGGAGGGTCACTTGAGCCCAGGAGTTGGAGGCTGCAGTAGCTAGGATCATGCCATTGCATTTCAGCCTGGGCCACAGAGAGAGAGAGACCTTGTGTCAAAAAAAAAAAAAAAACTAACAGCAATAGGGGATAGACGAAATGAACGGCCAAAGACTTGCTCCACCGGCTCTTCAAAGGATGGGGAAAACCAAAAGGAGTTAGAGTCTGAGGCCCCAGCCCCTCTCCGTGCAGGATAGTTGGTTCTGTCATTCGTGGGAAGAGTGGACCTAGATTAAACAGGAAAGCTGAGAAGAATGGCACATCCCTGGTTAAAAGGTCAGGGGGAAAATGAGTATATCAAGCAAACTGAGAGGTGTTGCAATTTCAGAAGGAAAGTAATTTTCTTAGATGACAGCAGAAGCCACTTTCAGCTTTTTCTTTTCTTTGATCCATCAGCGTTGCCCTGGCCACCAACCAAGTTCACACAGTCCAAGCAGCCATTCTGGATTGCATCAACATGTTAGCACTCTTCGTTTTCAAAATGTAGACCATATATAGCTAAGATTAAACCTGTAGCAAGCAGCCCCTAGATGTCATTGTTGCTGCTGAAATATCAACTCTTGAGTCTTGGAATTTTTACATCTGAAGAGATAGCAGTGTTCATCTGAATAAGCCCCTTAAATAATGCAAATTCAATTCACTTTCGGTTTTTCAAAGCCAAGTCCAAAGTCTTCTGGACTTCTTAACCAAAATGCAACTAAATCTTAGGGTGTTAGCACGCATTCAGTTGCCAACAGAATCCGCATTCAGGAAAAATAGGCTGAAAAACCCACGTAGTCGTATGTGACATTCCTAACGTGCTCACATCAAATTCCACGACATAAGCTGATTATAGAGTCGCTGGGCGATTCTGCCCTTCTTCTTTTCGTGTGTTGTCTGACTTCTGTGCCTGCCTCTGTCAACGGTGTCTGGAGCTCAAAGCCGTCTGTGCCTTACAAACAGCAGCTTCCAATCAAGGGCGAATGGAAGAGCAGAAGAACCCGCCCTGCTTCCAACAAGCCATCGAATGCGACATATTCTTTGTTCACAGTGTCCTTCAACTCCATGTCTTCCTTCCATTTCTTATCATTCCAGTCCCAGTCTTTGCAATAACAACATTTTTTATGGGTTTATGGATTGCTTTCTATGAGTCAGGCATACATTCGGTTCTTTAAACTTTTCAACAGTCCTGTAAGGAAGGCAGGAAGTAACCCAGACACAGAGAAGTACAGTAACTTGCCCAGGACACACAGCTAGTGAGTGCTAACAGGTTTTGAAGCACAGGTTAAATGAAAACCAGTCCACAGAATGGATTCTTAGGACCTCTCTGTGACCAACTCCCTCGTCTCTAACTGGATGCCACGTTTATTCTCTTTCCAAGCCTCTGGCCCATGATCTCACGCCCTATCTTCCCAAAAGATGCTTTCAAGTAGCTCGTCCAATAAACTTTATGCCTGAGGGCGTGTCTGCTAAATGAAATCACTTTTTTCTTTGATCATTCAGTGTTTACTGAATGTAGCTACATTTTAGGCCTTGTTCTAGGTCAGGAAGGCAGGAAAGATATTAATGAACAAAACTGACAAGTTCCCCTGGGCTCCTGAAGCTCATTTCCCACCAGGGTAGACAGACGTTGAGGCGGTGATTACACACATAATTCATGGCAAGAGAGTAAAGTCCGCAAAGACGCGGGAAATCACACAAGCAGAGCCCCTAACATGGGCCCTTCATTAGAAGGCCCTCAACAGAGGCCTGCTGCCTGTCTCTGCCCGGCCCAGCCAGGTCCCAGCCCGGTCGCATCCCCAACCTGCCTCTCTAGCCAGAGCCCTTCCTCCTCTCCACACTGAGTCCTCCAAGCCAGGTAGAGGGGTCTCCACAATCCAGATAGATCCCCTGTGTCCGTGTCCACTTCATTCCTTCATTCAGGTTGCTCCATTTTCTTCCATGTACCAAGGTGACCATTCTGGAACTTAGCTAGCTTAGGTTTTGATTTCCATTACCTGGTCCTAGGGATGTCTCTGCAAGTGGTCTAGAGGTATGAGCTGAAAGAGGAGGCCTGATGCCAAGAGCGATGGATGGCATGGGAGCCTGGCCACCTCCTCGTGAAGCCTCACGCACCCCACAGCTCCACACATGCCTAATTCTGGATGCGTCACTTACAGCTGGTGACAGATTTCAGTTGGGCCCTCCTGCCTGTGGCTTCGTGCAGCTGACGATGAGGCCAGAAGGGGCATGCAATTTGCTATTGGCAGTGTGGATGCTATGGTTTGGCTCGGTGTCCCCACCCAAACCTCATCGCAAATTGCAATCCCCACGTGTCAGAGAGGGTCCTGGTGGGGGTGACTGAATCATGAGGGCAGACTTCCCCCTTGCTGTTCTCATGATAGTGAGTGAGTTCTCACAAGATCTGGTTGTTTTCGAGTGTGTGGCACTTCCCCTCCCCTCACTCCCTCTCTCTCTCCTGCTCCAACCATGGTAAGATGTGCTTGTTGTCCCCGTCACCTTCTGCCATGATTGTAAGTCTCCAGAGGCCTTTCAGTCATGCTTCCTGTTAAGCCTGCAGAACTGTGAGTCAATTAAACCTCCTTTTTTCATAAATTACCTAGTCTCAGGTAGCTCTTTAGAGCAACAAGAGAACGGACTAATATATGAACTTTCTCTGAGTACGATATGTATTTTTTCCTTTCCTTTCTCACTCATGTCTCTCTCAGTAAAAGAAACATCCCAGGCTTGCCACGGTGGCTCATGCCTGTAATCCCAGCACTTTGGGAGGCCAAGATGGGTTGATCACTTGAGGTCAGGAGTTCAAGACAAGCCTGGGCAATGTGGTAAAACCCTGTCTTTACTAAAAACACAAAAATTAGCCAGGCGTGGTAGCACATGCCTGTAATCCCAGCTACCTGGGAGGCTGAGGCAGGAGAATCATTGGAACCCGTGAGGCAGAGCTTGCAGTGAGCCGAGATTGGACCACTGCACTCCAGCCTGGGCGACATAGCAAGAGTCAGTGTCAATCAATAAATAAATAAGAAACCTCCCAGAAGGTCAAACACTATACCATGTTCCCTCTGCTTGGTCTTCCCCAGTATAGGAGGAGCTCAAGCTGCGAACCTTAGAAGATAGACTCCTTGCCATCTACAGTTATCCATTTACCGACGTCTTAAAGAAGCAAGAAGTGGAACTCGCAGCCAGTCAGTGATGATGCCAGCAGCTCCTCCTAGTCTATCACCTCAAGAGGAACTGTCAAAATAACAAATGACATATTTTTAAGTTGCAGGATTACCCCTTAGCTGGGCTCTCTTGGTTTGATTAGCAGTTACTTTTTCCTTTCAGTGTCTTTCTTCATCTTCTCCTCCTTCTTCTTTTCATTTTCTTCCTCTGCTCCCCTCATCCATAAAGGCCACTGCTTTCAGGAAACGGCTTCTCTAGGAAGAATTCAGCGGTATCCTATTACAGTCACATTGTCTTCTTGACAGGTATTACCTGTCAACAGGGGTTTGGGACAGAGCAGGTAGCTCCTACCCAGCTCGGCGGAGCCACTCCCTGGCTCCTGGGTAGAGAAAAATGGCCAAAGGAGAGAGCTCTTTGGAGGCCTCAAAATCTCATTTTCATTCCCCTTGCAGAGAAGAGACTGACTTTATTGACAAAGACGACTGAAAATTGCTTGAGCGTTCCAATAACCAGTCTGCGTTGAGGCAGAAAGACAGTCTGGCGGAGGCAAGCTCCCTGCTCCACCGCTAGCTCCGCCGAGCCACACTTTCCTGCAGCACCAGTCTGTGGCATATGCAGACTAGACAGAGAGGAGCCTCCTGTCGGCCTCAAAAGCAGCCCCCCTCCACCTCCACTCCCAGCCTGCTGGTGCGTTTCCTGGATCCCAATCACAAATCAACATGAATGCGGGGAATCTCTGCCAGACACCAAACTCTCAGGCTGATTCAGGAGCTCGGGGTCAGGCCTATGTCGGCTTGGACCAGGCACAGGTCCCACTTTCCACTGCAGTGTCCTGTGGCTTGGCTGCACGTTGCACGTGGGCCACTAGATGTCACCATTATTGATTCTTGTCCTTATACCAAGGTCCTGAGTCTAAGACAGGGTCCCAGGGCTAGGGGAACTCTGGAGAGAATTCCATCACAGCATTGACTGCAGGGCTGCTATGTCCACTGAGTTCCTCGGTGGGCCTTTTCTAAATCAATTAGCATCTCAGACCCAAAACAACTGAGCTGCAAATTAAGCAAAGACCAGTGTTAGTTAACCAGAGCCAACCCTGGCTTTCACAATCATGTCCCCCGCCCTTTCTCCTCCTCTTCGTTGTCATGGTTGGTCATTATGTACCCTTATCCTTCTGGTTTACTTGGGCCCCAATAAGAAATACATTAATATGTATGCCTCATAGCACCAGGGATTTTACATGTCAATGTGCTGTTGGAAAAACGTAGGTCTGTGGCTTTTAGCAGAGAATGAATGACAGGTGGATAATTTATGATGGTCCTCGAGACCTGAACTATAATTACGAAGTATTTCTAGGTGTATATTCAGGATGCAAAGTGTAAGGAACCCAGAGCTAATGTTAATTTATTACTGACAGCTGTATATAATAATATATCACGTCTTTTCATCTTACATTCCTTCTGACTTACATCAAGCAATCTTTTCATTCATTAATAAAATCAAGTCTTGCCATTATTCTTAATGACGAAGTCCCATCCTGAACCCAGAGGACTCCTATCATTAAACTCCGTGCTTCCATATACCAGTCATCTGAAGCTCAATAAAAGGATAAATTGAACTTCTTGTTTTACAAGCAAAGTGAAAACATCGGAAAGATGGAACCCACTTTCTCACAGTCCCACGAGCACTAAGTAGCAAAGTCAGGGGCAATTTTGGGGTTTATTTTTCTCAGCTCGCACTACCACATCCTTTTTTTCCTTTTAGTTCTCTTGCCTCCTCTCACCCTTCCACAATCTTTCCTTTTTTGAGGCAGTATGTTTTTTAAAGGTCATGATAAAAATTACAGCTTGAAGAAATACGGGCCACACGTCTCGTCCAATTTTCTGTGCGGTGCCAAAGACTTACATGATTAATCCCTTCAAAAGAAATCTAATCTAATCTTATCACATCAAAGACGAGGCGTCCTTCGTAAGTATTGTGGCTGGAAAGAAGTAGGTCTTCCTCCAGTTTCAACTGGTTCGATGTCTCATTCGGTTTGCAACCAGTCATCACCTTGGCAACTTACTCGAGGCACTGTCTGTAGCGTTCCCAAAATGTAAGCAGTGCTCCAGTTCAACTTATAAAGCACTATGCATCATCAGGCTCCCTGGTCACTTTAGGAGATACAGAGACTCATGATACTTGTAGAAGAAGCAAAACCTTTAACCTCATCGACTAATTAATGGCCCCAAAGTAAAATAACAAGGTGTGTGGAGGGATTCAGTTACTGGGTCATCTCTCATCTGGAGGCGGAATCAGATTCCACTGAATAGGCACTAGATAACTGAGTAAGCGGTTTTCCTATCTACAACACTACATCTTACTAGGATTGTTTAATTAAATCATGATAAATAACACTGTGGCAGGTGAGAGGTGCTGAGAAGAGTTTAGGTGAGATGTCCACAAGTTCAATGGAACTACATCTGAATGCCTTTGCATTCTTCTGACTTAAAAAGTTGACTGTAATTTCCTGGAGAGTTCTTTTCTAAGAAACAGAAATACTGAGGTTCTGTGTTCCAGGCTTTTTAAAGTTTCCTTGGTTTTCCTATCAGATTCTGCATTGTATACCTTCTCAGTCTTCAGGAATGAAGGTCTCGATTTTTTCATCATCATTTGTTTCTGCCTATAATGATTTCTTCCTAATGGCTCTGGCTGTTCCAGGTATATCAGAGTAGGGAGGGGGTATCAGTGGCTGTGTCATCCTGCAGTAACAAACAGATTTCTCAGAGAACTAAAATTAGAACTACCATTCCACCCAACAATCCCACTCCTGGGTGTATACCCAAAGGAAGATAAATCATTCTAGCAAAAAGACACCTGCACTCATATTTACTGAAGCACTATTGACAATTGCAAAGACATGTAATCAACCAAAGTGCCTAACAACCGTAAAATGGATAAAGAAAATGCACTACATAGCCAGGTGCAGTGGCTCACACCTGTAATCCCAGCACTTTGGGAGGCCAAGGCAGGTGAATCACTTGAGGTCAGGAGTTCGAGACCAGCCTAACCAACATTAGAAACCTAACCAACATAGAGAAAAGAATTAGCTGGGCATGGTGGTAAATGCCTGTAATCCCAAGTACTCAAGAGGCTGAGGCAGGAGAATTGCTTGAATCTGGGAGGTGGAGGTTGCAGTGAGCCGAGATCGATCATGCCATTGCACTCCAGCCTGGGCAACAAGACTGAAATTCTGGCTCAAAAAAAAAAAAGAAAGAAAGAAAAGGGAAGGGGAAGGGAGGAAGGGAGAAGGGGAGAGGAGGGGAGGGGAGGGGAAGCTAGGATTGTTTGTGCCAATAGCCCATATTTCTTGTTTGTTCTCCCTTTGAACACTTTGTATTTCTGATTTTCCTTGATTGTTTTTCCTTCCATCCTTCTAAGTTAGCCTCCTGCTCAATCTCTCACCTTTCATTGAAACAAAATTACTCAACATTTTATTTTTACTTCTTCATAGCTATTTGGTATAATTGGAATAGCAGAATTATAACTTTGCTGCTGGGCATGGTGGCTAACGCCTGTAATCCCAGCACTCTGGGAGGCCAAGGTGGGCAGATCACTTGAGGTCAGGAGTTCGAGACCAGTCTGGCCAATGTGGTGAAACCCTGTCTCTACTACAAATACAAAAATTAGCCGGACATGGTGGCGTATCCCTGTAATCCCAGCTCCTGGGGAGGCTGAGGCAGGAGAATAGCTTGAACCCAAAAGGTGGAGATTGCAATGAGCCAAGATGGTCCCTCTGCACCCCAGCCTGGGTGACAGAGTGAGGCTCCAACTCAAAAAAAAATCTAATTTTGCTGGTTTCCTAAATTCAGATGAATTCGTACCCTAATATACAGTAACAGGAATTATCAGCCTGTCTGATTCTAAATTTTGTTGGATCTTCCTCCCAGGACAGTGGACAGCCCAGCCAGCTGTAGAAGCCTCTCAAAGATCTGGAGTAGAGGTGTCTCACCACATTCCATTACAATGACCAGAACCTTCAGTTTTACTCCCTTGCTCATCTCTGCAGCCCACCCGCTGAGTCCAGACCAGAGCACCATGCTGCATAGCTCCTAATATAGCAAAACTATTCAGCATTTTTGGTGAACTTGGCTGTAATGGTTCACCTAGTCCCTTTTTCACTGTTAGCCGGCAAAACACCCTGGAATCTTTCTTTCATAAAACAGATCCCAATGACAAACACTGTCGTGCCCTCGGAGGTTTGAGGTTGTGTAACTGGGTCTGATCCTACTAACCTGCAAATTCTGAATCTCTCAAGCAACAAGATTTCCCAGAGTCAACTCTGGCCCTTAACAGGAACCACTTAAAGCCAAGCCGTGAGCCTGGCTAGGACCGCTACATTTTAGCCAAGAACACCTCAAAATGTACAGCCCTACCAAAAGAACTAATACAAATTCAGAAGCCAGGCTAAAGAAAGAAAGGAAAAAAAAAGTCAATGTCCTTTGTTAAAAGCCAATTGCGGAGTGGGGTGATGAAGCTAGCCCACAGCGGATTTAGGTGACGTGGGAGATGCCAAAGTGAATACACGGTGACTTCTAAACCTAGACGTCTGAAAGGGGCCGTGAGGGCCAGGCAACTGGGCCCAAACCCCGCCGGGAGCCGGGGTTTGCAAGAGGATAAACCCGCTAGAGAGCCCCACTCCCGCAGGTCCGGCCCAGCCGGCCCGGAATGCCCGTGGGCGGAGCCTGAGCCTCGCCCCGCCCCTGCTGCCCGCCATTCGGGTCACCTGACCCACTCGCGGCTCACGTGATCTGTCCCCAGCGCCGCCATTTTGGAGCTCCGGATGAGGAGGGGGAAAGCGGGGGAAAAGAGGGAAAAGAGCCGGGAGAGAGGTGGGCAAGAACAAGGGCGAGGGCACGGCCGGGTCCTGGCTGGCCAAAGGAGGCTCGCGGAAGCAGCAGCCACCGCCTGACCGCAGGTACCGCGTCCCGGGGCCGCCCCTCCGCCCGCTGTTAGCGCCGCCGCCAGCCATGTGCATCCTCCCCTCAGGCCTCTGCCGGCGCTCGCTTCCTCCTCTGCTGGCCGACCCCCGCCCGGTGCTAGCCACATGCCCCAAGTTCCGTGTCCCAATTCTGTCGTCTGTGCAGCAAGGCCTGCGGAGACCCCGGGCTTGCCCTGCAGCTGGGGGTGGGGGAACCTGCTGCTCCGCGCATACTGTCACCAGCCCCGTGCGCCCGCAGGCCCGCCCGCAGGCGTTGCTTCCTTCTTCCGACTTGAGATCGCTTAGACCGGCGGGGCTGGAGTCAGCCACGCTGTTCTCACAGTATCTTTTGATTTATTTTCCAAGCCCCCTCATTCCCCATCATCTTAGTCCTTTAGCCAATGCGTGGTATAGAAAAAGCTAATAGAGAAACGCAGTGCTGGTCTTCTGCATTTACTACCATCCTCTTCAATAGAATCTCCAGAGATCAAGGAGACCACTGGGGAAAGTTCCCACCTCTTAAGACCTGGGGGCACCGAATGAATGGTTTGTTAGAAGGCTGGGGTGATTAATAAGGTGGAGGCTACTTTCCCAGCCCCAAGGCGGTCTTTTTAAGTTTTTGCAGTGGGCTGTAATTTGCTGTCAGTCTGCATCGCTCTTATCAGGCAGTTATTGGATTTATCACCTCTTTTGAGTTTGCACTTTCTCCAGTACTCCGCTGTCACTCAGTGTATGGGTTGCGTTATCGATTAAAAGAAAGCCTGGCCCTTCATTCCTTTACCTCACTAACTCGTTAAAATTAACTTCAGGGGAGGCCTAAAGATGTTTTTTCTGCCCTGACGGTGAACTATTTTATTTAACCGTGATCGATAAGATAGTTGCATTCTAGGTGAAACGAATAAGCATTTTTTATCTTTTAGATTTATTCTAGGCAGTGTAAGAAACAGTGGCAAAGAAATGTAGGACCAGAGTAGGAAACTGCATTAGAAGATATATAGGTCACACCACCGGGTCATGTCTTTTTATGCTGCTCTTCTGCCTACTGTGCTTGCAAAATTTGCAGAATCACTCGTTAGATTTTATATTTAGTTTAGATTAAAATAGCTATGTACAATTATTGTTGCATTCTCATTAGAAAATGATGTCAGTAAAACCAATAGTGTTGGGTCCAGTACGTAAATTCTGAGGTAAAACAAAATATACAATTATTGGGAGAAGTTTCCAGAGCTAATTTTTCCTAACTTCTGCAAAATCCTCAAGTCTGCTTGTTAAATTATTTAAATTTGCATTATGTAATGAGATTGCATGAACATTCCTCTGAATTTCTTTTTATATGGAATACTGAGAAATTTTTCGCTGCCAAAGAAATTCATTACTTTGTTTCACCAAGAAAGAGAAATGTTTGATACTATATACTTTCGTTCTTGGTCACAGCTGGATTTTGAAGATTGATCCAAGGGACTGTATTAATTTCAGGAATTGATTTGAAAGACACTGGCTCTGCCACTTAACAGCCATGTAACCTTGGGTAAGTCACTTAAACCACACCGAGTGTTTCCTTATTTATGAGACTGTATAACACCCACGTAGCCTGTCCCAAAGAGTTATGAGGATCAGATACCACTAACATGTTTGATACAGCCTAGCTGTAAGGAGCTGTTATTCTTTTCAGTATTGATACTTTATACCTTTTTGTTCTCATTGAGAATGCAAAGGAGAATTGGTACTTTAGAGAAAGCATGGTTTTAGAATCAGATTGGCCTGGATTCCTGTTCTTAAACCAGTTACCACTTTATGAGTCTCAGGTTCCTCATCTGCAAAAAAAACAAACCAAAAAAAACCACACCATCATTTGAATATTACACAAACTCTACATAGGCATTACTCCCTAGACTTGCACCTCATGGGCGAGGATTTCCTCAGTCATTTTTGTAGTCTCCAGCACCCTGGTTGGCACATTATAGGTGCTCAATAAATGATAGTAAATCTGAATATTGGTTAATGTTAGTTAGACCTTATGTCTTCATTGCAGCTGCCAAATTAGAATGTTCTTTCAGGCTATGTGCCAATTAAGAAACTCCAGACTATGAAACTCATATACTTGTGATATTTATACTCATTTTTTTCTTAGTGGTAATTAATAATTACCTTGAACTCAGAAGATTTTAAATCAAATTAACTATAGCCAATATAGTGAGGTAAATCTTTAAATAATGTGCAAGCAGCTTCCATGTAACTTTATAGACAGTTTATAATTCAGGGACCTGAAAGTTCATCTAGCTTCACTGGCTTGTTTTACATCTAAGCAATCTAAAATTCAGAGACAGTGACTTGCCTAAGGTCACACAGCTAATTGAGGGCACTTTAGGGGAGGGACCCTTGAGCTTTTATCACCTGCCTTTTGGCTGGAGCAAAATAAATGTGTCATATTTTAGAATTACGATAATCTGGAAGAATGGGGAATTTAGTGGCCATTACTTCTATAGCACATTTTTTTTTTCCAGTTTTGGTATAGCACAAAATTTTGGAAAAAAACAAATTCTTATTCTGAAAGAGAAGGTTCTTTTGTATCATATGGTACTGTCTTTATATATACACAGAAAATTATAGCCTTTTCTCCAGGCCCACATGAATTGTTCAACTTGATTTTCCTCATGATAACCATACTGCTGTAACTGTAAGGAACTAATTAGATACCCAGATAAACCAAATAGCAAATTATAAGGAAATAAAGACAACTGAAATAATTTGGCTCTTAACTTTTGGTGACAAAGATATTAATTAGAAGCGTTTGTCTGTGGAACACTGTTGTCAAGGAAAGATTTGAGAGACTTGGTAGAAAGGGTTATGGAACTTTTCTGGTTTGGGATACAACTTTTGTTTATTATTTGTAACAGTTTAATATATTTACCGTAACATTGTTATGTCTAAGAATTCCAAACAGGAAATCTCCTGTTTTGCTAATGCCTGTAGTCTTCTTTCCTCCTAGCGAACTTTCCTATTCAGCCATATTGATCTTTTCACTCACCCCTAGATAGCATGCTTATTCTCACTTCTAAAAATATAGTAATGTCATGGCTGCTTTTCTTGTCACTGCTACCCTTGTGGCAACTTCTATCAGCAGTATTCCAAGGAAGCAAATGGCATGCTGAAATGAGGATAATTCAAGGAAAGTGTATTTACAAATATCTTAATAATAAAGGTGTTGGACTTAAATAAGCAAACCACAGCAGAATGCAGCTATCTGGAGCTAGCCGCATCAGGAGAGGGAGAGGTATCAGAATCAGAAGAAGGCTCTTGTAGAGCAACCTGCCTGGAGAGAAATAACCTTCTGTTGAGAAACACGGCCAATCCACGGTGACCTAGAGATTGTGAACCAGGACAATGAATATTCTGATCTCACTCTGCTATCTCCCTCTGATCTGTCTTCATTGGCTGACCTCAACCAGAAACCAGAGGGCAGGGGAGCCTAGTGATGTAATCCCTCCTGAGACAAAGCAGAATGGAGAGGAGGATACAGTGAGCCTAGAGGGCAAACAGATGATGTCTGGCCTGCTGCCCATCCTTTGGGAACCAGTAGACATCTTACCTCTCCATGAAGCTTTTGCTTACCTTGCTAGCCCAAAGGAGCTCTTCAGTCTCAGGATTTGGTCATTGACTGTTGCCTTTTCTTTTACCTTGTGTACCATTGCATTGTTAAAAGCTTTTACTTTTTAACCTCTGAATGTTTGCCTTATCCATTCAACTCAGTTTTAAACTACAAGTATTAAGAATTTAAAATTTTTCTGTTTGTCTTGACACTTTGCCTTGTGCCTCGTACGTAACGATTTTTACACACACACACATATTTGTATTTCTGCATTAGTAGTCTAAGTAAAATTTCTGTGCATGTACATAAGTAGAAAGAACAATGAGTTCCTAGGTACTTATCATTCAACTTCAGTCACATAATTAGTCATTCTTACTTGATTCTCATTCTGTCCACCCCACCCCTGCACTATCACCATGGTAGTTGTTTTAAAGCTGTGTTTATGTTGATCTCTTGGAGGCCAGGGAGGGTATGCAAATTGTCACAGTTTATGTTGTCATTCATTATTGAGCCACTGACATTGTAGGTATACTCCTTATTTCGTCTCTTGTTCAGATTTATTTCACTTGCCATGCAGTCCCATATATATGTATTTCGGCATTAGTAGTCTAAGTAAAATTTTTGTGAAAATTTCAAGAGCTGGCCTTACAGTAACTTCCCCTCTGTGTATACTTTATTATCAGCTGTTTATCTAGCTTTTTTTTAAACAGATACTCGTTTTTATTAGATTAACCTGTGCATTGATTTTGCATGTGGACCCAAACTGGTTTTTCAGGTGTTTCTTGATGTATTTTATGTTGTCATATCTGTTTTATAGCTTCCATTACTGTATTTATCCCCAAATGTATGCAGCCTTTAAAATGAGATACTTACATAAATGTTCAGGGAAAATTGGAGCATCTGCTGCAAATTTCCATTAGCTCTTAATGCCTGAGCAGACACAGCTTTAAAAATCTGAATGTTTTGTCAGATTCTTTTGTATTAGTCTTTTTCTTGAGTTAAGATGAACTCCTCCTTCTCTTCACTTCACTTTCTTTTTAAGGTACACACTGAAATATCCACAGGGAGCAATTTGCACTGGTCTCTGTCACTTCTCTTATATCATTAAGTAGAAGAGAGATAACGTGAGTCACCTTTGTAACCCTGTGGGTGTGCAGGGTCTCTTGAACAAACAGTCGCTTGTTAACCTCCAGATGATTAGTCAGCCTACATGGGTGTTACATTTCATGGGGAAAGAGACCTTAGATCTACAGTAGAGAGCCATATTGTGTCCAGAAAATTGAATGTTTGAGGATTCCTATTATTAAACTTACTGTTTAACCAATTTGCATTTAACCATTGAACTGAAAGAAATAAAGCCTTAAGTTAATCACCTTAAAGGGAAATCAGTAGTCACATGAAGAGCCACAGCTCCCCTTGGCCTAAAAATGCAGAATTCTAAGACAATAAAGTGACTTAAGTCACAAAAGGGTTTTTCTAAGGAAAGAAATTGTTCCCCCATTGGTCTCTTCTTTAATGACTCACAGCTGTGTATAGAGATCTAAAAAACTTTCGTTCCTTCTACCTGAGAAAGATAGAACTAGTCTTTTGAGAGATTGTTTAAGGGAGAGTGGCTGAAGGACCACGGGCCTTTGGGAGCCAGGGTAGGTGTCACTGTTGAAATGGTCACGGAATGCCTATTCTGCTGTGAGGGCAGCTAGAGACAGTTAGTGGCAAAGAGAGAAATGCTGATCCCATAGGGCAGAGTAGTACTAGGAAGAAGGGAAGAAGTAGTACTGAAGAAGCCAAGAGGAAAGTGTTTGCATTTTTGCCTGATGTGGACCTAGATCTAGAAAGCTGGCTTGCCAGAAGGAGTAGAAAATGCGGAAGAAAGCTGCTGCCCAGAGTTGTGGGCGACCTGGCGCTGAAGCTGGCCAGAGCACTGTGTGGGGGAGAGGGGAGGGCGGGGCCTGGCAGGACATTAGGTGTCATCTTGGCAGGGGCTGAATTGATTCAGCCATGCAGGGAAGAACAGCCATGATTCACCACCTAAAATAAGAATTCAGAGCCTGGGACTGAAGTTTAAGAATAGTGTGGTCTTTGGTCTATAGCTGGTGCCACTAAAAATTTTGTTGGCATTTATTGAATGTTGTGAGTAAGATTCCAGAATGCACCTAAAATGTGGAAAAACAAAACTTGTTGCTGGAAAAAAGCCTAAACTTAAAAATGTGATCCAAGTCAACAAATTAATCTCACTTTAAGCCAAAGGAAATGTTTGAAATGAAAGTACTGCCAGGAAATATAAAGAGTATTCTAGACTTAGGCAGAAAGATTTATGGGTATTTTATGTTTAGTGACTTCCTCTGCCATAATGCATTATTAGAGCAAACAGATAACCCTTTCTAAGGACTCTGTCATAATCTGGACCTAAAACAACTGGGATATCAGATTTTTCCTTCTCTGATGTCCCTTACCCTTTCAGGAAAAAAAAAAAAATGTATATATATGTGGATATGAGTAATAGTTGACCACTAATATGATCTCCAGAAAAAAACCACAGCATAATTTGTGGTTTATCTTCAGGAAGATAAAGGAAGTAAAAGTAGGAACTAGATAATTGCTTTTATTTAGTTTCGTATGTATAGTACTTTCCCAAATTTACTATGCCCTGTACAGACTACATGACTATAGTTTCACAATTCTAGAGATTTGGGGAGAAAAAAATAAATTTGTGATTTTAGTAATAAAACTGCAGCTGTATTTGGTATAAGAAATAGTCTCTCAAGAATTCTATCAGTCACTGGCTTTACACAGTGATGTTTCACAGTAGCTGGAGGGGGTTTCACATGCCTTGAGAATGGCCCTGCTCCTTTAATCAAGAAATAGGAGCCTCTCTTTCTATCTATCTTTCCTTCCTTCCTTCCTTCCTTCCCTCCCTCCTTCCTTCCTTCCTTCCTTCCTTCTTTCCTTCTTTCTTTCCTTTCTTTTCTTTTCTTTCTTTCCTTTTCTTTTCTTTTCTTTATTTTCTTCTTGGCATTGTGCAAAAGGGAGGGAATACTTCTGGTCTTGCCAGATGCTGAGGGCAAAGAAAGTGCAGAAAAATGGAGAAAAAGATCATCATTTCCAAAGAAAAAAGTGATGGAGGGGAGTATCTTCATCATTAGTCTGGATAGAAGATTGCATTCTAAAGAGAAATTCTAGCCAATTTAAATCTATACTAGGGATAGCCAGGTGTACAGATGTGGAGCTTCCAGTTTAGAAAATACTTAGACACTAAAATTTGCTTATATTTCCTAAATTACATGCCTATAATTATCCTGTAACCTGGTATTTTTTTGTTTTACATTATCCTTTTTAGATATGGAAGAAAGTAGCAGTGTTGCCATGTTGGTGCCAGATATTGGGGAACAGGAAGCTATATTGACTGCTGAAAGTATCATCAGTCCTTCACTGGAAATTGATGAACAAAGAAAAACTAAACCAGATCCATTAATCCATGTTATCCAGAAGTTAAGCAAGATAGTGGAACATGAAAAGTCACAAAAATGTCTTTTAATTGGAAAGAAACGCCCACGTTCAAGTGCTACAGCACACTCTCTTGAAACCCAAGAGCTTTGTGAGATTCCAGCTAAAGTAACCCAGTCACCTGCTGCTGATACTAGAAGAGCTGAGATGTCACAAACAAATTTTACCCCTGACACTCTTGCCCAGAATGAAGGGAAGGCTATGTCTTATCAGTGTAGCCTCTGTAAGTTTTTATCATCATCTTTTTCTGTGTTAAAAGATCATATTAAGCAGCATGGTCAGCAGAACGAAGTGATCCTAATGTGCTCGGAGTGCCATATTACATCTAGAAGCCAGGAAGAACTTGAAGCTCACGTGGTGAATGACCATGAAAATGATGCCAATAGCCACACCCAATCCAAAGACCAACAGTGCATAAGCCCCTCCAACTCTTCATGTCAGAAAACCACAGAAAGAGATAATGAAACCATTCCAGACATCCCAGTAAGTGTGGACAATCTGCAGACTCAGACTGTCCAAACTGCATCTGTGGCAGAAATGGGTAGGAGGAAATGGTATGCATACGAACAGTACGGCATGTATCGATGCTTGTTTTGTAGTTATACTTGTGGCCAGCAGAGAATGTTGAAAACACATGCTTGGAAACACGCTGGGGAGGTTGATTGCTCCTATCCAATCTTTGAAAATGAAAATGAGCCCCTAGGCCTGCTGGATTCTTCAGCAGCCTCTGCGCCTGGTGGGGTCGATGCAGTGGTCATTGCTATTGGAGACAGTGAACTGAGTATCCACAATGGGCCATCAGTGCAGGTGCAGATTTGCAGCTCAGAACAGTTATCATCTTCATCTCCTTTAGAACAGAGTGCAGAAAGGGGAGTACACCTAAGTCAGTCAATTACCCTGGACCCCAGTGAGGAAGAAATGCTGGAAGTGATTTCTGATGCAGAGGAGAATTTGCTTGCTGATAGCCTCCTTTCATCGGCACAAAAAATCATCAGCAGCAGCCCTAATAAAAAAGGTCATGTTAACGTGATAGTGGAGCGATTGCCAAGTGCTGAAGAAACCCTTTCACAGAAGCGCTTCCTCATGAACACTGAAATGGAAGAGGGGAAGGACCTAAGCCCAGCAGAAGCCCAGATTGGGCATGAAGGAACAGATGATGTTTATCATGCTGATAAATGTACTGTTGATATTGGGGGTTTGATCATAGGCTGGAGCAGTTCAGAGAAGAAAGATGAGTTAATGAATAAAGGCCTGGCTACTGATGAGAATGCCCCACCAGGCCGGAGAAGGACAAATTCTGAGTCTCTCCGACTGCATTCATTAGCTGCAGAAGCCCTCGTCACAATGCCTATAAGAGCTGCAGAGTTGACAAGAGCCAACCTGGGGCACTATGGGGATATAAACCTTTTAGATCCAGATCCTAGTCAAAGGCAAGTAGATAGTACATTGGCAGCATATTCAAAAATGATGTCGCCACTTAAAAACTCTTCCGATGGACTAACTAGTCTTAACCAAAGTAGCTCCACCTTGGTAGCACTCCCAGAGGGTAGGCAGGAATTGTCAGATGGGCAGGTTAAGACAGGCATCAGCATGTCCTTACTCACTGTCATTGAAAAATTGAGAGAAAGGACAGACCAAAACGCTTCAGATGACGACATTTTGAAAGAGTTGCAGGACAACGCCCAGTGCCAACCCAACAGCGATACGAGTTTGTCCGGAAACAACGTGGTGGAATACATCCCGAATGCCGAACGACCCTACCGTTGCCGCCTGTGTCACTACGCAAGTGGCAACAAGGGCTACATCAAGCAGCACTTACGAGTCCATCGACAGAGACAGCCTTATCAGTGTCCTATCTGCGAGCACATAGCTGACAACAGCAAAGATTTGGAAAGCCACATGATCCATCACTGTAAGACAAGAATATACCAGTGCAAGCAGTGTGAAGAATCCTTCCATTATAAGGTAAGCATTGGTTCAGGAAGTCTTTAGAGGACCTTAGCATCTTAGAGTGAGAAGGGAACTTTGTAGATCTAGTCCAACCACCTCGTTTTATTGATAAGGAAACTGGGTCCCAGAAAAGTTTGATAATTTGTCCAACGGGGTCCCAACTTAATCTGTATTAAAGTTGGGACTGAAATCTAGGTCTTCTGAATTTCTGCTGTAGAATCCTTTTCCCTGCCTGCTGCCTTCTTAACAGCCTGCATGTTTTAGTGCGTATAGTTTATTGAAAGTGTTGATTTTCTGTTGCATGAGAACTACCAGGGAGTGTACAGTAGAGTCACATCATATACATATTTGACTTACATGAATTTAACTGTACATCATCATGGCAAAAAAATAAATAATCGTATTTTTCATCTTACACGGCCCCAAAATGCCAGGCATTTATTTACTTTGGCTTCTACATAGTCAATAGTGATTTGTATCATTGCAGACGGAAAATTGGGCTACCCTGGACCTATGGCTGTGTTATGGAAATAGAGCCATGTGTGTCATGTTTTATGGGCAGGGTAAAGGACTTTCAAGAGTTCTTTTGATTGTCTGATTTTCATCTTAAGTGCTGACCTTACTGAAACCAATATCCTATATGACATGCTATTTTTTTATAAAGGAAACTTGGATTCATCGAATTATTGGTTAAGAACTTTTCTTCTTCAATGGGCCAGGTGAATCTGAAAATGTTTTACAAATGTTATCCCAAGAGCTAACTAGGATGTGGACTTTTTTTCCCTTAGATTAATGAGAGTTGGGGTCTAGCTGTGGTGAAAGTTAATCAGGAATAAGAAAGTTCTGGAGTCTGAGGTTCACTGCTTCTCAGATTACACTCATGAAATTCCAAATAGCACATCCACATAGGCTTCAAAGGCTAGAAGTCTCCAGGAGCTTCTTTTGCTGCTGAGCTCTTGATTTATGGCAATGGAAGTAGAAGAGACAGGACATCCTTGGAGGAGCACTTCTAATTAGGTCTTTCATACATTTTTATATTTAAGTGAAAAATTAGGAGTCCGGTGATTACTGATTGGATTTACTTTTGTGAAGTTGCATTATTCTGAACACTGCTCGTTCCTCTCCTGGGCATGCCAGTGGTTCAGTAAACATGGACACACCATGCATAATCACCTAGAAAGCAGTGACTTCCTTTCGGAGAATATAAGAGAGGAACTGCCCTTTGCATGAGATTATGATTTGCTAATGTACTTCTTTCTATAAATTGTCAAATCTGTCAAATGATCTTTTAACAGACTTAATTTTAAAATATGGTCATGCGTATTTAAAATACAGTAGTGTTGTAGGTACTAGGCCATGAAAGCAATGAACCCATTCTTCTACAGCCTCCTAAGATTTGGACATGTATATTTACTGAAAATTACATATTTCTTTTCATTTTTCAGAGTCAATTGAGGAATCACGAGAGAGAACAGCACAGTCTTCCAGATACCTTGTCAATAGCAACTTCTAATGAGCCAAGAATTTCCAGTGATATAGCAGATGGAAAATGTGTCCAGGAAGGTATCTATGTATTTTGTTATGCAGGCTGCAGTGACTCACACATGAAGTAAAAGTGCCCTTAGTTGTCACGATTAGTTATTTTCAGGGCATGAGCCTATATTCTCCTGTGTTTGTACCATGGCCTCAAGTGAATCTGATCTCTGATTGTAAGGAAATGCCACATACTGAATGAAGCAGATGATGACTAGGTCCTAGGTGAGAAGCCATAGATAGCAAGGATTCCTCTTCAGCTGTGTAGGTAGATATTGCAGTTGAAACTTAAGAGCCTCTTCGAAGGTGATGTACCAGCAAGCCAGAAAAGCTGCAACATGGAAGCAGGCCTCCCCACCCTCTCTCAGCACCAGTTGACCTACTGAGAACAGAGCTTTTGCAGATGGTGGGCCCCTACCCCAACCTTTAACTGGGCTTCCTGCTGTGAATCTTATTCTTACCCGAGTATGACTGCCAGATTTCATCTGCATTATTTTAAAAACACACACACACAGACACACAAGATCTTTTTATGTACTAGTTAGGTAGCAGTCGACCGAGTTTCTGGTAATAGGAATATTAGAATTAAAAGATTTAATTAGAGTTCCATGAAAAGGCGGATGCCACATCCAGAGAATTAAGGATAAAGCGTACTAAGCTGTGCCGCTTTGCTTCAGCTCACTTAAATTGATAAACTTTAAATGTTTCCAGTGTGGCACATAATGTTTATGGGAGATAAAACATATTGGGGTGACTTTCCTTTTTAGATTTGCTAAGAATTAAAGTTAGAAATGGCTACAGAGTGAAATGTTTTACCATAATGTTTCATTGAATTATACCCCAGAAAGCATAACTGATTCTCGAATGTTTCTGAAAGAACTGATTTTGACACCACTGTGGCACCAAAATTCTCATGTCAAACAGATGTCATCCCCGTAAAACTCTCCAAAACAAAAGGAGTTTATGACATAGCATCTGTTTCTGCAGTAGATGGCTGAGCTAAAACAGTTTTGTTTCCTTTTTACAGAATATCCCTAAATGCCTCCTTTTATTTTAATTCATTATGTTTCCGTATCCCCTTTAAAGGAGGCATTAAAACGTTTGATATGATTGGACCATAAATCCCTAATGAAGGGATGAAGGAAATACTACTCAGTAGCACCACCTGCAGTTAGGATCAGTGATGGAGATGTCTGTTTTAGCACTGTCCTAAAAAGCAAGCATTTCAAACTGTCCAAATGACTTAACAGATTAAAATTCATAATTTTAATAAAAAGATTAAAGTGTCAGCTCAAAATTAAAATAACCACTTCAGATTTTGCAGTATGAGTGTATGTTTACTAATTTTGTGTTGCAGCATCTTTGTGGCTCATGCCTTTTTCTTAGGGTGAAATGTATGGATTTTTGAATTGCCTGCCCTGCCTCTTTTCTCCCACCTGGCTGGCTCTGTTTGCTTTTTTTCTCTCAGTACTATAGCAGTGCAGATGGCTGCATACTTAACCTGGATAGGTACTTTATTAATTCAGTATTAGATATTTTGAAATTTGGTTGTCAGGCCAAAGAATAAATTTTTAGCTCACAGAGAAAGTAATAATAATTCATGCTTTGTTAGAACTTCTTTAACCATTTAGTAAACTTTTTTTTTTTGTTTTGAGACGGAGTTTCGCTCTTGTTACCCAGGCTGGAGTGCAGTGGTGTGATCTCGGCTCACCGTAACCTCCACCTCCTGGGTTCAGGCAATTCTCCTGCCTCAGCCTCCTGAGTAGCTGGGATTACAGGCATGCGCCACCGTGCCCAGCTAATTTTTTGTGTTTTGAGTAGAGATGGGGTTCACCATGTTGACCAGGATGGTCTCAATCTCTTGACCTCATGATCCACCTGCCTCGGCCTCCCAAAGTGCTGGGATTACTAAATGAGCCACCGCGCCCAGCCTCATTTAGTAAATTTATTAAACAAGAAGAGAGATATGTGCCTCTGTGATCCCCAGTCTCTGCCATTATGATAGCACAGATACCTTAGGGCATGTTTCAGCTTGGCATTTCCTTCACCAAAAGGCATGGCCTGCCTGTCTTGAGCTAGATACTGTGTTAGGTGCTGGGAGTACGGTAAAATGTATCAATGCCCTTTAGGAACCCACCTCAGTAAAGAAGATAGAATGAGGCTGATGGGTATGTCAGCCAATACCACAGGAGCTCAAATAAAGCCGCAAGCAAAGCCATTTCGTATGGAGTTACTCCATGAAACCTAATTAAATTGTTTTTTTTATTGGAAACCTATAATTTGCCAAGCCCTGGGATTCAGTCTAAACAAAACAGGCAGATTCTTATCCTCGGGGAGTAGACAGCTTTCGTGACAGGGCAGAGATTTTACCCAGACATGCAGGTAAAGTACAGACTTTGCTAAAGGAAAAATACAGGACTTACTAAACTATGCTGTGAGGTTCTAGCATTTCCAGTTTGTAGATGAGAAAACTGAGACTTCAAGAGGCAAAATAATTTACCCATGATCATACTGGTAGAAAGTGGCAGAGCGAGGACTAAGCCCAAATGTTTGAACTTTAAATCCAACATTCTTTCCATTGGAAACAGTTGCTTGAAGTAGCACAGGCTCTCATTCTGTGCTATATTAAGTTTTTCCATCTGTCAGTTTTATTAGTTGTCATTGATCTGTAATATTTCTCACACAAAACCATTATCCAATATTTCACACTTCATTTTTTAGGGTTTTTTTAAAAAACTGTATTTGAAACAGTGCCATTTATAATCAAGTCCAAGATTTTAACCTACCAATTAAGAGCAGTACTTAGATTATAATTATGATTAGTGTGTATATTAATGCTATAGATTTATACCACGAAATTAGGACATTTTGTTCTGCCTGGCAGTAGTTATTAGCAAAAGAAAATTTTAATTTTAAGAAGTGTAAATTTAACTTAAGGATTTTCTTTGTTGGAATTTCAATGTGGGTTTTCCTTTTGTATAATACCACAAATTTTACTTTTATGCAGCGTATACAGGTGTTCTGCCTAAGCTTTCTTCCTGCCAAGAGACACAGAGTTCCTCCTGCTCTGCCTTTTTCTTGAGCTTCCATGCTTGCTCTGTTTCTGAATATAAAGCAGTCAGAGTGTGAATAGCCTGTGGACTGTATGCTGACAGACAGACAAGTACATGGAGCATTGACTGTCTTCAGGAAATCGTTTTATATGAACAAGCCACTCAACTCGTGTTGACATAAGCTTACCCCAACTTGAATTACTCAGCCCTGTTGTTGCAGAGTGAGTTTAGTAACATGGCTTCTTTTCATTGGATGGGATCCATGTTTCCTGTGTTCCAGAGAGCTGCATATTCATGTCAGTCATAACCTTTGTCCCTGTCACCTGTCAGTTAACTAGATAGAATTATACATTGCATAGCACTTAATAATTTGCGGCTGCTTTTCCTTTCATGTTGCACTGGTAGCCGACATTTAGTGGTAAACAAAGAAAATGCACTGGGTGAAAAGGCCTTAGGCTTTTTTGGGGGTGGAATGAGGTGGGGAGGGATTTCATGCTCTGTTGCCCAGTCTGGTCTCCAGCTCCTGGCCTCAAGTGATCCTCCCACCTCGGCCTCCCAGAGTGCTAGCATGAGCCACCACACCCAGCCAGGCTTTTTATCTTGAGTTTGTTATATATGCTTCATAGCTATACTTCATTATATTGGATTATAGTATTATGGCTTGTTGGTAAATCAGTGTTTCTTTAAGATGGTGTATCCAATATTGATTAGAGTAACACCTATTTAGTAATACAGATGAACAGGGTATCTCTGATTAATTTAGCTCCTACACATTCAGCCTGAAGCAAGTTCGTTAGGATTTCTTTACTGTACACGGTTATGCAGAAATCATCCCAACCTATCTGTGTTTATAGGTCATAAGATATTCAGTTTATATCTGCTGATAGTGTATATGCAGGAAAACCTATAAAACCACTTCAGACTTGTTAAAACAGCGAGAAAGCTGTGATTGAAATATTAATACAACTGTGTGGTATAAATTTTCATTTACAATGGAATATAAATGCTGTCATTTGAATCTTGTCAAAGTCTGCCACTAAAACTCTGAAATACCTTGTCTAGGAAATAAGTCTTCAGTCCAGAAACAATATAGATGTGATGTGTGTGATTATACAAGTACAACTTACGTTGGTGTCAGAAACCACAGGCGAATCCATAACTCTGATAAGCCATACAGGTAAGTGTTATGATTCTAGAATTTTAATGCTTGTATTAAAATGTTTTATAGTAAAGAAATAAAATGAAATAATTTAAAATTTATACTGCTTATTGAAACTCAGGTTAAGAATGAAGAAATTTTCACTAACTGGTTTTATTTTTCTGTTTTTTTATATATTTATTTATTTTTTGAGCTGGGGTCTTGCTGTATTGCCCAGGCTGGAGTGCACTGGTGTGATCATAGCCCATTGCAGCCTTGAACTCCTGGCCTCAAAGGATCCTCCACACTGGCCTCCCAAAGTGCTGGGATTGCAGGTGTGAGCCACTGCACCTTGCTAGTTTTATAAGTCTTGTTTGGTTTGTTAAGGAGTGCGAACTTTAAGCTTGAATCTTAGGACAGTAGGCATTTTGTCTAGTTGATACATAGGAAGTTGTCTTTATCTGTCAGTTTTATGTTTTTATTTCATATGGGTATAAATTTCATAGCAATTTTCAGTGCCTTATAGTTCATTTGAGTAATTTGGCAGTAACGTACTCAGTATTCCAGCAAAAGATCCTTAAAACTTAAAAGCAGTAAAATTTCCTATGAAAGAGTCCATTTTTCAAAATTAAGCTCGTATGTATAGAATAAGTCATTTAATTTTGTTACTTGATTTTTCCCAAAAGCAAATTCAAATATGTATTTCAGAAAATACAGGCATTCTCAGTCAATTCAGATGAGCAGATAAATAAAAATCATTCTTTCTTAGATAAACTTTGCCTCTTGAGAGTAAACTGCTTGTTGTTTATGTAGAGCCAAGGTGCAGATGTTTTGCAGAGTTTGTCCAGCTGTCACTGAACAGTTTGTTCTGTTTGCAGCCACAATGGAACATCAGGTTCCAACATCAGAGCTAACCTTGTTACTGTGACTTGATAGTGCTAGCCATCGGCATGAACTCTTTCACCCCTTGTCAAAACTTTTCAGGTTTTAACTCTCTCCCCAGATTTATAGATATGATACAAGTTAGTATCAAAGGTTATTCTGTTAATCTTATTGAATACCTGACAGACTCTCATAAAAGGTCATTGTTTAATCCCATAGTGTGGTGATCTGTGTATGATTTTCATAGCAATTTCATAGTTAATATGTGCTTAATTTTCTAACCAGCAGACTTACGTAGAATCACTCTTTAGACAGTACATCTGTTTGTAGAGTTTTTTTTTTCTTGAGATAGATTTTCATTCTTGTTCCCCATGCTGGAGTGCGATGGCACAATCTCGTCTCACTGCAAACTCTACCATCTGGTTTCAAGTGATTCTTCTGACTCAGCCTTCTGAGTAGCTGGGATTACAGGCACCCGCCATCATACCTGGCTAATTTTTGTATTTTTAGTAGAGACAGGGTTTCATCCTGTTGGCCAGGCTGGTCTCTGACTCCTGACCTCATGATCTGCCTGTAAGGCCGGTTGCCTCGCCGGGAGGTTGGACACGTCCACCTCTGCACCCAGCACCAGGCTCTGCACTTTGCACCTAGCTCTGACACATGGCTCCCCTGGAAGGCTCTCCCACTGGAAAACCCGCCCAACAACCCACTAACCAATAGCAGCCTGCCCGGTCTCAATCCCACTCCCCTGGAGTTAATCAGAGCACCCAGCTGTTGCTCGTTCCTTCTAGCCATAAAAACCCCACACCCCAGGAAGTTGGCGCGACTTCCCTGGCCCCTTTCCCTGGGACCATGGAACCCTGCCCGGGAGCTGAATAAATTGGATTTTCATTTTCTTATACTGGCCTCAGTTTCCTCATTTTAAACTCGGCAATAAACCTTACACTGCCCACCTTGGCCTCCCAGAGTGCTGGGATTACAGGCATGAACCACTGCGCCTGGCCTGTAGAGTCTGAGTCTTAAAACTCTGTGGAAGGCATCTGACCCCTCAGTACTCAGTGTCTCTATTTATTTTTTTATTTTCATTTATTATTATTTTTTTTGAGACAGAGTCTCGCTCTTTCGCCCAGGCTGGAGTGTAGTGGTATGATCTCACTTCACAGCAACCTCCACCTCCCAGGTTCAAGTGATTCTCATGCCTCAGCCTACCAAGTAGCTGGGACCACAGGCATGTGCCATGACTAGCTAACTAGAGTCAGGGTTTCACCAGGTGTTGAACTCCTGGCTTCAAGTGTCTGCCCGCCTCAGCCTCCCAAAGTGCTGAGATTACAGATATGAGCCATCATGTCCAACCAATCTGTTTTTATTTCAAATATTTTCAAAACTAGAATCCCTAAGAAATTTTTTTCACAGAGCATAATGAAGGCCATTATTAGCCATAACTCAGTGCCATAAATTGCTACATAAGGAATAATAAGTAGAACTGAGTATATATCCATTCGTGATTTACACTGGGAAATGTTTAGGAGAATGTGATGGAAACAGGGAACACTAGTTTACCTAAGAGGAGGAGGAAGCTTTGCTTTTATATTTTTGGTGTCCTTGAATTTAGGCATGCTGTGCCAGTTTCATGTGATATAGGTAACAAGAAAATAGCATTGCTCTGGGTCCAGAATTAGATTGTTCTTTCATTCATGGATAAATATTTATTGAGCAAATATTATGCTTCAGGGGCCATGCTAGGTTCTTGGACTATAGTCACAACAAAACAGACTTGGAACTTGTAGACAAGCAGTAAGCAAGTAAACCCTCAAATACTTAGAATAAATGTATTAAAAAGGTTAGTGATTCTGGTTTTGTAGAGGAACGTTTTACATCTGCTTTATTAGATCTGTCTTGCAGCTTAAAGATTCATTTTGATAGCTGTCAGTGTCTCAGGGATGTTTTCTCACGTTCTTAAAATATTCAGACTCATAGGATTTGTTGCAGTTGTCCTAGGGTCTTCCTACCAATGGGCAGCATCCTATGAGAATCCTCTTTGTGTAACATCAAAGAAGTCTCAGTCTGTTATTTTCCAAATTTATTCACACTTCACTTTGTCACTGGGTTTGGTGTGTTTACGCCTTAGAAAAAAATATCGTCATACATCCCTCTTTGTACTTATTATCAGTTTTTCTTCATATGTCTTATTTTCTAATCTCGTGGCTCTCCTTTTAACCTTCTTTAAATACTCACCATCCTTTGTCTTCATGGGATTTGTGGTCATGGAGCATTATGGATTAACGTGTTCTATGCCAGGATGTTTCAAGGACGTTCTCCTCATTGTCCTGTACCGTGTGCCTGAAGCTGAGCCAGTGAGCATAGGCTTCATAATGTCTGACTTAATCCAAGGATCACAGGAGTCTTTCTGGCTCATTTCATGTCTGCTTCACTTAGTTTCGTTACCTAGTGCACTTACGGTCAGAGTTTGGACTTGGTTTCTCAGAGTTCCTGCCATACCCTATGCATTTCTGATTCCCTACATTTCCTTATGAAACATGCTTACAAGCAGTGAATTGAATTCTTACAGAGCTAGAAGGCCTTTTTGCACAACTTCTAAACTTTGTACAAGGGCACAAAAGGTTTATTTTACTGTGGCTGTTACATCATAGGTTTTCTGTAGTGGTGAAACCTGTTTCTTTCTCATGCCTTTGCTTTTTATGCTGTCAGTCCAGTCCTTCAGTAACCCCATCTCTGTGGTCTGAGCAGTACAGCTTCATGGATCCCTGGTTCTGGGGGAAGATAGTCCTGGGGTTGAATCTGAGCTCTCTCACTTGTGGGATTTGTGACCTTGGGCAAAGTGTTTCACCTCTCTGTGCTTGGTTTTGTCATCAACAGAATGAGGATATTAAGGTTGTGAGGATGAAATGAAATACCATAGAAGGTACCAGCACAGAATAAACAGCCAGTAAGTGGTGGCTGTCTGGTAGTTACTGGACCCAGCTTTTACCTTCTCAATAATTCATTATCTAACCAAAGAAAAGTGCTAAAAGGCTATGACCTCTAAACACTAGGGAAACAAAGAATTAATTCTGTCCTAGGGTAGGCAGGCAGAGCTCGTTTTACAGGAAAGATGCAGGGCCCAGGCAGAATGCTGTCACTGCTGAGGTCCCTGTGCTATGTCTGGCTGCTTTGGAGTCAGTCTAGTGCCTTGGGAGCATCCCAGGCCTGGACCACACATCTCTTGTGCCCCACTGGTGACCTTGGGAATGTTATGCCACACTAAGTCTCTTTTCCCATATGAAACTAGGTGAATACTTCCCCACACATAAGGCTTTGTGAAGATTAAGTGAGATTATATTTATGAAGCACCCAGCATGTTACTAGGTGCATGGAAGGGGCTTGTTCCCTTTTTCTGCTCATGAAGTTGTCAGGTCATCTCAGAAACCCTGTTCTTACCCCGAAGGAAAAGAGCCATTTTCCATTCCTATGGAAGGACAAGGAAGGATTAAAATGACATCATTTCCGTCCCAGTCCCTACCACTGCAGCTATTAATAACTTTGTTTTGATTCTCTGTAAACCATACACCAATTATAGTTATACCTGACATTTCTTTTTTTTTTTTTTTCTTTTTTAAATTTTGTTTTTCCATAAGTTATTGAGGTATACAGGTGGTGGTGTTTGGTTACATGGGTAAGTTCTTAAGTGGTGATTTGTGAGAACCTGGTGCACCCATGACCTGACCAGTATATATTGCACCTTATTTGTTGTATTTTATCCCTTGTCCACCTCCCACTCTTCCCCCAAGTCCCCAAAGTCCATTGTATCATTCTTATGCCTTTGCATCCTCATAACTTAGCTCCCATGTATCAGTGAGAACATACAATGTTTGGTTTTCCATTCCTGAGTTCCTTCTCTTAGGTTAATAGTCTCTAATCTCATCCAGGTTGCTGTGAATGCTGTTAATTCATTCCTTTTTATGGCTGAGTAGTATAACGGGGGTGTGTGTGTGTGTGTGTGTGTGTGTGTGTGTATACACACACACACACACACACCCGAGTTTCTGTATCCTCTCATTGATTGATGAGCATTTGAGTGGATCCCACGATTTTGCTGTTGTGAATTGTGCTGCTGTAAACATGCATGTACAAGTATCTTTTTCAAATAATTACTTCTTTTCCTCCGGGTATATCCCCAGGAGTGGGATTGCTGGATCAAACGGTAGTTCTACTTTTAGTTCTTTAAGTACTCTCCACACTGTTTTCCACAGTGGCTGTGGTAGTTTACATTCCCCAGCAGTGTGGAGGTGTTGCCTGATCACCGCATCCACACCAACATCTACTGTTGTTTGATTCTTTGATTATGACCATTCTTACAGGAGTAAGGTATCACACTGTGATTTTGATTTGCATTTCCCTGATTATTAGTGATGTGGCATTTGATTTGCATTTCCCTCATCATTTAGTGATTTTTTTCATATGTTTGTTGGCCATTTGTATATCTCCTTTTGAGAATTGTCAGTTCATGTCCTTAGCCCACTTTTTGATGGGATTGTTTTTTTTCCTGCTGGTTTGTTTGAGTTTGTTGTAGATTCTGGATATTAGTCATTTGTCAGATGTACAAATTGTGAAGATTTTCTCCCATTATGTGGGTTGTCTGTTTACTCTGACTGTTCTTTTGCCATGCAAAAGCTCTTTAGTTTAATTAGGTACCAGCTATTTATCTTTGGTTTTATTGCAATTGCTTTTGGGTTTTTGGTCATGAAATCCTTGCCTAACCCATGTCTAGAAGGTTTTTCCAATCTTATCTTCTAGAATTTTTTTGAAATGGAGTCTCACTCTGTCGCCCAGGCTGGAGTGCAGTGGTGCGATCTCAGCTCATTGCAACTTCCACCTCGCAGGTTCAAGTAATTCCCCTGCCTCAGCCCCCTGAGTAGCTGGGATTACAGGTGCACACAACCACGCCTGGCTAATTTCTGTATTTTTAGTAGAGATGGAGTTTCACCATTTTGGTCATGCTGGTCTCAAACTTCTGATCTTGTGATCCACCCACCTCGGCCTTCCAAAGTGCCGAGATTACAGACATGAGCCACCATGCCAGGCCGTCTTGTAGAATTTTCATAGTTTCAGGTCTTAAGTTTAAGTCCTTAATCCATCTTGTGTTGATTTTTGTATAAGGTGAGAGATTATACCTGACATTTATAACATTGACCTCAAAGTTTTACTGAAAATTTTTCGTATTATTAGATGGTCCTTGGTTTAGTTGAATGTTGCAGTGCTGGACCGGCCCTGACTCACATCTCCCACTACCACTTTTGTAGAGAACAAGATGGGAGAATAAAGCATTGTCCTGAGGGAATCAGTTTCTTTCTAACCATGTGGCATGGAACCCATTTTCCCTTTTAGAAGTACAACTGTACTGTGCTTAGGTTCTGAAACTACACCGTGGCAGGGGTCAGCATGATGTCAAGGGAAGTAAATGGGATTTGGGGTAAAGTACTCCACACGCTGCCTGGCACATAGTAGGTGCTTAGTAAATGTCGACTGATAGTTGGCCACATCCCTCAGTTTTTCCCGTCTATAAAATGGATCTGATTCTATAAGTTTTTTATGTAAGTTTTATTCTTGAAAATAAATGTGTAGTGGTATTACTATGCTTTTTCTTCCTTAAATAGAATAGGTGCCCAAACAATGTTAAGTTGAAATTTTTTAATGCCCAGTCCGAAAACACCCATTTTCCCCTAATTGTTGCAAAATATACTTTTAGAGGTAGCTTTTTCATATCAAGAACCAAACAAGGTCCAGCCACTCTATTAAGAGAGTCTCTTAAGTCTCTCTCGCTCCCTCCCTCCCCCTAAATTTTTCAAATAGATTTTATAATTGATGTTAGCCAGCTCCTGAAAATTGCGTAAATCACAAAGGTACAGCTGATGAATAATCACGAATTAAACTTCTGCTTGTACCACAAACCATTATCAGCCCTTCAGCAGCACCCCTTCTTGGGTCTTCCTATCGTTAACCACCCCCCTCCCCTTTCTGATAACCACTGTATTGACTTCTAACATGATCAATCAATTTTTCCTGGTTTTGAACTTAATAAAAATGGAATTAACAGGACATATTCTACTTTATGTTTAGATTTTTTCACTCTGTGTGTGTGTGTGTGTGTGTGTGTGTGTGTGTAATTCAACACAGCACAAATGCATTTCATTGCTGTATAGCATTCTACTCTAAGACTACCACAATCTATTTATTCTGCTGTGGATAGACAGTAGGGTTATTGCAAGGTTTTCCTCCCTGATGTGAATTGATACCATTTTGAACATACTTTTACATGTTTTTAGACGCATATATGAAATGAGTCCATTTCCATTGGGTTTATACCTAGGAGTGGAATTTCTTGGTAATTGGACCTAAAATATGTTCAGCTTTGGTGGACGGTGTCAACAGTTTTCCCAAGTGGTTGTACCCATTCATATCCTCACCAGGACTTTGTGTTGTCAGTCTTTAATCTCTATCAGTTTGGAAGATGTATAGTAGTGTATTATTGTGGTTTTGTTTGTGATTTCCTTGCTAATTTATGAGGTTGAGCATCTTTGCATTTGTTTATGGGCTATTGCCTACTTTTTGGATTGTCTGATTTATTAGTTTAGCATTATTATAAGGGAATACTTGAGGCTGGGTAATTTATAAAGAAGAGGTTTATTTGCTCATGGTTCTGCAAGCTGTCCTCTGCTTCTGGTGAGGGCCTCAAGAGGCTTCCAGTCATGACAGAGGTGAAGTGGGAACAGATGTGTCACATTGTGAGACACGGAGCAAGAGAGAGGGAAGGAGGTACCAGGCTCTTGTTAACAGTCATATCTTGCCAGGCACGGTGGCTCACACCTGTAATCCCAGCACTTTGGGAGGCCGAGGTGGGTGGATCACTAGGTCAAGAGATCGAGACCATCCTCGTCAACATTGTAAAACCCCGTCTCTACTAAAAACACAAAAAAGTTAGCTGGGCACGGTGGCGCGTGCCTGTAATCCCGGCTACTCAAGAGGCTGAGGCAGGAGAATTGCCTGAACCCAGGAGGTGGAGGTTGCAGTGAGCCGAGATCGCACCATTGCACTCCAGCTTGGGTAACGAGTGAAACTCCGTCTCAAAAAAAAAAAAAACGAAAAACAGTCATATCTTGCAGTAACAGAGAAAGATCTCATTATTCATGAATGGCTACACCAAGCCATTCATAAGGGATCTGTCCCTATTACCCAGTCACCTCTCCCCAGGCTTTACCTCCAACATTGGGGATCAAATGAGGACATGAGATTTGGAAGGACAACTATCATCTGCTGTTTTCTGACTGAATTATGTATTCTTAGTAAAGGCTTTTGTGAGCATATTGCCAATGTCATCTAAACTATGGCTTGCTTTTCTATTTTCTTAATGATGTCTTTTAATGAACAGACATTTCTAGTTTAATATAGTCAAATGTATTAATCTTTTTCTTTGTGTTTAGGACTTTTGTGTCTTTATATTCTGAAACTGGTTTTAATTTTTTGAAATAGTCTGTTGAGTAAGGTAGACGAAGATACAGAAATAAGAACGTGTGCTGGGATGGCACATCAACTATGTGTGCTTAGGTATTACTGAGCCTGGTTTACTAATAGGGCACTAAAGCTAAAAAACATCTAACAGAAAGCATTCCAGAAAGGCTTTTGGCAATAGGAATGACAGTTCACAATGGAAATGGTCAGGTTGCCTCTCAGTGTGGTCAGTCATTGTATGGGATTTGTATAAATGTAAGTATATTAGAAATGATGATAATAGCTGATATTTTTGAGAAGATTGTTTGTGAGCCAGGTGGTGTGCTAAGCGTTCAATATGTGTCAGCTCAGTCCTCACAGCAGCCCTGTACTTAGGAGTCTTACTACCCCAGTTTTGTAGATGTGGAAACAGAGGCTGGGCTAGCTCAAATAAGTTTTCCCATGTCTCACAAGTGGCAGAGCTGGGGCTTGAACACTTGCTCCTAAAACTGTGCCATGCTGCCTGCCTGTGCTATGCCAGGAAGATCTCTTTATGAAGTGTACTGCTGCTGCATCCCAGCCCACCTCACATCAGCAGCAATTTCATTATGCTCAGAGATTCTGTGCGTCAGTCAGGAATTTGGAAAGGACATAGTAGAGATGGCTTGTCTCTGTCGATACAGTCTGGGGTCTCATCAGGGAAGGCTTGAAGGCTGGGGGTGACCCAGACAGCTGGGGGCTGCAGTCTCTGAAGGCTACCTCATCATAGGCTGGTGGTTGTGCTAGCTGTTGGTTGGGCCTCAGCTGGAACATATACATGATTTCCCCTCGTGGACTTTGCAGGTCTGCTAGTTCCTGAAATGAGCGTGTTAGGTAAGAAGTAGGCAAAAGCTGTGTTGCCTTTTATGTCCTAATCTTGGAAGCCCATCACTTCCACAAGAGTTACAGACTTCAGTCTTCTTTCATCTGTAGGCATCTTGAGTCTTTAACCAGTGTGTTGCCTTGAGGAAAAACTTAAGTCTTTAAAAAGCTTGAATTTGTTTAAGGAAAATAGTGAAGGAGATAGTTTCATCAGGGGAAAAAAATATATATTTTGTTTTGAAGAGATGAACTGAAAGAATTTTTCCCAATGGCATAAAGATCTATCAGGTTCATCACAAAATTTGAAGTAGCTGTTTGGTGGGGGTGGCCTTAGTTATTTCTTTAAAAGCATAGAAAATGAATGCCGTAAGAAAAGCTCTATTGTAAAATTTCTGTTCAAGTCATTGTGTATGTGTTCAAACCAGACTCAGGTCACACCGAATCTTGTAGACATCTGGCTGCTTTCTTTCATCTAAGCCCTCAAAGCAGTTGACCTAGAAACTAACCAAGTGAAGTCCCAGGCCAGGGAAGTGGGTGTTTATAAACCAGCATCCTTATCTCTGTGGGTTCTGAGACTGAGGTAACTGACTTACTAGCAGTAGGAGAAAGTCTGTAGAAAAATTCAGTCTCAGGCTTTTTAGCTGAGTTGTAAGAAGCCTTAGGTTTCTACCTTGGCTTTCTTTGGGTTGCCAAAGTAGCTTCCTTGCATTGGGAAGAAATCATTTTTTATACAAATATGGGTAAGGTTTTATTGGTTAACACAGAAATTGTGCTTCTTTGGGCATTCCAAAGCCTGGGTCCAGCATTGGCCATATTTATAGGCCACTCTAGGAGTCCAGCGGTCGCACTGTTAGGGTGTTCACTTCTTTCCCCATGTCATGTGTATGACTTGGCCTTGATAGACTTGAATAACTGAGTCCCAAATGGCTGTGTCATCAGGAGCAGCCAGCAGTTCCACCAAGGAAGCAAAGCAGAATCGTGACAGGTGTTGTGATAAATGCACTCATGCTGTGGTAGTTCTTTTGTCAGTGTGGTTTCGTTTTGGTGTAGACTTTTTTTGCCCAGTGGATAGGACAGGATGGGAAGGAGCAGTTTATCCTAAGTGGAATATTGCCGTTGCTGGTCTGTTGTTGAGGTGGTTAGAAATGATTTGTTAGACATAGTCTCTGTTTCAAAACATTTTTTTTTACATTTTTGTTTTGTTTTTTAATAAATTCTATTGTTTGTATTGGAGGTTAATAATATGATGTAATAGGATACAGATAGTAAAATGGTTACTATAGTGAAGCAAATTAGCATATCTATCATATATACTTTTTTTGTGGCAAAAGCAGCTAAAATCTACTTACTTAACAAAAATTCCTAATGCAGCGCAATTTGATTATAGTCCTCGTGCTGTGCGTTAGATTTCTAGACAAGTTCATCCTAAATACCTGCTGCTTTGTATTCTAGAATCTTTCTCTCCTTCCCCAGCCCCTCGTAACCATTCTTTCATATTCTCTCTCTCTCTCTCTCTCTCTCTCTCTGTATTTGACTTTTAAGTAAGATTGAGCAATACTTGTCTTTCTGTGTCTGGCTTATTTCACTTAGTATGAGGCCTCCAGGCCCATACATGTTGTGGCAAAAGGCAGGATCTCCTTTTTTAAGGTGGAGTGAGTGTGAGTGTGTGTGTGTGTGTGTGTGTGTGTGTGTGAGAGTGTGAGTGTGTGAGTGTGTATGCACGCATGCACGCCACATTTTCTTTACCCATTTATCCATCAGTGGACACTTAGGTTGTTTCCATACCTTGGTTTTTGTGAGGAATGCTGCACTGAGCATGGGAATACAGATACCTTCGTGAGCTGGCGATTTCATCTCCTATGCAGAAGAGGGACTTCTGCGTCATGTAGTAGTTGCATTTTTAGTTTCTTTAGGAAGCTCCATACTATTTTTCATGGCCGTACCAACCAACACCATAGTGTGATTTCCTTTTCCCTACACCCTTGCCAACATTTATTCTCTCTTTTGTCTTTGATAATAGTCATCCTAACAGGTTATCATTTCATAGTGGTTTTAATTTGTATTTCCCTGATGATTAGTGATGTTGAGTACGTTTTCATATCGCTGTTACGGTTTTTATGTCTTTGAAGAAATAATCTGTTCAGGTCCTTTGCCAGTTTTTTAAATGGGGTGATTTGTCCTTCTGCTATTGAGTTTTAAGTGTTCTTTATAAATTTTGGATATTAACCCCTCATCAGATATGTGATTTGCAAATATTTTTTCACAGTCCTTAGGTTGCCCTTTCATTTTGTTGATTGTCTCGTTTGCTGTGTCGTTTTTTACTTTGATGTTGTACGTTTATTGTGCTTGTGTAGCCTGAGCTTTTGGTGTCAGATCCAAAAAAATCATTGCCACAGCAGCGAGGTTTTTCCCTGTATCCTCTTCTAGGAATTGGGTGGTTTCTGGTATTCCATTCAGGTGTTTTATCCATTTTGAGTTGATTTTTGTGGATGGTCCAATTTAATTCTTTTGCATGTGGATATCCAGTATTTCCAGCACCATTTATGGAAGAGACTGTTCTCTCTCCATTATGTCCTCTTGGTGCCCTTGTCAAATATTGATTGACTATGTATGTTTAGATTTATTTCTGGGCCCTTTATCCTGTTCTGTGGATCTGCGTTTCTGTTTTTATGCCCTTACCATACTGTCAAAACATACTTTCTATCATTTCTCCTTTTTCTTCATGCTACATATACAGATCACAGCCTTAAAAATGGCTGTGCCCCACAGCCCAGGAACGTTCTTACCTCTGGAAAGGAAGAGAAGGCAGTCAAGGTCAGGCACACAGGGAGTCTTAAAAGGTGTATCGGTCATGTTCTGTGTCCCAGCTAGGAGTGTTCATTCTTAATTATTCTTAAGGAGTCTTAGGGGAAAATGAACTCTATCCTGAAGAATAATCTGCAGTGCATTTACATTAATGTACAATTTGTTATAGTATTGTTTATGATGTCAAAAAGATAAAAAACATTCTGGCTCTATACTACTTACTAGAGTGGTTAAATTATGATATTTTCATAGGATGGAACATTATACCCCATTGAAAATGCATAATTTTTAACTTGAGAAAATACTCATGGAACATTGTCAAAAGTAGGATTAAAAATCTATAGTATGATTCTACTTTTGCTTCAGATCTACATATGTACATTAAAAAAGACCAGGAAGCTATGCAAGTAATTTTTTAGAATTTGTCTTTATACTTGCCTATATTCCATTTTTGTTCAAGGAATATAGATTACATAATCAGAAAAGGGTTTAAATAAAGAGATAGCATTTGCTGACCAGTTAAATGGACAGGAATTGGCTCAGTAATTCAGACTAACAATCCACAAGCAAGGGGTTCTGATAGCATAGCAAACCAGATAACCCACAAGACTCCAAATGAAGAAAAGGCGTTTATTCAGCTGTCAGTTCTGCAGACCAGAAAGTTTGAGGGCCTAGCCCTGGCTTCTGGTGAGAGTTTTTATGCTGCGTCACATGGCAGAGAAGGTCAAAAAAGGGGGGAGACTAATGCGAAGAAGGGAAGAACTGAGGGGTGATCCTGGCTTCATAACACCGCACTCTCAGGAGAACTAATTCATTCTGAGGACCAGTCCAGTCTTGGAAGAGCAGGAACTAACTCACTCACCACCAAGACAACAGCACCAACATCCCATTCATGAAGGATCTCCACCCCCAAACAGAAACCTACCACAAGGCCTCATCTTCCAGTACAGCCACATTGGGGATCAAATTTCAACATTAGTTTTGATGATGACAGACCACATTCAAACTGTGGTACTGTGTCTTAGTCCATTCAGGCTGCTATAACAAAATGCCTTAGACTGGGTAATTTATGAATAACAGAAATGTGTTGCTCATGATTCTGGAGACTTCCTTCAGGAACTACATACCTCCTCATTAAATTCACTTTCACTAAGATCCTCTGGCTGCATATCCCAAATTTTCTTCAGTGGCAGCAGTATCAACATTCCTGTGGCCAACTATTTATTTGTTCTAGAATTGATTCACATTTGTGTCTAATTTTGCTTCCAGCATTAGCACTTTTTGGGTTTTTGCTGCACTTTGATTTTATTGGCCAGTTCAGCTCCTGTGACTATCGATTTTTGTAACATGTCCTGCAGGTTTAACGTTGGGAGATAAGGAGGCAGCGTAGCTACGTGTTTTGCTGTCTGGGAGTGAACTGCATAGCACAGTGACCAGTCACCAGCTTTGAAAGGCTTGCTTAGTCACTGGGCATGGTGCATCTGTGTTTACGTAGTAGACTGAAGAGCTGCCAGTGAAGTTTGTTCTCCTCAGTTACTCACAGTTCGTATTCTCATAGTAGTTAATAACTGAAATTTGAACCACACTGTCGGGGGACTGATAATGTTTAAGCCATAGTAACTGAAATTCATACAGCTCAGAACCATGCAAAGCAAGGACTACATGCATGCATGTGGGTGCGTGCATGCGCAGACACACACACGCATTCATCCATAGGCTTGTTTTTTAATATTTTTTCCATTGCTATTATAAATTGTGTTTTTTCCTTCTTGCTAGCATTTATCTAGCATTTTAATATTATTTCCATATAGGAACATTGTTGATCTGTATGGAATGTTAGTTTTGTGGCTTTATTGAGTTATTATTTGTAACAGTTTTAAATTTTAATAACAATTAGATTGTTAAAGCATATCATTAAATTATCTGCAAATCATTTTCTCATATTTCCTTTCTATTTATACCTCTTCTTTCTTCTTTTTTTTTTTTTTTGAGATAGAGTCTTGTGCTGTCACCCAGGCTGGAGTGCAGTGTGGTACAGTGGTGTGATCTCAGCCTACTGCAACCTCTGCCTCCTGGGTTCAAGAGATTCTCGGGCCTCAGCCTCCTAGGTAGCTGGGATAATAGGTGCCTGCTACCACGCATAGCTAATTATTGTATTTTTAGTAGAGACAGTGTTTCACCACGTTGGCCAGGCTGGTCTCGAACTCATGACCTCAAGTGATCTGCCCACCTCAGCCTCCCAAAGTGCTGGGATTACAGGCATGAGCCACCAACCTGGCCTATACCTCTTCTTTCTTTCTCTTGTCTGATTATCCTAGCTGGTACCTCTGAAATACTGCATAATAGTGGGGATAAGTAAATGCCCTTGTTCTGTTCTTGAGCTTAATGGAAATGCTTCTGGTGTTTCCTAATTAAGCTTGATACTAGTTTTGGAGTTGAGAACGTTGTATTTTTATGATATTGAAGAATTATCCATCTACCCTATTTTGTAGAGAAGTTTTATTAAGAATGTATATTGGGTTAGGTGTTGTTGGTTTGATTTAAGTTCCTCCTGAGTATGGCAATAGGAAATACCCAGCAATACCCATGGTATATACTTGAAAAAAAAAAAATGAAATCTGACCTTGAATCTAATGAAACCTGTAGATCATTGGTTCCGAACTAAGGGTGCTTTTGCCCCCTCAGAGGACATTTGGCCATTTGACAACGTCTGGAGACATTACTGTGTTTGTCACAACTGAGTCGGAGAGAGTGCTACTGGCATTTAGTGAGTAGAGGCCAGGGATGCTGTTGGACAACCTGCAGTGCCTCAGACAAGCCCCCACAGTGAAGAATTGCCCCAAATGTCAAGAGTGCAGAGGCCAAGAAACTCTTTTCTAGATCTCCCACTTCACAAGAAACATGAAGGACATAGGGACATGATAAACTACATCACCAGAAAGTCCTCTGTGTAGTCCATGCTGTGAGAGATTCTGCAAGGCAGATGGCCTGGTATCTTCAACAGATAAATGCATGATGGGCGACGGGAAAGAAAGAAGAAATATTGTAGATTAAAAGAGACTTAAGAGACTTAGCGACCAAATATGAAATGTACATCTCATTTGGATTCTAATTTGAGTAAGACATGTCTGCAAAACTCAAGCAAGTTTAAGTTAGGAGAATACATGAAACAAGACTGGCAAGATGCCAACAATCAGTTATTGAAACTGGATGGTACAGATTCATCACATTTTTATTTATAATTTTGTCTTTGTTTAACGACTTCCATAATCAGAAATTTTAAAATGAATATTGATTTTTTTTTAGATGTAGTCGCAGCAACACCAATAAAAATATGCCTTTTTTCTTTCGATCCTTTGAAATGGTGACTCATAATAATGACTCTCCTAATACTGAACTGTCTGTATTCCTAGAATAAGCCTCTCTTAAAAGAATGAGCACATGCTGGTGCCCAATTTAGGTTTATAGAGTGTGTGCTCAAAAGCTTTAAGTGCCTAAAATGTTTATACAAAGATGATTATCAATAGTCAGAATTATATTTTCGGTATAAACAATAGAGAATTCAGTGGAATTCCACTAATTCCAACCAATGTGAAATGCTAGGCAGTCTTTAAATATTTTATTATAGTCATTTAATAGAAAGGTTAAATTATATCAACAGTAGACTTCCATGATTCCAATTTTATAAAAATAATATCTGTATTTTTAAATACTGGAAAACAAACATCAAAATAATAATAATGGTTATACCTAGTGATAAGGCTGTGATTGATTTTTTGTTTTGTTTTTTTCCCTGTATATTTCTAATTTTCTGTAGTAAATTTTTGAAATCAGGAAAAAAGTTATTTACAAAATTAAAGCATTTCACCTATCACCCAAGTCTTGGTTTCTGATACCTTTCTCTAATTAAAATAACTAGAGAAATTATCACTCTAGTCTAGGACTGGGGTGGGGAATATGCAGGGTGATCCTGGAGGGACTCATAGGGCTGGCAAGTAAAGAAGTGCTCAAGAAATGAAACTTGGGGTGTGGCAGCAGGACATGGGAGCCCACCACAGAGGCCCGGGGGGAAGGCCAGGAGAGTTTGAGCAACAAAATAAATAGTGCAGTGCAGAATTATATCCCAAAGTATAAAATACCCATGTGTCCACACTGATATACATAAACCGTTGAATAAACAGGTGGGTGGGAATAGACACAGCCTGGGCAGAAGAATTCCCTGTAATTGACGTAGATGCCCCTCCGTCGAGGAGGCAGGTGGTCATTCCAGCTCTTAAGTGTGAGCTGCATGCAGTGACTCCCTTCCCAGTTGTACACTATGGAAACAGGGTTGAGAAAGAGGAGCTTGACCATGGAGAAACCTGACTGCAGCCAGGTGAGGAGGGTCAGGGCGAATCCTCCTGAGACTGGGATGTGGGGAGGACAGTGCTTTTCCTCTGTGGCCTTTCTCCCAAGAACCCATCAGCTCAGTCTAACTGCAGACAGCCCCAACTTGAGGGGTATTTTACAAAATATCTGACCCATATTCCTCAGATTTGTCAAGCGCATTAAAAACAAGGCAAGTTGTCTGGACTTGGTGGCTCAACGCCTGTAATCCCAGCAGTTTGGGAGGCCGAGGTGAGCAGATCACCTGAGGTCAGGAGTTCCATACCAGCCTGGCCAACATGGTGAAACCCCGTATCTATTGAAAACACAAAAATTAGCCAGGCATGGTGGCGCACACCTATAATCCCAGCTACTCAGGAGGCTGAGGCAGGAGAATCGCTTGAACCTGGGCGGTGGAAGTTGCAGTGAGACTTTACCAGTGCACTCCAACTGAGCACCAGAGTGAAACTGTTTCAAAAAAACAAGCCAAGTAGGAGAAACAGTTGCAGTCTAGAGGATCCTAAGGAGAAGTGAGGACTAAAAGACATGGGGTGTCCTGGATGGGTTTGTGGAACAGAAACAGGACGTTAAGTACCAACCAGGGAAATCCAGATAAAGTGTGGACTTCAGTTCATAATGAGGGAAGGAACATTGGCTCCTGAGCTGTGGCAGATGTACCCCAGGAATGTAAAGGGAGATAACTTTTCTGTCTTATCTGTAACTACATCTGTAACTATGCTTAAACTAGAATTTTTTTTTTAAGGAAAACAGTAAACAACAGTTCATCACTCTTATTTTTAAAAGGTTGGAATAATATTAGAGATGTTCTATAGGATAAATTTGTAATTTCTGGTGTTTACTTTCTGACCCAGTTTTCTCTGAAGTATGAAATTCTTGTTGCATAAGCCTGACTTGTCACTGGGGGATCATTCCGGATAAAGAATTTTCTGGTGAGGACTCAGGACCACAGTCTGATTATAAGTGAGGAGGCGAGTGTCTAAAAAGCTAGCATTTCGTGTCTGTTTCCCCTTTGCATAACAAAAATTAACATATGAAAGCCCGACATATGTAAAGGCACCTTGGTGGAGGCACTAGGTGGAAGGGAGTGGACATCTCTTGCGTGGCATCAAGCTGGGTGCCCAGCCACCATAGTGGAGGGCAGTTGCCCTTTTCGAGCAACTGTTCCAGAAACATTTGAGTAGAGGACTGTAACTATACCACACTACACACCACCATCATGTGACCAGTACAGTCACAGATGCAGACACTTGAGTTTAACTGCTTGGGGGTGGAGAAGTTGCCAGCTGCCCACCCTCTGATAAAGGTGTTAGTGAAAATACTATAGATTTATTGAGGTTTCTCAGAAAATTGCTGCATCTAAGATACAAATGGGCAAAATAAAATGAATTAAGGTTAGTTGTTTTGTAGTTAATCAAGAATGAAACGTAGTGATTGTTTTATCATGCCAGCTGTAATAAAGTCTTAAGGAGAATACAGGCTATAAAAGCTTAAAGAAAATAGGGAAGCAAATTTTTAAATATTTAAATAATGAAACATCAAATATTTTACCACATTTTGAAGAAATAAAACATTGTAAATATAGCTAAAGTCTCACCTTCTTACTTCACCCCGTCTTCCTGAGAGGCAACCCATTGTCTTGATAGCGATGTGTATCACTTCAGGCATTCGTGAATAACTTTTCTATGTACATAACATATATGTGTGCATATATACATATATATGGATGTGTTAAGCAATACATACTGTCGGTTTTGGTGTTTTAACAATTTATTTAAATTATGTACCTAACAGATCTTTTTATTTTTCTTTTCACTGATCGTTATTGACATTTGTTCCTGGTGCTAAGTGTAGATCTCGTGGGGTTTTTTTTGTGTGATTTTTGTTGTTGTTGTTGTTGTTGTTGTTGTTTCCACTTTATAACATTCTGCTATATGAACATAAACCAATTTGTTTCCATATCCTTGTGGAAAAATAGTGGCTGTGGTTTGTATCCTTTTTTGCGGTTCATGGCTTGGATGATTCTTGTATGTGTGTCCTTGTGGACACCAGATTTGTGGGGCTACAGGCTTGTGCCACTTCAGCCTTAATAGATACTGCCAGATTGCTCTTCAGAGTGCCATACATACAATTTGTACATTTCCATTTTTCCACATCTGTGAAAAATCTTACCAGATTTATCAGATTCCACATCTTTTCAGATTTACTTATCTCTGCCACTCTGACGGGTGTGATACATTTCCCTGATTGTTAGTGAGATTGAACAGCTTTTCATATAGTTGAATTTATTAGAAATTCTATCAAGAATTGCCTATTTAGGCTGGGTATGGTAGCTCATGACTGTAATTGTAGCACTGTGGGAGTATGAGCTCCAGGAAGTCAAGGCTGCAGTGAGCTATGATCACACCGCTGCAGTGAGCTATGATCGCACCACTGCACTCCAGCCTGAGCAACAGAGCAAGGCCCTGTCTAAAAAAAAAAAAAAACTGCCTATGTATTGCCTGTAAGTGGGCTGCTGTTTCTTGAGATCAGAGATCCTTGGCCTTGGACCTGATTCCTCAGGGTGTGTAATAAAAAAATACTCCTGCATGCTATCAAAAAGTTAAATTGGAGGTGGGCAGAATAACAGTTTAGTCTCTGCCCGTATTTAATTGCTTTGTTTACTCCTATGCCGTTTGATTTTCTTTGTGCCTCGTTATTGCTGACTGTGTCTCTTACTGGTGTAGGAAGGAGTTCATTTAAGTTACCTGATTTGTTAGGTTTGTAATTAAGTATTTATCAAAAATGTCTTTGGAAAAGTGCATTTGCAATTTCCTAAAAAGATGACAGTTTTACAATACAGCCCAGCAATTATGCTGCTAGGTATTTGCCCAAACGATGACAGCTTTTATCCTTACAAAAACCTGTGCTTGCTGGGAAGCTGAGGCAGGAGGATTGCTCGAGTCCAGGAGTTTGAGACTGCAGTGAGCTATGGTCATGCCACTGCACTCCAGCCTGGGCGACAGAGTGTAAGACCCAGTCTCAAAAACAAAGCAAAACAACTTTCCACATCAGTGTTCATATCAGCAATTATTCGTAATTGCACAAAACTGGAAGCAACCAAGATACTGTTCAGCAGGTGAGTGAACAAACAATGATATGTCCACACAATGGAATATTGCTCAGTGATAAGACTGATCAAGCCCTGAAAGACATGGAAAAACTGTACATGCATATTGCTATTATTCCAATTATGTGATGTTCTGGGAAAGGCAAAACTATAGTCAATAGAAACATCAATGGTTGCCAGGGATTCAGGGCAGGAAGGAAGGATAAAAAGCTGAAGGACAGGGCATTTTCAGGGCAGTGAAACTATTCATGTGACACTGGAATGGCGGACCTTTGTCAAAACACAGAATTGGCTGGGCATGGTGGTGTGTGCCTGTAATCCCAGCACTCTGGGAGCCGGGTGGATCACTTGAGACCAGGAGTTTGAGACCAGCCTAGTCAACATGGTGAAACCCCATCTCTACCAAAAATACAAACATTAGTCCGGCGTGGTAGTGCATGCCTTTAATCCCAGCTACTTAGAGGGCTGAGGCACAAGAATAACTTGAACCCAGGAGGCAGAGGTTGCAGTGAAACAAGAACACGGCAAAGCAAGACTGCACTCCAGCCTGGGCAACAGAGCAAGACCCTGTCTCAAAAAACAGAATCGTACAACACAATAATGAACCCTAATGTAAACTATGGACTTTCATTAATAAAAAAGTATCAGTATAGCTTCATCATTTATAACAAGTAGAGTACACCAGTGTTAATAATGGGAGGAACTGGGTACAGGGGAAGAGGAGGCATATGAGGACTCAGTACTATCTGACCAGTTTTTTCTGTAAACCTAAAGCCATCTAAAAACTAAAGGCTATTAATTTTTCTAAAAATCCTTCTTTGTTAAATTCAGATTTTACCAAGTGTACCCAGCTATATGGAACAATTATGTTTTTTAATAGAAACATTTTAAGACTATTGTTTTATTTATGAAATCTAAATTGTTGAAGGTTTTTCAAGACAACTGCTTCCGTTTTTTGGGAGTCTATAAAGAGTGCAGAGTTCATGTTGAAAGTCATTTCATTTCTTTTTGCTTTCTCGGTTAAGCAGTAGAGTGGTATAAGGTATTAATTTTGTAATTTTTATGTGATTAAATAATTTAGAGCAAAGATTTTGCATATTACTGTATCAGAAATCTTTCCAAATATTGCAATACTTAAAATAATCTGGAATGCCTGTCTTGATTCTTACTAATTCTTTATAACATAAAACACCTTCTTTCATTGATTCTAGGACATCCATTCTGAAATCAGTGTACCTCTTAGAATCAGTAACATCTTAGATTCAGTGCAATATGATACATATAATAAGGGTTCAGAAGAAGGGATATAATAATTGTTACAGAATCATGAGAATTTTTCAGCGATGTTATGGGACCGTTCTGATTTTCCCTGTGCCTGCCTGTCTTTCAGATGCTCTCTGTGTGGGTATGTGTGTAGCCATCCTCCTTCTTTGAAGTCTCATATGTGGAAACATGCGAGTGACCAAAATTATAACTACGAACAAGTAAATAAGGCTATTAACGACGCTATTTCACAAAGTGGCAGGTAATTCATCTACCACCTCCCTTTATTGCTATGTGTAAATTAAAGCCAGGATTAAATCTGCTAGTCCTACATTATAGCCTCCTCATTGTGTGGTGTGTTTGTTTTGTTTTTAAGAGTTCTAGGGAAATCCCCTGGAAAGACTCAATTAAAGAACAGTGAAGAGAGCACAGATCCCATCACTGGAAGTTCAGAAAATGCATTGTCATCTTCAGAACTGATTTCCCAGACTCCCAGTGAAGTTCTGGGTTCCAACGAGAATGAGAAACTGAGCCCTACAAGTAATACCTCATATAGTTTAGAAAAAATCTCCAGTCTGGCCCCTCCTGGTATGGAGTACTGTGTTTTACTATTCTGCTGTTGTATTTGTGGTTTTGAATCAACCAGCAAAGAAAACCTCTTGGATCATATGAAAGAGCATGAGGGTGAAATTGTGAACATCATCCTGAATAAGGACCACAACGCAGCTCTAAATACAAATTAGATGGAATAATGACTCGAACAGGAAAGCAGAAGAGGATTCCTTCACCAGTTTCATCTTTGCGCTTCAAACAACCTAGCCACAGAAGAAATCGTTGATGTGATTTTTGAGGAAGTGACAGCTGTGACTTTGGAACCAAACCTGTAATAAAAGGAATTCCAAATGGACGAGCAGTAATGATATTTAAGTATTTTGAGTGAGGGGGAGTGGGTCGAAGAGGAAGCAGAGGTATAATACAATATTAACCCTTTTTACCCCTTCTTAGTGTTGAGTGTATTTATTAATAAAAGCTTATATAGTATAGAAATGCAAGCAAAAGAGTTAAGCAAGAGCTTTTCAGGAACTATTCTAAAAGTCATAAAGTGTCACAGTCTTAAGCAGAACTTAGTTTTCTTCTCACTTCTGACATGCAGACTCCAGTGAGAAATGGGAGACAGTTCTGGGAGGGGTTTTTTTCAGTGTCACCAACAAAGTCAACAATGAAACATAATTAGAGGGCTTTGAAATGATCTACTGAAATCCCTAAATTGGTAGAAATTTACTTAATCTAGGATATGTTCCTTTACTCCTTACTAAAGAAAGAAAAGCAGACAGACCTCTAAATTCAAAACTAGATTGTAAATAGGCATTTAAGAAGTAAAGTATTGTCTTAAACTTACTGTGACTTTTTGCGGGCAAATGAGGAAACAGGTGAATTCCCACCAGACTCAAACCAGATCTCAATTTATAGTAATGCTAAATTGTCTTGAGTGTTCTCAGAGGCTCTTTTCAGTGTCTGTCAGAACTTTGCATACTTTCTCAGTAGTACATAGACCTTCTAATACTCTCTGGTAAATGAGACCATGCTTGTTATCTGAAAGTGTGTGAAACAATGTATGAAAATTTACATTTAATCATTGGATATTGGAAATAGTTTGAACTATTTCCAAAAATCCCTTAAGGGATGAGGGGTGAAATTTAGAAGCTTCTGAAAATAAGTACTGCTGTGTTGAGCTTTTCCTTCCTGGGATATATTAATTTACTTATATTTAGCAGAAGTGGAATATATCCAAATGTGACTAAAATATAGCAAAAATTCAGGTTTGTAAAAATTTTAATAACAGCATTTGGCAAGTCTATAGGATTCCTCCTATCTGGAAAATTCTTATTTTGTTAGAGTGTGATCGGACATACGGAAAACCAATGCAAAGTGCTTTAGCATTAAAACTCACCATCAAATAGATGTAGTCTTACTAATTACACATTTTATATTTTAATTATTTCCAAGAGTGAAGAAAACAGGGTGTTTTTGTTTTTGTAGTTCTGATTACTTATTTATGCATTGTTTTGAAAGTAAATTCTGCTTACAGGTGAAAAGGCCGGTGCACTCTTCTGTGCACCATCCTCACGGTGCTATTTCCGAATATCTGAATATTGATTTCTAACACCTGAGACGAGGCTGTGACCGATCAGCTTTGAACACTGAAAACAGGTTTTCGAATGGGATACTCTGTAGGCATGTTTTAGGGAAGAATTCTGTTCCTAAAGTCCAGGTATGATTGGATTAATATGTAAGTGGGGCCAGGCATCTTGAAACATTGTCTGATTTGTTGGGTTTTTTTTTTTTTTTCTCATCTCATTTTGGTGATATTTAAACAAACATAAATGATTGTAGCTTTGCAGCTTTTTTATTTAGATAGCTTTAATTTATTTATGAAAGTTAATCCATTTCTGGTATGTGGTTTTTAAAAATATGAAATGGATTTATATATACTAAATTATATTCCCCAAATCCACTGTATGTGGACTTATATTCATTTTCTCCTTTTTCAGAATTGAAACATTTTAATTTTAAATTCAAATAAAACATTTAAAATAGTTCCATTATTATTACTGTTGCCACTCATTGTAAGTCAGTTTTATCATTGCTGGTACAATGACTCAGTATTTTGTTATAAAAATCTGTTATTCTGAAATTAACAACCTTAGAAGAATTTTGTTTTATAAAATTTCCTTGGCTTTAGTTTTGTATAATATTTGGAAAATATTAATACTGAAAAGAATCCCCAAAATTTCAATGACGTAAATTTTTAAATTACTTTATTTCTTTAAACTAATTGCATTGATTGTTACTTAGATTTTCCACTTGGAATCATGGATTTAAAATTTCCCCACCTCATGGGGAAAAATAACCCAGAAGTTCAGAGCCTTTCAAGTTTCATCTGATTCTGGCCTTAGAATCGTCCTTTAAAGCACTGTCCTGGCCAATAAGAGAAAGCGTGTATCAAGGTTCTGTACATTCCCATTAACATTCTGTGGCAAGCCTTAAGTTAACAATGTGTCTACTAAGAATAATTGAGTTTTCTAAAAGTAATAATGAAGATTATGCAATTATAACTGTAAAAGAGATAGCTATTAAAATAATCAGTAGTAGCCTGGGCATCACACCTGTAAATCACAACACTTTAGAAGGCCAAGGCTGGAGCACTGCTTGAGTCCAGAAGTTTTAAGACCAGCCTGGGCAGGCCATGCATGGTGGCTCACGTCTGTAATCCCAGTACTTTGGGAGGCCAAGGTGGGTGGATTCCGGTCAGGAGTTCAGGACCAGCCTGGCCAACGTGGTGAAACCTCGTTTCTACTAAAAAATACAAAAATTAGCTGGGCGTGTTCGCAGGCACCTGTAATCCCACCTACTCAGGAGGCTGAGACAGGAGAATTGCTTGAACCTGGGAGGTGGAGGTTGCAGTGAGCCGAGATCACACCATTGCACTACAGCCTGGGCCACAAGAGCGAAACTCTGTCTCAAACAAACAAGAAAAAAGACCAGCCTAGGCAACATGGGGAGACCCCATCTCTACAAGAAATCAAAAATTAGCCAGGCATTGGTGACACGTGCCTGTAGTCCCAGCTACTTGGGAGGTTAAGGTGGGAGGATCACTTGAGCCTGGGAGGTGGAAGCTTGCAGTGAGCCGTAATAGCACCATTGCACTCAAATCAGGGTGACAGAATGAGGTCCTGTTTCCAAAAAAAAAAAAAATTCAATAAGAATTACTTCATAGGAATAACATTTATTGGTATTAGACACCTTATTAGACAAAGCTGATAGTATTTGTTTTCTGCTCTGAACACTTAGATGTGACAGTGAAAATAGCTTTGAAAAGAAACTGTATATGACAAAGGTGGGGAGGGGGAAGATGATGCATTCTGATCATTATAAAGAATACTTTTCAGGGCTCTATCATTTTCTCCCTTTCTCTAATCATCCAGAATACGGTAGGTGTCCCAGTGTTCCAACAGTATCACGCTAATATTCTATGTGATTGGTAGTCCAAGTTCGTTGGCCAGATAGTGCAATGTCGTGACACCGACCCAAGCCTTTGCTCTGGATCTTTCTTCCTGTTGAAGGTGGCTGCTGGTGGCTTCGTAATTATTTTCTGATTTTTTTCTCACAAAGCAAATGGTGGGCATCCATGTTTACATTGCACCTTTCCGTGCTGTAATTGGCTTGACAAAGGCAAGCAGGCTTTTCTGTTGAGACTTACTGTATTTTTAGTTTTCATAGACACTTATTTAATCTTTTTAAATTGTACAGCAAGGTGCTCTAAGTAATATTCGATAAAATATATTTAATAGAAATGTGTGTTTGATATTCACGGACATGAATACATGTATTTTTTTAAGAAATAAGTATTGTGTAACACTATGGCATTGCTTCTATAGCCAAAGTATAAAAATTTCTGGAATACTGACATGTAAAGACTACAGTTAATTCTGACACTGTATCTTATTAAAATAGGATGATTTGCATTTTGTAAAATTATCCTGCACATTGAGCTGCATGCCTTAAAGCTGAAACTCTAGGATTGTGTTCATGGTAGAACAGTTCATCTGTTCAGAACAGTGAGGCAAGGTCTGTAGTGCTTCTTTAACTACCTTTGGAAATACTGTACAATGTTAGAATAATTTATTTTGCTTTACAGGAGTTTGTCATGTATTGACTTTAATATTGTATTTTGGTAATAAATTTTTTGTTAAAAAAATTGCCTCTAACTTTTATTAACCACAAGTTGTGTCCATTCTTTTCCTGGAAATGATGACTTTATTGCTTAGAAAGTCGCATTTAAATAATTAAAAGCTTCCCAAGGATTAAACGAAGGCTGTCTTGATATCTGTTGCTGACTAGCATTAGATTAGACGAAGATAAATTGAAAAGGCATTTAGCTTTTTAAGTCATTTTAAAAATTCAGCATAATTTCAAAGGTTTTTTCCTTGCTAACCAGTTCAGTTTCTCTTCCAAATGTGACACGCTTATATGCTTTCAATTCTTGATGTAGTCAGAGTGCTAAAGACTAGTTCTGCTATTGACAATTAGCATTCTTTAGTGAAGGCCAAAAACTACAGTGATGTGTTCACACCTTGATAATTTTGTAGTCTATACAGATAGCTGTTGATGTCACATCTGTTGCACTGACAATTGAGGCTAACATCATCTGACTGTATTGTGGGTCTGGTTATCAATTTGTGCCCTAGGATCCTGGGGCACTTCAGTTGAAAGTGACCAAGGCCAAAATATTTCATCCCATGCTTCCCAGGGACACATTAATCATATCCCCTGTCTTTCAAGAACCCAATCTGAAATGTGTCACTAACCTCCAAATTAGAGAAATCCTAGCATGGAAGCTCTAGAACATACGGTCTAGTGTGGTAGCCACTATAATATGCTCTAAGTGTAAAATACATAGCAGTTACAAAGACTTAATACAAAAAGGAATTGTATTAATAGTTTTTTTTATATCGATTACATGTTGAAATTAGTTTTACTTGTTTTTTTAATGTATCTACCAGACCATTTTAATTGACATGTGGCTTACATTGTTGTTGTTGTTGTTTTTTTTTGAGATGGAGTTTTACTCTTGTTGACCAGGCTGGAGTGCAATGGCATGATCTTAGCTCACTGCAGCCTCCAACTCCCAGTTTCAAGAGATTCTGCTGCCTCAACCTCCCGAGTAGCTGAGATTACAGGCATGTGCCACCATGCCAGGCTAATTTTATATTTTTAGTAGAGACAGGGTTTCTCCATGTTAGTCAGGCTAGTCTCGAACGCCCAACCTCAGGTAATCCGCTGGCCTCGTCCTCCCAAAGTACTCAGATTACAGGCGTGAGCCACCGAGCCCACCCTACAATGTATTTCTACTGGACAGCACTGGCACAGAAGAGAGATTAGCAAACTAAGGCCCTCTCTTCAAAGCCAGCCTGCCACCCGTTTTGGCAAATAAACTTTATTAGCACACAGCCAAGCCCGTGTGTATACATTTCATGTATGGCTGTTTTCAAGGGACAACAGCAGTGCTGAGTAATTGCGACAGAGATTGTATGGCCCACAAAGCCTGATTTACCACCTATTTGATAGAAAACATTTGCTGACTAGACCTCTGAACTAGAACCACGATATAATTTGTGATCTAGAGCTACCAGAAAGCAAACGGCTTTTTACAAAGAAAGCTTTTTATAGTAGTGCTTTATAACTAAAGTAGTTTGTTTCTTCCTTTGTAATTTTTATAGTCTACCTGTCTACAGATCTTAGCCATATTTTATGACTTTAACCTATTTCATCTCTGATATTTAAAACCAAACACAATTTGTTTAAAATAGCAATGCATAATTAAATAATAAGTCAAAATGCAGCTATAAAGTCTCATTTGTCTCCTGACAACTTTACGATGTCAATGTTGGCCCCACGGCTTCACCCTTTCAGTACTGTGGGACTATAGCACACGGCCTGCAAGTGTAACCGTGGTGCAAGGTAACCCCAGTGACTAATCCACTCGGCTGGGGTGACAATTGACTTGAATAATCCCGGATATAAAGAAAAGAGTCTTCAATGCGCCTCTTTATCATGAATAGCATGTGCGACTCCAAAGCGAACTTCAAAGGTAGGGAGGAGGTGGTAGTTGGCTTTGGTTTAGAGCTGTTGATTAAACTGGCAGAGCTAAGAAAAAATTCATACTCCTCTACATAGATTTCTTCCAAGTCAATCAGCGAAGATGGGAAATGAGAACGTTTTTGGCCCTGTAAATTCATAGAGAAGTTTCTGATTGGTGCCATACGATAGACTGACTTAGGTAGTGTGTTTTGGTCTATATCTCAGAATCCAAATCAGCAGAGCATAAGATGCTGAAACCGTTTTCAAAGGCCTACGTATCTGTGCAGCACAATCCAGTTTGCATGCTGTGTTAGAAAACTATAGACCTCGTTTTTCTAGTGGCACATTAATAACTATACTGTTCTTAGTTTTATTTGAACTAAGAAGTGTTTATAAGATTATGACAGCTTTAGTTTCTTTAATCTCCTGATTTTTTTTCCAATAATGGGTAATTAGTTTAAATTGTTTGCCTTACCAAAGTAGATTATGTAGGTAAGAAGGTTTTCCTTTGAATTAAAAAGTTTAATATCGGGCATCTAATATAAATTATTACTGCCATATAACAGAATCATGTCACATGTTGGTGGCTTTTTGCTCCTTAACCAGATTTACACCAGTTGTGTTACTTAATCCAGATAGAAAAGGTGCCATTTTGTAATAATTTGTAAAAATGCATATAAAACAGACACTTCTAGGTAAATGGGGTGTTTGTTTTAAAATGATTCTACCTCTTAGGTAGATGTAAAAAAACAACTTAAAAAATTTTTTTTCCACCGGACACAGTGGCTCACACCTGTAATCCCAGCTGTAATCCCAATTTTGGGAGGCTGAGGCAGGCAGATGGCTTAGGTCAAGAGTTCGAGACCAGCCTGGCCAACATGGTGAAACCACATCTCTTAAAGTACAAAAATTAGCCAGCTGTAGTGGCACACACTTGTAATCCCAGCTACACGGGAGGCTGAGCCTGGAGGATCACTTGAACCTGGGAGGCAGAGGTTGCAGTGAGCCAAGATCACGCTACTGCACTCCAACCTGGGTGACAGAGTGAAACTGTCTCAATAATAATAAATAATTACACAAATCAGAAAATCATGAATCCTCAGCCATGAGCTCAGACCCGGCTATTTCACCTTGCGGATTTCTCAGCTTGGTACTTTGTTAAAAGGAAAAACAAAAAGAATATTTATAATTACCCATGTTATTGCCATGGATTGATCCGTAATAAGTATCGTTTTAAAATGAGAAAGTATATTATCTTAAATGTATACACAGTGGAAAGCTGGACCTGAACAGACCCTCAATAAAATAAAACATTCATTTTTCAGGACTTGTATTAGCACCTACTAGTGCTATTTAAAGGCTTATTGTCACTACTATGCACATCTCCAATTTTTTTTCTACTTGTCATCTTATTAATTTTAGTATCCATATTTTAGAAATAGTGTGGCTGTGTTTTACTGAAATAGGCACGTCAATCCACATCTTGTTCTTTTTGTTTATATCTGCAGTCCCATTTAAATTCAGTATTTCCAACCACAAACGGTGTTAGAAAATTCTATTTCAGGCTCATGAGAAAAAGTACGGCAGGATATAGTTCAAAGCTTGAGCTGTATTTATTTCTGTTCCTCTAGAGCTAGCATTCCACAAAAAATAGTTATGCTGAAATAAACAGTGGTAGGAAACCAGCAGTTTCACGGCTATCTGCATTTCTAAAGCCCTTCGCCACATGAAGCCTGAGAACACAGTTGGTGCAGCAGTTCCTCCCTGGAATGATGATACTGGAGTCCATCACAGTTCCACCACAAAGGTGAAAAACTCTAACATGAGGCTCTTCAGCATTTGGGACCACCTGGAGCAACCCTGGCTCAGCCTGCAAATGCAGACAAAGGCTCCAGTATACTGTCTGAGTGGGTTTTTTTTAAAATTTTTAAGTTCCAGGGTACATGTGCAAGTTTGTTGCATAGGTAAACATGTGCCATGGTGGTTTGCTGTACCTATCAACCCATCACCTAGGTATTGAGCCCAGCATGCATTAGCTATTTATCCTGGTGCTCCCTCTCCCCTCACTCCGCCCCAAGACAGGCCCCAGTGTGTGTTGTTCCCCTCCCGGTGTCTGTGTTCTCATTGTTCAGCTCCCACTTATAAGTGAGAACATGTGTTTGGTTTTCTGTGCCTGCATTAGTTTCCTGAGGATAATGGCTTCCAGCTCCATCCATGTCCCTGCAAAAGACATGATCTCATTCCTTTTTATTTCTGCATAGTATTCCATGGTGTGTCTGTACCACATTTTCTTTACCAGTCTATCACTGATGGACATTTGGGTTGATTCCATGTCTCTGCTATTGTGAATAGTGCTGCAGCGAATATAGGCATGCATGTATCTTCTTAACAGAATGACTGATCTACCACTGGGTATATACCCAATAATGGAACTGCTGCATCAAATGGTATTTCTGGTTGTAGATCTTTGAGGAATTGCCAGGCGTGGTGGCACTTGTAATGCCAGCTACTCAGAAGGCTGAGCCAAGAGAATCACTTGAACCCAGGAGGTGGAGGTTGCAGTGAGATACCAAGTGCAATGGTGAGATACCAAGACCTCGAGCACTCCAGCCTGAGCAACAAGAGCTAAACTCCCCCATCTCAAAAAATAAAAATGAAAAAGGTATACCTGCAAACCAGTCCAGATGCTAGCCTCTTCACGTCAGATGCCATCCTGCAGGCCCAGGGAATAGCTTTCTACTTCAGTCCAGTGGCCTTGTGATCAGGTAGAAAAACAGCAAAAGTGGCAAAAAATAAAACCAAATCAGCACTCATCTTTAACCATAATCCGTGGATGAAATTTACTGTTGAAAGATGAAGTGGAACAAGGCACGGTGTGGTGGCTCATGCCTGTAATTCCAGCACTTTGGGAGGACAAGGCAGGTGGATCATTTGAGGTCAGGAGTTTGAGACCAGTCTGGCTGGCGTGAAACCCCATCCCTACTAAAAATATAAAAATTAGCCAGGCATGGTGGTGGGCGCCTGTAATCCCAGCTACTTGGGAGACAGAGGCAGGAGAATTGCTTAAACTCAGGGGGCGTAGGTTGCAGTCAGCCAAGATTGTACCACTGCACTCCAGCCTGGGCGAGAGAGAGGGAATCTCACTGGAGTGAGATTCTGTCTCAACAAAAAAGATAAAGTGGAACAAGAGCTTCATAGCCATATTCCTAACTAGGTTATACCTTATAAAACTAAAAAGAATACGTAGGAACGTGAGATACAAAGGGCATAATCGCTAATTAAAACCCTAAAACAGTAACACCTGTCTACTGTAAACAGGCACACCAGCTGCACCTATACATTGTATTACGTACCTTAAGTGTTTCTGAAATTCAAGAAGACATCAGGCTGAGTATGGTGGCTCCCTGTAATCCCAGCACTTTGGGAGGCCAAGGCAGGAGGATTGCTTGAGGCCAAGAGTTTGATACCAGCCTGGGCAATATGGTGAAACCCCACCTCTACAAAAATAAAAATTAAAAAAAAAAAAATAGCCAGGTGTAGTCACAGCTTTGGGAGGCTGAGGTGGGAAGATCACTTGAGACTGTAATGAGCTGTGATTGCACCACTGCACTCCAGCCTGGGCAACAGAGTGAGATACTACCTCTAAAATAAATAAAAAATACATTTTTTTTTAAAAAGAGACTAAATGAATCTAGGATCACAGAGTTCAAAGCTGGTTGAGAAAATATACCAGTTGTCCTTGAAACATTCACTGTATTTGATGGCTATATTTTCTCTAAGCATATTGTAATACAAATATAAAATTGTTTTGTTTCAGAAAACAATAGAATACATCAGCAAGTTACCCCAAAAGAAATGAAAAAAACTTCTGGGTGTGCCCTTAAAATTAAGGGGAGTTCCACCTCCCCTTCTTTCTCTGTTCTGCCACCTGTTATGTCAATGTTATGATCACTCACTATGAGAACAAGCACAAGACAGAGCTTCTAAAACTCAACAACAAAACCCAATTCAAACATGGGCAAAGGACTTGAATCGACATTTCTCTAAAGCAGATATACAAATGGCCAACAAGTACATGGAAAGATGCTCAACATCACTAGTCATTAGGAAAATGGAAATCAAAACTGCAATGAGATACCACCTCACACCCATTAGGATGGCTACTATCAAAAAATAAAAGCGGAAAATACTGAAGTGTTGGTAAAGACGTGGAGAAATTGGTACCCTTGTGCACCCATTGGTGAGAGTGTAAAAATGGTGCAATCACTGTGGAAACAGTATGGTGGTTTAATGGGCACAGAGTTTCAATCTTATAAGATGAAGAGTTTTGGAAGTATATGGTGGTGATGGTAGCACAATATTATGAATGTAATACCACTGAACTGTACATTTAGGAATAGTTCAGATCGGTCAGGCGCAGTGGCAATCCCAGCATTTTGGGAGGCCGAAGGGGGTAGACCACTCAGGAGTTTGAGACCAGCCTGGCCAACATGGTGAAAGCCCATCTCTACTAAAAATACAAAAGTTAGCCAGGCATGGTGGTGGGTGCTGTAGTCCTAGCTACTCAGGAGGTGAGGCATGGAAACTGCTGAGGCACGAAATCACTTGAAAATTTATCCAGGACGTGGAGGCTGCAGTGAGCTGAGATCACGCCACTGTACTCCAGCCTGGGCAACAGATCAAGACCCTGTCTCAAAAAAAAAAAAAAAATTAAGATAAATTTTATGTATTTTACCACAAAAGAAAAACACACACACACACACGTGACATTTTTGTTGGCAGGACCCTGGGTCCCTGGCATTATGGAACTGGACTACTTATGTGACAGAAATAAATGTCATTTCAGCCACTGTCTTTTGGGTCAATACTGAACCCTCAGCTCTTATTTTCAGTCTGCCCCCACCGTTTACATATAGAGAAATACATTAAAGAGAAAAGTAAACCACCCGGATTCTGCAAGGATCCAACCACCCAAACCTAGTCTACATCGGTGTTTCCACCTTTATTTCATTACCACCCTCCTATGAAGCCCTTTGAGAGGGTTGTTCCAATTAATTTTCCCCATCCATGACACAAAAGTACTGTACAGTTTATCTGTCTAGATACTGTAAGTATATCTACAGGCCTTTTTGTTTTTGTTGCAACTAGAGTCTCGCTCTGTCACTCAAGCTGTAGTGCAGTGGCGTGATCTTGGCTCACTGCGACCTCTGCCTCCAGGCTTAAGTGACCCTTCTGCTTCAGCCTCCTGAGTAGTTGAGTCTACAGGTGTGTGCCACCACACCTGGATAATTTTTGTATTTTTAGTAGAGACGGGCTTTTGCCATGTTGGCCAGGCTGGTCTCTTAACTCCTGACCTCAGGTGATCTGCCCGCCTTGGCCTCCGAAAGTGCTGGGATTACAGGTGTGAGCCACCATGCCAAGTCTGTGTATCTGTGCTTTATACATAAAAAGAGTAATTTTTTTTTTTTTTTTAGACGGGAGTTTTGCTCTAGTTACCCAGGCTGGAGTGCAATGGCATGATCTCGGCTCACCGCCACCTCCGCCTCCTGGGTTCAGGCAATTCTCCTGCCTCAGCCTCCTGAGTAGCTGGGATTACAGGCATGCGCCACCATGTCCAGCTAATTTTTTGTATTTTTAGTAGAGACGGGGTTTCACCATGTTGACCAGGATGGTCTTGATCTCTTGACCTCGTGATTCACCCGCCTCGGCTTCCCAAAGTGCTGAGATTACAGGCTTGAGCCACCGCGCCCAGCCAAAAGAGTAATTTTTTGAATCCCAGAGATCAGTTTTTCCCCGCTGGCTGGGGGCAGGGGGCGGGGGTCGGGGGGGGGGGTCATATTGCCATAAGGAATTCATCCTTGCATATAAATGAATTGGTTGAATAAAGATGGTTATAGGGAGAGAAAGCTATTTCAAACCTTATTTTCTGGTATCTTGACTGAACATCCAAAAGGTCATCAGGGCTGTGAGGAAAAATCTGTAAGAGGAGGCTGGATTTGTTACCTCCATCACGTGGAGAACCACTAAAGTACTTGAGTAAAGAATCGACTCAATACAGCTAGACTCCATCTAGCTGTTGGGATAGTTTCAGTCTCAGAGCTTTGGGACCTGCACAGTTACAATCAAACCTACAGACTTTATGCATAAGAAATCCTTTGGTTTATCTCATCTTTGTCCATGGGTTGATTCAGTAAGTAAGGTTTGTGGGGTGCACTTGATAAGTGTTAGTGAAAATCCAGCCCTGCACTAGATTAGCCCTAATTTAAGGCATGATAAAATGTCTGAATTCAAGAGTATTAGAAACACATCCTTTTCTGGCTGAAAGTCCTGCTTACAACAGGAAAAAACAAAACAAAACAAAAAATGTCTCAAGCCTGACAACATGCCTTGGCATCTATTGGTAGGAAAAACCTGGCTGCTCGGATTTGTGGACACATGTACATACCTGTTTTGCAGGAAATGATATTACAGGAGTCCAAGGAAACAAACCAGAAGGACCAGCCAAGGACACTGATTCTCGGACTAACATCTAAAGAAACATCACAGGTGGCAAAAGCTTATGTAATAAAACATCATCATCTGCTTTAATTGAATACCTTACCTATTCATGTCCTCATTCAAAAATACACAACAGTTATTCTAACCATGGAAATGGAAAAAAAGTGTAGGTGGTAACCATGGGAATGAAAAAAGTACAGACAAGTAGAGGTAAGCAGAGAAGCAGGTGTTAAAGAAGAAAACGAGGCCAGGCACAGTGACTCACCCCTGTGATCCCAGCACTGTGGGATGCCACGGTGGGAGGCTCACGTGAGGCCAGGAGTTTCAGTCCAACCTGGGCAACATAGCGAAACCCCACCCCTATTAAAAATCGACCAGGCAAGGTGACTCATAACTGTAATCCCAGCACTTTGGAGGCCAAGGTGGGTGTATCACTCGTGGTCAGGAGTTTGAGAGCAGTCTGGCCCACGTGGTGAAACCCTCTATTAAAAATACAAAAAAAAATTAGCCAGGTATGGTGGTCCATGCCTGTAATCCCAGCTACTTGGGAGGCCAAGGTAGGAGAATCGCTTGAACCCAGGAGGTAGAGGTTGCAGTGAGCCAAGATCATACCATTGCACTCCAGCCTGGGTGACAAGATTGAAACTCTGTCTCAAAATAATAATAACAATAATAATAAATTTTTCAAAGAAAATGAAACAAAAATTCAGTAAATACTTTGCTAACTTTAACTACATTTTAGAGAATCCTTGGATTTGTGCACCTAGGTTAGTCTGCCTAATAATTTCACTATTTTAAAGGACTACAAATCTAGTTAATATAAAGTTAAACAGAGAAAAAATACAGACAACATTTCATAATGCTTTTTTCTGAATGTTCTTGGACCAAACCGAAGGTCAGGCTTCTTATTTTCACAGCCCAATAATGAGATGCAGATTAACTGGGAAAGGAAGGAGTTTATTTCTATAGCTGGTTACAGGGAGAAGGCCTAGAAATTACCCCCAGACCAACTCAAAATCATAAAGTTTGCCAGGGCTTATATACCTTCTATGCAATGTCTGTAAGTGTCCATTCATCTAAAGATATAAGTAATTGACTTCTCATTATAACTAATATCTGAGTCCTGAAGACCTTCCTCTGGAGCCTCAGTAAATTTACTTACTCTAAATGGGTCCAGGTGCTGGGGTGATTATCCTTGTTTCCTGCTAAGTCATGGAGGTTTGGGGAGTTCCTTCAGACCCCAATAAACTTGTTTGTGGAGGCTTGGGGGTTTCTTCAGACCCCCAATAAAACGTGTCTAATCCCAAACGGGTCCTGTTGAGAATTCCTCGTCATCTTGTCATGCTTCAAGGCCCAGGAAAGGGCCGGGCAAAACTCCTGGTGCACTTTTGTTTCATTCCAGCCTTTGTATAGGGCACTGGCTCTATCACCTTTTAATATTTAACTTAACCACTCAGTCAGTACTGAAATGGTTGTTATGGAGGCCTGTTAGTGAGACCTGGCCTGCCACATTTAGACTCACAGAGAAGCAGCCATCTATTGACAAACATTTTAAAGGAGACAAAGAGGAGTCCAGTGTGATGTCAGTGGCTGTGGGACACTGGAATGATGCAACCGTCAAGGAAGCTCATCCCTGGCGCTTGGCCTGGGTTCCCTAAGAACCACGCGTGCCATGCCAATCTCAGAGGACTGCCATATACAACACGCCCACCTCTGAGGTCTCTGACCTGAGTCAGAGAGAGTGCGTAAAACAATCCAATGGGATGCATGCAGAAAACACTAGGATTTCCTGTGTAGTCACTTTGTTTAAAAATGTTTATATGGGCTGGGTGTGGTAGCTCATGCCTGTAATCCCAACACATCAGGAGGCCAAGGCTGGAGGATCACTTGAGCCCAAAAGTTGAAGACCAGCCTGGGAAACATGGTGAGACCTTGCCTCATTTTTTAAAAAAATATGTTTATATGTATACAGAAAGAGAAGACACAAAATCTTTTTCTGATTAATGTTTAGAGGCTGGGCGCAATGGCTCATGCCTGTAATCCCAGCAGTTTGGGGAGACCAAGGCAGGCAGATCACTTGAGGCTTAGAGCTTGAGACCAGCCTGGCCAACATGGTGAAGCCTCATCTCACCTTGAAGTACAAAAATTAGCCAGGCATGGTGGCACACGCCTTAATCCCTGCTACTCAGGAGACTGAGGCATCAGAATCACTTGAACCCAGGAGGCCAAGGCTACAGTGAGCTGAGATGGCGCCACTGCACTCCAGCCTGGGCAACAGAGTGAAACACTGTCTAAAAAAAAAGAAGTTTGGAGACCATTGCTTTGACTTCTACCAAGACACCTGAAAAGTCAACCAAATTGGATGAAAGCACCGTTGGAAAAAAATTTATGTAGTGTACCAAACTGTCCCTCCCATACATGGTTCTGTAAGGAAATACTCAGTATTGTCACACCTCATTTCTCCGAAACATTTCTAAACATTTTATATAGTTCTAGTAAAAATGTCCATGGATTCTCTTTTGGAACTTGGTAAATGGTTATAAAGTTTATCTGAGCAAATAAATATGCAGAAATTGCTAAAATACGTGGTTAAAAGAAGTGTAATGAAGGGTGAGTTGCCCTCTCAATATCAAAGCATTCTACAAAATAATAATTAAAAACACGTAGAACTGTTTTAAGACTAATTCCTTTTAAAAATCCTTTAAACGTTAAGTGTGATCTTATAATACAAAAATGAGGTTGAGGCTGCAGCACTCCAGCCTGGGCGACAGAGAGCCTCATCTCTAAAAATTAATTTTTAAAAAGGTTCTATCTAGTGTTTTTCGTAGTGTGACTAAGCAAGGTATCTAGAGACAAAGTACAGTCAGTAGCTGCTCTCAAAAGACGGCTGCCAATCTAGTTTGGAGACAGAAAATATACCCGACTGAGAACACAGAGGGGCCTATTTTCGGGAGAAGGGCGTCTTTGGGGACGCAAAACCCTCTCTGTGGGACGCTGGCGGGCAGTCGCTAAAGGACTTCAAGCCCCAGTCAGTGGCCATCGGGCGCTGGGGCTTTGTCAAGACCCGGAGGTGGAGCGCCAGGCCAGGCAACGCCGGAAGCGGGACAGGCCCAAGTGGCCCGACTGCTTCCGTCCCTCAGATCGTCCCTGCCGATCCCTGCGCATCCGATCCCTGCGTACCTATCTCAAACCCCGGGGGACATCGCCGAGCCACTGCTCTGAAACTTGCGGCTCGAGGCGATCCCTCCTCGGAGCCGCCAAACTCTCCTCTCCCGAGCCGCATCTCCAGCTCTGGCTTGGGGGTGACCGGCGCCTGCGTGCATAAAGACAGGATGTGCACCCCGCTCCCTACCACCGCTGCTCTAACGACCAGCTCTCCGGAACAGATGGGACACAAGTCGGGCCAGGCAAGCGGAAGTGCGCCGCTTCCTTCCGGCCAGGGCCGCACGAGACGAGGTGGAGCGCCGCGAAAGGAGGCGGGGCCTGGCGCTGACGAACAGCCCCCGGAGCCTATGGGCGCGGCCACAGCGGCCCGGCCTCCCTGGCGCGCCCCCTCCCCGGGACTGTCGACGCCCCCCAGTCCCTCATTTCCACAAAGCTCAGTGGCTGCCCTGCCCTCCAGTCCCCGCGGCACCCTGCGGCCCGTGGCGCGGTCCCTCCCCAGCCTTGCCCGGCCGGCCTCCTTCCCCGCCCGGAGCAGCGCGTGAGGACGGCTGAGGCCGCAGGTCTGTGGCGGCGCGCGGGGACGCGCGGGCGAGGGTCCCCCGGGAGGGCGGGCGGGCGCCGGCGGAACTCACCGCGACGGCCCCGAGCCCCTCCAGCCGCCGCGTGGCGCAGTCGGGGGGCGCGGCCGCGGCGTCGGGGCGTCGGGAGGGGCGGAGCGCGCTAGTGTCCGCCGGGACGCGGGCCGGGCTGGGCTCACGAGGGAGCAAGTTTGCAGAGCGGCTTTTGCCCGTCGGCCGCGCGGCGAGGCAGGGCCTGGGCTGCGACCCTCACGGCCGCTCGCGGTCCTGGGAGAGCTGGGGTGCGTGCCCGAACATCCCGGCTGCCCCTGACCTGGGAGACCTATCTGATGGGGACGCCAGGTGTGCAGGGGCGTGGCGCGCAGGTAAGGGAACCCGTTGCCTGCCTCGCCCAGGGGATGCGCACTAAAGCGGTAGACTCATTTTTTAGAGCCGGGGTCTATCTCTCGCCAGGCTGGAGTGCAATGGCGCGATCACGGCTCACTGCAGCCTCGAACTCCTGGGCTGAAGCGATTCTCCCGGAGTAGCTGGGACCACAGGCATGCACCACCAGACCCAGCTAATTTATTTATTTATTTATTTATTTTCCAGAGATAGGGTCTCACTCTGTTGCTCAGACCGGTCTCAAACTCTCGGCCTGAAGCGGTCCTCCTCCCTCAACCTCCCAAAATGCTGGGATTACAGGCATGAGCTGTCTTTCCCCGCCAGCACTAGTCTTCCTTATTAATGAAGAATCCCGTCTGGTCCTTTTTTTTAATTTAATTTTCTCGATCTGTCTCCCAATCTGGAGTGCAGTGGTGCGGTCTTGGCTCACTGTAACCTCTGCCTTCTGGGCTCAAACAGTTCTCTGCCTCAGCCTCCCCAGTAACTGGGATTACAGGCGCCTACCACCAGCCTGGATAATTTTTGTATTTTTTAATAGAGATGGGGTTTCACTATCTTGGCCAGGCTTGTCTTGAACTCCTGACTTCGTGATCCACCAGCCTTGGCCTCCCAAAGTGCTGGGATTACAGGCGTGGGCCACCACACCCGGCCACCCTTTTCAGTCATTTGCGATGGCACTCCTTTTATTTATTTATTTATTTTTCAGACAGAGTCTTGCTTTGTCGGCGATGGCACTCCTTTTGCTCTGATGAAGGAACTTTTGTTTCATAGTTCATGGGACTGTTGCAGTGCCTGGCACTTAAATATATATTGCTTTTCTGCTTTAACATGCTGGAATATATGAATTGTTTCACAAAGTCCTCTCCCACTCAGGGAGGGCAGGACTCTAGGATGAGGTCACTTGGGGGATAAGCCCATCTGTGGCTATAGGACTTTGCTAAACACTGCTCTTCTCCCTCTCTGTTCCAGACTCTCTACTTCCAGTGCTTGAAAGCACAGTACTTAAATCTGGCTTCCTGCTTTTTTTTTTGTATGAATGAATACATGAATTGTATAATGTTAGTTGGTTTGTTCTGTAGAGCAAGTTTCTTACCCTTAGGAATTAATAAACTGTGGAAACAATCATGTCAGGCTACTAGTCATATTTGAGAAATAATTAGTAAGAGAGGCTGTTCATTATTCAGAGGAGTGAAGCAAGATGTTCTGGAGGACTGGAACCCGCTTACTCACTGCCACCACTCCCCCGCCTCCCACCTGCTGCTGCCAAACCAGGCTCCTGCTCCCCGCGGTTACTCCCACCAAAGCTCCCTGGGATAGCAGCTGCCCTGATTGGCACACCCCCGCAGTCATCACCACTGAGGCATATTCCTGAAGCTGCCAGTGTGAATTGTTTTATAGAACACTGGTGTTAAAATTCAGGTACCTGAGACGAAACAATATTTTAGTTCTTCAAAATCCGGTTGTCAACACATTTACTATGGAGTATCTCCCACGTGGCCAGTTCTGTGGGAGATACAGAAGACCTACTACCGTCTATGGAAGTAGAAAATAATATACAACTATGTAATTACGTGACGCATTGCATGGTAATTGCTGTGGCTCAGGGAGAAGATCAGCAGGAACTGGAATGTCTCAGGATGTTCTGGAAGGAGAGCAGTGGCTCATGTGTGTTGTTCACCTGTATTCCTGATTCCTGGCAGGGCCTGCTGTAAAGCACACACTTCATGAATAAATGTGATTGAGTTAAATAAATATTTGAATTGTGTCTTGAGTGTAGCTTTGAAGACCAGCAAAGATTTGGATGGCAAGATTGAGGGCAGGCTGGGCACAATGGCTCATGCATGTAATCCTAGCACTTTGGGAGGCCAAGGTGGGAGGATCGTATGAGGCCAGGAGTTTGAGACCAGCCTGATCAAGATAGGGAGACCCCATCTTTACAGAAAAATCATTAGGTAATTATTGGCACATGCCTATAGTCCAGATACTCAGGAGGCTGAGGTGGGAGGATCACCTGAGCCTGGGGAAGTAGAAGCTACAGTGAGCCATGATGGTGCCACTGTACTCCAGCATGGGTGACAGTAAGACCCTGTCTTAGGGGGAAGAAAAAAAAAAAAAGATGGGAGGACATGGTAGTCAAGGAAAATGGCACAAGTAAAGGCATTTCAGCATAGATGAGCACATGGTCTGTTGGGGAGAAGGCACTGACATTGACAGCGTGTTTATTTCGATGTTTGTAGGAGTGATTGGGAAAACAATGCATGTAAGTCTGACATCATGATGTCCGTCCGGCAAAGAAGAGAAATAAAAGCCACAGAAGTTTCTGAGGACTTTCCAGCCCAAGAAGAAAATGTGAAGTTGGAAAATAAATTGCCATCTGGTAGGTGATTTAAACTGAAGTAGCATTTTGGGTTGCTTTTATTTCTGCATATTAAAATGTCATTCACCAATAGGGTAAAAATTTGGTGGGACCTAACAACTGAAACTGGTTCTAGTACCCTGATGTTCTAATTGTAATTTGATTTGATGAAAGATGAAAACTTTGATTAGAAGCCTTCATCAGCTGTCTGTTCATTAACTTATGGTTCTGCCAGTCTCATCCTTTGACTCTCTAGAGTAGTGGTCCCCCACCCATACCCCAGATTTTAGTATATCTTGAATTTTTCTGATCGTGTATACTATTAACACAACAGGCAGCCTTACCTTGGATGAGTTTCTCATTTCATTAAAGTAGTAAAAGGGGGATCAATATTTTTTTAATTCTTTATAATTTAGTCAAATTCCTGAAGTTCTCTCTTTTGCTTTTTTTTTTTTTTTTTTGTGGGAAAAGTAATCAGAACTTGTATAATGGTAAAGATTTGCTAAGTGATGCATCAAATAGCATTAATTACCGACTTCTTGCTTTCTGAATAGCTTTTGTAACTAAGGGATGGTCAGGATTTCAAAAGTTAACATGAAAATCTTCATACCCATCAACCATTTTGGATATCTGACAGAATTTATGTTATTTACAAGCCATGTTAATTCTTACCAGGCAGGCTAGTAAAGCAATTCAGGGAAACAGTTTAACAAAAGTAATCTGTAATGGGAGGCCATGCCACCTGGCTCAGTCATTAGAGAGTAATTAATGCATTTTTGGATAACAGTACTTTCTGAACACCTTATACAATGCACAGAAAGAAAAATACACTCCCATCCTGAAATTCCCACCAGTGACACTGTCTTGCTGTCTAAACGTCATATTCTGCAGATATATACTCAGAAGCATTTGTATACAGTTTTGCAAAATTGGGATCTGTGTGCTGTTTTGTAACTTGCTATTTTTCTCTTATTATGTTATGAAGGTGTCATAAGCCAGTTGATGTATTTTTGAAATATCATCAATGTAAAGTATTTTTATAGCTGCCACTGTAGAAGTAAAAGGTTTTCTTACCATTTACTAATACAGACCAGAGTCGTGATAAATTTCCTTGTGACCATATGTTTGTTTAAAACTTTATTTCCTGGGGCATGTCTTAGTCTATTTGTGTTGCTATAAAGGAATACTTGAGGCTGGATGGTTTATAAAGAAAAGAGGTTTATTTGCCACAGGGTTCTGCAGACTGTACAAGAAGCATGGTGCCAGTATCTGTCTCTGGTGAGACCTCAGGAAGCTTCCAATCATGGCGGAAGGGTTAAGGGAGCCAGTGTTTAGAGATCACATGACCAGAATAGAAGAAATTTCCAGGGAACATGGGGTGTCAGGCTCTTTTCTACCAACCAGCTCTCCTGAGAACTCAGAATGAGTTCTAACAGAATGAGAACTCAGTACTGGTAGAACCTTCTCAAGCCATTTATAAGGGATCTGATTCCATCACCACACCACCTCCCATTAGGCTCCACCTCCAACATTGGGGATCACATTTCATCATGAGATTTGGAGGGGGCAAATAGCCAAACCATCTCAGAGTACACGCCTGGATTAGGAATTACTGGCCAAATGGAATGCTCCTTTTGGTGGCTTTTACTCACTGCTGCCATGTTGCGTTCCAGAGAGGTACCAATTTATTCTTCCAGCAGCGGTGTTTGAAGATGTCTATTTTTTACCAAAACAGAGTATTAGCATTTTGAAAGCTGTCAAATTGGCTAAGATTTTTAAAAGTATAACTCACAGTTTTGATTTGCATTTCTTTAACATTAATGAATTTGAACATCGTCAGTCTGTAATTGTTATTAGCCACTTTTTTCTATTGTACATTGCCTGTTCATGTCCTTAATGTTTTTCCTACTGCAATACTCATCTTTTTAAATTGTCTTGAAAGTATTCATCTTATATTAAGGGTATTTAAGCTTTTTATATGTGCTGTCTATATTTTTTCTAGTTTATATGTCCTTTAACTTGAGTTATGATGGATTATTTATTCTGTGGGTTTTTTTTCCCCCCCAGAGCATTCCTGCAAAACCCGTGGGTTTAAAAAAGTTTTAGGTAATCGGCCAGGCACAGTGGCTCATGCCTATAATCCTACTTTGGTAGGCTGAGGCAGGTGGATCACTTGAGGTCAGGAGTTCAAGACCAGCCTAGCCAACATGGTGAAACACTATATCTACTAAAAATACAAAAATTAGCCAGGCATGGTGGCACACATCACCATGCTGGAGTAGCTGGAGTAGTCCCAGCTACTCAGGAGGTTGAGGTGGGAGAATCACTGGAACCCAGGAGGCAGAGGTTGCAGTGAGCCGAGATTGCACCACTGCATTCCGTCTTGGGCAACAGAGCAAGATCCTGTCTCAAAAAAGAATTTTTTTTTTAGGTAATAAAGTTTTTAAAATAGCTTTTAAAGAATAAACCACCAATTGTACCTAGATCACCTAAAAGACTAATTACAGTCTAGACACAACACATTTAGTTGCCCATTTAACAAACTTCATAAATTATGGTTGTTAAACCGTGCCAGACACAGGCCCCCAGTATTAAAGATGAATAAGAAAATGTACTTGCCTTCAAGAAGCTCCCATTGTAGTTGGCAGAACAGACACCTGAATAATTAGATATGGGGTAAAACTTTTAATAGAATGAAAACAGATCTGTGGAATCAGGAAGGAGCCTCCGCTGGTGATAGGAAAACTTTCCTAGTGACAGGCAGCTAGGCTTAGCTGACTTGATAATTTGAAGTAGAACTATTACATTCTAATTTTTTTACCGACTTTGTTTTTTATCCGTTCCATTTTTCCAAAAGGTTGTACCAGTAGAAGATTATGGAAGATTCTGTCATTGACGATTGGTGGAACCATTGCCCTTTGCATTGGACTTCTTACATCTGTCTACCTTGCCACATTACATGAAAATGATTTATGGTTTTCTAATATTAAGGTATGGAGTTTCCATGGCCATTGTGTGATTCACTCTTTGGGGTCTCCAGTAGTAAGCCATGTGGATGAATGACCAAGGCAACACATTTTGGCATAAAGAATCCAATCTCTTGAAAGGTTTGACTATTTGTGTTTATTATTTTTAAATAACATATCAGACCTTTTTTTTTTTTGAGATGGAGTCTTACTCTGTCACCCAGGCTGGAGTGCAGTGGTGCGATCTCAGCTTATTGCAACCTCTGCCTCCTGGGTTTAGGCGATTCTTCTGCCTCAGCCTCCCAAGTAGCTAGGACTACAGATGCGTGCCACCATGCCTGGCTAATTTTTGTATTTTTAGTAGAGATGGAGTTTTACCATGTTGGCCAGGCCGGTTTTACACTCCTGACCTTGTGATCCACCCACCTTGGCCTCCCAGAGTGTTGGGATTACAGGTGTGAGCGAGCCACTGCGCCCAGCCAGAATCTTTAATGTTAATTTTTTGGGAGAGGGTCTTGCTCTGTCACTCAAGCAAGTATCCTGCCTAAGCCTCCTATGCCGCTGGGACCACAGGCATGCACCACCATGCCCAGCCAATTAAAAAAAATTTTGTTTTTGTAGTGATAGGGTCTCACTTTGTTGCCTAGGCTGGTCTCAGACTCCTGGGCTCAAGCGATCGTACTTCCACAGAGTCCCAAAATATGAGTATTACAGGTGTGAGCCACATCACTCAGCCCAGAACTTTTATAATCACGTGAGTTTTTTCTTTTTCATTAATGTATTTCATTTATTTAGCAGTTACTCTAAAATTAGTATTTTTCAAGTTATAGATTGTGAAGTTAGTGCAGTAGGTCATGAGTGACATTTTTCTTAAAACGAAGATAATATTACATCAAGTAGGGTTGAAGATTGTTTTGTGAAACTTTTAATTATATGTATGTATTTACAAACTGGGTCACAGTTTATAAGGTACTTCCTTTTCTTTTTTTTTCCTGATGGCTAAAACATGAAACAAAAATGAAAGGAAATAAAAAAGCCAGTGCTTTAAATCATGGGATCTGAATGTGGCTCCACAGAGGGTCCTCAGCTTGTTCATGTCTGTCTCCTACTCTAGTGCAAGTGGTTTTGGGGGGCATAGGGCAATGAGGAAGCCATGTTGTTTCTAGGGAAAGGATCTGTAATTTTAATCAGATTTTCGAGGGTCACCCCAGTGTGGTGGCTCACGCCTGTAATCCCAGTACTTTGGGAGGCTGAGGCAGGCAGGTTAATTGAAGTCAGGAGTGTGAAACCAGCCTGGCCAACATGGTGAAACCCCATCGCTACTAAAAATACAAAAATTAGCCAGGCATGTTGACATGCACCTGTGATCCTGGCTACTCAGGAGGCTGAGGCACAAGAATCATTTGAATTCGGGAGGCAGAGGTTGCAGTGAGCTGAGATCACACCACTGCACTCCAGCCTGGGCAACAGAGCAAGACTTCTCCGAAAAAAAAGCAGGGGTGGGGAATCTGTGACTCTTCAAATACGTTTCCTTGTTGTCTTTGTTGTTCTCTCTTTCAACATTTCTAGAACTCCTCTTGGCATTGTTTTCAGAACTCATATATGACTTACACATGGAAATCTGCTTATCCAAATGTACCTTATTTTCATCTAATATGTTACGATCTTTAACCTAAACTGTGGTGTCTAATGACTACTTGCTTGTAAAGGTAAACAAACACCTTCAAAGCCAAAGACATATCATCTGTAAGAATGTTCAAAAGAATTGATTGGTGTAGGATCCAAAGACATTTTCCAAAGAAAGTTTTCCAAAACCTTTTGAGCTTTGGTCCTCTTATTTGAATGAGTCTCCAAAGGAGATTACTTTGATGACAAATCTAATTTATAAGAATAACTTCTAGTGTGTTTATTTTTAAAACTTACTGTGTTACTTTATGGGTACAGCATATATCTATATTTGTATCTATGTATCTTTATAGAAATTATCATAGTACCAAAGAAGAATAATTCTTATCCTTTAGTGACATTAGTTAAGTTTTTATTATCAGAAAAGGTTTACTCATTTATATATCTTTTTTGGGAGGTGAGAAGTGGGGGCGGACAGGGTCCTTCACAGGTCGGTCACGGGGTCAATCACAGCTCACTGCAGGCCAGACCTCCTGGGCTGAAGCACTCCTTCACTTTAGCCTCCCAAGTAGCTGGGACCACAGGTTCATGTCACTGTGCCCAGCTAGTTTTTTAATTTTTTTGTAGAGATAGAGTCTCACTATGTTGCCCAGGCTGTTCTCAAACTCCTGGACTCCAGCAGTCCTGTGTTGGCCTTCTGAAGTTTTGGGATTGCAGGTATGAGCCACTATGCACTGCCTAGCTCTTGAAAATGGGGTGCTGGCCAGGCATGGTGGATCACTTGAGGTCAGGAGTTTGAGATTAGTCTGACCAAAATAGTGGAACCGCATCTCTACTAAAAATACAAAAAAAATTAGCTGAGTATGGTGGCACTTGCCTGTATTCCCAGCTACTGAGGAGGCCGAGGTAGGAGAATTGCTTGAATCCAGAAGGCAGAGGTTACAGTGAGCCAAGATCAAGCCACTACACTCCAGCCTGGGTGAAAGAGCGAGACTCCGTCTCAAAAAAAAAAAGAGTGCTTATAAAGTGATTCCCTAGAATTAAACCATGTAGTGTTTATATATTAACATAGGTGTTTTGAAAAAAGGCTGAACTATCCCTGTGTTAGCAGATAGCCCAAATTGAATGCTAGCCACAGCATAGCAAGGAGACATGTTGAAAGAGAAATATAACTTAATTACAAACTATTAAGTATAGCTCTTTAATTTAAAACTTGTCACTAACCTTGCTAGTTTCCTTAAATAAATATGCCCCATCATCAAGAAACTTGAACATCTTGGTTTTTCTCTCTTTACTTTCTGGGTTAAGGAAGTTCTAGTTTTACCTACTATTTACTGAGCACCTGTTCTGTGGGTAACATTGAGTTAAACACCGTGGAGAACATGGAAGAAATAACAAAGATTTCTGAATTTGCCAGCAGATTTTCCAGTATAGTAAATGAATTAGGTAAATACATATTAAGCATCTATAGTATACCAGCAGGCACTGTGCTTAGTGGTAGCAATGTCACTGAATAAGATAAGGCCCTGCCTGCCCCCAAGGAACTTACACTCTTGAAAAGGATACAGGTGAGTATCCAGACAATTACAGGACATCCAAAGTCAGTGCTAGGTTGGGATGAGATAGAGAGCGCTGTGGGAGCGCATAGGCGGGGGAGCCTAACCCTATATTATAAGATCAGGGAAGCTTTTCTAGAGGAAGTGATGATTAAGTAGACCTGAAGAATGAGTAAGAGTTAATCAGGCAAGCTGGGGAGGAAAGATGAACGTCATAGAAGACAGACAAGTACAGGAAACTCAAGAGGCAATAGAGCCCGGTGTGTGAAGCGTTGGCAGTAGTTCAGTCTGGCTAGAGAGTAGAAGGGGAGAAGGGATGTACTGGGAATGGTAAACAGAGGCCAGATAATAAAGGGTCTGTCTTCTCTGTCTCAAGGACAGAACTCTTTCTGAATGTGTTATAGTAGTGAGCCCTATTTTTAGTGAGGCAGTGATGTAATCATATTGGTGTTTCAGAAAATTGCCTCAGGCTACGATGTGGAAAATGGATTTGGGGAGAGCAAAACTAAAGTCAGGAAGCTGCTGAATAATCCAGTTCAGTGGATTCAGTAATATTTAAATATCACATCCAGATATTCAGTAAGTGAGTACCTTCTGTGTGCCAGACACTGTTCTAGGCCCTGGGAGTAAAACATTGAATATGACATGGAACTTAATTCTGATGAAAAAGGGGAAAAATCAAAAAGAAAATGAAAATGAATCCTGTGGTGAACGTCACACAGGATGATGAGATTGTCACTAGAAGGCAACTTGGAATTGGGAAGTAAAGCAGACCACTTTGAGGACATGTAAACTGAAACCTACATGATATAATAGAAGGAACCAGCCAAGCAAAGATTTGCAACATTTTAGGCAGAGGAAACAGCAAGCAAAAAGGCTCTGTGGTAGAATGAACTTGGCAAATCCAGGATCAGAGAGAAGGTTCATGTGGCCAGAATTTTATGAGCAATGAGGAGAAGATACAAGAGAGGAGAAGATCAGATCATGTAGGGCTTTGAGGCTGCGTAACAGCTACAGAGACATGAACAAGTCACAGATTTTTAGGAAGTGGACTTGGAAGGATGTCTTGATTCATTGTGTTCCCTGTTGAGAGGGAACAGTTGCTGCTTGGTCCCCTCTTTAGCAGCTGGGTGGATGAATGAACATGCCATTTACTGTGACAGCTAGCACTGGGAGGAGAAGAGCTGGAGGGTCAGTGAGTTCTGACACCACCTACCCACCATTAGGCCAGACCTCACAGGGTGGAGCCACAGTCCTCTACAAAACTGCCTTTGTTTCACATACCGGTGGCAAGTTTGGGCCCCCCCATAGACAACCCTCCCTTCTGATCAGCTAGCTACAGCCAAAGGGAGTGACACAGGCAGCCAAGTATTCGAGGGTCCCATTGGAAGCTTTCCTTAGCTTTTTCCCACAGAGTCAGGCCCATTACCCTGTTGGCAAATCAGTGTGTTATACTATGTGGAGCCAACCAAGGAAACTCCCCTGAGCTCTGGTGTCCAGTTTTTATTGGGGTTTCATTATGTATGATTAATTGAATAATTGCCCACAAGGCTGGACTCAATCTCCACCCCTTTTCTGCTCCCTGGAGGTTGGGCTGCTAGCATGTGGCTCAAAGCCCTGACTCTCAGGCCACATGGTTGAGTGTTCTGGCATGGCCAGCCCCAATCCTGAGTCATCTCCTTAGCACAAATTAGGAACTCACTGTCACCTGCTAGCACAGGCTTTCAGATGAGGTCTGAAGAACCTACCATGAATAGTAAAGACACTCTCATCACTCAGAAGTTCCAAGGATTTAGAGGCTGTCTCCTAGGAACTGGGGACAAAGAACAGCCAGATTCTTTATTCCTAGAGCTTAGCAGTTTGATATGGTTTGGCTGTGTCCCCACCTAAATCTCATCTTGAATTGCAGTTCCCATAATTCTCACATGTCATGGGAGGGACCCAGAGGGAGGTAATTTAATCATGGGGGTGGGCCTTTCCCCATTCTGTGCTCATGATACTGAATAAGTTTCACTAGATCTGATGGTTGTTTAGAGGGGAGTTACCCTACACACACTGTCTTTGCCTGCCATCATGTAAGATGTGACTTTGCTCCTCATTAACCTTCTGCCCTGATTGTGAGACCTCTCCAGCCATGTGAAACTGTGAGTCCATTAAACCTCTTTCCTTGATAAATTACCCCGTCTTAGGCATGTCTTTATTAGCAGCGTGAGGGACGGACTAATACTAGGTTACCTCCCTGGAACCAGGGACAGAGGCCAACCAATTTCTTTCTTGCACAGGAGGCAAGGCAGGGAACAACAAGCTCAGGTTTGACTGTCTTGCGAGGCACTTTTAAAGCAGTCCACATAGAAATGTGGAGTAAAGAAAGCTAGACTTACGGGGCTGAAGGCAGGAGTTCCGTCTGTGTTGCAAATGGGCATTTCCATATTACCATCTTGTAGATGTGTGGGTGAGATTGTTTCAGGAGTGTGTAGATGAGAAAGGAAAGGGAACCTGGGCCAGTTTCTGTCTGTGCCTCAGATACCAGCTGGGAAGCTATAAAACAGGCACTTATCTCCACCCACCACCCTAATCCTCTGAAACTTAGAAATGAGCTCAGAATCTTATTCCGTTTCTTCCCTCTTTGTTGAAGCAGTAGCCCATAGCACACATTTTTATTTGTTTCCTGTGTCATAAGAAGAATCTTCCAATGTTAGAACCATTTCTCAAACCTGATAATACCTCTGCATAAGCATTTGGTTTAGTGTTTTGCTTAGATTCTCTAGATCAGCATTGTCCAATAGCACTATAATGAAGGAAATATTCCATATATGCACTGTCTAGTACAGTGGCCACTAGCCACATGTGGCTACTAAACAGTTGAAATAGAGTAGTACAACTCAGGAACTAAATTTTTTTTATTAATCTGATTTAATTTTTAAATATGTATATATTTTCTGTCAATAAACAGTTTGAAATTATAATATTACTGAATAAATACCTTATTTAGCCAAAAGAAATGCTCATTTTCAGAGTGTAGTATTCTTTATAAATCTACTGCTATATATAATACCATTTCTATATTGGGGAATTATTTGAGAAGGTTAAGTTTGTTTTCCTTTTGTGTTTTGGGGTTATAACCTTTTCTCATCAAAATTGGTAGGTTAGTTTTTAATGAAAATACTTTGGTTTTATTTTTGCATACTTTGAAGTGCTTGTAATTATTCAGAGAGCAAAAGTATTATATAATAGACTTTTATAATAGACAAGGCATACATTGAATGTATGCATTTGAAATGATTTCTTAAATATTTGTTGTATTGTTTGTACATGAAAGTAGGAACACTGAAATAGCAACTGGAATGTTGAAGGAAAAGATACTGGTTTTATATGGTCTTAGAAAATATATATCTAGAATCCTTTCTCAGCATATTTTAAAATTTTTAAGTTTTTTTTTTTTCTATTGCCTAAATTGTATTATATTCCCCTTGCTGGGAAATTGAAAGTATTCAAGATTTTTTAAAATATCCTTTATTGAATGTCTGTTATATGCTTGGAACTATTTGGGGGCATTTTAATACACATTCTATTTATTTTCACTTATTTTCTGAGACAGGGTCTCACTCTGTCACCCAGGCTGGAATGCAGTGGTGCATTCAAGGTCACTGCAACCTTGAACTCCTGGGCTCAAGCCATCCACCCACCTAAGCCTCCCAAGTGGTGCCAGCTAATTTTTTCATTTTTTGTAGTGACAGAGTCTCACTTTGTTGCCCGCTCTGTTCTCGAACTCTTGGCCTCAATCACGCCTTCCACCTGGGCCTTCCAAAGTGCTGGGATTACAGGCATGAGCCACCATGCCCAACCTACATATTCTGTTTAATCTGCCTTTCTTCAGAGCCCAAACACTAACTCTAAATTGTCCTTTCAATGCAACCTGCTGTTTTGCTGCCCTTTATTGTAAACAAAAAGTAAATGCCCATTTTCCCAGCGTGCTGCCTTTATGGTGCTAAGTAGCTTCCAGTCTTCTGCAGTAGATTTAGCTGCTGGGGCTGAGGGGTATGGGGTAGGCAAAGGAAAAGAAAGGGGAGGCACTAGCTGCTGTGAAGGATCTGGATGGGAGCTAGAGCCAAAGAATGTGACTTCTGGAGCTTGCCTTCAGGGATGTGATATGGTTAGTCCTGGCAGGTGCAGGAACCAGTGGATGCATTTTAAGTGATTTTTGTTTAGTAGGGTGGTGGTGGTGGTGGTGGTGGTGGTGTTGTTGTTGTTGTTGTTGTTGTTTGAGATGGAGTCTTACTTTGAGGCCCAGGCTGGAGTGCAGTGGTGCAATCTTGGTTCACTGCAATCTTTGCCTCCCGTGTTCAAGCAATTCTCCTGCCTCAGCTTCCTGACTAGAGTAGCTGGGAGTACAGGTGCACACCACTACGCCTGGCTAATTTTTGTGTTTTTAGTAGAGACAAGGTTTTGCCATGTTGGTCAGACTGGTCTCGAACTCTTGACCTCAGATTTTCCTCCTGTCTCAGACTCCCAAAGTGCTAGGATTACAAGTGTGAGCCACTGCACCTGGCCTTTTGTTTCGTAGATTCCATGGTAGACATCTGTATGGTCTTCATTTTTATTTTTCACATGTGTATTGCTTTTTAATTATTGAAACTATGTTGTAACAATATCGAAAAATTTTAAATGAAAAATGTTACTCGGTATTCATTACCCTTAAAGAAAAGCAGTTTTCATTTTTCCCTTCTACTCTTCATCCTAAGTGCATAAATATTTTACTTACTTCTGACCCAAGTATAGATAGTTTTTATCATCTACTTTATCTGCTGTTACATCCCATGCTTTTTCCATATATAGTTATACATTTTCACAAAACTGTTATTATGTAAGGAGTTTTAGTTTTCTAATCTGATCTTTTTGAGGTTTTTATAATCTTGATTATTCCACTATTTCCATGCTCCCAACTTTGGATACTTCAATTATTTATAATAGTATTAATTCCGAACTTTGCTTGCTTAGTTTTACTTTAAAGTGGCAATGTAGTGATATCAGTTCCTTCTTTCTTGGAATTCTCCCAGAGCAATTAAGGAACGTGATAAATAGATAGTCAAGCCCAGCTTTGATCAAGGAGGCTGCCAAATCCAGTGGCACTCAGAAAGATGCTGAGAGAAGAGTCTGTGACTGGGTGCAGTGGCTCTCGCCTGTGATCCCAGCACGTTGGGAGGCTGAGGCAGGTGGATCACTTGAGCCCAGGAGTTCAAGACCAGCCTGGCCAACATGGTGAAGCCCTGTCTCTACAAAAAATACACAAATTAGCCAAGCATGGTGGCACATGCCTGCAATCCCAGCTGAGGCAGGAGAATCGCTTGAACCCAGGAGCTGGAGGCTGCAGTGAGCCGAGATTGCACCATTGCATTCCAGCCTGGAGACTTCATCTCAAAAAAAAAGAGAGACAGAAAGAGGAGTCTGCAAGCTGCAGGGGTCAGATAAAGTGGGTAAAGCATCATTCTCCAAAGTTAGTGGCATCTCCTAAGGGGTAAAACCAACAGCACCCTGAGTAGGACCATGGGATGGGTGTGTGGGCAGTAGTGGCAGCAGCTCTCCTGGATCCATTCTACTATGAAGTACAGCATACTAGGCAGGCCGGAAGGAACAATCACAAAGACAAGCCAAATTTGTAAGAGATGGGATTTAAAAGGACAGGAATAGAGGGAGGCAACCTGCCTTTTGAAGAACCCCAAAGCTATGAAGCTTTGTTGACTAAAATGAGGAAAAGACTGAAGAACTCACCCTTGTAAACCATTCTATATAAGGAAAATTCCTGCTGGCCTGAGCTGTGTGCCTGGCCTCTCCCTGACATGAACTTCCTGCAAGTACCTTATGTAGTAAGAGCTTGCCACATTCAGAAATAACTGCTAATCAAGGAAGGAACTGGGACAAGAGTCCAGAGATACTGCAAGAAAAAAGGGAAGAGAACAAGACACATCATTGATGAAGAACAGTCACCAGAAGAATTTTACAGCGGAGATGTGAAGGTTGTGACCACATATGTCACATTAAAAGATAATCATTTGCCACTGTGGAAGATGAATGCAAAGCAGGAATGTAAGAAGGTGTGTACCTTCTTCAAAGGCAGCAGGAAGAGAACAAAAGGAAACATGAGCTGGCAGACTTTAGACAAGAAATAGAATTACAAGGTAGAACCATTATAGAAATGATGACCATCTTGGATGTACTGTACAGGAGACTAGAATCTGCAGAATGTACAGAAGGAGCAATGTTGGACAGCAAAATGAAAGGAGATTGAGTAAAGTGACAGTATGAGAAAGGAAGTGACAATTGAGGAGGACAAAGAGCAGCAAGCATGCATCATTTGTGTCCCAAAAGAAGAGAACCAGAAGGAATAAATAAGAAGGAAAAACCCACATGTTTAAAGGTGTAATTCAAGGAAATTTGCCAAAAATGAAAGGAAATTTGAATCTTCTAATTGAAGGAACAGAGCAAGTCCCAGGATAAATTGGCCTAGAAAAATCATTGGCAAGATAGAGTTCTATGAAGTTGCTGGGCTTAAATATGTAAAGAAACCTTTGGACATTCCAGACACAACGATCAAGTTACCAATAAGGAGAAACAAAGGTCCACCTGGCGTCCAGCTTCTTTACAGTAAAGTCTGATGGTCAAAGACCATGAATGATGCCTGTAAAATGCTCAAGTAAAAGAAAGTGATTTACGCATTTTAACCCAGTCATTCATTCCATTGCATATAAAGATGGCATACAAACTTTTTTTGTTCCTAGATATATGTATTTTTAGGAATACCTGAAGAAGGCCGGGCACAGTGGCTCACCCCTGTAATCTCAGCATGTTGGGAGGCTGAGGTGGGTGGAGCACAAGGTCAGTGATTCTCCCACTGCAGCCCCTCAGGTAGCTGTAACTACAGGTTCATACCACCACGCTCAGCTATTTTTTTTATTTTTATTTTTAGTACAAACTGGGTTTTGCCATGTTGCCTAGGCTGGTCTTAAAGTCCTGGGCCCAAGTAATCTACCTGCTTCGGCCTCCCTGAGTGCTGGGGTTACAAGCGTGAGCCACCATACCTGGCCACGTTCTTCTTTCTCATTGGAACATAAACTTCTTTTAGTCAAGTACTAAATTCTTGCATCTTTTTGTTTCCCCAGCAAATAAACGTTCAGTGATAAGGAAGGCTATAAGCATCAAGGTCACTCTTTCTTTTTAGTCTTTTTTCCTTGTGCTAACATTTCCACTGTTACTTGTATTTACTTGATATTACAGAATTTGCATGTCTTCCCATTGAATAAATCTACAGAGCCAGGAGACTTTATATTCTAATAGGGTTAATCCACACAATGCTAGTACAGTACTGCTAAGACTGCTGATTGCCTGAGTGTGGGCCCAGTGGAAGAACTCGCTTCAGCAACAGACTGCCCTCCTCAGAAGCCCTGCTTGGCATCTCTCACATGTCACGGCTTTAATCAACTCTAGGGCAAGACTCATTCCTCTCCAACAGATGGACATGAATTTAACCAGACCATAAACCATGTATGTGCCATAAATATGTTTGCTGAGGGCATGATTCCCAGTACAGAACTTTAAGAACAGCTGTCTTATGGGATACTATTTCTTGGTGAGATGATTTGTTAACCTAATTCTGAAACAGATTACATTTATAAAGTTAATTTTTCAGTGGCTTCCCCACGAGTAGCAGTCTCATTATTTTGGGGGATAATTTTTTCAAACAACACTTTATTATTTATTATTATTATTTTTTGAGACAGTCTCTCTCCAATACCCAGGCTGGAGTGCAGTGCCAGGATCTCAGCTGACTGCAACTTTTACCTCCCAGGTTCAAGCGATTCTTATGCCTCATCCTCCCAAATAGCTGGAATTACAGACATGCGCCACAATGCTCTGCTATTTTTGTATTTTTAGTAAACATGGGGTTTCACCATGTTGGCCAGGCTGGTCTCAAACTCCTGACCTCAAGTGATCTGCCCACCTTGACCTCCCAAAGTGTTGGGATTACAGGTGTGAGCCACTGTGCCCGGCCTGTAAACAAAGTTTTTTGTTTGTTTGTTTGTTTTTAATTTAAGCAAGGTAAGGAAGACTTTATTCAGGACCATCGTGATACATATAGGGACCACTGCAACGAGGTCTTGCAGTGGTAGAGAGAGATTTATACTCAACTCCTAGCACAGCGTGGGCGAGTAGAAATGGGCATTCGAGGATGGAGGTGGGGTCAGTGGCTGGGAAATGAGTAAGAGGAACCTTTGGGGTGCAAGGGGTTCTGGCTTAACCAGGCTTAGAGGATTCTTGCTAAAGGCAGGCCAGGGTGACCAGACATTACCTGGGGGATCTATTTATGTGAGATTTTTTAAAAGCCAATTTGATGTTTCCTTTCCAAATCCGGTGTCATTTGTCTAGGACACTGCCAGCAAGTTATCTGAGTGCTTGCAGGGAATGTGATCATTCATTGTGAGCAGTCATTTTTTTTTCTTGATGCCTTTTTCTTTTTGTACTTCTATTAGATTACTATATACACTGTTATTTCAATGGTTTTAGCTGTACGGTTCTTTATAAATAGAAGTCTTTTGTCTTTCCACTTTTCCGTCATTATCTTCGAAGATGTTTTCATTCTGTCAATGTTGCATTCCCCATGGAACCAGTGCAAATTAAAATATGAAGTATCTGTTCATTTTGCGTTCTTTAGAGGATGACTACTATTGGTGTGTATTTTCACGGGCATGATCTACCAAGCGAAGTATAAATTGCTGTAAAACTGGAAAAGTGTTTGAATGAGTGAAGCAGATGTTCTCTTAGCATGAAGCAGATGTAAAACTTGCAAGTGTCTGTCTAATAAAGTATAGCATTTGGTTCTATACAGCTGGTGCCAGATTACCAATTAATCATGTTTGAATGCATTTTTACTAATTAGGTCCCCCTCTGTTCTTTATGCATTCTGGCTGTATTAGAGGGAGGGATAAGACACAAAAGCTTTCTACCTTTAGTACTTTGAGCAGCGTTTTTTCTTTTCTTTTCTTTTTTTTTTTTTTTTGAGACGGAGTTTCGCTCTTGTTACCCAGGCTGGAGTGCAATGGCGTGATCTCGGCCCACCGCAACCTCTGCCTCCTGGGTTCAGGCAATTTTCCTGCCTCAGCCTCCTGAGTAGCTGGGACTACAGGCACACGCCACCATGCCCAGCTAATTTTTTGTATTTTTAGTAGAGACGGGGTTTTACCATGTTGACCAGGATGGTCTCGATCTCTTGACCTCGTGAGCCACCGTGCCCGGCCCTACCAGCGTTTTTTCTTATTTCCTGGTCTTTTGTTCTTAGAATCATACAATTCAGTCTTTCATTCTTTATTGATTCTCCAGTTTGATTTGGGGACGTAGGTGTGATATGAGGATTTTCACACTCCTCAAATGCCTTTGAACACTTTAAGGAAGCTAGAGAAAAAGCAAATGAATGAATGCTGTTGTTTTTCTTATTTGCATGGACAGAAGCTAGTATTTGCTCAGTTAACATCAATTCATAGCTTCTTCGGTTATTTGACTGATTAGGAGTTTGAGCATTCTAGAAATGAGTGGTACCAGGTTGGTTTTATGTTCACAAAAGCAGTAGAGCAGTTTTTCTCAAAGATAAAAAATGAGTGGTTTAACGTAACTACCCAGAAGAGTTGCGTTTACTGCTGTGAAAGATACAACACAAATCGCTAGCTACTGTGAAAATCAACAAAACTGTGTTATTATGTATTTGCCTTTTTATAAAGCAAGTATGTTACTGAAATGAAGTTTCAGGGCCAGGCACTGTGGCTCCCGCCTGTAATCTCACCACTTTGAAAAGCCACAGCAGCAGGATCACTTAAGCTCAGGAGTTCAAGACCAACCTGGGCAACATGGCGAAACCCCACCTCTACAAAAAATATGAAAATTAAGCTGACATAATGACACGTGCCTGTAGTCACAGCCACTTGGGAAGCTGAGGTGAGAGGATCACTTGAACCTGGGAGGTGGAGGCTACAGTGAGCCATGATTATGCCACTGTACTCCAGCCTAGATGACAGAGTGAGACCCTGTCTCCAAAAGAAAAGAAAAGAAATTAAATTTCAGAACCTGATGGGCGTTTTTTTAAATGCTTGGTTTCTCCAGGATAAATTTGTTTTTTGTGAAAGGAAGTTCAATATATAAGGTTTGCTACCCCACCTCCCATATTTCTAAAAAGAGTTAACTAACAATGATAAAGATATTTAGAGGGTAGCAGAAATATATTCAATAAATAATTTCTAAGTCTGAAGATAACATGAGTGTGTGTGTGTGTGTGTGTGTGTGTATGTGTGTCTTGCTGTATCTTCCAGGGTAGAGTGGATTGATCATGGCTCACGGCAGCCTCAACCTCCTAGTAGGCTGAGTCTTAATGGGTCCTCCTTCCTCAGCCTCCGTAGGAGCTGGGAGTTCAGGTGCATGCCATTATGCCTATTTTTTTTTTTTATTTATTTTTTTTTTTTGGTAGAGATGGGCTTTCACCATGTTGCCCAGGCTGGTCTTGAACTCCTGGGCTCAAGCGATCCATCTGCTTCAGCCTCCCAAAGTGCAAGGCTATAGGTGTGAGCCAGCACACCCAACCTGAGTGGTTCTTTCAACAAAATGTTTGTTACCATTTGAAAATTAGCGGAGTTAAGAGAAAGCAAAGATGAATTAAAGGAGTTCATCAGCTAGAAAATGAGATGTTCAAGAAAACCAAACACCACGTATTCTCACTCATAAGTGGGAGTTGAACAAAGAGAACACATGGATACAGGGAGGGGAACATCACACAAGGGGGCCTGTTGGGGAGTGAGGGGGTAGGGAAGGGATAGCATTAGGAGTAAAACCTAATGTATATGACCAGTTGATGAGTGCAACAAACCACAATGGCATGTGTATACCTATGTAACAAACCTGCACATTCTGCACATGTCTCCCAGAACTTATATTTAGAAAATTAACTCAATTAAATTTTAAAAAAAGAAAATGAGATGTTCAGTATTTATCACTTTTCCCCAGTTGGGTTTGTGGAATGTGGATCTGCTATAATATGAAAAAACATAGATCAAATTACATTTTAGACAACGTGTTACAGATTCTAGGACATGGTTTGTTTTGCTTTTTTTATTAACACTGGTATAAAAGAATCTCTAATGATATAAATTGTAACTTTTTGTTTATTTATACTTCTACAGGTACAGGTTAAGTATCCCTCATCTGAAAAGCTTGGGACCAGAGTGTTTTGGATTTCAGATTTTGGATTATTTCCATATATGTAATGAGAAATCTTGGGGATAGAATTCAGGTGTAAACATGAGATTCATTTATGTTTCCTATGCACCTTATACACATAGCCCAAAGGTGGTTTTATATGATACATAAGTTTGTGCATGAAACCAAGTTTGTAGACACTGAACCATTAGAAAACAAAGGTGTCACTATCTCAGCCGTCCTAGTGGACAGTCTGTGGTTATTTGGCATCACCATCGTTCCTAACCCTGAATTCATATGCTCCCTTTATAAGTAATCGTTTTCCTATACTTATTCACACCCAAATACTTAACAATAAAAAATACGACATACCATCAATAGAGTGGAAAAATAACACGTTCAGGGTAACTTTTGGCATCATGTCGGCTCTCAGAAGTATCAGATTTGACAGATTAGGGCTGCTCAAACCTATATATAAAGTATATTATCTAAGAGTATTAATAGGATTATTCCAGAAAGTCTTCTGCATCCTTACTACCCATTGCTTCCATGTTTCATAGTAATAATTTAAATTTAATAAAAGTATCTTGTAACCAGATTGGCTAATAGCTGTTACTTTAAGTTTTAAGTTCTTCTAAGATTGAATACTTATCTAAAACCAGTTTAAATATTTCGTATATCCATTTACCTCCATGAACATCTTCCTACCAGGGTTACACTTGTCAGAGTAAAATTCATGTGTCTGCCTCATTTGACTATGGGTGCCTTTTATTCTTAGAATAAAAAGAAAATGATTGATCTTATGTAATATTGGGAGCTTTTAGGTAGGTGTCTAATGCAATTATATTTCTTTTCACTTGAGAAACTTTTTGGTGCCATCCCTGTTTTGTGTCTCACTGATATTGCATGGGAATGGTGATATAGTCTTTAAAAAATTTTTTTAAGTTTAAACATTCACTAAAGTAGAGAATAATGGGACCAACTCCCATGTATCCCTCACTCAGCTTTAACAATGATCAGCCTTCCATTCTTGTTTGCCAAGGTTGAGACGGTATTTTCATACTTTTTTTGTCTTTGAAGTTGCAGTTCTCTGTGCTTTCTACAGTGACAATATGTATTTAAACAAAACTAGGTCACATAAACCCATAGGATCTAACTCTGTTTCAGGAAGTGGAGCGAGAAATCTCATTCAGAACTGAGTGTGGCCTGTATTACTCCTACTACAAGCAGATGTTGCAGGCTCCAACCCTCGTGCAAGGTAATTGCAACTTAGTTTCATTTGGGGTCTCCTGCGTTCTTTTCAATATTTTAGTCAGAAGTACTGTTCTCTGAAAAGCATTTAAATGCTCTCTAGAAGTGTAGTTTTTCCTTGTTAATATCTAATGATTCCATGAAAATTTTTTTGCTCTGGAAGAAGTTATATAATGCTTTATATAACCCTCCTATCCTTACCTTCCAGCTCTCCTCCATCCCAAAAGTAGTATCTTTGCAGTTTCATGGTTGTGTTGCTGAATTTTCGCATGATCATTTTGGAAGAGGTCTTTGCAGGTGAAAGGAGTGTTGTCTGAGAACAGGAGGCATTTTGGTAACACAAATGAAAATTACAGTTGTCCCTCTTGTCCCCAGTGCCCCCATTCATTCCTTTATTTCACAGTTGCCTTTTTCCTGAATTTTTACTTCCCTTAAGTGGATTAGAGCCTACACTCAACATTTACTCCATCTAATGAAAGCCCCAGCATCTATCTGCTGTATCTCTTCTACCTAATACGTACTTGATAGGCTTAGCATGAGTGCATGTGACAGAAAACTGCCCTCTTCTAGGCTTTACTTGGAGTCAGCTTTGACATTTTTGGTGGCAGTTATTAATAAACAATATTTTTGCTGTTGTTTTTGAGAAAGGGTCTCACTCTGTCATCTAGGCTGGAATGCAATGGTGTGATCATAGCTCACTGCAGTCTTGATCTCCCAGGCTCAAGCAGCCCTCCTGCCTCAAGCCTTCCAAGTAGCTGGGACCACAGCTGTGCACCACCATGCTCATTTTTTGTTTTGTTTTTCTGTAGAGACGAAGTCTCACTATGTTGCCCAGGCTAGTCTTGAACTCCTGAGCTCAAGTGATCCTCTCACCTCAGCCTCCCAAAGTGCTAGAATTATATGCGTGAGGCACTGCGCCCAGCCCATAAGTGATGTTTTGTACTTTTAGTTTTATCACCTAGGAGACATGACAGTTTGGTTATCTTTGGTTTTGTGCCATAAAAATTAATGAGGTGGTTCCTGTGTTAATAGCCAGATTCATCCATAATAAGGGTAATTACTCACCAGCCTTTCACTTTGTGGTTTTAGCAGCCATTGATGATTATATCTATAGTTCTTATTTCAGAAGGGATACAAATTAGTGACCTTCTAATTCTGTCATTCCTCCTGTGTTTATTAGTTGGGACACTGTTATATAGAAAACTTTTTTCTCATTGATTGTTTGGCTCTTCTGGTACAGTTTATACAAGAAAGGCAAGCTTAGTTGTCATTTTTTCCCCACGTGATCAAACCTTATTATTCATGGATCCCATAGTTGCAAAATCAGTTACTTCCTAAAATGTATTTGTAACCCTAAAATCAGTATTTATGGTGCTTTCACAGTCCTTTATGGACATGTCCAGTGCAACAAAGTATTTTAGCCTCTGGCACACATGTTCCCCACAAAGACTGAAAGAGGCGACCCTCTGCCTCCTTGTCTCAGCTCTCACACTGCAGCGTCCTTTTCAGAAAGTCTGTTTCGTGCCATGGCTTTTGCATTGTTTTGCTCTTTGCTGGTGATTGTACAGTTTAAAATGATCCCCCAAAACAGTGCTAAAGTGGTGTCTCGTGTTCCTGAGAGCAAGAATGCTGTGATGTGCCTTATAGAGAAAATATGTGTTAGATAAGCTTCCTTTAGGCATGGGTTCTGTTGCTGTAGGCCATGAGTTAAGTGTTTATGAATTAACAATATAGATTAAAGCAAGTGTCTTTAAACAGAAACACACAAAACTAGGTTATATGTCAATCAGTCGACAAAAATACGTAACCGTAGGCTTGCAGGAACGCAGTTGTTATTTCTTACTCGTTCAGTATTCACCAGTTCAGCTTTTACTGCAGCTTTATTGGACATTACCACTGTGCATAATGAGAATTGGCTGCAATTACCAGTTCTCAACATTATGAGCTACCTCTCTAGCATCCTCGAAAGCAGTGGTTCTTACTGGGGGCAACTGTGCCCCAGGCACATCTGGACCATCTAGAGACATTTTCTGTTGTCACAAGAGGGGCAGGGTGCTGCTAGAATCCAGTGGGTAGAGGCCAAGGATGCCACAGCTAAACATCCTACCACTCACATGACGATCCCCACGGCAAATAATTATGTGGCCAAAATGTCCAAAGTTCTGAGGTTGAGAAACTGCTCTAAAGGTGTGTGATGAGTATTTTCTTTTCTTTTTTTTTTTTGAGACGGAGTTTCACTCTTGTTACCCAGGCTGGAGTGCAATGACGCGATCTTGGCTCACCGCAACCTCCGCCTCCTGGGTTCAAGCAATTCTCCTGCCTCAGCCTCCCAAGTAGCTGGGACTACAGGCACGCGCCACCATGCCCAGCTAATTTTTGTATTTTTAGTAGAGACGGGTTTTCACCATGTTGACCAGGATGGTCTCAATCTCTTGACCTCGTGATCCACCCGCCTCGGCCTCCCAAAGTGCTGGGATTACAGGCTTGAGCCACCACGCCTGGCCCGTGTATTTTCTTTGTAAGTATCACTGTGAAATCAGTGGCTGATTCATTTTAATTCATTTATGTCATTCATTAAGATTATTCTTTTGGAAGATTTCAAACAGGTAGGGCGCAGTGGCTCACACCCTGTAATCCCAGCACTTTGGGAGGCTGAAATGGCAGGATCACTTATGCCCAGTAGTTCAAGGCCAGGATGAGCAATATAGTGAGACCTCATCTCTACAAAAAAAAATTAAAAATTAGCCAGGCATAGTGGTGTATGCTGATATTTCCAGTATTCAGGAGACTGAGGTAGGAGGATCACTTGAGCCCAGGAGGTTGAGGCTATAGTGAACCGTGATCATGCCTCTGCACTGAGCAATGATGATTCCACTGCACTCCAGCCTGGGTTACAGAGCAAGACCCTGTCTCAAGCAAAAGAGAAAACGAAAACAATTTTCAAGCATATAAAAAGATAGAATCCTCTAATTGGTTTCTGTGTGTCTCTATTCAACTAAAGCAGTAGCCAACTCATGGCCAGTCTTGTTTCCTCTATCCCTGCCCCCAACCTTGATTACTTTGGAGTAAATTCAAGACATCACATTGCTTTATGTGCAAATATATCGGTCGGTTTCAGAGTCAGTGTTCTCATTTCCAGGTTGTCTTACAGATTTTTAATACAGTTTTTGAAATCCAAATAAAGCCTATACATTACAAACATTTGGTAATTTCTTTAACTGTTTCTTTAAATCTGTCATTATCTTTCTTTTTTCTTGAAATTTCTTTTGAAAACACTTGTCTGATCGAGGATTTCACTGTCATGGTGTCGTTTAATGTTTCACTGTTCGCTGGATTTTTAGTTGATAGTTTGATCTAAGGTTTGCTTGGATTCAGGCACTTCCTTTGGTGAGAATACTTCCTAAATGGTGTGGCATGCTTCCACATTAGAGCAAGTTCCTAATAGCCTTTCCGCTAATGGCTTAGCACCAAGGTTGATCATTACCTAAATCCAACAATTTCGTAAGGACTGTAACATGGGGATGTTCTAACGCTGTCATTCCTTATATAATTGTTAGGTAAAATTTATCTCTAAAGAAAAACATTTTCTCTCAGCTATTTGGTAAGCCAGTTTCGTTCATAAAGGAAAGGGAGGATTAATATTTGGCCTTGCCCATTATTGTTTTTAGAACGAGTTACATTTCCAGTACTGTCATAAGATTGTGCTTTTTAAGAATCATCGTAAACGTGTGGATTTTTAGCATAATTGATGTGTTTCAGTCCTTTGTATTATTCTTATTAAAGTTGCCCCATCGTTGTCCAGTAGGATGCCCTTCAGATTAATGGCTGTCTTTCCAAACCACCCCAGTGGTCTTCGAAAACTCCCGAGCTTTTTGGTGTGGCAATAGGCCCTTTGTGTCTGTTTCCTGCCCCTACCATTCTTCCAACTAGTGGTAGTTCTTTTTTTTTTTTTTGAAACAGAGTCTTGCTGGAGTGTGGTAGTGCCATCTTGGCTCACAGCAGCCTCCATCTCCCAGGTTCAAGCAATTCTCCTGCCTCAGCCTCCCGAGTAGCTGGGATTACAGATGCACACCATCATGCCTGGCTAATTTTTGTATTTTTAGTAGAGATGGTGTTTCGCCATGTCGGCAAGGCTGGTCTTGAACTCTTGACCTGAGGTGATCCATCTGCCTCCGCCTCCCAACGTGCTCACGGGCGTTAACCACTGCACTGGTCTCTAGTTCTTATTAGTGGCTATTTAGGGACCATAACTTGGGTATGAGGGATGCTTATTGCTGCTAGATTGCTTATTGTTTTCAGGTGTTTTTAGTGAGGAACGCTAGAAAATGTGAACTTTTTTCCTAAGAGAAAATATGAATATATCTCATTTCAGCTCGGAGTTAGAATGACAAGGATTTTTACTGTTTTTGATTTTATGGTTGTATGTCCTTTCTCCAGTTGAAAACTTGGGTTCCTATGACATTAACCTTATCACTTAGTTGTCTTGTTCTACTATATATATATAAAGTACTTTTAAAGTCACAACATAATAATATTGGTAACAATATGATTACCTGAAAACAGTTCAGGCTGTCTTTGCTATTCTTCTCATTAGGATATAACTCACTGAGGGATGTACCGGCACATTCTTCTGTCTTCAGGTCATTTAAGGTTTCCTATACGTGACCAAGCCACCAACTAACTAGGTGTGTCGTATCTTGCTTTTCATTTTCAGGGTTTGTATTAGAAAAATTTTTAGTTAGTTTTTTTGTACTTATAAAAAAAAACCTGCATGGTTCCAAAGTCAAAACTACAAAACAGGGAGCATTCAGAGACATCTGCTTCCATCACTGACTCTTCACCCTGTTTCCCTCCTTACTCTTTAGGTAACCATTCTTATTAATTTTTGCTTTATTCTTCCACTCTTAATATATAGTTTTTAATTTTTGTGGGTTCATAGTAGGTATATATTTTTATGGTGTACATGAGATATTTTGATATAGGCATGCAATGTGTAATTGTCACATCTGGGTCAGCGGGGTACCTAATCCCATCATAAGGGCCCATAACTAACTCTCCCACATAGGAGTTGGAGAGTTATCCATCCCTAACACAGGAGTGTATGGTAGACTTTAGGTCTACCATAACATAATACCACAGACTGCGTGGCTTAAACAACAGAAATTCTCCCTTCTGGAGGCTAGAAGTCCAAGATCCCCATGCTGTTAGGATTGGTTTCTGTAGAGGCCTCTCCTCCTGCTTCTTGCTGTGTCCTCACACAGCCTTTCCTCTGTGCTAGTGCAGCCAGAGAGAGAGAGAGAGCACAAGAGCAAGCTCGTGTCTGTTCCTCGTCTTATAAGGACACCAGTCCTATCGGAATAAGACCCCACCATGTGACCTCTCTTACCCTTTATTGCCTCCTGTAGGCCCTGTCTCCAAGAGCAGTCATATAATGGGTTAGGGCTTCAACATATGACTTTGAGGGGGACACATTTCAGTCCATAGCACCTCCTATTGAGGGACATCTGGGTTGTTTTGGATCACTCTTTTGCTGGTACAAATGGTGCTGCAGGAATGACCTTGTGCCGATGTTATTTTGTATTTTTGCCAGCCTGTGTTTGAGATCGATTCCTAGACAACGGGCTTTCTGGATCAAAGGGTAAATTAATGTGATTTTGCTGGATATTGCAAAATTCCTCTCCATCAAGATGATACCAATTTGTATTCCCAACTGTAGTATAAAGGAGTCTACTTCCTTATAATCTCGCAGAGTGTGCTGTAAAACTTCTTGATTTTTGCCAAGGCAATAGGTGAGAAATAGCATCCCTCAGTGTAGTTTTAATTTGCACTTCGTTTAATAGGAGTGAGGTTGAGCATCTTCTGTGTAGAAGAACTGCGTGCATGTTTTCTTCTGTGAACTATCCATTCATGCTTTGGCTTAATTAGCTTGATTACAGTGACAGAGGACCTCTGTGGCCATGGATCTCTGTAACAGCAGGTCGAGTTCTCCTCATGATGTGTCTGCTGTGAAGCAGCTGCAGCTCTGCTCTGCCCTGCCCCGACACCCACACATTTCAGCCTATTCCCTATGTGGAACGTGCCAGTGTCATGCAGGGCAAGAGCAAGAGCTGGTAGAAACATGCTTTGTCTCCTAAAGCCTCTGCTCAGCTGGAGCTTACTTCCATTCACATGCCACTGGTCAGAGCACATGGCCAAAGCCATTCTGGGGGTTGGAGAAGGCCATGTATACTCTCCCAAAGGAGACACTACAGGTCACGTGGCAGGAGGGCAGGATGGAGAAATGTGAAATCCTCTTGCCCAAATTACAAGAGAAGGACTTTGTGGTGGTGGTGATATTTTCATTGCAGTTACAAAAGTTTCAATTTACCTATGTTTGTGTACATGTTTAAATGATGTCCATCTAATATGTGGTAAGCTCTCTGAGGGCAGGAGTATGGATTTTTTGCTTACTATCATATCCCCGGTGCCTACCGCAGTCTCTAGCACATACTAAACAATCTGTGGATAGTTTTGAATGATGAATCATTAGGAATGTAACTATTTTCTTCCTGACTTTTCACATGTCAATCTTAGGTTTTCATGGTCTAATATATGATAATAAAACTGAATCTATGAAGACAATTAACCTCCTTCAGCGAATGAATATTTACCAAGAGGTTTTTCTCAGTATTTTATATAGAGTTCTACCCATACAGGTATGTTACGTTTTGTGCATTGAATTGTTAATATCAGATGAAAGTCAAAGTCTGCCATTTTGAGCAGAAAGTTGTCACATATATCCTTCTGATCTTCAACTGGTTTAGTAGAAAATCAGCAGTACTATAATTTTCCCGTGTATATTGTGAACTTGGTATTTTATAAGATACTGCTTTTTATTTAAGTGAGATATAAGGTTTTTGTACATAGATACTTCCTAGCTAATAACGTATGTATGCAGTCTAGAAGCTGATAAATATTTTCATTTGGATATGTGTAATCACTCCTGATGGCTCTTGGAGATAAAAAAGTTTGTAAAGTCAGCAAATCACAATGACCCGTTCTCATTTGAATGAAGTACCATCAGGCAGTTAGGTATAAACTTTCTAGAGTAAAGAGTGAAGCCAGACCCCCTCACCGACTTCCTTCTCCTGTCTCTTCTTGGTGGTGGGAAGAACGACTGCCTGCACGCTCCTCTAATAGATGAAAGGGAGTGTGGACTTGCTGCTGGGAATTAGGGGCAAGCTCCTGTGTATTCTGTTCGTACTGTCATGTTTTAAGTGGCACTGAGGAGGGTTAGGGGTCACCTGACAAGCATGTTTTATTGTTCCTTTTTACAGAAATATTTAGAGCCGGTTTATTTTTATATTTACACCTTATTTGGGCTCCAGGCGATCTATGTCACAGCTCTCTACGTAACCAGCTGGCTCCTTAGTGGTACATGGCTGTCAGGACTGTTGGCAGCTTTCTGGTATGTCACAAATAGGTGAGTTGGAGTCAATGTGCTTCTCTTCTTTCCAAAATATGAGTAAAAATGAAGTCACTTCATTTCCAGCTCAGAGAAACTTCTGCCACATTTGTTTGGTTGGGAGCATTTTCTCTTTGGTTTACCTGGTGGTTTACTCAATTTTTCTTATTTAGTTAGGGATAAAGCACTACTTACATATAATGCCAGCTGAGGAACAGATCATTGAATTGCAAATAAAGAAAACCATCCATAATAATCCCAAACCTATTACCTGTTTGCTGTGTGATCAAGATTTCTCCAGCCAGATGTCACATCTCTTAAAGAGTTTTTTAAATTGACAAATAGTAATTGTACATATTCATGGAATACATAGTGATATTTCAATACATACAGAGTGTATACTGATCAGATCAAGGTAGTTAGCATATCAGTCATTATAAAGTTTTTGGGTTTTTTTTGCTCTTTTTTAAAGTCAATGAAGATTTTTTGAAATTTTATTTAGGGGTTGTTTTTTGTAGAGACAGGATCTCTCTATGTTGCCCAGGCTGGTCTTGAACTCCTGGTGTCAGGCAGTCCTCCCGGCTTCAGGCAGTCCTCCCAGCTTGACCTTCCAAGGTGCTAGGATTACAGGCATAAGCCACTATGCCTTACCTAAAAAGTTTTAATTAGATCCTCACTATCAACCTTAAAAGGGTTGTGTATGGCTCTCAATTAGTAGAGCATAAAGATACATAAACGCAAGGACATTTTTGCTTTAATTAATATCTATTATTAATTTATAAGCAGTAGAGCCTTATGAAGTTACATAAGAAAAAACATATTCAGGCTGGGCGCAGTCGCTCATTCCTGTAATCCCAGCACTTTGGGAGGCTGAGGCGGGTAGATCACCTGAGGTCAGGACTTTGAGACCAGCCTGGCCAACATGGTAAAACGCCATCTTTTTAAAAAAAGAAATATATATATGTATATAGTTATTCAAGATCATTGAATTATTGCCTGACCTACAGTGGCAACACCAGTATTCAATAGGAGTCAAAACTTCAGCATGAGTTCTCATGCAGGTTTTATTTTGTAATTCTAAGCAAATTACTTTTATAACAATCCTAGGGGGTGTTTACTGTGTGCGAAGCACTTTACAAGATGCTTTATATATATTCTTCTAAGAACCCTATAGATACTACTATTATCCCCATTTTAGAAATGATAAAATTGAGGTTTGAAAGGTTATGTTTTATATAGAGATATAGATATACAGGTATCTCTATATATCTTTCTTTTATGCAGAGATATATGTAGATATAAATACACTGTTTGATATATATAGAGATATCTATATCTCTTATATAGAAATAGATATAGATATAGACACATTGTTTGATATAGAGATACACACACGTGTCTGTATGTGTTGTATATGTGTATCATTTACTGAATGGCTAGTATGTTTGGGGATGGTTCTTGGTGCTGGGTGTTTGAAGATGAAAAATCTTATCTATGCTTGCCATCTTGGGGTTTATGTTCTAGAAAGGCAGGAAGTTTTTTTTAAAAATACTGCCAATGTCATATTTAAGACTTAAGTGTAAGAAACACCAAAGAAATACAGAGAGAGGGAAAATTGCTGCTTGACACTAACGAAGTTAGAGATAGATAAAAGTCAGGGTTTGGCGTGATACATTTGTGAGTTTAGGAGTCAAGCCAACCTGGGCTTGAACCCTGCGTGCTAAGGGCATACCCATGGACAGAGCATTTAAACACTCTCTATGCCAATTTTATGTTACACGAATGATGATGATGATCTGGACAATTATTGAGAACCAGTGGCCAGAATCTTAAGTATACTTGTCCTTAATGTAATATACTTTCACTGAGAAAGCCTTCAAGGAAGTTATTTTAAAAACTATCACTCTGGCCATTTGCGTTTTCTTTTGTGCAGAATAGATACCACAAGAGTTGAGTTCACCATCCCACTGAGGGAGAACTGGGCGCTGCCATTCTTTGCAATTCAGATAGCAGCAATTACGTATTTCCTGAGACCAAACTTACAGCCTCTTTCTAAAGTAAGTGTTTATAAAATTTCATATATTTCTAATCCCCCAATTTTATATGAGAAGCTTCAAAAAACTGTGAGGTGCTTAGTATCCCAATGCATGTGAATAGTTCTTATTCCACGACCAATTTTTAAACTTGAGTTAAATTAAGTTTTCTTTTCCTGAGCTTTTTCCTACTTTGCAAAGAAAATGTTTTCATTTTTGATGTTAAAAATGTACTCTACATAATCTACCCTTAAATAGTTGCAGCAAACCCACACACAATTTCTGCAAAACTGTCAGAATTTTTAAGCCCTTGCTCTTGAGATGTGATTTGGTGCATTATCGCCTCCATAATAGTGTGGAATACACACACCGTATGTGAATATTTATATGCAAAGTGTCACTTTATGATAGTTAGAGCTTAAATAACAAATGCAAGGGTTTTCAGAGCAACAGTTTATGGTTTTTCTGTTTGGTCTATAGTGATATTGGCTGCTCTTGAGAAAACTTGTCTGCAAGGTTTTTTATTACTAGAGACATGTAAATTATACAAAGGTTTTCTTTTTACAGAGGCTGACACTTCTTGCCATTTTCATATCAACTTTTCTCTTTAGTCTGACATGGCAATTTAATCAATTTATGATGCTGATGCAAGCATTAGTGCTGTTCACACTGGACTCCCTGGACATGCTGCCAGCAGTGAAGGTGAGCTTTGCTTGCTTTTCTCACTTAAGATTTTCACCATTTAGTGTTTTTATATCATAGAATGAGATGAAAATATGCAAGTACTTATGGATAAAATTGAAGCTGTTTCTTAGATCTGCTATAAATTTGCTGCGGTCAATTGAAACTGAGTCATTTATGAAGCCCAGTTTGACCATCTTAACTTTTATTCTGCTTATTTTAAGTTAAAAAAATGGAATGGATTTATTTTGGGGCATAAATGCCTAGGTCAATTGTTATTTATAGAGATGACTTAAATTTCAAGATATAGATAGCTCTTTTAAAATTTCTGTATATTGCCATTTTTTAAAAAGAACTCAATAGGTATATAACAGCTTTTCTGTAGTACTTTATAAAATTTTCATAGTAACATTTAACTAATATGGGATGTGAATCCCTTTTGACTGGCTAAAAGTCACATGTGAAATAAAGAAACCCATCTCTGTCTCCCACTGTCTGCTACTGTCATTCAATCACATTTTTTCATGTGTAAAAATACGATTTTATGTATTGTGTACAGTTTTAAAATGGCTTACAGTTACATTCTAAAGTAGCAGTAACTTAAATATTTTCCAAGAATAATAAAATACTTTCTCCAGATCTAAGGTAAGGCAGCAAAGTAGCCCAAAGATTTGTTTTATTTATTCCATATCAAAGGAGATGCAATAAGCTTCTATAACTGACTGAGTCTGAATTAAGAAACATGAAAGCCAGCCAACAAATACGCATTGCCTGTTGCTGAGACACTGTAGTAGGATGGGCACTACAGAAAATGCCAACATGAGTCATTCATTGTCGTAGCCACAGGTTCCCATTTAGCTTAGGAAACAAAGATACAACAAGAACAGGGAGACAAATGGTAGCTGCTAATTAGCCATACTGATATATCTAAAAGAAGAAAAGTTATTTTTAGGCAGAAAAGTGTTTACAGAAGTGAGAAGCTAGAACTGGACCACCTGGATCACCAATGAGGGTAGAATGTGGGTGGTATGTTGGGAGTGGAAGCAGAATAGGAAGGTATAATACGGCAAGAAGAGCAAGGAGATAGGGCAGAGTTTATATATGTATATAAAATGTTTAGTGTTTCTGCAGATGTGCCAGTGGCCACGCACACACTTCTGGTAACCCGAACACTCCTATAATCCTTCTTTAGTATCATTTCACAGTAAGTATCAAAAGCCTAAAAATGTGTTTGCCTTTTCACCAACATTTTTGCCCTTATAAATTTGTCCTAAGTAAATAATTTACCGTCTTCATTTTAGTTGTATCATAATAAGAAAAAGCTGGGAGGAAGAGATAAAAAGAAATAAAAGAAAAAACTGGAAATGACTTGTCAACAGCAATAGGATATGCTTAAATAAATTATGGCATATCTATATAATCAAATAGTATATAACCATTAGTTCCTCCCATATTTTTTGAAAAAGCAAAACATAGAGAAAACGAGTAAAAGTTTTCGAAAAATACACAGTAAAGTATTAACAGTCAGCTACATGGTGGATGTTCTATATATTCTTTTTGTTCTTTAGATCTTTTGATTTTTTCTGATAATGAACAAGCATCTCTCTGGTTTTTTTGTTTTGTTTTGTTTTTTGAGATGGAGTCTCACTGTCTCCCAGGCTGGAGTGCAGTGGCACAATCTTGGCTCACTGCAACCTCCACCTCCTGAGCTTAAGCGATTCTTCTGTCTCAGCCTCCCAAGTAGCTGGGAATACAGGTACGCACCACCACACCCAGCTAATATTTTCATTTTTATTAGAGATGGGATTTTGCCATGATGCTCAGGCTGGTCTTGAACTCCTAACCTCAAGTGATCCACCTGCTTTGGCCTCCCAAAGTGCTGGGATTATAGGCGTGAGCCACTGTGCCCATCTGAACATGTATGTCTTTTAAAATTAAAGGTACTGTTTTGGCTCACATATACAACATGTTAAAATATTAGAGCTAATTTATTTTATATTTAGTTCTAAACTTTGTTCAACTTTTACTTTTGAAACTATGTTGATATGAAAAGTAGTTTTAAGTACCCGACTTTAAGGAGGATTATTATTACAATGAAAGAATCTTTAGTTATAAAACTTAATTGCTATCAGCTCTGAGAATAACTGGCTTTTTCTTCTTAGGCAAGTGATTTAACTTTGTTTCTTCATAAATTAGAATCACTTCTCTCTAACCATGTTCAGTTGCAAAGAGTTGGAATAATTGATATAGAAAAAGGTAATACAAATTCAGAGCTCAGTGTGGTGATAAGAAGCAGTATCTTCTTCAGTACGTGTTGTCATCTTTTCATGAATGATGAAACTCTTACCAGCAAAAGCTCAAATTTGCAGTCAGAAATGTAAACAGAGTAAAACAGAACAGCAAACATATTATGAAGTGTATACTTTTGCTTAATTAAAGGTTAAAATATGGAGGTTAATAAAGTTTTCTTAATCTGTTGTGGAAACAAAAAGACACATTCATGATAAATACCTAAGAGATTATTTTAAGTTAAGATTATTTTAACCCTATATGGTTCCAGACAAGAGGGAGTAGATACATTTCTCTCTATTCCTCCCCAAAGTACATTTAAAAACCCTAGACCATGTGTGTGTGTGTGTGTGTGTGTGTGTGTGTGTGTGTGTGTTAGTATCACAAACTTAAGAGGAGTTTGAGAGGTAGAAAGAAAAAATCAGACTACCCAGAGACCTTGAGACCAGAGGGAAAATAGGGCAGCAAGTTTCTTGGGTTTTCTTTTTGCCCCACATATCCTTGATTGGGTGCTGTAGAAGGCAGAAACCTGGAAATACCAATGGACTCAATCAAACAAAAAGCCTCCTCCCTCCAGCAAAAGGACCAGAAGAGAGGAAGCCTAACAAAACAGAAAACCTTCAGATATTAAGTGCCTTGTTTTGGCCAAATGCTACAGCAAAAACCATAGCCCCACTCCCACCTCCATCAGTAAAGTTCAGTGGGGAGCCTAGACTCCTGCCCTCACCTAGCTGTCACTAGGCATGCCTCGCTTCCTGCCAGAGCTATGTCAGAGAAGTCTAGTAGGGAACCAGAACTTTCATCATCTCCCAGAGACATCCACGAAGACCACATGGGAAATGTGGACTTCAACCCTCATTCAGTGGTAATGAGACATCCTGTCCCCTCTCTGTCAGGATGGTGTCAAAGGAAGCAAACAGGGAAGTTGAGACTCTAACCACCACCCAAATGTAATAAACCTTTCTCTACCTACTGCTCTACCTTATGCTGTCAGTGGAAGCCATGTAAGGAGCAGTGGTGATACACTTCTATCTCTCCCAGCCAGGATGTATTAGCAGGGACCTATACAGAGCCTGAACTTTCACCTTCACCCAGCAGTAAGGAAGTATACCTTCCCCTGACCCCCAGATGTCAATGGAGGTGAAGTGGGCACCTTGGACGTCCATTTCCATCTGGAAGTAATGAAGCAGCACACTTCTTTCCCCATTAGCATAGTGTTGGCATAGTTTGAATGTTTTTGTGGTCCCCTGCCAAATTTATATATTGAAACCCAAACCCCCAAGGTGATTGTATTAGGAGATAGGGCCTTTTAGGAGGTGATTAGTGCCATTCTAAAATAGGGACAAGGGAGTTGTTTCATTCCTTTCACCATGTAAGAAGAACCTAGCAAGAAAGTGCCGTCAGTGAACCAGGAAACAAGCCCTCACCAGACACTGAATCTGCCAGCTCCTTGATCTTGGACTTTAAAATCTAGAACTATGAGAAACAACTTTTTTGTTGTTTATAAGCTATCCAGATTACAATATTTTGTTAGATAGCAACCTAAATGGACCAAGACATATGGTGTCACAGAAGCCCTGCTAACATGGCAGATTTAAGTAAGATCCAGGGTCCCATAATGTTATAGAATATAGTTAAAAATCACTTCTTAAGCCAAGCGCAGTGGCTCATGCCTGTAATTCCAGCACTTTGGGAGGCAGAGACAGATCATTTGAGGTCAGTTCGAGATCAGCCTGGGCAACATGGTGAAACGCCATCTCTACTAAAAATACAAAAATTAACTGGGTGTGGCAGCATGTGCCTGTAATTCTAGCTACTCTGGAGGCTGAGGCAGGAGAATAGCTTGAGCCTAGGAGGTAGAGGTTGTAGTGAGCTGAGATCGGGCCACTGCATTCCAGCGTGGGCGACAGAGCAAGACACCATCTCAAAAAAAAAAAAAATCACTTTTTATTTTAAGAATCAGGAAAATCTCTCTTGAGTGAAAAGAGACAATCAATAGATGCTAACACCGAGATAGACAGAGATTGGAATTATCTGACAAAGAATTTAAGGTATCCATCATAAAAAGGCTTCATTGAGTAATTACAAATGCACTTGAAACAAATGAAAATAAGCAAAGAAGTAGAAGATATAAAGAAGAATCTAATAATCGTTTCTAGAAAATCCACGCAGCCACAGCAGAATACTCATTCTTTTCAAGCATTCACAGAATACTTACCAACATAGACTATATCCCAGGCCACAAAACAATAAATATAAAATTATGGAGAACATAATCTCTGTCTATAATGGATTCAAATAAGAAATCAATACAGAAAAGTAACAGGAAATGTTTCAATACTTGGGAATTAAACTCACTATAACATCTATAGTATTAATAGCCAGAATAAACACTTTAAAAATTTATAAAAATATACACTGAAAAACAAAGAGTCAAAGAGGAACCCTTTGAGAACATTGAACTCAATGAAAATGAAAATGAAGCATATCCAAATTTGTGGGATGCATCCAAAGCAGTGCTAAGAGGAAAATATGTAGCACTAAAATGCTTACATTAGAAAAGACAAAAAGTCTGAAGTCAGTCATCCAAGGTCTCACCTTAAAATGCAAAAGTGGAACAAAATAAATTCAAGCCAGGAGAAGAAAATAATAAAGAACAGAAATCAATGATATTGAAAACATGAATAGTAGAATCAATTAAAAAGAGCTAGCTCAGTCAGGCATGGTAGCTCACACCTGTAATCCCAGCACTTTGGAAGGCCGAGGCAGGTGAATCACCTGAGGTCAGGAGTTGAAAACCAGCCTGACCAACATGTTGAAACCCCATCTCTACTAAAAATATAAAAATTAGCCGAGCATGGTAGTGGTAGGTACGTATATCCCAGCAACTTGGGAGGCTGAGAAGAAGAATCGCTTGAACTCAGTAGGTGAAGGTTGCGGTGAGCAGAGACCATGTCATTGCACTCTAGCCTGAGCAATGACAGTGAAACTCCATCTCAAAAATAAATAAATAAATAAATAGAGCTAGCTCTTTGAAAGATTAGTAAAATTGCAAACCTCCTCTATAATTGGCTTAGAACATTAAAAACTTTTCAATCTTAACAGACTGATTAAAAAGTTCTGAGTCTCAGCAAGAGTGTGTGTGTGGGGGGTGGGTGTTGATAAATTACTTAATGGATACAATTCACATTACTTGAGTGATAGATACATGAAAAGCCCAGACTTCACCACTATATGTTGTATACATGTAACAAAACTGTACTTGTACCCCTTAAATTTATAAAAGTAAAACAAAGTCTGAGTCTCTGTGGCACTATTTAGGTGGTAGCATAGTGGTTAAGAACATAGACTCTACAATTAGGCTGCCTAGGTTTGAATGAGTCATATATGGGTCATGTGGAACAATGCTTGGTATTTTATTAATGTTAAACAGATTTTTTTTTTTTTTTGAGACAGAGTTTCGCTCTTGTTACCCAGGCTGGAGTGCAGTGGCACAATCTCGGCTCACCGCAACCTCTGCCTCCTGGGTTCAGGCAATTCTCCTGCCTCAGCCTCTTGAGTAGCTGGGATTACAGGCACACGCCACCATGCCCAGCTAATTTTTTTTTTCTTTTTTGTATTTTTAGTAGAGACAGGGTTTCACCATGTTGACCGGAATGGTCTCGATCTCTTGACCTCGTGATCCACCTGCCTTGGCCTCCCAAAGTGCTGGGATTACAGGCGTGAGCCACCGCCGCCGGCCAACAGATTTTTTTTTTTTTTTTTTTTTTTTTTTTGAGACAAAGTCTCACTCTGTCATCCAGGCTGGAGTGCAGTGGCACAATCCTGACTCACTGCAACCTCCGCCTCCCAGGTTCAGGCAATTCTCCTGCCTCAGTCTCCTGAGTAGTTGGGATTACAGGTGTGCACCACCACGCCCAGCTAACTTTTGTATTTTTAGTAGAGATGGGGTTTCACCATGTTGGTCAGGCTCGTCTCAAACTCCTGACCTCGTGATCCGCCCACCTCGGCCTCCCAAAGTGCTGGGATTACAGTTGTAAGCCACTGCGCCCAGCCGTTAAACAGATATTAACTGTGGTTATTATGAATGGTAATGAGGAGAATGAACATGATCCATTGAAGACAACTGCAGTTATTCTACACAGAAAGGATGTACAGTTGACCCTAGAACAAAACAGGGTCTACGGGTACTGACCCTCCTCCCAGCAGTTGAAAATCTGGGCACAATTTTTACTTCCCAAAAACTTAACCACTAGAAGCCTTACCAATAACATAGTTGATTAACACACATTTTGTATGTGATATGTTATATACTATATTCTTACAATAAAGTAAGCTAGAGAAAAAGGAAATGTTAAGAAACCAAAAGGAAGAGAAAATATATTTACTGTTTAATAAGTGGAAGTGGATCATCACAAAGGTCTTCATATTTATTGTCTTCCCGTTGCTTAGGCCACGGAGGAGGCACAGGAGGGTTGGTCTTGCTGTCTCGTGAGTGGCAGAGGCAGAAGAAAATCTATGTATGATTGGACTTGCGTTTTTCAGGGGTCAACTATATTCTTGCGGCCTTGTTTCTATACTGTACTGTACTAATAGAAGTGGGAAAGAATATCCAGTATGCCACTAATAATCATAATCCAGGACTTCCTAATGTACAGTACTGCTGAATTTTACATTTTTGGCTGTCATCAGCAATGTTTCTTTTGAATATATAGAAAACTATACAATTTTGTTGTTATACAAACTGCCCCTTTTTCTAGAAATATGCTCACTTGATATAAAAAGAACTGTAAATATAAAAACACCCACAAATAAAGGAAAACAGAAAGATCTTTTTTTAAAAAAAAGCATTTGTAAATGAGTTAATATCCTTAAAGAGTTCCTGCAGATCCATAAGAAAACCATTTATAAACCAATGAGAAAAGGGAACAGACGAACACTTCCTAGAAAGATGAGCATCAAAAAGAGTCAAATGCATAGGTGTAAATTTAACATGAAGTGCCAACTTGTGCTTTACGAAACACCAGAAAGCATTGTTGAAAGTTTTAAATGACTAGATTGCAAAGATAATGCATGGTCTTGGATTGGAAGACTTACTATGGTTAAGATGGCAGTGCTCCCCAAATTGATCTACAGATTTAACACATTCCCTCTTAGAATCCCAGGAGAAGTTTTTGCAGAAATTGACAAGCTGATCCTGAAATTCATATGGAAACTCAGGGGACCCAGAATAGCTGAAACAATCTTGAAAACGGAGAGTAAAATTGGAAGACTCACACTTTCCAATTTCAAAACGTACTACAACACTGTAGTAATCAGGACAGTGTGATACTGGCAGAAGGATTAACATAAACCCATGGAACAGAATTGAGAGAGAGGAATAAACCCTCACAAGAAATGGTAATTGATTTTCAACAAGGATGTGAAGATAATTAAACAGAGAATGAATGGTCTTTTCAACAAATGGTGCAGGAATAACTGATATTGGCATGCAAAAGAATGAAGTTGAGCCCCTTCCCCTCGGTACACACTAATTAACTCAAAGTGAATCACAGACCTAAGTATAAGAGCTAAAACTAAAACTTGCAGAAGAAAACATAGTAATTCTTCATGACCTTGGAGTAGCACAAACCTTCTTAGATACAACACCAAAAATACAAGTGACTTTTTTTAAAAAGTAGATTAATTGGACTTCATCAAAATTAAAACTATTGTTCTCAGAGGTGTACTGCTAAGAAATTAAAAAGACAACCCATGGAACGAGAGAGAATATTTGCAATCATATATCTGATCAGTAACTTCCAGAGTATGTGAAGAACTCATAACTCTTTCAATGATAAAATAGCAAAGGATTTGGGTAGATATTTCTCCAAGTAAGATACATAAATGTCCAATAAACACATGAAAAGTTGCTCAGTATCATTAGCTATTAGAGAAATGCAAATCAAAACCACAAGCAGATACCACTTTACACCCACTTGATGGCTAAAATTAAAAAACAGAGACAAATGTCACGGATGTGGAGAAATTAGAACTCTCTTACATGGCTGATGATGGATTGTAAAATGGTATACACTTTGAAAAAAAACATTTCCTCAGCATTTCCTGATTTTAAATAAAAGGGTTACCTTATGATTTAGCAGTCCCACTCCTAGATACATAACTAAGAAAAATGAAAACATGTATCTATGCAAAAATGTCTGTATATGAATGTTCATAGCTACAAAGTGGAAACCACCCAAATGACCATATACCTTCCATAAACAATGTAGTCTGTCCGTACAGTAAATAGTATTCAACAATAAAAAAGAATGTTGCTACATGCTGCAACATGGATGAAACTTGAGAACACCGTGCTAAGTAAGAAAAGATAGCCAAAAAAGACTGCAGTTTATTCCACTTCTGTGAAATGTCCAGCATATGCGCATCTGTAGAGAACAGTACGGTAGTGGTTGCTGGAGCTGGGGGTAGGGGATGAGAGATTGTGATGGCTAATGCATATGGGTTTCTTCTGAAGTTATGAGAAGAGAATGTCACAAAATGATACTGAGGTGATAGTTGCACAACTCTGAATAAACCAAAAATCATGAAGTGTACATTTTAAATGGGTGAATTGAATGGCATATGAATTATATCAACTAATAAAACTGCTAAGAAGGAAAAACTCTTCCTTCTCTAACCAGTAATTGTACTCAGGAATCTTTCCCTAAGGAAATATATTTATTCCTCCATTACTCCAATACTTATTAAGTGCCACTCATCTAGTGGGTATTGTTTAAGGTGCTGGGGATACAGCAGTGAACAAAATACATAACTAGAAGAGAATTAGATCAGAAATTCTGAGAATCAGATCTGAAAAAAACTTTTTAAAGGGATGTTCACAAGCCAGAAACACCTAAATGGTCCAGTGGCAAACAAATTATGGCATACGGTGATATGTTACATAACCATTTAAAGTGTAATTTCACAGAATAGTCACTGATGTGAGAAAAGGATACGGTAGGATGTGAAGAATGTAAAATCCTGTATATGAAATACTATATACTGCTGTGAAATCAATATTATTTCTTTAGGTAATGGTGCTGGGTTTTGACTCAAGAGCCCACCTATCGATTGCTATTTCTTTTTTGTGTTTTTTTCTGAAGTGTCTAACTCTCATAGAGTAAGATACATTACCTTTATGATCCTAAAGATCATCAGCATCCATTTCCCTGAGTTCCCATTGACACTAAGCAAAAGCACTGAACTGCTGCAGGCCTCACTTTTCAATGCTTCTATCAATAGGTTTGTTTCCCTTGAGGTTAAGAGAACAAAACCGTAGGGAAAATCGGGTTTGCTGCTGAATAAAACTGGTATTTTTCACATGCCAGGATGAATATGGCATTGTCTAATTTGAAAAAGAAGAAAACTAACAGACTAAGTGTCTGCTCTTTATTAGGGACTGCCTTTTGTGTGTGTGTGTGTGTGTGTGTGTGTGTGTGTGTGTGTGTGTGGCGTGTTTTGTATATTCAAGTTAGTTGTGTTTTGCTTCTTTCAGTATCAACCTGCCAACAGTTTTCATTACATCCAGATTTATCTGTAGTGCTTATGATGTGCCAAGCATTTCCTCCCCACCCACCCACCCACCCTTTTTTTTTTTTTGGAGACCAGGTCTTGTTCTGGTGTGCCCAGGCTGGAGTGCAGTGGAACGATCATAGCTTACTGCAGCCTCGACCTCCTGGACACAAATGATTCTCCCGCTTCAGCCTCCTGAGTAGCTGGGACTACAGACTTGCACTACCACACCTGGCTAGTTTTTTATTTTTGTAAAGACAGGATCTTGCTATGTTGCCGAGGCTGGTCTTGAACTCCCAGGCTCAAGTGAACCTCCTATCTCAGCTTCCCAAGGTGTTAGGATTACAGTCATTACCCACTGTGCTTGGCTACTACGCACCATACATTACCACATCTGGTTCAACTCTGTGAGGAAGGTGTCATTATCTCTTGTTCACAGATGAATAATTTAGGTCACATAGCTGGTTTGCACCAGAATCGGAACTGCAGTACAAGTGCTGTTGGTGCCAGAGCTGATGTCATTGCCCACTGTACTGTGCTGCCTGCTATGAAGCTATGAAGTCAGAGATGACAAGGTTGTGTAGCAGGAGGGGTTTGCAGTCTAATCAGGGCATCTGGGTACACACTCATACAAAGCAAGGAATGAATGAGTCCTAAAGTATAGATTGTAGAAAACTAGGAAATAACAGAACACAGTACAGTACTTATTGTTGGCCATAAATAGTAACTGAAATAGTTGAAAAGTGACGATTACAAATGGCCCTTGCCAATTCCCAGAAATAAATACATTTATGCTGTTGTTTATTTCCTCTACTTTATGTTATCCCTGTTTACCTCCCTTTTAAAAGATTCGTTATTAAAGTAAATAAACAGTTGGTATGATATGATTTAGGTTCCTTTTTTAGATCATGTTTTTTGTTTTTTTGAGATACACTCTGTCACCCAGGCTGGAGTGCAAGTGGTACAATCTCAGCTCACTGCAACCTTCACCTCCTGGGTTCAAGCAGTTCTCCTGTCTCGGCCTCTTGAGTAGCCAAGATCACAGGCGCACCACTACACCCGCTAATTTTTTTTTTTTTTTTTTTTTGTATTTTTAGTATAGATAGGGCTTCACCACGTTGGCCAGGCTGGTCTCGAACTCTTGACCTCAGATTATCTGCCAGCCTCGGCCTCCCAGATTGCTGGGATTACAGGCATGAGCCACCGCACCGGCCTAGATGTGTTTTTTGAAGCTAGTGTTTCTGCATTATTTGTAAGCTGAGGTGTATCCAACTCATGACCAACATCTTGAAATGTGGTAGTCTCTTGGTAAAATCTTTCTACTGATCTAGTCTTTGGTTCTTTCAGGCAACGTGGCTGTATGGAATACAGATAACAAGTTTACTCCTGGTCTGCATTCTTCAGTTTTTTAATTCCATGATTCTTGGATCACTGCTCATCAGTTTTAACCTTTCAGTATTAATTGCAAGAAAACTTCAGGTAGGACTTCTTTTTTGTCCTTTGTCAAAGTAAACTTTTAAAAAAAAATTTCGTGGCTCATTGAACCTTATTTCATAGAGCATACGGAGGGAAATGATTTACAACACAATTCCCACTAAAAAGCACAAGTGGTGTTGTGTGCTTTTTCACATACATGTGGTAACATTTCTGTTTCAGGCTTTGTGAGGTCATCCTTCTGTTTTGACAGTTATTTCTTAAAGAATTGGAATGTTACCTTCAATGTGGGGATCAGCCAGTGAAGCTTGGTTGAATTATTTAAAATTTAAGTCAAAGAGAAAAGTTTTTAACTTTCATGTATATGAACTCAGGAATGAGAAAAGTCTCTGCTTCTGGTGGGAGTGTGTTCATCACAGCCCTTCACGTTGGTGGTCACCTTGTTATTCTTTGACATAGTAAAACTGCTCTTTTCCCCATCCTTCCATACTATATTAACTCTGTTTTGAGAATTTTGAGACTCCAAACAAATAACTTCAGAAATAATGGGACATTTCCTAGGGTATTTTAAAATCATGTTTAAAAACAACGACTTGCTTTTTTGGCTTTATTGGTATAATTACATTTCTTAATGTTTACATAAAATATGAGTCATTTATTTTTACTTAAAATTTTAACATCCTATTTTCTTTCACATATGCTGGAAACATTTCTGTGTCAAGAAGCCATTTTGTTTACCACTTTGAGAAGACTAAATCATTCTTCTTATTAGTCTTTTGAGTGAGAATTGTTATAGACAAGGTATAATCTTTTTTTTTTTTTTTTTTTTTTTGAGATGGAGTCTAGCTCTGTCACCCAGCCTGGAGTGCAGTGGCACAATCTCAGCTCACTGCAACCTCCGTCTCCCGGGTTCAAGCAATTGTCCTCCCTCGGCCTCCTGAGTAGCTGGGATTACAGGCACCCGCCACCACGCCCAGCTAATTTTTGTATTTTTAGTAGAAACGGGGTTTCACTGTATTGGCCAGGCTGGTCTCAAACTCCTGACCTCGCGATCCGCCCCCATCAGCCTCCCAAAATACTGGGATTACAAGTGTGAGCCACTACACCTGGCCATAAATATTTTTTTAGAGCCAGGCTTTTAGTCGACTATCAAAAGCAGCAGTTCACAGTCATCCTTTTAACCTTAAATGTAAATAAACATTACTCTTATTTGGACTGTTTAGATATTATGTTTAACAATGTATAAAATTATCTGAAGGTTATAAGAAAACTATTATATGTCAGAGGGCACAATGTACTTCTTTTTATACCCATAGGTCTTTTATGTAATTGACTTGTAACTATATCTGTGAGGTAAGAATTAATGGATAAAAGATATAACAGTTTGTTTAGTCAGCATATCCTGAGTACCTTCCAAATGGCAGACCCCAATCCTCCAGTTGCTAAGGTCTTAAAAATAATTAGGAAAAAAAAGACTAGGACACAATTTTCTCATCTTATGAAGCTTATTATTAAGAGATTCATTTACTACTCGAAAATCACAAATGTTAAGATAGTGTACCATCATGAAACAGGAGGCTGTATTTTCCACATATATTTTCCCTTTATGTTGTATTAGCCAGTGTTTTTAAATCCTTAAGTAAGCTCATCTTCACTGTTTATTAAGTTATATTAAAACTTAAGAATTAAAACATTACCTCTTTTAATTTCTAGAAAAATCTGAAAACTGGAAGCTTCCTTAATAGGCTTGGGAAACTTTTGTTACATTTATTCATGGTTTTATGTTTGACACTTTTTCTCAACAACATAATTAAGGTAAGTTTTGAAAATGACCTATTTAATATATTTTTTAATTAACTTAATGGCATTAGAGATAATTTTTGAAATTTTCTTTTTCTTTTTTAATAAATACTTTTTTTAGAGACAGGGTCTTGCTTTTTCCCAGGCTAGCACTGAATACCTGGTCTCAAATGTCCCTCCCACCTTAGCCTCCCAAGTTGCTGGGACTACAGGTGTGCACCACCATACCTGCCTTCTTTGAAAATATCAATTTTAAATGCCTTCTTGCTTTATAAAGTATTAGCATGTCTAAAGAGTTATTAGTTTTGCTTCAAACAGACTCACCTTTAACTCTGTCTTAGTAACAAGGATTATTTTGATTTTAGTCAAAAATTTCTATGTATTCTTCAACATGTTCCCCCTTGAACTTACTCACCTTTTGTTATGAAACTTTAAAGAGCGTAACTTAAAAAGCATTAAACAAACAAATATTTCTCTAAATTTAAAAATTTTATTTTTAGTACCGTAGTATACACATAGTTTTCTATACTGTGGTAATAAAACAAAACAAAAAAGACATGATTTTTATTGAGTTCAGTTAGTAAGTAAACTGGCCTTACTATCCACTTTCTGCTGGAAAGAAGAGTTGAGTTCATTTTTCCCAACATTTAATTGACTTTAACAGCCCTAACAGAGCAACTCATTTACTATCATGGGCATCCATTGGTTTTATGTCCAGTAGGTGCTTTGCTAAGATTTTTACATTGCCCCAGGGGCTCTGCTTAGTTTAACATGCATTTTAAATGTTTTTATTGGCTTTTTAATTTTTTTTCAGGGTAGGCTTTATTAAAGGTATAGTTCTTGGACCTTGATATTCCATTTGTTTTTATGCTAGAGCGAAACTACATTGATTTCTTCAGATAATTTTGCCTGTCCTAGAAGGTTGGTCACAGGAAGCCTGATAGAATTTCTTTACCATTTATATTATTATATATGGATTTTTTTAAGCCACAAATTTAAAATAGAATTATATGAATTAAAATTGTAATCACTAATGATGAACACTCATATTTGTCTGTCCACCCCTTAAGGGTTACAACTGTCTTGAATTGTCTTTGAGTGAATAGTCTTGGATCGACTGTAATCACAGATCAAAACCTCAAAGCCAGACAGGCCTTGTGGGTGGTGTATCTATTTGAGGTTTCAGATCATCGTCTTGTCAGTTTTCTGGTCTGAAAACTTGTGCTCACTATGCCTAAGCCTTCTCCCTCTCCCTGAAACCAAAAAATCTCATCTTTTACCTATTTTGCATATTTAACTTATGTATAAGATTTTTTTTTGAATAAAGGATTATGCTAAAAAGGGGGTGGGGATTGGAAGGAGTTTGGAAGTCCCTACTTTGGAATTCCTCAGTTCTAAGAACTACTGTGAACATATTTACTGATTTTATACACCCACATGCTCCTATGAAATTGGACACTGAATATATAAAAATTCAGTGGGAAATTATCAGGAAACCATGCCTAAAGGACTAATAGCAACTTTTGTTTTCTCTTTCCCCAATAGAAAATTCTTAACCTGAAGTCAGATGAACACATATTTAAATTTCTGAAGGCAAAATTTGGGCTTGGAGCAACAAGGTATAACTGAATTGGAAATCTGTGTTTGTTATTTTCTATTGAATCAGCAGGGACTTTAAAATTTAAGTTGTCTTTGTGCCTTCAACTATTAATTGCAGACTTCTTTTGAGGAAAGATGTACTGTTGTTTCCTTGTCTTGTATTGAATTTAATACTTTACTTTCCATTTGTTCCCAAGGGATTTTGATGCAAATCTCTATCTGTGTGAAGAAGCTTTTGGCCTCCTGCCTTTTAATACATTTGGAAGGCTTTCAGATACTCTGCTTTTTTATGCTTACATATTCGTTCTGTTTATCACAGTGATAGTAGCATTCGTTGTTGCCTTTCATAATCTCAGGTAAGGTGTATTTCAGGTATCGTATATTTCAGAAATCTAATGTTCTCCTTTAATGCACTTGTTTCATGTTGGAGAAAAATTGCAGAGTTGAAAATCAGAATAGCAGACACAGAACAGAGTAACAGTATTCATCTTAAAGGGGGAACATACCTCATTTAGAATGGACTCTACTCCCAGTAGCTAAGAGACAACAGAGTCATGATCAGATTGCACCCAGTTTGGGCTTCAGTCTTGGCCTGCACACTTGGGAACAAAGTGATCCTTGAGCCAGTTACACAACCTTTCCATATATCCATTTCCTTATCTATAGAATGGGAAGACTAAAAGTACTTACTCTACAGGGTTTTGTGAGAAATAAGTGAGAACTTAAAAGAGTGTCTGGTGCCTAGACTTTGGCAGGTATAAGCTGTCGTGAACTGGTTTCATTATCACTGTTGACTTATAAGCCTCTGTTGTGTTTCCATCATCAGCATCCTATGTTTTTCTGCCTTTCTCCTCTAGCTGCCTTTTTTATTATTCTTGAAACATGAGAGTTAATTATTGTTATTTGTTTTCTTCCATCTTTCTTCAGGGTTCGTAATGTTGGAGTGGACCATAATTATTAGTATCTACTGAAAGTTTTCAGTAATAACTACCAGTTTTAAAAAGTTTTTTAAACTTAGCATGTCTATTAATCTACTGGAAGAAAAAAATCAGGAGTGTAAAGCCTTTTTAAAAACTTGTAAGAATATCTACCCATCAAGCTGCTGGGGGATTTCGTATTGACTATTCTTGTTAAACTGAAAGAAAATTAAGTGTAAGAAGCTGAAGCTACTGTCATTTGTGAAAAGTTAATGAAGCTCACAAGGAAGCCCTTTTTCTGTATAGTTACCTTGCCAATTAAGGTGCTGGTGAACTGTGTTTCACAGCCATGAGAGGGCTGTCATTAAAATGAGTCCAGAGCAGTTGAGAGGTTTTTATGATTATTAAGAATGAAGCAACATTGAACCATGAAAATATTTCATTGACCATAAACTATTTTACTATCTTTCAGAAGTGTTCTTTTTTATACCTAACCCAAGATAAATTTAGCCCTGTGAAAATAGATGGAAATTATTCTGGACAGTATGATTTAATATTATTTGAGACACACCAAGCATCGACAGGACTCTAGACTGCATATAAAGCAGGAAGTTCAGTGGGCCTGCAGTATCTTTATGAAAATGTCTGCCATGCTCTGTGTGAATCTGTGAGCCATCTCTGGAGGCTGATTTGGTATATGATCATAGATAAAAGATTTTAGAGCATCTTCATCTACCAGATAGGGATGTTAGGACTTTATTAGAGGAAAAGCACTACATAAAAGTAATTAAAGAATCATAGTACAGTCATGTGTCACTTAACATGGGGGATATCTTCTGAGAAATGCATATTAAGCAATTTTATCATTGTGCGAATATCATAGAGTATACTTAGACAAACATAGATAGTATGGCCTACCACACACCTAGGCTATGTGGTAAAACTTATTGCTAGCCTCCAAACCTGGACACCAAGTTACTATGTTGAGCACTATAGGCAATTGTAACACAATGGTAAGTATTTGTGTATCTAAATATATCTAAACATAGAATAGGTATAGTAAAAATTTAAAGGCCAGGTGTGGAGGCTCACACCCGTAATCCCAGTGCTTTGGGAGGCTAAGGAGGAGGATTGCTTGAGGCCAGGAGTTTCAGACCAGCCCAGGCAATATAGCAAGACCCCATCTCTACAAAAAAAAAAAATTTTTTTTTAATTAGCCAGGCATGATGGTACAAACCTGTAGTGCTAACAGCTCGGGAGGCTGAGGCAGGAGGATCACTTGAGCCCAGGAGTTTGAGGTTTCAGTGAACTGTAATTACACCGTTGCACTCTAGCCTGGGAAATAGAGTGAGACCCTGTCTCTACTTTTTAAAAATATCGTAAAGATTAAAAACTGTATATCTCTTTAGGGCAGTTATCATAAATGGAGCTTGCAGGACTGGAAGTTGCTCTGTGAGAGCCTGTGAGTGAATGTGAAGGCCTACGACGTTACCATACACTATTGTAGACTTTATAAATACTATGCACTTAGGCTACAAGGAATCTATTTAAAAACAAAGTAATTGTGCTATGATGTTATTTTATGATGGCTGTGATGTCACTAGGCAGTAGCAGTTTTCAGCTCTGTTGTCATCTTGCGTATCCATTGTGGTATGTGCCATCTGTTGTGGACCGAAATGTTGTTAAATGGCACGTGACTGTGTCTTAATATGAATTAACTCTTAAATAAGGGTCTTTTGTCAGTGCCAAGTATTTAAAGTATTTCTGCCTTTTTAGTACTGGGAAGGATGATACTCTGACTTGTTTTGTTTTGTTTTGTTTTGTTTTGTTTGTTTTGTTTTAGAGATGAGTCTCACTCTTGCCCGGGCTGGAGGGCAGTTGTGTAATCTCAGGTCACTGCAACCTCCGACTTCTGGGTTCAGGCGATTCTCTTGCTTCAGCCTCCTGAGTAGCTGGGAGTACAGGCATGCACAATCACCCCTGGCTAACTTTTGTATTTTTAATAGAGATGGGGTTTCACCATGTTGGCCAGCCTAGTGTCAAACTCCTGACCTCAAGTGATCCACCCGCCTCAGCCTCCCGAAGTGTCAGGATGACAGGCGTGAGCCATTGCACCTTGCCAGTTACTATGACTTTTATGTATATGTCTGCACTAATGTGAGGAGTACATCTGAAAGGGGCCCAGTGTTCTGTGTTCATGGAATTAATCAGAGCCTTCCAGCTTGACTGAGTTATGGACAAGGCGCTGCAGACTTCTCTTAGGTATCTAGAGAGGATAAGAGCAGATATTCTCCTTTTCTGTTTTATTTTTATTTATTTTTCACATGTTGCCCTGTTTATGGATATTCTCCTTGTTTGGAGTAACCTTTTTGTACCAATATAGAAACCAGTGTTTAAATTGTAGTATTTAAGTAAAGATTCCAGTGGTGAATTATCAATGGCAAGAACTGCCTTAGAGTATCCTTTTAATTTTCCTATGTATCTCTGGTAGGAAAAAGAGGATTTCTAGGAAATAAAAGGTCTCTAGTTACATAGAAAAGCATCATATGTGCCCAGTTCTGTTGGGTATGTCTGAGAGGTCAATAGACTTTCATGAAAGTTTTCATCTTAAACTAGTAGCCTTTACTGTTGTTTTCTTTTCTCTTCGACAACAAATTGTGCAACATCTGAAGTCACTGATCAGTCTTAACCTCACTGAAGTGGAGACAGCCAGGTAGTGTGTGCTTCCCAGTGTGATGTGACATGGCATAGAGCCGTCCCCCTTTCTGTGAGGATATGTTTCAAGTCTGCCTTTGAATGCCTGAAACCTCAGCTGGTTCCAGACCCTCTCTGTACTATGCTTTTTCCCATACATCCCCGTGATAAAGTTTAGTTTGTAAATTAATCACAGTAAGAAATTAACAGCAATAACTAATCATAAAATACAACAATTATAGAAACATGCCAGCATCACTTCTCTTGCACTTTGGGGCTTTATTAAGTAAAATAATGGCTGCTTAAACACAAACAATACTGGGACATTTAAATGTATCTTACTGTATTAGTAGTTTTGTCTGTCTCTACTGGGTGGGTAGCATATACAGTGTGGAAACACAGGACCAAGGGTTGATGAGTGATCTGTGTCTCAGGTGGGACAGACAGGAATGGAGAGATTTCATCATGCAACACAGAATAGCATGTAATTCAAAACTATGGTTTATTTCTGGAATTTTCCATTAAATGTTTTTGGACAACAGTTTCCTCAGTAACAAACCACAGAACGTGAATCCACAGATAAGAGGGACTACAATGCATCATAATCCTATGAAGTATTCTTGCCAAAAAAAATGAACTTGTGTCTAATAAACCTCTAGATCTAATTACAAGTTTACAAGAAGCATAGCATGGAGAAATGTCTAAGCAACACTGTGAGCCACACCCGGGAGACAGGAACAGATTCAGGACAAATGTTCCATATTCTTCCACAAACAAATGGCCTGCTTTTTAAAAAAAAAAGGAGATACTTTTATAGATCAAAAGACATTTAAAGAGATATATTAGTGAAATGCAGCATGCAGTTCTTAGATCTTGATTCAGAGAAACCTGAAAAAAGCAATTGATGCAAACTGAAAATAGAACATGAACTTGGTATTAGATGATGTTAACGAATTAATGTTACTTTTATTGGGTGTAAGAATTTTCATGTAGCTGTATTTGATAAAAATCATCTTTGGATATACGAGATATTGCTAGGTTAAAAATGTGATTTTTGGGAGGGTCATCTGAATTCCAAGTTAATGGATGTGTTTTTTGCTTTTACTTATTTGTAAAATTAAAGAATTGAAGCACTTTAAATTTTTACTTCAGAGCTGCTGTGAAATTTTAATTTTTCTCATTAATAATGCATTTATATTGTGACATTTTTAGCCTCATAAATTCAAAATTGATCAATGCAAATTCATTTCATCTTAGGGAAATAATCAGTTTCTGAATATATAAAGGCATACATTTCTTATAATTTCTACTTTTAAAAGATTTAACTAAAGTTACATTTCCAGCTTAAATTTTGTATGTTGCTATTTTACTCAGTGATTCTACAAATCAACAATCCATGGGTAAAATGGAAAAAGTCACAGTTGACCTGAAACCAGAAACTGCCTACAACTTAATACATACCATTCTGTTTGGATTCTTGGCATTGAGTACAATGAGGTATTTTTGTCTTACCTGTTTATTTTTTAATTTGACTACTTTTGATGTTATCTACCAATATAATTAGGAAAGTGACAGTCATCTTTTTTAATGATCATGGTTCCCATAAAATCATCCTTATGTACTGTCTTCTCTCAGTATAAAATATTCCTCACCAGTTTTTACAGTTAATTACAAACATGCCTCTGTGTTTTACTCAAAACGTAGTTCTCAAAAGGCAGTGGAGTTAAACCCTTCGGCAAATGGCATCTGCATAATTTTAAGTAAGATTTAGCTGTCATAGACTGTAAAGCTGCCTTTATAGGTATCTCAGAACCAGGTTTATACACAACTAGTGCTTCCTAACTTGCGCCTGTGTCTGTCCTTGCAGAATGAAATACCTCTGGACGTCACACATGTGTGTGTTCGCATCATTTGGCCTATGTAGCCCCGAAATATGGGAGTTACTTCTGAAGTCAGTCCATCTTTATAACCCAAAGAGGGTCAGTGTCATCCCTTTTTCTGTCTCCTTTTTATGATTCATAATATTTCTTTCATACCACTTCTTTTTTTTAATACTTGCCTGAAAAAAATCTCCATCAATGAGATAAAATGGATACTGAAATTGAAGCTAAAAATACATAATTGACATACTAAGATTTTATAAGGAATTATTTTCAAATAATTTTATTTTCAAAATTACTTTTTTCTCAGACTATAAGTTAGATATATTCATTGTACAGAATTTGGAAATACAGAGCACAAAAGGGGAATTAAAATTACCAATAATTCCCTTATCCAGAATTATAACTGTTTTATAATGTATTTTTGTAAAGATAATTATTGATACATGTATGATAATTTTTCATAGCCTATAAATGCAGTTTGGAATTGTTTGTTCTCTATAAATTCACTAGGTGGCAATATGGTAGAAGCTGCAGATATCTAACAAATGATTAGAATCCTAATATTGACTCAGTTATTCTGCATATTGGAGACTTGTGCTCCATTAAATTATATTTCTGGTATTTTTTTTAAAGGCATATATTTACAGAGCAAAACTGTAAGGCAGAAGTGTTCAAAAAAGCTGGGTACAGTGGCTCACTCTTGTAATCGTAGCTGCTCAGGAGGCCAAGATGGGAAGATCACTTGAGCCCAAGAATTCGAGGCCAGCCAGGGCAACATAGCAGGACCCTGTCTCTCAAAAAAAAAAACGTTCAAAATACTTGTAATCTAAATAGTGTCTTTCTTATATAGATATGTATAATGCGATATTCAGTACCGATATTAATTCTGCTGTATCTGTGCTATAAGGTAAGACTGATTTTCCTCATTCTTGTCATTTATGTATTTAGCAAAATAACTGCTTTGATTCAATATATTTTGTGTATTATTTGGTAAATAGAGTGGTTTGTGGAGATTATAAATACTCCCTGAGCTTCTTACTGAAGTTGACATTGATAGAAAAATGGATCTTTTTCCCAAATAGTTTTAACAAGTAAAAAATGATAGTGAAAAGTACTATAGCATTAATAATTCTAATTAATTTTGGTTTAGACTCTTACTATTCAGCTGATGCAAATTCTGAAAATAAGATGTTTTCAGGCCTATTTTGAAATGAACGTAGAAAAATTATTTTCCCCCATTACCTGATTTATATAGAGTAAGAGATTTTTAAATTATCTTACTTTAAACTCCATATTTTATTAGATACTTATCTTGATGAGAGAATTAGACACATAAATAGAGTCTAAGTAGGCTTTTTTAAATCTGTTCTTCAGTATCAATAGGAAGTAAGTGAATTTTTCATATTCTCATTTGTCTAGTTTCTCAAACAGCATGAACTGCCCTTTAATTCAGAGAATTTCTTGTCAGAGACAGTGATCAGTGGTCAGGTTGACTGTGTGTGGCTCTTTCTGTCACATCTTAGACATTGACAGTCTTGAATCATCACCAGGGCAGATAGCACAGACTCTTTTATCCAATTGAGCTTCTGCCCTCTCTTTTTAAAAAAACGTAACAGATTCTTTTAGATTTTTTTCCTTTAAATTTTATTTTAAGTTAGAACGATGGACTTCAAACTACTGTGTAGAACCCCTGATTCAGGAGAGAGGCTAAAAGCTGGGGTGATGGGACCTCCCACAGAGAGGATCAGCTAGAGCAGTTCAGCTTTGGGGTTTATTTGCTTATATTTTCATGTAGAATTTTGTGAACCAAAGGTTTCAAGCTAAAGAAAATAGTGCTAAATGCTATATTGTAAATATTTCAAAAAAAATATGTTCTATCATGAACCCGTCTTATCAAAACATTTACCATTAGCAAAAACTCTGGTAACTTCTAGATATTAAAAAAACACACAAATAGATTTATGCCTTTCCACCTCTGGAAATGTTATTGCTCCAATGTAAATAACTGAAACTTATTAAAAACATCTAGACACCAACAATTAAGAATTAAACAGTATATGTTACTGAGGAATCCAGTCAGTTTACATTTACACAATGATTCTGAAGATTAAAGCACCCTCCTCACAGAAAAGATAAAGCTCATGAATGTTTTTCTCACCACTGAAGATGTACCAAACAGTAACCATCTTTCACACTGCCTGTGTGCATGTAGGTTCAGTTCTTTTATGTCTCAGCTATTGAAATTTTACTGATTTTTTTAAGCTATTTGACAACTGAGGTCTATTGATCATGATAAAATTAAGGAAGGACATTGTATAAGAAGTAAACTGTCCTAGGAAGCATTGGCTCTTGAAGTGTTATCCTCAGATAAACAGCATCAGCGTCTTGGGATCCTGTAAACATGCATGTTTGGGTCCCACTCCAGACCTACCAAATCAGAAGCCTTGGAGTCCAGTCCAGAAATTTGCATTTAACCAGTCCCCCAGGTGACGCTGATACACCGTCAAGTTTAAGAACCCCCTGCTGGAGAATTGCTTGAACTCAGGAGGCAGAGGTTGCAGTGAGGCAGAGGTTGCAGTGAGCCAAGATCATGCCACTGCACTCCAGCCTAGGCAACAGAGGGAGACCCCATCTCAAAAAAACAACCCCCCCAAAATAAAAAAAAAAAAAAAAAAAACAGGCCGAGCACGGTGGCTCACACCTGTAATCCCAGCACTTTGGGAGGCAGAGTCAGGTGGATCACGAGGTCAAGAGATTGAGACCATCCTGGCCAACATAGTGAAACGCCGTCTCTACTAATATATAAAAATTAGCTGGGCATGGTGGCACGCATCTGTAGTCCAAGCTACTCAGGAGGCTGAGGCAGGAGAATTGCTTGAACCCAGGAGGCAGAGGTTGCAGTGAGCCACATCTCTCCACTGCACTCCAGCCTGACACCTGGCAACAAAGTGAGACTCTGTCTCAAAAAAAAAAAAAAAATCCTGCTATAGCATTCACAGGGTTTCTCAGCAGTGGCACATTGACACTCGAGCCAGAGAAATCTTTGCCACCAGGGGCAGGGAGGGTCCTGTGTGTTGTAGGCTGCTCTGCAGCATCTTCACCTCTGCCCACTCGTGGAAGCACCTTTCCTCTGGCCATGACAACTAAAAATGTCACCAGACATTGCCAGATGCCCTGGGGCTGGGCTGAAGGCACAATCTCTCCCCTCACTCCTCTTGAAAACCACTGCTATAGAAGAACCAGAATGGCTAAAGAAGCCATCATCTGGGCCCAGTGTGATGGCTCACGCCTGTAATCCCAGCACTTTGGGAGGCTGAGGCAGGTGGATCACAAGGTCAAGAGATCAAGACCATCCTGGCCAACATGGTGAAACCTCATCTCTACTAAAAATACAAAAATTAGCCGGGTGTGTTGGCCGACGCCTGTAGTCCCAGCTACTTGGGAGGCTGAGGCAGGAGAATCGCTTGAACCCGGGAGGCAGAGGTTGCAGTGAGCAGAGATCACACCACTGCACTCCAGCCTGCCAACAGAACAAGACTACATCTCAAAAAACAAAAAAAAGCCATCATCTGCAGGAAATCCTTACAGTTTTCCCTAAGTAAGGGAGTTAGTAGCCTAAGGAATCCTCCAAAAGACTGTTAGCCTAGTCTCTCTTGATATAGGACTTCAGGAAAAATCCTAGTGCATTCAGCTTTCACCGTATAAAATAGTTCAGATATTTCATCTCCGCAAAACATATAAAATCAGAGAGAAAATAAAGACATTATGGGTATGAAACTGAATCTGTTTTGCAACTATTCCAACTCTTAGAGACTTACCTGTAAGTAATGTGATTCCATATATTTCAAAGCCATTGCAATTGTAACGAGGGTTTCAAAATTTCTTGTTCATACTACAATTTTGCTATGTCTCTCTTTAGGATAAGCCTATTAAAAGAGAAATAAGCATGTACTAGCCTCCACTCTGAAGTCAAGACTTTAATAAAATTAGTGCTTTGGTCTTGGTAACTTACCTGGATTGCTGAAATCCCTACTGCAGTAGGGACCAAAGTACTAAAAAATGACAGTTAATTCAGCACGTTCTTATTGTTAAAGGAGTTTGCCACAAAATTCTTACTAGATTTTAACATTTTCAGAATTAATAACAACTTTCAAACTAGAAAAATATCTAATATTCATTGAGTCACAGTTTTCAAATGTTTATACTGTAAGAATTAGAGCATTTCATTAAAAAGTTGGTATTGGTTATCAAATTAACAAGGAAAACTAGATAATTGAACTATGATTAAGACACCATTTAATCAGTAATTTTTACTACATCTCTTCCAAAAACTAGAACCAGAAGTGCTGACACCTGATTTTCCATCACCAGCAATTTTCCTGATTCCCCTACCCAGGAGACAAGATTTGAATGAGCAGTAAAAACGGCCAAAGATGAGATGACCAAAAAAAAGTGATAGGTCTCAGACACAGCCAGAAATCAATCCGGCGCTGCTTTGATTCTGCTAGTGGTTCTTAAATATGATATTTTCTACATCAGTGGAGCATATATACATTGTCACTGGTCTTCTGTGCTAATATGCACAATGAATTCTGCCTTTAACCTTAGGATGTATATAGATATGATCAAGTCTTTTTAGTCAACTGTCATTTGATAAAAATAATTAAGGTTTAGTTAATTGTTGAATTAAATGGACTTAAGATATTAGATAAGGGAGTAACTCAGAGAGTAATTTTTACATTTTATTTACAAAACCTTAAGTAACTCAGGTTGACCAGGAGGCGCCAAGTGGTATAAATACAGCCAGATGTACCAGATTTTCCTGGAGAGCCCTACATTCTTCTCTCTTATTGTACCAGCAGTTATATTAATATATGTCAAATCATTTGACCAGATTTCTAGCACAAAAATACAACCGTGCTATTATGAAATGGAAAGGGGGCTGGATTTGGAGCGAGGGGCCGGTTGTAGCTCTGCCACTTGTGGCCTGGTCAAGTCAAATACCCCTCTGAGCCACCGTTTCCACACTTGTAAATGAAAAATAAATGCCAGTGGGTGATGCTGCCTGCTACATCATCCACATCATGGGTTATTGTGAGGATAAAACACTGCCATATTCTAAAGCATTTTTGCAGCTATAAAACAGCACTGTCTTCTGCAGGATACATTCTACTTTTAGGGGTAAATTGCATGGTATTTGTTAATTACCTATTCCTAAAGGACTGTGAGCTTTCTCATGCTTGGCATTCTTGTCATGTCAAAATAATGTTTTGCTAGGTGTTAACATCACATACGGTAGCATTTTTATGAGAGTAAGATAAAAAGCTCATTTTTAAAAGTTGGCGAGACCTCTTGTCCTAATTAGCTTCAGCTGAAGATAATTCCAGAAACTTCCCAGACGCTACTTCCCTTTTATTAGGAGGGTTACTGCAGAGGTGAAATAGTTGTATATTCCAGTTGCCATGTTTATTTAGTTCACACATTATATGCAATTTATCTTTTTTTCATTTAATCTTAGTGACAGTTGTGGGTATAGGGGTGGATTTTGTTTTTGTTTTGTTTTGTTTTTAATTTCAGTTCTGGCCAGGAATGATGGATGAACTCTCCGAGTTGAGAGAATTCTATGATCCAGACACAGTGGAGCTGATGAACTGGATTAAGTAAGAGGATTTTTTTTAACTTTAAAAATTTTAAGTGTCTTTTAAGAGTCACTATAGACCACATTTGGTTTTGGGGGTTTTTTGTTTGTTTGTTTCTGAATCTAATTAGGAAGAAACATTCATCCTTACTAAATTTTTCTTTAAAACTCCATATTTGAAAATAACTTCTTTCTATTCAAGAAATATTCTCTTTATCTCATGAGGAAAGGAAAATACCTCTTTGGAGAGGAAATCAGATTCAATAAATAATTTCAAACCACTGACAGAAATGGCAATAGCTGTTTACTTATAATCTCTTTTGAAACTTAAAACGTTATGTCTCTGCCAATTTTATTTCTGTTATTTTCATTTTAATACCATTGTGATTTTCTACTAATGGCGACACTTGAAAGTATGTTTTCTGGCTGGGCGCGGTGGCTCACGCCTGTAATCGCAGCACTTTGGGAGGCTGAGGTGCGGCTGATCACCCAACGTCAGGAGTTCAAGACCAGCCTGGCCAACATGATGAAACCCTGTTTTTACTAAAAATACAAATATTAGCCAGACATGGTGGCAGGTGCCTATAATCCTAGCTACTCGGGAGGCTGAGGCAGGAGAATCACTTGAACTCAGAAGGTGGAGATTGTAGTGAGCTGAGATCACACTACTGCACCTCAGCCTGGGTGACAGAGCAAGACTCAGTCTTAAAAAAAAAAAAAAAAAAAAAAAAGCAAGCATTCTTTCCTTGTTAATTATTTTTAAATTATACTGTAAACCCCAGTTAAGTAGAGGCTCATGACAGCTCAGTGCAGATTTCATGTTAATTCATCATATTGCCAAAGCCTAGGACCAGAGAAAATTTGAGTCACAAAACCTGGAACTTTCTGTTAGTGCTTTAGTGTCCTGTTGGCTCTTATTTCTGCCAGCACTTTGTTGTTTTGCCTCAGCATTCATCATCAGAATGAAATTTGTGTATTTCAAAGCTTTATTAACAAAACCTGCCTCCCATCAGCAAAAATAAACTTTCCTACCCAGAGCAGCATTCCCATGCCCTATGATACTGTATTTCCCTACTTTATAAACAGAAAACAGCCGTATAATTATTCACATGTAAATGGAGGCTGCGCATCATGTGTGGCGCCTTCTGAAAGCATTGGCTGGATTGTCCGAGTCACTTGGGATTTTAGTGACCATATCAGCATCTGCCTATTGCTTAATGCTTATTCACCAGTACAGGTTAGCCCTGCTTTTCTGCAGAGATGGTGAGTGCTTGATAGCTAAGGTCTCCATAGTGCAATGTACAGATTTTATAGAGATTTGTGTCTAAAACATACACATGGCTTTGGTCCTAATGTCAGGCTGGATTTGACTAGATGTAGTGAGTATAATTTTTCACATATTTCTAGTGCTGAGATCACTAAGCCATGCTTTGTCTTTATTTCTATAATTTTAAATCATACCAGACAATTACAGAGTAAATAATGCCTTCAGTATTTATTATATACAGGAAGAGAGAGTTATTCATGTAAAAGAAAGCTAATTACTTTTGTGTTAACTGTAGTCAGCTGGAAATTTATGACATGCATCTGAAGGTGAGGCTGATCTTTTCTATTTTTAGGACTGTAGTGTTGAAGTTAATACTGGAGGACCCCTGCGTTCTGGTAGCATCCCGAACGTGGTGGGTCTTCCGGATCTCCTTGGATTAACACCATAAACACCCCAGTCTTTCAGGAATTAATTATAGAGTCATTAAAAATGTCTTCTAGCAGAGCCCCAGGTTCTCTGTGGCAGTCTCAGACTAGATACACTTATTTGTAGTGCCTTTATTTTTATGCTTTTCCCCACAGCAAATTAAAGTAACATTTCTGGCTTTGGAAATGGGGGATGAGAGGTGATTGCAGGTGCACAGAAGGAAGTGCAAGTGTCCTGAGTGTCCTGTTTTTCCCCTTTGGGAGGTGATGTTTGCTCCTCAGACCCTCCTTCGGCTGCAGCTCCTCTCCCTGTAGTGCCTTTGTAGTCCGCATACTCTTTTGGCTTTTCTTTTTTAATTATCAGCAAGTGAAGGGTTTGCATTTTTCCAAAAATTTGTTCTATTGTGATCTAATCTCAGCTGTTTTCCCCTAAAATTCTTCAAATCTAAATAATCATTTTTGTAAAACTAGCTGCTTGGCATGTTTGCAAAATAAGTGTTAAGCGATGATGAATGTATGCCAAAATAGGGTCTATGTAGACATCAGATATGTTTGTTTAAATCAACACTCAAATCCACACTGGCCTGTAGGCTTGGATTCCAAACGCAAGTGACTGCCTTCATATTGTTCTAACCTGCCCTGATTTCTTCTGTTTGCGAAACATAAAATACGACCTTCAAGTTTCACCTCACTGCTTTGGTTAGTCACACGGTATCCGTGGTATTAGCAGGTTTGAGCTGTGTTTGAGCTGTGGCCTAAGGACTCTTTCAGATACTTGAGCTGTGTCTGAAAGAGTCCCAAGATGCCTGGTGGAGAAGCAGCACTGTCTCTCAGGGCTGCCTCTGTCCTCCTCAGCTTGTATTCCTGTGTGCAGTGTTCTCAGACAGTCACAGCAGACACACCCAAATGTCTGTCACCACGGCATCTGTCAGACAGGGGCACAGCCTCCATTATCGGAGGGATGGCTGCCCCGGGATGAACCAGAACTAGAGAAATAGTGGCCTCTGGAATCCCTGGGGGCACCTCTAGTGACCCTCCCTTTTGACACAGGGCACCTCTTATTCCGTGTCCTTGCTGTGGGGTAAGCCACACCCCGCAGGAGGCATCACCATTGTGCTCCTGGACACAGGACTTCTGCTCAGAGACTCAGGCTTTCCAAGTAATTTCGGAGGGCTTCTCTGCTTTGAGGGTAAATTGAAAGATGTGGTTGCCTCAATGGAAGTTGGTTCTTTTCTTTTTTATAGGCTAAAGAGATACCCTGGAGGGAAAATAAAGGGCATTACTTGAGGGCGACACTTACTTGAAATGAGAGGGGTCATACCCAAGGGCTTGGGTTCCTGTGCAGACTCTTAAAGCCTTAACTAATTTCTAAAGTTATTTCACATCTGAAGTTGTGCACTTATTAATACAATTCAGCAGATGCTGATGGAGCACCAGCTGTGTACGGGCACGGTGTGAAGTGTGTGGATGCGGGTGGCGCTCTGCTGCAGCTGCCTGTCACTGGAGTAATCGCTGGGCCTTGCCTCCGCATAGTTGCCCTCATTCTTCTCTCCCAGATTCTCACCCTCAACTCCATTTTAAGATCTTCAGAGGCTTAGCAAGTTCAGTGGGAAAGTGTTTTTTTAGAGTTCTAATTTTTAGTAATAGAAACGTTTTATGCTTTCCTATCTTTAGCTCCTAAAAGGAGTAGAGATTTAAGTTTCAGTATGAAACCAAGAGTGTTTGGGGTTTAAGTTGCTCTTTTTTACAAGGATGTTGTGACATTTGACATGTTGTTAAAGTCAGAGAACCATGCTGTGGTAGCCCCAGCTGCCTTCCCTATGAGCTGGGAGGCACCTCCACCCCAGCCTTCCACACCCCAGCCTTTGTGCGCTCACCTGCCTGCTGCTCTCCCTGTTACACCGATGTGCTGCGTGCCTTGTTTTCAAGCAGATTTAAATGCATATATTCATATTTACCCTTCTCTGCTGATAAGGTTTCCTGGATACAAAGATTAAAAACTTGGAATTTTTTTTCCCTTCTGGTATTTCTTTCAGCAAAAGCCAGGTGGTACTTTTATAGGTTTTCTGTGTGATGAGAAAGCACGTTTACTTCAGCAAGGCCGAATGCAACTGCAATCTGTGGTTCCTGCCTTGTTCCTTTGTGTCTTTGAATGTTGGGTTTTGGTTCCCGAACATTTTCTTTTGACATTTTGCAAATAAGATAGATAGATCCATAGATTTGCATATTTTGAGGGATGACATTTTAGCTACTTCGCTTTAGGAAATTTTCACTGGAAATAGTCTCTTTCCAATAATGAAGGCTGTGTATTTTCTCAATGGGCCTGAAAAATGGACCAACTTAATTTTACATTTAATCAAAGCAGAAAGTTAGTGTATATTTAAAATATGATGTAGGCTAAGTTCAGACCTTAAATGCCTATAAGGCTCTTTTTTATTTAATGAATCATTTTGTAGTATTTGCATAATTCTATAAATTTTTGACGTGTAGCTAAAGCAAATGTTCACACATTATATTATAATGCTGTTTCCCCATTAGTTCAACAGCAATTAACTTGTTGAAGCTTAGAGCTTCAAAAATAAATGAGATTATTTGTTCAAAATGCCATCAGGTCTTCCTGGAATGACATTTAAATTATATAATGTAAATCCATTTGACCTGTGAGTCCTTGTCATTATTTAGTGACATTTCTTACAGAACAAATTGTGTGCAGGTTGGGCAGTCTGCTACGGAGCTTGGCAAAGGGCTATAAAAACAAATCATCCTTTCATTTTATACATCATTTGTTCAAACATTTATAAAAATGGCTTTGTTTTTCTATAACAGAGACGTGTCATTCAATGGTTAAAAGCACATTAGCTGTTTTAGATACAGACCACAGACTGTATCAGGCGAGAGTGTTAAAGGAAGAACACCCAGCGTTGTGTCCATCACTGTGCGTGTTTTCAGCTAAGGCAACAGATCTCTTCTCCCTTAGCCCGCTATGGTTACCACAAAACATAAAGGACAGTGGATATAGATATCCTTTTCAGTTTAGAAATGTGTGATTGATTGTTTCTCATCTTGTTCCACTTTGCCTGTAGCTTTTCCTTTAGCATTTGCCTTACGGGTAGAGTGTAGTTTTGGAAGTAGCAGTAATACCTGCCAGGTTTACCACGGAGCTGGTGTATCAGACCAGGCCACATGGCACAGAGGGAAGAAGCGTCATCCTTACTGTCCCTGGAACTCAGTCATTTTCAAAGAAGTGTTATTTTTGTTTTTATTTTATGTATTTTTTTGAGATGGAGTCTCACTCCGTCGCCCTGGCTGGAGTACAGTGGCGTGATCTCGGCTCACTGCAACCTTTACCTCCTGGATTCAAGCGATTCTCCTGCCTCAGTCTCCCAGGTAGCCGGGACTACAAGCAGCCACCACCACACCCGGCTACTTTTTGTATTTTTGGTAAAGGAGGATTCAACGCATTGGCCAAGCTGCTCTTCAACTCCTGACCTGAGGCAATCCACCCGCCCCAGGCAGGCCACCCACCTCAGCCTCCCAAAGTGCTGGGATTACAGGCGCCCGGCCAGAAGTGTTATTTTTAATTGATTTTATAGGCATGAGGATATGTGTATGTTACTGCTTTAAAATAAAGCCAAGTCCTCAGTGAAAGAGTATGTTAACAATCCAGAGGATTGTGGCACTAACACATTAAATAGATTATACTTCTTTTCAACTTTCTGACCTTTTGCTAATAAGGCCAGGCATTAAGACAGTCACAACTGAATGTGCTTTATTCTGTTTTTTCCCTGAGTCCCCTGAGCAGCCATGTGTCACTCACTCTGCTGGGATGGCCCGGCTGCTGCCTTGGGGCTGCACCTGCTAGGGGTCGGGGGTGAGAGCCACCCCAGAGCTCTTAGAACCTGCCCAGGAGAGAGCATTTTGAGTGGCTGTTGCATTTCCAACTTAGTGGAAGGCCTGCAGTAAGCATTAGTAACTGTGCGATAGACTAGACTAACTCCAGCACTGGTTTATTTTGAAGTGTTTGTCTGTAATGGGAGCTGTTAAGTAAGCTTTTTTGTTTTTGTTTTTTTTGAGATGGAGTTTTGCTCTGTTGCCCAGGCTGGAGTGCAGTGGCGTCATCTCAGCTCACTGCAACTCCTGCCTCCCAGGTTCAAGCAACTCTCCCTCCTCAGGCTTCCGAGTAGCTGGCATTACAGGTGCCCACCACCATGCCCAGCTATGTTTTGTATTTTTAGTAAAGACAGGTTACACCACGTTGGCCGGACTGGTCTCAAACTCCTGACCTCAAATGATCTGCCCACCTCAGCCTCTCAAAGTGCTGGGATTATAGCCATGAACCACCATGTCTGGCCTAAGTAAGCTTCTTGAAGACAGGTTGTCATATCATGTTTGCCAGCCCAGCATATAGTAGACCCTCAGCAATGTTTTTTGAATAAAAAATAATTTTATAAGTCCCTGGAGGGCAGTTGAGGACTTTAGGCATTTTAGCCTTTATGAACTCTGTGATTCATCCAAGGGCTATGATTATAATCCAGGAGGCAAGCTGAAACCTTGGTCATTAGCTGTGACTAGATAACAGGGCCTGTCATCTTATCTCTGCTGTAACTATAAAATGCATGCACACACAGCTTTGTGCATCTTCGTGATGCTGAAGCTGCAGAGATTCCTATTATACATTCAAAACGGCAATGGCGAGGCAGTCTTGTGATTGGAATGGATGTTGTAAGCTCAGCTGCCGGGTTTGTCTTTTGTGTAGAAGGCCAGCTTGGCACTGTTCAGGCAGTGAGACTACAAACCAGGATCATTCGCCCCTGATAGCTCTCGCCTCCACCTCCTGCTCTGCCAGGCGTGGAAACCAGACTCATGTTTCTTCTGCATCCTAAATCTGTCTAGTTCAGAGGACCAAAAACAGCCAGTTTTTGGCATGGATGTGTCAAGTTACTGTATCGTTGATTGCTGTGGAATGGCTTATGCCTGTTGAGAGTATTCAAAAGGAAAGAAGCCTGGCTTGGAAAAATGGTGGCACTTTTTAAAATTAGTATTTGTTCGTACTTGTTTCTGTTAGTAATTACACTTAAGTGAGGGTAGCACAGTACACAAGGCCCAGAGGAAGTGTTTAGTGTTAACTGAATTAAGCTGAATTTCAGTAAAACCTTTCACTAAGAACTTCTGTGCACCTTTGCCTTTTCACTGAAAGCGTCCTGTTCCTCTGACCACGTGTGAAGGAGTGTGAGAGATTGCCTGTAAATTGTTGGTACCGGGGACAGAGCTAACATCTATTCGTTCTTGTGTTCCTGGGTCTGTCAGAATGACAAGCTCTCAAGTGCAGCCAAGCTCATGTGAAACTTTTTTTCCTGTTGGAATCTGCATTTTAGACTCTGGCATGGGCAAGGGGATGCAGATTATGTGTCATTATGTATGCTCATTGTCATTCCAGCCACTTTTTTTCCTCACTTAAGAACACTTATTGGAATGCAAGGGAATGAGAGTGTCATTGTTAGAAAGAAAATCTTGAATTTTTCAAAAGTAAACTCTTTGTAAATGTCACAACTTGAATTGTAGGATGTCTTGCTCGTAGACATCCAAGGCCTCTGTTGGATGGCATTCACGCTGGAGTCTTAGCGCTGAGTTGGAATAAATAAAACACCCTGGTGGGATGTATGAATGTGATGAGGCTTCTCTTAGAAACCACAGCACTAGAGCTAGTTGTGTGCCCTGCTCCAAAACCATGGAGAACAGCCTGCCATGGCTTTTTCTGCAGAGGATGTTGAATTTTAATGATTTTAAATAAACTTCTCACAACTATCTTCCTCATTTTAGTTCAGTCCAACAAGCACGGGCTCCTCTCAACACAAGAAGGATAAACGCATCCTGCAGTGTCCTCAGTGGGCCTCTGTGGGAAATTCTGCACTGGGGAGAATTCCTAAAAGAGAGAGCTGTTAGGGCCTCCCGAGAAATTAACTTCTTAACAGCTGGCCAGTGACTCTCAGGTTTCCCCAAAAAAAAAAAATTAATAATAAAATAAAAGGGAAAGGAATTAAATCAACTACTGTGATTCCTTTTTTCCAGGGAGGAAAAAGGAAAAATGCTTTCCTTGTATTCTGAGAGACTTTTCTTGGTCGTTAGTCCCTGCCCCTCACATACCTGGGAGGCAGAGAATCGTAGCATGATGGGAACTGGAAAGCAAGTTTGTGCCTTAATAGTAGGGTGCCCTGTGTTCCTTAAACTGCATGTAGTTAATCATAATCAGGGCTAAAGAAAAGATATGTGTAAAATATTTGTGTTTTCACATTAGAAGTATTGTGTATCCCCCATATTGAATGAAAAGATATTGACTATTTTAGAATCTTATTTCCATGTTTTTTTTGTTGTTAATTCTGTTTTTATTTGTGGTGGTATCTGTGATCTTTTTTTTCCTTACTGCTTTTTTAAGCAAAAACCCTAGGAACTGACTCATGATCACCTGTAGTTTCTGGCTTGATGATTTGGTACATGTTGCTCTAGGTAGCCTTTTTGTTAAGTTGAGTATGCAAAGCAGCTTTTAGGTTCTTTTTGTTAGCTCTGCCCCTCCGGAACAACAGCAGGAGAGGATTGTGGGTCTTGGCCTAGAAGCCTGGACTCTGGAGCTACATTCCCTGCCTTCTAAGACAATTCCTTATCAAAGTAAACCTAGAAAAACAGTAAGAACCTTCCCCACCATTGTTCTGGTGAACAGTCAAAAACAGATACAAAATGTTGCTGTAAAAAATAATGGGCTTGTGCAAAAGTAATTGTGGTTTTTGCTGTTACTTTCAATGGCAAAAACCGCAATTATGTTTGCACTCAATAACTTGAGTGCAAATCAAAACCCAAACAAATTTGTTGTTTTTTTTTTTCTGACTGGTAACACTTTGTAACATAGCTGGATTCTTCTGAAAGAGTGATATTGGCTTCTTGGTTTTCTTTAAGGACCTCTTAGCAGTGGGTTCTTAATTCAGACTCTCAAATCTTTCAGCTCTAACACTCCAAGAAAGGCTGTGTTTGCTGGAAGCATGCAGTTGCTGGCTGGAGTCAAGCTGTGCACAGGAAGGACCCTAACCAACCACCCGCACTACGAAGACAGCAGCCTGAGAGAGCGGACCAGAGCAGTAAGGGTCCCTTGTGCCTCTCCTCACTTCTTGTGGGCCAGGCATAAGCTGTGTGTTCCTATGTATGGTAAAGACGGGGCTGAATGCTGCACCCTCCAGCATTAGGTTAGGGAGTGTATTAGTCTTGTTTTCATACTACTGATAAAGGCATACCTGAACTGGGCAATTTACAGAAGAAAGAGAGGTTGAATGAACTTACAGTTCCACGTGGCTGGGGAATCCTCACAATCATGGCCAAAGGCAAGGAAGAACAAGTCATGTCTTACGTGGATAGCAGCAGGCAAAGAGAGAGCTTGTGCGGGGAAACTCCCCCTTATAAAACCATAAGATCTTGTGAGATTTATTTACTACCATGTGAACAGCACAGGAAAGACCTGCTATGATTTAGTTACCTCCTACCAGGCCCCTCCCACAACATGTGGGAATTCAAGATGAGATTTGGGTGGGGACACAGCCAAACCATATCAGAGGGGAAATCAGAATGTAAGTATGAAAAGCTTGCATCTCCCAGTTTGGGACCTCTGCCTGCCCATATCCACTGAGGACATGTTGTTAGGCCACAGGTCCTCCCAGGGGAAGAACTGAGAAGACACATGCCTTGAAATGTGCAGAAGAGAGCATTTGGGAGCAAAGCTTTTGGAATAGGCAGGGGACGGAAAAGGAGTTGAGGCATGCTGGTCACATTTCTTTTGGACCATTCTGAAGTCTGGGGTTTTTGTTTTTTAATAGATAATAATATAGTCTCATAGTTCAAAATTCAGAACATACAAAAGGGAATATGGTAAAAAGCCTCTCTCCCACTATTGTAGTTCTTAGTTCCCCTCCTAGAGGGCAGATACTGTTAGCAGTTTCTTGTGTCTCCTTCCACAGGTATTTTATGCATATACAAATATCAGGGGGAGGGCGATATTCCTTTCTCCATTTTTACAAAAGAAGTGACATTCTACATTCTGCTTTGGCACAATATATTTTGGAAATCATTCTATATTCAGTATAACAGCTTCCTTGTTATTTTTAAAGCTGCTTAATATTTTATGTGGGTGTGGCATATTTTATTCATCCATTTTTACCGTTTCCCTGACTTTGGCGATTATATGAACAATGCTGCAGATAAACTTGTCTGCATATCACTCTTTCCAGGCACAGTGTCTGCCTCTACAGCAGATTCTTGGATGTGGAAGTGCTGGGTCAGGGTTGTTGGCATCTGTAATATAGATCGAGAGATGTTATCAAGTCCCCTCTGTACGGATCGTGTTCATTTACATTCAGGTCAGCAGTGCAGGAGGGTGCCTATGTCTCTTTCTCCTCACCAATCAAGTTTCAAACTCATAAACGTTTCCTAATGTCACTTTTTCTTTTGGAAGTTGAAAGTTGTTGAAAAAGCCTTGTTTTGGAGTGAGATTTGACTAGCCTAAAAGCAGATGATTTTACTAAATCTCCTGATTTGTATAAGAATCATTTGAACTTAGACTCCTGCTAAAATAGGAATTTTTTGATGGGTTCGAGTGTTCCAGATGGTTTCAAATTAACTAGGGGCTCCCTGGCTTTCCAGACACCAGGTTCATCAGGGGGTGGCCTCTACTGCTTGAACTGGAGACTGCAGAAGACAGGTCAAGTGCACAGAATGTCCTCCTGGGCATCTGCTTTCTTGTGTCAGTACAAGGGTTAGGCCCCAAACACTGATGTCCTGAAAGTCCTACAGCTCTTCAGTAGTGACCCTGGAATCCTTGGAATGCCTTCCGTCTGAGACCTTGTGCTGGACTGTAGGATGACACAGTTGTCACAGTAACAGCATCCTGCCTCCCTACCATTTCACCCATCCATATGGATGCATCAAATTAGGCCCTCAAGCCCAATCCCCAAATCAGAAACCTAGCACTCGAAATCAGGGCGCAACAAAAGAGGCAGTGCCTCTCTTCATCAACCCCCACATAACAACACCTCACACAACCTGTTTCCATTCCAGCCCCAGAATCTAGGACGCTCAGTTTGCATCCATCCGCTGAGGATGTGTGGCACTGATATGAACAGAAAGGGGGCCTCCTGTGTGCCCACGGTGTGCTGCAAGTGTCTCTCGCCCCCAGGATGGAAGAGAGGAAGAGGAGCAGTGGGGTCTCAGCTGAGATGCGGGGTAGCAGCGGTAGAGCAGCCTGTCCTGCTCCAGCCTAGGAGCAGGGACCCTCCAGGGATCCCTCTCCCCACCTGCCAGTATCAGAAGCTGAGGCTCCACCTTACTGGGACATGTGCCCCCCAGACTGTCCCATCATCACCCTTAATGAGCCATGTTAGTCTGGAGGTCCTTTTTTTTAAAGGTAAAGACTGTGTCTTATTTACTCAGCCCTGTCATGTGCCTTGGGACAGCAGTCTTGGAATTGGTGTCTACTGATGAATATATTCCTAACTTGAAGTAATATATTCTGAATCCAGATGTGTTCAGCCTGGCGCACTGTCTCCCCAAGGCTTGAGCACTCACAGTGTTCTGGGAATTCCCACACATACACTGTAGGCCTGCAGATAAGTGAGTGCGGCGTGGCCTGGGCTGGAGAGGAGAGCACCTTGGGTGTTAGGTCTTGGACTCAGCCCCATGGGAGGTTACATCACATTCCTTAGTTAACTCCCTGGCAGTCAAGTGGCATCTGCCACATTGTATTTTTATCTCCTTTTGAAGGTTTATCAGATATATGCCAAGAGGGCACCAGAGGAAGTGCATGCCCTCCTAAGGTCCTTCGGCACTGACTACGTAATCCTGGAAGACAGCATCTGCTACGAGCGGAGGCATCGCCGGGGCTGCCGACTCCGGGACCTGCTGGACATCGCCAATGGCCACGTGAGCATGCTGCCTCTCCCTGTTGAGGGTCTCCTGGAGGGGCGGGACTCTGATTTGAATCCTAAGAATGTGCATTTTTATATCCTTTATGTCTAGGAGAATTACACTACGAATCAAGTGTTCGCTTTTTCTCTTGCTTCCTGCAGAACCTGTCTCTTGGCACTTTAGTAACTGTCACCAAGGCTGGGCAAGGGAGAGGTGAGAGGGGAGCCCCGGATCCCCAGTGTCACACCAAACAGAGCAGCTTGTTCTTCGGCTCGTTTATATGATGGAGCTCTGCATCAAATGTGTCTGTTAAAGATTTTGCTGTTAACAACAAAACCTCAGCCTTTAATCCCACAGCTCCAGCGCTTTGTATTGGCTAGCCGCCGCATGGCGGGGACGGTGGGGCCCTCCTGCCCTCCACCCTTGGTGGTGGATTCCCCCTGCCCCTCTGCTTTCTCCCACTGAGTGTCCTGTGTCCCCTGGTGCGTTTCGACAGGCTGGTTTTCAGAAGCCAAGTTGCAGTCCAGAGCAGAAAAGCAGCAAGCCGCTTCCCCTTCTCCCTTCTCAGGAGACTGTTCCTGGAGCTATGCCAGGGTCTTAGCAGAGCAAACAGATTTTCACCCTTTAGAGGTGTGATGTGTGCTATAATTAATGGTCTGAAAACCGATAGATATTTGTAAACAAGTTGGACAAAGTGACAAACCTAGCCTAAATTTGAAAAAAAAAAAAAAAATCTTTACAGAGTTTGAGATTCAGATTTTTGTCCTAGGAGAATAATAGTTCATAACTCTCTTGAGTTCAGAGGTGGTACAGACCAAAGATGTGCATTTAAATTTTGATTTGACTGTGACTTTTTCAGGTTATTTATTTATTCATTTATTTGTTTATTTCTGGAGACAGGATCTCTGTCACTCAGGCTGGAGTGCAGTGGTGTGATCTTGGCTTACTGCAGCCTTAGCCTCCCAGGCTCAAGTGATCCTCCCACTTCAGCCTCCCAAGTACCTGGGACCACAGGCATACCTCACCATACCCAGCTAATTTTGTTTATTTTTTGTAAAGATGGGACCTGACTATGTTGCCCAAATGGGTCTCAAACTCCTGACCAAAGCAATTCTCCTGCCTGAGCCTGCCAAAGTGCTAGGATTGCAGGCATGAGCCAGCATGCCTGGCCTAAGTGTGACTTTTTCTGATGAGTTAGGAAGATTTCCCTGATACAGTAGTTTTTTGTGTTTCATTTCTGAGAGAGAGATGGTATAGTATGTTCCCAAGAACAAGCAGATCTGAGTTCTAGTTCTGGCTTTCCTGTTAATGGGATTATCGTGTGACACTGCACTCCCCTTCTCAGCCTTGGTCTGCACTTCTGAAGGGGGAAAAGGATGGGCCAGATGATCTCCAAGTGCCCATGGACACTGAAATAATATAATTTTATTTCACTCACAGGTCATTCTTTTTTTTTTTTTTTTTTTTTTTGAGACGGAGTTTCGCTTTTGTTACCCAGGCTGGAGTGCAATGGCGCAATCTCGGCTCACCGCAACCTCCGCTTCCTGGGTTCAGGCAATTCTCCTGCCTCAGCCTCCTGAGTAGCTGGGATTACAGGCACGCGCCACCATGCCCAGCTAATTTTTTGTATCTTTAGTAGAGACGGGGTTTCACCATGTTGACCAGGATGGTCTCGATCTGTTGACCTCGTGATCCACCCGCCTCGGCCTCCCAAAGTGCTGGGATTACAGGCTTGAGCCACCGCGCCCGGCCACAGGTCATTCTTAAACCCAGTACCTATTCCTGCTCCTACTGGCTTTTGTAAGTAGGATTTTCCCCCCAAATTGTATTTGGGTTTGTTTTGGTTTTAGATGATGGATGGCCCAGGAGAGAATGATCCTGATTTGAAACCTGCAGACCACCCTCGCTTCTGTGAAGAGATCAAAAGAAACCTGCCTCCCTACATGGCCCACTTCACCAGAGTGTTCCAGAACAAAACCTTCCACGTTTACAAGCTGTCCAGAAACAAGTAGCACAGATTTCTGCCCAGTGTCTATTTTTGATACAGTGAAACTGCATCATGATGAAACTCGGTAGATGGCATTTCCTATGTAAGTAGGTAGCCCGAGACTTCAGGCCGCGATATGAGTAAGTTCTACAGATGTTTACACAAGCGTTGCCATCTTTGAAAGCATCTTCTACAAGCAGAAGTCTTTTGTCGTGTGTCTCTCATTAATGTTCTTTAGCCTAAATGTTCACAGCTTTCTAAGAGTGACCTAGAATGATGTTGTTGGAAAGAATGATGTGTGTTCCATGGATACCTGAATAGGCACATATCACGTTGGAAGATGAGCACCTGCTCCCGATTTGAAATACTTTTAATTTTTAGATGACTTAGGACAGCTATGATTGAATCAACTAGACAGGATGATTGACTTATTTAATATGATTCCCCTGGTGAAGACCAGCCGGTAACTGTTTAAAAAGCTGTTTAGTGTCCTGTTTTACCTTAAAATGTTATAATATTTTCCAGTTGTCACGCTTTTAACATTAACAAAAAAAAATCATGTTAGGTCTTTGTATCAAACATTTTGTTACACTCTGAAATGTAACGTGGAGTACTTCAGCGGTATGTGTCATGTATTTGTGTGTGTGTGTGTGTGTTAATGCTGGGCACAGAAAAGTGTTACAAGTTCCATATTGTAAGTCCTTAAAGGGGCAGAAATGTATGTAGCCAAGAAGAATTCATTAAGTTTAGTGTTACTATTTTAAAACCTACAGAAACTCTTTAACCTCTCCTGCAAGTAACAGTTTTGCTTTATTTCTTACTCATTTCAATTTATTGGGTTTGCAAAATTTTGTAAACTTCTTGTGTTTTTAGCCTTTGTATTTTTTACAGCCTAGAGCCTTGCAAAGTCTGAATATTTTTTAAATGTTATATCTTAACTGGTTCACTAATACAGTATTTTTAGCAGACAGCATTTCAGACAGCACTTTCATACCAAGTTTGACTTGTGGTCTCCAATCTTACTGGGAGGGCCCTGGTGTAACTCTTTTCCTTACTAAAAGTGCCTCTAAGTCATGCTTATTTGTAAACAACAAAGAAGAGTATATGTACCTGCTCAAAGTTTGTTTGATAATTACTTATATAATTAATTTCTAATGATGAGGACGTGTAAAAGTTGCTAGGAGGAACATATTATGCATTTAATTAAATCAAGATGGCTAATGGAATTAACTTTCCTCCCCTGTTCTTGCCAGGTGGAAATGATTTAAGCATTTCTCCTTGCATTAGTATTGACGTAAATTACCGTAGGCATCAAGATGGCTGCCTCACATTTTCAAATGCTTTTATATTCAATTACTTATTAAGCAGCATTCAAAAAACTTTTTACACTGTCATGTTGGACACAAGCAGACTAAGCTTTTATCAAAACCTGTTTAAATAAAGAATTGACAGTAGCTGGGTTATTAAATTATGCAACTGAAACTCCTGAATTATACCTTTTCTGTATCCCTTAATAAGATCGGAGACCACTGCAGTTTAGGATAATACAGTAACAAAAGGTTTTAATCAGTACTGAAACTTTAATTAAGCCAGTAATGATGCATACCTGTTGTAGCTGACAGCATGGGTCAGTACATCCTTCAGCGAGTGCCTTACTCTAATTGAAACCAAGCACATGTAAGGTACAATATGTTAGACTGTGGTTTTGTTTTTTAAATCCTCTGTTACGGCCATATTTAAATTTATTTTAAATATTTCTGTGTGTATTCATCTAAGCCCTTGGGCATTTGGAGTCTCAATATACAAGAACCATGTACTTAAATTTTTATGCTTCTCACCGCAGTGATGGCATACAGTGATTTTTTTCATAGTTCAGATGTCATTATTGCCAGCACCTTTAGTGCTCAGTCTTTAGTGAAAAATATGAAGTGCCAAAAAAACTTGCAAGACCGAATCCATACTTAACACTCTTTCCAAGACACTGTGACCATGTAAAGCAGAAGTTTTTATTTCCTGATGACCAAATCTCTCAACGAATCATGTTATCAATAAATATTTTTAGCACTCGTCAGTATTCCCTGATGTGACCTTCTCATTGGAGTACACAGAAGGAAAGCAAGGAAAAGCATCTGGCTTCTGGCTCTGGCTTACAGCCTCTCCACCAGACCGAAGCAAGAGACCTGCAGCTGCAGCTCGCTGCCACTCAGACCTGATTGGTGAGAGCCTCAAAGAATGGCTCTGTTTTCTATTGATAGAAAACCCACCTGATTTTGCTTCTGAGTTAGCAGTCAGAAGACCCTCCAAGTACAATAGAAGTGCTCTTAATGGACTCTGCCTACGTGACTCCCAGGCCCTGGAGTCTCCATCTCTCTCGTAAGCCACCCACTCTGGCAAAGCTGGAGGCTGCTCTCTGGTGTTCTCAGTGCTCCGGCTCTCTCCCTTGAGTTGTGTGCCCGTCCCAGACTTCTCCCTGCAAGTTCTACTTCCTCTTGTAAGTACACAACTCAGTTCTAAGTATTTACTTACACACAGAACATACGGCTGTGAAAGAAAGCTCTTTCTGCAAAAATAAAGCTGAATGCTTTGGTAAGAAGTGATAAAAATTGAGTTGCCAATAAAAGTTGCTTTTAAATTAGGTGCGGCCGGGAAAATTATAAGATACTGCGGAAAATATACAAATCAAGAAAATTTCTGAGCTTAGATTGCTTCATAGATTATTATTTAAGTACTCATCCCACCTTTACAGACTCTAAACTGAGAAGAAGGTACCCAGATCATGTTATTGGTGTGATTTATGTGAGAGGTAGAACTATCATCATTGGACCCTTAGGCAAAGGAAAACCATGTCTATCAGAAGATTAGTAAATGAATGTACAGTTATACAGTTTAGGTTATGATTCCCTACTTTAACCTACTTGCTTTATTAAATGACCAACTACTGATACTGATCACAACAGTTATTAGAGATTCTAATGTAGTTGGAAGGTTCTAATCACTTTTATTACTGGCATTTGAAAAATAGGGATTAATTTCAAATATATTAGCCAGGAGCATAATTAGATATTACGCAGGCCATTGTCATCCTGTTGGTGATTTTCCCCACCCTTGTGAGATCAACGTGACAAGAGAGTCTGTGGGTGTGTGTTTGGGTGTGTGCTTTTGGTTGGGTCCTGCCAGGTGGCAAAGGCATATGTAAATACATCATCCAATCTGCGTCTTTATTTCACAGTGAACTAAAAGTAAAAATGTCTAATCTGATTTCGTATTAATTTTGTCTAAGATGTAAAAATTTGAGTTCATCTTTGGCCCAAATCTACCTGAATTAACATACAGATATTTGATTTTTAAAATGCAACTCAAATCTCAAAATCAGTAAAGTATTCTCAGACCCTGTATTTTAGTTAATATGCTCCCAAACGCTTTAAACATGGCAACCTTTGGACTAAGAGAGTGTTTATCGATTGGTGAAAGATGCTTTTGAGATGAGAGAGTGTCTTTCTTGTGGCAAACGATTTTCTGTTTTTAACATCCTTTGGGTACAATCTTACAAAGAGCTTTTATAATTTGTTGTACTGAATTGTATGGAGATTGTATACTAAGTAAAGCTCTTTTAAATTGCATAAGATGAGTGTCTTACATTTCTTTGAAGATCAAAACTCAAGGAACCTGCTTGTGGAAGTGCATTAAATATTTGCTAAACAGAGCAAATCACTAAAGATGGGTGTGTAGGGTCTTTATTGTAACTGTTCTTGTTGAGGGTGTTCATTTTTTCACATAGATTTTGGTTTGACACCTGCTTGTTTCACTTGAATTCCAAGGTTACAGTTTAGATTTATAAAGAGATGACTACTGTCAGCAGAATTTATCCTTGAAGAGATAAATGCTATTTGTTTTGACCTCAAGAACAGTTTCTGCTTGATTAAATTCTGAGCCTTTAGTAATTCAAGAAGATGGGAGGTAGTGCACGTGCTTGGTAAGAGTGTATAGACAACAAATGTATTGGCTGTTATGTTCAAAGCGAATCTTGAAATTTCAAGCAAAAATGGTCAGAAAGACAAATTGAAAAAAGAAAACCGACAGTGAGATCTCAAATATTCTGTACTGACAGGTGGTCCCTAGCAAAGTAAGAATAACAAACAGTATAGTGAGAGATGTGGGATCTGAATGAACTGAACATGGAATGGGCTGACATGGACACCAGGCACTTGACAGATGAAATCTTTTTTTTTCTCTACCCTTCCTTTCAGATAAGGTGTCTGAAACTCATTTCACAAACCCTTCTGTTAATATTTAGAAGTTGGCTGTATAAGATTGTTTTTCAAAATGCAGATAATAGAACTACAGTGTAATGTGAAGTCAATTTCATGGGTTACATACAACCAACATTTAAAAGGAAAGGAGGGAGGGCGGAAAGGAGGAGGACAGCCCAATGGTAAATATAAGCGCTGTTTTGTGGAAGATTTGTTTCAGCTACACATATAGGTATTTGTGTTTGGGAGGTACAATATAAAATATATTTCTTCTCTGAGATAGGCCGAAAGCCTGGCTTTTATTAGCTGGGGGATTCTGGGAGGATGACAGCTTGAACTTGTCTGTGTCTTTGCCCTCTGTGCTAGTAGAACTGTCTGAATGAATATTGATGATATTAAAGAACTATTGTAATGATACAGAATGGCTGGGCTTCTTGCTAAACCCCACCCTTAAGCCTGGAACCCTGGCCCTAAGTGAAAACAGCTGACCCTGTTTTTCCTGCCCAAATGTTGCCTTTTTGGCCTGATAACGCCTCTGTCCTGTGCCCATAAAAAGACTTCAGCTGGCAGAGCAACACAAGCAGCTGAACAACAAGGATACAAGCTGCTAAGCAGCAGAAACTACAGACAGACCCAGCTACCTTCAGATGTGTGGCTTCAGGGAAAGATCACCTTCTTCCCACACCATCCCCTTTCCAACTTCTATCCCACTGAGAGCCACTTCCATCACCCAATAAAATCCTCCAATACACTACCCTTCAGTCCATTCATGTGGCCTGATTGATTCTTCCTGGACACCGGACAAGAACCCGAGTGTCAGGAGGGCAGGGGCTTGGATGCTGCTGCAGGGCCCGCACAGAGCCTGCCTCCTGCCAGAGAGGAGCGACTGGCCAGTTCCAGCCTTCATTCCCTCCAATTCCCACGCTCGCTCGCATACTCCCTCTTGCGAGAAGTGGCCAGCAGCAGGCTGAGTGATACGAACCACTCTAGTTCCCGCCCACAAAGGGGGTTCCCTTGGTCAAGGGAAATCTCATCTCAATAATTCTTATATGTGGTATGGACATTTTCTTTTTTTCTTTTCTTTCCTTTTCTTTTTTTTTGAGACAGAGTTTCGTCCCTGTGATCTAGGCTGGAGTGCAATGGCGCAATCTTGGCTCACCGCAACCTCCGCCTCCTGGGTTCAGGCAATTCTCCTGCCTCAGCCTCCTGAGTAGCTGGGATTACAGGCACACGCCACCGTGCCCAGCTAATTTTTTGTATTTTTAGTAGAGACGGGGTTTCACCATGTTGACCAGGATGGTCTCGATCTGTTGACCTCGTGATCCACCTGCCTCGGCCTCCCAAAGTGCTGGGATTACAGGCGTGAGCCACCATGCCCGGCCAGACATTTTCTTAAGTTTTTTAAAAGTCCTTTTAAAATATATACTGAAATATTTACAGATAGAAGTATATGTCTAGGATTTGTGTCAAAATAATTTTGTGGGGCATCTAGATGAAACAAATTAACAATGAAAAGATATGGTTAAAGCTAGTTTGGAATTTTTTTTTTTTAAGACGGGGTTTCACCATGTTGGTCAGGCTGGTCTTGAACTCCCGACCTCAGGTGATCCGCCCGCCTTGGCCTCCAAAGTGCTTGGATTACAGGCGTGAGCCACCACGCCCGGCCTTGGAATTTTTTTATAGTGAAAAGAGAGAAATGAGAGCCAGAAGCAGACCAGGAAACTAGGAAGATAACATTTAGGAGGTGGCTGAAATCAATCAATGCAACAAATAGTAGAAAGGATGAATAAATCCCAAATTCAGTTCTTTTAAAATGAAGTAGATAAACACCGGGTCAACCTGATAAAACAGCAAAAACAGGCCAGGCGCGGTGCCTCACGCCTGTAATCCCAATGCTTTGGGAGGCCGAGGCAGGTGGATCATTAGGTCAAGAGATCGAGACCATCCTGGTCAACATGGTGAAACCCCGTCTCTACTAAAAATACAAAAAATTAGCTGGGCACGGTGGTGCATGCCTGTAATCCCAGCTACTCAGGAGGCTGAGGCAGGAGAATTGCCTGAACCCAGGAGGCGGAGGTTGCAGTGAGCCAAGATCGTGCCATTGCGCTCCAGCCTGGGTAACAAGAGCGAAACTCATCTCAAAAAAGGAAAAAAAAACCAGCAAAAATATACAAAAGTAGGAATGTGAAAAATATAATTCCAAAATCAGGAATAATGATTATATGAAGATATGTGTGGGATTCTGTAACAAAAATAAAAACCTATAGGAAATGAATGATTTTCTAACGAAATAGAAAATGTCAATGTGGCCCCCACAAGAAGTTGAAAACTTGATAGACAAGACCCATGAAAGTTCTGGCATGGGGTTCAAAGGTCGCAAAGGACATTTGGACAAGAAGGGTACACACCAGATTCTTTCTCACTTTTAAGGAGGGGATGACTGCCGCCAAGTTCACTTAGTCTCAGCACAGAATAGAGAGCCCCACGTTTTAGGAAAGCTAGTCCAGCTCTAACACCAGAACTACACAGAGAATGTATCCGTTTTCTATTACCACATAACAAATTCAAACTGCAGCCTGAACCAACACACATCTGTTATCTCAAGGTTTTGTGGGACAGGAGTCAAAGCACGGGTTAGCTGGGTCTTCTCCTGTCTCACAAAGCTGCAATTAAGGTTACCAGCCGGGCTGCTTTTCTCATCTGGAGTTAGGGGACCTTTTCAAGTTCACACAAGCTGGTGGCAAAATTAAATTCCTTATGCTTGTGGGGCTAAGGCCATTAGCTCCTAGAGGCCACCCCTCTCTCGTCGGTTCACAGCATGGCTGTTAGCCTCTTCAAGGCCATCAGAAAGCATCTCTCTCTTTCTCTTTCCAGTTCCTCTTTTAAGAGTTTTTCACCTGGATTAAGTCAGACCCACTCAGTATAATCTCCATTTTTGTTAACTCAAAATCAGCTTATTTGTGACCTGAATTACATCTGCAGAATCCTTTCGCCTTTGCTGTATAGCCTCACCTGATCACCTAAACGGAAGTGGCATTTATATTCATAGGCTCATCCACACTCAAGGGGAGAGGCTCTGCAGGTCATGTTCTTCAGTCAGTGGGAATCTTCGGGGCCATCTTAGAATTCTTCCTACCACAAACAGTTAAAAAGGACAAGATCTGGGCCAGGCATGGTGGCTCACGTCTGTAATCCCAGTGATTTGGGAGGGCAAGGCAGAAGCATTGCTTGAGGTCAGGCGTTCAAGATTAGCCTGGGCAACCTAACAAGACCCTGCCTCTGCAAAATATATATTTTTTAATTTAGCCACAAGTGATGGCACACTAGTGATAGCTACTCAGGAGGCTAAGGTGGGAGGATCCCTTGAGCCTAGGCGTTTGAGGTGGCAGTGAGCTGTGATTGTACCACTGCACTTCAGCCTGGGCAACAGAGCAAGCCTGTCTCTTAAAAAAAAAAAATTAAAAGAATCGGGCCTGGTGATAACTGAGTGGCAATGGTTAACATAGGGCTTTTGTAAACTTTGACAGAAAGGAGATACACAAGGTAAATCCCAGGGTCACCCAGGCTTTCTCCCTTAGAGTGTTTTCCAAACTGTGGCACAGGAAAATAGAGCCCAAGCACAGTATGGCAGGCTTCCTGGTGGAGGCAGATTTGAGTTGGCTGCTAATTTAGTGGCTGCTAAGATGGCTAGGATTTGGCAGGGGGTTGGAGGGGCAGAGCACCAGAGAGGAGGGAGTTGCAACAAAGAAAACCTAAGAATTTCCCATTGGGTTCTTAGTCAGTTCCTAGCCCACAGAGGCTTAGCAGCAAACATCTGGTCAGCAGCAGAGCTGATCAGAAGTTTCAGAGGTTACACAATCCCAAGGAGACATTGGAATTTGAGTCCAGCTGGGGCTGAGAGACCATGGTGAATCTCCCAGGCATTCAGCTGAGACTCTAGAGAGGCTATATCTTATCCTGGAAGTAGAGGATGTTATCCAGATTGCCTACCAGAAGCAACTGTAAATCTGCTATGAAGGATGATAACCTTATTCATGGCTTCAGATTATCTTTACACTTTTTATATACATGGTGTAGGGCTCAATAAAAAATAATTAGGAATAATTTTTTAAAACTGAGGCCAAGTGTGGTGGCTCACACCTGTCATCCCAGCACTTTGGGAGGTCAAGACGGGATGATCACTTGAGCCCAGGAATTTGACACTAGCCTGGGCAACAAAGTGAAACTCTGTGTCCACAAAAAATACAAAAACGTATGTGTGGTGGTATATGCCTGTAATCCCAGCTACTCAGGAGGCTGACATGTGAGAATCACCTGAACCTGGGATATCGAGGCTGCATTGAGCCATGATCATGCCACTGTACTCCAGCCTGGGTGACAGAGTGAGAGCTTGCCTCACAACAACAAAAACAAAAAATATGACTGAAACAGAATTGAAGTAAAAACAGCCACAGGCAAATCAAATATTGTAGCCTGAAGCATAGACTTTAAAAATATGCTTACATTTTTAAGACTTTAAATGCCAAGATGGAGAATTTAGATGAAGAACTGAAAGCAAAATGGAAATACTAGAAAAATGCAGTGAATTAAGTGTTCACTGTTCGGTTAGACACAGCTGAAGAGAGAATTGGTTAACTGGACAATAGGTTAGAAGAAAATATCCAGACTAAAACATTGTAGGTTGGGGAGAAGGTGAAAAACAAAGGAAAGACTGGGTGTAGTGACTCACACGTATAATCCCAGCACTTTGGGAGGCCAAGGCGGGAGGATCAGTTGGGCCCCAGGAGTTTGAGACCAGCCTGGCAACATAGTGAGACCCCATTTTTATTTAAAAAGGAAAAGGGAAGAGCATAGAATATATTTTGGAACATTTTATTGCCATCCTACAGGTGTAACTAGAGTCCCACAAGGAGAGGAAAGAGAATGGGCTTGTATGACTTTGGGCATGCTACTCATTCTTAGCTTCATGTCTTTTGTAAATGGAGGTGTAATTGTACTCTACCTATTGTGTTGTGGGGTGGGTTAAGATAACATTTCAGGCACTAGGCTCCATATCTAGCACATGGTAAGTACATAAGATGAAAGCTGCAGGATTATTATTACTGTTATCTTCAAAATTAGAATGTGAAAGAGAAAAGCATGAAGAACAAAGTTACAAGTGAGTCTGACAGATAGCAAAGAGCCCTTAGTAATTTTATGTTAACTATTCTTGCTGTAGAAAATGTATTTAAAAGAAAAAAACACACACACATACAACAACAAAACAAAACTTTAGGGGCTGAGGAGGAGATTCAGAGAACAGTTTTATAGAGAAATCAATTTCTTAGTAATTCCTGAGGTGTATATTTGCAACACAAGGAAATTTGTGTTTGTGTCTGTGTATGGGTGGGGAAGAGACAGGAAAATAGAGCCATGGACAAAGACCAAGAGAGACTGATTGATTGAATGTTCTTAGAGGAGACATTATCATTGTTGAAGTTAAATGCCAAAGCCCTGCCAAGATGCACATATTCATAAAGAAGTAGAAGGGGCTGATTGTGCATGAATCTGATTAAAGAAAAAGGAGTGAAGGAACATGATTTAAGGACTAACCCGGTAATTAGAACCACAGTGTGCTAATTAAGGCTCATAAATTTAATGAAACTATTAGCATTTTCTCTTGCAAAAAAAGGTGTATGTTTTTTTCTCAGGAAATGACACCTGTGAACAATTATCTCTCATTTCTATTAAGATTATTTACATAAGTTTTGCTCATTTAGCACTCACTACTGTTAATTTTTTTTTTTTTAACAACACCTCATCTCACACTAGATTCACTCTGTAGCTAGGAAAGTGCTTTGGGGGTTACTGATGATTAATAGTTTAGCACAAATAAACAAGACCATTGTTAGGGGACATGCAGTACTGTTACTGTGCTCTTTGTGGGCAGTCTTTTTGTTTAATAGAAAATGTTTCTGAATCTTTGAATATCTGTAAGAGCCTGGTAGATTATGAAAATTACAAACACGATCTTTCCTAGGCCATCATGTGGCTCAGTGGTTTCTTCAGTGAGAACTTACCGAGTACCTGCTCTATGCCAGAGAAAGAGGTGAGGATAGAACATGGGGATAGGCTTATGATATAAACATGAATTCAAAAGATCCCATTATTGCATTGAATTGGTTATGATGACCTCTAAGGGAAAACCAAGGGTGTATCATTTAGGAAGTTTACAGTTGCAAATGTAAACCAATAGTATCTGAGACAAGTCTTAATTTAGAAAGTTTTTTTTGCCAAGGTTAAGGATGCATCACACAGCCTCAGGAGGTCCTGATGACATGTACTGAAGGTGGTCGGGGTACAGCTTAGTTTTATACACTTTATGGAGACATGAGACATCAATACATGTAAGATGTACATTGGTTGAGTCCAGAAAGGCAGGACAACTCAAGGTGGGGGGCTCCCAGGTCATAGGTAGATCTAAAGATTGTTCTGTTGGCAGTTGGCTGAAAGAGTTGTTATCAATAGAAAGGAATGTCTGGGTTATGATAAGGAAGTGTATGTGGAGTCCCAAGTTTTATCATGCAGATGAAGCCTCTAGGTAGCAGGCTTCAGAGAGAGTAGATTGTAAATGTTTCTAATCAGACTTAAAGAGTCTGTTCTATCCATAATTCCCAAAGTAAGGAGGGTATAATGAAGCAGATTCATCTCCCACTTCCCATCATGGTCTGAACTAGTTTTTCAGGTTAACTTTGGAATGCCCATGGCCAAAAGGAGAGGTCCATTCAGGTGGTTGGGGGGCCTTAGAATTTTATACAAGTTATAGAAAACCTAACCCAAGTTGTCTTACATAAAGGAAATGTTTTAGCACATTTAACTTTTTTAAGGCCTTTAGGTGAGGCTTAATCTGATATCCCAGTAATTTGATTTATTCAATTAATATTTGTTGAGACCTCAAAGGCCTTGGGAATACATTAGTGTCTAAGACATTCCATATTCTCATTGAGCTTACATTTAGTGGAGGATACAGACAACAGATAAGAAAAATATCAGAAAATTCCAAATGTTTTAAGAGAAATGACATAAAGTGCTGTGATATGATGAGTGGGTAGCTCCTTGGATTTAGGTGCTCAGAAATCCTTCTTGGAGGAGATATTTAGGCTAAGATTTCAATGACTACAACCAGGGTAATCACACTATACTAAGGTTGTAGGGAAGAAGGGTCCAGGCTGCTGAGTATCACAAAGCCCTGGGCAGAAAGGAGCTTGCTGCACCTGTCAGATGTGGCATATAGGAGAGGAGAAAGTAGGAGGAGAAGGATGCAGAAGGCAGACCACATATGCCACTGAAAAGAAGTTGAATTTGTTTCCAGATGTGACTGAAAAATAGTGGAGGATTTTGAGCAGCCAGCCCTTCAGCTTGGTAACACCTTCGTTGCCCACATCCTCTTTTTAGAGAGCTGGCTGAGACCACATTCATGACCCTTGCCCACAGCCAACTGGCCACGGCTGTCTTACCCAGGGTGAACCATCAGATTCTTCTCTATGAATTTGGAAATGTGATTCAGATATTCTAATTGGTCTCCAGTGGCAACCTGAATGGTGAGGTCATGACGCTAGAGCAGCTGTGTGCACACCAAGAAGACAAAAGCAGCCTGCAGCGTGTCAGGAAGCAAACATGAACAGTAGCCACAAGAGCCAGGTGGTCCCAGGGAGGCAGGCAGAGGAAACCTGGGTTCTGGACTCCCAGGGCCCACATGTAAGTCCCAAGGCTCAGCCTCACTCCTTGTTCCTGGGTTTCCTGAAGCTCCTGGTTACCTTTCAGGTGAATGACTTTTTTGACGGGCTAGTGCAAGAACACCTTCCTTACAACTAAGTCATCCGTGATGAAGACCCTAAAGCGTTCTCATGAGTCTGCTTTCCTTGAGGCATACACCTTTTTTTGTAATGCTCTTTCATAACATCGTTTCCAGTTAAAAATGGTACTTCTCACCCTGAATTCTGGTTAATTACATATGCTTCTACCTTCGCACTGTGCTTTGAAATTCTTGAAGGCAGAAACTTTCTTTTTTCATCTTTAAATCCCCAGTGGGTTCTTGGAATGAGTGTGTATTTGTGGTTCTGGATTCTGCAGGTGAGATTAGGGTCAGATGACCGTGATATTCAGTGAGCTATAATTAGAGTCTTCTTTCCAAGGAGAGAAGCAGAATGAGAGCATGGACCGTGGCCTGGCGAGATGACTTCCCTCCCTCCTGACTTTCAAAGAAACTGGCCTACCTATACCTCCCCAAAAGAATGTATGAATATGAAAACTCCACTAAAAATATCCAGGCATTCAAATCAACAGCCAAAAACAGAAAAATGTGGGGAATAGTAACAGAATACAATGATAGAATATGTACCCATTTACAAAAGGATATCTATCATGTCACTGTTGGGTGCAGTGGTCTAAAATGTATTGTTAGACCAAATCTAATTTTGCTGTTCAGATCTTCAGTATGCATAGAATTATTCCTGTGTTTCTTCTGTCAGTGGTTGAGAGGCGTTAGACTCTCCCACTGTGATTATGGATTTGTCTCTTTCTCAGTTATTTTATTTTGAGATGGAGTCCCACTCTGTCACGCAGGCTGGAGTGCAGTGGCACGATCTCAGCTCACTGCAACCTCTGCTTCCCAGGTTCAAGTGATTCTCTTGCCTCAGCCTCCTGAGTAGCTGGGATTACAGGCATACAACACCATGCCTGGCTAAATTTTTTGTATATTTAGTAAAGATCAGTTTTCGCCATGTCAGCCAGGCTGGTTTCAAACTCCTGACCTCAGGTGATTCCCCCGCCTTGGCCTCCCAAAGTTCTGGGATTAGGCATGAGACACCATGCCCAACCTCAGTTTAGTCCTGTTAATTTGCTTTAGATGTTTTGAAACTGTGCAGTTGGCTGCATTAATTTTTTTTTTTTTTTTGAGATGGAGTTTCGCTCTTGTTATCCAGGCTGGAGTGCAACGGTGCAATCTCGGCTCACCGCAACCTCCGCCTCCTGGGTTCAGGCAATTCTCCTGCCTCAGCCTCCCGAGTAGCTGGGATTACAGGCACGCACCACCATGCCCAGCTTTTTTTTTTGTATTTTTAGTAGAGATGGGGTTTCACCATGTTGACCAGGATGGTCTCAATCTCTTGACCTCATGATCCACCCACCTCGGCCTCCCAAAGTGCTGGGATTACAGGCTTGAGCAACCGCGCCTGGCTGGGTGCATTAATATTTAGGATTGCTAACATTTACAGGTGAACTGGTCTCTTTAACATCTATGAAATGCCCACTTCATTTCTAAGCAGTGCTTCTTGCCTGAGCTAATTTTGTTCAATACCAGTGTAGTCTCCCAGTTGATATATGTATTTGTGACCTTCTGCCTTGAACCTTTCTGTATTCCTATATTTATGATATGCTTTAATACAGTTAGGGGTTTTTTTGCCTCCATTTTTATTCTTTTTTGTGGAGATGGAGTCTCACTCTGTCACCCAGGCTGGAGTGCAGTGGAGTGATCTCAGCTCACTGCAACCTCTGCCTCCCAGGTTCAAGCAATTCTCCTGCCTCCACCTCCCAAGTAGCTGAGATTACAGGCGTGCATTACTATGCCTGACAAATTTTTGTATTTTTAGTAGAGACGAGGTTTCACCATGTTGGTCAGGCTGGTCTTGAACTCCTGACCTCAGGCGATCTGCCCACCTCAGCCTCCCAAAGTGCTGGGATTACAGATGTGAGCCACTGTGCCTGCCCCATTTTTTCTTTTTAATAAGAGTCTTTAGACCAGGCACAGTGGCCTATGCCTATAATCCTAGCACTTTAGGAGGCCAAGGCCAGAGGATAACTTGAGGCCAGGAGTTTGAGACCCTCCCTAAGCAATGTAATGACATTCCATCTCTACAAAAAAAAAAAAAAAAATTTAAAAATTAGCCAGGCATGGTGGCACATGCCCGTGGTCCCAGCTACTACAATGTGCTGTGATCCCACCACTGCACGCCAGCCTGAGTGACAGAGGGAGACCCTGTCTTTAACAACAATAAATTTATTTATTTATTGAGATAGAGTCTTCCTCTTGTCACACAGGCTGGAGTGCAGTGGCACCATCTCAGCTTACTGCAACCTCTGCCTCCCTGGTTCAAGAATTTCTCCTGCCTCAGACTTTCAAGGAGCTGGCATTACAGGCACCCACCACCATGCCTGGCTAATTTTTGTATTTTTCGTAAAGATGAGGTTTCACCGTGTTGGCCAGGCTGGTCTCAAACTCCTGACCTCAGATGATCCACCCGCCTCAGGCTCCCAAAGTTCTGGGATTACAGGTGTGAGCCACCATACCCAGCCTGTCGGTCATAATAGCTGTACCAATTTACAATCCCACCAACAGTGTATAAAGGTTTTCTCTCTGTGTGCCCGCTCCCCAGAGAAATGAGTGCGACTGGGAAAATTATTTTTAAAAATCAACTATTTAAAGTTTCTGGAAATTGTCCTAAGAGCCTATGACAAATGAAGAAATATTTGTTCACGAAAATCCATTAAAACTTTGTGGAAACGTAAGTCTGTGGCATTGGAACCACAACTTCTTCCTACCCTCAACACTCCCAGCTCAGCATGACACAAACTCCGCTCCAGGCATGTGCAGCCAAGAGTGCAGGGCTCCTTCTTCAGCCAGCAGTCGATGGCTATAGAACCTTTCAAGGAGTGGCAGGCCACAGCATTTCTCGTCCCCCAAACCCAGCTGCATGTCGCAGAGGCTAAATTCCAGGCCAGTGTGGTCAAGAGGCTTAAGGCTCAATTCTTCCACCCAGATCCCCACAGTGGAGTGGAGGCTATACTTAAGGCATGAAACACTGAGAATACTATGCCCTGATCACTGTCACTCCAGCCAGTTCACAGTTTCAATGTCAAGAGAAGCAAGCTGGGAAGACAGAGGCTACCAATCTCATCCACTATCCTGCTCCTAAAGCAGAGGTGTCCCTCAGAAGTGGGCTGCTATCTCTGCCCCCAGGCTGATATTTTGCTAGGGTAAGAGGAAAATCATGAGAACAGAGATCTCTGAAGCCCTCCCCAAAGGAACTGACTTTATTTTAAATGAACTATAGGGAAGTCCATCCCTAAGTCAAAAATAATGGAGGTTTTGGTGGTAAGCAATTAAGGATATTGGTAGCTTCATGTGAACCACAAGCTAAACTACAGGTCAGCTAGTTTATCAGAGACAACGAAAGAAAGAGGACATTAAAAAGAGCCTTCCTGCTCACGCCTGTAATCCTAGCCCTTTGGGAGGCTGAGATGGGCAGACTGCCTGAGCTCAGGAGTCTGAGACCAGCCTAGGCAACATGGTGAAACCCTGTTTCTACTAAAATACAAAAGAAGTTAGCCAGGCATGGCAGTGTGTGCCTGTAGTCCCAGCTGCTCAGGAGGCTAAGGCGGGAGAATTGCTTGAACGTGAGAGGCAAAGGTTACAGTGAGCCAAGATTGCACCACTTCACCACTCCAGCCTGGACAACGGAGCAAGACTCCATCTCTACAAAAATTTTTTTTTAAAAAGACTTTATGAGATTTAAAAAAAACTAACCTTAAACACTAGACTCATAAACTACTTTTACAAAAGGGCTCCAGTGTAACAGGATGGGACTATAAAGCAATTTCTATCTCAGAGTATTGTGGAAAACATTGACCAGTCAGCTAGCAATTAGTGGAGATTAGAGATGGGTGTGATCAGGGAAAGAGACTAAGAAAGCCCTGCCGGAACCACTGTCATGACAGAGTGACTATACACGTGTCCAAGGTTGCACTTACCAAGCAGCAACAACTCCACTAAAATAGTCCATCTGATCACTAAATGAATAAGCCCAGGTGAAGGGAGTCAGTGTCTCTATTATCTATTGATTCCCAAAAATGTCCAGTTTTTTAAAAAAAATTACAATACAGGAAAATGTGACTCATAGGCAGGAAAAAAAGAGCATAGGCAACAAAAACCATCTGTGAGATAGCTCAGATGTCAGACTGAACAAAGGATTCCAAGACAGCCATGTTAAATACATTCAGAGAAGTGAAGGAAATCATGCTGATGAAGTATGGTGAACATATCTCATTATATAAAAAATATCAGTGGAGAGATAAAAATTATTTTAAAAAAACAAATATTTCCATCTGGAGCTGAAATGTACAAAAACGGAAATAAAAAATTAAATGGGCTTAAACAGTAGACTTGGACTGGCAGAAGAAAAAGTAACAAATGTGAAAGTAGATCAACAGAAATTAAACAACCAGCAGAACAGAAAGAAACGAAGAAAAGTGAATAGAACCGTGGAGACCTGTGGGATGCAATCAAGCACACAAACATATGCATACTGTAGAATCAGGAGGAGACAGACAGAGAGAGGAGACTACATTGTAAGAAATAATGGCTGAAATCATCCCAAATTCGATGAAAAGCATTAAGCTGCACAGTCAAGGAGCTTAAAAATAACAAGATCAACACAAAGAGATACCCACAAAGATACATCACAGTAAACATGCTGAAGATAAAGAAAAAAAATCTTAAAAACAACAAGAAAAAAACAATTTGACGTGAATAAGGGAGCCACAGATTAACCATTGACTTCTTGTGAGAACCAGTGGCCACCAAAGCTGGAAAGTGCTGAAAGAAAGATTGTTAACTAAGAATTTTCTTTTTTTCTTTTTAACAACCATTGACATTCCTCACAGAACTCTTTTACTTTCTTTCTTCCTTTTTTTTTTTTTTTTTTTTTTGAAGCTGGGTCTTACTTTACTGCCCCAACTGGAGTACAGTAGCATGATCATAGCTCACTGTGGTCTTTTTATTTTTATTTTTTTGAGACAGAGTTTCACTCTTGTTACCCAGGCTGGAGTACAATGGCGCGATCTCAGCTCACCGCAACCTCTGCCTCCTGGGTTCAGGCAGTTCTCCTGCCTCAGCCTCCTGAGCAGCTGGGATTACAGGCACACACCACCACGCCCAGCTAATTTTTTGTAATTTTTTAGTAGAGACGGGGTTTAACCATGTTAACCAGGATGGTCTTGATCTCTTGACCTGGTGATCCACCCGCCTCGGCGTGAGCCACCACACCCGGCCATCACTGTAGTCTTAAACTCCTGAGCTTAAGGGATCCTCCTCCCACTTCCCAAGTAGCTGAGGATATCAGTCTACCATCATGCCAGGCCTTTTTTTTTTTTTTTTCTCCCGAGACAGGGTCTTTTTGTGATGCCCAGGCTCCCCTCAAACTCCTGGACTCAAGCAGTCCTCCTTTCTTGGCCTCCCAAAGTGCTGGAATTAGAGGTGTGAGCCACCAAGCCTGGCCAAGTCAACTAAGAATTCTATATCCAGCAAAACTACCCTTCAAAACATGAAAAATAAATTAAGACTTTTCCAGGCAAAAAGTGAGAGAATTCATTGCTAGCAGATCTGCCATACAAGAATTACTAAAGAGAGTCCTTCAGGCTTAAAGAAATGGACACTAGATAGTAACTCAAATCCACCTAAAGAAATAAATGCCACTGGAAAATATAATCACACGGATATGTATACAGTACAAATATATTCTTTACTGCTCATTTTTCTCCTATCTGACTTAAAAGACATCTGCATAAAACAATAATTTAAAACCTACATTTCTTATTCCTTTTGATACTATTATAAATGAACTTTTTCTTAATTTTATTTTCAGAGTGTTCATTGCTAGTATATAGACATGCAAGTGATTTTTTAACATTGATCTTGTCTCCTGCAACCTTAATGAACGCTTGAATTCGTTCTGATAGCCTTTTTGTTGATTCCTTAAGGTTTGTACATAGAAGATTCCGCCATTTGTAAACGTAGTGTTACTTCTTCCTTTCCAATCTGGATGTCCTGTGATTATTTTTCTTCCCTAATTTCTCTTGCCAGAACCTCCAGTACAGTGTTAAATAGAAGTGGCAAAAGCAGACATCTTTCTCTTTTTCCTGATCTTGGGAGGGAAAACGTTCATTCATTCACTGTTAAGTCCAATGTTAGCTGTGGGTTTTTCTTTTTCTTTTTCTTTGAGACAGAGTCTTGCTCTGTCGCTAAGTGCCAGGCTAGAGTGCAGTGGCGTGATCGTGGCTCACTGCAACCTCTGCCTCCCAGGTTCAAGCAATTCTCCTGCCTCAGCCTCCCAAGTAGCCGGGACTACAAGGAACCTACCACAATGCCCAGCTAATTGTTGTATTTCAGTAGAGACAGGGTTTCACTATGTTGGCCAGGATGGTCTCGATCTCTTGACCTTGTGATCCGCCCGCCTCGGCCTCCCAAAGTGCTGGGATTACAGGCATGAGCCACCGTGCCCGGCTCAGCTGTGGGTTTTTCATAAATGTCGTGTATCAGGTTGAAGAAGTTTTCTTCTAAGATCGTTGGACATTTTTTATCATGAATGATAACTGCCTGAGACCAAACTGAAGAATACACTAAATGAAGGATACTGTTAACTAGATCAGATTGGTGAATGATATCTCTTGTTGAACTGGTGAGGTAGCTGGAATGCTTTCTGTCATAGAGGCAAGCTGACCTGTGCTGGTGCATTTGTATGTTAATATCATGGAGAGAGGCCATAGTACATGTGTTTGTCTCCACTGAAATTTGGCCTCATCTCCTTAAACCACACCCTGCCCCATTGAATCTAGGAAATCACAGAATATACAAATAAATGAGAAGTTCCTAACAAAGAACTAGTGTCAGACACTTTTACTTTGATCCTTGGACTCAAGTGGATGATCATAAACTTCAGAAATAGTTAATTATATGTCATTCATTGCAATTTAAAACAACAATTGCAGACATTCCGAATTAAAGCAACAAAGAGATATTACTACATACCTATTAAGCAAAAATTCAGAACACTGATGACATTACATCTGTCAAGGATGTGGCAGAGCAGAAACTCTCATTCCTGACTGGTGGCAATGCACAATGTTACAGCTATTGTATACACTGCGTACTGTGCTGCACAAGGGTTCAAAGACCTAAGAGGGAACAGTGGGAGAATGAAGAAAAACAGAAGACAGACATAGAAGAAAGCGGGGCCAGGTGGTCCAAAAAGCTGGTGATGTCAATCTCTTTGGCCCTAACTTGCCTCAGAGTACTTTATTTTATATGTTTACAAAGTATATAGCAGAGGGAGGGTGCAGTTACTTAGAACAGCCTGTGATTATAATTCTCACACTTTAGTTAACATATTTCAGCTAACAACTATCTTGCAGCAAGGTTAGTGAGAGCTGATTATCTTTTTCTGGACCTCTCTGCTCTTCTCCAAGGCATACACGTTCCCCTATTATGGTTTCGCTTCTCTGGAGCTCACCCAAAGTTCATAGCAGGCTTGCTGCTGATTTCCCCAGAGGGGGTGGGCTACTCTGGCTCTCTACATACAGCCACTTTGGAAGACAATTTGGCAGTTTCTTATAAAGTATACTCTTACCACATTGTCCAGCAATCAAGTGTCTTGGGATTTGCACAAAGGAGTTGAAAACTTAGGTCCACACTAAGACCTGAACACAATGTTTGTAGCAGCTTTTTTTATAAGTGCTAAACTTTGGAAGCAACCAAGATGCCCTTCAGTAGGTCGATGGACAAATAAACAGTGGTACATCCAGACAAGGGAATATTGTTTAGCCCTAAAAAGAAATGCGCTATTGGGCCATGACAAGGCATGGAAGAATCTTTTTTTTTTTTTTTTTTTTTTTGAGGCGGAGTTTTGCTCTTGTTACCCAGGCTGGAGTGCAATGACATGATCTCGGCTCACCAAAGAAACCAGTCTGAAAGGGCTTACTGTATGCTTTCAACCCTAGGACATTCTAGAAAAGGCAAAACTATGGAGACAGTAAAAAGATCAGGGGTTGCCCAACAGAATGGGAAAAAAAACTTTACAATCTACCCATCTGACAAAGGGCTGATATCCAGAATCTACAAAGAACTAAAGCAGATTTATAAGAAGAAAAACAGCTGGGCACAGTGGGTCATGCCTATAATCCCAGCACTTTGGGAGGCCGAGGCGGGTGGATGATGAGGTCAAGAGATCGAGACCATCCTGGTCAACAAGGTGAAACACCGTCTCTACCAAAAATACAAAAATTAGCTGGGCATGGTGGTGCGCACCTGTGGTCTCAGCTACTCGGGAGGCTGAGAATTGCTTGAACCCAGAAGGCAGAGGTTGCGGTAAGCCGAGATCGTGCCATTGTACTCCAGTCTGGGTAACAACAGCGAAACTCTGTCTCAAAAAAAAAAAAGAAAGAAAAAGAAAAAAAACCAAACCCATTAAAAGTGGGCAAAAATATTAATAGATGCTTTTCAAAGGAAGACATTTATGAGGCCAACAAATATATGAAAAATGCTCATCATCATTGATCATTAGAGAAATGCAAATCAAAACTACATTGAGATACCATCTCACGCCAGTCAGAATGGCGATCATTAAAAAATCTGGAGACAACAGATGCTGGAGAGGATGTGGAGAAATAGTGACACTTTTACACTGTTCGTGGGAGTGTAAATTAGTTCAACCATTGTGGAAGACAGTGTGACAATTCCTCAACGATCTAGAAATAGAAATTCCATTTGACCCAGCAATCCCATTACTGGATATATACCCAAAGGATTATAAATTGTTCTCCTATAAAGACACATACACATGTATGTTCATTGCAGCACTGTTTACAAAAGCAAAGACCTGGAACCAACCCAAATGCCCATCAACGATAGACTAGACAAAGAAAATGTGGCACATCCATGCCATGGAATACTATACAGCCATAAAAAATGACGAGATTATGTTCTTTGTAGAGACATGGATGAATCTAGAAACCATCATTCTCAGCAAACTGACACAAGAACAGAAAACCAAACACCACATGTTTTCACTCATAGGTGGGTGATGAACGATGAGAATACTTGGGCACAGGGAAGGGAACAGCATTCACAGGGCTAGGTTGTGGGGTGGAGGGGAGGGGAAGGGAGGGACAGCGAGGAGGGAGGGGAGGATGGGGAGGTATAACACCTGGAGAAATGCCTCATGTAGGCAACAGGGTGTGGGGGGATGGAGGCAGCAAACCACCATGGCAGGTATGTACCTATGCAACAATCCTGCAGGATGCAGGATGTGCACAGGTACCCCAGAGCCCAAAGTATAATAAAAAAAAAGATCAGGGGTTACCAAAGGTTAGGGAGGAGGGAGGGATGAATAAGAAGAGAACAGAGGGTTTTTAAGGCAGTGAAACTTTTCTATAGGATGCTATAATGATGGATCCCTGTCAGAATACGTTTGTCTAAACCTATAGAACATGCCGCCGAGAGTGAACCCTAATGCAAACTGTAAAATCTGGTGGATTATGATGTGTATGTTCATCAGTTGTATTAATTTTACACTCCAGTGGGGGTGTGAACAATAGGGGAGGCCATGCAAGTGTGGGGGTAGCACGGGGTTCGTGGGAAATCTCTGTGCCTTCCTCTTTTTTTTTTGAAATGGAGTTTGGCTCTTGTTGCCCAGGCTGGAGTGCAATGGCGCGGTCTCAGCTCACTGCAACCTCTGCCTCCCAGGTTCAAGTGATTCTCCTACCTCAGCTTCCCAAGTAGCTGGGATTACAGGCTCCCATCACCATGCCTGGCTGATTTTTGCATTTGTAGCAGAGACCAGGTTTCATCATGTTGGGCAGGCTGGTTTCAAACTCCTGACCTCAGGTGATCCGCCCGCCTCAGCCTCCCAAAATGCTGGGTTTATAGGCGTGAGCCACTGCCCCGGCCTCAATGCCTTCCTCTTAATTTTGCTATGTGTGAACCTAAAACTGCTGTGAAAAATAGAGTCTATTTTTTTTTTCAAGTTAATTGAATGAAAGATCAGTCAGTAACAGAATGACCTCAAAACCAACACAGAAATGGCGGTGCAGAGTACTTGAGTCTGACGTCTAACAGAAACACTATAAAAAAGAAAGAATTAACTGCTGTGCATGATCATGTTTGGGTTCTCCAAAATGACAATATTTTAAAGGACCTAGTTCAGCATAAATCATTAGCTTATTAATATTTCTATGCTATTTTAGGTTAATATGCAAACTCAGTGTGTAACATTTTAAGAATTCGAATGCAAAACAATTAGTGAGCCATCTCTAAATCTAAGCTGCTTCTATGAGCTTAGATTTACATTATTTTTGGTGACTACCAAAAATCGACTCTGGTACTTTTTGCAGTAAGATATTTGAAATTAATTTTCCCTTCACATATATAACCTACTCCGTTAAACCTAAGCTGTAAGGCACATTATGTTCTAATAACCTTCCGAGAGATTCGGAGGAAGGTACCAGGGTGGTGAAGGGCTCTGCCTTGGCACCCATTTGCCAGCAGCGTCACCTTGGGCACCCTTTCTGTGTCTCAGTTTCCTGAACTATAAATAGATTAAATCAACAGTCTCATCCCATAGGGTTTCGAAAAGGGATTAAATTAATAATTCAAAGCTCTTAGAACAGTGTTGGGTACAGAATAAGCACCTATTAATATTTATTGATATTAACACGATTTTGACACTTCTTAAAAGCGAGTTTGGCTTGTGTAACCATTCGTTCTACCCTCTGGTATAAAATGTTTACCCTGATGTGGGTGGCCCCTGTGTGAATAGATACCTCAGCTTCTCTTTGTCTCCTCTCTGCCGCCATCAACAATAAAGGAAGTTACTTCACAGAGCATCAGCTGCTACTTGAGCATTCCAGGCGTGGCCCCAGCCGAAAGCACTGGCTCATGTGGTCCTCCAGCCCGTCATTCTTTTCCTTTCCTTTTTTTGAGACGGAGTCTCGCTCTGTCACCCAGGCTGGAGTGCAGTGGCGCAATCTCAGCTCACTGCAACCTCCACCTCCTGGGTTCAAGCGATTCTCCTGCCTCAGCCTCCCGAGTGGCTGGGATTGCAGGCGCCCCCCCGCCCCAACCAGGCCTGGCTAAGGTTTGCATTTTTAAGAGAGCCAGGGTTTTGCCACATTGGCCAGGCTGTTCTCGAACTCCTGACCTCACATGATCCACCCGCCTCGGCCTCCCAAAGTACTGGGATTACAGGAATGAGCCACTGTGCCCGGCCTCTTTCCTATCCTTTCCACATGACTCCCTCCCTCCCTCCACTCAATTCTGCTCAAATATTGCCTTCTAAGAACAGCCTGTTCTAGTCCCCCAATTCTCTTTTACACTATCGATCAGCACCTATGATTATATTTTTGCTTGTTCTAGTTTATTCACTAGAATGTAAGTTCACTCTCTCTCCTCTGTTTCCAGCACCTGCTGTAAGTAGACTTCCTTGGACTTTCTACAGAAATGAGCACCCCCTGCTTTTTTTTTTTTTTAGACAGAGTCTCGCTCTGTTGCCTAGGCTGGAGTGCAGTGGCGTGATCTTGGCTCACTGCAACCTTCGTGATCTTGGCTTCACTGCTTGAACCCCGGGGTTCAAGTGAGTCTCCTACCTCAGCCTCCTGAGTAGCTGGGACTATAGGCACGTACCACCAGGCCCGGCTAATTTTTGTATTTTTAGTAGAGACGGGGTTTAACTGTGTTAGCCAGAATGGTCTCAATCATCTCCTGACCTCATGATCCGCCCGCCTCGACCTCCCAAAGTGCTGGGATTATAGGCATGAGCCACCGTGCCCGGCCAAGAGCACCCCTTTCTCAGTCTCCCTTATTTTGCTTTGATTTTCTTTAGAGTATGCATTTTTGTATTGTTTAATTAGTTGTTTTTCATGTCCCTAAAACATAAGCCTCATGTCTCCAGGGCCTAAAAAACCTGGCATCAATTAGATACTCAATAAATATTTTAATGTTGTCTATTTTTATTTTTTTATTTATTTTTATGGGTACATAGTAGGTGTATATACTTATCGGGGTATATGAGATATTTTGATACAGGCATGCAGTGTACAATAATCACATCAAAGTAGAATCCATCACCTCAAGCATTTATCACTTCTTTTTATTAATAAATATTTTAATGAATAAAGAGTAGCTGGTAGAAATAGGCCCTCAGCAAACATCCCAAATGAATACATTTCCCAGGAGATGTAATGGAAGGACTAAAGGAAGGCTGTATTTCCCATGGTCAATCAAAATATAATAAAATTTTCATTAAAAAATAATAATTCTATTATATCTTACATATGGCAAATTCATTCTATTATAAAGCCATGATTGCTAAACTCATACAGGCCCTCAACAGCCCAGAAATTGCATTTTGTTGCCAGTTGATTTTCTCGTTGTCCATGACAACTATTCCAAATCTTCTCTCCTCTTCATCCAGCCCCTCCTCTTCCTACACTTCCAGTGGATAAATCCACATATCAGTATCTATTACTATGTAACAAAGTACTCCAAAACTTAGTGGTTTAAAACCTTAAAAGCAATTATTATCTCACAGTTTCTGTTGCTCGAGAATCCAGGCATAAATTAGCCGAATGCCTTTGGCTCAAGATCTCTCATTAGGTTTCAGTCAAGCTGTCAGTGGGGTCTGTGGTCTCATCTGAAGGCTCAACTGGGGTAGGGTTCTCTTCCAAACTTACTCACGTGGTTGTTGGTAGTGAGTAGGTGGTCAGTTAGAGGCTTCCCTTAGTTTCTTGCCTTGTGAGCCTTTCTGTAGGACTGCACATGACGTGAAAGCTGGCTTTCCTCCAGGTGTACATGCACACAAGGAAGTCCAAGCCAGAGGTCACTGTCCTTAGGTTCTCTAATAACAGAAGTGGCATCTCATCACTCCTCCATGTTGTATTTGTTAGAAGCCAGTCACTAAGGCCAGAACACTCTCAAAGGAGAGGATTCCACAGGGTAATGAATACCAGGAGACTGGGAGCCTTGTGGGATCTTAGAGGCTGCCTACTGCACCCATTTCCAATTTTACAGAGAAGATCGAGGCCATGACATTAGAACATTCTCATCTTCTACTCATTCGTCAGCACCATACTGTTGTCCTTCCCTGCTGTAGCAGTGGAGATGTGGTACTCCCACCTGTGCTTTGGTTCCCATCTTGATCCTTTTCCTCCAATTACTGAGAGCCAATCTGAGGAGGGTAAATTGATTGTCACCCGTTCGTTGCACAGTCAACTTCTCAGCTCATCTGCGTCACTCCCAACAGCTTTTCAGTGGACTCAAGACTCTTCCCACAGAAACAAACCAACAAAAACAAACTTCCACTTGCCTCCTCTTTCCAATAGATATCATTCTGTTTCTCTCCTTTATTTAATGTTCCAAATACCCTCCCTCCTCCAAAGAATAAAAAGCTGTCTGTTGTCACTCGTCAATCCACTTCAAGATAGCTTTCGGCAAAGTTACTTGAGTGTTGCTGCTGTTACCAGTTACTTCATAAAACTCAATGAACATTTTTCAGTCCCTGTGTTCTCTTAATTTTGAATGCTAGTGACTGCTCTGTCCTTTCTGAAACCCCCTTTTCCCTTGCTCTCTAAGACAATGCTCTCCTGGTTCAATTCCTATTTCCATAGCTTTCCCCTTCTCTAGTGCTTGCGAGGGCTTACCTTCTCCGATTCATCCCTTTGATGTTGGAGCTCCTCAGGGCTTGGTCCTGAGATTTCCCTTCTCACTCTGATTTTCTCTTTTTTTGGTGACCTTACCCATGTCCTTGTTTCAACTACCATCTCAATGCATATGACTCACCAACTGACTTCTCAACCCAGACTTGTGTACCTGTTGACCCATTTGATATTTTTTCTTGATGTCTCTAAGGCAATTCAAACTCAACATGTTTAAAACTGAACTCATTATTTTCACCCCAAACCTGTTTTTTTTTTTTTCCTGTATTCTCTAGTGTATTTGTTTCCCAGGGCTTACTGTAACAAATTACCATAAACTCGCAGCTTAAAACAACAAAAATATATTCTTTCACAGTTCTAGAGACAAGAAATCTGAAACCAAGTTTCAAGAGTTGGCCTCCTTCCAAAGGCCAGATCTGAGGGAAGATCCTTTTGTGGTTCTTCCCACACTCATTCTTGTCTGGCAGCCACGTAACTTCCATCTCTTTCTCCATTTTCATGTGGCTTTCTCTTCTCATGTGTTTCAAATCTCCCTCTGCATTTCTCTTAGAAGGACTCAAAATAACTCAGGATGCTCTCATCTCAAGATCCTTAATTACAATTACATCTGCAAAGGACCCCCTTTTTTTAAAATAAGGTCATACAGGTTCTGGGTGGAAACATATCTCTTAGGAGACCACCATTCAATGCAGCTCCATGAATGGCATCTTTATCCTGTTGTTTGGGCCACAGGAACTTCATAATGGTGTTTGTGCTACCTTTTCACTTGTTTCCAGTAATCAAAGCATCCACGAGTTATTTTAACTCCTCAGCATCTCAAGTATTTGTCCACTTCTCCCTCTTTACCACGACCTAATTCAAGCTGCCATCACCTCTTACCTGGAGTCTATAACAGCCTCCTGTCTCTCCACAGCCACTCCTGCATCCTACCATCTGTTCTGCACACTGTAGACTTGCTTCAAAATACAAATCTGATGTTGCTGCCTCACTACACCTTACCTCCGCATATTCACTGTTCTTAGGAAATAGACAAGTATAACACAGTCTACATTAAAGCCAAAATGAAATGAGAATAAACTTGAAACGGTGAAGTTTTAGGGATGATAATATGTAGCAGGCAGGGACACATTTGATAAAATAACTTCAGAAGAATGACTACAAGAATGGATGACTTTGAACCTGACCTGCAACAATTTAATATAGTGACCTTTCCAGGTCCCTTCTCTACTCTATAAGAAAACAAAGCCACTGGGAATTGATGCTAAAAAGCATCTGTCTCCCTTCAACACTCATCATGCAGTGAATTTTGAGATGGCCGGGACCCCCTCAGAGTATTTCCGGCAGCAGCATTTAAACTTATCAAGCCTGCTTTCCCCATCCTCATCTTTTCTTGTAAGTTTCCTGCGGTGGTACCTGAATGTGAGCTGTGCACTTGGTTTCGAAATGAACTGCCTCCAAGTTACCTACTTTCGTATTACTGTCAATGCAAAGCAGTCCCCTCCAATTTATGTTCTAAAAATAGCTAAGTGGAGACCTGATAGGCCTGGCGAAAGCAAATCTCTAGCATAAAAAATAAGATGTTCACCCATCAGTCATGAACCACCCTCTGCACACCTATGATGTATTTGGCACAGGCCAATTGCACTTGCCTTGAGCAAGCATCTTGGCCCCAAAACAGTGAGATGGAGCACAAGGTGATTTTATAAGTAAAATATTCTCTTCACAATTTTAGTTCTTAGGATAGGCTTGATTCTGTTGCCATAACAGCCCTAAAATTTTGGTAGCTTAAAACAATGAAGGGTTATTTCCATTCTTGCTGCTTATCCAGCAGGTTGGCCAGGACTTTCCATCATGTTGTCATCCCTCCTAGACCAGCTGATGAAGCGGCCACTGTTGGGACAGGCCTGGTCACGATGGCAGAGGGAGAAATGGCTCTTGAAACCCTTGCACCAGTAATTAAATGCTCTGGCCAGGAAGTGAGATGTGTCTCTTCCGCTCTCAGCTCGTTGGCTGGAATATGGCTCCACTTAACCATAAGTGGCCCAGAAAATGCATTCTCTAACCTTCCCAGACAGGGGAGCATTGGAAATATTTGCAAACAGCACTAAAGTTCACCACAGTCTGCCCTCTAGTCACTAAATCTTTCGAGTACCCTTCTTCCCAGCAAGCAAAATATACTCGCCACCCTCCCCAAGAGAAATAATCCAAAAGTTCCACCCAATGAGAAAATTAGACTTGAAGTCCCAGAGTGCTGGGCGCTCCATGGGCATCTCTCCATCCAGAGGCCTAAGAATTAAAAGCCAAGTTATCTGCCCCACCTTCCGAGCTATTGGCCACTCCCAATATACAAAAATGGAACAGTTGTCAGCTCACCGCCATCTACACACCTTCAGGGAGGAGAAGGATAGAAGGCACTCCGAGGCTCACTCTATTTTCCCTTCTCCATTGTATTTGTAGCATTGAACATTCACATAGTGTCATTTATCTGCCAAGAATGCCCTTAAGCACGGTACATATATTAATTGACTTAACCCTCGCTCTACAGTGCTATGGGAAATGTACTATCGTAAACCCCATTTTCAGATGAGAAAACTCCAACAATTCATTTGTGCAAAGCCCACCAGCTAGTCCACGCTAGAGCTGCGCTTCTGCCTGAAGCAGCTGAGCTCCAGAGTCTGCTGCTAACCATTATACCACCCTACCTCTGCAGAATGTCTTCGTCTTTCGAGATTCATCTACAAGTAAAATTCCAAATTAGACTTGCAGCTTAAAAGCGGAAGAAATGTTTATCATGAGATGTACATTTGAATCATGAAGGGAACAGATTGGTTCCTGGAGTTGCCAGCACCCACCTCTCAGCGTGTGCTTGCAAACTCCCCAGTGCGATTGCCATGTGCACCCAGGAGGAGCCTGAGGGACAGGCACACCTCTCAGAGTTGGGGTCCTACTCAAAGGTGGGACACTACCAGCTGGCTGTTGTCAGAGAGCCTCCAAGTAGAAGGACTGTAGCTTTGCTCTACTGCCAGCCAAGGAAACCACCTGTGAATATGTACACACTCATGGGAGTGGGAAAGGAAATGGACTTTCTGAATCCAGCGCAGGCTGTGTGTTGAAGACTGCCTCCTAAGTCATTTAGGACTTTATGGCCGTGATTTCCCACCATTCAGACCTGATAGTTTTGTTTATTTGGACCCAGGGATCACCACAAACCCCATTCCTTAAATTCATACGTTCTTTATTTGTATTCTTCTTTGGATACGTATTCCATCAACTAAAGCACTCATTTTAAGAAGCACCTGTGAGCTCCCAACTCTAAGATTTTTTCCTACAATAATCTGGAAATATTATCTTTAACATCTTTCGTTTTGTTTTATTTATTTGTTTATTTTTGAGGCAGGGTCTCGCTCTGTCATCCCCACTGGAGTGCAGTCGCTGAATCACAGCTCACTGCAGCCTCCACCTCCCAGGACCAAGCAATCCTCCCATCTCAGCCTCCTAAGTAGCCGGGATGACAGATGTATGCCACCACACCTGGCTAATTTTTTTTTTTTTTTTCGTAGAGAAGGGCATCTCACTGTGTAGTCCAGGGGGGTCTCAGATTCCTGGGCTCAAGCGATCTACCCACCTCAGCCTCCCAAAGTGTTAGGATAACAGGCATGAGCCACCGTGCCCTGCCATCACCTTTAGTTTTCAAGTAAAGAAATAGACAACCTGAAATTTCCCGTCGTAAGCTGACCTTATCCTGCCCTGATGCTTATAGAATTTGTCTTGGCCCTGATGGCTTTATTCTGATTTGTTTTGTTATAGTAAGAAAATCCTTTTAGTGTACAATTTCCAGTCATCCTTCTATTTTATCTATAAATTTGGTTTTGTTACATTTGTTTCCTTTTTCTCAGCGTGTTGTATCATTACTGTCAGTTTCCATCTCCATCATCTGATCATGGCTGCCCCCACCTCTGCCCCTTGTACTTGATATATTTCCCCCAGACCTGATCTCCATGGCAGCAGATTTCATTCCAAGGTGCTTCTCAGGCGGTTTCCATTTTACAAAGATTTTTCCCTCAACTACTTTCCCCTCTTTCTGTTGTTTAATGCTCTTGTTGGGTCTCTTGTTTGAACTTTTGTTTCATAAAGACGTCCTCTTTAATTTCTTTGAGGGATTATAGAATTCATAACTAAAGGTTTCTTCAATTATATGATTTAATTCTTGTTCAGGTGTATGTTCCTTTTTGCTAGTTATCTTTAAAAAAAATGTTTTTTGTTTGTTTTGTTTTGTTTTTTTGAGACTGAGTCTCACTCTGTTGCCCAGGCTGGAGTGCAGTGGCACAATCTGGGCTCACTGCAACCTCCACCTCCCAGTTTCAAGTGATTCTCCTGCCTCAGTCTCTCGAGTAGCTGGGATTACAGGTGTCTGCCACCACATCCAGCTAATTTTTGTATGTTTAGTAGAGACAGGGTTTCACCATGTTAGCCAGGCTGATCTCAAACTCCTGACCTCAAGTGATGCGCCCACCTCAGCTTCTCAAAGTGCTGGGATTACAGGCATGAACCACCGTGCCTAGCCTTATAAAAATGTTTTGATTGTGCCAATACTGTTCACTGGAGCACCTCTTTTTTCTGTTTTGTTTTTGATTTTGTTTTTGTCTTTTTGAGACAGGATCTCGCTGTGTCACCCAGGCTGGAGTGCAGTGGTGTGATCATAGCTCACTGCAGCCTCGACCTCCTGTGCTGAAGCGATCCTCTCTCTTCAGCCTCCCAAGCAGCTGAGACTACAGGCATGTACCACCACACTTGGCTAATTTTTAATTATCTGACGTTGTTTTAATAACATTTCTTCCCATATTATTCTTTACATCCTCTTAACAGTGTCTTGCAAAGAGCAGTTTTTAATTTTAGTAAAGTCCAACGTATTCTTTTTTTTTTTGAGACAGAGTCTCGCTCTGTTGCCTGTTGGAATTCATGGGGTGAATTCCAAAATATTGGCAAAATATTACAGAAAATATATAGGGGAAGTTATAGATTATAGTCTCAAACCTTTTGGAAGGCTGAAAGGTTTTATTGGGGGAGGCCAAAGGTGGCCAGCCAGTCCATTAAGTTAGGGAGAATATAAGGGCGATGAGAGGCTTTTCCCAGTTTAAGTCTGTGTACCCCACATCCCTTTGTCTCCACTCTGTTTACTCATGTTCACTTTGTGCTGGATGGCCCTCTCCGGGGGAGGTCAAAGGGGAATCACCTATCAATAGGGTTTACTCTGGGCCCGGAACCTAAAGCTTTTGTCATTCGTAAAACCATTCTCTTCACCACGTTAATTATCCACAGGTGCTAACTTAGAACCTCTGTTGTAACATCTTGAGGGAATAAATGTAATGGACAGATCCAATCTTTAGAAAGATCAAAAAGTTTGTGTGTTTAAAGCAAGATGAGTTCTTTCTTTTTCAATATTGTTTATTTCAATAAGCTTTTGGGATACAAGCATTTTTTGGTTACATGGATGAATTCTATAGTTGAATGTGAGAGTTTAGTGCACGCATGTGAATTGTGAGAGTTTAGTGCACGCATCCCCCAGTACTGTATGTTGTAGCCAGTATGTAGCTTTTTAGTCTCCCAGCCCCTCCTATCTTCCACATTCTTAGTCTCCAAAGTCCATTTTACCCCTCTGTATCATAATCATAGCTTAGCTCCTGTTTTTTTTGTGTTTTTTTGTGTTTTTTTTTTTTTTTTTTTTTGAGACAGAGTCTTGCTCTGTCACCAGGCTGGAGTGCAGTGGCGCAATCTCGGCTCACTGCAATCTCCGCCTCCTGGGTTCAAGCGATTCTTCCACCTCAGCCTCCCTAGTAGCTGGGACTACAGGTGCGTGCCACGATGCCTGGCTATTTATTTTCTATTTTTAGTAGAGTCGGGGTTTCAACATGTTGGCCAGGATGGTCTCAATCTCTTGACCTCTTGATCTGCCCACCTCGGCCTCCCAAAGTACTGGGATTACAGGCGTGAGCTACCATGCCAGGCCTTAACTCCCACTTATAAGTGTGAATATATGATATTCGGTTTTCTGTTCCTGAGTTACTACACATAGGATAATGGCCTCCAGCTCCATCCAAGTTGCTACAAGAGACATTATTTCATTTCTTTTTATGTCTGAATAGTACGTCATAGTGTATGTACACCACTTTTTCTTTATCCACTTATTGGTTGATGGGCACTTAGGTTGGTTCCATTTCTTTGCAATGGTGAATTGGGTCAAGCAAGGTGATTTCTGTTAATAGAGCCGAATGCTCTCATGGGGAGCAGTTAGAAAACAGATCGGGTGGCTGAGTGCAGTGGCCCATGCCTATAATCCCAGAGATTTGGGCAGGAGGATCTCTTGAGCCCAGGAGTTTGAGACTAGCCAGGGCAACATAGTGAGACCCCAGTTGCTGCAAAAAAAAAAATTAAAAATTAGCAAGGTATGGTGGCACATGCCTGTGGTCCCAGCTACTTGAGAGGCTGAGGTAGAAGGGTCACTTGAGCCCAGAAGTTTGAGGCTACAATAAGCTATGATCATGCCACTGCACTCCAGGCTGGGTGACAGAGTGAGACTCTGTCTCAGAAAAAGAAGAAGAAGGAGAGGAGGAGGAGTGGGGGAAGGGGGGTAGGAGAGGAGGAAGAAGAAAGAATAAGAAGACAATGACATTGGTCTTTAAGGTTTTGATGGAAAATTATTCTTCACCTTGGAATACTAGTCCCTGTCTGATTATCTGTCAAAATTAAGGGCAGGATGATGAATGCAGTATATTTAAGGAGTCGGCAAATATATTAGTGAAGAAAGACACCAATGCATGCATTGGTACGTTGGTCTCAATAAACAGATTACATCCCCATTGGCCTTAGCTGGAACATGGGAGAAAGGAAGAGCTGCTAAGGGCCTCACCTTGCAGGAGGGGGGAATGTGGAAACTGATGAACTCTAAGTCTCGATGGAATTTCATCATTCTGGTGGATCATCAGTCCAACTCAACTGAATCATCCAGCCTGAGGAAACCCAGATCACCATTTACCTGGGTCACTCTCCTCCCTGCAGTGAGAGATTGTCTGCACCATCTGGAAGGGTAAGATGTAAATGCGAGGTGGTCTGTTGAAGACACTTCAACAGTTGTGCTTTCCAGACCACTGAAAACCCAAAGTATTATGGTGGTCCCAGTGCAGCAGTTTCCTCTTATCCCCAGTTTCACTCTCTTGAGGTTCCAGTTACTGACAGTCAACTGCAGTTTGAAAATACTACATGGAAAATTCTAGAAATAAAGACTTCCTAAGTTTTTTTTTTTTCTTTTTTTCTTTTTTTTTTTTTTTTTGAGACGGAGTTTCGCTCTCGTTACCCAAGCTGGAGTGCAATGGTGCGATCTCGGCTCACTGCAACCTCCACCTCCTGGGTTCAGGCAATTCTCCTGCCTCAGCCTCCCAAGTAGCTGGAACTATAGGCACGCACCACCATGCCCAAATAATTTTTGTATTTTTAGTAGAGACGGGGTTTCACCATGTTGACCAGGATGGTCTCTATCTCTTGACCTCGTGATCCACCCGCTTCGGCCTCCCAAAGTGCTGGGATTAAAGGCGTGAGCCACCGCGCCCGGCCAAGACTTCCTAAGTTTTAAAACATGCATTCTCCCCAGTGGCATGATAAAATCTCACATTGTCCTGCTCCATCTTGCCTGGAGACAAAGCAGCCCTTATTTCAGTGAAAACACACTGCCTACCCTACCTGCCAGTAAGTCACTTAGGAGCTGCCTGGCTTCTCAAACCAACTGTCTCGATATTGCAGTGTTTGTGTTCAGGTAGCCTTTGTTTTACTGAATAATGGCCCTAAAGTGCAAGGGGGTGATGCTGGAATATTGTTGTAATTGTTTTATTTTATTATGTGTTACTGCTACTAATGTGTTCCTGCAACTAATTTAGAAATTAAACTTTGTCATAGGCATGTATAGGAAAAAGCATACTATATATAGGGTTCAATAATATCCACAATTTCAAGCATCTGTTGGGGGCCCTGGAGCACCTCCCTTGCAGATAAGAGGAGACTACTGTACCTGGAACAAAACCTTCTTTTGAAAATTAAACCAAAGGCATCCTGTATTAGTCTGTTCTCATGCTGCTAATAAAGACATACTTGAGACTGGGTAATTTATAAAGGAAAGAGGTTTAATTGACTCACAGTTCTGCAGTGCTGAGGAGGCCTCAGGAAACTTACAATCATGGCAGAAGGGAAAGCAAACATGTCCTTCTTTACATGGTGGCAGCAGGGAGAAGTATAGAGCAAAGCGGGGAGAAGCTCCTTATAAAACCATCAGATCTCATGAGAATTCACTATCATGAGAATAGGAGCATGGGGGTAACTATCCCTATGATTCAATCACCTCTCACCGGGTCCTTCCCACAACATGTAGGGGTTACGGGAACTATGATTCAAGATGAGATTTGCATGGAGACACAGCCAAACCACATCACACACACATCCCTGTACTTAGGTTAGTACTGTTGCATCCAAAGCTATTCAAGGTGATTATTATTAGTCCCATGCCTTCTGTGTTTTCTGGGCCAGGTCACACTAGAAACCTGTTACTGAGCATAGAGCCAACTCCAGCATTTTCCTGCCTCAGCCACCTCCAATATTGCATATAGAAATACCCATGCACCCTGAAGAGCTTTTCACAAGGCTCTCTCCTGATAGTTAATGACACAGGGCCATTTTCTCCTTATCAAATCATGATTTTAAAACATGCAACAAAAATTTTAAAAGCAAAACAGGCTGGGCTCATGCCTTTAATCCCAGCACTTTGGGACACCGAGCCAGGTGGATCACTTGAGGTCAGAAGTTCGAGACCAGCCTGGCCAACATGGTGAAACCCCGTCTCTACTAAAAATACAAAAAATTAGTTGGGCATGGTGGTGGGCACCAGACTGAGGCAGGAGAATCCCTTGAACTGGGAGGCAGAGGTTGCAGTGAGCCAAGATGCTACCTGAGACCACTCTTCAGTCTGGGTGACAGAGCCAGACTTTACAAAAAAAAAAAAAAGGCAAAACATATGACAATAATACCTGATAATTTGCTAAACGTAGAATTACTGGATCTGATATATTACAAAACCTTACTGCGACCATAAGCAGTACAGAGCAAGGTACCATGATGGTTAATTTTATGTGTCAACTTTGAATTCCTGGTTTATAAAATGATTTATAGCTTCATATTAATCAAATAGGCAAAACAGCACTTTTAAGATGACAAACTGGGCTGGATATGGTGGCTCACAGCTCTAATGCCCAACACTTTGAGAGACAGGAGGATCATTTGAGGCCAGGAGTTTGAGACCAGCCTGCGCAACATAGTGAGACCCTGTTTCTACAAAAATTAAAAAATTAGCCAGGTGTGGTGGCATGCACCTGTAATCCCAGCTACTCCGGAAGCTAAGATGGGAGGATCGCTTGAGCCTGGGAGATCAAGGTCGCAGTGAGCTGTGATTATGCCACTGTCCTTCAGCCTGGGCCACAGAGTGAGACCCTGTCTTAAATAAAATTTTTAAATTTTTTAAATTAGCTGGGTGCATGCCTGGAGTCTTAGCTACTTGGGAGGCTGAGGTGAGAGGATCACTTGAACTCAGTAGTTCAAGGGTAAAGTGAGTCATGATTGCACCATTGCATTCCAGGCTGGGCCACAGAGGTGAGACCCCACTTCAAAAAAAAAAAAAAAGACAAATTGGTTTGGTAAGACTTCTTAAAATTAAGACCTTTCTTTTTGGCCAGCATTCCAACATCGTACATAAATGGAAATAAAAGACCTTGGTTGTAAGTTTTGGGGGGGGTATAAAATCCTATGAAATTTCTAGTCTTTTTTTTAAATGAATATAAATTGGCTCTATACAGTTTTCACTGAATAATTAGCTAAGGACTCCAGCTTCTCATTTGTAATAAGATTGAAAAGGATAAATAAATCAGGCCTGTGACCATGTTACCCCAAAACACATTTTCTTCGTTATAAAGAACAAAACAAGAAAGAAGTTGAAGAACTTCCTTACTAAAAGCACTGAACTGCCACAAGTCTAATAGACTATTAGAGCCTAGATGAAGATGGAAAATTACCTAATAAAAATTGCAATTTGCATAGATTTGCCCCATAATTACAAAACTTATTAAGTTCCATTTTCCCAGATACTATAATGGGGTTCACCTTTCATTTAATGCAATTCACGATCACTGACTACTTCAGGCAGCAAATGTTGGTAGAATCAAATCCATAATTACATTTTTGGTTCATACATGAAAGACTGAAATATTCATTAGCTGATCTATATACTATTTGTTAAAATTAAGTAGAATGAAAAATTCTGAAGAGTTTTACTCAAACCTTCAACTACCTTGTTCTGGCCTTTTGCTCCATTGGCTCTGCCCAAAAGTTATGAAGGTTACAAAACAGGAAAAGAAAACACTCGCTTTGGGTCTGTATTCATTCTGTCTAGTTCAATACGGTAAATGTTTATTCAAATCTCCCCATATATATGGTCCTGTCTGAACTAAGCAGGTAGGATAGCTGCCAGATGTCTGTTTTATCCTGAACCTTGTAAGCAGCAAGTGCCTTTTGGTTCTGTGGCAGTCTTAGACTGACCAGTAAGGCAGTGACTGGTGCCTCCCTGGGTCCACTCTCTTTTCAATGTAATTTTGTAGCCCCTCTCATCACACAGTGGGGCCTGTTTCCCCACCACCTGAATCTAGGCTGGGCTTGTGACTTGCTTTGGCTGATGAAATGGAGCAGATGTTCATCTGGGCCATGAGAGGGCCTATAGCTTCCGCTTTCCCATCTTGCAATGTTCCTGCTGTCAGGGAAGAAAGGATGGGCTAGACTCAATTTCAGAAGAGGCCCAGCAGATAGCAGGCAGGTGAGTGAGGAGGCCATTATGGACTCTTGCATTGCCAGATAACCACAGTCACATGAGTAACCCCAGATCAGACCAACAGAAAACCCACCCAGCTGAGCCCAGCCAACCCATGGAAATAATATCACATAAATAAATTAATTAAAACATAATTGTTGTTTTTAAGCACCAAGTTTGGGGATGGCTTGTTAAGCAACCCTGGATAACTGACATCATCTCCAAATCCCCAGTTTCCCAGAAGAGAGTCTGCAGTTCTGGAAACCAGAACAGTGGGTGTGACAATGGGAACAGTACCTGAAAACACAAATATGTCTTCTTTTCTTTTCACTAGTAGTTGCTACTAGTTCAAATGCACTATTCCTGTTCTCTCCGTCAGTCAAAATAACATTTAACATTATAGGAGATTTCTAGGTAGGAATAACCTACACATGGAGATACATGCAAAACAAATTTCAGTTCGTTCCTTACTCCAGTGAAGTGTTGCAGAGTGGTCTGAAAGGGCCCCCTAATCTACACACTCCCAACTTGTCCGTAATTGTGTAGCAGACTCTCAAATGCACAAGTTGATTGATAGTTTGATTAGTTAACTTGTTCTGAAGTAACATCCACTGATACTTGTTTGAAAGTCTCCTTGGCCTGCAGAGAGGGAAGGTCCTGTAGAAGGTCATGCAATGTGGGGCTGGCCCCCAATCCAACCAATGAGGACTCCATCTTCCATGCCTCAATACTTTTTTTTTTAGAGACAAGGTCTTGCTCTGTCACCCAGGCTAGAGCACAGTGATATGATTCTAGCTCACTGCAGCCTTAACCTCCTAGGCTCAAGTAATCCTCCTGCCTCAGCCTCCCAAGTAGCTGGGACTACAGGCATGTGCCACCATGCCAAGTTAATTTTTTTTATTTCTTTTGTGTAGAGATGGGGTCTCTTCATGTTATCCAGGCTGGTCTCAAACTCCTGAGCTCAAACGATCCTCCCACCTCAGCCTCTCAAAGCGTTGGGATTACAGGCATGAGCCACCGGACCCGTGCAGCCTCCCTCCACTTAACTGCTTCCTGCCTTCCCTACCCTCCAGACTTGGTTTAGTCTCTCTAGGCTCTGAGTTCCAAAACCCATCTCAGACTGAGTTGAAGGGGAAATTCACTCTGTTAGAAAAGTTACCAAAAACTTGAGAACTGATCAAAGAGTTTGCCGGGGATTCTTTTAGGGCAATCCTGGTTTTGCCTCTTTGATTGACTTTCTGTTGCCTGGGCTGTTTAACATCTCCACAGGGGCAGAGGAGAATTTCAAGATTCTTTTGGTAGGATGCAAATAACCACTGACCAGTAGAAAAGGTAACCCCAGCTACAGGTTTGTGGCATGCAGGAGATGAGCCAGTTTGCTATCCAAGCCAACGACCTCGCCCTAATGTCGCTTTACCAAGTTCTCTAAAATACCCGGTCCCTCAAATGCACTAAACCAGTTTTAGCATCTTCCTGATCCCCACATTAATTAATGAGTCCAAGAATAGCTCTGGCACTTTTTTATTGCTGAGTCATCTTATTTAATCTTTTGTGAATTATACCTTAACATAAGGCCAAAAAACGGTTTCGGAGAAGCCAAAGACTAGAAGGACTCAGCCTTCTGAAGCAGCCACCACCTCCCAGCGGGCCCAAAGTCTCTCTCTCTCTCTTTCTGTCTCTCTCTGTCTCTCTGTCTCTTTGTTTCTCTGTCCCGCTGTTTCTCTTTGCCTTTGTCTTTGTCTTTGTTTCTGTCTCTCTGTCTCTGTCTCTCTCTTTGTCTCTGTGTCTCTGTCTCTCTTTGTCTTTTTCTGTCTCTGTTTCTTTGTCTGTCTCTGTCTCCCTCTTTCTGTCTCTGTCTCTTTGTCTCTTTCTGTCTGTCTCTGTCTGTTTCTCTCTGTCCCTGCCTCTCTCTCTGTCTCTGTCTCTGTCTCTGTCTCTGTCTCTGTCTCTGTCTCTCTCTCTCCATTGATCCCACGCCTGCCCCTTTCTCACTCTCTCCTGGACAACCTGACCCTCTCCCCACACCCTCAGGGAAAATGGTCACCCACAGCTCTCCATTTGGTATATTCTTGATTTGGAGAAATGGTCCAGATGGACCAGAGTCACAGAACCTTAAATCCCTTTCCAAGAAAGAGACTGAGGTCGTTCCAGTTTGCTTCCAGCCTCTGCTTCTTAACCACTGGAAGATAAGAACAAGGATGTGAAGTTTCTGCATTTGTGTCACCAAAAACATCACTGGAGTTCCTAGGGACCTGTGGTGGCCACGCCGAGAGTTCCCTGCCCCTGGCGCCTGGTGGAGAGCTGAGCCCTAGAGAGGATGGAGGCTGGGAAGGGAACGTGGTTTTGTAATGGGATCAATCTCCCTCTTACCTCCAGGGCCACACATCCTTTGCCATTCACCATGGTTTTCTCTGTCCTGTTCTTAATTAGCATTGCCAAAATTTAAGTCATGTTACATTTTTTCAAGAAAGCCATTCTTTATATTAAAAATTCTACTCCAGGCTGGGTGCAGTGGCTCAGGCCTGTAATTCCAGTGCTTCGGGAGGTCAAGGCACATGGGTCACCTGATGTCAGGAGTGTGAGACCAGCCTGGCCAACATGGTGAAACCCTTACTAAAAATACAAAAATTAGCCGGGTATGGTGTTGCGCGCCTGTAATCCCAGCTATGTGGGAGGCTGAGGCATAAGAATCACTTGAAGCTGGGAGGTGGAGGTTGCAATGAGCTAAGATTGTGCCACTGCACTTCAGCCTGGGCAACGGAGCAAGGCTCTTATCTCAAAAAATATAAAATAAATTCTACTCTAGTTCTTCTAATTTGTTGTTCTCTGATTTTGTCTTCATTTTTCTTCTTCTTAGCTTTATTGTATTGGTTTTCTAGCTTTTATGGGATGCTAAGTTCATTTCTTTTCATCCTCTTACCTAATAATGGAAACACTTCATTCCCTTCCTCTGAGCAAAGGTTCAGCTGTGTCTCTCATCAGTTTTTGAGCTCCCTGTTCTCCAAGTTGCTAACTCCTAAGGATCCTGGAACTGCTATTATATTTGTGTCTCTTCCTGGAAAGAAGGGGCACCTAAAAGGCTTGTTTAACTTCCAGGGTTTGAGTTGGTAAAATCGACCTTTTCTGGTTGATTTCTAGTTTCATTAATTGTGGTCAGAAAATGTGTCCTGTGGTCCATCCTGTTGCGTGGTGCTGAGACAGAGTGTTGAATGGAACCACAAGGCCCCTGTCTTCACACGGCATAACATCTAAACGTGTCTGATAATATTCGATAGGTGATTTATCAGTTTTAAAAAGACAGGCTTGATCAACATGAAGGAAAGAGGTAACAACAGATTGAGAGATGAAACAGCCTCTCTGTTGTTGGCAATGTATGGCCCTTCCCTGGAAACTGACAGTAACAGACAAACCGAAAAAGCATTTGAGTCATCTGAGAACTTACTGATGACACATTTCATACTAACAAATTTCAAAGCGAAGGGGATTGATGGGATAGTGGTTCTGTGAATTTCTTTCTTTCTTTTTGTTTTTTTGAGTCGGAGTTTCACTCTTGTTACCCAGGCTGGAGTGCAATGGTGCGATCTCGGCTCACCGCAACCTCCGCCTCCTGGGTTCAGGCAATTCTCCTGCCTCAGCCTCCTGAGTAGCTGGGATTACAGGCACACGCCACCATGCCCAGCTAATTTTTTGTATTTTTAGTAGAGACGGGGTTTCACCATGTTGACTAGGATGGTCTCGATCTCTTGACCTCTTGATTCACCCGCCTCGGCCTCCCAAAGTGCTGAGATTACAGGCATGAGCCACCATGCCCAGCCCTGTGAATTTCTTTTTTTAAGAGTCATGGTCTTGGCTGGGCGCGGTAGCTCACGCCTGTAATCCCAGCACTTTGGGAGACCAAGGCGGGCAGATTGCCTGAGATCAGGAGTTTGAGACTATCCTGGCCAACATGGCGAAACCCCATCTCTATTAAAAATACAAAATTTAGCCAGGTGTGGTGGTGTGTGTGCCTGTGATCCCAGCTGCTAGGGAGGCTGAGGCACAAGAATTGCTTGAGCCTGGGAGGTGGAGGTTGCAGTGAGCTAAGATTGTGCCACTGCACTCCAGCCTGGGTAGCACAATGAGACCAGGCCACACACACACAAAATAAAGTGATCTTGCTCTATCACCCAGGCTAGAGTGCAGTGGCGTGATCACAGCTCACTGCAGCCTCAAACTCTTGGACTCAAGTGATCCTCCCTCCTCAGCCTCCTGAGCAACTGGGACTACAGGCATGTGCTACCGCACTGGCTAATTTTTAAATTTTTCGTAGCGATAAGGGTCTCACTATGTTGCCCAGGCTGGTGTCAAACTCCTAGCATCATGTGATCCTCCCCTCTTGGCCTCCCAAAGTGTTGTGATCATAGGCGTGAGCTACCATGCCTGGCCCAATTTTTTTTTAACTAGTCCTTATTTTTTAGAAATACATACTGAAATATTTACAGATGAGATGGTACGATGTCTGGGATTACTTCCAAGCCATCCAGTGGGAGGAGGGTAAGGATGAAACCAAACTGGCTGGAAGCTGATAATGTGGGGTTCATCATTCTATTTTCTCAACTTGTGTCTATGTGTGAAATTTCCTATATTAAAGACAGACACCGTATAGGAATGTATACACGAAATGGCAACAGTATACATTTTGACATCTTGGTTTTTTTTTTTTTTTTTTAATTAAATACACGCTGTTCAGTTTTTAAGTAAAGCCCTAATTTAGGCAGAACCTCCCCTTCTAAGGGATTTGAACACGAATTTCTGAAGCATAGGGTCGGAGTGTGAGTGTTACTGGCAATACTCTGGCTCCTTTGTGTTTTTGGACAGAGAGAAAACAACAGTGCAAAAAAGAGTGACCGTCACCAGACACTGAATCTGCCAGCACCTTGATCTTGGACTTCCTAACCTCCAGAACTGTGGCAAATCAATTCACTGTGTTCCCCAAAGCTCCAAGGACCTCCTGAAATAGTCCTGAGTCCCTCCCAGCCTGGGGTAGCACCCAATTCACTTGTCTGGCTGGTTTGTGGTACCAGGCCAAGATACCACTTTGGGTGGGGAGGAGAAAGAGAATGAAGTAGGAGGGGAGGGTATGAGCCACGATTTGGGAGAGAGAATCAGATGATCAGGCAGAACTGTGCATACAGTAGGCACTTAATAAATGTTTGCCTGGATAGACAGGAACCGAATCACAGGCGCTAAAGAAAGGCAGTAAGTTTTTCCATGGGTGTGAGGTCCACAGCAAAAGGTCGTAATAAAAATCAACGTGATAATTGCTGTGGTCTGAAAGTACGTGTCTGCCTCCATATTTGCATGTTGAAATCCTTGGGAGGTGATTTGATCTGGAGGGTGGAGGCTGCTGGGAAACGGGCTCTGACTGATAAAGCCTTCAGCATTGGGATCAGAAGTGACCACAGCCTGTAATCCCAGCACTTTGGGAGGCTGAGACGGGCGGCTCACTTGAGGTCGGCAAATAGCCTGAGGTCAGGCATTGAAACCAGCCTGGCCAACATGGTGAAACCCTGCCTCTACTAAAAATACAAAAATTAGCCAGACCAGCCTAGCCAACACAGTGAAACCCCATCTCTACCAAAAAATAAAGAATTAGCTGGGCATGGTGGCACATGCCTGTAGTCCCAGCTACTCGGGAGGCTGAAGCAGGAGAATCACTTGAACCTGGGAGGCAGAGGTTGCAGTGAGCAGAGACCATGCCACTAGACTCCAGCCTGGGTGACAGAGCAAGACTCCGCCTCAAAAGAAAAAAAAAAAAGAGGCATCACAGGAATCCAGCTAGCCTGTTTCATAATGTGAGGGCACAGCAGGAAGGCACCATCCATGAGGAGGCCATCACCAGACACTGACTCTGCCAGCACCTTGACCTTGGACTTCCCAGCTCCAGAACCATGAGAAATGAATTTCCATTGTTTATGGTACCCAGTTTATGGTATTTTTTTAGCAGTCTGAACAGACTAAGACAGTTTCCAACAAAAAGCCAAGGATTTCCTAACGGGAATGAATGCCAAGATACCAAATATTTCTGTGTTCCTCTGAGGATCATTCTTGCTAAAAGAACCTGAAGAGTTTCTGTGACTCTTGTTTAAACTTATTTCTAATGCCCAATTGTTTACCTTTTTGGATTTCTATATTATTTTTCTTCTGCATTTGTTTGTTGATTTGACAGTGTGACCACAGCAGCCGAGATGCACATCCAAAAGGCGGCCACAATCATAAGCCAAAGAATTTAAGAAACAGCTGAGCACCATGACTCACACCTGTAATCCCAGCACTTTCGGAGTCTGAGGCGGGCAGATCACCTGAGGTCGGTGAATCGCCTGAGGTCAGGCATTGAAACCAACCTGGCCAACATGGTGAAACGCTGTCTCTACTAAAAATACAAACATTAGCCAGGCGTGGTGGCGGGCACCAGTAATCCCAGCTACTCAGGAGGCCGAGGCAGGAGAATCGCTTGAACCCAGGAGGTGGAGGTTGCAGTGAGACAAGATCATGGCACTGCTCTCCAGCCTAAGAGACAGAGAGACTCCATCTCAAAACAAACAAAAAAAAGTGAGGTCAGGTGCAATGGCTCATGCCTGTAATCCCAGTACTTTGGGAGGCCAAGGCAGGCAGGTCGCTCACAAGTACGAGACCACCTGGGCAACATGATGAAACCCCGTCTCTACAAAAATACAAAAATTAGCCAGGCATGGTGGTACATCTGCTACTCGGGAGATGGAGGTGGGAGGATTGCTTAAGCTCAGGAGGTGGAGATTGTGCCACTGTTCTTTAGCCTGGGTGATGGAGCCAGACCTTGTTTCAAAAAAAAAAAAAAAAAAAAGGAAGAAAATACGACTTGGTGGCTCACACCTGTAATCCCAGCACTTTGGGAGGCCGAGGCGTGTGGATCACAAGGTCAAGAGATCGAAGACCATCCTGGTCCACGTGGTGGAACCCCGTCTCTACTAAAAATACAAAAAATTAGCTGGGCATGGTGGCGCGTGCCTGTAATCCCAGCTACTCAGGAGGCTGAGGCAGGAGAATTGCCTGAACCCAGGAGGTGGAGGTTGCAGTGAGCCGAGATCACGCCACTGCACTCCAGCCTGGGTAACAAGAGCAAAACTCAGTCTCAAAAAAAAAAAAAAAAAGAAAGGAAATATGAATTTTTGTTTGTTTGAGACAGTCTCGCTTTGTTGCCCAGGCTGGAGTGCAGTTCAAGGAATTCTCGTGTCTCAGCCACCTGAGTAGCTGGAATTACAGGCATGCGCAACTACATCTGGCTAATTTTTGTATTTTTAGTAGAGAGGGGGTTTCTCCATGCTGGCCAGGCTGGTCTCGAACTCCTGACCTCGTGATCCACCTGCCTTGGCCTCCCAAAGTGCTGGGATTACAGGCGTGAGCCACTGCGCCTGGCCAATGTAATTTACAAGTAATCGGAATAGGCATTGTCGACATGGCAAGATTCTGTATAAATTGCTTTAGCTGAAATTAGACACTCAATTAGGCACTTAATTACCCTGAAGCCTTATTGATGCCCTATTAGAAGTGGCCCCACCCACTAGAATCAAGTGGAGATGACAGGTCAGCTCCCTGGAGCCTGGAAGCAAGCCTGATACAGCAACCAAGGGCAGCATTCAATCCAGAGCTCCTAGGCCCCCTGGCCTCCTGTTATCCTGGTCACACCACTCATTGCATGAACATTTTCCATCTGAGATCCTCTGACATCTGAATTTTAAATGTGGGTTTCCTTTCAGGACTGCAAGCAGACAGCTACTCTGCATAGCCCCACTGTGAGTATGTCAACCTTTAGCGACAGCTCGGACCTTCAAGGGGTCATCAGCCGAGCTGCACTGATCTGCTTGGAGTCCGGCTCTGACTGATGAAGTCAGTTAATGGTCCAAACTCACCCTCTCATTAATAACTCACCTCCACAGGCAGCCGGCTCTAGGTCCCTGGCCCTGGTATCACATTATATGATAATTATATTCAGATTAGTTTTTCATACCCTTTGGACAGAGACATGCTAATTTGGATACTTAGACATTAAAATCTTATAAAGTTCTCGAGTGATTTTAAGTCCAAGTTTTTAAATGGGATGCCTTATTGGAGAGAAAAAATGTGGCTATCAGCTTCGTATCAAGACTGATTCCTGGCCGGTGCAGTGGCTCACTCCTGTAATCCCAACACTTTGGGAAATGGAGGTGGGCGGATCATGAGGTCAGCAATTCAAGACCAGCCTGGGCAACATAATGAAACCCTGTCTCTGCTAAAAATACAAAAATTAGCCAGATGTGGTGGCATGTACCTGTGGTCCCAGCTACTCGGGAGGCTGAGGTGGGAGAATTGCTTGAACCCCAGAGGCAGAGGTTTCAGTGAGCTGAGACTGTGCCATTGCACTCCAGCCTGGGTGACAGAGTGAGACTCCATCTCAAAAAAATAAAAATAAAAATAACTGACTCCTGGACAGGTGTGGTGGCTCACACCTGTCATCGCAACACTTTGTGAGGCTGAGGTGGGAGAATCTTTGGAGGCCAGGAGTTCAAGACCAACCTAGGCAACACAGTGAGAACTGTCTCTACCCAAAAAAGAAAAAACTTAATTAAAAAAAAAAAATAGCCAGGTATGGTGGTGCCTGCCTGTAGTTCCAGCTCCTCGGAAGAATGGGGTGGGAGGATTGCTTGAGCCTAGGCGTTCAAGACTGCAGTGAGCTATGATTGTGCCACTGCACTCCAGCCTGGGTGACAGAGTGAGACTCTGTCCCTTAAAAAATGCTGATTCCTGGGTAGACAGGCAACTGACTTTAATCAGAAGCTCCCCTGTGGGTAGGGAAGCTATCTCACAACAGATTCAGCATCTTATTTTTATTTTATTTATTTATTTATTTTGAGACAGAGTTTCACTCTCATTACTCCAGTGCAGTGGCACAACCTCGGCTCACTGCAACCTCCACCTCCCAGGTTCGAGCAATTCTCCTGCCTCAGTCTCCTGAGTAGCTGGAATTACAGACATAAGACACCACACCTGGCTAATTTTTCTTTTTCTTTTTTCTTTTGTATTTTTAGTAGAGACAGGGTTACACCATGTTGGCCAGGCTGGTTTCGAACCCCTGATCTCAAGTGACCCACCTGCCTCAGCCTCCCCCAGTGCTGGGATTATAGGCGTGAGCCACCGCACCCGGCCCAACACCTTATTTTAAATTGTCCATCAGAGGAAGACAAATACCGTATGATCTCACCTACATGTGGAATCTAAAAACGTCCAGCTCATAGAAACAGAGAGTAAAATAGTGGCTTTTAGGGGCCTGGGGTGGAAGATATGGGGAGATGCCAAAGGGTGCAAACCTTCAGTTATAAGATGAATCCATCTGGATACCGACTAGACAGCATGGTAAGGATAGTTCATAATAACATATCACATCTCTGAGATTTGCTAAGAGAATAGATCTAGATGTTCTCACCACACACAAGAAAATGATAACGGATAAGGTGGCAGATGTGTTAACTTACTTATCTGTGGTCAGCATTTTGCAATTCAGCGGACTCGAACAGCACAGGTTTGAACGGCATGGGCCCACTTACACAAAGATTTTTTTTTCTTTCTTTCTTTCTTTTTCTTTTCTTTTCTTTTCTTTCTTTCTTTCTTTCTTGAGATGGTGTTTCGCTCTTGTTACCCAGGCTGGAGTGCAATGGCGCGATCTCGGCTCACCGCAACCTCCGCCTCCTGGGTTCAGGCAATTCTCCTGCCTCAGTCTCCTGAGTAGCTGGGATTACAGGCGTGCGCCACCATGCCCAGTTAATTTTTTGCATTTTTAGTAGAGATGGGGTTCACCATGTTGACCAAGATGGTCTCGATCTCTTGACCTTGTGATCTACCCACCTCAGCCTCCCAAAGTGCTGGGATTACAGGCGTGAGCCACCGCGCCCGGCCCTTTCTTTTTTTTTGACAAGAGTCTCCCTATTCTGCTTAGACTGGAGTGCCATGGCGCAATCTCAGCTCACTGCAACCTCCACCTCCCAGGTTCAAGTGACTCTCCTGCCTCAGCCTACTGAGTAGCTGGGACTACACACCCGGCTACTTTTTGTATTTTTGGTAGAGACGGGGGCGGATGGGGGTTTCACCATGTTAGCCAGGGTGGTCTCGAACTCCTGACCTCACGTGATCCGCCTGCCTTGGCCTCCCAAAGTGTTGGGATTACAGGTGTAAGCCATCACGCCTGGCCTACAGGAAGATTTTCTTCTGCCTCTGCTACCTGAGCTAGTAAGACCAACCCCTCCTCTTCCTCCTCCTCCTCCTCCTCAGCCTACTCAACATGAAGACGACAAGGTTGAAGACCTTTGTGATGTATCACTTCCACTTCATGAATAGTAAATGTATTTTCCTTATGATTTTTCTTATTAATATGTTCTCTTCTCTAGCTCACATTATTGTAAGAATATGATATATAATACACACACAAAATACATATGAATCAACCATTTGTGTGATTAGTAAGGCTTCTGGTCAACAGTAGGCTGTTAGTTGTTATATGGGTTTTGGTTTGGGTTTTGTTTTTTGAGACAGAGTCTCACCCCATCACCCAGGCTAAAGTGCAGTGGCTCAATCTCAGCTCACTGCAGCCTCCACCTCTGGGGTTCAAGCAATTCTCCTGCCTCAGCCTGCTGAGTATCTGGGATCACAGGCGTGTGCCACCATGCCCAGATATTTTGTATTTTTAGTAGAGATAGGGTTTCACCACGCGGGCCAGGCTAGTCTCCAACTCCTGACCTCAGGTGATCTGCCTGCCTCAGCTTCCTAAAGTGCTGGGATTAATTTCTGCCTGTTGAGTATTCTTGTCAATTCTCGTTGTGTTTCCCTCACTTAATGGAGACCTCATTTGTGTCTGTCTCTGTTTCAGTCTCATTCTCTCTTTCTCTCGACAAATTCCCATAAACTGGGTTTATTCCACCACTGAAGTCTTAACTCCAGTGTCCACTCTCCGAGCACTGCCTCCTGACCCCCGGCTCCTACTCCCACTCGTGCTCCTGACATCAGCTACGTGCACCTCCATCTTCCCTGCTCTTCCCTAGGAGGACTTCTACCTCCTGGCCCTGCTCCCTTCCCTGCAAGACATGCACAGCCGCTAGAAGTCCATGGCCTTCAGCATAAACACCCCTTCCGCTGCCATCCCATATGCCAGAGGAGCAGACGGTGGCTCTTAAGATCTATGGTTAGTCAAAGCCCTTTCAGGGCCGGGTGCAGTGGCTCACACCTATAATCCCAGCACTCTGGGAGGCTGAGGTGGGTGGATCACCTGAGGTCAGGAGTTCGAGACAAGCCTGGCCAACATGGAGAAACCCCGTCTCTACTAAAACTACAAAAATTAGCTGGGCAAAGTGGTGTACACCTATAGTCCCTGCTACTCCAGAGGCTGAGGCAGGAGAATTGCCTGAACCCAGGAGGTGGAGGGGGCAGTGAGCCAAGATTGCACCACTGCACTCCAGCCTGGGTGAAAGAACGAGACTCCATCTCAAAAAAAAAAAAACTTTCTCAGGATAAAGTTTCTCAAGAAAAACATTTGTAGGTATGTAACCTTGAAAGTCAAGTGACAGCAGGCAGATAGCAGTTTATGAGCCACAAGACATCTCAGCCTCATCAATAATTAAAGTTTGTACTTCAGACACCAAAATAGATACAGAGACCAATGTCATTGGGAGCTGGAATCTGCATGTGGTTTGTGATAAATTTGGTGAACAAAATTTTCCTTTAAAGTCATAAAGTCCCATGAAGTCCCAGTCTCAAGGTTGGGAATCTTGGGATTTTCATTTTCTGTAGCGAGCCATGGGGGACACGATATTCTGTTCTTACACATGTTGTTCTGCCAGTAAAATCCCAGCCTTAGCAAACAGTCTCGTAACACAAAATGTTTCTTTTTCTTTCTTTTTTTTTTTTTTTTTTGAGACAGTCTTGCTGTGTCTCTGATATTATGATGTCTTTACTTAAAATAATAAAACATTCTCCACCGGGCGCGGTGGCTCACACCTGTAATCCCAGCACTTTGGGAGGCCGAGGCAGGTGGATCACGAGGTCAAGAGATCGAGACCATCCTGGTCAACATGGTGAAACCCCGTCTCTACTAAAAATACAAAAATTAGCTGGGCACGGTGGTGCGAGCCTGTAGTCCCAGCTACTCAGGAGGCTGAGGCAGAATTGCCTGAACCCAGGAGGCGGAGGTTGCAGTGAGCCGAGATCGTGCCATTGCACTCCAGCCTGGGTAAGAAGAGCGAAACTCCGTCTCAAAAAAAAAAAATTCTCATGCTATAGATTTGACTTTTGTGCAGAGTGTCACATCTCTATTACCTTACTTAAAAGAAATAGAAGTTGGGGGAAAATAACTAGAAAAGAAAAAGGTGAATGCGGCCAGGTGCAGTGGTTCACACCTGTAATCCCAGCACTTTGGGAGGCTGAGGCAGGGGGATCATGAGGTCAGGAGTTCCGGACCAGCCTGGCCAACGTGGCAAAACCCTGTCTCTACTAAAAATACAAAAATTAGCCGGGTGTGGTGGTGCTCACATGTAATCCCAGCTACTTGGGAGGCTGAGGCACGAGAATCACTTGAACCCAGGTGGCTGAGGTTGCAGTGAGCAGAGATTGCCACTGCACTCCAGCCTGGGCAACAGAGTGAGACCCCATCTCAAAAAAAGAAAAAAGCAAGAAACAGGTGAACGGAAACTACCACAATCTAGTTCTTGTGAGACTGTTAATGACCTGAACTCTTCAGGAATGAAGGCTCGGGTCACACCATAAGGCCAGAAGTTACCACCAGAGATTCTTGCTGAGGACCCAGGGAGTGGAAGGAGCAGTGGAAGAAGCTACCTAAGCACGAGCTAGAGCCAGATGGCTAGTGGATTAAAAAAAAAAAAAAGACAGAAGAATTTAAGGCCTATAGTTAGTAGAGTATGTTTTTCTTGCCTTGAAGTGAATGCATTTGTATGTATATACATACGGTATTTCCCTTATCTCATTCCCCTTCTTTTTTTTTTGGTTGGGGGACAAAGTCTCACTCTGTCGCCCAGGCTGAGGTGCAGTGGTTCGATCTCAGCTCATTGCAACCTCCATCTCCCAGGTTTAAGCAATTCTTGTGCCTCAGCCTCCTGATTAGCTGGGACTACAGGCACGCCCCACCATGCCTGGCTTTTTTCTCTTTCTTTCCTTTCTTTTCTTTCTCTTTCTTTCTTTCTTTTTTTCTTTCTTTCTTTCTTTCTTTCTTTCTTTCTTTCTTTCTTTCTTTCTTTCTCTTTCTTTCTTTCTTTCTTTCTTTCTTTCTTTCTCTTTCTTTCTTTCTCTTTCTTTTTTTCTTTTTTTTTTTGTATTTTTAGGTAGAGACCAGGTTTCACCATGTTGACGAGGCTGGTCCCAAACTCTTGAGCTCAGGGGATCCACCTGCCTTGGCCTCCCAAAGTGTTGGGATTACAGGCGTGAGCCACCGTGGTTCCCTTCTTATCTAACGTAAGATATGCTGACAGGAGTTAACCCTATATCTCAGTGTTTAAATTGAAGGATATCAAAGGTGGATTGTGACTCGGCCAGAAGAGGAGTGCCCTAAAGCTGGTAGGGACACCCGGGATTGTGCATCCTCTTTGGAGGAAAAGGCAGTGCATGTTTGGGTGCCATGAGGGCTAGTTGCATCCCCTTAGCTGAAAGCATGATTCTGCCACCATTTTCATTTGGAACTTAAGTGTGGAGAAAGGAGGTGACTATGCGTGCCGAAGTGACCAAGGCGAGGAGTCTGCCAGATTGCAACTCTTCACCTTGGCACCAGCACTCCAGTCTAAGGCTGGGAAATCCATTGCCTGCATGGTCTGGGGGGTTAGAGTCGGCCAAGAGCCGAACTCGCATGAGATTTGAAAGGGTGAAAGTGAAACAGAAGCCCTTACTCTTGGAAGATCCTTTTGGTGAGATTCTTCCTGACTTTAGGCCCCACCAACCAGCAGCAGGCTCAGCCCAGTGCAGAAAGCAGGGCTGTGGTTCCCACAAGGCATGGCTTACACAGACCTCCTCTTCATGTACCCAGCTTCCAGGGTGTTCCCACAAGCTCTGCCCTCCCAGCTGCACCTGTGTTTCTGGCTGTCATGGTTACAGGCTTTCTATACCCCCATTCCAGACCTTCAATTTCCTACCTTGGTGTAAGCCCTAATCTTCTAGTAAGTCCCTTGCTCCCATAAAACATAATGTTTGTGTTTTCTTTTGAGATGGAGTTTTGCTCTTGTTGCCCAGGCTGGAGTGCAGAGCTGTGATCTCGGCTCGCTGCAACCTCTGCTTCCCAGGTTCAAGCAATTCTCCTACCTCAGCCTCCCAAGTAGCTGGAATTACAGGCATGCACCACCACGCCTGGCTAATTTTTGTATTTTTAGTAGAGACGGGGTGTCGCCATGTTGGTCAGGCTGGTCTCGAACTCCTGACCTCAGGTGACCCACCCACTTCAGCCTCCCAAAGTGCTGGGATTATAGATGTGAACCACCTTGCCTGGCCCATAAAACATAATAGTAGCCAGGCGGGGTGGTTCACGCCTGTAATCCCACCACTTTGGGAGGCAAAGGTGGGCAGATAACGAGGTCAGGAGTTCAAGACCAGCCTGGCCAATATGGTGAAACCCCATCTCCACTAAAAATACAAAATTCAGCCAGGCGTGGTGGCGTACCCCTGTAGTCCAAGCTACTCAGGAGGCTGAGACAGAAGAATCGCTTGAACCCAGGAGGTGGCGGAGGTTGCTGTGAGCCAAGATCGCGCCACTGCACTCCAGCCTGGGCAACAGAACAAGACTTGGTCTCAAAAAGAAAAAAAAACATAATAGTAAAAAATAAAGAGACAAGGCCGGGTGCGGTGGCTCACGCCTATAATCCCAGGACTTTGGGAGGCCGAGACGGGTGGATCACGAGGTCAAGAGATCAAGACCATCGTGGTCAACAAGGTGAAACCCTGTCTCTACTAAAAATTCAAAAAATTAGCTGGGTATGGTGGTGCGGGCCTGTAATCCCAGCTACTCAGGAGGCTGAGGCAGGAGAATTGCCTGAACCCAGGGGGCAGAGGTTGCGGTGAGCCGAGATCGCGCCATTGCACTCCAGCCTGGGTAACAAGAGCGAAACTCCATCTCAAAAAAAAGAGAGACAAAAGAGAAGAACAAACAGTTCACAAAAAATAAGGAACTACAGATGGTTCTTAGACAAATGAAACGACATTCAACCTCATTTATTACCACAAGGCAGATAAAAATTTCCTCAAGATACATTTTTTATCTGTCAAACTGGCAAAAATCCATAGGTTTGCTGGCATCCTCTGTGGACAAGCCTGTGGGGAGGGTATCTGTGTGAGTGAAAACGTCCGTGATAGGGTCCTACAGAGGGTGCAGTTAGCAACAGCCGTCACGTTTACACACTCAGATGAGTGACTTCAGCAATGCCACTTTGCTTTTTTACCTACAGACATGCCTACCAGCACATGTGTGAAAAAGGTATCTATCTCTTCAAGGATTTTTTTGTTTGTTTTGAGACAGAGTCTTGCTCTGTCACCCAGCCTGGAGTGCAGTGGTGCGATCTCAGCTCACTGCAACCTCTGCCTCCCAGGTTCAAGTGATTCTCTTGCCTCAGCCTCCTGAGTAACTGGGATTACAGGTTCAAGCCACCACGCCTAGCTAATTTTTTGTATTTTTAATAGAGACTGGGTTTCACCATGTTGGTTAGGGTGGTCTTGAACTCCTGACCTTGTGATCCACCCACCTTGGCCTCCCAAAGTGCTGGAATTACAGGCGTGAGCCACTGTGCCTGGCCTCAAGGATGTTTGCTGTAGTATTGTTTGCAGTAGCAAAAACCAAGAAACAATCTAACAATTGTCAAAAGGTAAATTAATTAGGTTGGGCGTGGTGGCACACAATTGTAGTTCCAGTTACCTGGGAGGCAAAGGTGGGAGGATGTGCTTGAGCCCAGGAGTTCAAGGCCAGCGTGTGCAACACAGCAGGACCCTATCTCTATTTTAAAAAGTTTAAAATTATCTGGGCATGGTGACACATCCTTGTAGTCCCAGTTACTCAGGAGGCTGAAGCAGGAGGATCCCTTGAGCCCAGGAGTTTGAGCCTGCAGTGAGCTATGATTGTGTCACTGTACTCCAGCCTGCGCCACAGAGTGAGACCCTGTCTCTAAAACATTAAAAAATCCTTTAAAAAGATAAAGAAAAATGTAATTGCTCACAAATTCATTATTTTTACTTAAAACTCATCTAATATATTTATATGGAGATGTGGAGTCACGATGATTGAACTAGCTTCTTCCCCTCAACCTTTAAGTATTTTTAAACCTTAAAAAAAGTTGAAATAATGGTATGATAAACAGTCCTATGCTCTTCTCCTACATTCACCACTTACTAATATTTTGCCACATTTCCTTTATTGTTGTCTACCTATTTAAACACACTTGCACACAAGCATACACGCACTTCTCTGGGTGAAAGTGTCTGACATTGGTTGTAGACAGCATGACACTTTAACCATAACTACGGCAGCTTGTAGCTCTGAAGAGCAGACACATTCCTTACACAGTCACAGGTTACTGCAATCAAGAAGTTTAACTTTACTATTAACTAATAAGAAGCCTGTGTTTAAATTTCCCCAGTTATGCCCTTTATACTTTTTTCCTTTTTTTTTTTTTTTTTTGTTGTTGTTGTTTTGTTTTGAGATGAAGTCTCGCTCCGTCACCCAGGCTGGAGTGCAGCGACACAATCTCAGCTCACTGCAACCTCTGCCTGCCCGGTTCAAACAATGCTCCTGCCTCAACCTCCCAAGTAGCTGGGATTTCAGGCATGCACCGCCACGCTGGCTAATTTTTGTATTTTTAGTAAAGATGGGATTTCACCGTGTTGGTCAGGCTGGTCTCGAACTCCTGACCTCAATGATCTGCCCGCCTCGGCCTCCCAAACTGCTGGGATTACAGGCGTGGGCCTCCGTGCCCAGCCTAGACTTGGTTTTTCTCCGATTGACAATCAAGTCAATGATCACACATTGCCTTTAGTTGTGCCTCTTTAGACTCTTTTAATCCACAGCAGTTGGTCATTCTTGATATTGACATTTTTAAGAATCTAGGCCCGTTGTTTTGCAGAACGTCCCTAAATTCGGATTTTCCAAGTTGATTTACTATGACTAGTCTTAGGCTAAACATTTTTGGCAAAGGTGCTTATAGGTAATGTGCCTTCCACCAGGATGCCAAACGGTCCCATTGTTGGTGGAGAAGCTTATTTGGTTAAGGTTGGTATCTACCAGATTTCTCCATTGTAAACCCTCTTTCCCCTTTGTAATTAACAAGTCTTTTGGGGGGATACTTTGAGACCACATGGGTATCCTGTTCCAACAATGTATCACTCAATGCAATGGTTCACCATCTGCTGATAAATTTTGCCTAAATCAATTACAACAAAACTTCTTGCAAAAAGTCATTTTCTAGTTTTATCATTTCTTCTACATGTATGAATTGCCATTTTCTTTGTGTGTGTGAGGGGTAAGGGGCACTATGACTATAATTCAATATACATAAAAATATATATTTTATATGTAAATATGTATAAAGAGTATAATAATCAGCCAGGCATGGTGGCTCACGCTTGTAATCCCAGCACTTTGGGAGGCCAAGGCGGGCCAATTACGAGGTCAGGAGATCAAGACCATCCTGGCCATTGTGAAACTCTGTCTCTACTAAAATACAAAAAATTAGCCAGGCGTTGTGGTGCGTGCCTGTAGTCCCAGCTACTCAGGAGGCCGAGGCAGAGGAATTGCTTGAACCCAGGAGACGGAGGTTGCAGTGAGCCCAGATCATGCTACTGCACTCCAACCTGGCGACAGAGCAAGACTCCCTCTCAAAAAAAAAAAAAAAAAAAAGAGTATGGTAATCGCTTATTTTGAGTTATAAATATATAACTCAAAATATATAAATGTAAATACACACACACACACACACACACACACACACACACATATAGAGAGAGAGCGCGCGCCTTGCTCTGTCACATAGGCTGGAATGCGGTGGCACAATCACAGCTCACTGCAACGTCCGGCTCCTGGGCTCAAGCAATTCTCACACTGAGGAAATGTGTTCTCTTTCCGGGTCCACAAGGGGGCGTAGTTTTAAGGGCAAGAACTTCCTAGCGCCATGCCCTTCCTCCCATCTCTTTCCATCTGGGAGATTTAACAGTTTATGTTTATATTTCGAGGGTGCGGGAAGAAACTAAGAGTCAATCGCTCCTGCGGAAGTTCTAACGAACTCCTTTCATTGGCCGGGGTCTTAGAAAAGGTGGAGCTTCCTCCCAGGTTAAAAGTCACCTTGTTCCACACCACTTCGGACTCCATGTTTGGGTCCCCTTCCACTAACGCTGCCTTCCTTGAAGGTGTTTTTCTCTCTCCTGGATTTCCCGTCTGGAGTCCCCTTCCACACTCTCTCGTGGAAGCCTGCCTTCCCCTCCTACACTCCATCTCTCTCCGTTCCCTTCCACACAGTGTGGAAGCTGCTTTCCTCTGTGGATTCCATCTTTCTAAATGCTCTTACTCACTGTGAGAGTTAGCTGTTTCTGTCTCCTCCCGTTTCTCATTCTCTCTCTCTCTAAATAAATAATAAATAAATCACTTTCTACAAACACTTTTGAGTCCAGCATTTACTGTGCACTGTGCCATGGCCCCCTATCTCATTCTTGAGAGGGCAGGAGACCAAGAACCTGGAGAAGCGTCCTCTCAGGGGAGCTAAGGGCACCCTGAACCCCAATATTAATTGCATTTTGGCGATCCAGCCAGAAGAGGGGTACAGCCAGGAAAGAAGTCTTCGAAACCATGAGTAAAACCGGCCCCATTCTGTCCTGTCTCTTTAAGAACACCTGAAGCAGCGGTAGCCCGTCCGGCCCTGGGGACGGCTGGCCAGAATTAAAAGCACAGTTTTTCCTTGGGAAGCCTGCGGGGCGGAGGGGGCGAGCACTCCTTGCTGGCCCACAGGTGGGCCCGGGTGCCGGCAGCAAGCCATAGCCGCCAGCACTGCGGGTGGAGAGAAAAGCTGCAGGGCGAGGCGAGGTGTGTCCCGCCCAGGTGCAGAGGCTGAGCAGAGTGGCAGCATTTGAGAAAGCAAAGCGGTGAAGTGGGGGCAGCATGAAACTGCAACCTGGATGTTAAAAAGCACAGTCAGGGACCGCACAAGGGAACTTCCCCCTCGGGTGTTCTCCCGCAGGCCACGGGCCCCTGTGTGGGCAGACGCTAGGGAGTGGCCCACTTGCGCACGTGGTTCTGGCAGGGTCAATATGGCGACCAAAAGCAGGAACTCATGCCTGCCCAGCAGTGGCTGCGAATGAGGCTTTTCAACAGACGTGGCAAGTGGCTTTTCTCCTCTGTGACTGAGGGAAAGGAAGCAGCTGATGGCCGTCCTCTCTGCCCGGCTTTTAAGCAGACCACAATGTCTCAGGGTGCAGCATTCTCATTCGAAATACAGCTTAAGAAAGCTTTCTGCCTTCCCTTACGGCAAGTGGCCTGTTTGCACAGTTGGTTAGGCTGTAGGGTGTACAACTGCAAGGTCGCTGGTTCGAGTTCCCAGTGGAGCCAATCTTGAATTGGTAAAACCTTCTGGGGAAATTCAAAAGCTAAAGGCTGTGGGACTTTGGATTTGGTGTATAATTTGTCTAGCTTAGGATTGGCTCTCCCTATGGTAGAACTTTTCCATCTAAAAGATCATAGTTAAACCAGCCCAGGGCCCAGATAGTCAATGGCAGGTCGCACAACCTTCAGAGCATTTTCCTACAATGGAAAATGGGTTAGGGGAGAGGAGGTCCCGGTCCTGAGGGTGGTGGTCCAGCCTCAGCCACGCCTCCTTTGAACTGTGTGCTCTGATGGTCCCTCCCTAGAAGTTTACCCCCGAGGCAGTTTTATAAATTGGACTTTCGCTGGGAAATATTGGTATGCATCTCCTGAGCCTCACTGGCTTCGTCAGGGCTCGTTGGTATGTGACTACCCAACCCAATAGCTCCTCTCATTCCCTGCCTCTATGGTAGTCACTGGAGGTCCTGCAGGCAGTGGGAGTGGTCCTATGATGCTGGTAGGTCGTGATTGAAATCCAGTACCCAGGAGGCCCTCTGATAAGATGGATCATGCATCTTGGGCACAGGAAATTTCAGGGTACTGACTGAGAAACGTTTCATTTCAGTACTCATTTTACCTGGGGGATGCCTCAGGTCGAAGCAGCTGTAATTTCTTTAACCAGGGGTGCAGGCATCCCTTGTGTTCGAGTTCAAATGGGTGCTTCTATTCCCAAGCTCAAGTCCTCATTAAAGTGTATACTGGAAAATTGGGACCAATTTGACACACAGTCTTGAAGGAAGAAGCGGCTCATTTTTTTCTGCCAAATAGCGTGGTCAAATTACCCTCTGCTGAGTGGAAAATCTAGCCCCCAAAAGGAAGGGAAGAAAACCCAACAGCTTTCCTTGAGCGATTGTGGGAAGCTTTAAGGAAGTACACCCCCCTGTCACCAGACTCCATTGAGAATCAGTTGATACTGAAGGACAAATCCATTAGTCAGCAGCGGATATCAGGAGGAAGCTTCAGAAGCTGGCTTTGGGACCAGAACAGAGTCTAGAATCCTTACCGAACCAGGCAACCTCGGTGTTTTATAATAGAGACCAGAGGGAACAGGCTGAGAGGAACAGGAGAGATCAGAAAAAGGCTGCTGCCTCAGTCATGGCTTTTGGGCAAAAAGACCCCAGGGGCTCAAATGAGGGAAAGGCTTCGGTTAGCCACCAGTCTCGCAGAACTTGTTACCAGTGTGGTCTGAAGGGACACTTTGTAAGAAATTGTCCCCAGAGAATGGACCACCATCTCATCCATGCCCACTGTGCCAAGGGAATCCCTGGAAAGCTCACTGTCCCAGGGAATGAGGGTTCCCAGGGCCTGCAGCATGTAACCACATGACCCAAGCAGGACCGAGGATGCCTGGAGCAAGTGCCAGCATGAACCGTCACCCTCATAGAGCCCTGGGCAAAGCTGACCATAGAGCCAGGAAGTCAGTCTTCTGCACACTGTATGGCCTTCTCAGTATTTCTCTCCTGCCCTGGACACTTGGTCCTTGTTAATTGTCTCCCCTCAGACTCCCCCTCTCTAGCTCCATCCTGGGAAGGACCATTTTCCATCATTCTGTCTACCCCAATGGCAGTTAAGGTAGTAGAAATTAACTCATGAATTCATCACACTCAGCTAAAGCCTTGGATACCTCCTAAGGAAAGTCAGAGACCCTTCACTCTGCAGGAGCCATTAGAGAATCTACATCTGCTTTTCCAACAAAATCCTCAGAAAAGTCACCACTCAGAAGTCTAATTTATATCCTGGCATTAATAGGACTATAACCCTCAACTTTTATATCTCTCAAACTCTGACTATCCTTTTCATAGCGAAAAGGAAACCTGTCTTTTCCAGGGAATATGCTGCTGTTCTGTAAACCAGTTAAGTGTTGTTTTGAACATAGAAATCAAACATAGGGCTAAAAACCTTCAAAACCCTGGTTCTGTTCTCTCCTAGGCTGGGTTATAACCATTCTGTATTTGTTGGCCTCTGGGCTTTTCACCTTTAACCACTTTGTCACATTTGTTTCTTATAAAATCATGAGGTCACAAATAATCCAGCCACTGGAACCCTGGCTGTCCTTGGCTCGTGGGCTCTATCGTGGACCTCTAGATCAACTTGCACCCCTGAAAGTCTCCCCTCTGGGGGAAACCTCAACTGTGGGGCCCTGTCTACACCCCATTTCAGCAGAAAGTAGTTAAAGAGGATCGACGTCCGTAATTCCAACAGAAGTTGGGCTTTCCTGTTCAGAGCGGGGGAATGAGGGAATGTGTTCTCTTTCCGGGTCCACAAGGGAGTGTCATTTGAAGGGCAAGAACTTCTTAGCACCATGCCCCTCCTCCCATCTCTCTCCAACCAGGAGATTTAACTGTCTCGAGGGTGCTGGAAGAAACTAAAAGTCAGTCACTCCAGCGGAAGTTCTAAGGAACTCCTTTCATTGGCCAGGGGTCTTAGAAAAGGTGGGGATTTCTCCCAGGTTAAAAGTCCCCTTCTTCCACACCCCTTCGGACTCCATGTTTGGGTCCCCTTCCATGAACACTCCCTTCCTGGAAGCTGTTTTTCTCTATCCTGAATTTTTCCCTCTGGAGTCCCCTTCCACACTCTTGTGGAAGCCTGTCTTCCCCTCCTAAACTCCATCTCTCTGTTCCCTTCCACACTGTGTGGAAGCTGCTTTCCTCTCCTGGATTCCATCTTCCTAAATTCTCTTATTCAGTGGAAGAGTTAGCTGTTTCTTTCTCCTTCTCCTGTTTCTCTCTCTCTAAATAAATCACTTTCTACAAACACTGTTGAGTCCGGCATTTACTATGCACTGTGCTGTGGTCCCCTCTCTCATTCTTGTGAGGGCAGGAGTCCAAAAACCTGGATAAATGTCCTCTCAGGGGAGCTGAGAACACCCTGAACCCCTAAACCCCAATATTACAATACCTCAGTCTCCCAAAGTGCTGGGATTACAGGTGCACGCCACCACACCCAGCATCAAACTATATTTTATTTAATGTGTTATAATTCATTACTGTCGTAATTTCTCATGCTCGAAGTATCCCAGTGGGAATGCCTCCGAGCTAGCTTCCTGTGTCCCTTAGACATATTCCCATCAATCGTGGGTCATGTTCTTGCCTAGAGAAATAGGATGATGAGGGCTCAATGTGTACATTTCTTGCTCCAGACCTGGAATCCACCATTCTCCATGAAGCCTTGGTTCATTCTAGTAGGGAGTGGTACTTAGAGACCACAGTCTGGGCACCAGGGGGTTTTATGGTTTCCAGGCCCTTTTTACTTATTCATTCTGATAAAGAACTGGTCTTTGTTCATCAAACATCACTCAACCATTTCTCTACCCCACCTTCATTTTCCTTTCCTCCTCCTTTGGGCATCAGATTTTTGACCAAACGTTAGAAGCTCTGAGACTAGAAACCGTGAACCTTAATGGTACAACATTTGAAGTGAGACAACTTCTTTATGTATTTCCCAGCGCTCCCCACCTCCAAGTTGAAGTGGGTTGCAACCAAGCTATTTTAAGGACTACTTAGGAGTCACAGGCAAGGCAGTAGCTTCCCATTCAGATCTTTTTCTGGGAAGGGAGGGGAGAAGAGGAGGAATTCATCTAATACAAATATCATTTGCATTTTAAAAGTCTATGTCTAATTGCTACTTACAGCTATAGTAAAAATTGATTTAATACACTGTAATTGTATGGTTTGAATGTGTAATCAGAAATGCAAAGCTTGATGTCTTTGATTTTAATTTTCATAACTAAAACCTCTCTGTTCACATATTTCAGTAGTTTCTGGGCTGAAACACCTTTTAAATTAATGATCAAGATGTGCACAATAGTTCAAGACCTTTTCAGGGTTTGAGCCACCCTGGATAATGCATTTTATTCCACATCATAATTATGCTTGTCCCTTTATTGAACTAGTCATTACCTTGACCTGGGGAGATATCCCACAGGGAGGCAGTTCGTGAATTATTAAGTGGCCTAAGAGTTGTATCATCCTGACAGGTAAATGGGCCACATTTACTTGACTGTCAAACAGTTTTAGAAGATTGAAAAACAATTACAGTTTGCAACAACTGAAGCTGTACTCCTGTGTTGTAATTAAAAGTTCTTTCCTCCACTTTTACACTGTTGGTGGGAGTGTAAATTAATTCAACCATTGTGGAAGACAGTGTGGCGATTTCTCAAGGACCAAGAAATAGAAATTCCATTTGACCCAGCAATCCCATTACTGGGTATCTTTTATAAAGACACATGCACACATATGTTCATTGCAGCACTGTTTACAATAGCAAAGACCTGGAACCATCCCAAATGCCCATCGATGATAAACTGGACAAGGAAAATGTGGCACATCTACATACACCATGGAATACTATTCAGCCATAAAAAACGATGAGTTCGTGTCCTCTATAGGGACATGGATGAGTCTGGAAACCATCATTCTCAGCAAACTGACACAAGAACAGAAAATCAAACACCACGTGTTCTCACTCATAGGCGGGTGTTGAAAAATGAGAACACATTGACACAGGGAGGGGAGCATCACACACTGGGGTCTGTTGTGGGGGAATAGGGGAAGGAATGCCACAGCCCACAGACTAGCCCATGGCTGTCTCCATGCACCCAGAGAGCCTACCTAGAACCACTCAGGAAAATGCACAGTCAGGGCACAGAGACAAGTCTTAGGGTTGTCTAAGACTCAGCGAGCAGCCACAGGGCTTTGGAATACATGGGAACTGTCTCATGGCTCTGGCGTGGTTTGCTCACTCATTCCCATGGGAGGCTTCTAGATGGTTAGTGTGTGTATCCCCAGCCCACACGCCCTCCCAGACAAGGTCATTTGCTCACATTTATCACTTTTGCTGTAGCCACATACCATCCTATTCTACCCAGAGGATTTTTACCTTCACTGTGTGCCGGACCCAATGCCTATTGGATTGCAAGAGTCCATTGTTAAATTTTCAGAAAATGTGCAAGCTGTTTTTTCTTTTGTTTAACATTTGAGACAAGTTTTCACTATATTACCCAGGCTGGAGTGCAGTGGCACAACCTCAGCTCACTGCAGCCTCTACCTTCTGAGCTCAAGTGATCCTCCTGCCTCAGCCTCCTGAGTAGCTGGGAGTACAGCTGCATGCCACCATGCCCAGCTAATTTTTTGTATTTTGGTAGATACAAGGTTTTGTTATGTTGCCCAGGCTGGTCTTGAGCTCTGCTTCAAGACATCCACCTGCCTCAGCCTCCCAAAGTGCTGGGATTACAGCCATGAACCATAGCACCTAGCCTATAAGCTGGTTTTTAAACATGGTCATTATTTTTTAAAAATTACATGAGCTTAAAATTAAATATTGTATTGAAATACAAAGGTACTAAATACATAAAGTATCATTTTTTATTCTTTTATTGTATTCTACTCTCGCATTTGCTCTGATGTAATTTACATCTGTTCTGCCTCTCTGGTGGAAATACAATATAATGACATGCTACTGTGCCCAACTCAGCTCCCCGTTCAGTGACCTCACATGGGCAACCTGAAATTGACCATGGTGGAAGTGCAAATATGGAAAGCAGCAAATGTAACAAATCAGGGTTTATTTTGTTTGTTCCAAGAGACTTTGTTAAGACATTTCCCAACGCACTGTCAAATATTGGCCTATCCCCTGTGGGACTGGACTGGGATAAGTAGCAGTTAGACTGGTGAATGGCAGAGTGGATGGTCTGCACACTTGGAGGTAGTGAAGGGCATTAGCCAGGGCCAGCCTGAGGCCTTTAGAGGACCTGGGTACTGCCCAGATGTCAAAGAAAATGAAGATCGAGGGCAGGTGCCATAGTCCACGCCTATAATCCTAACACCTTGGGAGGTCGAGGTGGGAGGATCACTTGAGGCCAGGAGTTTGAGACCAGCCTGGGCAACAAAGCAAGACCCTCCCCCCATCTCTACAAAAGTTAGAATAGGTCACAGTGGCTCACAACTGTAATCCAAGCACTTTAAGAAGCTGATGTGGAAGGATCACTTGAGGCCAAGAGTTCAAGACAAGCCTGGGCAGCACAGCAAGACCCCATCTCTAAAAAGTAAAAATATCTCTTAAATGAATGAGTGAGTGAGTAATGTTACTAGATGGAACAAAGAATCTCCTTCTCAGGGCATTTTTAAGGATAGATGAGAGTCCTCCTGATTTTATTTGAGGAGAGGTGAAGGTCTTCTTCATCTCCTTTGAGGTTGGTTCTCTTTGGATGAGGCAGGCATACAGGACCCCTGTATGCATCAAGTTCCCCAGAATCAAGACCCAGAATTGAGAGTTCTGCACAGGCCCATGGGAACATAAACAGCCAGGAATGAAAAAAAAAAAAGTATTGGTGCCAAACGATAGAGAAAAAAATGCAAAGTCAAGATGAATACACTTGATGAAACTCAAATCCAAGCCCCTGTGTTGTCATTTATTATTTACATGTGCATTATAATGAATGTGCAATGGGGTGCATTTCTGTATATTTAACATTTTATATAATGGGTGCCCCAAAACTAAAGGAGCTCAGGAGGCTCTTAGAATAACCTGTTTCCTGTTAGCAAACTTTCATTTCTTTTCTGTCTTCCTTTTTTTTTTTTTTTTTTTTTGAGATGGAGCTTTACTCTTGTTGCCCAGACTGGAGTGCAATGGCACCATCTCGGCTCACTGCAACCTCCACCTCCCGGGTTCAAGCAATTCTCTTGCCTCAGCCTCCCAAGTAGCTGGAATTACAGGTGTGCACCACCACGCCTGGCTAATTTTGCATTTTTAATAGAGATGGGGTTTCTCCATGTTGGTCAGGCTGGTCTCAAATTCCCAGCCTCAGGTGATCCACCCATCTCAGCCTCCCAAAGTACTAGGATTACAGGTATGAGCCACTGCACCTGGCCCTCCTCCTCTTTTTTTTTTTTTTTTTTTTTGGCAGAATCTAGCTCTGTCGCCCAGGCTGGAGTGCAGTGGCACAATCTCAGCTCATTGCAACCTCTGCCTCCCGAGTTCAAGCAATTGTCCCACCTCAGCCTTCCCAGTAGCTGGGATTATAAGCGCCTGCCACCATGCCCAACTAATTTTGGTATTTGTAGTAGAGACGGGTTTCACCGTGTTGGCCAGGTTGCTCTCGAACTCATGACCTCGTGATCCACCCACCTCGGCCTCCCAAAGTGCTGGGATTACAAGGGTGAGCCACCACACCCAGCCCGAGCCACTGCGCCGGGCCCTTTTTTTTTTTTTTTTTTTTTTTTTTTTTAAGAGACAGGATCGCTGTGTCTCCCAGACTAAAGTGCAGTGGCACAATGATAGTTCACTGCAGCCTTGAACTCCTGGAAACACCACAAGGCCCGGCTAATTTTTTAATTTTTTGCAGACACAGGGTCTCATTATTGCCCAGGCTGGTCTGTAACTCCTGGCTTCAAGCAATCCTGCTGCTCCAGCCTCCCGAGTAGCTGAGACTACAGGTGCAAGCCACTGCCCAGCTTATTTGTTTCTGTATTATTTTGACACCCAGGCTGGAGAGCAGAGGTGTGATCATAGTCACTGTAGCCTTGACCTCGGGGGCTCAGGGGATCCTCCCACCTCAGCCTCCTTGGATGGCCGGGTCTACAGGCATACACCACCACACCCAGCTAATTTTTAAAATTTTCTGTGCAGACAAGTATCTCTCTATGTTGCCCAGGCTGGTCTTGAACTCCTGGCCTCAAGCAATCCTGCTTTGGCCTCCAAAGTGCTGGGATTACAGGCATGAGCCACTACGTGCAGCCAGTCTGCTGCTTCTTAGCCATGACAAGAAAGTCCTGATGAGGTAATATAGCCATCTCCTCACCCTCCTGTGTGGCCATCTCATGGTGAAGGAAGCTGTCACCCCAACAAGTGGCCACAAAAGCTCGGATGGAGCTCCTTTTCAGGTAAAACACTGTAACTAGTTTTCAGTGAGAAACCATTTTTTTTTTTCCCCACTCTGTCACCCAGTGCAGTGGTACGATCTTGGCTCACTTCAACCTCCCCCTTCTAGGTTCAAACAATCCTCTGCCTTAGCTGGGACTATAGTCACCCACCACTATACTCTGTTATTTTTATATTTTTTAGTAGAGTATATTTTTTAGTAGGGGCTTCACTATGTTGGACAGGCTGGTCTCAAACTCCTCATCTCAGGTGATCCACCTGCCTCGGCCTCCCAAAGAGTTGGGATTACAGACGTGAGCCACCATGCCCAGCCTGATTTCTTTTATTATTATTATTATTATTATTAATTATTGAGACGGTGTCATTCTGACACCAGGCTGGAGCTCAGTGCCACAATCACCACTCACTGCAACTTCCACCTCCCAGTTCAAGTGATTCTTCTGCCTCAGCCTCCCGAGTAGCTGGGACTACAAGTGCGCACCACCACTCCCAGCTAATTTTTGTATTTTTTAGTAGAGGTGGAGTTTCACCGTGTTGGTCAGGATGGTCTCGATCTCTTGACCTCGTGATCCGCCCACCTTGGCCTCCCAGAGTGCTGGGATTACTGGCATGAGCCACCATGCCTGGCCCAGATTTCCTTTTTAATGGGGCAAACTGCTTCTGCTTCTTGTATTTCATGATTTTCAGTGAGTTCCACAGCATCTTTTCCGTGACATCACGATTGATCCATGCAGGATCACAGCTAATAAATGGCTCTAAAACAACCTGTGAAGACATAACCTTTAAGTGTTCGAAGCACCAGTCTTCAATTCCGCATGCTGCACACACAGCTCTGAAGCCCAGGTTCCCCGCAAGCCCGCCGTGGCTTTCTGAGAGAGGATCGGGCATATGGAACCATAATGGAGCATAAATTTACAGCAACAGAGATGGACGAGGGAGATTAAAGCTTCATCTGTAAGGACATTCTGCATGGCAGAAAAACAACAGTTATTGTACTTTCTGCTTTTTAGTGTAATGAAAAACTCAATCGCTTTTGATAGAGTGTGGGCTCCCTCTGCTGCTTGGAGGAGACACCAGGACTCCAGGCATTTGGGGTTGCTTGGAGATGAGCGCAGAGGAGGTGGCCTGAACTGGGAAGAAAGAGAAAGATGGGGCTGAGCATTGCAGAGGGCCGACTTGTTCTGCAGGTTTTGCCTTTATGGGCTTCTCAAAGTAATTGTTTTGCTGCTGCACCAAGAAGCAAGAAGTGAAACTAGCAGAAAAACGCAAAGAAATTGTAAGATGCACTGGCCAGATCACCTGTGTGCACAGTGCAATCATCACGGAAGCAATGAAGCCTGCCCAGAGCTGCAGGCACTCTATCACCAGGCTGGAGTGCAGTGGTGCGATCCCGGCTCACTGCCACTTCCGTTTTCTGGTTTCAAGCAATTCTCCTGCCTCAGCCTCTGGAGTAGCTGCAACTACAGGCAGGCACCACCACATCTGGCTAATGTTTTTTTTTGTATTTTTAGTAGAGACGGGGTATCACCATGTTGGCCAGGATTTTATCGATCTCTTGACCTCGTGATCTGCCTTCCAAAGTGCTGGGATTACAGGCATGAGCCACCGCACCCAGCCCTTCCCATATCTAGTTTAAACAAATCATTGGTACCCTTACAACAGAGACCAAGGAAAACAGGAATAAAAACAACCTCAAAAGAAAGAGAACTTACTCAGGAAATAGAAGAGGATGTTTAAACGTTTTCCAATTATTATTATAACAATATTTAAGAAGTTATTACATTCAAAAATCAAGAACAAGATAGTAGGCAAATGGCACAACAATGCCGCATAAACAGTAAGGAGAATAAGTAAATCAGTAAATTTAAAATGGTGCAATAAGGGAACAAGAAAGCGTTCTTATAAAAGTATGATGGCTTAAATAAATTCAAGAGAAAGGTCAGATGATAAAACAAAAGAAGTCCAAAAAGTAGGGCAGAAAGACAGAGATAGAAGACATGAAATAAAAGAAATATGAAAGACTTATCCAGGAGGTCCAGTCTACAGGTGTCCCAGATAGAGGAAGATAGAAATCAAAGAGAAAAAAAGCATCAAATGGACAACAAAACAAAATTGCCCAAAAGTTAAAGACAGAAGTGTATAGATCAAAAGAATCTGCCAAGCAAAGAGAGGGCTTTTAAAAAACCCAAACCTTTGCAAAATTTCAGAATCCTGGGAGGAAAAGGAAAGATCCTAAACCACACTAAAAGAGTATAGACCACGACCAAATGTGATGTATTCCTGGGATGGAACTTTCAACATATGAAAATCAATCAGTGTGGCCTGGCTCAATGGCTCATATCTATAATCCTGTCACTTTGGAAGGCCGAGGCAGGCAGATCACTTGAGGTCAGGAGTTCAAGACCAGCCTGGCCCACATGGTGAAACCTCATCTCTACTAAAAATACAAAAACTTAGCCAAGTGTGGTGGCACATGCCTGTAATCCCAACTACTTGGGAGGCTGAGGCGGGAGAATCATTTGAACCTGGGAGGTGGAGGTTGCAGTGAGCCAAGATTATGCAAATGCACTCTAGCCTGGGTGACAAAGCGAAACTCTGTCTCAAAAAAAAAAAAGAAGGAAAGAGAGAGAGAAAATCAAGCAATCAATGTAATATAAAACATTAACAGAAGGAAGGGGAAAACTACATAATTATCTCCACTGATACAGAAAACGCATGTGATAAAATTCAACATGCTTTCATGATAAAAACACTAAAAAATTAGAAACAGAAGGAAAGTACCTCAACATAATAAAAGCCATATATGAAAAAACCTCAGGGAATATCATACTAAATAGTAACAGACTGAGTTTTTCCTCTAAGTTCAGGAACAAGACAAGGATGCCCACTTTCACCACTTCTATTCAACATAGTAATGAAAATCCTCACCAGAGTAATTAGGGAAGAAGAAATAAAAAGCATCCAAATTGGAAAGGAAGAAGTAAAATGATCTCCATTCAGAGAGGATATGATTTTAAATGTAGAAAACTAAAGATTCCACCAAAAAATTGTTAGCACTAGTAAACAAAATTTAGCAAAGATATAAAGTCGACACACAAAATTGCATTTTTTACACTAACATGCACAATCTAAAAATAAAACCATTTATAATAGCATAAAAAATAATAAAATACTTAGGACTTAACCAAGGAGGTGAAAGATTTGTACAATGAAAATTCCAAATTATTGCTAAGATTAAAGACAAATAAATGGAAAGACATGCCCTGCTCATGGATTAGAAAACGTAATGCTGTTAAGATGCCAATCCCACTCAAAGCAATTTATAGATTCACTTCCATCCCTACCAAAATCTAAAAGACATTTTTTGCAGAAACTAAAAATTCTATCCTGCAAATCATACAGAATCTCACGGGACTCTGTACAGCCAAAACAACTTTGAAAGAGAAAAACAAGGCCGGGTACAGTGGCTTATGCCTGTAATCCCAGCACTTTGGGAGGCCAAGGCAGGCAGATCACCTGAGGTCAGTAGTTTGAGACCAGCCTGGCCAACATGGTGAAACCCCATCTCTGTTATTTAAAAAAAAAAAAAAAAAAGGTATGGCCATTTCTCAGCATAGCAATACCACATGATCCAACAATTTGTCTTTTGGGTATCTATCCAAGTGAAAGCACAGACCTGAACAGACAGTTGTACACCCATAATAGCCAAAAGGTGGAAGCAACCTAAGTGTCCATTGACAGATGAAGGGATAAACAAAATGTGATAGGTATATCCACACAATGAAATGTATTCAGCCTTAAGAGGGAAGGAAATTCTGACACATGCTACAACACGGATGAACCTTGAAGACATATGCTAGGTGAAATAAGCCAGTCGCAAAAGGACAAATAGTGTATGATTCCACATATACAAGGTACCTAGAATAGGCAAATTCATAGAAACTAGAATGAGGATAGATGGAGACTGATTATTACTCTCAGGCCCCTCCCACCTCCACCCATTCCCATGGGAGGCCCCTTGAACCAACCTAAATCTTTACTGGGTAGAGTTCCAGTTCAGGATGATGAAAAAGTTGTAGCGATTGATGGTGGGCACAGTTGTTCACGCCTGTAATCCCAGCACTTTGGGAGGCCGAGGCAGGCGGATCATTTTAGGTCAGAAGTTCGAGACCAGCTTGACCAACATGGTGAAACCCCATCTCTACTATAAAGTATAAAATTAGCCAGGAGTTGTGGCGCACGTCTGTAGTCCCAGCTACCTGTGGGACTGAGGCAGGAGAATGGCTTGAGGCCGGGAGGTGGAGGTTGCAGTGACCCAAGATTGATAGTGACAACTGCATAGTAATTTCAATGTATTTCATACATATGAAAATGGTGAAAAGGGTAAATTTTATATCATGTATATTTTGTCACAATTAAAATACACAGGCCAGGTGTGGTGGCTTATGCCTGTATACTATAACTTTGGGAGGCCGAGGCAAAAGGATTGCTTGAGCTCAGGAGTTAAGAGTCCAGCCTGGGCAACATAGGGAGATCCCATCTTTATTTTTTAATGTAAAAAATAAAATAACACACACATAAACAGAATCTGTATGAGTCACACGTTTAGGTAACTGAATATCCTCTCTGTCCCCAACCCCCACAAGCCAAAGGCAGAAGGGCTTTATTCCACCAAAGAGTTACACCAGCCACAGCTGCTCACTGCAGCATCCTCCTAGGAAAAGCCCTTTTGTGTGTGGAGGAGGCAGATGGCGAAGGTCTGTGCACATATTTTATTTTAGAGACAGGGTCTGGCTCTGTCTCCCAGGCTGGCGTGCAGTGAAGCGATCACGGCTCACTGCAGCCTCGAACTACCGGGCTCCAGCGATCCTCCTGACTCAGCCTCCTGAGTAGCTGGGACTACAGGTGCACACCACCACGCCCACTAGTTTTTTAATTTTTAGTAGAGTTAGGCTCTTGCCATATTGCTCAGGCTGGTCTCAAACTCCTGGCCTCAAATAATCCTGCCGCCTACCGAAGCGCCAGCACCACAGGCGGGAGCCACGGGCCAACCTCTGTGCACCGAGGAGGCACGCAGCCACCGCCACGATCCAGCTTTAGGACATTTCCATCACCCCACTCAGCCTTCCTGTGCCCCTGGTTCCTCATCTATAAATAGAGATAATAAGTGCCTAGCCCTCTAGGCCGCCAGCACATTGTACCCATAATTAGGCTTGATGCCACATTTTTCGGCTATTAACCTTTCCAAAGCGGAGCCCCGCCCCAGCGCAGCCCGCGTCACCGTACGCAGAGGCGCAGATCACGGTTGGGAGGTGTATCCCGGAGGCCCCGCCTCCCCCGCGCGCCCGCGCTCGGCCGCCTGAGATCTGGGAATCGGGCCTCTCTCGGCACCCTGGCAACGGCACGGGGCGTTGCTCCGGGCTGGATTGGTGACGCCTGGGCCCCTCTGGCGCCTGCGCAGTGGTCAGAGCCGCGCTCGCGCCGAGGTTCTGCTGTGTGACCGCGGCTGCTCCACCGCGGACGCCGAGCCATGGCGGAAGAGGAGCTGGAGGCGCTGAGGAGGCAGAGGCTGGCTGAGCTACAGGCCAAGCACGGGGTGAGCCCGCCGGCTCCCGCCAGGCACTGCCCCCGCGGGGCGCTGCCCTCGCCCGGGGTGGAGGGCGCGGCTCCGGGGCGGTGGCTCTGGGCGCCTCCCCAGGGACCCGGGTCCCGGACGCTACCCTGGCGGGCTCCGAGGGGGCCTCGCCGCTTTCCCCGTCGCGAGGAGCCTGAGAGGCCGGCAGCGGGGGCCGCCACGTGCGGGACCTGCACGGGCGTGAGGGTGTGGGGTTTCCTGGCCCGGAGCAGGCTCGTCGTGCCCGGCCGGAATCCAAGCACAGTCTCTGCTTTTGGAGCCAGCAGCAGCCGGGCCGAATTCAGTTGTTCTGACCCAAGTTTAGCCGAGAGGCGATGAGGGTCGCTTGTGTTCCCGGTGCTGAGAGCGCGGCGGGGTCTGAGGAACGCTCGTCCCGCCAGGATGACAGGCCGGGAGGGGCCGCCCGGTGAGGCGTTTCTGATAAAGAAAGGGACGGGGACTTTAGGGACCGAGGGCTTGGTCTCGCAGGACGCGTCTTTGAATTATCGGCGGCCCTAATATCGAGGCCCATTTTATTTTCCAGAAATTATTTCTACACGTAAAACACGGTTTCGCAATTCAGGGAATTCCTCTCCCCGGGGTGCCCTGTATTCTAAAGCGTTCTGTGAGACTGTGATTTTAGACGCTCGTCAAAACATTCTAAGTGGGAACTACTAGTTCATTGATTTCTGTGAGGCCCAGTTTCTTAATTATTTGGGGAGTTTCTACCACTGCAAGAGACTAACGTATCGGAAACAACTCAACCGTTCCTTCCCCACCCCCTGTGAAATTTCTCTATTAATTTTTTTTTTCCCCAGGATCCTGGCGATGCGGCCCAGCAGGAAGCAAAGCACAGGTATGGGCTGGAAACCTGAACTTTTTGAAAGTGGTTTCAACAAATGGGTTTCTTTTGCGTTCGCTGTTTTAAAACAGGTGACTCTTTTTGTTTTGGCTGGAATGGTGATTTGGCCAAAATCATTCGCAGGGTATCTTCGTTATTGTTAGTTAAGTAAACACGTGTGCAGCGCCACATCACAGCTTGTATTGCGATTACTGGTTGATGTTTCTCTACTAAACTGTGAGTACCTTAAAGTGAGCCTGATAATAGGCAGCTTGGCAGTTTCCTCGATTGTGGGAGTGACATGAGTCTAGTGCCTCACTTAGCCTGCCTCACTATTCTGTTTTACCCCAACACAGGGCGGAGCACCTGAGAGAGATGCAGGTAATTGATTCGGTGGCAGGTTTATTGAATGAGTATGTGATTACCCTATCATGCTACCATTTTTTTAATTGTTGAAATAAAATTTCACCGTCTCAGCCATTTTTAAGTGTGCTCTTCAGTGTTCACACTCTAGAATGTTTTCATCTTGCAGAACTGAAACTGTAGCTACAGGACAATTCTCCATTTCCCCTTCCCCACCTCCTACCACCTTCTAACTGCTCTCTGGCAGATATTGAGAGTGCACCTGCTATGGGCCAGGCACAGTGCTGGGTCTGCAGAAATAGGCAAGGCAAGGGAGGGTTCAGGAGAAGGCAGATGGTAAGAAGCATCTGGAGTAGTGATTGGAAGGAAGTACAACGACCTGAATTTCAATGATTCTACTGTGTACATCTTTTCATTTTCATGTATCTGAAATCAGGATGCCTTTCATAATGAATCGCTCTTGCCCCAGATTCTTCCAGCGGGGATTTACTTTTGCCTCTGCCATCACTTGAGTACATTTCGAATCTGAGACCACTGAAAGTTAAATTCTCTGCTTGAGGTTTTTTCCTGCCTCCTCCCTAGTAGTGTGAATTCAGAAAGCAACCCTGTAAGACTGAACTTTTTTTTTTTTTTTCTTTCCGTCAGGACCAGATGCATGCAAGCTTTTGTACTGCCCCTTACTGTGTGGCAGATTTATTTCTTCTTTACCTTGTACTGAGAGTGTTGCTCTTTGATACCCCAGTGGTGGAATCAGAACTCACTGGCTCAAGCCTGTAATCCCAGCACTTTGGGAGGCCGAGGCGGGTGGATCACAAGGTCAAGAGATCGAGACCATCCTGGTCAACATGGTGAAGCCCCATCTCTACTAAAAATACAAAAAATTAGCTGGGCATGGTGGCGCGTGTCTGTAATCCCAGCTACTCAGGAGGCTGAGGCAGGAGAATTGCCTGAACCCAGGAGGCGGAGCTTGCGGTGAGCCAAGATTGCGCCATTGCACTCCAACCTGGGTAAGGAGCGAAACTCCGTCTCAGAAAAGAAAAAAAAAGAACTCACTGAAACCTCAGACTCCTCCTGGGCTCAAGTGATTCTCCCACCTCAACTTTCTAAGTAGCTGAGACTACAGGCGCGCACCACCATGCCTGGCTAATTGTTTTAAACTGCTCTTTTAGAGATGGGCGTCTCACGATATCACCCAGGCTGGTCTCAAACTCCTGGCTTCAAGTGATCCTCCCGCCTCAGCCTCCTAAGATACCCCAGTTTTGAGTGAAGGTCCCTACCAGACCTCTCATTTATAGTTTTTTTTTTTTAAGAGATATAGAAAACTGTGGTGCATCTTACAATTGATGGCATCTTAGGGTTATGTGATAATAGTTTGTGGCAGGTCAGGTGCAGTGACTGAAGCCTGTAGACCCAGCTACTTAGGAGGCCAAGGTGAAAGGATCACTTGAACACAGGAATTTGAGTTGATCCTAGCTGCAGTGAGCTGTGATTGCACCACTGCATTTCTGCATGAACAACAGAGTGAGATCCTCATCTTTTTTTTTTTTGAGAGATGGAGTCTTGCTCTGTCACCCAGGCTGGAGTGCAGTGGTGCAGTCTTGGTTCATTGCAACCTCCACCTCTGAGGTTCAAGCGATTCTCCTGCCTCAGCTTCCCGAGTAGCTGGGATTATAGGTGAACAGGCGCTCACCACCACGCCCAGCTAATTTTTGTATTTTTAGTAGAGACAGGGTTTCACCATGTTGGCCAGGCTGGTCTTGAACTCCGTACCCCAAACGATTGGCCCACCTTGGCCTCCCGAAGTGCTGAGATTATAGACATGAGCCACCACACCCAGCCTAGATCCCATCTCTTAAAAAAGTTTGTGGCAGGGCTGAAATATTCAAACCATAAAGAAGTGGCCTATGGACATGAGCTTTAAGCCACATTCCATGAACCCAAGGGCCTCTGAGCTGGGAGTGGATAGTGGGCACAGTCAGCCCCAGGTCTCCCTCCATTCAGCCAAAGCATCTGTGCTTATTTGTTTTTAGATTCCTTAAAGGACTTCATTTGAAAGAAACTTGAAGTCCATGGGACCACTATCCTGTGAACATGTACTACTTTCTATTTGGGTAGGTGGGAAGAAGCGAGGATAGTTGCAAAGTTTTAATTTCATTCCCCTTTCCCACCCAGAAAAATAGAACTGTCTTAAAACATGGACTCCGGCTGCAGCTTGGCCATTTCCCAATGTCTCTCGAGCGTAGCCTCCTGGATCTCAGCTTTATCTCTAAGAAAATTACAAAGATCAGTCACGTGGTCCTTTTAATTGCCTGAAATCCCACAAATTTCTAGCACCTGTCACGCGATAGTACTTAAGAAATGTTGGTGATGGTGTTTGAACTGAGACTCCACTCTGATGAAAACTGTAAAGCTCACCTTCCGCCTGGTAGGGTCTCACCTATGTAATATAAAGCTGATTCTTTAAGGGCAAAAGTAGATTCTGCTGGAATGTAGCTACAGCCTGGTATACAGCAACTACCATAACGCAGTGGTACACCGCAGGGCCCATGTGGAGACAGATACTGGATGAGTTCTTTTTTGTATGTTCCATGGGAATGCCGACAGCTTTGTTCTAATTGTGCTTGACCTATGTTTTTGTTGTAGGGAAGCAGAAATGAGAAACAGTATTTTAGCCCAAGTACTGGATCAGTCAGCCCGGGCCAGGTGTAAGCATCTTTCATTTTATTTCCATAAAGTTGGCTTGAGTTAGTTGAATGGGGTGATTATATGTCATAATCACTATCTCTAGATGAAATATTTGTTCAGGCTGAAAACACTACAGTTTATAAACTTCACACACAAACTGTACTTTAATCCCTATTAAAAGGACCAGTCACTTCTCTCAAGATGTTCTCTAGGTATGTATTAGGTAAGATTTATAGGAAACAACTCCTAGGGCCAATCACAAAATGTTGCTGGTAGTTGACATGGGTGGTGGGGACTTAGGGGCTATTGGTATGTATTGTCAGTTTTAGTTGTTAAGGGTTGTTCATCATAAAAACCAAAATCTGTAGAAAGAAAATAAAATGAGCCAATCAGAATGAACTGGTATCTTCTGTATTTCAACTGGAAGCCCAGTTTGTAGAAAAGGCAGTCAGTTGGATCACCACTATTATGCATGTGTAATAGATAAACCACTTTCCAGAGGGCAGTCGTATATTTTAAGAAACAGGAAGCATGGTGCTTAGAATCTGAGAACCCAAGTTTAATCTCGGCTGGGCCGCTACCCCCATGTGGCCATGTGGAGACTGGCATGGCTAAACTTCAGTTTTCTCATTTTTAAGAGGTGTAACAATACTGTCTTGCCCTACCTACTTTACTGGTTGAGAGACAAGCTTGTGAAGTGCTTTGGAAATAGTGCATAGTTTTAAGGTATAATAAATATAAGTGCATTTGATTTTAATGGCTTCTTTGCATATGTATTTTTTCTTTTTAGTAAGTAACTTGGCACTTGTAAAGCCTGAAAAAACTAAAGCAGTAGAGAATTATCTTATACAGATGGCAAGATATGGACAAATAAGTGAGAAGGTAAGCTTAGACTGCCTTGAGGATCTTTACCTACTGTTACCTGCTTTATGAAAACATGGCTTCAAAAGGTCAGCTTCATCTCACTGGATTACAGGATTCTTGCTGACTCTTACAAGAAATTGTTGCAGGGGAGAAGTCATACCTACCGTAAAAGAGAATTGCCTTTCCTAAATTCCTCTGCTTCCCTCCTTTCCTGACATTGTTCTGGAACCTTGTTGGTGTCTGTGACCCAATGACTGTAGGGTCAGCTAGCTTCAATTGCTACACTGGAAACAAGGTTTGTCAGTAACGCCAATTAAAATACTACCAATGTAAATAGAAGTCAGGTGTGTTTTGCAGATGAGAATGTGCTAAAATCCCTTGGTTATGTTATGGGTGTTGCTGTAATGTCTTGAGGGGTACGTTCCGGCAAACCTGAACTTTGAGATCCAGAGGAGCCCCACCTTCCCTGAGAAGCCCCCACCATGGCCTACCGGAATCAGTCCTGTCCCCTAAACCCCTCACACTTATATATATTTTTTACTAGAGATGGGGTTTCACCATGTATGGTGAATGCATGTATCGGTTGTGGGAGAGCTGGTTGGGTTGATCTTTTTCGAGGGTGACTTACCTCCTTCAAGGGGATGTTTAAGCTTCTCGGGCAGAAGTGGTGTGTCTGTATTCCTGACACCAAACACAGTGGTATATGTGGTTGTCACGCTGTGCTAGTGATAATAAAGGTGTTCTTAAATATCTGTTAGCTTTCAGTTTTCCTGAGGAAGCGACTTTATGGATACTTCCCCCTCCTCCTCAAATGAGGAATGGTAGAGCACATTTTATTTGGAACTTAAACCAATAGTTATAACCAATAGTTTGAACCTCCTGCCCCACCACTCCTTCCGTCCTGAGCTCTTTCCCCACACTGCAAAAACACTACAAAGTGATTCCACCTGCAGAGGCAAAATATTCGTTTAAAGTACTGTTTTGTTTTGTTTTTTATCTTTTCTGGTTCTCCTAGGTTTCAGAACAAGGTTTAATAGAAATCCTTAAAAAAGTAAGCCAGCAAACAGAAAAGACAACAACAGTGAAAGTAAGTGTCCCCAGATGCTCGTGGCAAATGAGAAGATGGATCCTCTAAAGATTAATGTTGAATATACATCTGCCACAACATATTTTAGCCCTGGGACATTTTCATTTTGTAACACATGAAAGTTTGGGGAGAAAGGCTGAAACTACTGGGGGAGAGTTCCAGTTTTTTAAAGGCTCTTGACTCCATTCCCATCCTTGTAGTTCATGTTAAGTTGCTTTTAAAACACAAATGTCTTGCTACAGTGGGTAGAAATTTTCTTTTCTTGGAAAATTTGAGTTATGCTTTTAGAAATGTTCTGACACTCATTTAATTTTCCCCCTAGTTCAACAGAAGAAAGGTAATGGACTCTGATGAAGATGACGATTATTGAACTAAAAGTGCTTACAGACTAGAACTTAACAGAACAATTCTAGGACAGAAGTTAAGATCTGATGACTTTGTTTATTGTCTATAGGCCTTTAAAAAAAATAAACTTGTTATGCAAAATAAAACATGTGGGTAAGTTGTTTTAGTATCATAGCCAAGTGGCCAGATCTGTGTTTTGAATTTTTCCCCTTCCTACCAGAAGCTTTTAACCACGTGTACCAGCATGAATATACCATTTGCAAGGGTGCCATGAGTATTAACTAGCGGAAGTGTCCGTGTGTCCATGGTGGAAACAAGCTGCTCCAGCACTCTTCAGGAAGAAAAACATAGCAGCCGCCAGTAACGGGGGAATTACAACCCGTGGATCGGACTAAATCCGGTTCAACATCTGAGCACATCTAATATTCTAAGACCTAGGTTCTGAAAGCAGGTAAGCTGTTTCTCTTCCTGCAGATAGTACTTCCACTTAATGTAAGAAAATTCCTAGCTTTGCCAGGCGCAGTGGCTCATACCTGTAATCCCAGCACTTTGGAAGGCTGAGGCTGAGGCTGAGGCTGATGGGTCATTTGAGGTTGGGAGTTCAAGACCAGCCTAGCCAACATGGTGAAACCCCATCTCTAGTAAAAATATAAAACCGAGCTGCGTGTGGTGGCACATACCTTAACCCCAGCTACTCGGGAGGCTGAGGCAGAACAATCACTTGAACCCAGGAGGCAGAGGTTGCAGTGAGTCAAGACCGCGCCACTGCATCCTAAACTGGGTGACTCCATCTCAAAAAAAAAAATACATATATATATACCTCCTAGCTTTGATCTTATTTATAATCCGTTTTTCAGAGGCAATGAAATTAACAATACCACTCCCAAAATAACTATAGAGTGATATGACTGAAAAGCAATGACCAAAATAGACATGTTGGTAATACTACTTCAGTAATATGTTTGTAAGAGAAATGACTTCTGATGATTTCAAGTCCAGTTGAGATAGTTCAGCATTTAAACATTTCGGTAACATCACTGATAGTGTTGCAGGTGACTTAAAGCAAATTCTCTCTTATGTTGTGCTTTCTTTCCACTAGGTTATGAAAACCTGCACTCATAAATTGTTTTCAGAGACGGAGACTTGCTGTGTTGCTGAGGCTGGCCTCAAACTCCTGAGCTCAAGTGATCTTCCCACCTCAGCCTCCCACGTGGCTGAGATTGTAGGTACAAGCCACTGCTCATATATTTAAATCATAAACTTAACCATCAGCCAGCTGTTTGGTGTAACTTTTTTAAATGTCTTAGACCTGTGAGAATCAGCGCAGGAATAAATTGACAACATTTAACAAGGTGAATGGGACTAGTAGAAAAGTGAAGGAAATGTGGTTTGCAAACCCCAGTCTCTGCGTTAGCCAGCATATTACTGATAAATGTTTCTACTGAACATTCTACTGTATTTGAAAGTTGCATTTATTGTCAGTGAAGAAAGTGTTAGAATAATATCTGACATTCCAAATAGGTAGAACCATTAAGAATATCAACTTTTTTTTTAAAGGAACAGTGATTATAAGATGAAATCTGGTTAGGGATTTTTTTTTTTGTCAGGGTAAACTGGTAATTTAAAAAGACAAATTTGGTCAGGAATTTTGAAAAAAATCCCAATTACAGGTAAATTTTGCTTTCGGCTTCATTTACATAAAAATGCTAGGGGGATGTGAGCCAGTTCTCTGCAAGTTCTGTTCTGTGCTTTCTCTCGCAGAATAACCACTGTCCTAATGGCAGCTACTGTGTGTGTTTAAAGAGGGTTAGACTCTTGTCTTTCAGAACCTGAGAATGAAAAGTGGTTCTGTATAGAAGGAGAGGCTCCTGGCAGCAGCAAGAGGCTGGAGTACATTTTAGGGAGCGGAGAGTGGTGGCTCTAAACTTATTTAAATCAGTGAACTCGTGCTACTTTGAATTCAGAACTTTTCTTCACAAAATGGGAATTAGGGCATAACAGTTTCTAAACTGTCATGTCAAGTTTTGAGTAGGGAAAGCAGTTGGAAAACACACACTTTTTTTAAATAATCGAGGGAGTCATTTTAAGATGGAAAATAGCTCAAGAAGAAACAGCATTTACATCTCCAGGGGAAGGGTATGCCAAGTTTGAGGCTGCCACTGCCAACCAGGACTTGATCCTGGCTGTGAGATCCCTTGCAAACGAGTCCCCTTATTTTTCCGAACCCATTTCCCCATTTGACAGTTCTATCCAGGGCAGTTGTTTAAATGGGTATATATAAAAATATTTTTGGCCGGGCGTGGTGACTCACGCCTGCAATCCCAGCACTTTGGGAGGCCAAGGTGGGCGGATCACTTGAGGTCAGGAGTTTGAAACCAGCCTGGCCAACATGGTGAAACCCCACCTCTACCAAAAATACAAAAATTAGCCAGGCCTGGTGCCAGGCGCCTGTAATCCCAGCTGTTCTGGAGGCTAAGGCAGGAGCATTCCTTGAACCTGGGAGGAGGTGGCTACACTGAGCCGAAGTTGTGCAACTGCACCCCAGCCTGGGGGACAAGTTGAGTAAGACTCCAAAAGTTTTCAAAATACTGCACCACACCAGAACATTAGGTAGTATCAAATGTATTTGTATCTTGAAATATACCTGTGCTGATAAACTCTATAGGCTGTATTTTCTTAATTGGGATGGTATAGAGAACCACAGCAGCTTTAGTTGATAAGGTGGTTTTATTGAAAAGGAGGAAAAATCAGATCAAAGAAATTAGCAAAGCAACAGGTCTCATTTCCTGTTTGGGGTAGGAAGCTATGGTCATTTTATTCTTTTGATTTTCAAAGAAAAAATGTTTGTGGGCCCTGAGCACTGTGCCTACTGGATTAAGTCAGCCTTGGTCAGATAGAGGGATAATGATCTAAGTGATCAAGTTCCCATGTTTCAGTCTCACATCTATAACCAAAAAATGTATATCTACACATAAAGCACATGTTTGTTTACAGCAGGGGCGGAGAAACATACACAGCCAAACAACTAAAAAAGCACACCATGACACACTCAAGAATCATAAAGTTTACTGTTTCTTTTCCATCATTTGGCACATATCCAAGGCACATTAGAAAATTAGAAATCATAAATTACTTTGTAGAAAAATAACCCCTCCTGTACATACACAAGTATTTCCAAGAACATGCACAAAACCGTTTCCCTATCACAAGGGCATTTGAAAATGGACTCAAGACAAACCCATATTTGTAGCTCTAGGCCAGTAACATAAAAAAATAACAGTGTAATCTATAGAAATTTATAAAAAGGAATAAATGGCAATAAATTCTAACCAAAAGTAACTTTGACCTGGTTTGTGCTCTAAGTTTTGAATCTGAATCAAAAGACTAAGAAAAGATGTGCCAAATCTACTCTCTAATCCAGTAACCATCTGACAGATGTGAGACATTCAAGGGAGGTTCTCAACAGAAAGGGATGTTTCTAGGAACACTGCTACAGATGCACGTGCAGAAACGGAATAGTTGTACTTATTCGTTAGAAGGAAAATGATAACCAACCTTTCCTATATGCATGATGTGGAACAGGTCTGATGCATCCTTTCACTAAAATGAACATCAAAATGGGATTGAGGCATCTTTTGGTTCAAGTGTTGCTTTGTAGAGAAACATTGTCCAGCTGTTTTCTTCCTTCAGATATGACATTTCAGCCTGGCCTCTCTAGTACCATGAAACCTAAATTGCTTCTCTCCGGCTTAATTCCAGATGGAGGAATTCTAGCTGTGGTTTGCAAATAACATATACAGGTCAGAGAGGTTTAGCACCTTTTGGGAGGAGGTGGTCAGAATCTGGTGGTGAAACCTCTCTCCCCGAGCCCAGCAAACCCTCGTACTTAAAAAGAAGCATGTAATTCTGGCTTAAGGATCTGGACGCTACTGGAATTTGTCCGTTTCAAGTGTATTCATTAGCTTTGAAGAGGAGAGGGATGGTGAATTTGTTGTTGCCTTCTTTTCTCAGCCACAGAAAAGCTTTCAGGAACTTGGCACTGAAAACTTCTCAGGCCAGTTTCATGGAAGTACATTTAGTCCTCAGATGTGTTCACTCAGCATCTTGTTGCTTCCTGGTAGGTTAATGACTCCTCATTCCTGTTAGGACTGGGAAGCACTAACCTCTTGGGGAGTGCAGGGGAGGCCAGCAGTCTCCGGGCCCTGCGACACGACCGCATCCTCCACTGTGTGTCTCCGCAGCATCTGCCTGTGTCCAGGGGTGGTCTGTGTCAGTCCAGGCCTCTCTGGCCAGTCGCTGTTGCCTTTCTCAGCAGCATGAGGTCCACTTCGAGTGGGCGGGTTATTCTGACTCAGTGTGACACTTTGCCTCCCTGGCTAAAGAAAAAGTACATTTGAAAAGTACACGTCCTCACTGTAGTGGAAGCTACCACCATGATAATGACAGCTGTCCCCTAGTGGTTAGTGTCACAAAATGTGCTCAGTACTTGACAGGCATAATTTTTTTTTTTTTTTTTTTTTTTTGAGATGGAGTCTCGCTCTGTAGCCCAGGCTGGAGTGCAGTGGCACAATCTTGGCTCACTGCAACCTCCACTTCCTGGGTCCTGGTTCAAGCAATTTTCCTGCCTCAGCTTCCCAAGTAGCTGGGATTATAAGCATGTGCCACCATGCCCAGCTAATTTTTGTATTTTTAGTAGAGATGGGGTTTCACCATGTTGGCCAGGCTGGTCTTGAACTCCTGACCTCCTCGTGATTCACCCACCTCAGCCTCCCAAAGTGCTGGGATTACAGGCGTGAGCCACTGTGCCCAGCCCTTTTTTTTTGAGTCTCGCTTTGTCACTCAGACTGGAGTACAACAGCGCAATCTCAGCTCACTGCAACCTCTGCCTCCCGAGTTCAAGTGATTCTTTTGCCTCAACCTTCCAAGTAACTGGGACTACTGGCACAAGCCACCATAACTGATTTTTGTATTTTTGGTAGAGAAGGTTTTGCCATATTGGCCAGGCTAGTTTTGAACTGACCTTGTGATCTGCCTTCCTCAACCTCCCAAAGTGCTGGGACTGCATGCGTGAGCCACCTCGCCCGGCCGACAGGGATAATTTCAATTCTCACATCCCTGTGCGGTAACAAGGCATGTGTATACTGCATGTATCAGACACAGAGCAAATGCTTCATGTGTTTTCACAATCTTTGACTCTAGAAAGCATGTACTATTGTTTTCCCATTTTATAGCTGAGGAAACAGGATCAGCAAAGTTAAGCCACCAGCCTAAAGTCCCATAGCTAGCAAGGGAAAAGTTAGCACTTGATGAAACTCAGGCCGATTTCAACGTTTGTGGCTTTCCCACAGAGCAGCGGATCTACTAGCAATGTCACATAAGACTAAATATGTTATCAAAATTAGTCATGTTAATTTAAACCATTTTAATTATCTAAGACAACAATTTAGAACTTTTGTATATTCATTCCAACAAGCCTATGCCACATACACTATAAAGTCTCATCACCAATAAGGAAAGCCATGGTTCTAAGAAGAATCACTGTTTTGGATTACAAGTTGTCAATCAGGCTTCTGAGCGATTTAAAAATGCAGCAGGGACTGGGCACAGTGGTTCATGCTTGTAATCCCTGCACTTTAGGAGGCCAAGGCGGGTGGATCTCCTGAGGTCAGGAGTTCAAGACCAGCCTGGCAAACATGGTGAAACCGCATTCCTACTAAAAATACAAAAAAATTAGCCAGGCAATGTAGTCCCGGCTACTCGGGAGGCTGAGGTGGAGAATGCTTGATCCCGGGAGGTGGAGGCTGCAGTGAGCTGAGATCATGCCACTGCACTCCAGCCTGGGGCCACAGAGTGAGACTCTGTCTCTAATTAATTAATTAAAAATGCAGTAGGAAAATGGCCACATAAAGAATTGTCTGAGCAACTGTATACCATATTTGAAGACACTGTTTACCTATCTAAACAAACTGTCATTTTCTTTGGTGATTAAAACCATAGTGAAATTTGACATGTTTCACCTCTATAAGCACAGGACCTGCAGTTTCCCACACATGTATCTACTCTTCCCTCACTTTCTTTTCTCTGCTCAGAAATGTACTTTTAAATATAACCATCAGTGAAGTCTGTACTCTAGACTGTCGCATGAGATAATCACAGTTTTAACTGTTGCTAACTCAAATGGTGCAGGGAATAATGAAGATGACTGTCAAGGAGAAGTGTTTACTACAGATTACTTTTGACAAAGCCAAGCTTTAGAAAATATGATTACAAGACAGTGTTTAATAACTCACCTCGTGCAAAGAGCCTTCGGTTAAATTAGGGGCACTTCTGTCTCTTGCCAAAATCTCCCTTGAAGTCTTTCCCCTAAAACCCAAAATAAAATAAATATTTGGGACAGTGGCATGAAACACTCTTGTTGGCCACAAGGTGGCAGCATTTTTGACATTAGTGCAGATTTGTCCATAACCAGTTAAAACTGAAGCAGGTTACATGCAGCTTTGAGTAAACTAGGGGCAAAAGCACAGAAATCAACTTGATGTTTATACTTACGTAAACTGACCAGCCGGGTGGACAAAGTAGAACTGTCTTGTAAAAGGTTCATCTGGCAGATCATACATTTTTGAGTTCCCTGTAGATAAAAGGATAAACATCTAAAATCTTCAAAAACAGTGTAAAGATTGTTTTAAAATTACAGCATAGATGACAATCTTTCCATTCTGTTTTGCAAAATTTAGAAAATTAAGCACTCAATTTGTTTAAAGAAACATAGCTAGTATCTACTTCTAACAAGTTGAGTATCTCCAATCCAAAAATCTGAAACCAAAAATGTTACAGGCCAGGCACAGTGGCTTGTGCCTGTAATCCCAGCACTTTGGGAGGCTGAGGTGGGCAGATCACTTGGGGTCAGGAGTTCAAGACCAGCCTGGGTAACATGGAGAAACCCCGTCTCTACTAAAAATACAAAAAATTAGCTGGGCATAGTGGTGCGTGCCTGTAATCCCAGCTACTCAGGAGGCTGAGGCAGGAGAATTGCCTGAACCCAGGAGGCGGAGGTTGCGGTGAGCCAAGATCGCGCCATTGTGCTCCAGCCTGGGTAACAAGAGCGAAAACTCTTGTCTCAAAAAAAAAAAAAAAAAAATACAAAAACGTAGCCAGGCATGGTGGCATGCACCTATAATCCCAGCTACTGGGGAGGCTGAGGCAGGAGAAATCGCTTGAACCCAGGAGACAGAGGTTGCAGTGAGCTGAGACTGTACTACTGCACTCTAGCCTGGGCAAGAGAGCAAGAATCCATCTCAAAGCTACAAAATCTGAGCCATTTTAAACTCTTTGACATGATGGTCAAAAGAATCTGATTTCCTGATTTGGATCCTCAACCAATGAGTATAATGCAAATATTCCCAAACCTAAAATGCTTCTTGGTTCCAAGCATTTCAGATGGGGGATACTCAGCCTGTACTATGAGAACCCCCAAGAAATAGATAATTCCTTAACTCTCCCAGCCACAGCTAATTACAGTGAGACAGTCTCAGGGTTATCCAGATACGTGAGTGGATTTATTCATATTATTGTATTGCATTACTGCATACCTCACTGCATGAGATACTTCATACTGTGATTTTTTTAAAAAAAGAGGACCCCCTTCTAAACATTTTAAAAAGAAAATACTTCAGTCCCACTGCTGTTTGGCAACTGCTATTCTACTTATAATCAACCTCTGTACACAAGCAAACTTAAGAAAAATCTTGAGGCCAGATGCGGTGGCTGTAATCCCAGCACTTTGGGAGACTGAGGTGGGTGGATCCCTTGAGGTCAGGAGTTCAAGACCAGCCTGGCCAACAACATGGTGAAACCCCATCTCTATTAAAAATACAAAAATTAGCCAGGAATGGTGGCACACGTCTATAATTCCAGCTACTCAGGAAGATGAGGCAGGAGAATTGCTTGAACCCAGGAGGCAGAGGTTGCAGTGAGCCACAGTCACACCACTGCACTACAGCCTGGACAACAGAGTAAGACCCTGTCCCAAAAAAAAAAAAAAAAATCGGTTGGCCTCATAATGTCTTTTGAAAAGTGTCTGTTCATATCCTTTGCCCACTTTTGAATGGTGTTTTTTTTTCTTGTAAATTTGCTTTAGTTCTTTGTAGATTCTGGATATTAGCCCTTTGTCACATAGGTAGATTGCAAAAATTTTTTCCCATTGTTGGTTGTGGGTTCATTTTAATGATAAAGTTTCTTTTGCTGTGCAAAAACTCAAGTTTAACTAGATCCCATTTGTCTATCTTGGCTTTTGTTGACATTGCTTTTGGTGTTTTAGTCATGAAGTCCTTGCCTATGCCTATGTCCTGAATGGTATTGCCTAGGTTTTCTTCTAGGGTTTTTATGATATTAGGTCTTTCATGTTTAAATCTTTAATCCATGTAGAGTTAATTTTAGTGTAAGATGTAAGGAAGGGGTCCAGTTTCAGCTTTCTGCACATGGCTAGCCAGTTTTCTCAACACCATTTATTAAGCAGGGAATCTTTTCCCCATTGCTTGTTTTTATCAGGTTTGTCAAAGATCAGATGGTTGTAGATGTGTGGCGTTACTTCCAAGGCATATTAAAAAAATGCTCAACATCACTGGTCATTAGAGAAATACAAATCAAAATGACATTGAGATACAATCTCATGCCAGTTAGAATGGCAATCATTAAAAAATCTGGAGACAACAGATGCTGGAGAGGATGTGAAGAAACAGGAACACTTTTACACTGTTGGTAGGAGTGCAAATTAGTTCAACCATTATGGAAGACAGTGTGGTGATTCCTCAAGGATCTAGAAATAGAAAGTCCATTTGACCCAGCAATCCCATTACTGGGTATATACCCAAAGGATTATAAATCATTCTGTTATAAAGACACATGCACACATATGTTCACTGCAGCACTGTTTATAATAGTAAAGACCTGGAACCAATCCAAATGCCCATCAATGATAGACTGGATAAAGAAAAGGTGGCATATATATACCATGGAATACTATGCACCATTAAAAAAATGAGTTCAAGTCCTTTGTAGGGATATGGATGAATCTGGAAACCATCATTCTCAGCAAACTGACACATGAATAGAAAACCAAACGCCACATATTCTCACTCATAAGCAGGTGTTGAACAATGAGAACACATGGGCACAGGGAGGGGAATATCAACACACTGAGGTCTGTTAAGGGGTGGGGAGGTTGGGGAGGGATAACATTGGGAGAAATGCCTGATGTAGGTGACAGGGGGATGGAGGCAGCAACCCATAGCATGTGTGCATCTATGCAACAATCCTGCAAGATCTGCACATGAACACTTAAAAAAATCTTAAAAGGTAGCATTCACCCCGGATGTCCAGAAAATGCCAAGAACACCTGACTTGGGAACATAAGGCATGAAAGAAACTACCTTAGACTGTTCCCCATCTCCAGAGAGGGATGCCTGAACCTTCAAAGTAGTGTTGACAGTTTCTATCTTATTTCCTCAGGATACATCATTACCATCAACCAGAAAACTAGTAGCAAAGAAAGCTTACCTGTAGTCTGATGAAAGAGGAGGTAACATACATTTCTTTGGTGTCTGTATTCCCCCGCCAGCCATGATTATAATTATACTTTAAATATATAATTAAATGAACACCAGCAACCACCCATGAATGTCTAAAGAAACCCAAGTTGAGCATGACAGAAAGAATGTAAACTCTTACATTTTTTCCGGATCTTCACAGTAACATACTCCTTGCAGTCGGTTTCAGCCACATTATCTAATGAGGCAACACAGCTGGGTACCACCTGAAGCAATTCCATTATTTTTGAATTCTGCAATTTGAAAGGGAAAAGGTAACAGTCATATTTTTATTCTTTTCTCATAGGTTATTTGTTTTTTATCTAAATGTCAGTATTAGTGTGGCTGGGCAAAAAAAAGCTCAGAAATAATTACAGCTGGAACTTTGAGGCCATAAAGCCCAGTGGTAAAAGCAACCCTGTGTGGGGAGCCCAGCTGTGGCCTGTCCACGGCCTCCAAGCTGGGGGTTCCACCACTCTGTGCAACCAGCTCAACCATAATAGGATCTGTTATCATACACTTATCATGAGGCTGAGGGCCCCCCATATAATAAGTACTCACTAAAATACATTAACCAGGCACAGTGGCTCATGCATGCAGTTCTATCACTTAGGGAGATCGAGGTGGGAGGATCGCTTGAGCCTAGAAATTCAAGACTAGCCTGGGCAACATAGCAAGACCTTGTCTCTATGTAAAAGTAGTAATACACCAGGCACAGTGACTCACGCCTGTAATCCCAGCACTCTGAGAGGCCAAGGCAGGTGGACTGCTTGAATCCAGACAGTCAAGACCAGCCTGGCCACTATGGCAAAACCCTGTCTCTATTTAAAAAAAAATTAGGTGGGCATGGTGGCACACACCTATAGTCCCAGCTACTTGAGAGGATCATCTGAGCCCAGAGGTCAAGGCTGCAGTGAGCCAAGATTGTACCATTATACTTCAGCCTGGGCAAGAGTGAGACCCTGTCTCAAAAAATAATGATAAAATTTAAAATAAAATAAAAATACACATTCATTATAATCATTTAAGAAAGTACTAAACTGAGAGTTTTTTTAATCGTTTGTGTTTTTTAAGATGGAGTCTCATTATGTCGCAAGGCTGGAGTATTAGTGGCAGGATCTCGGCTCCCTGCAGCCTCCAACTCCCTGGTTCAAGCAATTCTCCTGCCTCAGCCTCCTGAGTAGCTGGGATTATAGGTACATGCCACCATGACCAGCTAATTTTTATATTTTTAGTAGAGACAGGGTTTCACCATATTAGCCAGGATGGTCTCAATCTCCTGACCTCATGAGCCACCCACCTTGGCCTCCCAAAGTGCTGGGATTACAGGTGTGAGCCATTGTATCTGGCCTAAACTGAGTTTAAAATATTTCAATTATGTCACTGAAAATTAATAGGAGGAAGCCAGGCATGGTGGCTCACATCTGTAATCCCAGCACTTTGGGAGGCCAAGGGAGGTGTATCAGTTGAGGTCAGGTGTTCAAGACCAGCGCCTGAGCAACATGATGAAACTCTGTCTCTACTAAAAATACCAAAAAAAATTTAGCTGGGCATGGTGGTGCAAGCCTGTAATCCCAGCTACTCAGGAGGCTGAGGCACGAGACTCACTTGAACCCAGGAGGCCGAGGTTACAGTGAGCCAACATCGAGCCACAACAGAGCAAGACTCAGTCTTAAGAAAGAAAAATTATTATAAGGAGTCTAACCATAGAGTGGATTGATGGTGAGGTTAGCATCTCAGTTGTGTCACTTAACAGCTCTCTATCTTGAGTAGCGAACAAAAGACTCAGCATGAAACCAGGAACAGAAAGAGCTTCCTGCTCGCCATGGGTAAAGGACACCTCCCCACTGCTCTCCACGTGAGCACGCACGGCACTAGAGGAGGCAGTGCACTGATAATCACGACTCCTAAAGGACTCAAGGACTTTTACTTTCATTTTTTTGAGACACATGAGACACGGTCTCTGTCACCCAGGCTGGAGTGCACAATATCAGCTCACTAGAGCCTCGACCTCCTGGGCTCAAGCGATCCTCCCACCTCAGCCTCCTGAGTAGCTGGGACTACAGATGCACCACTATGCTTGGCTAATTTTTTGATTTTTTATAGAGATGGGGTCTTACTATGTTGCCCAAGCTGGTTATCAGTTCCTGGGTTGAAGTGATTCTCCTTCCTTGGCCTCCCAAAGTGCTAAGATTACAGGCATGAGCCACTGCACCTGGCCTCAAGGAGTTTCAAATCCACCAACTAAACAGACCTTTTCCATCATGCTGCTAAGACAACAGCTGAGTTCATGCTTCAGGAATGGTGCAGCCAGAACGTCATGACTTGCTCCTTCCCCTTGAGTGCCAGACTCTACGTAACTACTGGACCACGGCCCTATTAGTGGCTGAGGGCAGCCCCTACACTCAGGCCTTTGAAAACAACCCGTGAGCCAGGCACAGTGACTCACGCCTTTAATCCCAGCGCTTTGGGAGGCTGAATCATGAGGTCAAAAGATTGAGACCATCCTGACCAATATGATGAAAAATACACTAAAAATATAAAAATTATAAAATATATATAATAAATATCTACTAAAAATATAAAAATTAGCTGGGTGTGGTGGCACGCACCTGTAGTCCCAGCTACTCAGGAGGCTGAGGCAGAAGAATTGCTTGAACCTGGGAGGGAGAAGTTGCAGTGAGCCAAGATCACACCACCACCCTCCAGCCTGGTGACAGAGTGAGACTCCATCTCAAAAAAAGAAAAAAATAGGAAATCCACCCATGAAAGAATGATTCCTGGTTCCCAGAGAGCCACCTCTGACCAGGGGACCGAGGACCAGCCATCAATCCATGTTGGAGACTTCTGGAACACCAACTACACCCAGTCCAGTGATACTAAGGGCCGGCTGTTGCTATTTCAGATGTAGTTTAAACACAAGGGAACCAGAGAGAGCTGTGAGGAGCTCAGGATGCCCTCAGCTCTTTGACCCTTTCCACCTACCTGTTCGGCACAGTCTACAGCCGTGCGCTGCCGCTTGTTCAGCACCTGAACTGACGCTCCGTGGAGCAGAAGCAGCTCTACCACGAAGACATGCTTTTCAATCACAGCCTCATGCAGCGCTGTGTTGCCCTTATTGTTAGACGCATTAATGGAGGCCCCATGCTGGAAAGAGAAAGCGCATGATCAAAAGGAGTGCTATGAAACATCAGCATGGAATCTGGCTGTGGGCGCACAGGTATTCGCTGTAAACACATTCAACTTATGTCTGAAAGTTTTCTTAAAATTTGGCGGAAAAAACTAAAACTAAGAAAAAAGATTTATAGACAAAGTGTTTGCTGTAGCATTTATCCTAATAGAGAAAACAGAAGCTACTTAAATGTGCAGAGCAGAAACAGGTTAAAAAAAAATCACTATGGATATCCATGGTTATGCAACCATTAAAAATCAAGGTTTGAATGAACAGGTTTCTACATTAAATAACAAGAAGACAGAAAACAATACTTGCGGCTGGGCGCAGTGGCTCACACCTGTAATCCCAGCACTTTGGGAGGCCGAGGCAGGTAGGTCACCTGAGGTCAGGAGTTTAAGACCAGCCTGGCCAACATCGTGAAACCCCATCTCTACTAGGAAAAAATATAATTAGCCGGGCATGATGTTGGGCGCCTGTAGTCCCAGCTATTTGGGAGGCTGAGGCAGAAGAATCACTGGAACCTTGGAGGCAGAGGCTGCAGTGAGCCAAGATCGCACCACTGCACTCCAGCCTGGATGACAAAGCAAGACTCCATTTTGGAAAAAGCGGACGGGAGGGGAGGAGAAAGCTTGGTGAGGAGCCATGGCTTACACCTGTAATGCAGCAGTTTAGGAGGCTGAGGCAAGAGGATCGATCATTTGAGCACAGCAGTTTGAGACCAGCCTGGGCAACATAGTGAGACCCCATCTCTACTAAAAACAAACAGCAAAAATTAGGTGCAGTGGTGCATACCTGTAGTCCCAATTACCTGGCAGGCTAAGGCAAGAAGATGGCCTGAGCCTGGGAGGCTAAGGCTGCACTGAGCCATGAGGGTGCTACTACATTCCAGCCTGGGCCACAGAGCAAGACCTTGTCTCAAAAAACAAAAAGGCCGGGCACGGTGGCTCACGCCTGTATCCCAGCACTTCAGGAAGCCGAGGCTAACACAGTGAAACCCCGTCTCTACTAAAAATAGAAAAAAAAAATTAGTTGGGTGTGGTGGCACATGCCTGTAGTCTCAGCTACTTGGGAGCATGAGGCAGGAGAATCGATTGGACCTGGGAGGAGGAAGTTGCAGTGAGCCGAGATTGCACAACTGCACTCCAGCCTGGGCAACAAAGCAAGACTGCATCTCAAAAAGAAAAAAAAGAAAACCACACTGAAAGTATACACATTTTTTAAAGTCCACCAAAATGAGTTTCCCTTGAGTGGGAGAGTCATGGACGAGTTGGTTTTTCCCTACATCTTTAAGAAATTCTAATCTAGCAGCAGGGACAGAGGTGGCCACTCAGCCCCTGCTCAGGTGACAGTGTGACACATCCTCAGTAAGGTGAGACCCAAAACCTTGGCAAAACCAGCACCGGAGCTCTTGGGACTGCATCCCGGATACCAAGGCACTGTCCATTCCCATCGGAGAGCCCTGCATGGGAAGGCACCTGCCACGCTCTTCTCCCCAGAGACCCGGGGCTGATGGGTGGCCCAGTCTCTCCATCCCAAGTGCACTGCAGGGATCACTGGGTGGAGGCTAACTGGTGCAGGTGTGTCAGCCAGGGGGTGGAGAGGGGCCTCACCTGTAGCAGCAGTGCAGCAACCTCATGATGGCCACCAGAGCAGGCATAAATGAGGGGCGTGTTTCCACTGAGGTCCTTTTTATTGGGTTTTGCATTCGAGTCTAATAGACACTTCACCACCTACACCAGAGAAAAGCAAACAATCAAAATTTCTGTCGTTTCCCGCTGGAGAAAAATTACGAAAAAAAATAAAACAAAATTTCTGGAGAGAAATCCACAAATTTTATATTCTTTCGACTTGTCTCTGAGCTTTTTTTTTTTTTTGGTTTGGGTTTATTATCTTTAGACAGAGTCTCACTCTGTCACTCAGGCTGGAGTGCGGTGGCATGATCTCAGCTCACTGCAGTCTCTGCCTCCCAGGTTCAAGCAATTCTTGTGCCTCAGCCTCCCGAGCAGCTGGGACTACAGGCATGCCACCACACCTGGCTAATTTTCTGTATCTTCAGTAGAGAGGGGGTTTCACCACTTTGGCAGGGCTAGCCTTAAACTCCTGACCTCAGGTGATCTGCTGGCCTCGGCCTCCCAAAGTGCTGGGATTACAGGCGTGAGCCACCACACCCAGCAGTCTCTGAGCTTATTAAGACTCTTTAGGTCCTCAGAAGAAAAGGGACCAGGTGAGGAGAGGAGGGCTAGTGTCTGCTGCGGGGCTGCTCTGTGCGGGCAGTGTGCGCCTTCCCACACAGAGTTCTCCGATGTGAACGGACAGTGCCTTGGCATCCGGGATGCAGTCCCAAGGGCTCTGACACTGGTTTTGCCAAGGGTTTACTGACCTCACTTCACCTTTCTATCCTTTCTACCCCAGGGAGAGCTGCAATCGCCACACCAATTTTCCAGGTTAAAAAAGATGCCTGAAGCTCTATGCTAAGTGTTGGAGAGAGATGCAAGACCTGACATATGGCCCTGTCTTAAGTTAACAGTAGAAATGATAAAGGAAAATGAAAAACATTCTCACAGTTTTCCTTAAAGGAAAACAGGGCTGGGTGCTGTGACTCATGCCTGTCATCCCAGCACTTGGGGAAGCCAGGATGGAAGGATCACTTGAGTCCAAGAGTTCAACACCAGTCTAGACTACATGGTGAAACCCCATCTCCACACAAAAATAAAAACTTATCTGAGTGTGGTGGTGCACCCCTGTAGTCCCAGCTACTAGGGAGGCTGAGATGGGAGGATTGTTTGAGCCGAGGAGGTTGAGGCTACATTGTGATGTGAGCCGAGACTGAACCATTGCACTCCAGCCTGGGAGACAGAGCAAGACCCCGTCTCAAAAGAAAAATAAAAGGCAAAGAAAGAACTTTCAAAAAGCTAATCACTCCAAAATTCTCCATTGAGCCCCTCTGTGGGGTGTTGGCTGTTCTTATGAAGTTTTGAAATGTATTGCCCACAGCAAGCTCTGTTGAGGTGTAAAGGTGTAAGATGACCCTGGGGACACTCCTCGGTGGCCACTACACAAACTCAAGAGCCAGCTCCTGCTGGGTGCAGAATTAGAATGACAACCTTGGCACCACCCAGATGGGAGTGGCAGTGGGAGGAAGGCTGGCTCCATCCCCAGGGAGCACCAGGGCTCTGTGCCCTAAGGCTGAGTGGCCTACCATGTGTACCTCAGAATCTCAGGGCTCAGGAGAGCAGTATCCACCACACCCCTGCAGCATTCCCACCAAGGTCCTAGCCGAAAGCAGAAACCCTGCTCTGTGGCTTGTGACGCAGGGCCCGAACCTGGAAGTGGCCCTGCTGGCAGGCCAGGTGGAGCGGGACGGCTTGGTCTGTGTTCCTGGCACCTGTGTTGGCCCCGTGCTTCAGCAGGAGGGGGATGAGGTCCGCCCGGCCATGCAGTGCAGCGACATGCAGCGGGGAAGAGCCATCCTGGCTGGTCACGTTCACACCAAGCCCACTGGCAGGAACCTTCGCCAGCTTCTGGGAAGTGCAGAAGATGGAAACAGAAACCTCATCAGTATTCAAGCAACTGGGCCGGAGTGACTGGCACCATGTGCCCCCCGCCCCATGGCTCCTACATAAAATATGGGATCATGGTGGGATCCCAGATGGATTCCCATTCCTTTAGAAGTGCATGGTATGCCAAAGAATAACTTCTTTTTTTGAGATAGGGTCTCACTCTGTCGCAATGGCATGATCATGGCTCACTGCAGCCTCAACCACCTGGGCTCACGTGATCCTCCCACCTCAGCCTCCCAAGAAGCTAGGTCCACAGGTGCAAGCCACTGTGTACAGCTAAATTTCTTTCTTTTTTTTTTTTTTTGTAGCGATGGGGTCTCGCCATGTGGCCCAGGCTGGTCTTGAACTCCCAGGCTCAAGTGGTCCTCCCACCTCAGACTCCCAAAGTGCTGGAACTACAAGTGTATGCCACTGTGCCGGCTAATTTCACTTTTTTTTTTCACCAGTGATGTAGAACCTCCAAATTCACTTTGAGGGGCATGGCCGCAGGCCCTCAAAGGCAACGAGGTTCACTTGCTACTTGCACCTCTGTTTAAACCACCGCTACAAGAAACTGATTCTTGGGTTTAGGTGCGAGTACTTTTACTTTTTGATGACTAAAAATGTTACCACTTACAAAAAACCTGTATGCTAAATTAAAGGCTGAATTTTACCATATGTAAATTATAACTCACCAATCAAAAACAAGCGGGAAAACATACACGTGCACACACACATACCCACACACATGAAATGAAATACCCTGCATACTTATCAGAATAGCTGAAGTTAAAACATCAAGGCCAGGTGCAGTGGCTCATGCCTGTAATCCCAGCACTGTGGGAGGCCAAGGTGGACAGATCAACTAAGGTCAGGAGTTCTAGACCAGCCTGGCCAACATGGTGAAACGCCATCTCTACCAAAAATACAAAAATTAGCCGGGTGTGGTGGTGCCTACCTGTAATCCCAGCTACATTACAGGTGTGCACTGAGGCTGCAGAATCGTCTGAACCAGGGAGGTGGAGGTTGCAGTAAGCTGAGATCTCACCACTGCACTCCAGCCTGGGCAACAGAGCAAGACTCCATCTCCCCAAAAAGAAAAAAAAAAAGTCAAAATACCAAGTGTTGGCAGGGATGTGGAGCTCACACCCTGCTGGAGGGAACAGAAACTACTTCACTTTGGAAAAGTGGCAGTTTCTTATAAGGTTAGACATATCCTTACTATATAATCCAGCAATTATACTCCTAGGTGTTTACCCAAGAATGCATATATCCACAAACAGCTTGTACACAAATGTTCACAATGGCTTTATTTACAAAGCCAGAAGCAGGAAAACTGCTCAGACGTCTGTCAAAAGGTGAATGAATCAACAAATTCTGGTGTGTCCATTCAATCAAGTACTACTACCCAGCAATGAACTGATCCAACATGGGCCTCGAAAACATCCTAAGTGAAAGTAGTCAGACACAAAAAGGGGCATGCTTAATGTAATTCCACTTACACAGATTCTAGAAAGTGCTAACCAATCCATGATGATGAAAAGCATGTCAGGGGGAGTGGGGGAGGGTGGGGCGGGACTGCAAAATCTCACAGGAAACTCTTGCAATGAGGGAAACGTTTGTATCTTCATGGTGGTGATGGTTTCACAGGTTTATACGTCTGTAAAACTTGCCAAATTATATACTTAAATATGTATACTTTACATAAAAAAAGATTTAAAACAAAACAGTGACAACGCCCACTGCTGGGGAGGACATGGCAAAACTGGATCACTCATACCTCGCTGGTGGGCACGTAAAACGATACAGCCTACTTGGGAAAAGACTGTCAGTTTCTTATAAAAACAAATCATGGAATTACCATTAAGTTACCATATGACTCTGCAATTGCACTCTTGGGCATTTATCCTATAACGATGAAAACTTGTGTTCTTACCAAAACGTCTACTCGAATGTTTGTTCATGGCAGTTTGACATAACATCCCCCAAACCTGCCACAAACCACATGTCCTTGGACATTCCACAGTGAGTACATGTCACCATTAAACAAACGGAATGCCACCCTGCCATCAGGGTACAAACCTGATTCTATGCAACAACTTGGAATCAAACAAAGTTTGATTGTTGGGAACGAACAAAGCGAATCCCAGAAAGTCATACGTATACTGTGTGATTACATTTACGTAACGTTTTTGAAGTGACAGAATTAGAGAAATGGAGAACAGGTTAGTCGCTGCCAGGGGTTGCTGATGGTGGGATGGGTGTGGCAGGGAGAGGGGTGGGTGTGGCTGTAAAAGGGCAGCTTGAGGGACTCATCTTGTGGTGAGAGAGCTGTGCTCGCAGGAGATGGAGACATGCTGTGTCTTGTTGGTGGTGATGGCGCCACAGGTTTTACATCTGTGAAAGCTCACCCAATTATATAAATACATATAGTCTGTGAAATATGCTTCAGTAAAGGATTTAACAACAAATTCTAGAACACTGGGCTAGAAAAGAATGGCGGGGTAGGTTTTCATTTAATCATGGATATAAAGCAGTTTAGTGTTGTGTCTTTTTGAGACACTACAAAACCAGAATAAGAGTTTGTAAAAGAACAAGGCCAAGTGCGGTACCTCACACTTGTAATCCCAGCACTTTGGGAGGCTGAGGTGGGTGGATCACTTGAGGTTAGGAGTTTGAGACCAGCCTGACCAACATGGTGAAACCCCATCTCTAGTAAAAATAAACAACTTAGCCGGGAGTGGTGGTGGGTACTGTAGTCCCAGCTACTCGGGAGGCTGAGGCAGGAGAATCACTTGAAACAGAGAGGCAGAGTTTGCAGTGAGCTGAGATCACACTACTGTACTCCAGCTTGGGCAACAGAGTGAAAGTCCTTGTTTAAAAAAAAAAAAAAAAAAAGAACAAGGAATGTAAAAGAAGTACCTGTCACAGAAAATATCTTGAAAGTGATGGTTGATACACAAACCTATACATGTGACACAACTGTACAGAATACACACACACACACACACACACACACACACACACAATGAGAACAAGCAGACCTGGGGAGATGTGAATTAAGATCCACGGATTGCATCAGTGTCGATATCCTGGCTGTGATTCCGCACCATAGTTTTGCAAGGATGTTACTCCTGGGGGAAGCTGGGAGAGGGTGTGGGGATTTATCTGCACTTGGAGGAGGGGAGTCCCTACAAAGAGTGAACTCACCTGAGAAAACGCAGCAGAACATGTGTGCCGCTTCCCTGGGGGCCTCTGGGTACCTGGAAGGAGACCCTCAAGCATCTGTTCATAAGCTCCTGCCATGGGACTCAGGGACCCAGATAGCCGCCAAAATGCTAAGCACGAGACACGTCCCTGCTCACTTACCTGCCGTGCAGGAAGCTGGCATCCACCCTTGGCTAATGAGTCCCACCATATCTTGGGGAATACCCATTCACAGCCACTCAGTACAGTAATTATCTGGCTGAGAAGCAGAGAACTTTCCTGAGGGGAAAAGGAGGAATTTGCTGGCCGGGAGCAGTGGCTCGCGTCTGTAATCCTAGCACCATGGGAGGCTGAGCGGGGAGGATCACTTGAGGCTGGGAGGCTGAGACACCAGCCTGGGCAGCACAGAAAGGCCCAGTCTCTACAAAAAGAAACAAATTAGCCAGGTGTGGTGGTATATGCCTGTGGTCCCAGCTAGTCAGGAGACTGAGGTGGGAGGAACACTTGAACCCAGGAGGCTGAGGCTGCAGTGAGCCATGACTACCATTGCACGCCATCCTGGGTGACACAGCGAGACCCTGTCTCAAAAAAAAATAAAAAATTGCCTCTGTTCTCTGACCGCCACCAACAGAAACAAAGCCGAACCTTCTGGGCTGGGGCACACTTAGGGCACTGGCACAAGGGGTGACAGAATTCGAGGTCTGCTGCACTGACAGTGTCCTCCGCATCCTCCAGGTCCTCCTCTGTCCACTCCAACAGGTAACGCACCTGGTGATGGAGAGTAAGGGAAGCAGGAACACATCCTCAGCATCTTCGCAGGTACAGTATCTTAAACACACACTGTCAACGTGGGCCCACACTTCCTTCCTCAACCCCACAGCCATTAATAACTGGCTTCTGCAGCCTCGTGAAGCCTTTCTCAGACCTTCCGCTTCACGGCTTATGCCAGAGATTCTTTTCTTCCATCATAAAAAGGGGCAGGTCGGTGCTGCATCGGGGTGATGACTTTAAAAGTCTAGTCCTAGGGCCAGGCACAGTGGCTTACATCTGTAATCCCAGCATTTTGGGAGGCAGAGGCCAGAGAATCACCTGAGCCCAGGAGTTCAAGGCTACAGTGAGCCATGATCGCACCACTGCACTCCAGCCTGGGCAACAGGGCAAGACTGTCTCAAAAAAAATAAACCCATAAACCCACCCTGGTCCTAGGACACTTAGTGAGCACCTCACTCCCTCCTTATAAGTAGAAGACACAACCAGGCACAGCGGTTCACCCTTGTAATCCCAGCACTCTGGAAGGCCTATAGCGGGGCAGATCACCTGAGGTCAGGAGTTCAAGTCTAGCCTGGCCAACATGGTGAAACTTGTCTCTGATTTAAAAAAAAAAAAAATTAGCCAGGTGTGGTGGTACACAAATATAGTCCCAGCTATTCAGGAGGCTGAAGCAGGAGAATCACTTGAACCTGGGAGGTAGAGGTTGCAGTGAGCCGAGATTGGACCACTGTGTTCCTGGTTGACAGAGCAAGATTCCGTGTCAAAAAAAAAAAAGTGAAAGAAACAGTCCTTTCAGGGGGCCAAAGGCAAGCCGGGGGAAGCTGTCCGTGGGAATCTAAGAAAGGCTATCTCCACTGTCCACTCATCTCACTATCAGATGCATCTGATGGTTTGGACAGACGCCTTTGTCAAGCCCTGACATTCTCTCCAGGTGCCAGCCCAGGGCTGGGGGCCCCATCTCATCCAGACACCTGCATATGACTCCTCGGAGCCCCAAGCCTTAGGCCCCCTCCCATGGCCCAGGGGTCCCAGCCAACCACAGCTTCTGCAGAGCCTCACAAACACCTCTGCCCTGCCCTCGCCTCTCCTGGTTCCTCCTCTCCCCAAAAGCAAGCTGCCCTCCTTGCACACAGGCTAGTGAGCCTGCCCTCTGAGCCCACGCTCTGTGCCCTGAACATGGTCTCTGGCTTGGCAACATCTCACCACACTCCTGGAATGTGGACATATGAAAGGCAGGGACCACACTTGCTAGGTGCCTGTGTGCTGAACTGCCCCATTACTTGTCAGAAAAATCTAACATCGCCATTACTATGCACTAAACCTACCACCCGCTGCACAAAATCAGAGTCCACGTGACCCAAAACTGAACTGGAGACAAGAAACACAGATGGGTGGCTGTTTTAACCTGAGAAGCAGCTTTTTATAATAGAAAGCACTTCTAAAGCTGGGCACTCCTAAAGTTGGGCTTGGTGGCACATGCCTATAATCCAAGAACTTTGGGAGGCCAAGGCACGAGGATCACTTGAGGCCCGGAGTTCAAGATCAGGCTGGGCAATATAGCAAGACCCCATCTCTACAAAATTTTTTTTTACAATTAGCCAGGCATGGCGGCGCACACCTGTGGTCCCAGCTATTCAAGAGGCTGAGGCAAGAGGATCGCTTGGGTCCAGAAGTTCAAGGCTGCAGTGAGTCATGATCATGTCACTGCACTCCAGCCTGGGGGACAGAACAAGACCCTGTCTTTAAAAAATAAAAATAAGACAAAATGCACTTCTAAAATGCGCTCACCATTTCTAAATCTCCATCAGCAACTGCTCTTAGAAGTTTTTCTACCTTAATAAAAGGAACAAGAAAGTTAGAAGAATGATTTCAATAATAATAATAGAAATAACATAAACACTCATAAACCTATTGGCTTTCATTTTTCTCTTGATGTGTGGAGTTTTGACATCTGATTTAGTATCCTTCAAACATGTCCCTAAAACTGCTCAGAGGCCATCCTAGGAAGTTGCTGGTGTGCACAGAACCCACTGTCATTTAGGGAATATAAACTGTAACATGAGGCCATGGTTACCTAGGAGCACAAGTGCTTCCTAAGATGCGAGTCACCCCTATGACTTAGAAAAATATACGCAGCTAAGTGCAGTGGCTCAGCCTGTAATCCCAGCACTTTGGGAGGCTATGCCCAGGAGTTTGAGGTTGCAGGGAGCTATGAACGTACTCATATCCCGCCGCACTCCAGCCTGGGTGACACAGTGAGACCCTGCCTCAAAAAAAGAAAAAGAAAAAGCGATACTGAACTCAGCTCTCACTATCTGCTAGCTGGGGCACCGTGAGGGTGGACACCCCTCCCAGGAACAACTTCAGGTCTCCATTAGACTCTGGATTATGTCTCTTGGCTTTCTATGCTGTTTTGCATGGAGCTAAGCTTACTGGGCACTCCAAGAGCAGGTCATGCTTTGTGGGTGGTGGGACACTACAGTGGGGTCAGTGAGGGTTCAGCACCCATGGGGGGGCCATCAAAGGTGGTCTATCTGTTCAACAGTCCACCCCTCAGCTAAAGAATGAGGCTGACACTGAACAAGCTCTAAGGTAAGTTAAATGAAAAACAAAAGCAAAAAAACAGGCCATCAGTGAGCTTTTGCAAAATGCAAGGTGTACACGCATGCAAATGTCTACATAAACTTTGCAAGAAGTCAGGAATGACGACGTCAGGCTCTCAGCAGAGGAGCTTACAGGGTGGGGATGGAAGGCAGAGAATGCTATGCAGATACTTTCTACAATGATCTGAAATCAGACCAGGCATGGTGGCTCACACCTGTAATCCTAGCAATTTGGGAGGCCGAGGTGGGCGGGTAACTTGAGGTCAGGTGTTCTAAAACAGCCTGGCCAACATGGTGAAACCCTTCTCTACTAAAAGTCCAAAAAAATCAGCTGGATATGATGGCAGGCGCCTCTAATCCCAGATACTTGGGAGGCTGAAGCAGGAGAATTGCTTGAACCCAGGAGGCGGAAGTTGCAGTGAGCCAAGATCATATCACTGCACTCCAGTCTGAGTGACAGAGCAAGATTCTGCCTCAAAAAAGTAAAAATAAAAAAATAAAAATAAAAATAACCCAGGCACAGTGGCTCACGCCTGTAATCCCAGCATTTTGGGAGGCCAAGGCAGGCAGATCACCTGAGGTTGGGAGTTCAAGACCCACCTAACCAACATAGTGAAACGCCATCTCTTCTAAAAATACAAAAAAAATTAGCTGGGCGTGGTGGCACACACCTGTAATCCCAGCTACCTGGGAGGCTGAGGCAGGAGAATTGCCTGAACCTGGGAGGCAGTGGTTGCAGTGAGCCGAGATCGTGCCATTACACTCCAGCCTGGGCAACTGAGAGACTCCACCTCAAAAAAATAAAAATAAAATTATCTGAAATCAGTGGACCTCTACATGACCTGACTTGTATTTTCCTGAGCCTATCCCCTCTCTAATATGCAAACACACTCTACCACACTAATTGCTGCTCAGGGAGCAGCCAGTGGAAGGGCACGCCAGAGCACACAGCACTGCGAGATGCTGCTGGGCCTAGCTCAAGGGCACCAACCTCGGCCACTGCAGACCAGCAGCAGCCCCAGAACGGGCAAGCAGCCGGAGAGGGTAGCCCTCGTCAGGCCATGGCCCTTCTGCTGGCTGCTATTGCCTGGGGCCGCCAAGGCCTCCTCTACCATCCCGTCCTCCCTCTGGAAGACTTACCTCCCTGTAGTCCTTCTTGGGCTCCTCCTGCCTTGAGCTGGATGACATGGAGGAGAAGCTGGAAATGGAGGACTCTTGGCTGATGGAGTCCACAGAGCACTGCGGGGACTGCACAGGGGCCTGCAGCAAGGGAGCCCCAAAGGGAAAGAAGACAGGGCACATGGATACGTGAGGACCAGAGAAGGCACCCGTGGTCTCCAAGGCAACCAACTGGCTCAGCCCGGCTGACCTACCTCGGATGACTTCTGCCTCCTCTTGAAGGACAGATGATGGGCTTCCATTACAGACAGAATCTAGGAGAAGAAGGTGAGTTCATTAACAAGTTATGTATGAAAGAAACCATCCTCAACGATGTCCAGAACTGGTCGGGTCAGATTTTGGGCATTAAAGATGTCAGAACGGGAAAAGGGATTTCTATCACATCCTGCTCCCTCCCCGGTTACTCCCCTGCAGAGCCTCATTTCTGCCCTCTCCAACTGGCAATCAATCAACAGCACTCGGCAGCCAGAACAAACTCTGCCGTCAGCAGCTCCGGGAACAACCCTGAGAAAGACGCCTACTCAAACCGAAAATAACATAAATCAGTAAAACCTATCAACAATGAGGTCCCGCATGCAGCAGAAAGGGTGCAAGCCAAGCCCTGAGCTCAGGCACTAATGCACAATTTGTCTAGGAGGCCAAGACCACAGCTATGGACATCGATCTTCTTTCAAAGTCATCTTGCCCCTCAGAGATGGGAAGAGCTACCTTTGAGTTTAATGCACACTTGAGAGGTGTCTCCTTCAGTCTGTTCTGGATCTCGGTGGGCGCTCCGTTCTGCAGCAATGTCTCTATGATGCCTTGGTAGCCCCAGCGAGCAGCAATGTGCAGAGGGGTGTCTCCTTTCTCATTGCCAATGTCAAGTCGGCACGACTCCACATCGTAGTAGACCAGAGCCTTCACACACTGCAGAGAGACGGGAAACAGTATCGCTCACGGATGCACCAAGCCTCGACAAGGTCTGTGCTCTCCTCGGCCTCAGTCCATGTCTTCATTCAAGCAAGGCTTCACTCACCAAGCAAATGTGCAGATAGAACTCAGCGTCGTCACAGTATCTGATCAGGAACTTCCTTTTTTTAAATCTTTTTTTGAGACAGAGTGTCGCTCTTGTTACCCAGGATGGAGTGCAATGGCGCGATCTCGGCTCACCACAACCTCCGTCTCCTGGGTTCAGACAATTCTCCTGCCTCAGCCTCCCAAGTAGCTGGGATTACAGGCACGCGCCACCATGCCCAGCTAATTTTTTGTATTTTTTTTTTTTTTTTTGAGACGGAGTTTCGCTCGTTTACCCAGGCTGGAGTACAATGGCGCGATCTCGGCTCACCGCAACCTCCGCCTCCTGGGTTCAGGCAATTCTCCTGCCTCAGCCTCCTGAGTGGCTGGGATTACAGGCGCACGCCACCATGCCCAGCTAATTTTTTGTATTTTTAGTAGAGACGGGGTTTCACCTTGTTGACCAGGATGGTCTCGATCTCTTGACCTCGTGATCCGCCCGCCTCAGCCTCCCAAAGTGCTGGGATTACAGGTGTGAGCCACCGCGCCCAGCCTTTTTTTTTGAGACCGGGTCTCTGTTATCCAGGCTGCAGTGCAGTGGTGCAGTAATAGCTCACTGCAACCTTGAATTCCTGGGCTTACATGATCCTCCCACCTCAGCCTCCTGAGCAGCTGGGACTACAAATACGTACCACCATGCCTGGATGTTTTAATTTTTTTTTGTAGAGATGGAGGTCTCGTTCTGTTGCCAGGCACACCTCAAACTCCTGGGCTCAAGCAATCCTCCCACCTCAGCCTCCCATAGTATTGGAATTATAGATGTGAACCATCCAGCAACCTCTGCCTCCTGAGTCCAAGCGATTCTCCCACCTCGGCCTCCTGAGTAGCTGGGATTACAGGTGTGTGCTACCACACACAGCTAATTTTTGTATTTTTTTGGTACAGACGGGGTTTCACCATGTTGGCCAGGCTGGTCTTGAACCCCTGACCTCAGGCGATCCACTCACCTGGGTCTCCCAAAGTGCTGGATTATAGGTGCGAGCCACGGTGCCCAGCCAACAGAGACTGTTTGAAGCTCACCCCTGCTCACCTCGGGACTACCATGTGCCCGTTCTTTTTTGCTGATGTTGTTCTGCATCCTTCTGCTGTGACAAACCACAGCTGTGAGTGCAACTGTATGCTGAGTTCTGTGAGTCCTCCCAGCAAATCACTGAGCCCAGGGCTGGTCTTGGAGACCATGACATGGCACACAATAGATCACTGCAGCTATTAAAGAATGTGCTAGATGGCCGGGCGCGGTGGCTCAAGCCTGTAATCCCAACACTTTGGGAGGCCGAGGCGGATGGATCATGAGGTCAAGAGATCGAGACACCATCCTGGTCAACATGGTGAAACCCCATCTCTACTAAAGATACAAAAAATTAGCTGGGCACAGTGGCGTGTGCCTGTAATCCCAGCTACTCAGGAGGCTGAGGCAGGAGAATTGCCTGAACCCAGGAGGCGGAGGTTGCGGTGAGCTGAGATCATGCCATTGCACTCCAGCCTGGGTAACAAGAGCGAAACTCTGTCTCAAAAAAAAAAAAGAAAAGCATGTGCTAGATGGCCGGGCATGGTGGCTCATGCCCATAATTCCAGCACTTTGGGAGGCTGAGGCAAGCAGATCACCTGAGATCAGGATCTTCAGATCAGCCTGGTAAACATAGTAAAACTCTGTCTCTGCTAAAATTACAAGAATTAGCTGGGTGTGGTGGTGCATGCCTGTAATCCCAGTTACTTGGGAGGCTGAGGCAGGAGAATTGCTTGAACCCAGGAGGCAGAGGTTGCAGTGAGCCAAAATCATGCCACTGCACTCCAGCCTGGCAACAAAATAAGACCTTGTCTCAAAAAAAAAAATTTTTTTTCTAATTTTAAAAAATAAAGACCAGGTACACTGGCTCACTCCTGTAATCCTAGCACTTTGGGAGGCTGAGGTGGGCAGATCACGTGAGGCCAGGAGTTCCAGACCAGCCTGGCCAACATGGTGAAACCCTGACTTTACTAAAAATATAAAAATTAGCTGGGCGTGGTGGCGCACGCCTATAATCCCAACTACTCAGAGGCTGAGGTGGGAAAATCACTTGAACCCGGGAGGTGGAGGCTGCAGTGAGCCAAGATCGTGTCACTGCACTCCAGCCTGGGACATAGTGACGCCCTGTCTCAAACATAAATAAATAATAAAAACAGAAAATGTAAAAATTAAATATGTGCACAAGAAAGAACCAGATGGTGGCAAGGATAAATGAGAACGATTTTACCTCAGGATAAGATAATGAGCGACTAGCTTTAATTTTCTGTTACTTCAATACAGCATATGTGATATATTAAACATTCTTTTTTTTTTTTGAGATGGAGTCTCGCTGTGTCATCCAGGCTGGAGTGCAATGGCGCAATCTCAGCTCACTGCAACCTCCACCTCCCGGGTTCAAGCAATTCTCGTGCCTCAGCCTCCCGAGTAGCTGCAATTACAGGCGCGCACCGCCACACCCAGCTAATTTTTGTATTTGTAGTTGAGACGGGGTTTCATCATGTTGGTCAAGCTGGTTTTGAACTCCTGACCTGAGGTGATCTGCCCGCCTTAGCCTCCCAAACGCTGGGATTACAGGCATGAGCCACCACGCCCGGCCTAACATTCTTTTAAATTAAAAAAATTCACACACCCAATGTTCCAGTAATCATTGACACAAAACACGTTAGACTAATGAGACATCTCGACTTCTCTACGAGTGGGAAAGAGTGAGCGCAGCCCCCGGGAACAGCAAGGGCCACTCACGTCCTCGTGGCCATAGGTGCAAGCCAGGTGGAGCGGCGTGTTCCCGTTGTTGTCCTGCACTTCCGTGCTGGCCTTGTAGTGCAGCAGCAGCAGCTGCAGAGACAAAGGAAGGCGATGAGCAGGGCCCAGCCCCGTCCCCGGAAGGCCCGGCCTCCAGTCTTAGCGGGGGAGGTCGTTTGTTCCCGTCTTCAATCTCACTTATGCTACTATTCAAATTATACCAACACCCATCCTTCCTGACAGAGTTTAGAGACTGAAGAAAAAAGTCTAAAGCCCTACCCTTTCTTTCCCCAGATGATCAGGAAGATTTTCTTTTTAGAGACGGTCTTGTTCTGTCACCCAGGCTGACGTGCAGTGGCATGATCACTGCTCGTTACAGCCTCGACCTGCTAGGATCTAACAAACCTCCCGCCTCAGCCTCTCAAGTTGCGGGACTACAGGTGCGCACCACCGTGTCCAGATAATTTAATTATTTTTTTCTTTGTAGAGGCAGGGTCTCCCTAGGTTGCCCAGGCTGGTCTCGAACTCCTAGGCTCAACTCATCTTCCTGCTTTGACCTCCCAAAGCACTGGGATTACAGGCATGAGCCACCACGTCTGGCCAGGAAGTTTCAAATCTAAACCTAACAATCTTGTCCAGGAGACCCAGAAAGGTGGGACCAATCCCTGGATTCCCTCACTACTGCCGCAGCAGAGCTGGTGTGGGATGAGGGAGGCACAGCACCAGGAGACGGGGTGCAGTGTAGCCAGCACCACTGTACCATCACCACACAGAACCAAGCCCACAGGAGCAAAGCAACAGCCTGCTGCAAAGGCACCACTGCTCACCGTCACACTCTGGTAGCCCTTCTGACAGGCCAGGTGGAGCGGAGTGGCCCCGTGGTAGTCTGTGGCATTCACCACGGCACCCTTGGAAACCAGGAGGTCGATGAGAGATGCCTGCCCTGCAGAGAAGGATGTCACGATGGAGAAGGCAGGCGCAGAGGCCTTCTACACCTTAATTATAAAACCATACACTATGCACCCTCCTAGTCCTGGGCATGAAGCACACGATAGGTACTTTTTCTGCTAGAGAGGAACTACGGCTAATATCAAATAAGGCTCTGCAGACTCCGAACACATTGGGTGGCCCTTGGAGGGAACCCAGCCAAAGTCCACTTCTCAGCAATAGAAAATCATTGAAAAGAGCCTTAGCCACAGATTCCATGACTCGTTGTTCAAAGATGGATTATTAGGGAGCCATTAAAAATACTGCCAAGGAAATACATTCTTGCATAGTGCTAAGAGAAAAACTGCACACAACAGAACATTATGAGCCCTAGAGCACTACATACTTTATGTATGCACACATCCACACAGCATGCAGAGACCCCAGACACTCATCAGTCACAGTGATCTCTGGGAGACAGGGAAGGCCGGGGACTCTGGAGACCTTACGCTTTCTATCTTGAATGTGCACTTTATTTTATTTATTTTTATTTTACTTTATTTTAGACAGAGTCTCGCTCAGCCACCCTGGCTGGAGTGCAGTGGCGCAATCTCAGCTCACTGCATCCTCCGCCTCCTGGGTTCAAGCAATTCTCCTGCCTCAGCCTCCCAAGTAGCTGGGACTACAGGCATGCACCACCATGCCTGACCAATTTTTATATTTTTAGTAGAGACAGGATTTCTCCATGCTGGTCAGGTTGGTCTCAAACTCTCGACCTCAGGTGATCTGCCCACCGCGGCCTCCCAAAGTGCTGGGATTATAGGCGTGAGCCACCATGCCTGGGCAATAAAATAATTTTTTAAAGGCAAGGCCACAAGAACTGCAAGCAGACGATTCTGAGACTGTTCTCAGCCCAGATTCAAGCCTTTCCTCTCTGCACTCCCAGCCCGGGGCAGCGTTAGGGAGTGTCTCCATGCCGTGGGAACCACGCAGGGAAGCTCACCCAGCGCAGGAGGCAGCACGCTGGCCATCAAGGCCTCTGGAACATTTGCTCCTCTTCTCCTTCCAGCCCTTGGAGGGTGGACCCACGATGTGGCCCCAACTGCCAACCCCCTGCCCATCAGCCAGGCCTCTCTGCTGAGTCACACTGGGCGCCATCCCTTTGCTGTGACAGCCCTTAGGGGCCAGCCCAGGACCACATACCACAGAGAGCAGCCACGTGGAGAGGGGTGTGCCCCCTGTCATCTCTGGAGAATGGAGTGACAACTGAGGGATCGTTCAACCTCCTGAAATACAGAAAGACACAGAAAACAACACGTGGGAATGGTGCCGCAGCGCCTCTCCCTGCCCAGGCACATATGCAGGTACCATGGACAGAAGGTGGCTCACAGGATCCCACCCAAGATGTGTCTCCCGCACTGTCCCAGGGCTCCCCTGCATGAGAACAGAGGTACCTGGCCCTGGAGTCTCTCCCCCTCCAACCCTTTAGGCCTCAACACCCAGCAAAAGAGCCTGACAAAGATAACAGGAAACCGAAAATGTTACTGGAAAAACTGACATTCCTCCCATCCTAAAACCCCCTTTCTGAGGCTGGGGCAGGCCCTATAACCAGCCTACCCTGGCAGCCAGCCCGCTGGTGGGCAAGTGTTTTGACAAGCCCTAGCCCATCTGATTCTCCAAAGGGGCAGATGTTATCATCTCCACTCTACGGCACAGGCAGCCGAGGGGCAGGGAGCACAGCTCTTATCCGCAGTCGCATGGCGCACATTGGAGAAGTTCCAGGGGGCCTCCTGTCTCTTGCTTCCTGGCACACAGAGCCCCTACCAGCACCCTCTTACCCAGAGACGAGTTTCTCGCAGTCGTCGCAGAAGCACAGAGGGTGACACATCTTTTGGACGGCATCTTTATCATGGTCTTCTTGGCTCAGAAGTCTCTCCACTTCTTTCTGGTTACCTGATGCAATATGCTGAAAAGTGACATCCAAGACGCTATCCACGTGCAGGAGTTACTCGATTATTGGGGGTAAATTTTTTGAGTCCCTTTTTTTTTTTTTTTTTGGAGACAGTCTCACTCTGTCACCCAGGCTGGAGTGCAGTGGCACAATCTCAGCTCACTGGATTGTGGATTATCCTGCCTCAGCCTCCCGAGTAGCTGGGACTACAGGCGCCCACCACTGCACCCAACTAATTTTTGTATTTTTAGTAGAGACGGGTTTTCACCATGTTAGCCAGACTGGTCTCGAACTCCTGACCACAAGTAATCCACCCACCTCGGCCTCCCAAAGTGCTGGGATTACAGGCGTGGGCCACCGCACCTAGCCGAGAGTCCTTTTAGAAACGCTCATCTATGTGCTGGTGGATGAACTGATTTGTTCTCCCGCATGTCCTTCATAATCATCTTGGTGGTGGGGAAAGGGGATGCGGGAGATGAAACCACTGCGCAATGGTGGCCTGCTGACTCTACTACTCTCTCTTTCCGGAAATGATAAAAGTCTTCCATAATCAAAAAACAACGTGCCTGGTGAGGTGGCTCGCACCTGTCATCCCAACACTTTGAGAGGCAAAGGTAGGCTGATTATCTGAGGTCAGGAGCTCGAGACTAGCCTGGCCAACGTGGTGAAACCCCGTCTCTACTAAAAATACAAAAATTAGCTGGGTGTGGTAATGGATGCCTGTAACCCCAGCTACTTGGGAGGCTGAGGCAGGAGAATCACTTGAACCCAGGAAGTGGAGGTTACAGTGAGCTGAGCCAAGATCATGCCATTGACACCACTGCACTCCAGCCTGGGCAACAGAGTGAGATTCTGTCTCAGAAAAAAAAAAAGTGAGAAAATTCATAAAGCAATAGGAAAGGCAGGCAGACAACACATCTCTGAACGTTAGTGTGGATTTTGCCCCCTCACTAGAAAAAGGCTCAGTCCTGTTCCTCTTCTATTCTTTTTTGCTTTTTCAGTGAATTATTACATGGTGATAAATAACAGAATTCATTGATCCATTCTTTTTTAGAAGTAAGGTCTTAATATGTTGCCCAGCTGGAATGCAGTGGCATGATCAGAGCTCACTGTAGCCTTGACCTCCGAGGCTCCAGTGATCTCCCACCTCAGCCTCCCATATAGCTGGGGCTACAGGTGTATATCACAATGCCCAGCTTCATCTTGTATTTCTTAATTTATTATTATTCTTACCCTTGCAATGGACTAGGGATCCTTTCATTCTAATAGAGCTTCAGCTTGCAAAGAAAAGGGAACAGCTGCAATGAGCAGGAGACCACATCAACAGGCAAACCTGCCCTCCTGGACATGCTCCTTTCTGGGACCCACTCTGGCTCCAGGTTGCCTGGCCCCCAGGTCCCCAGGGGGCTCTGCCCTCACCTAGTCCTCACTGCCTGCCCTGTGGGCACCTGAGTGGCCTGCCAGTGTCTGAGCAGGGAGCTGCCCCCATGTACCAGGTGACCAGACCACCAGGAAGTCAGGCACAGCATTCCCAACCCAGTGCACACACCCATAAACACCTGAGAGGGGTTCCTCCGGCCTGGGGGAGGCATTAGCCCTGCCAGGGCTGCCAGCAGAGGCACCGCTGAGCTGGCCTGGAAGAACAAGTTGGATTTCAAGAAACTGAGAAATCGAAGGGCCTGGCACTCACACTGTGCTACCCAGCACAAGCAAAGCACAGCACACGGGGAGACGGGGAAACGTGCTGGGTCTCACTCTGCCACCCAGCTGGAGTGCAATGGCACAGTCACAGCGCACTGCAGCCTCCAACTCCTGGCCTCAAGTGATCCTTCCACCTCAGCCTCCTGAGCAGCTAGGACTCCAGGTGCCTGCCTGGCTAATTTTTTTTGTATTTTTTTATAGAGACGGGTAGTCATTATGTTACCCGGGCTGGAGTGCAATGGCGCAATCTCGGTTCACTGCAACCTCCGCCTCCTGGGTTCAGGCAATTCTCCTGCCTCAGCCTCCTGAGTAGCTGGGATTACAGGCACGCGCCACCATGCCCAGCTAATTTTTTGTATTTTTAGTAGAGACGGGGTTTCACCATATTGACCAGGATGGTCTCAATCTCTGGACCTCATGATCCATCCGCCTCGGCCTCCCAAAGTGCTGGGATTATAGGCGTGAGCCACCGCACCCGGCCAATTTTTTGTATTTTTTTTATAAAGACGAGTAGTCATTATGTTACTCAGGCTGGTCTCGGGGTTTGGGCCTCAAGTGATCCTCCCACTCCGGCTTCCCAAAGTGCTGGGATTACAAATGTAAGCCACCCCACCCAGCCTTGATCCCAAATTAAAAACCTCAGCATTCCTACCACCCACTTTGAGCACAAAATGGAACTTCGGGGTTTATGCAGACCACCACCTGGATGGATATTTTTTTTCTTTTTTTTGAGATGGAGTCTCTCTGTCACCCAGGCTGGAGGCACGATCTTGGCTCACTGCAACCTCCACCTTCTGGGTTCAAGTGATTCTCCTGCTTCAGCTTCCCAAGGAGTGAGACTAGAGACATGTGCCACCACATCCAGCACATTTTTGTATTTTTAGTAGAGATGGGTTTTCACCATATTGGCCAAGCTGGTCTTGAACTCCTAACTTCAGGTGATCCACCCAGTTCCCAAAGTGCTGAGACTACAAGCATGAGCCACCACACCCAGCCAACCCTGATGGATTGTATAGAGATGCCAAGAGATGCAGTGTTTCTCACCTGGACGTGCTCCTTCCTGGGACCCACTTTAGACACCTTTACCCATAGAGACCTCTTGGTGTCTTACCTTAAACAGGCAGTCGGTGGGAGACGAAGTCATCTGGGACAGTAAGCTCATTCTCTGCTTAAGGAACAGCCTGTCACCAAATCCCTCAGACTCCTGCAGGGAAAAACCAAACACATGTTGGTGTAGATCCTTCAAAAGACAGCGCCCCAGCAACAGCCCTGGCTGTCTCTTCCAGAGCAGCATCGGCTGCACCTCTCACATCTCACACAGGACCTGCTTGCCAAAGGACAGGCTGACATCAGGCTGGGAGAAGGGCTTCCGGGAAAGTGGAGACTCTGACAATTGTTCCCTGGAGGGGACAGGGATGGCGGCCGCACCCTGGCTGCATGTACGTGTGGAATGTACCGTCTCCAGCGTGGAATGCAGCACACACACGCCATCGTCCTCCAGATGGAAACCCACATTGCCCTGGCCTCCCTCCCTCCTCAAATCTCTGACCTAACGCCTGCACAGCCCAATTCCCTGCTGTCTTATCTGGGGTCTTTGGGCAGGAAAGCCATTTCACAAGCTAGTCTCTATTTCCCAGTGTCAACCAGCAGGAAGAGAGAGGGGTCTTGCTTTTTGTATGTACTTATTAAATGATATGGCCACATGGCCGGGCACAGTGGCTCACACCTATAATCCCAGCACTTTGGGAGGCTGAGGCAAATGACTCACCTGAGGGTCAGGAGTTCAATACGAGCCTGGCCAACATGGTGAAACCCTGTCTCTACTAAAAATACAAAAAATGAGCCAGGCGTAGTAGTGCTTGCCTGTAGTCCCAGCTACTGGGGAGACTAAGGCAGGAGAATCACTTGAACCCAGGAGGCACAGGTTGCAGTGAGCTGAGATCACGCCACTGCACTCTAGCCTGGGCGACAGAGTGAGACTTCGTCCCAAAAATAAATAAATAGTTCAGGTGTGGTGGCTCATACCTGTAATCCCAGCACTTCGGGAGGCTGAGGCAGGCAGATCACCTGAGGCTAGGAATTCGAGACCAGCCTGGCCAACAAGTCAAAACCCCATCTCTACAAAAACACAAAAAATTAGCCAGGCATGGTGGTGCATGCCTGTAGTTCCAGTTACTCTGGAAGCTGAGGCTTGAGAATTGCTTGAACCCAGGAGGCAGAGTTTGCAGAGAGCCAAGATTATGCCAAAGCACTCCATCCTGAGTGATAGAGCAAGGCTCAGTCTCAAAAATAAATAAATAAAATGGCCATGAGGCCAAATCTAGAAGACATGGGCAGGGGGAATTCATGACACAGACAGAGATTAACAACTCCTGCCTCTCTTTGGGTGTTTCAGGATCCACCCCAGTTAGTAAGTTTGTATCTTCATATTGCTGGTAATGTCTGCCTAGATACAAAAATCTCAGGCTGGGTGCAGTGGCTCACTCCTGTAATCCCAGCAGTTTGGGAGGCTAAGGCGGGAGGATCACTTGAGCCAGGAGTTTGACACCAGCTGGGCAACATAGCAAGACCCCACCTCTGCAACAAAATAAAAAATTAGCCTAGTGTGGTCGTGCGTGCCTGTAGTCCCAGCTACATGGGAGGCTGAGGTGGGAGGATCACCTGAGCCCAGTTGGGGGCTGCAGTGAACCATCATAATGCCACTGTACTACAGCCTGGGTGACAGAGCAACACCCTGTCTCAAAAAAAAAAAAAAAAAAAAAAAAGGGCAAGGGCTGGGCGCGGCAGTTCACACCTGTAATCTTAACATTTTGGGAGGCCGGGGTGGGTGGATTACTTGAGGTCAGGAGTTTGATACCAGCCTGGCCAACATGGTGAAACCTCTCTCTACTAAAAATACAAAAATTAGCCAGGCGTGGTGGCAGGCGCCTGTAATCCCAACTATTTGGGAGGCTGAGGCGGGAGAATTGCTTGAACCCGGGAGATGGATGTTGCAGTGAGCCGAGATCCTGCCACTGCACTCTAGCCTGGTCCACAGAGCAAGATTCCATCTCATAAAAAAAAAAAAAAAAAGAGGCAAAACTCTAGACTTTCATACTACTTTATGAAATCACTTCTAGCAAGACAGTTCAATGCGCACTTGAGCAACTGCAACCAAACTGTCTCATGACAAATTCACTGCCTGAAAAACGGTCTTGGTCGGAAGTAATGGGAATTTTTTCCAGCCAGCAGCTGCCAGAAGTCCCCCAAACCCTGACAAATTTGTGGAATAAAGCTGTCACTTTACAGCCCTCTAAGTTTTGACTTGGAGGCCCACCTAAAGATAGAGCTGACATCACCTCTAGGGACAGTCCATTCCTGGGGTCCTCTGCCAAGTAGGATCCTCCCAGCAGTCCCCCAGGAGGGTTAACTTAGCAAAGGAACACCAGCACCCGAGAGTAAGAGGCGCTTTTGCCCCCAGCTGCTGTGTGCTATATAAAGCTCTAACAATCCGCTTTACATCGCAATTCACGGCTGAGCAGCTTAGGGTCAGAGAAACATCACACATTGTTATCCAGGTAAATCCAGCACTCTTTCCTCAACTCTGGGTAACGATTTAGACAGCAGTGATGAAGAGAGGTAGGTCTCCCAAGACTGAATCTTCATGGAAGAATGAGCTATAAGAAGAGAGGGAGCATCAACAAACATTTACTAGAGAAAGGGGTTAACCCTATTTACGAGAAACCCAGAAACCTAAGGAAGACCAGAAGCATGTGAAGCTGCAGCCGAGAATGGTACAGGTTCTTTCCTAGCTTTTTCTATTTCTTTTTTCTTTTCTGAGACAGGGTCTTGCTCTGTCTCCCAAGCTGGACTGCAGTGGTGCAATCACAGCTCACTGTAGCCTTGAACTACAAGGCCCAAGTGATCCTTCCACTTTAGCTTCTGGAGTATGTGGGACTAAAGGCGTGTGCCGCCATGCACAACTAATTTTTTGTAGAGATGGGGTCTCGCTACATTGCCCAGGCTGGTCTTGAACTCCTGGCCTCAGGTGATCCTCGTGCCTCAGCCTCCCAAAGTGCTGGATTGCAGGTGTGAGTGACCAGGCCCAATCCAGACTTTTTCAGAGATCTTTTTTTCCATTCACAAAGGTAACACTAGAGTCAGCCCAGGATTTTATTTTCAGAAAGCTGAAGTCTTCATTGAGACACATGCTTAAAGGATGTTGACTGGGTATGGTGGCTGAGGCCTGTAATCCCAGCACTTTGGGAAGCTGAGGTGGGAGAATCACTTGAGCCCAGGAGTTCAAGCCCAGCCTGGGCAAAATAGCGGGACCTCATTTCTACAAAAAATTTAAGAATTAAAAAATTAGCTGGGTGTGGTGACATGCACCTGTAGTCCCAGCTACCCAGGAGGCTGAGATGGGAGGATCACTTTGAGTGCAGGAGTTGGAGGCTGCAGTGAGCTAGGATCATACCACTGCACTCCACCCTGGGTGACAGAGTGAGATCCTGTCTCTAAGAAAAAAAAATGTTTACGGTCATCTCAAGTATAATTATATCTTGCAGAGAAAATTTCCGTGAAACTACATTATATAAAATCGATAGTAAAATCTAACCTGATGTACTCACATTTAGTCCTTAATCCTTTTCAGAAACCTCTTCTGCTGTGAGGAGATACACTTGGGCTATTTCCCTAAGAAATACCATCCATACATAGCAATGACTCTCCACATTCCTAAATGGAACATCATTACTTAAACCAGTGAATGGCTAAGACAGAGGCCATAAAAGAGACAGAAACACAACACTCGTGTCGCAAATGACAAGGAAGCCATGACACCTGCTCCATCAATTACAGGCCACTGTAAACACCAGCATCTCTCAATACCTGCAGGGCGGGCTTTGCAGCCAGCCATAAAGATGATGCACACCTGTCTCAAGGTTTCGCCAGAATCAACCACGCTACAACTGGGAGGGCGGGACCAGGGTCCGACACCCCGACAACAAGAGGGGTGCCTTGGGCTGTGACCCTCCCTTGACCATCCAAACACAACACTATCCCCAGGGACATCCATACACCCCAGATGCAGAGACAAACAGATGTGCCCAAGACATCTGTTTGAGCCCACAGAGGGATTGGACTCAGGCCAGGAGCAGTGGCTGGTGCCTGTAATCCCAGCACTTGGGGAGACTGAGGCAGGTGGATCACTTGAGGTCAGGGGTTTGAGACCAGCCTGGCCAACATGGCAAATTCCCATCTCTACAAAAATACAAAAATTAGGGCCAGGCGTGAAGGCTCACGCCTGTAATCCCAGCACTTTGGGAGGCTGAGGTGGGCAGATCACCTGAGGTCAGGACTTAGAGACCAGCCTTATCAACATGGAGAACCCTATCTCTGATAAAAATACAAAATTAGCTAGGTGTGGTGGTACCTGCCTGTTATCACAGCTACTTGGGAGGCTGAGGCAGGAGAATCCCTTGAACCTGGTAGGCGGAGGTTGCAATGGGCCAAGATCACACCACTGCACTCTAGCCTGGAAAACAACAGCAAAACTCCAACCCAAAAACAAAAACAAAAAAATTAGTAGGGCGTAGTGGTATGCGCCTGTAGTCCCAGCTATTGGGGAGGCTGAGGCAGGAGAATCGCCTGAACCTGGGAGATGGAGATTGCAGTGAGTCGAGATCGCACCACTGCACTCCAGCCTGGGTGACAGAGCGAGACTCATTCTCGAAAACAAAAAAAAGGACGGGCCTCAAACCAACACCAGCACGGGAGAGGCAACCTCTCAAATACTACTCCCAATCTGCCTACAATATTTTCTGAAATAAAAGGAGGTGTGAGAGGCGTGAGAAGCATATGGACACTGTTAGGTCAGCCACCTCCTTACAGCCTGGCAAAGGCCTCCACGTGATGACCTTCCCACCTCAGGGCCACAGAAAGTAAGAAAGCAGGAGTGAGCCACACCACGGAGGCAGCAAGGGGGTGGGAGCACCTTCGAGAGGTGGACATCTCCCTCCAGGTGACCAGACACACCCCAGACCCAACAAGGAGCAGCAGACGGGTTCATCTGCAGGGTGGGAAAGCCAGCAAAGAAGTGAACTCTCAGAGTAATCAAAGCGAAAGAAGCGGAGGGCAGGGCAGACAGCACTGCAGACACAGTGAGAGCAGCACAGCTCCCAGAGCCTCATGGAAAACAAGTCACACTCACAACTCTTACACCCCAGCCATGGAAATGAACAGAAATTCTGATGCTGCACACGAATAGGCAGAGACAGAAGAGCACACGCATACTTTTTTTTTTTTTTTTTTTTTTTTGGTAGAGATGGAGTCTTACTATGTTGCCCACAGTGGTCTCCAACTCCTGGCCTCGGGTGATCCACCTGCCTCAGCCTCCCAGAGTACCGGAATAATAGGCAAGAGCCACTGCACGGGGCCCACATACATATCCTAGAATGTTGCTGATTTCCCCTAAATATGGAAACAAGGCAGAAGAAAACAACTTTTCAAAAGAGCCACAGCTAGCCACACATGAGATGCAATGGAGTAACCCCAATTTCACTGGCAGGGAGTGGGGGACAAATCAGACTTCAGAGAAAAGCAGAGATTAATTCTTCATCAAGTACCTGAATACTGATATTGTCAACAAGTGCAGAATGATCACGATCTAAAATTTTGGTTAAAAAGGTAACTGTGTTCATTCCTCACCACCGCCATGTCATGTGGCGGCAGAGGCTCAGGTGTGTTCAAGATTCAGCTGCACCTGTGACCCACCGCTGTGGCCCAGGAAAGCCTTGAACTGCTGCACCCGTGACCCACCGCTGTGGCCCGGGAAAGCCTTGAACTGCTGCACCTGTGACCCACCACCATGACCAGGGAAAACCCTGCATTGCTGCACCCATGACCCACCGCCATGGCCGGGGAAAACGTTGCACTGCTGCACCTGTGACCCACCGCCGGGGAAAACCTTGCATTGTGGCAACCGCGACTCACCACTATGGCCGGGGAAGGCCTTGCACTGCTGTACCTGTGACCCACCACCATGGCCAAGGAAGGCCCTGCACTGCTATACCCGTGACCCAACGCCATGGCCGAGGAAGGCCCTGCACTGCTATACCCGTGACCCACCGCCATGGCCGAGGAAGGCCCTGCACTGCTATACCCGTGACCCACCGCCATGGCCGAGGAAGGTCCTGCACTGCTATACCCGTGACCCACCGCCATGGCCGAGGAAGGCCCTGCACTGCTATACCCGTGACCCACCGCCGTGGCCGAGGAAGGCCTTGCATTGATGCAACTGTGACCCACTGCCATGGCCGGGGAAGGCCTTGCACTGCCACACCTGTGACACCCCGTCATGACCTGGGAAAACCTTGTACTGCTGTAACCATGACCCACTGCCATGACTGGGGAAGGCCTTGCACTGTTGTATCTGTGACCCCCCGCCATGACCTGGGAAAACCTTGCACTGCTGTAACTGTGACCCACCGTCATGGCTGAGGAAGGCCTTGCACTGTTGTACCTGTGACCCACCGCCGTGGCCGAGGAAGACATTGCTGCTGGCGCTGTAATGGACATTAACACTGCTTTACAAGGGGTGCTGAAGGCCGCCCTCGTCCACAGTGGCCTAGCACGTGGAATTTGCAAAGCTGCCAAAGCGTCAGACGAGCACTGAGCCCATCCTGGTGTGCTTGCAGCCAACTATAATGAGCCTGCGTGTGCCACCATATCAAACTAATTAAGGCTGATGACAACGAGAAACGAGGGGAATGGGTAAGGGCTCCATAAAACCAGCCAGCAGAGGAGACCCTCCGAACGGGCCAATGGCAGTGGTGTAGCAGTTATGGACTATGGCAAAGAATCTCGGGCCAAGGACGTCACCAAGGAGCGCTTCACGTGCAAGAAATGAACAAATAAAATGCTGGCTCACATTCCTCAAAAAAAAAAAAAGATACAATTATGTATGCACAGAAAAAACGCAAATGTTGTCTTCACTGCCATTCTATATACTGTAAATATTATTTGTAAGCAAAATTGGTCTTCTATTAAGGAAAAATAAAGCTATTCCTCTGGGGGAAAAACAGTAATATATATATATATATATATATATATATATATATTTTTTTTTTTTTTTTGAGACAGTCTCGCCGTGTCACTCAGGCTAGAGTGCCATGGCATGATCTCAGCTCACTGTAACCTCAGCCTCCTGAGTAGCTGGGATTACAGACACCTGCCATCACGCCCAGCTAATTCTAGTTTTAATAGACACAGGGTTTCATCATGTTGGCCAGGCTGGTCTTGAACTCCTGACCTCAAGTGATTTGCCCGCTGTGGCCTCCCAAAGTGCTGGGATTACAGGCTTGAGCCACGGCAACCGGCCCAGTACACACCATAATTCAATTCTGTCAAACATACATGAGTAGGAAAAAGACTAAAAATGCATGGATGTGTTGATAATCAATGATGCGGTGGAACTGCCCGCACCTGAGGGCGCCCGGACGGGCTGCTGCTGTCTCCCAGGTGCTTTCGCTCATCATTATCTTGGGAGATTCTACATCAAGGTCTGACAAAGACGAATGTTCAATCCTTGGCACTCTCACCTTGTACTATAGAGATCTTTTCATTTTATCGATTCCAACTTTGTGATTTCTGTACGATCACGTTTTACTCATTGATATGTAGTGAATTAGGCCTGCAGGACAATTGTGGTTCAAGATTCTCAAGATCCATGTGGAAATGTCATCACCCCCCAGCCAATGCTCACCAACAACCAAAGAAACAAGGGCAAGGCCAGTGAGTCCTCAAACTGCACAGTCTCACTGACGGTAGCGGTGGCCCATCGGGAGAGGCTGCTGCAAACACATAAGCTGCAGCGAGGAGGTGCAGCCGTGGCTGCACACCCTGAGGGGCCAACAGGAGCCAGAACAGCCGGAGCCCCAATCCCTACTGAGTCGGCAGGGTGGAAGTCCTGCCCTCCCAGGCACAGCTGCAGCCTTGCATGGAGCAGGACCCCGTATGAGCACCTTGGAGCTGCCCACCCCACCTGAGCCAGCACACCTGGTTGTGTGCAATGGCCAGACCCCGCACTTGCTCACAACCCCCTCGCCACTCCACACCTGGCTCACCCTTGGCAGGCGTGGGACCCAGACTGGTAGCACAAGCCAAGCGCAGCCTGCCAGGCCAATAGGGTGGAATGAGCCCAACAGGCCCGAACAAAACTCCGGCAAAGGAGCCACCAGCCACAGAGCTTTCTGGTTGGAAAAGTGACAGCCCAGGATCCTGTGGCATCACTTCTTGCCTATCAAGGTCAAGAAATCCCAATTCCCTGCTTCTGGCTTCCCTTTGCACCCACATGCCTTGGGAGAGGACGGGGACTAATGAAGGATATTAACAATGTAAATCCTAAGGATAACCCACCAGCTTCTCCCAACAATTGGGGGCTGAGTGGTTTTCAAGACTCGCAGATCTGTAACAGCTGAGGCCCCATTCCTGGGAAGCAATTTAAGAATCCCTCTGCCCACAGACAAACCCCAGCACCCTATCAAGGGACCCGTGATATCCACACAGGAAGGCCACAGCAGGGGTGAGATCTTACAGGGGGTTTAGCAGAGAGGCTTCCTTGTCGAATATATTCGATGGCAGCTTCGAATGAGGTCAGGCAGTATCCCAATTCATCCTTTGCCGAGCTGCTAAACCTGAAGTTTTTGATGTAACTCAAATTTGCCATCCTAATGAAAGGAAGAAAAAAGTTATGTTGTTGTCTACCAAAGTCACACTTCTGAAAAAACAGAATTATTGGCTTGAGTGACTGATCAAATATCTAAAGTCAGTCGGTTCGCTCAGGGAATTATAACCACAGTCCCCTAGGTCTCTGCAGAGCACGTGCGATGGGAACAGAGACCCCTAGGTCTCTGCAGGGCACGTGCGATGGGAACAGAGACCCCTAGGTCTCTGCAGGGCACGTGCGATGGGAACAGAGACCCCTAGGTCTCTGCAGGGCACGTGCGATGGGAACAGAGACCCCTAGGTCTCTGCAGGGCACGTGCGATGGGAACAGAGACCCCTAGGTCTCTGCAGGGCACGTGCGATGGGAACAGAGACCCCTAGGTCTCTGCAGGGCACGTGCGATGGGAACAGAGACCCCTAGGTCTCTGCAGGGCACGTGTGATGGGAATTACTAGCTACTTCCAGGAAGTAGTCTTTAGCAAGATGATTATCATAAACTGAGCTGTGGGCTCCGGAGGACAGACGATGGGTTTTTCCTGCCCAATCACTGCCTAGACACTCATTCCAGAACAAGAAATGTAAGCTCTCTGGGCCTTGGTTTCCCCGTCTGTAACTGGACGGATAAAGCGAGGCGAGTCCCCGCATCTGGCTCATAACAGGTGTCCAATCGAAGGTGGATTTTTCCTAGAGTCACACTAGAACTACCACAGTCCAGCACTACCGTTTTTAAAAGAGTATCTTAACAGAAAATGTTACCAGTTAGGGATCTCCGTTTTCACAAGCAAGTATAACAGGACTGAGAGCAGGTCATCAGCACACATGGTTTCCAGGTTCACTGCAAATGGGAAACACACATTCAATGCCAGAGTGAGATTCAAACGGACCAACAGGCGTACCAACTCCCTACCACTGTGCAATTCATGAAACGATGTCATCAGGGAAATCACACATCCAAGGGAAACCCCATCATACAAGGTGCTTTGCAGCGTCCTGATCACATGTCAGGTTCAGGGGGGAAAAGAATGCCCAGCATTTTCAGAACACGTGCAAAACAAGGTATGACTAACTCAGGCCAGATACAGCGGCATGGGCTGTATCCCAGTAATCCCAGTGTTTTGGGAGGCCGAGACAGGAGGATTGCTTGAGGCCAGGAGTCTGAGACCAGCCTGGGCAATACAGCAAACATCCCCCCTACAAAAAATATGAAAAGTAGCCAGGTATGGTGGTGCAGGCCTGTAGTCCCAGGTACTCAGGAGGCTGAGGCAAGAGGATCACTTGAGCCCAGGAGTTCAAGGCTCTAGTGACCTACAATTGTACCCAGCCTGGGTGACAGAGTAAGACCCTGTCTCTTAAGAAAAAAAAAAAGATGGTAACTCCCAGCAGATCATGCCTTGCAACCCCCTTGGACAGTGAAAAAGCCCAGGGAGGTGGCAGCAGTGACACAAATTGAAGATGTGCCAGGAGCCATGACCAAAAGCCGCTTTCTTCCTAAAGTCACTAAGGTCTTCCTAAGGTCACTTCCGTTTTATACACATGGAGTCCACTGCCCACGTGGAGTTTCACTTATTTTTCCATTGTGAAATTTTAAGTAATTCATTCACGTTTAAAAACTCAAACCATACAAAAGAGAAAATTGTGAATATCCCTCCCATCACTGCCAACCAGTCTCCTTTCCCAGAGGCTCCTGCTGTTGCTTCCCACATACCTGTCCAGGACAGCTATGAGCCTGCCATCACGTCATGGCTCTACAGCTGCCCCCCTCTTTGTATGATGCTGCTGGCTGGAAGTCTACCATATGCATTCCTGTTTATTCACTCAATACACTCAGGATCATCCTTTATCTACACATATAGCTATGTCTCTTCCTCACTGACTTTTTCTTGTTTTAATCTTTTCTTTTTTTTTTTTTTGAGAAGAGGTCTCACTCAGTCACCCAGACTGGAGTTCAGTGGTGTGATCACAGCTCACTGCAGTCTCTAACTCCTGGCCTGAAGTGATCCTCCCACATTGGCCTCCCAAAGCACTGGAGTTACAGAGGTGAGTCCCCATTGCCGAGTGCCATAAAATCCCTTAAGATAGCACCACTTCTTTGCTTTTTCATCTGGAAGTAGCATCTACCCTGGCCTTGCCCCCTTCCCCAAGCACAAACCTCTCTGGCTTGGAGACTGTGTAATGAGCTGCACCACCTTTCGCAAGCAGACAAGCTTCTGCTGTGGGGAGGTGCATTTGTTCAGCTGAGCCAGCTCTCTCTTGGCACGAGGTATGTTGAAGCTGTAAAATAATTTGGAAAGTGACAACTTTGGAGAACAGTAAGAGAACCTTTCCGCCTAGACGTAAGAACACATCTCAGGGTCTATACTTCTCACGACAAACCAGAAAGTATAAAAAACAAAAACAGATTCTGAGACGTCATCTGACTCAAGTCAGCGGCAAAACAGAACAGCCTTCAATCCTATTCAGGCTGCCAGATGATAGAGCTGCACCAGAAGTTTAAAAAAAAAAATCCTATTCCAAGAGGGAAATAACCCAAAGTGACAGGTGGGAGGGTGAAAAATGTTTATGACCTAATGAAACTTAAATTAGGCCAGGCATAGTGGCTCATGCCTGTAATCCCAGCACTTTGAGAGGTTGAGGTGGGCGGATCACCTGATATCAGGAGTTTGAGACAAGCCTGGCCAACATGGTGAAACCTTGTCTCTACTAAAAGTACAAAAATTAGCTGGGTGTGGTGGCACGTGCCTGTAATCCCAGCTACTTGGGAGGCTGAGGCAGGAGAATCACTTGAACTCGGGAGGCGGAGGTTGCAGTGAGCCGAGATCACACCACTGCACTCCAGCCTGGGCGACAAAGTGAGACTTCATCTCAAAAAAAATAATAATAACAACTAAAATTTTAAAAATGAAACTTAACTAACTCCTAAGTAGGTGCCTCTATGGCAGGGTTCCCTTAGGTGGGCAGGTGGGATGTCCCCTGCATGCAGAACCCACACAGCCGAAGGGCACGCCCAGTGGCTCTCATGCAGCCAGCATGCTGGGGCACAGTGCAGGAGGGGGACGGCCACACAGTCACCTGTAAAGAGCAGCCTTTATCTTTGGTTGCCAGTAACTGCATTGCTCCTCACAACTAACCACATCAAAACAGCGTGTCACCTCTGCCACCAGGAGGGCCTGCTTCTGGGAGAAGATGGCACCCCTGCCCCAAGGATGCCAAGCCACTGCACTGCAAACCCTTACCTGAACTCCGGTTTCACACCAATATCTTTCTGCTGAAGATCTTGAAGGCTTCTTGTGATTTTGTTAAAGGCAGCATCCTAACAACAGATATTAACGAAGCTTCAAATTTCTCAAAAAGCACAGAAGGAAGCTTCCAACTTGGGTGATAATGACTGAACCTACTTCGCTTGCCTCCATGGTCCCCACATATTTAAAGATCAGGTCGTAAATTTCATGATGGACGTATATCTGTGGAATGAACAGACCCCATTCAGGGTGTGAGCGGGCAACAGGGAGCGCCTCCCAGCCTCTCCGCCCCGCCCTCACCTCCACTGCCTGCTTCATCAGGCTCATCTGGGTCTCCTGCTTGGCGAGCATTTTCTAGAGGGCAAGGGAAGCACAGTGAAAGGGCTTGGATTTGCATGGGGCGCACCGCCACTCGCCCTCTCGGAAGCCTTGCTGCTTACCAGGTGAGAGTCCCGCAGAAGCTGCTGGAGACATTTGGTGTAGAGAGCGTTCGCTGAGTCCTAAACCACACAGAGCAGAGGGACAGGCCACCCTTACTTGTAAGGACACGAGAGCCGGAGCAGGTAACTCGCCCAGAGCTTCAGGTGCTAACACAAGCTTTATCAAGTCAATTACATAATTTTTCTCAACTTTTTTTTTAGGTGTATATGCATTAAAAACAAGAGAAACTTCCTCTCGGGGTTAACATAGAGGATAATAGTACTCGTTTTTATATTTCCTCATGACTTACACCACTTCATTTGTTTTTTAAATTTTATTAATTTATTTATTTATTTTGAGGTGGAGTCTCCCTCTGTTGCCAGGTTGGAATACAGTGGCACAATCTTGGCTTACTGCAACCTCCACCTCCCAGGTTCAAGCAATTCTCCTGCCTCAGCCTCCCAACTAGCTGGGACTACAAGCGCATGCCACCACACCCTAATTTTTGTCTTTTTAGTAGAGACGGGGTGTCACCATGTTGGCCAGGATGGTCTCGATCTCTTGACCTTGTGATCCGCCCACCTTGGCCTCCCAAAATACTGGGATTACAGGCGTGAGCCATCAAGCCTGGCCCGCTTCATTTTTTTTTAGAGACAGGGTCTCACTTTATTGCCCAGACTAGAGTGCAGTGGTGTGACTATAGCGTGCTGTAGTCTCAAACTCCTGGGCTGCCCCACCTCGGCCTCCCAAGTAGCTGAGAATGTACATGCATGCCACCACACCTGGGTAATTTTTGTATTTTCTGTAGCAACGGGGTCTTTTTATGTTGCCCAGACTGGTCTTGAACTCACGGCCTCAAGGGATCCTCCCGCCTTGGCCTCCCAAAGTGCTGGGAAGACAGGCTTGCACCACCATGCCCGGCTAAACTACTTTTATAGTTAGAGAGAAACATTTTTAAAAGACTTCAAACAGTGAGGCAGCATCCAGCAGTCTGCAGGAAACTGAGGGCTCCCAGCACCCTGCACTGAACCAAGACAGGCACGCCAGGCAGAGGACAGCACAGCTACTGACTATGTGGTGACGAAGGCTCTTTCTCTCGCATTCTCGGAACATTCGGTGGAAAGAGGCGATGTTCCTGTCAAATCGCTCAGAGTGTCTTCCCAAGAATTCTCTCACATCTTCAATGGTTTTCAGGGAAAAGGGATCTGAGGGTGCCAAAGGCTCTTCTGAAAAAAGAAACAGGTCAGGCCGCTTCTGAAGCCTCTGTTGGTTCCTGACTCTCTGTCCTATCCTACAGGGTCTAGGGCCTCTGGAGAGAAGGGCACATAGCCTTATTTCAAGACACTGCATAAGAATAGCCCAGTTACAGGACACCCTGGGGTCCAGAGAGCCTGGTCCTCTCAAGGCCTCTTCCGGGGACAAAAACAAACTATCTGGGACAATGGGCAAGACCCCAATTCCTAACAATAGGAGCATCAGTGTGCATCCAGCACATTAATTGTTCTCTCAATTTTCTGGGGCAAAACAAGAATATTTATTAAAAATAACAAGATCTCAAAGAGGCGCAATGCTGGGGCCAGGCGCTGTAAGAGCCAGCCCTGAAGCTGAGACCCAGAGACAAAGCCAGGGCTACTGCTTTGTACCACTCAGGGGGCAAAAGTCACATCCCACATGGATCACAGGCAGGCTGAGGTCTTCGTGAATGCTGCCTCCTGGAAGTGTGCAGTGCCCAACCTGCGCAGCAGCCCCGATCCGCACTTCCTTAGCTCAGTGACTTTAAGTTCTAGGAAGAACCACTGAAAACAATTACATAGGTCTCCATGTGGCTCCTGAGTATTTTCCAGGAGGTTTAACCTTTTTAAAAATATATTTTTTTAAAATTATTTTTAAAGATAGAGTCTTGCTCTGTAGCCCAGGCTAGAGTGCAGTGGCGTGATCATGGCTCACTGCAGCCTTGAATTCCTAGGCTCGAGTGACCTTCCCACCTCAGCCTTTTGAGGAGCTGAGACTACAGGCACACACCACCATGGCTAATTATCATTATTATTTTTTTTACTTATTTATTATTTTTTGAGACAAAGTCTCACTCTGTACCCCACACTGGAGTACAGTGGCACAATCTCGGCTCACTGTAGCCTCTGCCTCCCGGGTTCAAGCGATTCTCCTGCCTCAGTCTCCCAAGTAGCTGGGATTACAGGAGCACACCACTGCACCCAGCTAATTTTTTTTGGATTTTTAGTAGAAACAGAGTTTCACCATGTTGGCCAGGCTGGTCTTGAGCGCCTAATCTCAGGTGATCCACCCGCCTTGGCCTCCCAAAATGCTAAGATTACAGGCGTGGGCCACCGCGCCTGGCCTACTTTTTATTTTTGAGACAGAGTCTCACTCTGTCACCCAGGATAGAGTGCAGTGTTGTAATCTCGGCTCACTGCAACCTTCGCCTTCTGGGTTCAAGCAGTTCTCCTGCCTCAGCCTCCCAAGTAGTTGGGATTATAGGTGTGCGCCACCACGCCCAGCTAATTTTTGTATTTTTAGTAGACCTGGGGTTTCATCATGTTGGCCAGGCTGGTCTTAAATACCAGGCCTCAAGTAATCTGCCCACCTCAGCCTCCCAAGGTGCTGGGATTACAGGCATGAGCCACTGTGCCTGGCCTGATTATTTCATTTTTTTATAGAGATGTGGTCTCACTGTGTTGTCTAGGCTGGTTTTGAACTCCTGGCATCAGCGATCCTCAAGCCTTGGCCTCCCAAAGTGCAGGGATTACGGGCACGAGCCACCATGCCTGGCCTTGTCTAACCTTTAGACAGCTAAATCAGGAACAAATTCAACAAAGACATTTCTCTAACGCAGGAGAAAAGGGGTTTCCTGCTGGAATACCTGAACTCTCTCTCTTTTCCAAAGGATGAGCTATACACAGGATGCTGAAACTCTCTTCTTTTTCATTGTAGAAAGTTTCTTCGAAGAGAATGGGCACTGAGAGAAGACAGGCAAAACCAGCTCCTAATTTAATCCTGTTTCCTTGTATAAAGACATCCTGCAAACAAGAAAGCCGTCACTGCACCAGCGGCCGGTGGCAACCATGTCCCGCTCTCAGCCTGGCCTCCAGTGTGGCACTTAACCAGACCCTACGGCCTTCCTCCCAGTGTGGGCACAAATGCTCTCCTGTTTTGCTCATTTTGATACGAAAATGTTTCCTCTTTGTTTACCTAGTAGCTGTGGCTACAAAATACCTGGATCATTTTTATTTTATTTTTTTCTTTTGAGACAGAGTCTCACTCCATCACCCAGGCTGGAGTGCAGTGGGACGATCATGGCTCACTGCAACCTCCACCTCCGAGGGTCAAGCAATTCTCCTGCCTCCGCCTCCTGAGTCGCTGGGACAACAGGCACCCACCGCCACCACGCCCAGCTAATTTTTCTATTTTTAGTAGAGATCGGGTTTCACCATGCTGGCCAGGCTGGTCTCGAACTCCCAGCCTCAGGTGATCCGCCCGGCTTGGCCTCCCCTAGTGCTGGGATTGCAGATGTGAGCCACTGTGCCCACCCACACAGTACATCGGTTCGTCTTTTCAGTTTCCTTCACTTGGAACAGTGCCTCAGTCTGTCTGTGCCTTTCAGGACACTGACATTTTTGTTTTGTATTGCAGACTCTCCGTGTTTGGGAGGGTTTATCTGATGTGTCCTGACAATTACATTACAGTTACACATTTCTGATAGGAATACCCGGAAAGGGGTGTTTTATCTCCCTCTGTGTATCCTGATGGAAGACACATGATGTCAGCTTTTTTTCATTGTTGATGTTAACCACGGGATATGTGCTGTGTTGTTCCATTTTGTTTTGCTTTTAAAACGGGAGCAGGTAGGTTCCGAGAGGGGGAGACTTTCTTCCGATTCAGGAATGGCCTGTTTTCCCTGGCATCCCCGGGTCAGGATAGCCCAGCCACACTGTCCTCACTGGGGCGGGGACTGTGCTCAGACGTGGCAGGCGAGGCCTGTGGCGCTGTGATGGGGGGTTGTCAGTGTGTCTGCTCTGCCCTGCGGCTCACGAGACACGCTGCTGTGTTCCTGCCAGAGATCTGCTGACCCCAGCTGTCAGTCACCTCTTAATTGATTCATTCTCTTTTGGACACCCAGCTCTACAAAGAGGGCAGGAGTCAGGCTTTGCATGGCTGGTCTGCCCCCCGCACCCAGCCCTGACCACAGTGAGCAGTGCAGAGAGCAGCAGGTAGGATTCAGCCCTGGGTACACTGCAGCACCAGATTATTTCAGTCTCTTACACAGGGGGAGCTTTCCTATTTTTCCTTTTCACAAAGAACACAGGACTTCTACTCAAGAAATAGCTCAATGCTTTTTCTGTTGCAACATTTAAAAAGGATCCAGGCCGGGTGCGGTGGCTCATGCCTGTAATCCTAGCACTTTGGGAGGCCAAAGTGGGCAGATCACAAGGTCCATCCTGGCCAAAATGGCGAAACCCCATCTCTACTAAAAATACAAAAATCAGCTGAGCGTGGTGGTGTGCGCCTGTACTCCCAGCTACTTGGGAGGCTGAGGCAGGGGAATTGCTTGAACCCGGGAGGCAGAGGTTGCAGTGAGCCGAGATTGTGCCATTGCACTCCAGCCTGGCAATAGCACGAGACTCTGTCTCAAAAAAAACCACAAAGATTTAAAATAATGATATGTGTCAAGACAGATAAAAACCAATGTGACAAGAACATGAACAGCTTAAGGGGGGGCATGTTTAAGAGTTTTTTTCAACTTTACTACAACATATGAAATTATTTCAAATTGAAAAGGTTGTTTACTGGGTGGGTTTTTTTTTAGACAGGGTCTCACTCTGTTGCCTAGGCATGGCTTACTGCAAGCTCAAACTCCTGGGCTCAAGCGACCCTCCTACCTCTGCCTCCCAAGTAGATGGGACTACAAGTACACACCACCACACCTGGCTAATTTTTTTGTTTTTATTTTTGTCAGAGATAGGGTCTCACTGTGTTGTGCAAGCTGGTCTCAAACTCCTGGCCTCAAGTGATTCTCCTGCCGCAGCCTCCCAAGTGCTGGGATTACATGGCACTTTGGTGCAATGGTGTGAGCCACCATGCCCAACTGAAACAAAAAGCTTTTAAAAACTAAAATACTCATCCCTGATGTCCTATTTGGGGCCAAGCAACTGACAAGCTTTTTATGGCACTGGGATAAAACAGCTTCCTCTGGCATGGACAGCGGCAAAGAGGAGGTGTTCCAGTAACTTACGGCAGAAACCCATCACGGGGTCAGGGAGAGATGCCCCGAGCCTCCCATCCTCCAAGGCAGCAGCTGGGGTCCCGCCCACTGTCACCACCTCCCTTTCCTCCACCACAAAGACAGGATCCCTCCAGCTCCCCACGGGGCTGCCGTGTGTGTCAAATGCTACCACCGCCAGCAGCTGTGGAAAGCTGAGAACAGGACTCTGTCCCCTCCCCTCTGCCCCCAAACACCGAATAGGTGACCCTGGCCGACCCACCAAGAAATGAATACCTTTCCATTTAAGGTCTGAAAATGCTCTTCCACAGGTATCAAAATGTAGGACTCAAACTGACAAGTAGACTGGATGCCTCTCGGCAGGCTTCCTTTGCAAGGTACTAAGACCTGGAAAAAACAATTCGGGGGAACATTACAGAGATGTGCCATTTCCCACCTCGACAGAACAGAGTGTGCCCAAAGGTGCCCCAGCTGGACACAGAGACCTGCTGGCACAGAGAACGCCCGAGGTCCCTTGCCAACACGGCCACAGTGGCTGCCAGCTGAGCTAATCTGCTGTTGCTGCTCTTGTTGTTGCTGTTGTGATGGAAGCAGCCTCGCCCTACCACAGGCAGAGGGAGGAGAACCGCACAAAGCCTTCTCCACCTTCAGATGTGGAGGCAGGTGGCTCCTTCCCACATTCACTCGGTCCCCCCACAGCTAGTAGCCCCAGGCTCGCTCTCTATTCTCAACATTGCAGTTACAAGGACCCAGAGGCTCAGGGACAAGTCCAGACAAAGAAAGGAGCACTTGGAAAGTACAGAAAAGGGAAGGTAAGAAACCACACATTCTCCCACCACTCAAAAAAGAAACACAGCCAGGCACAGAGGCTCACACCTGTCATCTTAGCACTTTGAGAGGCCAAGGCGGGCAGATCACTTGAGGGCAGGAGTTCAAGACCAGGCTGGCCAACATGGTGAAACCCCAGCTCTACTAAAAATACAGAAATTAGCCGGGCGTGGTGGTGCACGCTGAGCAGTTTGAAAGGCTGTAATCCTAGCAGTTTGAAAGGCTGAGGCAGGCGGATCACTTGAGTTCAGGGTTTGAGACCAGCCTGGCCAACATGGTGAAACCCAGTCTCTACTAAAAATACGAAAAGTTAGCTGGGTGCGATGGTGTGTGCCTGTAATCCCAGCTACTCAGGAGGCTGTGCTTGAGCCCAGGAGGTGGACGTTGCAGTGAGCTGAGATTGCACCATGGCAGAGCAAGATTCTGTCTTTTTTTTTTTAAAAAAAACACACACACATGAATATATGGATGATGGTTTCCTTCTAATCTTTTCTTTGTTGGGTTTTTTTTTTAGTTTTTTTGAAGACAGGGTCTCATTCTCTTACCCAGGAGTGCAGTGGCGCGATTTCAGCTCACTACAACCTCTGCCTCCCAGGGCCAGGTGATCCTTCCACCTCGGCCTCCTAAGTAGCTGGGACTATAGGCGTGTGCCACCATATCCGGTGAATTTTTTTGTTTCATTTCTGTCTTTGTTTTTTTGTTTCTTTAGTACAGATAGGGTTTTATCATTTTGCCCAGGCTGGTTACGAACTCCTGGATTCCAGCGATCTACCTGCCTCAGCCTTCCAACGTGCTGGGATTACAGGCATGAGCCCCCATGCCCCACCAAAGAGTGCATTCTTATATGCTATATACTTAGATTACACAGTGATTTACCCCACAGTTTCTTGAACATGATATATTTACATCTTAAGACCATGGTTAGCTGCACTACTAATTATTATTATTTCTATATATTTTCTTTTTGAGACGGGGTCTCACTCTGTCACCTAGGCTGGAGTGCAGTGGCACAATCACTCTAAATTCACTAAAAGCTGCATTTTATGGGGAAAAATAAAAGAAGCCAGGTGTGGTGGCTCACGCCTATAATCCCAGCACTTTGGGAGGCCAAGGCAGGTGGATCACTTGAGTCTAGGAGTTCAAGACCAGCCTGGGTGACATGGCAAAACCCCATCTCTACAAGAAATACAAAAATTAGCCAGTCATGGTATTATATGCCTGTAGTCCCAGCTACCTAGGAGGTTAAGGCAGGAGGATCACTTGAGCCCAGGAGGCAGAGTTTGCAGTGAGCCAAGATCACACCACTGCACTCCAGCCTGGGTGATAAATAAGACCCCATTTCAAAAGAAAGAAAGAAAAGTCAAATAAAAAGCAAAAATCTGCATGAGTGGCACCTACTCCAGGGCGCCCTCCTGCCTCCTCCCCAGGCTGGATTAGGCACTCCACAGCTGCCCACGCTGCCTTCCGTCCTGACACTCATTCCTCTGGCCTACAAATGGCCTGTTTCTGGAATTCCCTGAAGGCGTGCCAGGTTCCCCACTGATCGAGTAACCCTGAAACCCGGCATGGTGCCTGGCATGGCAGAGTGGATGGCCACGGCGTGTTAGAATCATTTATACTAAATAATTCCTGAGAACTGGAGCAGGGGTCTCAGTACCCTTAACCTGGATGAAAGTCAATTCCTGAGGCTTAGAAAACACGTCCTAGGCTCCCAAACTAAACCCCCAGAGCCTACTTACCCCATTAAATCAGACATCTCAATAAAAGGACCAACCTTAATATTACTCTTTTGAAATTGTTGTTTTTCCTGCAGGCAAATGGGCAGGTCCCCTGCTGCACCTGGAAAGCCTGGAGGACTTTCAACCCTGCACTAGAGGCCCAGGGACGCAGACCTGCCCAGCCTGCTCTGAGGACGCCGCAGGTGTGTAATTAGCCGGATAGTTTTAAGCGCAGCGGTGACTTTTAGAAGCAGTGGGGGTGTCACCGGCCTCTGAGACTGAAATTTGAAATTTGGGTGAGCACAGAAGGCACCTCCACTGTCCAATCAGAGAGGAGAGGAGGGCAGGAAGAAGACACCTGCCTGAATATAGGGTCATTCCCACAAAAGGAGCACCTGGGAAGGAAGGCGCCTGATGACGAGGCTGGGTGGGGGTGGGCCAGGGTAGGGACAAGGGCGGGGGCGGGGGCGGGGGAAGGAGAAGCAGTCAAGCCATGCCCTCAGCGGCTCCACACACACTGCTGCCGGGCCACACAGAGATGAGGTGGTCCGGACACAGAAGTGTGGTCCTGTTCACTCTGTGGGACACTCATGTTTATAAGTGGTGATTTTACATTTTTTGGAGCCTAATAAAGGACTCTGATCCCCAAGGCAGACTCAAGGGCAGTCAAACTTGGTACAAGGTCACAGCCAGCCTCGAAACATAGCAAGACCCCCATCTCTATCTCTATCAAAATACTAAAAATGAAATAAAGTTGGTACAATGCCCAAAATTCATGGAAAGATATTTGGCATTCAAGTGCTAAAGCCACAGGGATTCCTCAGAGGTGACAGAAAGGATGGCATTTTCCTGGAGACCATCAGGATATTTGACTTTTTCTTTCAATCCATAAACATGGGTAGAGCATGACTACAGATTGGACAGGGGTGGGCCCACGTCCCTCATCACACAGACGAGAGGGGGCCGGCGTGGGCCAGCAAACCTGACCAGTGTGACAGTGACACCAACTCCTGCACTCTGCTGATTTCTGCTGAGAAGCTGGCCTCCCTGATTCTTTATGAATTTTCTTTTTTTAAAGATGGGGTCTCACTATGTTGCCCAGGATGGAGTGCAGTGGCTATTCAGAGGTACAATCCCACTACTGATCAGGAGTTTTTGTTTGTTTTTCTGGGACAGAGAGACTTGCTCTGTCACCCAGGCTGGAGTGCAGTGGTGCAATCTCGGCTCACTACAACCTCCATCTCCAGGGTTCAACTGATTCTCATGCCTCAGCTACCGGAGCAGCTGGGATTACGGGCATGCACCACCACACCCGGCTAATTTTTATATTTTTAGTAGAGATGGGATTTCACCATGTTGGCCAAGCTGGTCTTGAACTCCTGACCTCAAATGATCCGCCTGCCTCGGCCTCCCGGAGTGCTGGGATTACAGGTGTGAGCCACCGTGCCTGGCCAATAAAGTGCTTTTCGGTTACAAGTCATGGGATCCCACTCAAGTCCACTTTAGCAAAAGGGGGATTTTAAATGAACTTTTCTCCCTTGTCGCCTTCCTTTTGGGGACACTGGAGGATAGAGACTCTTCTCAGGCTCTGCATTGTGGGATCCCCACAGAACCCCAGACCCTCACTCCAGCTCCTCCTGAGATCCAAGGCATATCTACAAGGAACTGCTTGAGTCCACAAAGGGCAGCAGTGAGCCTCTGGTCTTCCTCGGCTTTGTTTGGTGAACTTGAATCAGTGAGGTTGCCAGGCATGCTGGTACACGCCTATAATCCCAGCTACTCAGGAGGCTGAGGCAGGAGGATTGTTGGTGCCCAGGAGCTCTAGGATGTCGTGAGCTATGCTGACTGTATTTCCACACTAAGTTTGGCATTAATTTGGTGACCTCCCAAGAGTAGGGGACCACCGCCAGGCTGGAAATGGAGCAGGTCAAAACTCCTGTGCTAGGCCAGGCATGGTGGCTCAGCACTCTGGGAGGCCAAGGCAGGTGGATCACTTGAGGTCAAGAGTTCAAGACAAGCCTGGTCAACATGGTGAAACCATGTCTCTACTAAAAATACAAACACTAGCCAGGCGTGGTGGTGGGCATCTGAGGCAGGAGCAAGTAGGCCGAGGCAGGAGAATTGCTTGAACCCAGGAAGCAGAGGTTGCAGCAAGCTGAGACAGAGCCACTGTGTTCCAGCCTGTGTGACACAGTGAGACTCCATCTCAAAAAAAAAAAAAATTACAAAAATTAGCCAGGCATGGTAGAGTGTGCCTATTGTCCCAGCTACTCAGGAGGTTGAGGTGGGAGGATTGCCTAAGCCTGGGAAGTAGAGGCAGCAGTAAGCCCTGACTGTGTCACTGCACTCCAGCCTAGGCAATAGAGACCCTGTCTCCAAAAAAAAGAAAGAAAAGCCCCAAGTGACAGTCACCAAGGCTCAGTAACACCATGCTGAGCAAGACAGTTTCCCCAAAGAGCTTCCAAAGAAATAACTACGCACAGCATGACACTTCCAAAAAGCCAGATAAAGATATATGTGAAAATACGCACTTGTCTAGACAGTAGTTTAAAATATCATACAACGAAGACAGGGAGGAAATATTCCAGCACTACAGCCAGGCCTTTCCTAATCCACGCCTGCTCTGCGTCCTGTACTTTTCCGCTGCGACACTCACCACCACAGTAATTCATATGCACTCGCCCAGTGAATGCCCATCTCTCACACTCTAATTTAAGCTCCATGAGGAGAAAGATGGTGATCTAGGGCCGAACGTGGCGGCTCACGCCTGTAATCCCAGCACTTTGGGAGGCTAAGGCAGGAAGATCACTCGAGGCCAGGGGTTCAAGATCAACCTGGTCAACATTTATTATTTCTACAGAAAAATAAAAACCAGCCAGGCATGGCAGCATAGGCTGCAGTCCCAGCTACTTGGGAGGCTGAGGCAGAAAAACTGCTTGAGCCTAGAGGTTTGAGGCTGCAGTAAGCCGTGTTCAGGTCACCGCCCTCTAGCTCAGCCTGGGGGACAGCGCAAGACCTATTTAAGAAAAAAAAAAAAGATAGTAATGTATGTTCCTATTTCTTGGTGAATCCCCACATCAAGCAAAGTATCTTGCATACAGCAGCCTTTAATAATGGTTGTGGGGCCGGGCGCGGTGGCTCATGCCTGTAATCACAGTACTTTGGGAGGCTGAGGCGGGTGGATCACAAGGTCAAGAGATCGAGACCATCCTGGTCAACATGGTGAAACCCCGTCTCTACTAAAATTACAAAAAATTAGCTGGGCATGGTGGCGTGTGCCTGTAATCCCAGCTACTCAGGAGGCTGAGGGAGGAGAAATGCCTGAACCCAGGAGGTGGAGGTTGCGGTGAGCTAAGATCACGCCATTGCACTCCAGCCTGGGTAACAAGAGCGAAACTCCGTCTCAAAAAATAATAATAATAATAATGGTTAAAAAAATAATAATGGTTGTGAAATGAACAGATGACAATGAATGTCTCTGGCGAATTTTATGACATTTTTATTTAAAAAGAGCTATACTCTCTAATTTTTTTAATAACGAACTTTTTGACTTCTAAAATCTAAAGTAAGAAGGTTGTGGTAAAGAAGTATGAATCACAAAAGTAATCATAAAAACTGGAAAAGATGTCAAGAAACTTAGTTTCTTTCTGGAGGCTGAGGCAGGTGGATCACTTGAGGCCAGAAGTTCGAGACCAGCCTGGCCAACATGGTGAAACCCTGTCTCTACTAAAAATACAAACAAATTAGCTGGGCATGGTGACTAGCACCTGTAATCCCAGCTATTCGGGAGGCTGAGGCAAACTGCTTGAACACAGAAGGCAGAGGTTGTAGTGAGTCGAGATTTGGCACTGCACGCCAGCCTAATCGAGAGAGTGAGTTTCTGTCTCAAAAGAAAAGAAATCTAGTTTCTGTTGGAAGAGCTTGGCCTGGGCAAAATGAAAGTCAATTCCGGGCCAAGCATAGAGGCTCACGCCTATAAACCCAACACCTTGGGAAGCCGAGGTGGTCGGATCACCTGAGGTTGAGAGTTTAAGACCAGCCTGGCCAACATGGGTGAAACCCCATCTCTATAAAAATAGAAAAAAATTAGCCAGGCGTGGTGGCACACGCCTGCAATCCCAGCTACTCAGGAGGCTGAGGCAGGAGAATCACTTGAACCCGGGAGGTGGAGGTTGCTGTCAGGCGAGATCATGCCCTGTACTCCAGTCTGGGCCACAGAGCAAGACTCTGTCTCAAAATAATTAATAAATAAAAATAAAAATAAATGAAAGTCAATTCTAGTGTCCCTGAGAGGCAGCTGAAAACCTGAAGCCACACTCAGCCCACCTGACTTCTCCTTCAGTTCAAATCCTCGGCCACCTCACATACCTGAGTAAAGTCACCCCACAGGATAAGAGAAGTGGATGCCCATTTGAGAGAGTAGGGGATGGCCAGGCACGGTGGCTCACACCTGTAATCCCAGCACTTTGGGAGGCTGAGGCTGGTGGATCACAAGGTCAAGAGGTTGAGACCATCCTAGCCAACATGGTGAAACCCTGTCTCTACTAAAAGCACAAAAATTAGCTGAGCATGGTGGCACGCACCTGTAGTCCCAGCTACTTGGAAGGCTGAGGCAGAAGAATTGCTTGAATCCCAGAGGCAGAGGTTGCAGTGAGCCAAGATTGCGCCACTGCACTCCAGCCTGACGACAGACCAAGACTCTGTCTCAACAACAAAAAAAAAAGAGAGAGAGAGTAGGGGACAACAGACAAAAAGAAGGCAAAAGACTCCTCAAGCGGAGGCCACAGACGACACAAGTGAACCCAGGACACTGTGTCCCAAGTGCTGTCTACATAGGATGCCTGCCAAGTTCACTGACCCAAGAACTGGAAAGACCCACAATGCGGGGCCCGTCCTCCATCCAGGCAGATGCCCCCACCATGACAGGCAACAGTGTCTCCTGCCTGTTTCTCTTATTCCTGTTACCTGGCTGCCCCTGGAGGCTTCTGAGGTTGTGGCCTCTACCAGAAAAGTCCTTTCATCACAGTGTTTTCCCTTTGGAAAAACCTTTCAAAGCAGTGTATGAATTTGTTTACTCGGTCCCTTATTCCATGAGGGTGAGCACCCACCTCCCAGACAGACCAGAACTCAAGGAGCAACTAATTTCAGCCCTGGAGAAGACCCCCATAGGCAAGAGAGAAACAAGAGAGACAAAGGTGAGCACCACAGCCTGAGACCGAGTATCACTGGGGTGCTCCATGAAAGGGCACAATTAGTCACAGGTGGGGCCAGGAGTTCAGAGAAAGGATTATAGTCTGGGTTGCAGTCCCAAGGGGCTTCCTGGAGGGAGAGGCTTATGGGGGCCCCTCGATGCTTACTCACAGACCAAGCGTACTGCTGGAAGTTTGGTAAGCTGGGCCTTAGTCTACCACGTGTTTGGAACCATTCATGCCTCAGGACAACCCCTGAGGCTCAGTGCACTTACGATGCCATGGATTTGGGCCACCTTGCTGCACAAGTCGGGACGCCACTTTTGCAGAGCCAGATAGAAAGGATTTTTCAGGAGGTCTTCATCATACAGAGCCATATGGACTTCCGAGGGGTCAGAGCAAATCTCCTGCAACAAGGGAGGGGAAAGCAGTGAATGGCCATTTGCAAGTTTACGTAACATAGGAAAGTCTGCATCTGGCGTTTTCTTCTTTTTTGAGACGGAGTCTTACTCTGTCACCCAGGCTGGAGTGCAGTGGCGTGATCTCGACTCACTGCAACCTCCAACTCACGGGTTCAAGCGATTCTCCTGGCTCAGCCTCGGGAGTAGCTGGGATTATAGGTGTGGCCACCACATCTGCTAATTTTTTTTATTTTTAGTAAAGTCAGATTTTTCCATGGTGGCCAGACTGGTCTTGAACTCCTGACCTCAGGTGATCTGCGCACCTCGGCCTCCCAAAGTGCTGACATTACAGGCATGAGTCATCGCACCCAGCCTGCATCTGACAATTTCTAAAGAGCATCCTCAAAAAAAAACAAAAGGATTCATGACATGCAATTTTCTTCTCCCACAGACTCACTCCACCAGGAAATCTCAAATATAACCCAACACTTCCAAGATGACCTATTTATTGGCTAATGTATAAATTATGTTCAGAAAATCTTGTTAAATTCCTGGCTAAAGTATAAATGACTATTTTTAGAACATCCTACATGACCAAAATTGTGACATTCTCAAGATACTCATGTATTTTCAATGAAATATTTTAGTACAAGGTAAAGTACTGAGTAATAATGCAAACCTAGACCAGAATTAAGGAATCGTCACGTATTGCAATGTTTGCCTCAGATTTTCTTTTAAGAAATAAACTAGAAGCCAGGTGTGGTGGTTCATGCCTGTCATCTCAGCACTTTGGGAACCTGAGGCAGGAGGACTCCCATGAGCCCAGGAGTTCAAGACCAGACTGGGGTATACAGCAAAACCCCCGTCTCTACAAAAATAAAACAATTATCTGGGTGAGGTGCCATATGCCTGTAGTCCCAGCTACTCAGAAGGCTGAGGTAGGAGGACTGCTTGAGCCCAGGAGTTGGAGACCAGCCTGGATAATATGGCAAGGTACTATCTCCATAAAAATTAAAATAATAAAATTTCTGTTAGTCGAGCAACACGGAGGAAACCGGAGTGAACCGAGAGCTTAGTGACCAACATGAGCCTCTTCAACAAGCGCAAGAGTCAGATGACCCCAGAGGAGCTGCAGAAGCGAGAGGAGGAGGAATTTAACACGGGTCCACTCTCTGTGCTCACTCATTCTGTCAAGAACAACACCCAAGTGCTCATCAACTGCTGCAGCAATGAGAAACTCCTGGGCCGCGTGAAAGCCTTTCACAGGCACTGCAACACGGTGCTGGAGAACGTGAAGGAGATGTGGACAGAGGTACCCAAGAGCGGCCAGGGCAAGAAGAAGGCCAAGCCAGTCAACAAACACCGCTACATCTCCAAGATATTCCTGCCTGGGGACTCAGTCATCGTGGTCCTGAGGAATCTGCTTATCGCCGGCAAGTAGGAGCCACCTATGCCTATCAGTCAACAGAACTCACTCCCCTGTCCTACAGAGATCGCTGCTGCTGGTGTTGAGAATAATAAAGCTCTGTGTTTTTCTCTAGTGGTTAAAAAAAAAAAAAAAATTCTGTTAGTCTGCACTATCATCTAGATGTTTATGTCCTCCCAAATCTCATATATTGAAATCCTAACCCGCTAGGTGGGACCTTTGGGGGGTGACTAGGTACAAAGGTAGAGCCTTCATGAATAAGATCAGTGCCCTTCATGGATGACATCAGTGCCCTTATGTGGCTGGGCACTGTGGCTCAGGCCTATAATCCCAGCACTTTTGAAGGCCAAGGTGGGTGGATCGCCTGAGATTTCAAAGAATTCAAGACCAGCATGGTGAAACCTCGTCTCTACTAAAAATACAAAAATTAGCTGGGCGTGGTGATGCTCATCTGTAATTCCAGCTACTCAGGAGGTTGAGTCAGGAAAATCACTTGAACCCAGGTGGCAGAGGTTGCAGTGAGCTGAGATCATGCTACTGCACTCCAGCCTGGGTGACAGAGGGAGACTCCGTCTCAAAAAAAAAAAAGAAAGAAAGAGGCCTGGGAGAGCTCCTTTGCTCCTCGGGTCACGTGAGGTTACAGAGAACAGAGAGCTGACTATGAAGCAGGCCATCCCCAGACACCCAACCTGCAAGATCTTCACCTTGTACTTCCCAGCCTCCAGCACTGTAAGAAACACATTTCTTTCATTTTCAGGCCACCCAGTCTATAGTGTTTTGTTACAGCAGCCTGCACGGGCTGAGATTGTCTGTGAGTATAAAGTCTTATCCCACTGTTTTTAATTTTCATTGGTTCATTAATTAAATGAACTAAATTTCTTTGTTTATGTTATATAACCTGCTTTATCATGTCTTTTGCTAGCTTTCCTACTAAATTGTTGGCCTTTTTCTTAGGATTAATAGTTCTTTACTCATGTGTATACTAAAGTAAGTTCTAAATATCATCTCCCAGACTAGGTGTGGTAGCTCACACCTGTAATCCCAGCATTTCGGGAGGATGAGGTAGGAGGATCGCCTTGAGGTCAAGAGTTCAAGATCAGCCTAGGCAACATAGCGAGATCCCATCTTTACAAAAATTTTTTTTAAAAATTAGCTATGTGTGGTGATGCGTGTCTATAATCCCACCTACTCAGGGGCTGCAGCAGGAGAATCACGTGGGCCCAGGAGATTGAGGCCACTATGAGCCATGATCACGCCATTGCACTCTACCCTGCATGATGGAGTGAGATGCTGTCTAAATATATACATATACATATATATATACATACACACACACACATACATATACACTCACACCATCTCCTAGTCTGTAATTTGCTTTTTCATTTTGTCAAATGGGTGCTTTCAGAAATAGAAGTTTGCCTGTTATTTACCTATTTTGAGACGAGATTTCACACTGTCACCCAACCTAGAGCTGCAGTGCAGTGGCATGATCGTAGCTCACTATAACCTTGAACTCCTGGGCTCAAGTTGTGTCCCACCCCCCACCTCAGCCTCCAGGGCAGCTGGGACTACAGGCATGCGCCACCACACCCAGCTATTTTGTTATTTTTTGTAGAGACGGGATTTTGCTGTGTTGCCCATGCTGAACTTGAACTCTTGGCCTGATGCAACCCTCCCACCTCGGCCTCCCAAAACGCTGGGATTACAGGTGTGAGTCACTGTGCCTGGCCAGAAGTTTTGATGTAAATGGACAGTCATCCCTCAGTGTACTCGTGGGATTTGGTTCTGGGACCCCCTTGTATACTCAAGTCCACGCAGACTCAAATCCCACAGTTGGGCCTGTGGAACTCACACATCTATGTCAGCCCTCCACGTACACAAATTTGCATCCTGTGAATATGGTATTTTCAACCTGAGGTTGGTCGAAAAAAACACATGTAAGTGGACCCACATAGTTCAAACTCGTATTGTTCAAGGGTCAATAATAATCAGATTTGACATTCTTTACCTTTAAGGTCAGTGCTTTCTGGGCCTTAGGAAATCTGTAATGGGCATGTCTATCCTCTGGCAGGTCTTTTGCAAAGTGACTTCACTATTCCCCCATCAGAAAATAGAGTAGGCCGGGCACAGTGGCTCACGCCTTTGGGAGGCTGAGGCAGGCAGATCACTTGAGATAAGGAGTTCAAGACCAGCCTGGACAACATGGTGAAACCCCATCTCTACAAAAATACAAAAATTATCTAGACATGGTGGCATGCACCTGTAATCCCAGCTACTTGGGAGGCTGAGGCCGGAGAATTGCTTGAACCCAGGAGGCAGAGGTTTCAGGGAGCCGAGATCACACAACCGCACTCCAGCCCAGGTGACAAAGCAAGAGTCTGTCTCAAAAAAAAAAAAAAAAGTCTTAGTACACTCAAGGAATAAGAAAAGTAAATGAATATACATACATATACACATATGTAAGGCCTTGCAGATTCCACACATCCTCTTGGTACCCAAGATCCCAATGCTGTGAAGAAGCCCACACAATGAAAGGCCACGGGGTCTGAAGAGCAAGGCCCAGGTGGCCCAGCGAGCACAGCCAATCCACCAGCAGAATACAGCCCCTTGAGGGAGCCCAGGTGAGACCAGCAGAGGAACTACCCACTCAGCTCACACGATGTGGGAAGTAATGAACCGTGGCAATCTGAAGTCAGTACATTTTGGGCTGGTTAGTTTTACAGCAAAGGCTACCTGAAACCATGTCCTTTCCAATTTCAAAGCCATAAAAATCATCCTCATGAGTTCTAAAAATATTAAAGTTTTCTATTTTTAGGTCTTCAATCCATTTGGAATTTATTTTTGTACATGCTATCAATCGAGCATCTAATTACACTTCTCCATATAGTAAGCCAAGAGTGTCGTCATCACTGTTTGAACGTTCTATCCCTTTCACGCAGGTTATCATGCTACCATTGTCATACTTCAAGATCCCACGTATGTTTAGCCTGTTTCCAGGCTCTACTGTGTTTCAAGGGTCTCACTGTCACATGTGAGAAATACGATTATGTATATATTACATAGAAATAAATGTCATTTTAAATTTTCTAGTACCACATAAAAAATAGGCTGCAATTAATTTTAATAATATATTTTACCTTGATATATCCAAAATATTATATTTTAAACATGTGACCATTGTTTGTTTTGTTTTTTAGAGATGGGGTCTTGCTATGTTGCCCACGCTGGAGTGCAATGGCTATTTGGAGGCACGATCTCAGCTCACTGCAGCCCTGAACTCCCAGCCTCAAGCAATCCTCCCATTTCAGCCTCCCAAGTAGCGGGAACAATAGGTATATGTCAATGCACTTGACTTGATCTTTTCTTTTCTTTCTGAGATGAAGTCTTGCTCTGTGCCCCAGGCTGGAATGCAATGGCATGATCTCGGCTCACTGCAACCTCTGCCTCCTGAGTAGCTGGGAGGCTAATTTTTTTGTATTTTTGTAAAGACAGGGTTTCACCATATTGGCCAGGCTGGTCTCAAACTCCTGACCGTAAGTGGTCCACCCACCTTGGCCTCCCAAAGTGCCAGGATTACAAGTGTGAGTCGCTGCACCTAGCCTGACTTGATCATTATTTAAAAGTTACTGGCTGGGTGCAGAGGCTCATGCCTGTAATCCTGGCACTTTGGAAGGCTAACGCCGGCAGATCACCTGAGGTCAGGAGCTCAAGACCAGCCTGGCCAACATGGTAAAACCCCATCTCTACAAAAGTGCAAAAATTAGCTGGGTATGATGGCAGGTGCCTGTAATCCCAGCTAATTGGGAGGCTAAGGCAGGAGAATTGCTTGAACCCAGGAGGCAGAGGTTGCAGTGAGCCAAGATTGTGCCACTGCACTCCAGCCTGGACAACGGAGCAATCCATCCCCCAAAAATAATAATGATAATGATGGCCAGACACAGTGGCTCATGCCTGAAATCCCAGCACTTTGGAAGACTGAAACAGGTGGACCGCTTGACTCCACAAGTTCAAGACCAACCTGGGCAACATGGCAAAACCCCATCTTTACAAAAATACAAAAATGGAGTGCAATGGCACGATCTCGGCTCACTTGGGAGGCTGAGGCAGGAGAATCACTTAAGTCCAGGAGGCAGAGACTGCAATGAGCTAAGAACAGGCGACTGCACACCAGCCTGGGTGAGAGAGTGAGACTCTTGTCTCAAAAAAAAAAAAATTATTAATGATATATTTTACATTTTTTATTTCTACTAAATCTTTAAAATCCAGTATGCATTTTATATTTACAGAACCTCTCAATTCATACTAGCCACATTTCATGTGCTGAATAGCCACTAGCAGCTATTACACTAGACAGGGCAGGGATAGACCACATATGAACATTTATTTTACATGGCTACAGCTTCATAATAAAGCTTACTATCTCACAGAGAAGGGCTTCCCAGCTGCTTGTTCTCCAAAGGTTATTCCTTGTCCTTTACAATATCAAATGAATCAGAATGAGCTTGTCAATTACATGAAAAATCCTATTAGGATTTTTATTGGACCTCCACTAAATTAATATACTGGAGAGTGAATATCTTTATAATTATGAATTTTTTTTTGAGACAGAGTCTCACTCTCTCACCCACACTGGAGTGCAATGGTGTGATCTCAGCTCTCTGCAACCTCTGCCTCTGGGTTCAAGCAATTCTCCTGCCTCAGCTTCCCAAGTAGCTGGGATTACAGGTGCCTACCTCCACACCCAGCTAATTTTTGTATTTTTAGTAGAGACAAGGTTTCACCATGTTGGCCAGGCTGGTCTTGAACTCCTGACCTCAGATTACAGGTGTGAGCCACCATGCCCAGCCTGAATTTTTTTTTTTTTTTTTTTTGAGACAGAGTCTCTGTCGCGCAGGCTGGAGTGCAGTGGCACAGTCTTGGTTCACTGCAACCTCTGTTTCCCAGGTTCAAGCAATTCTCATGCCTCAGCCTCCCAAGTAGCTGGGACTACAGATGCATGCCACAACACCGGCTAATTTTTTGTGTATATTTTTTGGTAGAGAAGGGGTTTCACCATGTTCGCGAGGCGTCTTCAACTCCTGGCTTCAAGTGATCCTCCCACCGTGGCTCCCAAAGTGTTGGAATTACAGGTGTGAGGCACTGCACTCAGCCCTATCATTATGAATTTTATCATCCACGTACACGGTGTATCTTTCCATGAATGCTTTCTTCTATGTCCTCCAACTTTTCCATAAGGATCATATATGACTTTTATTAGACTATTTATATGTTCTCTATAGACTTTGCTGCTATTGTGAATGGGGTTGCTAAAATTAGATTGCTTATTATAGGTAATCTTCTAAAAGCAAAAGCCAAATGGACTTACATCAGTCACACTATAAAGATAAAATAAGAATCAGTATGGAACACACCTACCACTTCCATCAGAACTAGGACTTCTGAAGCCAGAGTGTACCCTTCCATAATTCATGACTGAAACGTGTGAACATCCAAATTACAAGTCAATGTTCAACTCACTTTAGGAAGTAAGCTGTTTGAAGGATGTTGCTGTCTGCAAACTGCTCCATGCTGCTAACTAATGTGAACCAGTGCTTTGCATGTTTTATGAAACATTCTACAGCCACTCCTCATTGTCCCTGGTTTGCTTCTTTGTGTCAATGAACTCTCAGATAGGGTGCCTACAAAATGGGCATATAAAAGGAGATCAGATTTCTTTTTTTTTTTTGAGACAAAGTCTCACTCTGTCGCCAAGGCTGAAGTACAGTGGCGCAATGTCGGCTCACTGTAACCTCTGTCCCCTGGGTTCAAGCGATTCTCCTGCCTCAGCCTCTTGAGTAGCTGGGATTACAGGCGTGGGCCACCAAGCTCAGCTAATTTTGTATTTTTAGTAGAGATGGGGTTTCTCCATGTTGGTCAGGCTGGTCTTGAACTTCCGACCTCAGGTGATCCAGCCACCTCGGCCTCCCAAAGTTCTTGGATTACAGGAGTGAGCCACTGCACCTGGTCACTTTTTGTATTTTTAGCAAAGATGGGTTTTCACCATGTTAGCCAGGATGGTTTTAAACTCCTGACCTCGTGATCCGCCTGCCTCAGCCTCCCAAAGTGCTGGGATTACAGGCGTGAGCCACCGGCCAATTTATTGTCTTTATAAAAATGTATTTCATTTATTTTATTTTTGTTTACTTTTGTAGAAATGAAGTCTTGCTGTGTTGCCCAGGGTGGTCTTGAACTCCTGGCTCAACAGGCATGTGCCACCACACTTGGCCTAAAATTTATTTTAAAAAGAAATCTTATTACTACATTAAATAGAAAAAGGTTATCATTTCCAAAGAAGAGATGATCATCTTAAAGTTGAAAATTATAAACGTAATTAATGTTATTTAAAACCTCATAATCCCAGCACTTTGGGAAGCCGAGGTGGGCAAATCCAGCCTGGCCAACGTGGTGAAACCCTGTCTCTACTAAAAATACAAAAATTAGCTGGGCATGGTGGCTAATGCTTGTCATCTCTGCTACTCAAGGTAGCTTGACCCCGGGAGGTGGAGGCTGCAGCAAGCTGAGATTGTGCCAGTGCACTCCAGTCTGGGTGACAAGAGCGAAACTCCATCTCAAAAAAAAAAAAAAAAACCTCATTAGATGCTAAGTTTGAGCCTGGGGACTTCTTTCTTCATTGAAAGGAGAAAATCAGCAACTATTAAAAAGAGTATAAGCGGCCGGGCGCAGTGGTTCAAGCCTGTAATCCCAGCACTTTGGGAGGCCAAGGTGGGTGGATCACGAGGTCAAGAGATCGAGACCATCCTGGTCAACATGGTGAAACCCCATCTCTACTAACAATACAAAAAATTAGCTGGGCATGGTGGCATGTGCCTATAATCCCAGCTACTCAGGAGGCTGAGGCAGGAGAATTGCCTGAACCCAGGAGGCGGAGGTTGCGGTGAGCCGAGATCGCGCCATTGCACTCCAGCCTGGGTAATAAGAGCGAAACTCCGTCTCAAAAAAAAAGTATAAGCAAATGTATCCTTGATACAATTAGATGAATGAAATATGAAACAGGAACTACTCTCTCACTATGAAACAGTGTTCCAGGATACCTCCTTGGGAAAACACTATACATATACAACTGCATGATGAATTCAATTCCTTGGGATTAATGATAAAAAACAGCCACCATTTGGGAGAGTCCTTGTCCTGGGCACTGTGATAACTTCTATGCATCCTCATCTTTGCTTACTTACTTTCATATATTTATGAGTTGGGTTCTTACTCTACTGACCAGGTTGGAATACACTGATACAATCATAGCTCACTGCAGCCTCAAATGCCTGTCCTCAATCATTCCTCCCACCTTAGCCTCCTAACGTGCTGCAGTTACAGGCATGAGCCACCTGGCCCAGCCTGAGTTTTTTGTTTTGTTTTGTTTTTGTACAAATAGGTCTCACTATGTTGCCCAGGCTGGTCTCAAACTCCTGACCTCAAGTGATCCTCCTGCCTTGGCCTCCCAATGGGCTGAGATTATAAGCATGAGCCACAGTGCAGTCCTTATCCTTTGTCTTAATACAGGGTCTCGCTCTATCACTCACACTGAAGTACAGTGGTACAATCACAGCTCACTACAGCATTGAGCTCCCGGGCTGAAGTGATCCTCCTGCCTCAGCCTCCCAAGTAGTTGGGACTACAGGCATGAGCCACCCATGCCCCCTTAATTTTTTTATTCTTGGTAGAGATGGGGTCTCACTATGTCACTTAAGCAATCCTCCTGTCTCGGACTACCAAAGTGCTGAGATTACAGGCATGAGCCACTGTGCCCAGCTAATTTTTTAAAAATTTTCAATAGAGATGGGGTCTCCCTATGTTGCCCAACTGATTCTCCTGCCTCAGCCCCCTAAAGTGCTGGAATTATAAGTATGAGCCACCGCACCCAGCCCTCATCCTATTTTAATGCTCACAATAACTCTAGACAAGTATGAAGAAACTGAGATTCAGCTGGCTGAGTCAAGGTTAGACAAGAGCCATTCATTCATTCGTTCATTCATTTAGCAGAGATGGGGTCTCGCTATGTGGCCCAGGCTGGTCTCAAACTCCTGGCCTCAAGTGATCCTCCCACCTCGGCCTCTCACAGCACTGGGATTATAGCCATGAACCACCATGTCCAATCTAAGAGTCACACTTTATGTCCCCAGATGGAAAACTCCACAAGACAGAAAGCCACACAGACCCAACACCTAATTCCCCAGGTCCAGCCAGAAGTGTCTTGGCTGCAGGCACCCTGGGTTCTGCATGAAAAAGGCCTGTGAGCTTCCAGTCAGTCCTCCTAGGGAGAAGAGACTAGCATAAAAATGGCTCCATATAATCTCTCTGGGCCCCAGGAGTGCCTCTGCAACCATTCAGGTATTTACATCGTTAATTTCACTTATTACTGGAGCCCAGATAATCTCCACCACAATGAAATAATGCAATTTTGCCAGGACAGAGTCACAAGAATAAAAAAAACTCTTTGTAGTTTCTGACAGAGTTGGTTCTACCTAGCACACTGCAAAAGCAAAGATGCTCTGGACAAAAGCCATGTAAGAAACAGGATGCAATATGGTCAGACTCAAGCTGGGAAAAGACACTCCTTCTGCTTCAGAAAAGATGCTGGAGGAACACCAACACCTCCACCCCAAAGATGAGACGACAAAGCCGGGCTTCCATGGAGGAACTAACAACGGAGCTGGGAGGTGAGGACCAGAAAGAGAAGAAAACAGCAGGGGCCAGGTAATCTGAACACCTATAATCTGAACACTTTGAGAGGCTGAGGCAGGTGGATCACCTGAGATCAGGAGTTCAAGACCACACTGGCCAACATGGTGAAACCCCGTATCTACTAAACATGCAAAAATTAGCCAGGCATGGTGGTAGGCACCTATAGTCCCAGCTACTCAGGAGGCTGAGGCAGAAGAATCACTTGATCTCAAGAGGTAGAGGGTGCAGTGAGCCGAGATGGTGCCACTGCACTCCAGCCTGGGTGACAGAGTGAGACTTCATCACAAAAAAAGAAAAAGAAAAAGAAGAAAACAGCAGGGAAGGGGGATGAGGTGGAGGATGGAGAAGTAGTAAGACTCCAAGCAGAGGCCAGAAAGGGGCAGAACAGCAACGGAAGGGAAGGCCACTGAATGCCACATCAAAACACGCAGGTCACATTAAAGAATGTGCACACACCAGGCTCTTAAGCACTGCTATGCGGACAGAGCCTGCTGTCATCCAGCCCCAAGTCATCTGCTTTATCTTAGACCTGTCTTCTTGGTCATTAAAGACTGAACCCTCTGTCCAGGAGTAGAGATTCAAAGAGCTCTGTCCTTTCCTCCATGCTGTCACATGAAAAATAGAACAAAAAAAAGAGCTCTGTCCAACACTGTTCTCAACCTTTCAGTCCTAGTGTTAAAAATATATAATATGCATGGAGCAGTGGCTCACTCCTGTAATCCTAGCACTTTGGGAGGCCAAGGTGGGTAGATCACCTGAGGTCAGGAGTTCGAGACCAGCCTGGCCAACATGGCAAAAACCCATCCCTACAAAAAATTTAAAAATTGGTCAGGCGTGGTGGCACATGCCTGTAGTCCCAGCTACTCGGGAGGCTGAAGCAGGAGAATCACTTCAACACAGGAGGCAGAGGTTGCAGTGAAGCAAGATGATGCCACTGCACTCCAGTCTAGGCAACAGGAAGATTCCGTTTCCAAAAAAAAACACCGAGCCCAGTAGCTCACGCCTGTAATCCAACACTCTGGGAGGCCGAGGTGGGCAGATCACTTAAGATCAGGAGTTCAAGACCAGCCTGGCCAACATAATGAAACTCATCTCTATTAAAAATACAAAAATTAGCCAGGCATGGGTGCCTGTAATCCCAGCTACTCGGGAGGCCAAGGCAGAAGAATAACTTGATTCTCCTGGGAGGCGGAGGTTGCAGTGAGCCAAGATCATGCCACTGCATTCCACCCTGTGCAACAGAGTGAGACTCCATCTCAAAAAAAAAAATGTAATATGCGTGGTACAGGGGCTCACTCCTGTAATCCTAGCACTTTGGGAGGCTGAGGCAGACAGATGATTGAGCCCCAGAGTTCAAGACCAGCCTGGGCAACAAAGTGAGACCCATCTCTACAGGAAAATCAAAAAATTAGCTGGGTATGGTGGTGCACACCCAGACAGTGGAGGCTAAGGCAGGAGGATCACTTGAGTCCAGGAGGTCGAGGCTGCAATGAGTTATGATTGCACCACTGCACTCTAGCCTAGGCAACAGAGCAAGCAAGACCCTGTCTCAAAAAATAAATAAAGGTAATAATATTGTATGATCTGATGCTTAATGCCAGAGTTGAGTTCTTATGTAAGGGTAAATGCTTAAAAAACAGTTTTATATCCTGTCAAGTTTACCTGCAAGAAGTAGTTTGCTGGCTGGGCACATTGGCTCACACCTGTAATCCCAGCACTTTGGGAGGCTGAGGCAGGTGGATCACTTGAGGTCAGGAGTTTGAGACCAGCCTGGCCAACATGATGAAATCTACTAAAAATACAATTTGCTGGGTGTGCCTGTAATCCCAGCTACTCACGAGGCTGAGGCACAAGAATCTCTTGAACCCGGGAGGCAGAGGTTGCAGTGAGCTGAGATCAGGTCACTGCACTCAGCCTAGACAACAGAGCGAGACCCTGTCTCAAAGAAAAAAAAAAAAATTAGCTTTTTTTTTTTTTTTTTTTTTTCCTTTGAGATGGAGTTTCGCTCTTGTTACCCAGGCTGGAGTGCAATGGCACGATCTTGGCTTACCGTAACCTCCGCCTCCTGGGTTCAGGCAATTCTCCTGCCTCAGCCTCCTGAGTAGCTGGGATTACAGGCACGCGCCACCGTGCCCAGCTAATTTTTTGATTTTCCTGTAGAGATGGGGTCTCACTTTGTTGCCCAGGCTGGTCTCGATCTCTTGACCTCGTGATTCACCCGCCTCGGCCTCCCAAAGTGCTGGGATTACAGGCGTGAGTCACTGCGCCCGGCCAATTAGTTTGCTATTTTAAAATAACATGGAAAGAAAGAAAAAAATAACATGGAAAGATAAGTGAATCTTACAGAACTTCTTTAAAGAAATTTCATCCCTGCCTGGGTTCAAATGAGGGGAAAATGTAAAGAAAACCCAGTTGAGTTAGCTGGAGATACCAAATACCCCCTGATTGTGAGTTATCTGCAGTCATTCTATGAACAGGAGAGCCGGGCAAGGCCTCAAATTAGTATTTCAGGCAGCAGTGCACACACTCGTGGTTTTGTGGTCTTCAACCGTCCTGCTAGCCCAGATAAGTCAGGGTGGTCAGGAACCATCTGGTAACAGCATGCAGCCCAGCTCAGCAGAATGCAGCATGGAACATTCAGCCTCCTTAGAGATGCACTCCCTGCTGAAATCTCACTGTGATGGCTGTTCCTACCCTTCCAGGGCTCTGACCAAACCCTCTGGCCAGGAACACTTCCCAACAGATGAGCAGTATTCTCCATTTGGTCTAATTTATGATTCAGAAGGAAAACTTTCTATTCATCTATTTTTCATATCAATGGATGCAATGTGGTGATGTAATATATGCTGTTACAGTCACTTGTGTCCTTCTGGCCTATAACATGTATAGATCCTGTCCATATTCTTCTCAAAGCTTCTCATTAAAGCACCCAGCCCTGCGCCTGCCTCCCTGCAGACATAGAGTAATCGCTCACCCACTTGAACGAAATGATAGTGGGGCATTAAGAGGAAGCCCAAGCTCCTAAGGAGACGTCATCTCTCACAGGAGCTGGAAGTCCACTGCCCACATCCAGGGTAGGTGAGAGGCTAGCCCCAGGTCATAGCCAAGCAGGCACAAAGGCAAAAAGTCCAAAACCATCAAAGTGCTCAGCACCAGCCAAACACAGTGACAGCCAGAATGAGCAGGGTCAGAGAAAAGGCCCAGAACCGGAATCAGGGTGAGACTATGCAGGGAGCAGGAAAGTATGGAGGAGCACAACAGCCCCTTCGAACGCCACTGCATCACCCTGTTCCCGGACCACAGGGAGAACCACCATGCACCCATCCCTGCACCAGCATCTTGGACGGATGAGCAGGAGCTCTCGGGCCACTTCTCAGTGTTCCTCAGATAAAGAATCAACTTCAGGACAAATAAAGTCTGGATCCTTCTGGACTGAATCCTTTCTAGGCTTGGTATCTATCATGACGTGGTCACATTCCTCTGCTCTTCTGTGAGAGGATGGAGTCATTGGATACCAGCCTAATGCTGGCAAATGATAGACAGGAAGAACCCCAGCAGGGCAGATGCCACAAAAATCCTAACCAGGACACAGAAACATCAGTAACAAAGACCTAGCAGCAGGTCTTCATGAAGGAGACACAGTCCAACGGCCACAAAGAGGCACAACAAAGACCCTAACCCCCTGCCCTCTGCAGACACCTCTACCTGCCCTCCCAGGGAAGCTGCCGGCCAAGATTATTTCAGGTGAAGCGGCAAGGCTGGGTGTAAGTTGGGAATGTAAGTCTATCCAATGTCAGAGCCTCAGGTGCTTTCCTGTCCCTAGGGCTGGTCAGGAGAAGTCTCTGTTTCTGCACCATCCTGAATCCACTTCCCCAAGGCCTCCAGGCTGTGCCTCTTGGATCTGCCCCCTGGATTTCACTCACACCTGTCCACCAGCAACACAACAAAGTGATCTTTCCAATGCTGAGCTCTGCAGGATTCCTCAAAGGTTTCACCTCCACTCCTCACCAGATGAGCCCTCAACTTCTCTGCTAGGCACTCAGGACTTGGCTTGTCTGACCTCTGGCCACCTCTGCAGCTTTGTCATCCTCTGCTGTCCCCAAAGCTATCCCCAAAGATGGGTTTCCCAGCTTTCCACCCATTTTGTCCTCAAAACCACTATTCCCCTGGGAACGACCCTATGTAGTATGTTGGTGGCTGAGACCCCACCCCCGCCCCGCACTCCCATGCAATGGTCAAGGCCAGGAGTACCCAAGCCCTGGCAGCAAACACTCAGCCTACTGCTCACCCAGTTAAAGGAGGAACCCCTGGGTGACAGCAGGCCCTGGGGCTCAGTGCTTCCGACCCCCAAGGCACCTCAACACCAGGCCTCATGCCAGGCTGATCTTGAAACAATAATGGCTACTGCTCAGCAAAATGTGGTGGCTCATGCCTGTAATTCCAACACTTTAGAAGGCCAAGACAAGAGGATGGCTTGAGGCCAGGAGTTCAAGACCAGCCTGGGCAACCTATCGAGACACCATCTCCACAAAAAATAAAAATGAAAAATTAGTCGTGCATAGGAGCTTGTGCCTGTAGTCCCAGCTACTGCAAAGGCTGAGGTGGGAAGATTACTTGGGTCCAGGAACACAAGTAATTTGAAAATACAGTGAGCTATGGTCACAACACTGCACTCCAGCCTGGCCAACAGAGCTAGACCCTGACTCAAAAAGAGAGAGAGAAAAAAAAGAAGTTTGTTTTAAAAAAAGAAAATCCACTGCTCTGCTCTTCGGCCAGTACGAAGAGTGCATTATTTAATCAAAATAGGGGCCTCTCTCCATGAAACTCAGCAACTTGTAAAATCTCAGCTCTCTGCAGCCTCATAGTCTTCCAGCACTGCCAGCAGCCCTCGTTCTCTGCATGCTCTAACTCCTCAGTGAAGACCAGTCCCTTGCTCCTTCGCCCAACACGGCCGTTTAAGTGTCCATGTCCCCTGCACCTCGAGGGGCGGCCAAGGGGATACCGCGTGGCTCGTGCGCTCCGGGGCAGTCCATTTTCAACCAAAAGAGAAAACAGACTCAGAGTCCAGAACATCTCTCTGTAAGAGTTTTACTTTAGCCATCTTTACATGGGGGGACGCAGAGACCCCGCCCCGAGAGAGGCCGGCAGGCAGGGATTCCCCGCTTTGTGCCCTCAGCACCTCCGGAAACCACAACCGCCCGGCGCGCGGCTAGGACCCCCACCCGCCGTCTGCCCTCCACCAGCCCCTAGGCCTCCGGGAAACCGCGCGGCGACAACCGCGCGCCCCGCCAAGTCTGAGCCCCCCGAACCCCGGACCCCGGCCCCACCCGCCAGGGTCGACGCAGCGGGGCTCAGAGCGCGCATTCTCCGCGCCGACCACTCCCTCTCCTCCAGACCCTAGGGGCGGAGTCGGCAGGGCGTGCCGGCTGCGGATGGGACACCCACCTGGGGGCGCGGGGGCTGGGACTGCGCGGGCCACCTGGCGGACCCGGGAGCGGACTGCGGAGAGCAGGGAGCCCCTCCCCCCTTACACTCGGGGCCCTGCCCGGCGGCCGGGCCCCGAGACGCAACCGTCCCACGGGAGGGGAGACGCGGGAGGAGGCCAGCGAGAGGACACTTACTTAAAAGGCTACATCGCTTCACTTCTGGCCCATCCGGGCGGCGGCGGCACCTCCCAGGTCCGCGGCTGGGACCTCTTTGCCCACCACCCTTTCACGGCGATCTTGCCCTACAGCCCCCCTACTCTGCCGTGGGGCGGAGCCGCGCCATGGCTGGCCCAATGAGCAACCGTTCCTTCCCAGAGTGACGTGTGAGCAGAGCAATCATTGAGTCCAGCCCAACCGGAGGCGGGGCTCAGACGGCTCCCTGCGCTTCCTACTCCAGCTGGCCCCGCCCCGCGCTAGCAACTGCGCGTGCCCAGAACGAGGAGGGGCGGAGCCGGGAGCCGGGATGACACTAGGGGTGGGGTCCGCGCTCGGAAGCCGGGGCTAACCCGAGCTCTATGCTGCAGAGGCACCCGACCCGGTTAGCGCCCAGCCCCTGGGATTGCCAGTCACTGCGCGCTTTGGGGCACGGAGGTGCCCAGTCCTGAGGGGCATCCCACGTCCTGTCGCTGACAGGGTCCGGGAGTCAGTATCCCTGGGTTCTAGTCCCCTCATTGGCAAAAACTCCGCTGGAGCCTGGCCCTCTTTTTACCAGTTTCCCCATCCATGAAATAGGACAGGTTGGATCTTTAGAGCGCTAACATTCCAGAACTCGGATGGGGTGAAGAGGAGGGAAGGATGGGCGACCCACACGTGACTTCCCCGCGCGGAGCCCCGCCTACCCCTGATCCAGGGGATGGCAGCTCCGGCCGGGGCGGGCGGGGTGGGCGGGTCCTAGGAAACCCGACCCGGCCGCCCTTGGCAGCACCTAAGGCGGAGCGCAGGGCTCTGCCGCCTGCTCGCCCCGGGGTCGGCACCCGTAGAGGATGGGGACCGCACCCTCAGCTTCGCGGGGAGCCAACGTGGAGGCCAGGGCGGCGCAGAGACTCGGCGTGTGAGCGCCTGGGGAGGACGAACAAGGGGCGGGAGACAGCTAACCGGTTTCCCTCTCCGAACCCCGTTCGCTGAGGCGCACGTCGAGGCTCCCGGGCGGGTTCCGTGGACGTTGGCAGCAGCGCCGAGCGAGTCACGGACCATGAGGAGCGTTCGGGCCGCGCGACCCGAGGCCTGGACGGGGGCTGGCCGCGTCCTGCCGCGCTGAGGGGGAGGCCAACAGGGGCGCGGGCGGCCGATCCCCGCCAGAGCGCACCGCGATGGCGAGGGAGGAGTGCAAGGCGCTGCTGGACGGGCTCAACAAGACTACCGCATGCTACCACCACCTGGTGCTCACCGTCGGCGGCTCGGCGGACTCGCAGAACCTGCGGCAGGAGCTGCAAAAGACGCGCCAGAAAGCGCAGGAGCTGGCAGTGGCCACCTGCTCCCGGCTGACTGCCGTGCTGCGCGACCGGAGCCTGGCCGCCGAAGAGCGCGCGGAGTTCGAGCGACTCTGGGTGGCCTTCTCGGGCTGCCTGGACCTGCTGGAAGCGGACATGCGACGCGCGCTGGACCTGGGCGCCGCGTTCCCGCTGCACGCACCGCGGCGGCCGCTGGTGTGCACGGGCGTAGCGGGCGCCTCCTCCGGCGTGGCGGCGCGCGCTCTGAGCACCCGCAGCCTGCGGCTCGAGGCGGAGGGCGACTTCGACGTCGCGGACCTGCGCGAGCTGGAGCGCGAGGTCCTTCAGGTGGGCGAGATGATCGACAACATGGAGATGAAAGTCAACGTGCTCCGCTGGACCGTGCAAGCCCGGCAGGCGCCTGGCGCCGAGCTCCTGTCCACGGTCGGGGCCGGCCCCTCCTCGGTTGTGTCCGTGGAGGAGCGCCAGGGGGGCTTCGACCCCAGGAAGGCCCTGGCCGCCATCCTTTTCGCCGCCGTGCTGCTGGCGGCTGTGGCCCTAGCCGTGTGCGTGGCGAAGCTGAGCTGACGGACACCCGACGGCCGCCTGCCCGCCCCATCTCCTTCCCCGGAGACAAGACTCGGGATGGGTGTGGGGTCTGGCCTGTGCAAGGGGAGCGGTCCCAAAACCCCGTGTGCGCATGGGGGCACGCGCGTTTCCAGCGCACTTCTGCCTGGGCAGGACACGGTTTCCTCTTGCTGGCCCTGGAGGAGTTAACTTTGCGCGGGCGGTCAGGGCATTACCGCTAATGTCTGCAGGAGCTTTATTCCCTATTAATAGAAAACCGTCACAGTGTCCCCAGATCCCTCCGAGTTAATGAGTTAACACGTGTGCTGTTGGGGCGTCTTTACCGGGAGTCCTGTAAACCCCCACTCCTGCCGGTGTCGCCCCCTCTCCGCGTGGGACAGTTTGAAAAGTGGGGTGGGGTGGAGTGAAGCTTGAAGAGGGGTGCTGTTTGGCTCTATGTGGTTGGTTGGTCTGTTTCTTGGACAAGAAACAAATTGCAATTAGATGTCAGCAGATTTTATTACCTTCATCTTTCGGGGCCTAAATTTAGAAGAGTGTGCCGAGAGCAGTTCATACAAAGGGCTTTCTCTAAGGCGCGCTAGCGCTTCCTGGCAGAGTTTATCCATTTGTCCCCAAAAGCAGCTAGAAGAGATTTGAGGTCATGACCTCCCATTGCCACCCAGGGGCTGGCCCTATTTAGGAAACCAAAGAGGGCGGATTGAACCCACTCTCATGGACCCAGTGTGCACACTTGCCTGCAGAAAAGGGCTCTTCCCCAGCCATCCAGAGATGGGGGTAAGAGGAAGAGCAGAGGCTCGGGATGGGGCCACCTGCTGTTTAAACTGGCACTTTCTCCTTCTCTGGGGCTTTTTTTTTTTTTCCAGAACTAGACCAGAGTGTTTGATCCTCCTTTGCGGGAGGGCTAGGAATCCTCTTTAGAGCACTTAATCCTATTTATCCCCTGGAATGTGCGTGCTGGCCAGTAGGAGGGCTGGCTTTGCAGCTCCCTGACCCCCACGCTGCCTGCCCCTCCAGGGTAATGTAGCATTACTGGCCCACAGAGGTTTTGAGCCAATCAGCTCTGAGACTGGGTTAGAATGTAACAGCTTTAACTTGGAATTTAAGACGCTTTTTAAGAAGCTTTTAAAAAGTAATAATCCTCTGAAAGAAAAATGACATCACCACAGTGTACTATGAAAGCTGTTTTTTTAATAAAGACCATTGGGCCATGAATTCATACCTGCCAATGAGTCAAACATAGCATTTTTACATAGATACTTAGATTACTAAATATACATTGCATCTATTTTTGAAGTTGATATATTTTTTCTTCTTTTTTGAGACAGGGTTTCCCTCTGTCACCCAGGCTGGAGTGCAATGGTGTGATTGTGGCTCACTACAGCCTCCAAATCTGGGGTTCGAGCTGTCCTCCTACCTCAGCCTCCTGAGTAGCTGGAACTACAGGTGTGTGCCACCACACCTGGCTAATGTTTTTTAAGGCAGTTTATGTATTTATTTGTTTGTTTGTTTGTTTTTATTTTTCTTTAGAGACAGGATATTGCTGTGTCACGCAGGCTGGAGGGTATTGGCACAGTCCCAGGAATTCAAACCACAGCCTTGAATTCCTTGGCTCAAGCTATCCTCCCACCCAGCCTCCCAAGTAGCTGGGACTAACAGGGTGCACCACTGCACTCAACTAATTTTTTGTAGAGACAGGATGTGACTGTGTTGCCCAGGCTGGTCCTGGCCTCAAGCAGTCCTCCCACCTTGGCCTCCCAAAGTACTGGAATTATAGGCATGAGCCACTATGCTCAGTCTAAAAGCAATATTCTTTATTTTTTCTATAATTTCACTTCAAAATAAAATCTATATTCTTGAGTAGCATAAAATACTGGAACGACAGGTGTAAATGACAGAATGTTAAGTGGCCCCTAATTCTTTTGATCAACAGGTAAGAAAATGTTTGGTCCTTGATCCCAGGATGACATCTGCCTGAGCAGTGCTGCCAACTCCCACCTGTGGTCCAGAGAGAGCTCTGGAGCTCTGTCCCATTCTTGGGGAAGTCAGGATGTGAAAACAGATGCATTTAACTTTCCTTTTTTTTTTTTTTCTTTTTTTGAGGTGGAGTTTCACTCTTGTTGCCCAGGCTGGATGGAGTGCAATGGTACTATCTCAGCTCACTGCAACCTCTGCCTTTAGGGTTCAAGCAATTCTCCTGCCTCAGCCTTCTGAGTAGCTGGGATTACAGGCATCTGTCACCACATCTAGCTAATTTTTGTAATTTTAGTAGAGATGGGGTTTCACCACATTGACCAGGCTGGTCTCAAACTCCTGACCTCAGGTGGTCAGCTCACCTTGGCATCCCAAAGTGCTGGGATTAGAGGAGTGAGCCACTGCGCCAGGCCACATTTAACTTTCTAAAGGTAATTTGCAATAAATTTCAGAGACTTTGGCTGAAAACTGACAAGGATTTTTTTTAAATTCCTTTTTTACCCCAGAAGTGAGAATGGGGACCAGGGGAAAGGAACTGGCCATCTTTCACAAGGGCAGCTTGGAAGACCAAAGGGCAGAAGTGGATACAGAAGGGGTGTCCTCAGGGCACCCAGACTTAAGAGTCACTCCACCACCAACCCCCCACTTCTCAGGAGGACTAAAGATTCCAGTAGCTCAGATAGGGCAAATGTGGGATCTGTGTTTGTGTCTGTGATTATGCTTCTGAAAGACCCACAAGGTCTTAGGCTGAGGAAAGATTTTGCAATTATGTGTGTGTGTGTGTGTGTGTGTGTGTGTGTATATGGAGAGAGAGAGAGAGAGACTGGGTCTCTGTCTGTTGCTCAGGCTAGAGTACAGTGGCACAATCATAGCTTACTGAAGCCTGAAACTCTTGGGCTTGAGAGATCCTCCTGTCTCATTCTCCTGTCTGGGACTATAGGCGTGCACCATCACAACCAGCTAATTCTTTAAATATTTTTATTTTTTAGTCCTTGTAAAGACGGAGCGTTCACTCTGTTGTCCAGGCTGGTCTCAAACTCCTGGGCTCAAGGATCCTCCCACATCAGCCTCCCAAGACCCTGAGCTTTATAGGTGTGAACCACCATGCTTAGCTGACAATTACTAATACCAAGAACTCCTGCTTCATCCAGTCTGGGTGAATCTGAATAGGGGCCACTTCCAATTCTTTTGCACCTGGTTGCCCAGAGTGCCTTTGGAGATGACATAGAACGTTTTTAAGGCCCTCCTCCCACACCTGGAGTCTCTTGCTACCTTCCCCAGAGTCTCATCCCTCTCTAGAGAAGGCGGGATATTTCATAACCCTGTGTTGGAAAATATACCTAGGCTGGCACAGTGGCTCAAGCCTGTAATCCCAGCACTTTGGGAGGCTGAGACAGGTAGATCACTTGTGGCCAGGAGTTTGAGATCACTCTAGCCAACATATCGAAGCCTTATCTCTACTAAAAAATACAAAAATTAGCCAGGAATAGTGGCACACACCTGTAGTCCTACCTACTCGGGAGGTTGAGGCCGGAGAATCACTTGAATGCAGAAGGTGGAGGTTGCAGTGAGCAATGTTGTGTCACTGCACTCCAGCCTGGGCAATGGAGCAAGATTCCGTCTCAAAAATAATAATAATAATAAAATAAAATTTCTAAAAATGTACCTAAAACTCGAGTCCTAAAGATATTCTCCTGTTTCTAACACTGGGAACCTTTGTTCTTATCAAGGTATTTTGGTTCATGAATTTTTTTTTTTTTGAGATGAGGTTTCACCATGTTGGCCAGGTTGGTCTCGAACTACTGACCTCATGGGATCTGCCCACCTCAGCCTCCCAAAGTACTGGGATTACAAGCGTGAGTCACTGCGCCCGGCCAGGTTCATGAATTTTTTTAAAAAATGGTTTAGCAGAACCTACTGTTGAAATTAACACATCAGATACTGTGTGTTCCACTGAAAGCAGTGGGACAAACAAGGTTTTTCTTTTTCTTTTGGTTTTTTTTTTTTTTTTTTTTTGAGACTGGGTCTGAATTTGTCACCCACACTGGAGTGCAGTGGTGCAATGGTAGCTCATTGCAACTTCAAACTCCTGGGTGCAAGTGCTCCTCCTGCCTCAGCCTACTGAATGTCTGAGACAACAGGCTTGCACCACCATGCCCCGTGTGGATAAACAAGTTTTTGTTGTTGTTACTATTTCCACCCACTTGGCTTATCTTTGGATGTTTAGTTACATGTGGATCAGATATTTACATGATTCTGAAGATCTGCTCACTGAAATTAGTGATAAAATGTTGCAAAAAAAAAAAAAACACCTGAATTACGATAAATATACTCACTCTGTGGACCTGTGAACGGTAAACAGCTCTTTGAGTTTGAAAATTGTAAGCATTAGGAATATTGGGTATTATTTGGAATTATAACATTACCTAATAGAACTTCTGCTATATGACAAGCAAAATCACTTTCGGCCTTGTGCAATGGGCTGCTCTCTAACTAGTACCTCTGCTCTCATTTCTATATATCATGCAAGAGATTGCTTTCTAATAGAAGCCTGATTAAACTGAGATGTTTGATGCATACGTCATTAATTTTCTGTGAACATTTAGTATGATGTTAAACCATGATACAAGTGTAGAAAAAAAAACCAAAAATTCAAACTGTGTTAGCTGACACTGAAAAGACAAAAACTTGGAATGTCAAGTCTTTTATCATGGAAACTTTGATTTCAGAAGAATGTGATCTGGACTTTTGTTATTAGTAAAAATAATACTTGTAGGAGAAAAAAATGCCTGGTAAATTATTTTTGTGTGTTCTAAGAACATATGTTTTTTTGCTTTTTCCTTTCTTTCTTTCTTTCTTTTTTTTTGAGACAAGATCTGGCTCTATCACCCAGGCTGGAGTACAGTGGCATAACCTCGAGTCACTGCAACCTCCACCTCCTGGGCTTAAGATATCCTCCTGCCTCAGCCTCCCAAGTAACTGGAATTACAGGCACCCAGCTAATTTTTTTTTTTTTTTGTAGAGACGTGGTTTCACCATGTTGCCCAGGCTTGTCTTGAACTCCCAAACTCAAACAATCCAATCATCTCAGCCTCCCAAAGTGCTGGGTTAACCAGCATGAGCCACCACACCCAGCCGCTTTTCTTTTTTTCTTTTAAAGACAGGGTTTCTCTCTGTCACCCAGGCTGGAATACAGTGGCAAGCTTGTGACTCAGTGCAGACTTGAATTCCTGGGCTCCAGTGATTCTCCCATTTTAGTCTCCTGAGTAGCTGGGACTACAGGTGCATGCCACCACACCCAGCTAATTTATTTATTTTTTATTTGTGTAGATATGGGGTTTCCCTATGTAGCCCAGGCTGGTCTTGAACTCCTGGGTTCAAGTGATCCTCCCAGCTCTGTCTCCCAAAGTGCTGGGATTACAGGCATGAGCCACTGCGCCCAAGCTAAGAATGTACGCTTTTAAGTCCCACAAGGAAAAAATATTTTCGGTAAATAAAATTAGAGCATAAATGTCATGATTTACCTAAGGTTTACAGTAAGCAACATAAAAGATGTGTGATATTGAATGACCACAAAGTAGTTTTGATTAAAGACAGTTCTAGTTTGCATGGGACTTTGACAATGCTGCATTTTATTTTACTTTTTAATGTGCACACTGGTACATGTGGAACTACTCTACTCCTTTTCAAAATGTACTTCTCTGTTCTGGAATGAATACTTTTTAAGGGTGTAAGCCCCAGGGCGTGAAATGAATGCAGTAGAACTGGCCTCTACATTTCTTTTTGGTGTTTTTTCCTCCTGTAAGACCGGGCCAGCTGCGATGGGCAGAGGACACTGCCTCTCTCTCCAAGTACCTCAATAAGTCATTGACCTACTTGTGCCTCAGGTCTCTCATTTGCAAAATGAGAGTCCTAACTGATTAACTCAAAGACTCCCCTTCTAGAGCTTAAAACATTGAACAGAATGCAGTTAAACAAGAAAGGGCTATGTTTGTTGGTTTTGTTTTGTCTTTTTTGGTGTAGTTACTTGGTTTTTGTGTATAATGGAATGGAATCATATCACGTTCTGGTTATTGTCTGATATTAGTTTCAAAAACTAATAAAAAATACTTTAAAACTTCATATTAATTTTCAAAATCAGAATTAACTAAGCGTATCATGATGTTAGTGCACATCAGAGTTAGTGAATGGGCTTAAAAGCAAATGTGTGGGCCGGGCACAGTGGCTCATGTCTGTAATCCCAGCACTTTGGGAGGCCAAGGCAGGCAGATCACATGCGGTTGGGAGTTCAAGACCAGCGTGACCAACAGGGAGAAACCCCATCTGTACTAAAAATACAAAATTAGCTGGGTGTGGTGGCGCATGCTTGTAATCTCAGCTACTCAGGAGGCTGAGGCAAGACAATCACTTGAACCCAGGAAGTGGAGGTTGCAGTGAGCTGAGATTGCGCACTCCAGCCTGGGCAATAAGAGCGACACTCTGTCTCAAAAAAAAAAAAAGCAAATGTGTGTAAATGCTACTTATTGGTAGTATTTTAATTAGATTAGTAATTTAAATTCAGGCGCTAAGTCAGAGTCCAAGAAAGCCCACTAATTATTAAAACAGTCTGTTTTACCCAGCAATCCAGGCCACCTGAACATCCGGATCCTGGGAAACAGTAGATAGGCAGCTCTGTCATTTGTCTTGGAGGCTGGGAGAATCATATCCCATAAGTAACTCAGTAGCCTCAGAACTGCATGAGCTGCTTTAATGCTGGGAAACACAAGCATAGCCTGGCTTGATTGTGTACGCGGCATCGGCTCTAAGGTGGAATTCAGGACTTTCTATCTACTCTTTGATTTTGTTTTGCTTTTAGGAATTTTTTATTTTGTTTTCTTCATTCATTCATTCATCTTCAGAGACATGGTCTTTCTCTGTTGGTCCAGGATGGAATGCAGTGGTGTGATCACAGCTCACTGCAGTGTCGAAATCCCAGGCTCAAGCGATCCTCCTGCCTCAGCCTTCCTAGTAGCTGGGACTACAGGCACATGCCCTACCATGCCTGGCTTTGTCTACTTTTGGAATGATGTCCCAAACTAGAATGTCTATTAATTTAAAAATTAAGGATAATAAGCTATAATTAAAAGTAATAGTGAGAAAAGGCACCCTCCAATGATTCAGAGATCAACTTGTGATAAAAAAAAAAAAAAGAAATAATAAGAAAAATAAAATAAAATAAAAATAGAAACAGGGCCTTGCTATGTATATGTAGCCCAGGCTGGTCTTGAACTCCTGGCCTCAAGTGATCCTCCCACCTTGACCTCTCAAAGTGCTGGGATTACAGGTATGAGCCACTGTGCCAGCCTCAACTTGCTGGGGGTTTTTAATATTCTTTTTTTTTTTTTTTTTTTTTTGAGATGCAGTTTGGCTCTAGTTGCCCAGGGCCATGCAAAAGTGCAATCTCGGCTCACTACAACCTCTGCCTAGGGAGTTCAAGCGATTCTCCTGCCTCAGCTTCCCGAGTAGATGGGATTACAGGCACCCACCAACATGCTCTGCTAATTTTTGTATTTTTAGTAGAGACTGGGTTTTGCCGTGTTGGCCAGGCTGATCTCAAACTCCTGACCTCAGGTGATCTGCCTGCCTCAGCCTTCCAAAGTGCTGGGATTACAGGTGTGAGCCACTGTACCTGGCCTTTTTTAAAAAATGTATATTCTTAATTTTGGGGCTGGGTGCAGTGGCTCAGCACTTTGGGAGGCTGCGGTGGGTGGATCATGGGGTCAGAAGTTCAAGACCATCCTAGTCAACATGGTGAAACCCATCTCTACTAAAAATACAAAAATTAGCTAGGTGTGGTGTCATGTGCCTGTAATCCCAGCTACTCAAGAGGCTGAGGCACAAGAATTGCTTGAACCCAGGAGGCGGAGGTTGCAGTGAGCCAAGATTGTGCCACTGCACTCCAGCCTGGCAACTGAGCAAGATTCTGCCTCTCTCTCTCTATGTGTGTGTGTGTGTGTGTGTGTGTTCTTAATTTTTGATATTTGAATGGGAGTGAACATCCTGATCAGTGTATTTACCCTTCACAGATTTCATTATGTGAGATGTTCAGTATTGTAAATCTCCAAGTGCTTTTCTGCAATGTGATTTTGTTTTTTGAGACAGTGTCACTCCCGATGCCCACACTGAAGTGCAGAGTCCCAATCACGCCTTACTCCAGCCTCTACTTCCCGGGCTTAGGTGATCCTCCCGAGTAGCTGGAACTACACATGCGTGCTACCATGCCCAGCTAATTTTTGTCTTTTTAGCAGAGACAGGATCTCACTAAGTTGCCCAGGCTGTTCTCAAACACCTGGGCTCAAGCAATCTGCCTGCTTCAGCCTCCCAAAGTGCTGGGTGGCAGGTGGGAGCTACCCTGCCCCACTCACAATATGATTATACTCAGATTTCTAATGCAGGATGCAATCCTAGAAGATAGGTCTCCATACGAAGGATCTTTGGCTATGTCAAGACAGATCAAAGTCACATTTCAAATACTGCTTCTTCTGGCTGTTAGGAACTGAGCAAAGATTATGTTGCAGTCTTCTCTCCACGAGGACAAGATGAATATCTAGAAAGATGTTTTTCTCATTTACTTATTTTTCATCTGATCCATAGAAGATTCTGGGTGTTTTTATCACAGTACCATGAGAATCTTGGGCATACTTTTTCTTTGGTATTTGAGAATTTTTCTTTTTTTAACGCAGAGTCTTGCTCTGTTGTCTAGGCTGGAGTGCAGTGGCAGGATCTTAGCTCGCTGCAACCTCCACCTCCCAGGTTCAAGCGATTCCCATGCCTCAGCCTCCAGAGTAGCTGGGATGACAGATGCATGCCACCACGCCCGGCTAATTTTTGTATTTGCTAGAGATGGGGTTTCACTATGTTGGCCAGGCTGGTCTCAAACTCCTGACCTCAAGTGATCTGCCTGCCTTGAAATTACAGGTGTGAGTCCCTGTGCTGGCCTGAGAATTGTAAAGCTTTAAGGCTAATAAGACCAATGTAAATAAGCCAAGTAAGAGCTCCTGTTGTCAGAAGGACATAAAGAGTAATTTGGTTGGGTGCAGTGGCTCACACTTGTAATCCCAGCACTTTGGGAGCATGAGGTGGGTAGATCACTTGAGATCAGGAGTTCGAGACCAGCCTGGCCAACATGGTGAAACCCCATCTCTACTAAAAATCCAAAAATTAGCCATGCATGGTAGTGCGCATTTGTAATCCCAGCTACCTGGGAAGCTGAGGTAGGAGAATTGCTTGATCCTGGGAGGCAGAGGTTGCAATAGGCCAAGTTTGGGCCATTGCACTCCAGCCTGGATGTTGCAGTGAGACGCTGTCTCAATTAAAAAAGAAGAAAGAAAAAAAATTCTTCAACAGAGAACGTCAGCAACTGGGTGTACTATCATTCAATTCTGACGCTCTCTACTGGATACTGTCTATAAAGACCCCACAGGTGAAAGGCCCACAAGGCAGCACCCTGCCATACACATACACTTCGGACACCAGTTAAAGAAGTGTGACCTGGGGCCAGGTGTGATGGTGCACACCTGTAATCCCAGCACTTTGGGAGGCCCAGGCAGGCGGATCACGAGGTCAGGAGTTCAAGAGCAGCCTGGCCTATATGGTGAAACCCCATCTTTACTCAAAATACCAAAAAATAGCTGGGCATGGTGGTGCTTGCCTGTAATCTCAGCTACCTGGGAGGCCAAGGCAGGAGAATCACTTGAACTTGGGAGGTGGAGGTTGCAGTGAGCCAAGATCCCACTATGGCACTCCAGCCCGGGACAGAAAGAAACTCTGTCTCAAAAAAAAAAGTGTGACCTGGGATTCTCATTCATGGGACATAAGTTGGAGTTCCCATGACCCCCCTTGTTGGGTTTAATCATTTGCTAGGATAGCTCACACAACTCAGGGCAATACTTGTTACATGAAATTTATAGGAGACCTTTGGTTCGAACTGAGCTACTGCTTAGGCCCAACAGACCAACCCAAAATGGAGTTAATCATGCTAAAAATTCCATGTCACCATGCTGAAACTAACTTTTTATCTGACTTTCCCAGGGATCAGGAGAGTTAGAGATGATAGCCAAATCCCCAAATCCAGTTTTTTTGTGTGTGTTTTTGTGTGTGTGTGTTTTTTTTAAATGAGATGGAGTCTGGATATGTTTCCCAAGCTGGTCTTGAATACCTGGACTCAAGAGATCCTCCCACCTTAGCCTCCTGAGTAGGTGGGGCTACAGGTGCGTGCCAAGCCATACCTACTGAGACAGTTTCAACGTGCGTGATAAGGAAGTCCCCTCTGCTTTCACCTTTCAAAGAAAGTAACTTTGAAACAACCAGTCTGCCTTTTGTTTTCTGTTTGTCTGTAAAACTGAGCTCCATGCCAGGCACAGTGGCTCACACCTGTAATCCCAGCACTTTGGGTGGCCAAGGTGGGAGGACTGCTGAGCTCAGGAGTTCAAGACCAGCCTGGCCAACACAGTGAAACCCCACTACTAAAATACAAAAAAAAAAAACTAGCTGGGTGTGGCAGTGTGTGCCTATAGTCCCAGCTACTAGGGAAGCTGAGGCAGGACAATCACTCGAACCCAGGAGGTGGAGGTTGCAGTGAGCCGAGATCATACCACTGCATTTCAGCCTGGGCAACAGAGCAAGAGTCTACCTAAAAAAAAGCACCGAGCTCCTCTGTCCAGCTCATGGGAGCACCCATTTTATTTTATAGAATGAGGAGTTGCCTGATTCCAGAATTGAAAATAAAAACCAGTTAAGATCTTAACTAAATGTGTTGTTTTGTCCTGATACTTTACTTACATTTACCAGTTAATTATGAGAGATATAATTAAAGCTGGAGATGATGGACAGGGCAAGCTTTCAGCGCACGCAAAGCTTACACGGCCCTCTGCGTGAGCCACCCTCCCACCACCTCCATGTCTTCAGCAATCCAGAAGTCCACCAAATCTCTCATTCAACAGTATCACTCTGTCACCCAGGCCTGGAGGGCACTGGTGCCTGGCTCACTGCAACCTTCACCTCCTGGGCTCAAACAATCCTCCCACCTCAGCCTCCCAAGTAGCTGGGAGTACATGCACGCACCACCATGCCCAGCTAATTTTTTTTTTTGAGATGGAGTTTCGCTCTTTTACCCAGGCTGGAGTGCAATGACGCGATCTCGGCTCACCACAACCTCCGCCTCCTGGGTTCAGGCAATTCTCCTGCCTCAGCCTCCTGAGTAGCTGGGATTACAGGCACACGCCACCATGCCCAGCTAATATTTTGTATCTTTAGTAGAGACAGGGTTTCACCATGTTGACCAGGATGGTCTCGATCTCTTGACCTCGTGATCCACCCACCTCGGCCTCCCAAAGTGCTGGGATTATAGGCGTGAGCCACCGCGCCCGGACGTATTTTGTATTTCATATTATGCCACAGTATATAACAACAAGCTTTAAGTAAGAGAAGGAAATTCAGGTCAATCTAAAGTTGAAACCTATATACTTTTTAAAGTTAAATGTATTGAAGTGTAAAGAAAATAGAAGGCTGGGCGCAGTGGCTCACACTTGTAATCCCAACACTTTGGGAGGCCAAGGTGGGCATATCTCCCGAGGTCAGGAGTTCCACACCATCCCGGCCAAACATGGTGAAGTCCCAGCTCTACTAAAAAATACAAAAATTAGCTGGGCATGATGGCAGGCAATTGTAATCCCAGCTACTTGGGAGTCGGAGGCAGGAGAATCACTTGAACCCGGGAGGCAGAGCTTGCAGTAGGCTGAGATCGTGCCACTGCACTCCAGCTTGGTCGACAGAGCAAGACTCTGTCTCAAAAACAAACAAACAAAAGTAAATACAGGCCAGATGTAGTGGCTCACACCTATAATCCCAACTTTGGGAGGCTGAGGCAGGTGGATCACCTGAGGTCAGGAGTTCGAGGCCAGCCTGGCCCACATGGTAAAACCCCATCACTACTAAAAATACAGAAATAGCTGGGTGTGATGGCGCACACCTGTAATCCCAGCTAGTCGAGAGGCTGAGGCACAAGAATCACTTGAATCTGGGAGGCAGAGGTTGCAGTGAACTGAGATTGCACCATTGCACTACAACCTGGGTGACAGAATGAGATTGTCTCAAAAAAAAAAAAAAGTAAATACAGTTAAATTCATTCTATAGGTGTGCAATAATGTATACAATAATGTAAATACTACTACAGCCAAAAAGATATAGAATGTTTCTATCACCCCGAAAAAGCTCCCCCATGTCACTTTGACAGGATATCATTTTGTAAAGGTCTTTCTCTTCAAAGAGGGAAAGGGCAAGTTGGGTTTTATGCCTCCCAGGGTCTGTATTACACAAGAAAGTCATATTCCACAGGTTTTGGGGGAAGCTGTACATATTTACGGGGGTGTTGACCGCATGTGCAATGGGTGAACATATAGCTAACATACATCCCCCATGCTTACTTTGGGGCAAGGTTGTGTGAGATGCATTTGAACCAGAGCAACTCCATCTTGTTTAGAGGCTGGGTAAAATGAGGCTGAGATTGATACAGGAGTTAAGAAGAATTTATTTAAGCAGACAGTGAGGGCACACAAGTCTTCCGTAAGGTTTTCTTTTTTTTTTTTTTTTTGCACCAGGAACATGTGCACTTTATTGAACACAACTGTGGAAAAGTGTGTGAGGGAAAAAGGCTGATACAGGATTGGCTGGGGGCAGGGCGAGGAATGGAAGCGGGAGTATGTGGGAGACAGGTCCCGGGCAGAGCCCCTGGCCGGGATGATTCCTCTGATCTACTGATAGGCTTGCAGAATCAGTATTGGGATGATGATCAGCAGAATGGTCGTGAGGATGCCCAAGATCAGCGCCCAGATGTTCAGGCACTTGGCGGTGGAGGCGTAGGCCTGGGCCCCGGTCAGGTCGCCAACCATCTTCCTGTCCCTAGACTTCACGGAGTAGGCGAACGCACATGAAGCCCAGGCAGCAGGAGTTCATGAAGAGGGTGTTGAACAGGGACCAGACGACGTGGTCGGGCACGGAGGTCTCGCTTCGGATGTGGATCACGGTGGATGTCGGGGGCGCAGGGTTGTGGGGCGCCCCCAGCACAGCCACCTCATGTTCCTCCTTCAGCATCTCATAGTCCAGGGGACGGCTGGTGCTGGCGGGAGTGAAGAAGGTTTGGACCGTGTGGTTCATGGTGTCCAGGGAAGACTGGCCGTAGTCGGGTAGCTGGGATGCTTCTCAGTGGTCCCTTCCCTTCCAGGTTTTCTTTTTAATTAAAAGCAGCCCCAGATCACTTTCCTTTCTCAGCCTCCCAAAGTGCTAGGATTACAGGCATGAGCCACCGCACCCAGACTTTATTTTTTCTTCTTCTTTTGAGGCAGTCTTGCTCTATTGCCCAGGTCGGAGTGCAGTGATGCCATCATGGCTTACTGCAGCCTCCAACTCCTGAGATCAAGTGATCCTCCCAACTCAGCCTCTTGAGTAGCTGGGACAACAGGCCTGCACTACTACAGGGGCCGGGCGAGGTGTGGTTTCTGTTGTTTTGCACCCAGGACTTGGTCATCTCACTCAGGGGTAACCAGCTTCTGTGAAAACCAACTGATGTTGAAAAACACACATTCACTCACAAAACTACAGTGTTATTTTACAGCGAAGGGAGTAGTATGTTCCTAAGATTCTTAATCCCTCCATAAATGGTTAGTCATCTGTAAAATGGTGATAACTGTTTCCACTTCATGGAGTTTTTTATGAATTACACCACTAATGCTATACTTACAAAGTTCCTAGTGCCTCATACACAGTGTACTTAGTAACTACTACTATTTGTATCCCCTAGGATTATTATTACTCCTAGTATTGAAGACATATTACTTTAATCACCTGAGTACCTTAATTCCTTTCTCTCCCTTGGTTATTTATTTATTTTTTTTTTTTTGAGATAGAGTCTCACTCTGTCACCCATGCTGGAATGCAGTGGCACGATCTTGTCTCACTGCAACCTCTGCCTGGATTCAAGTGATTCTCGTGCCTCAGCCTCAGGAGTAGCTGCGACTATAGGTGTGGGCCATCACAACCGGCTAACTTTTGTATTTTTTTAGTAGAGATGCGGTTTTGCCATGTTGGCCCAGCTGGTCTCGAAGTCCTGGCCTCAGGTAATCCACCAGCATGGACCTGGGATTACAGGCATGAGCCACAGCACCCAGCCAGATACCAGGTCTCTTAAACAAAAACCCCTAAATATTGACAGTGTCATCTATGGACTAGGATATAACCCACATTAAAATGATGGTTTGTGAGGGTTGGCAGGAGTACAGTGTATGTCATCCAAAAACATAACAAATGTGTGATCCAATTATAATAGCAATTATGGGAGAAGCTGTCAGTGACTGATAAGGAGTTATAAAAGAGAAGACTCAATTTTACACAGGCTTTTCAAAAGATCATAACCCTGCTATGGGAGGTGGGAGTCCTCTAGACACCAAAAACGTGGAGTGGAGAGAAATTTCCATGTTGAGGCCCAGATTAAACATCTCCCATCAAAGTGGAACTTGTCAAATGTCCTAAGACAGGTAAGGTGGTCCCCAGGGGCCCTGACAATAAAAGGTTTCCAGAAGAAAGGAAGGAATTACTCTGGGAGGACCTTTCACATTGAAGCTGTGCAGTAGGAAACGTATAATTTGGCATCTGGTTCATCCATTCGTTTCTCATTAATGTGGTTCATCTGTGCTTGCAAAGGTCAGACTTTCGCCCTTTGAATGCCCTCTCTCCCTCTCGCAGGAAACACCCACACACATGTGGATCCTTGTTCAAATGTGAAAGTCCTAGTCTTGGGCTTTCAGTGAGGTGGATGTTATCAGGCCTGGGTTTGCATCCTGTTTTTTTTTTTTTTTTTTTTACTGTGACAAGTCATATGTGCCCTTAAGCATTCCTGCTTTCGGTCCAAGCTTCCTGCGTGAGAATACTGCGGTCCTGCTTTCAGGCAGTGTGAATGACCACCGCTCGCTGGCTGCTGTGACACCCTTTGTCCTGCGCGAGCGCCCTAGCTGGACCCCAGTGCACTGGAGGCCGCGCCTGCTCTGGTGGCGCAGGCCCCTCCCACAAGCAGGCGCCGGAGAGGGTGCGTGTGCCGACCTAACGCGGGGCGCTGTCATCGCTCAGCCTCTGCGGGTGCGGGGGTCGCTGCAGGGCCGGGCCACCTGCCGAGGAGCTCGGGCCGCGCAGGAATCGGATCCCGGAAGCCGCGCGCGCCGCCCGCCATGAGCGGCTCCCTGCGGCCGGACCCCAGCCGCTGGCGACAGGCGGCCAGCGTAGTGCTGGCGGCTGGCTGGACGCGCCCGGGGACCGCCACCCAGCCTTCGCCCCCGCCGCCCGCCGAGGACTTCCGGCTGCTGCTGCTGCAGCGCTCCGGGCGACAAGGCTTCATGCCGGGCGCGCACGTCTTCCCAGGCGGAGTGCTAGACGCGGCCGACCACTCGGCGGACTGGCTGGATCTCTTCGCGCCGCACCATGGGCCGCCGCGCTTCGGCCTGGGCCCGGCGCCGGTCCGCTGCAACGCCTTCCCGTCGCTGCCCAACGTCGCCGGCGACGGCAACGCCGACAGCAAGTGGACGCTGCCTGAGGACGTCGCGTTCCGCATCTGCGCTGTGCGCGAGGCCTTCGAGGAGGCTGGCGTGCTACTGCTGAGGCCCAGGACTTCCCCGCCAGACCCAGCGTCCGGGCCAGGCCTGGCCCTCGAGCCGCCGCCCGGCCTGGCCGCTTGGCGAGCCCGCGTGCGCCGGGACCCGAGCCACTTCCTGCGGCTGTGCGAGCACCTCGACTGCACGCCCAACATCTGGGCGCTGCACGACTGGAGCTGCTGGCTCACACCTTTCTGGCGCGGCGGCACTCGCCGCTTCGACACGGCCTTCTTCCTGTGCTGCCTGCGCGAGCCGCCGCCTGTCTACCCCGACTTGGCAGAGGTGGTGGGCTTCCAGGTAGGGTCTACTCACCGCCGGGCTGGGGACCCCGGGGACCTAAGAGGGAGGGCCCCTCCAGGCGGCCTAGGCCTTCTAGGGACCCCCGCATAGGCCGAGCCCAGAGAGGTTAATCAGCTGGGAACGCTTGGATGGGCAGGAAACTCTCACCCCACTATTCCAAAGCCATGCACTTGGTGAAGCATTCTCTGCTTTCCCAGGCTTTGGGGTCTCAAGGCCTCGAGCCTGTCTCTCCACGTGGTTCCTCCAGAGGGGCCACTGCGGAGACCCAGCCAGCTCTGCAGAGCACTGATCAGACACCAGACTCTGTCCCGAGCACTTGTACTTGTCTAGATATACTTCATCTCCAGCCGTTTAATATGGTTTTCGTGGAGAGCAGACTTAATAGGATTTCGATCTTACTATTTTTATTTATTTTTTTGGTACAGATAGGGGTCTTGTCTCTCAGTGTTGCCCAGGCTGGTCTCCAGCTTCCGGGCTCAAGTGATTTTCCAATCTCAGCTTCCCGGGTAGCTGGGCCCACAGACACCTGCAACCATTGACTAATTTTGTTTGTTTGTTTTGTAAAGACCAGATCTCACTATGTTGCTCAGGCAGGTCTTGAACTCCTGGTCTCAAGCGACTGTCCAGCCTCAGCCTCCCAAAGTCTTGGGGATTATTGGCATACGCTACTGTGCTTGGCCAGTTTAAGTCTTTTAAAATTTATTGACCAGTACAGTGACTGACACCTATAATCTCAGGTTTTTGGAGGAGCAAGGCGGGAGGATCGATTTAGCTCAGGAGCTCAAGACCTGCCTGGACTGTAATATACTAAGACCTCATATCTACAAAAAATGTTTTAAATTAGCTGGGTATGGTGGTGTGCGCTTGTGGTTCCTGTTACTGAGGAAGCTAAGGTAGGAGGATCACTTGAGCCTGGGAGGTTGAGGCTGCAGCGAGTCATGATCACACCACTGCACTTCAGTCTGGATGACAGAGTGAGACCTGTCTCAAAAAAAAAAATCATTGAGACTTGTTTTATGGTCATGAATATAGTCTGTCTTGGTGAATGTTCTCTTTGCACCTAAGAAGAATATGTATTCTGTTGTTTGTTGGTATTTGTAAAAACATCAAATTAGGTTGAATTGTTCCATAGCATCTTGCAAGTCTTTTTTTTTTTTTTGAGATGGAGTCTTGCGCTGTCGTCCAGGCTAGAGTACAGTGGCGTGATCTCGGCTCACTGCAACCTCACCTCCCTGCCTCAACCTCCTCAGCAGCTGGGATTACAGGCGCCCACCACCACGCCCAACTAACTTTTGTATTTTTAGTAGAGACGGGGTTTCACCATGTTGGTCAGGCTGGTCTCGAACTCCTGACCTCACGTGATCCACCTGCCTGGGCCTCCCAAAGTGCTGGATTACAGGCGTGAGCCACCATACCCAGCCAGTCTTGCAGGTCTTCTACATCATTTCCTTATTTTATCAGATGCTGAGAGCAGAATGTGGACATCTTCAACTAATAATCATGGATCTGTCTTTTTCACCTTTCAGTTTTATCAGATTTGGCTTCAGGTATTTTGAAGCTCCCATGTAAGGTATTAACTGCATCCACATTTAGGACTTTTAAAACTTCACGGATTAACCCTTTGATGATTATGAAATATCCTTCTTTATTCCTAGTAATAATCTGTATTCTGAAATCTGAAGTTTACTCAGTTTGAGATTAATATAGCTATTCTGACTTTCTTTTGATTCATGTTAGTATATATTTTCCATCCTTTTAAACTATTTGTGTCTCTATATTTAAAGTGTGTTTCTGGCTCGACACAGTGGCTCACACCTATAATCCCAACACTTTGGGAGGCCAAGATAGGCAGATCACCTGAGGTCAGGAATTTGAGACCAGCCCAGCAACATAGCAAAACCCCATCTCTAGTAAAAATACAAAAATTAGCCTAGTGGAGATGGGAGAATCTCTTGAATCTAGGAGGCGGAGGTTGCAGGGAACCAGGATCATTCCAGCCTCCTGGGTCACAAAGTGAGACTCCATCTGAAAAAAAAAAAAAAAAAAAAAAAAAAAGGCCAGGCATGGTGGCTCTTGCCTGTAATCCCAGCACTTTTGGAGTCTGAGGTGGGCAGATCATGAGGTCAAGAGATTGAGACCATCCTGACCAACATGGTGAAAACCTGTCTGTACTAAAAAATACAAAAAATTAGCTGGGTGTGGTGGTGTAGGCTTGTAATCCCAGCTACTCAGGCTGAGGCCGAAGAATCACTTGAACCAGGAGGTGGAGGTTGTAGTTAGCCAAGATCACACCACTTCATTCCAGCCTGGAGACAGAGCTAGACTCCGTCTCAAGAAAAATTAATTAAATTAAAAAAATAAAACGTGTTTCTTATCGGCAGCATATAGTCTTGCTTTTTATCCAGTATAAAAACTTTTGCCTTTTATTTGGAGTGTTTATTTACAGTTGTTATAGTCAATAAGGTTAGATTCAAATCTACCATCTTGCTGCGCATTTTTTTGCTCTCGTCTATTTGAAATGGACTGTTTTTCCTATTATTGTTTTATTTCCATTATTAACTTATTGACTATAGTTCTTTGTAATTGCTCTAAAATTTGCAGTCTACACGTTTCATTTCATTTATAGTTAGAACCTTTTGACATTATACTTGTTTTTTCCCTCCTGTCTTTTATGCTATTGTTGTCAGACATCTGACTTTTATTATAAACTCTACACTCAGATTAATTTTGCTTTAGACTGTCAAGGTGTTTTTTTTTTTTTTAGACACAATTTTACTCCTGTTGCCCAAGCTGGAGTGCAATGGTGCGATCTGGGCTCACCACAACCTCCACTTCCTGGGTTCAAGCGATTCTCCTGCCTCAGCCTCCCAAGTAGCTGGGACTACAGCATGCGCCACCACACCCGGCTAATTTTTTGTATTTTTAGTAGAGATGGGGTTTCTCCATGTTGGTCAGGCTGGTCTCAAACTCCTGACCTCAGGTGATCCACCCGCCTCAGCCTTTCAAAGTGCTGGGATTACAGGCATGAACCCCTGTCTGTGGCCTAGATCATCAATCTTAATGAGAAGAAATGTCTTATGTTTACCTGCATATTTACTTTTGTTTTTTTAGATGGAGTCTCACTCACTCAGGCTGGAGTGAGGTCGTGCGATCTCGGCTTAGCACAGTCTCCGCCTCCTGGGTTCAAGCAATTCTCCTGCCTCAGACTCCCAAGTAGCTGGGATTACAGGTGCCTGCCACCATGCCTGGCTAATTTTTGTATTTTTAATAGAGACGAGGTTTCACCATGTTGGCCAGGCTGGTCTTGAACTCGTGACCTCAGGTGATCCACCCACCTCAGTCTCCTGAAATGCTGGGCACCATGTTTAGCCACATATTTACTGTTTTTAGCACTCTTTATTCCTTCGTGTGGTTCTAAATCTATCTCTGGTATCCTTCTGCCTAAAGAAGTTTCTCTAATATATCTTGTAGTTTAGAGCCTATGACAATGAATACTCTAATTTTTGTTTGCTTGAAAATTACTATTTTTCCTTTGATTTTGGAAGATACTCTGACTAGGTATAAAATTCTAGTTGGATAGGTTTTTTAATTTTTTACCTAAAATATTTTTTACCTAAAAATATTGCTCCATTATTTTCTAGTTTGCATACATTTCTTATGAGAGCACTTTTGCAGGTAATATTTTTTATTTCTTTCATCATGCCAATGTTTTCCTTTGTATCTTTAAACCAGTGGAACATACTTACAGCATTGGTTTTAATGTCCTTTTCTGCTAACTTAATAATTGATGTAATTTCTGGGTCTGTTTCTATTGATTTATTTTTCTTCGAGTTTTAGATGATGTTGTCTTGCTTCATCATAGCTTGCAGGTTTTTTGTTTTTTTTTTGAGACGGAGTTTCGCTCTTGTTACCCAGGCTGGAGTGCAATGGCGCGATCTCGGCTCACCGCAACCTCCGCCTCCTGGGTTCAGGCAATTCTCCTGCCTCAGCCTCCTGAGTATCTGGGATTATAGGCACGCGCCACCATGCCCAGCTAATTTTTTGTATCTTTAGTAGAGACGGGGTTTCACCATGTTGACCAGGGTAGTCTCGATATCTTGACCTCGTGATCCACCCGCCTCGGCCTCCCAAAGTGCTGGGATTACAGGCTTGAGCCACCGCGTCCGGCCAGTTTTTTTGTTTTTAAGATGCAGTCTTGCTTTGTCGCCCTGGCTGGAGTGCAGTGGCATGATTTCAGCTCACTACAACCTCCACCTCCTGGGTTCAAGTGATTCTCCTGCCTCAGCCTCTCAAGTAGCTGGGATTACAGGCAGGTACCACCACACCCAGCCAATTTTTGTATTTTTAATAGAGACGGGGTTTTACCATGTTTGCCAGGATGGTCTCAATCTCTTGACCTCATGATCCACCCACCTCAGCCTCCCAAAGTGCTAGGATTACAGGCATGAGCCACCGTGCCCAGCCATGTCTTGCAGTTTTTTTAATTGAATATTGGATATTGTGACTTTATGTTGTTCAGTGCTAGATTTTGTCAATTCCTTAAAGAGTATTGGCTGGGTGCAGGGGCTTACTGCTGTAATTCTAGCCCTTTGGGAGGCCTAGGTGGGTGGATCACGAGGTCAGGAGTTTGAGACCAGCCTTGCCAACACGGTGAAACCCTATCTCTACTAAAAATACAAAAAAAAGGCCGGGCGCGGTGGCTCAAGCCTGTAATCCCAGCACTTTGGGAGGCCGAGGCGGGTGGATCACGAGGTCAACAGATCGAGACCATCCTGGTCAACATGGTGAAACCCCGTCTCTACTAAAAATTACAAAAAATTAGCTGGACATGGTGGCGCGTGCCTGTAACCTCAGCTACTCAGGAGGCTGAGGCAGGAGAATTGCCTGAACCCAGGAGGCGGAGGTTGCGATGAGCTGAGATTGCGCCATTGCACTCCAGCCTGGGTAACAAGAGTGAAACTCCGTCTCAAAAAAAAAAAAAACAAAAAAAAATTAGCGGACCCCTGTAATCCTAGCTACTAGGGAGGCTGAAGCAGGAAAATTGCTTGAACCCAGGAGGCAGAGGTTGCAGTGAGCCGAAATTGTGCCACTGCACTCAAGTCTGGGTGACAGAGCATGACTCCGTCTCAAAAAAAAGAAAAGAAAAAAGAGAGTATTGGACTTTTCCTAGCAGGCAGTTAAGTGATTGCAAATTACCTTAATGGTCTTGAGGTTTAATTTTAAATAATTTTAACATGCATCTATATAGCCTTTATTCTTTATTCTAGAGCTAATTTAGCTCCCCCCAACTTTTTTTTTTTTTTTTTTTGAGACAGAGTCTCACTCTTTCACCCAGGCTGGAGTGCAGTGGTGCAATCTTGGCTCACTGCAATGTCTGCCTCCCTGGTTCAAGTGATTCTCGTGCCTCAGCCTCCCGAGTAGCTGTGATTACAGACATGCATCACCATGCCTGGCTAATTTTTGTATTTTTAGAAGTTAGGATTTTACCATGTTGGTCAGGCTGGTCTTGAACTCCTGACCTCAGGTGATCAGCCCGCCTCTGCCTCCCAAAGTGGTGGGATTACAGACATGAGCCACTGCACCTGGCCATTAGCTGCACTTCTAAATGTGTAACTCTTATGAAGTCTACTTGAGTGCTGCTTATATTCAACATGATGTCTCCACTGTGATTGGAAGGAACTCCAGTAATCCTTGGCCCCAGGTGAGCTCTGGGAGTTTAATCTTAAAACTGTCAGGTAATTGTTCTTTCTTCAGAAATCATTCCTTCCTTGTGCGTATAGTGGTAAGTAAAATAATAATAATAGGAAAAAAAAAGAGGCCTCATTCTTTCCTGGTCTCATATGGTTTCACCTTATGCATGCATAGATTAAGTGTTTAGCAGAGATTCAAGGGCACCCTACACAGAGTTCTGGAGCTCTACTCTGTAGGTCTTTCCTCTCGGGTACAGCTTTATCCTTGGTGTCTCTTTTCATGATTTCAGTTACCCTCAGTCAACCAAGGTCTGAAAATATTAAGATATTTAGAGAGAGAGACCACACTCACTAACTTTTATTACAGGAATTGTTATCATTGTTATAGTTTATTATAAATTAGTGTTAATCTCTTACTGGGCCTAATTTTTCAGTCAAACTTTATCATAGGTGTTTTGTGTAGGAAGGGCATAGTTGGTATAAGGCTCAGCACTTCCTTAGTTTCGGGCATCCACTAGGGATCTGGAAAAGTATTCCTCTTGCCTAAGGGGAGACTTCTGTACACTGCTTCCCAAATTCTGCTGTGTGGGCTTCCCAAACTTCAAGCTGTGTCTCAAGCCAGTGGAAATCCCTGGCTCTGATTAGACTCTTGCTCCCTGGGTTGCAGTCTGGAAATTCCCTTTAAGCAGTAACCCTGGCTGTGGTAGGACTCGCCGCCCACCACAGCCTCCCAGGTGGCTGGGATTGCAGGTGTGAGCCACTGCACTCAGCAGTAAAGCATTGCATTTGAAACAGTGCTCTGCTAGTAAGAAGTAACCAGTAAGTGATAAGGTATTGTAACCTGTGGTCTGGACTAACTGAAACAGGTTGGCTTAAGTGGGTTGATGCCTGCCATTTAACCCTTTGTCTTCGTTATCACTGAACTCACACAGTTGCCTTGGAAATAACAGAGAGAGGTTGGGTGGTCCTTTGAGGCCCCGAGCTCTGTTTTTCAAATGCAGTTCTGGCCAACTGCAGAATGATTAGGGGACTCTCGGAACTCTTAGATTGCTGGGTGCATACCAGGGCCCTGGGAGTGTGAAGGCTTCACGGGCTTCTCAGTCAATATTTAAGCAATACAAGCTTGCAAACCTTGACCTACAGTCATCCAAAGCAGAAATCAATTCCAAATCCCAGGGGTTGTGGGTGAGAATCAGTTTTTCCTAGGTGTGTAAGTGGATATTTAGTAAACCAACTAAAGAACAACCCTTCGAGGTTATTCCATATCCATTGAATCAGCTCTTTATCTAAATGTCTATGGAAAGCAGGCTGAGGAAGAAGAGGAGGTTGTAGAATGAAGCCACTGAAGTTTACTGGGCAAACACTGCATGGCTGAAATCCTACCAAGTTATTACTCTCTCAACTGTAGCTGAGTCGTGCCTGGTGGCTTCCTGAAAGCTGCTGTTGCTCCTGATGCTTCACTGCCGTTGTACCATGTGGCATACATCACAGAGCATTTCGGTTGCTGAAGTCCCCATAGGGCCTAAGAGAGCTTTGTGATGTCCATCATCATATCCTCAGGATCTAGCCAAATACTCATTTCCCGGAGGAATGAACAGGCACCACATTCTCAATCTACTGTGATGAGTATACCCTCAGAGTCTTTCTTTCAGCAGTGACCAGAACCACCTTGTCCTCTCTGCATCTCCCACCTTTCATGCTGAACAGCTGTCCCAGGTCAAGCCTCAGAAGTCTGCCCTATTTTTTTTACTAGTTCTGAGGATCAGTGTCCCGATAAGTAACCTCTTAAGAGGATCAACCCAGCTTTCTTCACTGCATCCTGTCATGTTGTCGGAGGGATCTCACAGGGCACATTAAGGAATTCATTTGACACTTTCAATTCTACCTTAGGTACTGGTCTAACTAGCTCAAGCCTCACACTGTCTATGGCATAAACCTTAGGAAACCCTGCCTTCGTCTTTCACAGTGGTCATCTCCATCAGAGGCGACTGAAAGTTTCTTATCAAAAGAAATCTGGTTGGCACCCCCACAGTTCTATGAAGTGAGAAGACTTGCAAACTTTGCCTCACTCTCTGACTTGCAAAGATTCTGCTTGGATCGTGCATTAGAAGGACGGGAAAGGTGGCTGCCGATCACCTTGTTAACTGCTGATGCGACGCTCCAGATTTTACCAGGTAAATCAGTGAAGCCTCAGTGCTTTCGTTAGTATTCACATTCCGTGCCCTGGGCTGCATGGCGGTATTACCCAACAGAAACAGGAATTAGAGCCTGTGTTTTATAGTCTAGAGGGTATTAGCTAGAGAAGATCAAAGGCTATAAAATATCCATGTTACTTATTATAACCAGAAATTCTGCATAATGTCATATACATACACATACATTTATATTAGTATATTTCCTAGACATTGACAAAGGTCTTTCTCATGTAATTTCTCACTTTTTTGCATTTTAAGTTTGAATTTTGAGAACTCATAAGTTGTCACCTAATTTGAATTAGGGAGCTTGTTGATGGTCAGTTGCTGTGGGGTGAGCCACAGGTTGGAGTTTTCATGGCAGTGGCAGTTTAGAGTAGGGCTTTGAGACCTGTTGTCACGGTTGCCTGCTTAGTTCCTGCAAATAGTGATAAGATTTGTGACTCAGGGCCGGGCACAGTGGCTCACGCCCAGCACTTTGGGAGGCTGAGGCAGGTGGATAACTTAAGGTCAGGAGTTTAAGACCAGCCTGGCCAACATGGTGAAACTCTGTCTCAACTAAACATACAAAAAAATATATACGTTAGCTAGGCATGGTGGCATACACCTGTAATCCCTGCTACTCAGGAGGCTGAGGCAGGAAAATCGCTTGAACCCAGGAGGTGGAGGTTGCAGTGAGACAAGATCATGGCACTGCTTTCCAGCCTGGGTAACAGAGTGAGATTCTGTTTCAAAAATATAAAAAATTTTTTAAAAAAGTTACTCAACCTACAGGGGTAAAATGTAATGATTTTGATAGAATTTCCCTAAATTAACCTGAATGTAATTGATCAGAATAGCCTACTTTGAAACACCAAAAGTATGTGGATATCAAGGCCAATCTTAATATCAATATTGAATGGAATAAAGAGAGTCATGAACTAGTATAAAAGTCACAGTTCACAGTGAAAACATACCAGTCACAGATGTTTATGAGCCTAAAGAAAACTCTTGGCTGGGGAGTTGTGAGGGGATATTAAAAACACAAGAAAGAGGCGGGCGCAGTACCTCACGCCTGTAATCCCAGCACTTTGGGAGGCCAAGGTGGGTGAATCATTTGAGGTCAGGAGTTCGAGACCAGCCTGGTCAACATGGTGAAACCTGTCTCTACTAACTATACAAAAATAAGCCAGGCATCATGGCGGGCACCTGTAATCCCAGCTACTCGTGAAACTGAGGGTTGAGAATCGCTCAGGCCCGGGAGGTGGAGGTTGCCGTCTCAAAACAAAACAAAACAAAATTTAAAAAGACAAAATAAAAACACCCCCCAATAAAGAAATACTACTTTAACAGCTATCTCACTTCTAAACATACAAAATAGATAAAATAAATACTGATTGGTATGTCACTAATATATCAGAGTGATTTATACAGTAATACTAGAAATAATTAAAATTGTATCCATTTTGCCATGGTGAAAAATAATTTTGTATTTAAAAATAAAATGAATTTTTTTCCTTTTTCAGGTGATGAGCTATACTTAGAAGATTCAGACTTTTTTGAAAATCTTATGTCTACTGAAAAAAAGACTGAAGAAATCATGAAGGAAGGCAAGCAGTTTCATCGGATAGTGATACACAGTCGCCATCTCTATGATATCCACGTGACTGTTCAGTCAAAGTATAAACACGTTTATCCTAAGACCTCTGTACTAAGTAAGAGCCATTTGTAGGGTGCTCGAGCTTGTTTGTAAACTGGCTTTCTTGACGTCCTCATGAATAATGAGGGTTGAATTTCACTTGCCTGAAACTTAAGGAAGTTTGTGCCTATAAAAGTTATTGTAGGCCGGGTGCGGTGGCTCACGCCTGTAATCCCAGCACTTTGGGAAGCCGAGACAGGTGGATCATGAGGTCAGGAGTTCAAGACCAGCCTGAACATGATGAAACCCCGTCTTTACTAATAATACAAAAATTAGCTGGGTGTGGTGGCGCATGCCTGTAATCCCAGCTACTTGGAGGCTGACACAGGAGAATCACTTGAACCCGGGAGGTGGAGGTTGCAGTGAGCCAAGATGGCGCCATTGTTCTCCAGCATGGGTGACAGAAGGAGACTCCATCTCAAAAGACAAAAAAGTTACTGTAATGCAGTATTTCTCTTATTTTTATTTTTTTTATTTTGAGACAGAGTCTCACTCTTGCCTAGAGCCCAGGCTGGAGTTCAGTGGCTCAGACTCAGCTCACCACAACCTCCACCTCATGGGTTCAAGCGATTCTCATGCCTCAACCTCCTGAGTAGCTGGGACTACAGGTGTGCGCTACCACGACCGGCTAATTTTTGTATTTTTAGTAGAGACAGAGTTTCACCATGTTGGGCAGGCTGGTCTTGAACTCCTGACCTCAGGTGATCTGCTTCCCTCGGCCTCCCCAAATGCTGGGATTACAGGCATGAGCCACTGCACCTAGCATGGTGTTTCTTATGTCACGTGTTTTATGGTGCTTTCTTGCTTATTTTATTCTTTCAATCTTACAGTATGCCACATATATGAAGTTTATAAAGTATTAATGATCTTGTTAACCAAACAAGAACATGATTTCACAAGGGTTCCTACTTCTGTATTATTATTTCAAAAATTTAAATAACATGTTCTGCTGCCATTATGGTTCTTGCTGTCCACTGTATTAGCACCTTCCCTCATGTGCTTTGGAGGTTGATGAATTTGTGAGACTTTCTGCTGGAATTACTTTAATGGTGTCTTATTAGATGGTGAAAAGCAGACTGAGACAGCCATCAAGTGACCATGTCATTGTTTTCTTGCTATGTTTTTAGCTTAATGATTAAGATACAATTCTTTTTAAAACCAAATGACAGTTACTGTGTTTCACAAATTAAAAATCTATTTTTGTTAACATTTTATTTTATTGTATTTTTTTTGAGATAAAGTCTCACTCTGTTGCCCAGGCCAGAGTGCAGTATGGCAATCTCAGTTCACTGCAACCTCCGCCTCCTGATATTCCTGCCTCAGCCTCCTGAGTAGCTAGGATTACAGGTGCCAGCTACCACACCCAGCTAATTTTGTTTTTTGAGATGGAGTCTTGCTCTGTTGCCGGGTTGGAGTGCAGTGGCACGATCTCGGCTCACTGCAACCTCCACGTCCCGGTTCAAGCAATTCCCCTGTCTCAGCCTCACCAGTAGCTGGGACTACAGGTACATGCCACCACACCTGGCTAATTTTTTTTTTAATTTTTATATTTTAGTTGAGACGGGGTTTCATCATGTTGGCCAGGATGGTCTCAATCTCCTGACTTCATGATCCACCTGCCTCAGCCTCCCAAAGTGCTGGGATTATAGACATGAGCCACCATTCCCAGCTTAATTTTGATATTTTTAGTAGAGATGGGGTTTCACCATATTGTCCAAGCTGGTCTCGAACTCCTGACCTCAGGTAATCCACCTGCCTCGGCCTCCCAAAGTGCTGGGATTACAGGTGTGAGCCATCTCGTCTGGCCCAGTTAACATTTTAAAGAAACACAAAGCCATAACCAAAACCAGCATTGTGTTCGGAGCATTAATGAATGTAAAGAGGTTAGAAATGTAGTGTGCGATTAATGATACTTATTTTTACTATGTTTAATATGAGTAATTTTTCATCATCTTTAAAGAGGAATAATCTTTATTGATTAAAGGTGAGAAATGATAGTTAAGACCTTTGACTGTATTATGCATTGTACAGCGGATCTCATTTTTCATGAAATGCCTTAGTTTTCCTACTACAACATAAAGAGAATGATGAATAAAGTTTATGTGCATTATTTAATCCTGATTAGAGAACTACATCTAGAGCAGCCGGCCTCAGCCTGGGCACTTAAACATTTGGCTATGTGTGGAAACATTTTTGGTTGTTGAGAGTGGGAACAGAGTGGATGAGCTGGGGCAGTATGCTACTACCATCTAGTGGGGGGAGGCCAGGGATGCAGTTGAACAGCCTGCAATGCACAGTCTCACCACCCAGAACAAAGAATTACCTGACCAAGGGTGAGACACCCGATCGAAAGTAAATGTTTTTCCTCAATAAATGGTTCCAATATGCAAATTTTGAGAACCACAGATACTATTATTCTGCTTTTTGAATGTACAAAAATGGGAAATTATGTTCCATTAAAAAAAAACAACAACAAAAAACAAAGTTGGCTGGGCATAATGGCTCACGCCTGTAATTCCAGGGCTTTGGGAGGCAGAGGCAGGCAGATCATCTGAGGTCAGGAGTTCAAGACCAGCCTGGCCAGCATGGTGAAATCCCATCTCTACTAATAATACAAAAAAAGCCAGGCATGGTGGTCTCAGCTACTTGGGAGGCTGAGGCGGGAGAATCGCTTGAACATGAGAGGCGGCGGTTGCAGAGAGCTGAGATTGCACTCCAGTCTGGGTGACGAGCAAAACAGTCTCAAAAAAAAAAGTATAAAAATTATTGTCCTTTGGACTTTTTTTTTTTTTTTTTGAGATAGGGTCTCACTCTGCTGCCCAGGCTGGAGTGCAGTGATGCTATTTCATCTCACTGCAACCTCTGCCTCCTGGGTTCAAGCAGTTCTTGTGCTTCAACCTTCCAAGTAGCTGGGATTACAGGCGTAGGTCACCATGCCTGGCTAATTTTTGTATTTTTAGTAGAGACAGTTTCACCATGTTGGCCAGGCTGGTCTTGAACTCTTTTTTTTTTTTTTTGAGATGGAGTTTCGCTTTTGTTACCCAGGCTGGAGTGCAATGGCGCGATCTCGCCTCACCGCAACCTCTGCTTCCTGGGTTCAGGCAATTCTCCTGCCTCAGCCTCCTGAGTAGCTGAGACTACAGGCATGCGCCACCATGTCCAGCTAATTTTTTGTATTTTTAGTAGAGACGGGGTTTCACCATGTTGACCAGGATGGTCTCGATCTCTGGACCTCGTGATCCACCCACCTCGGCCTCCCAAAGTGCTGGGATTACAGGCATGAGCCACCGCGCCCGGCCCTCGAACTCTTGACCTCAGGTGATCTGCCCACTTCAGCCTTCGGAAGTGCCTGGGATTATAGGCATGAGCCACCATGCCCAGCCTAGCTTTATTTTTTGACTCTCAAAGATTACTAGAATGTTGCAGCTGGAAGGGACCTCAGTGAACACCATGATTTTTTCAGTGAGAAAACAGACATGCAGCTGGTTAGTGCCAACTCTGTCTTCACTGGACTTGCTATGGCTCAGTGGGTGATATTAGAAGATGTCATGATAAAGTAATATGATTGGTTTTCCTTCACAGAAAACGCAGTTTTCACACCACTTGTTTCCCTCATGTGTTGTGGTGTGTGTGTGTGTTTTGAGATAGTCTCACGCTGTTGTCCAGGCTGGAGTGTAGTGGTGTGATATCAGCTCACTGCAAACTCTGCCTCCTTGGTTCAAGTGATTCTTCTGCCTCGGTCTCCTGAATAGCTGGGATTACAGGTGCGCATCACCATGCCTGGCTAATTTTTGTATTTTTAGTAGAAACGGTTTCACCATGTTGCCAAGCTGGTCTGGAACTCCTGACCTAAAGTGGTCTGCCCACCTTGGCCTCCCAAAGTGCTGGGATTACAGACATGAGCCACCTTGCTCAGCCAGTACCTCCTGTTTAAATCAGATCCTGTTGTTTTCCATCTCTTTTTGGCGAGGTCTAGAGATTTCAGGTGAGTTGGCTGTACCAGGTGCCTTGATTGGAGGTGAGGCCTTGTCAGCCTAATTTAAGGAACAGGTGAATTTTTCTTCCAAATGGCAGCTACACGCCTCTCCAACCATCCTACCTGAGATATTATGCAATCTAGTTTACTTATAGAACTGCATGCTTATGTGAGCATTCTGTTCCCCAAAATACGTAACTCCACAATTTCCATGCTCTCTCCAAACTCTTGCAGTCTTTTGTCATCTTGTTGGTTCCCTTACTAGCAAATGAACTCATTTAGATTCAGAGAGCTCTGCTAGTTGAAGGCCAGCTGGGAAGAAAGCCAGGACCAGGAACCTTTCCAGAAGGTGCAGATCAAATGCAAATATTGCCAGGAGGCCATGAAGATCCAGGGATTCGTGGCTGACCAGGATTCTTCCTCACCACCAAGTCTTTCAGCTCATAGTGGTTAAAAGATATAGGGTGGGCCAGGCACGGTGGCTCACGCCTGTAATCCCAGCACTTTAGAAGGCTGAGACGGGTGAATCATGAGGTCAGAAGTTTGAGACCAGCCTGACCAACATGATGAAACCCTGTTTTTACTACAAATAAAAAAATTATCTGGGTGTGGTGGCACATGCCTGTAATCCCAGCTACTTGGGAGGCTGAGGTAGGAGAATCACTTGAACCCAGGAGGCAGAGGTTGTGGTGAGCCGAGATCACACCATTGCACTCTAGCCTGGGCCGACAAGAGCAAAACTCTGTCTCAAAAAAAAAAAAAAAAAGTGGTATAGACTGGCCTAGAGAAAGCAGGAGGACAGGGGACCCCTGCCAGGTGACAAGGACAAGCTGAGGGCCTGGCATGCTGGTTCATCCCTGTAATCTCAGCTACTCAGGGGGCTGAGGCAGGAGGATGGCTTGAGCCCAGGAGTTCAAGACCAGCCTGGGCCACACAGCGAGACCGCCCCCCCATCTCTACAAAAAATTTTAAAATTATCCAGGCGTGGTGGTGCATGCCTGTAGTCCCAGCTATTTGAGAGGCTGAAGCTGAGGAGGATCAACTGAGCCCAAGAGTTTGAGGCTGCAGTGAGCCATGATTGTGCCACTGCACTCCAGCCTGGGCAACAGAGCCAGACCCTGTCTCTTTAAAAATAAAATGACGAACTTGTAACCACCTAATGGGTTTACCTTGCCTGCTGCCTAGACAGAGCCAATTTATCAAGGTAGGGAATTGCAATGGAGAAAGTAATTCATGCAGAACTGGCTGTGTGGGAGACTGGAGTTTTTAAAATTACTATTACTCAAATCTCTCCATGCATTCGACAGACAGACTTTTTTTGTTTTTGTTTTTCAGATGGAGTCTTGCTCTTTTGCCAGGTGCCATGCTGGAGTGCCATGGTGCAGCTCACTGCAACCTCCATGTCAAGCAATTCTCCTGCCTCAGCCTCCTGAATAGCTGGGACTACAGGTGCCCATCACCATGCCTGGCTAATTTTTGTATTTTAGTATAGACAGGGTTTCACTATGTTGGCCTGGACAGTCTCGATATCTTGACCTCGTGATCCGCCCGCCTCGGCCTCCCAAAGTGCTGGGGATTACAGGCTGAGCCACCTCGCCTTCCCGGCAAAATAAACTTTCTAAATGAACTGAGACCTGTCTCAAAACTTTGGGGTTCACAGGTTGTTATCAATTTTGTTTCAGAGTCAAATCGTGGACTGCATTCCTTCCCAAAGTTAGTTGGACCTCCGCCCAGGAATAAAAAAGGACATCTTAAAGGTTAGAAGCAGGCCAGGTGCGGTGGCTCACGCCTGTAATCCCAGCACTTTGGGAGGCTGAGGCTGGTGGATCACCCGAGGTCGGGGGTTGGAGACTAGCCTGACCAACATGGAGAAACCCCGTCTCTACTAAAAACACAAAATTAACTGGGTGTGGTGGCACATGCCTGTAGTCCCAGCTACTCGGGAGGCTGAGGCAGGAGAATTGCTTGAACCTGGGAGGCAGAGGTTGCGGTGAGCGGAGATCTCGCCATTGCACTCCAGCCTGGGCAACAAGAGCGAAATTCCGTCTCAAAAAAGGTTAGAAGCAAGATGGAGTTGGTTAGGTCTGATTTCTTTCACCATCACAATGTCCTCAGTTGGAATTTTGCAAAGGTGGTTTTCAACGGACTCAACCGCAGGCAGCCCCTCCGTCCCTCCGGAGGACAAGCGAGTGTCCCTGGGGCCTGGGTGGCCGGCTGGCTGCAAAGGAACAAATCACGTGACCTCCGGGTCGGGCCTCTCAGAACCTCCCAGTGCCAGTCCTCCCAGCCGCCACGTGGCGCTGTGCCGAGAGTTGTTACGCCGTTGGGCGGCCCACGTGGTCTCCGACGCCTCGTGGCCTGCTCAGCGTGCGCCGGCATTCCGTCCGTGCGGTAGTCCCGAGGCCAGGCGGGCGGGAAGCTGTGAGCGAGGGGCTGTGTCGATGCCAGGATGGAGCGTGTTGCCTCAGGCAGGCGAGGACCCCGGGGTCCGCGAGGGCACCTGGGGGCGAGGAATGCAGGGCACCTACCTTGGGGGCCCGAGGCACTAAACGCAGAGGGAAAGAACGCAGACGTGGCGGGGGCCTGGCGGGGGCGGACACAGCCAGCCTCGCCCGCCGTAGCATGGGACTTACAGGGCGAAGGGGCCTGTCTGCCCTCGGGCGCCAGGAGGATGCTCCAGCTCCTGATGCTGAAGGTGAGTGCCATCAAGCCAGCCCCACATAGCCCCCCACAGAGCCCTACTCATGCCCCACCCCAGTCCCCCCACACCCACCCCAACCCCCCACAGCCCTCCACCTCAGCCCCACAAAGCCCCACCCTATCCCCCCACACCCACTGCAGCCCCACACAGACCCCCCACTCCAGCTCCACCCACGCCCCCCACACAGCACCCCACCCCAGCACCCCCACACCCACTCCAGCCCAACACAGCCCTCCCACATCAACCCCATACTCACCCCCACCCCAGCACTACACATGCCCCCACGCCCAACCGACACACAACCCCCACATCCCCTCACGCCCACTCTCACCCAGCTCCACCCCTACACACTCACATTCCCACCCCATCCCACTCCCCCACCCCCATGCACCCCCACTCCTACCCCAGCCCTACCTTCCACCCATTTTCTTATCCTTGCCAGCCCCACAGTCACACCCTCACCCCTGTCCCCACCCCATTCCCACTCTCATTTCCACCCTGACATTTCATCCCCTCACACTCGCCCCCACCCACCCCACTGCCACCCCATCTCCACTCCCACCTCCACCCCACCCCACCCCATATCACACTCCATCCTCCCCCACCAGGGGACACCCTGGGCTGGGACCTAGGGTAGAACCCGGATGAGCCCGGGTTTCACAGGCCCATTGTGCCTTGGGGTGCATCTGGAGTAGCATGGGGTTGGCTGCCTCTCCAAATGCAAGGTCACCTGGGCCGCATGACACTGCCCTCCATATTCCATGGGGCTCTCAGGATAGGCACCTGGAGTTCTGGCTTCCTTTGTGCCCCTGGTCTTTCTCACCCTCTCTGCTCACCGCGCAGACTCCGCGTGGGTGATGTCCTAGTTTCCGGGGAAGGGGCGTCTTCCTGGACCCGTGCTTTTCCTCCTTGGCATCCAGTGAGGGCTCATTGGTGAAGGGGAAGGCATTGCTGGAGGAAGGAGTTGACAGGCTAGAGCAGAGGGGTGGGTTTGGGTTATTGGAGAAAGGAAATCTAAATCACACTTCAAGTGGACCCAGGTGGGAGAGGTAGCAAATTGTGAGATTATTTTACTTTTTATAGAGACAAGGTCTCCTCGTGTTTCCTAGGCTGGTCTGGAACTCCTGGCCTCAAGCTATCCTCCCATCTCAGCCTCTCAAAGTGAGAGATTACAGGTGGGAGCCACCACCCCCAGACCAGTGGTGCTATTTTTAAAACCAGCACTCTCCTACTCCTACTTGATGTCTTGTGTAATCCATCTGAAGAAAGATTTATAAACGTTTCAGGGGCCATGCGCGGTGGCTCATGCCTGTAATCCCAGCACTTTGGGAGGCCGAGATGGGTGGATCACGAGGTCAGGAGTTCAAGACCAGCTTGGCCAGCATGGTAAAACCCTGTCTCTACCAAAAGTACAAAAATTAGCTGGGCATGATGGCAGGCACCTGTAATCCCACCTACTCTGGAGGCTGAGGCAGGAGAATTGCTTGAACCTGGGAGGCAGAGGTTTTGGTGAACCACAGCACTCCAGCCTAGACAACAGAGCAAGACTCTTATCTCAGAAAAAAAAACAAAAACAATAAACAGAACACGTTTGAGGCAGCTGATTGTTACAGACAACTTGCCCTGAGACTTTTAGGGATTCAGAGCCACCTGGCCAGCTCCTCTCCCCCAATCAGATGTTGTCTGTCAGTCCTAAGGATGATAGCCCGGTTTCTCCTTTAGAAGAGATGGGGCTCTTCCAGAGCTACACACCCTGAATAAGCACAGCCATCCTGGCAGAACTTTGGCAGCAGGAGCTGGACTTGCTGCCTCCAACTCGGGAACCCCTCTCCCCTCAGTTGGGCCCAAGAACCCTTTTATTTAACTACTCAATTCTGATCTGTCCCCACTTCCAGCCCTCACCCAGCTCACCCTCTGAGCAAATTCTGTCCTGAATAGGAATGTCTCTCCAAGTGTGGTGCACATACCAGCTGTCCTGCAGATTAAGTTAGCTTTTACAAGGATGAAGTATTTTCCCCCCATGTTTCCATCAACAGGTGACTGGGTAAACTGAAGGTGATTTGTACCTATACAGTGGAATATTATTTAGTCTTAAATATCTGAGAAATCTTTGCCTAACTCACAGTCGCAAATATTTTTTCCTCCATGTAGCCTTTTTTTTAAAAAAATGTATTTTTTGAGATGGAGTCTTGCTCCATCACCCAGGCTGGAGTGTAGTAGAGTGATCTCGGCTCACTGCAACCTCTGCCTCTGGCTTTCAAGCCATTCTCCTTCCTCAGCCTCTTGAGTAACTGGGATTGCAGGCATGCGCCACCACAGCCAGCTAATTTGTTATATTTTTGGTAGAGACGGGGTTTCACCATGTTGGCCAGGCTGGTCTCTAACTCCTGACCTCAAGTGATCTGCCCTCCTTTGCCTCCCAAAGTGCTGGGATTACAGGTGTGAGCTGCTGCACCTGGCCTCCCCATGTATCCTTTTAGAAGTTTTATAATTTTGTATTTTACATTTAGATATGTGATCCAAATTAATTTTTGTATATAATGCAAGGAATGGATGAAGTGATTAACTGTTCCAGCATCATTTATTGGAGTGACTATCCTTCCTTTTTTGTGTCTATCAAAAATCAATTGACTTTATATATGTGATTATATTCCTGTATTGATTTATGTACGGTACCACACTGTCTTGCTTACTGTAGCTTTACAGATAAGTCTTGAAGTCAGGTGATGTGAGTTTTCTAGCTATAATCTTTTTCAGAATTGTTCTAGCTCCTTGGCTTTTCTAATACGGGTTTCATAATTGCTTGTTGATTCTGCGAAATTCGACCTCAAACTCCTGGGCTCAAGCAATCCTCCTACCTTAGCTTCCCAAAGTACTGGGATTACAGGGGTGAGCCATCATTTCCAGCCTTTTTGTAATTTTAAATTTCCAATTTTCATTTCTAGAATATAGTAGTTGAATTATTATTATTTTTTAATTTTAAGTTCCAGGATACAAGTGCAGGATGTGCAGGTTTGTTGCATAGGTATACATGTGCCATGGTGGTTTGCTGCACTTATCAACCCATCATCTAGGTATTAAGCCTTGCATGCATTAGGTATTTATCCTGATGCTCTCTTCCCCCAGCCCCACGGGCCCCAGTGTGCATTGTTCCCCCCGTGTCTATGTGTTCTCATTGTTCAGCTCCTGTTTATAAGTGAGAACATAAGGTGTTTGATTTTCTGTTCCAGTGTTTGCCGTTTCCAATGTTTGAGGATAATGGCTTCCAGCTTTATCTATGTCTCTACAAAGGACATTATCTCGTTCCTTTTTTGGCTGCATAGTGTTCCATGGTGTATATGTACCACATTTTCTTTATCCAGTTTGTCTCCAATGGGCATTTTGGTTGATTTCATGTCTTTGCTATTGTGAATAGTGTGGCAGTGAACATACACATGCATGTGTCTTTATAACAGAATGATTGATAGTCCTATGTACCCAGTAATGGGATTGCTGGGTCAAATGGTATTTCTGGTTCTAGATCTTTGAGGATTCACCACACTGTCTTCTACAATAGTTGAATTCATTTACACTCCCACCAGCAGTGTAACAGCTGTCCTGTTTCTTCACAGTCTCACCAGCATCTGTTGTTTCTTGACTTTTGAATAATTTGCATTATTAAAAATGTGGTTTTGATTTGCATTTCTCTACTGATAAGTGATGTTGAGTTTTTTTCATATGTTTATTGGCCGCATAAATGTCTCAAAAACCCATAAATGTCTTCTTTTGAGAAGTGTTATTTGCTTTGCTCACTTTTTGATGGGGTTGTTTTGTTCTTGTAAATTTGTTTAAATTCTTTATGGATTCTGGATATTAGACCTTTGCCAGGTGGAAAGATCACAAAAAATTTCTCCCATTCTATAGGTTTTCTGTTAACTCTGATGATAGTTTCTTTTGCTGTGCAGAGCTCTTTAATTCAATCCCATTTGTCAATTTTTGCTTTTGTTGCAATTGCTTTTGATGTTTTTGTCATGAAATCTTTGCCAGTGCCTATGGGTTGAATGTTATTGCCTAGATTTTCTTCTAGGTTTTTTTTATAGTTTTAGGTTTTACATCTACGTCTATATGTCTGTCTTTATGACAGTACCACACTGTTTTGATTCCTGTAACTTTATAGTAAGTTTTGAGATCAAGTGTGAGTCCTCCAGCTTTGTTCTTTTTTGAGATTGTTTTGGCTATTTTGGGTCCTTTGAGATTTCATGTGCATTTTAGAATGGACTTTTCTATTTCTGAAAAACATGTCATTTGGATTTTGGTAGGGATTGAATTGAATGCGTAGATTGCTTTGGGTAGGATTGACATCCTAATGATATTGTCTTCCAGTGAACGAATGTGAGACATCTTTCCATTTATGTCTTCTTTAATTTATTTCAGCAGTGTTTTATAGTTTTCATTATAGTTCTAATTTTTAATAGACTTTAAGATTCTCTATGTAGACAGTCATGTTTTTTATGAATAAAGACAATTTTATTTCTTCCTTTCTAGTCTTCCTGTCTTTTTCCTGCCTTATTATAATAACTGGGACCTTTAGTACAATGTTAGTGATGCACCCCTAGTGAAATTTTTATTTTTCATTTCTGAAATTTACTTTTTCCACAGCTTGTGTGTATATATATCTATATACATATAAATAGATACCTATCTATATACATACATAGTTTCCATTTCTTACATGAGATTCTTTTGTTTTCAACTCACTATAACCATCTCATCCTTAAGTTCTCTATTTATAATAGCTGTTTTTAAGTCCTTGCCTGTTAACTCCAACATATGGATCTCTTGGGTTCACTTGCTGGTGACTACTTTTTCTTGGCCGTCTACCACATGATCATTTCTTCACGTGTCTAATGATTGTCTCTTTCACAGTGGACGTTGTGGTTATGATGAATAAACTGGAAGTGCTGACGTGTAGTTCAGTCACTGACTGGCCGGTCACTGTGGCATGTACACTTTGTACACCAGTTGGGTTTTGCCCTGATCGTTGGAACACATTGTCCTTGTCCTGGAACATGGTCTTCTTGAGCACTGCCCTTTTCACGCCTGAGGTGCTTACTAAGCCTCTGTAACTTGGTAAGACGCCTGCTCCAAATTCCATTTTCCTTGATGAGTGTCAAAGACAGACAAATATAGACATTAGTGAGAGTGGTGAGAACAGATTTTATTCAACAACTAACAGTAGGGGAAAGAACAGAGCTCTATTCTGATTTGTGTGCAGGTGACTGGCCTTTTAAAGGGAGAATGGGCAGGAGCAGGGCTTGGGTGAAAAGTTACAAAGACTAGGTTAGCGTATTTTTTTTTTTTAATGGAATCTCACTCTTTCGCCCAGATAGGAGTGCAGTGGTGTGATCTCAACTCACTGCAACCTCCGCCTCCCGGGTTCAAGCAGTTTTCCTGCCTCAGCCTCCTGAGTAGCCAAACCACAGGTGGCACCACCACGTCTGGCTAATTTTTGTGTTTTTTTTTGTGGAGACAGGGTTTCGTCGTGTTAGACAGGCTGGTCTTGAACTCCTTACCTCAAGTGATCCACCCACCTCGGTCTCTCAAAGTGCTGGGATTACAGGCATGAGCCCCTGTGCCCCACCTGAGTCAGCGTAAATGTGGCAAGGCAGTTCTGTCTGCTAGCTGGTAGTTATAGAAGTTAGGATTCTGTCTTCCCACAGAGACTAGGAGACGCTTCCTAAAGATTACATTTCAAAGGAAAGCTTTCTGGTCCTTGAGAAAGACACTCATGAGTTGCGGTAGGTACACATTCCCAATCTTGAGCCTTTTGTAGTATGTGCTCCAAGAAGGGGAGGTGAGGGGGCTGTGTCAGGTGTTTGATGAACAAACCACTGGCAGCAGTGAGCTAGCTCAGGCAGGCATTTTGATGGGGTACTGGTTGTCTCAGGGACACAGCCTTATGCTGCTGGAGTTTGGTTTTCTCCAAGTGCAGAGCTTTGGATGGAGTTGCTCCTCGTCCAGGATTCTGCATCTCTCACGAGCAACAGCTGAAACTGCGTACTTTTTGGAGACGCAGTTTCACTCTGTTGCCCAGGCTGGAGGACAATGACATGATTTGGCTCACTGCAACCTCCGCCTCCTGGGTTCAAACGATTCTCCTGCCTCAGCCTCTCCAGTAGCTGGGATTACAGGCATGCACCACCACTCCCAGCTAATTTTTGTATTTTTAGTAGAGACAGGGCTTCACCATGTTGGCCAGGCTGGTCTCAAACTCCTGACCTCAAATGATCTGCTTGGCTCAGCCTCCCAAAGTGCAGGGATTACAGGCGTGAGCCACTGCACTCAGCTAAAACTGCATATTTCTTTCAGCCTTCCCGCTGTCGGTCTTCTCTGGACTCCTTGGGGTCTCATCTCTGCCAATAATGTGACAGGTGTTCTCATGCAGACTTTAGTGCTTCCCCTCCGCGGCTCTCCATTTAGGAATTTTATCCTTTAATTCTCAGCTGCCCTGGCAGCCCCAAACTCTGTTTTCTGATTCCTCAAGCCACAGACATTACGACTTTCTCCTTGAATTGCAGCTGCTTCACACCACTGAACGGGGGAATGGGCTCGGGGCAAAACCCATATAAAAGTAGATGCAGATCGCACCCAGGGAAGTTTCATTCTTTCAGTTGTTGAAGCTCCTCCAGGTTCTGCTCGCTTTTGGTAGCTCTTCACTGCCTTCAAATCGTTATTTTGTATTTTTTCCAGGGATTATTGTTGTTACCCACAGGTGATTAGAAACTATTCTATTGTTACTGGAACCAGAATAACTGCTGTTGTTTTTTCTGATTATTTGTTATAAAAATGTTCAAACATTCGGAAAAGTAGAAATAATACTAATGTGAATACCTGTATTCTTGCCACATTGGATATAGGATCCCAAATCTTGAGACGTCATTGCTTCTAGGCAGAGATAAGTAATACTTCTGAAAAATCATGAGTTCTTGGCCAGGTGTGCTGGCTCACGCCTGTAATCCCAACACCTTGGGAACCTGAGATCAGACGTTTGAGACCAGCCTGGCCAACACAGTGAATGAAACCCTGTCTCTACTAAAAAATACAAAATGAGCCAGGCACAGTGGCATATGCCTGTAATCCCAGCTGCTTGGGAGGTTCAGGCAGGAGAATTGCTTGAACCTGCGAGGTGGAGGTTGTAGTGAGCAGAGATCGCGCCACTGCGCTTCAGCCTGGATGACAGAGTGAGACCTTTAGATATTTTCAATTCAAATTTAACTTTTCACTTATACTTGTGTCTTTAACAATGAAAATCTTGGTTTCTAATAACAGTAGTACATAACAAAATACATTCCAGGAAGTCTGACTTTCTTTCATGTCCCTTGTCCCTTTCTTCCCTCCCCTTAGGTCATGATTTACATTTATTTTGGTTTATCTGCCATTATTTCTCTTTTTTATTATGAGCAGAATGTACTTATATTCACATTTCTTTCTCTGTCTTACAAAAGGATACAGGTCAGGTACAGTGGCTCATGCCTATACTCTCAGCACTTAGGGAGGCCAAGATGGGAAAATTGCTTGAGCCCCAAAGTTTGAGACTAGCCTGGGCAACATAGGGAGACACTGTCTCTATTTGTTGTTGTTGTTGTTTAATTAAAAACATTATTTTAACAAATAAAAGTCCTAAAAACATTGCTCTGAACCTTGCTTTTGTATATTACGGATTTTTTTCAGAATATAGGAGATTGAGGACATCTGTTTGTTTTTTGAGTCATGGCACATAATTGAGAATTACTTACATGTTTTAGAATTTTATCTTTGGTCTAACAATTTAGCAAAGGCATTTGTCAAGAATTTGTTAGGTCACTTAAATAAACAGTATTCGTGGCTCTAAAGTTTATTATTTTGTGGTACTGCTTTTAAATCATACATTGTTCTGTTTGTCTTTTAAAATTTTTACAGATTGAAGATCCAGGTTGCTTCTGGGTTATTATAAAAGGGTGTAGTCCCTTTTTAGATCATGATGTCGACTATCAAAAATTACATAGTGCCATGAATGACTTCTACAACAGCATGTGTCAAGACATAGAAATAAAACCGTTAATATTGGAAGAAGGACAGGTATGTATCTAAATGTTCATCTCAATAAATAAATAAATAAGTAAATAACTAGGAGAAGTCGGTGTCTTTAAAGGACGAAAGCTTTAAAGGACAGAGTGGCTTTCTTGTTAGAGGCTAATGCAGCTGGTGATTTTTAAGTTGAAGCCAGTACTCCTTTACCATTCCGAGAGTCCTATGACCCTTAAAGATTATGCTGGTTAGGCCAGGCGCAGTGGCTCACGCCTGTAATCCCAGCCCTTTGGGAGGCCGAGGCGGGTGGATCACGAGGTCAAGAGATCGAGACCATCCTGGTCAACACAGTGAAACCCCGTCTCTACTAAAAATACAAAAAATTAACTGGGCATGGTGGCGCGTGCCTGTAATCCCAGCTACTCAGGAGGCTGAGGCAGGAGAATTGCCTGAACCCAGGAGGTGGAGGTTGCAGTGAGCCGAGATCGTGCCATTGTACTCCAGCCTGGGTAACAAGAGTGAAACTCCATCTCAAAAAAAAAAATATATTATGCTGGCTCTACTACTCTATCTGCTCTACAAATGGAACAAGAAAGCCTGGATGACAGCACATCTGTTTATAGCATGGCTCACTGAATATTTTAAGCTTACTGTTGAGGTCTATGCCCAGAAAAAAAGATTTCTTTCAAAATGTTACTGGTGAGCTGGGTGTGGTGGCCTGTGTCCACAGTCCCAGCTACTTCGGAGGCTGAGGTGGGACGATGACTTGGGTCTGGGAGTTCAAGTCCAGCCTAGGCAACGTAGCAATGAGACCCTGTCTCTCAAACAAAAAACAACAAACAATCAGTGCTGATGGCCACTGAAGACAGTGCTCCTGGTCACTGAAGAGCTCTCATGGAGATGTGTGAGGAGATGAATGTGGCTCATTTTCATGCGTCATTTTCAAGGTTGACTGCTGTATGAATTACTGACTATTCATGGTATTTCTACGAGATGCTTTGACTTCAGCATTAAATAGAAATACCCTTCATCCTTGGTCAGGATTTCTGTGGCATTATTTGAGTTTTGACTTATGGAAGGTTCTATATCCCTTACAGTATGATTGTAGTGTATTTTCCCACTTGGATCCCCGAGGACCGCAATCTCTCTCGGTCTCCTCCTTTTCTGTGTGAGCACAGCTCTCCCTGCTGGACTGCCTTGTAAACCTGTGGTTAGCATACGGTTTGTTAGTTGAGTTGGCTGTGGCCTGGCAGTCCTGTGGTACAGTTAGGATGCCAAGGGCTGTCACTTCTGCATGGTGGTTCTCCTTAAAAGGGGCTGCAGGCATTTACGGATGCTTCTTAACTTACTATGTGGGTATGTCCTGATATTGTAAGTCAGAAATGCACTAAATATACCTAACCTGCTGACCAGCCTAGCTTAGCCTTGCCTACTTAAATGTGCTCAGAACACTTAACATTAGCTTATGGTTGGGCCAAATCATCTAATACAAAGCCTGTTTCATAGTAGAGTTTAAATATCTATGTATTTTATTGCATACTGCACATTATATAAAAATTGCAATAGTTTCACACCATCAAAATGTTGAAAAATCGTAAGTTAAACCATCATAAGTCAGGGACTCTGCATTTATTCAGCCATCAAACAGGGAGTTTATTGATTGATTGATTGGGACAGACTCTCATTCTGTTGCCCAGGCTGGAGTGCAGGGGCGTGATCTTGGTTCACTGCAATCTCTGCCTTCCTGGCTTAAGTGATCTTCCTGCCTCAGCCTTCTGAGTAGTTGGGACTGCAGGCACGTGCCACCATGCCCAGCTAATTTTTGTATTTTCAGTAGAGACGGGTTTTCCATATTGGTCAGGCTGGTCTTGAACTCCTGACTGCAGGTGATCCAGTCACCTCAGCCTCCCAAAGTGCTGGGACCACTAGCATGAGCCACCATGCTCGGCCCAGGTGGTTTATTTTTAAAACATGTTATTACTATTGTTTTTTGGAACAGGGTCTCACTGTGCCACCCAGGCTGGAGTGCAGTGGTGCGGTTGTAACCCACTGTAGCCCACTCCAGCCCACTCCAACTCCTGGGTTCAAGTGATCCTCCTGCTTCAGCCTCCCAAGTAGCGGAGACTATGGGTACATGTCACCATGCCTGGCTCAAGTAGTTTTTGAAGACTTAATAAATGCCAGGCACTGTACTAGGTGCTGGGAATACGGCAGTAAACAAAACAGAGAAAAATCCATGTCATCAAGGAGCCAGCATCCAGGTGTGACAGATAGTAAGCAATGTCAGAGGCCAATACAAGTCACAGAGAAGGGAGTAGAAGGATGAGGCTGGTGGCAGCTTCCTGTTGGTCTGACATGATCGACAGTCATTCCTAAGCATTATTTCCTGATTTAAGAAGGTAAAGGAATGCATTTTCTTATTTTACTTTCTAACAATTTTCAAGGAGTGAAAATGACCGTATCGAGTAAAACAGTGACCTAGTACCCAGGTGGCCTGTGTTCCTGAGGTTCTCTTACGGGCAGAGGGGCTCAGCTTGGGCACGCCCGGCCTCCTGGAAACACTGTCCTCTGCTCTAAGGGAGGATGTTGGCTGGCATGGTTTTGAGAGTAACTTTTAGCTGTCTTGTTCTATGACAAGATGTTAACACTGACCTTAAAACCTCTCTGTTGGCTGGGCGCAGTGGCTCACGCTTGTAATAACCACAGTTTGGGAGGCTGAGGCAAGCAGATCACGAGGTCAGGAGTTTGAGACCAGCCTGGCCAACATGGTGAAACCCCGTCTCTACTAAAATAAAAAAAATTAACTGGGCATCGCATCGGGTGCCTGTAATCCCAGCTACTCGGGAGGCTGAGGCAGGAGAATTTCTTCAACTTGGGAGGCGAAGGTTGCAGTGAGCTGAGATCATGCCACTGCATTCCAGCCTAGGCGACAGAGTGAGACTCTGTTTCAAAAAAAAACAACCTCTCTGATTTATTTTGCAGGTGTGTGTGGTCTATTGTGAGGAGCTGAAGTGCTGGTGCAGGGCCATTGTCAAGTCAATTGTGTCTTCTGCAGACCAGTACCTGGCAGAATGTTTCCTTGTGGACTTTGCCAAGAACATTCCAGTCAAATCTAAAAAGTATGTACGTGTTTATCTCACTTATACTCTTTTCGAGACAAATGTCAGTTTCAGAGGAGAATATATTTTAAACTGTGGGGCTAGAGGTCACTACCATTGAGAAAAGACAAAACTGGAGTTCTTTAGGTTCAAGAAGGGGGCTTTGTGGGTTTCTGGTCTGCACCCAGTGACTGGCAGAGTGGGTGGGCAGGATGAAGGCTGAGGCAAGCTCTGGCCCTCTGCTGCTGTGTGTCCTGGCAGGGCAGCCAGATTCAGGCGGTGTTCTCTGTATCTCCTGGTGTTCTCTCTGCGTCTCCTGGCTGCTCTCTGCATCTCCTTGCTGCTTTCTGCATCTGCTGGGGTTCTCTCTGCATCTCCTGGCTGCTCCTTGCTGCCCTCCTGGCCTGTCCTCAGTTTGCTTGTGCTGTTTAGGGAGGCTTGGCTACAAGAAAGACACTTCCAGGAGGTAGAGAGAAATGCTTCTCTCCACAGAAAGGGATTGCTAGCATAGCCTCGGAGAGCAGAGAGCAGAGCATGTACTCATATAGGTGTTCCTGGTTGTCCTACTTAAGAGAGGGAGGGTGTGACCATCAGTGAGGGTGGGAGACTGCTCAGAATGAGCTGGTGCCAAAATGGTGCTGTTCAGCCTTCATTCCTTCTGGGACCACGTGTCATAGCTCATTAGAAAACACCGGCAACAATTCAGTCTTCATGTTTTGTGATGATTTTTCCATAGTTTCCCATCCCAGAGTAAGAGGATGTCAGTTTAATAAATATGAGGATTCTGATACCATTGAAGAAAGAGCAATACCAAATAGACTTGATTGCAATAAGAGGTGTCTATTCCTTTTTTTTTTTTTCGGTGACACAGAGTCTTGCTCTGTCACCCAGGCTGGAGTGCAGTGGTGTGATCTCAACTCACTGCACCCTCTGCTTCCTGATTCAAGCGATTCTTCTGCCTCAACCTCCTGAGTAGCTGGGACTACAGGCATGTGCCACCATGCCTGGCTAATTTTTGTATTTTTAGTAGAGACAGGATTTCATCATGTTGGGTAGGCTGATCTCGAACTCCTGATCTCAGGTGATCTACCCACCTCGGCCTCCCAAAATGCTGGGATTACTGGCGTAAGCCAGCAGTATCTATTGAGTAGAATAATTTCATGGCAGATGTGCTTATCAGACATTGGGAATTTGCAGTACTTACTGTAAGAATTTGAGCTTGTGATCTGCATTTCATACAACCATAATTGCTGCAAAAACAATCGCTGTGTTTAACTGGAGAGCTTTTCTTTTTGCATTTGGTATTTTACATTTAGTTTGTTTTGGGTGAGAAAATTGTATGATTAAACAGAGCTTGAGGATGCTTCAGGGGCCATGAGTGCAGCCACCTTTTTCTAACCTGTCTGAGACAGAAGATGGCCAGGTTACCCAGACAGGGCACAGTAGGAACCCTGGAAAGAGAGCCAGTTCCTGTGGAAACAGTACGTGGAAGTGGTTTTTGGGCCAGGAGCAGTGACTCACGCATGTAATCCCAGTGCTTTGGAAAGCCAAGACAGGAGGATCGCTTGAGGCCAGGAGTTCAAGCAAGACCAGCCCGAGCAGCATAGTGAGACCCACACTACAAATAAAAAAATGTAAAAATAAAGTGCTCTGTCTTTTGCTGAAGAAGAATGGAAATTAAATTGCTGAACTTACTATTTAAAAATCTCAGTCCTGCAGCTCTTTTGTGCAAAGTTGGCAAATACTATTAAAACATCTGTTTATTTACAGAAACTTTTAAGGTAATTTTGGTCATATGTTGAGATTGATATTTAGAAAATCTTGAATAGAGTTTGCTTTACAGATTGATTTATTTATTGGCATCCAGTATTTGTTCACCTAAGGAGCCTTATTAGACTTTTTTTTTTTTTTTTTTTGAGGCCGAGTTTCTCTCTTGTTGCCCAAGCTGGAGTGCAATGGTGCAGTCTTGGCTCACTGCAACCTCCGAGTCCCAGGTACAAGCAAGTCTCCTGCTTTAGTCTCCTGAGTAGCTGGGATTATAGGAGTGTGCCACCACGCCTGGCTAATTTTTGTATTTGTAGTAGAAATGGGGTTTCACCATGTTACCTAGGCTGCTCTCAAAACTCCTGACCTCAGGTGATCCACCTGCCTCGGCCTCCCAAAGAGCTGGAATTACAGGCGTGAGCCACCGTGCTCAGCCAGGAGCCTTATTAGATATTTTTTTTTCCTAAACTTCTACCCCTAGGTCATGAAATGTCATTTTCACTGATACACTGTCTATGTTCCATATCGGTGCTTTTTTTCCCCCCCGGAGACAGAGTTTCGCTCTTGTTACCCAGGCTGGAGTGCAATGGCACGATCTCGGCCCACTGCAACCTCCACCTCCTGGGTTCAGGCAATTCTCCTGCCTCAGCCTCCTGAGTAGCTGGGATTACACGCACGCACCACCGTGCCCAGCTAATTTTTTGTATTTTTAGTAGAGACGGGGTTTCACCATGTTGACCAGGATGGTCTCGATCTCTTGACCTCGTGATCCACCCGCCTTGGCCTCTCAAAGTGCTGGGATAACAGGTGTGAGCCACTGCGCCCGGCTCCCATATCAGTGCTTTATGTATCAAAAGAGTCGATTTTTTTTCATCCTCCCAAGAAACAGTTTTTCCCTCTCGGCCAAATGTCTCCAAGCACCGTTGATGGCTATATTAGAAACAAAGAATTGTTTTTTGTGTGTTTTGTTTTACATTAAGTATATTAATAAAATCGGTGTACTTTAATGGAATATGTTGTATATAATTTTCTATATAATGGAGCTGTTTCTGTTTCACTCTTTAGCATCCGAGTTGCCGTAGAATCATTTATGCAGCTTCCCTATAGAGCAAAAAAATTCAGCCTGTACTGTACGAGGCCTGTCACATTACACATCGACTTCTGTGAAGACAGTACTGACATCATGTAAGTGAGGCTTCTTAAGACCTTTGAATCCTTAGTAAAAGCCTTCTGTCAAGTGCATGGTGTTATATGAAGCCAGTTCCTCTGTAGAAGTACTGAGCAGGAGGCCTCTGTGTTCTTCAGGAGGGGCTTCTGAGTCAGTGTTTGACCTTGCTGTGGTTGAGGAGTTTGGAGCAGGCCTAGCTCTATGCTTCTTGCCTTTGTTTCAAACTTATAAAAAGTAATAAATTAACTGTAAAGAAAAGTATTCATAAGGCAGAATCATGGAGCATCATATACGTGTGTACACGCACACGTTTTTTGAGACAGGGTCTCACCCTGTTGCACAGGCTATAGTGCAGTAGCATGATCATGGTTCACTGTAGCTTCAGCCTCCTGGGTTCAAGCAATCCTCCTAACTCAGCCTCCCGAACGTCTGGGACTACAGGCACATGCCACCACACCCAGCTAATTTTTCTCTCCTCTCCTCCCCTCCACTCCCTCCCTTCCCTTCCCCTCCTCTCCTCTCCTCCTCCCCTCTTTTCCCTCCCTTCCCCTCCTCCTCTCCTGTCCTTTCCTCCCCTCCCCTCCCACCTCCTCCTCTCCCCTCATCCTCCACTCCTTTCCTTTTCCTCACCCTGCCTTGACCTCTCCTGCCCTACCCTACCCTGCCCTGCCCTGCCCTATCCTGCCCTACCCTACCCTGCCCTGTCCTTCTCTGCTGATGTGGTAGTTCTGTGTGTGAGAGAGAGGGAGAGAGACTGGCTGATGTGGTTATTCTCTCTGTGTGTGTGTGTGTGTGGGGCGGCGGTGGGGGGACTGGCTGATGTGGTTATTCTGTGTGTATGAGAGAGAGAGACTGGCTAATTTAACTGTTCATACACTAGATTGAGTTTTCTCTTGGGTTATTAGGAATCAACTCGCTTTTGCTTTTTTTAAAAAAGCTAAATTTTAGGTGATTCTTTGTGTGTAACAAGGTTTTAGAACTACTGTCTTTACTGCCTTTTAGAAATCCTTTGTAATTTTCTTGAATTGCTTAATATCTCTCTTATAAAAATAAAAATAACTACCAGTTTTGAGTAACGATTATGTCCAGGCACTAGGCTAAATGTTCTATGTACATTATCTCATTTGATCTTTAAAACAATTTTTGGAGGATGGTGGGGGCATCTCTGATACATAAAACCAGAAGAAGCATAGAACATCATTCTGACCTTACATTTTATTTTTCTCCTTGCTTACAAGTTTCTCCTCCTTCCCCACTGCCTGCAACTTTGCCTGCAAGTTTTTTTGTTTTTTTTTGCAAAGCAAAATAAAGATGTAGAAAAGACAAGATGGGAGGGGTGAAATGGGAGCCAATGAGAGGGCTCTAGGGTCAGCAGAGTGAGGAACTGTAGTTCCATAGTAGCTGGGTCCCAGTGCAGTAGCTCACACCTTTCATCCCAGCACTTAGGGAGGCCGAGGCAGGAGGATCGCTTCAGCCCAGGAGTTCGAGACCAGCCTGGGCAACATAGCGAGACCCTGTCTCTATAAATAAACTTTTTTTTTCATTGCTGGGTATGGTGATGCACACCTTTAGTCCTAGCTACTCAGGAGGCTGAGGTGAGGGAGAGGATCGCTTGAGCCCAGGAGTTCAGGGCTGCAGTGAGCTGTGTTTGTGCCACTGCACTCCAGCCTGGGTAAAGAGTGACCCTGTCTCAAAAAAACAAAATGAAACAAAGATAGTAGCTGATTGTCCCATGACTGCCTGTTAGAGTGTGGGTACACTAGCACATGTGCCCTCTTTGTGCCAGACTGTGCTAGACACCCCATACTCAGGATCCCTGCCCCAGGAGCTTGTGTTCTGGTTGGGGAGGCTGATTTGTCCCAGGTAGCTGGGGATGGTGGTGGTGTGACAGGCAGTGCAGTGGTGGGCACAGATCATTCTCGGTGGGGCCTCTGTGCTGTGAGTCTACACCTGTACAGGTGACAGTTTTGAGAAGAGCATGTTGCAGGATGTAGTGGGATCCTCACCCCTAGAGCAGGGCCAGCACCAGGTGTCCCATCATCTGCATCACATGTTCCATATGTAGTGTGAGAAATGTCCGGTGCGTGCTTTACAAAATGCTGTTGGTGTGCTAGCCTCAGATTTTTATGTAATGAAGTTGCCTCTGTTCACTGTTCCAGACCTGCCAGGAAGTGGGACAGTGCAGCTGTTCAGTACTTTCAGAACCTTCTCAAAGGTAAGCCAGTGCCTGATCACTGCAGCCTGCCGGGAAGTGACACCCACAGAGGCCCCAGCTTCTGCTGCTGGAGAGGGATGGAGATGCCACCGCTGGCCGAATGGCCCTCCTCAGAGGGGTTCCCTAAGCTACCTGGGGCTTCTTCCAGCTCAGGTGCCACAGTAACTCTGCACCCATAGTGGTGTGGATGTCAGTAATTGATAGCTGAGATCGGCAGGGGGCTGTTTTTGCAGGGGAACCTCTGCACAGTAACAATGCCTGCCTCTTAGTTGGCCTAAAAGCTGCAGTGCTGCAAAATAAATTCATGTGGTTTTTATTGGACCAGCAATTGATGAAAAACCTAGCATTTTTAGTGAGCAAGAGATAATAAATGGATATTTATTGTGTAATAATCATTACTGCTAATTTAAGATGCATAAAATGTCTTCAGCAACCAATTTCGTGTGCTCTTTTTATTTTAAACCAGTGACTATAAACAGTGTCTTTTGTGGCATCTGTCTTAACCCCTGGCAGTCAGACACCTGTTTTAGTGAGAGGGTTGGTGGGTGGGAAATGTCTGGGGTATTGCCTGGTACCTCGTTGGGTCCTGGCTCCTCTCCTGTGCTGTGCCATTATCTGGGTAGAGGAGGAGCCAGATCCTTTGACCTGGGAGCAGTGGGAGGCTGGGAGGTCACTGGGACTGGAGTTTTGTCCCCTGTGAGCCACAGGGGCTGCTGGGAGATGAGAATGTGGGTTTGGAGGAGGCCGGCCACCAAGTCCTCTGTGGCTCAGGCGAGTGACTTAACTTCTGAGCCTGGTCTCCTCACTGGTCACATGACCACTGTACTTACCTTGAAAGCGGTGGTAAAAACTCAGCGAAAGAAGGTTTCTAAAGGACTTAGCACAGTGCCTGGTAGGTGGCAGTGATGCAGCTGCCCGTGGGGTTTGGAGTCTCTAAGGGAGTAGCCAGGTGCTGTACTCTGTGGGGATTTGCAGGGTACAGCAGATCTCATGTGAAGGCTTGGGACTGGAAATCTGGGTTTGGGAGGCGGTAGAAGAGAAGAGAGGACCAGGAGCTGTACTTGAGGAGGTATTCATGGGGTGGCACAGGAACCTGTTGATAGGGACGGGACCCGTGACCCACTCCACAATTAGGAGAGCCTTTGCCTAACATGCTCCCTCTGGGTCCTGCCTGAGGAAGCCATCTGGGCACTCGTAAGTAGTTAGCAGAGGTTAATAGGTGGGAAATAGTCATGATTGTTTCAAATACACTCTTAACATTAGCTAATTTGTGTTTTCATTTATGCTATTTAGCAACTACTCAGGTGGAAGCCAGATTATGTGCGGTGGAAGAAGACACATTTGAGGTTTACCTTTATGTAACTATAAAAGATGAAAAAGTAAGTGAAAGAACTGTATTCTTAAAATATTTTATCATGATTTAAAATTTTACTTTAATAAAACAGAAAAAGTGCCAAGAAAAACACTAAAAACACTGTTGTTTACACAGCATAGAAATTGTCTTCATCTCTTAAGGTCTGCCTTAGATTTGAAGTTAGCCATGTCTGTATTTTCTTTTGATTGCTTTAAAAATGACTTCAGCATTTTATTTTAAAACAACCGAGAAATTATCATTATCATGAAATATTTTCTTCTCATTGGATGTGATTTTTATAAATATAGTGATTTGCTGTAGCATTAGTTCACTGCCTTTCCCCCATACTTGCTGTATGTAACATGTGCTTGCTGTGAAAAATTCAGATCACAAGTGGAAAGAAAGCGGATATTACATGTGAGCGGCCCCCACCTCTGCCAGCTGCTAGCATTTTGGCCGCTGTCCTTTCTGAAGGGTGGCTCAGGGCACAGCTCAGCACCAGACAGAGTTGGACAGAAGGGGCAGATCCAGGGCTGCTCAGAGCCCACAGAGGGCACCTTCACCGTGGATTTTTAAAAAATTATATTTTGAAATAGTTGTAGACTTACAGATGAGATGCAGAAATAGCACAGAGATTTTGGGAGATGCTTTGCCCAGTTTGTTCTGATGTTAACATAGCACAAACCACAGTACGGTTTTTAAACCAGAAAGTAGTACTGATAAAATACCATGAAAAAATGCCAATCATCACTTGATTATTAAATGCAAATCAAAACCACATCGAGATACCACCTCACACCAGTTAGAAGGATTAGTGGGAAGTATTGGGTTTACCAGAGCAGGAGTCAAATATTTCTGTCAGATTATGTTCTGTAAAATAATTTCTCTGAAAATTGAAATTTGATTATTTTCTTTAAATTCACTTGACTGTGTCTTATGAAATGTTTAACATTTTATAGGTTTGTGTTAATGATGATCTTGTTGCAAAGAACTATGCTTGTTATATGTCACCTACAAAGAATAAAAACCTTGATTATTTAGAAAAACCAAGATTGGATATAAAATCAGCACCCTCCTCCAATAAACTCAATCCAGCACTTACCCTCTGGCCAATGTTTTTGCGAGAAAAAGATGTTCAACGAACGGAAAGTGAGTCGATTCTCAGCATATCAACTTCCCTTATATTATTTTATTAATAATCTTATTATATAGATATAAGTTGTACACACTTTTCCCCACATGGAGACAAAGACTTGGGCTCTGTTTTAATATTTAAAGTTTAATCCTGATGAGGCTGTGACAGATTGTAAGGTCATAAAGTGCTACATGTGTTCGTGAGACCAGGAAAAAACTGTCCTCAATTTCTTATTAACATCAAGTTATGTTGTTAGAAGTCCAAATGTTTGTAACTTAAAGATTCTAACAAAATAAGGTTTTGAATATTTAGACTTCTAGACACTTTTAAAAAGAGCTATTTATCACAAGTAACCCTTAGCGTGAAAATATGAGAGCTCGTCACGGACCGTGGAAACAATTTCCGATGTTTCTGTCCACATCCAGTTTTTAGTCCCCTCACCTTGTGTCCCCTAGTCAGCTCTTCTGTAACCTCAGAGCAAAAAGCAAGAGCAGAAGTAGTGTACGAACGAGTTCACATTTTTATGCTGGGTTTTATTTCATGCTTTAATTCTGAAATTTATTCTTTCTATCAGATTCACATGGCTTAAATTTTCTGGCACAGTCCCTGCAGCATACATGGTGCAAAGGTGTTGTCGGTGACCTCAGGCCAACAGCCACAGCACTGGGTGAGTTCTGCTAGTGTGGTTTATTTCATAGGCAGCATGAAAAAGGTATTTACAGCTTTTTAAAGATTAGAAAGGTTGTCTAGAAGTTCCATGGTAATTCTCTGTCTCTCTTTTCTTAATTTAATGTAACCAATTTGTGATGTAGATGTTGAAAGAGATCATGTGTCCTGCATTTCATACTTAGAAATTTTACTGTCACGTCAAGAACACAACAGGCACCTTTCATGTGCAGGACTGATTTATTTCAGCCTAGTCATTAGACCCGTAATCACTATCTGTCCTCAGAGTACACATATGTATTTATGATTGATTTTTCACTTAGGCAACAGGATGCATAAAAATATGGAAGACAGGCTTATAAGGGCAGAAATACCTAGTTTTTAATGCTAGTCTTTAGGATATTTAATGAATTAGAATTGCTGGGTGAGGGTGAAATTTGTCAGCCCCTTTGATGCCTGGCTCACACTCTGTGTTGGTTCCTCCGCCATTTCACTCTTATGCTAGATGTGTGTCCAGGAAGGCCTCACTTCCTGTCTCGGATAGGTTTTTAGAAACTGACCTTTAGTAAAAGGATGTTATAACGAAACAACCTTGAGAAACAATGTAATTTGAGGGCCTGCTATACTTTGTTTCACTTAAATCCATGGTTTCCAAAAACCTGTTGATGAGTCAAATGAGGACTTACTGATACCTGTGGTCATAATATTTCCATAGTAAACCACAACTACATTAAAGCTTTAGCCAACTAAAATATTCCCTGTACTTCAAATTATTTTCAGTTACTTTGGTAATGTTGCTCATCATAGAGCAAGAAAGATACAAAGGATTTTTCCACTTTACCAACTGGGGTCCTCCACGGACAGCAATGCCCAAACCCTGTCCCCCACCTGGGCCTTGCTCAGCCCTGGGCCTGGCCGCTGGAGGCTCCCCACTCACTTGGCCCACCTGTGCTATAGCATTCAGTGGTTCCTGAGCTCTTGTCCCGTGTCCAAGAAGAATGAGGTTATGCTGACAGAAGGGTGAGGATGGGCAGAAAAGAATTTTACTGAGCAACAGAACAGCTCCTGGTATAACCTCATTCTTCTTGGATGGGTGGTTTCTCTCTCAGTGTGGCTGGGCTGGGGCTTTTTATGGACTCAGAATGGGGAGTGCATGCTGATTGGTTACTGAGTATGCAAAAAAGGTTAAAGTAAACACAGCACTCAAAGGTGGGTATGACAGTGTAGAAAACCAATTAGGAAAGGGTAGGTATATGTGAAATAGGTGAAGGGTAGGGATCAATGAGAGGAAAAAAATGCCAAACAGGAAGACAGGTCCCCAATCCAGTCAGCGGATTACCTGAGACTTGCAGCTAGGCTTTAAAACTGTTTTCTGCTTGAAGATTGGGTTTCACCAGGGACCCACCCCTGTCTACATAGACATTTGGCTGCCTTTTGCCACTATCAATAGCCCAAATTGTAGAAACCTGTCATCTCACTACCTACTTTTTAAAATTGCAGTGTCATGGCCAGGTGCAGTGGCTAACGCCTGTAATCCCAGCACTTGGGGAGGTCAAGGCTGGCAGATCACTTGAGGCTGGGGATTCAAGATCAGCCTGGCCAATATTGGTGAAACCTCATCTCTACTAAAAAAAAAATACAAAAATTAGCCGGGTGTGGTAGCACATGCCTGTAGTCCCAGCTTCTTGGGAGGCTGAGGTAGTAAAATCGCTTGAATCTGGGAGGTGGAGGTTGCAGTGAGCCAAGATTGTGTCATTACACTCCATCCTGGGTGACAGAGGCTCTGTCTCAAAAAACACACAATTAATTAAATTAAATTATAGGCCAGGCACGGTGGCTCGTGCCTATAATCCCAGCACTTTGGGAGGCCAATGTGGGTGGATCACCTTTGAGACCAGCCTGGCCAACATGGTGAAACCCCGTCTCTACTAAAAATACAAAAATTAGCCTGGCGTGGTGGCACGTGCCTGTAGTCTCAGCTACTCAGGAGGCTGAGCCAGGAGAATTGCTTGAACCTGGGAGGCAGAGGTTGCAGTGAATCAAGATTGTGCCACTGCACTCTAGCCTGGGCGACAGAGCGAGACTCCGGCTCAAAAATAAATAAATACAATTGTAGAGCTTTTCTTTCCAAAGTTTTCCAGAGGGTATTTATAAAACGTTTATTGCACAGAAATGAAATCCTACTATATATGTCTCTTTGTAACGTATTTTACTTAGTATATGGCTGAACTCCTTTCTACGTCAAATATATTCGGCATAACGTGTTTAAGGACATAGGCTGTGATGTGAGACTGTTAAGGTGTCAGGCTGCTTCCTTCTCTGGGACATGGGGCAGTGTCATCCCCATCCCCCTGGGAGTTACTGAACTGGGCCATCTGTGTAGTGTGCTTGGCTCGCACCTGGCCTGTGGCAGCCTCAGCCCATGTGGCCCCTGCCTCAGATTCTGATATGCCTCCTGTAGGGGGTCCAGGTGAGAATTATGGCAGAAGGTAGCCCCTATTGTTGATGGGAGTGTATTCTTTCCTTTTATATTCTTTTTCCATTGGAGGAATAAAAATAGCAGGCACTACATCACTGTGTTTAATTACTGTGTAGCTTTCCATTGTGTGATATGTCAGAATTACTGTCAGGAGTCCCAGCTTTGGGCAGTAATTGCTTCCTGCTTGCTACAGTCAGTACTGGAATGAACTGTGCTTAGCTTTGAAAAGAAAAGGTTCCAGTGACAACAACAAAGAGCTAATGTGAGCTGTGACTGAATTCGCATGTGAAAAGCAGAATTATTAGGTGTTACTTTTCCAAGTACGGATTTCCCTTTCCTTTAATTATTGTGAGAAGCTACCTCAACTATATTTCAGTTAGTTTTTGGTGTTTCTCTTTGAAGTTGCCTAATATTTTTAAGAACCAAAGTATAATACTTTGCTAATACTTGATTTGCTAATGCTTGATTAAACAATCCCATATTACAGAAGGACTGCAGGGAAAAATAATTTTTTCCTTTGCAACCTCTTCTTACCCCAGGTTATCCCCTAGAGATAAACCCACTTGTTAAAGTTGTTTATTTTGGTAGTTTTCTCCAGATTTAAAAATAATTGTGTATGTTTTACTATTTTACTTCTTAGCTTTAGACATGGTCTTGATTTCTAGGGCAGATTCGCTCTCATGTCCCTCACCCACATTCATTCATTCATCAGATATTTATGAAGCCCTCACTGTTAGTTGCTGTTCTAGAGATTCACAGGAGGGAAACAAAATCTCTGCTTCCATAGAGTTTATAGCCATCCCCTCAATAAAATTTTTTATTTTACAACAATCACAAACTTAGAGAAAAGTTGGAGAGTATTACAAAGAACTTTTTTCCCAAGCCATTTGAGAATAAGTGGCTAACTGGATTCCTCAATACTTGAGTTTTTCCTAGAAAGAAGGACATTCTCAAAAACATCTACAATACAGTGATCAGAGCGTGAAGATTAACACGGATACATTGTGATCATGTAACTCCCAGGCACCATTCAGGTTTTGCTGATTATCCTAATATTCCCTTTTTAGCCAAGAGATGTCAGTGAGCATCACTTGTTGCATTTAGAGAACACATTTCTTTACTCTTCTTTCCTCTGGAATAGTTCCTGGGTCTCCTTGATTTTTATGACCTAGCGCTTTGGCAAATTATAGACTCGTTGTTTTGTAGAATGTGGTCTGGATTTTGGCCATTCTAATAGGGGAGCAGTGGAATATCACTATTTTAATTTGTATTTCTCTAATGACATATGATGTGAGCATCTTTTCATATGCTTCTTTGCTGTTGGTATATCTTCTCAGGTGAGAGGTCTCTTCAAGATTTGCCTATTTTATTTTATTTATTATTTTTTGAGATGGAGTCTTGTTCTTTCACCCAGGCTGGAGTACAGAGGTGTAATCTCGGCTCATTGCAACCTCTGCCTCCCGGGTTCAAGCCTCTTGCCTCAGCCTCCTGAGTAGCTAGGATGATAGGTGCCTGCCACCACACCTGGCTAATTTTTGTAACTGTAATAGAGACGGAGTTTCATAATGTTGGCCAGGCTGATCTCAAACTCCTGAGCTCAAGTGATCCATCTGCCCTAGGCTCCGAAAGCGCTGGGATTACAGGTGTGTGAGCCAGCGCGCCTGTCAAGGATTTGCCTATTTTAAATGGACTTCTTTGTCGTCTTATTGTTGAGTTTTAGGAGCACTTTGCACATTTTGGATGACAGCCCTTTTTTACATGTGCCCTTTGGAAACATTTCCTCCCAGTGAGTGACTTGTCTCTCATTCTCTTGGCAGTGTCTTCACAGAGCAGAAGTCTTTAGATTTAATGAAGTCCAGGTGATCAGTGCTTCTTTCATGTATCGTGCTTTTGGTGTTGTCTCTAAAAAGCTATCACCGTACTCAAGACCATCTAGGTTTTCTCCTGTGTTATTTTCTAGGAGTTTTGTATTTTTCATTTTTCATTTAGGTCTCTGATCTGTTTGAGTTGACTCTGTGAGGGGTATAAAGTCTGTGTCTAGAGTCATTTTTCTGCATGTGGATGCTCAGTTGTTCCCGCACCATTCGTTGGAAAGAGAATGTATGGAGTTTTATTAGAAAGAGAAATCTTACATACTCTTTTAAAAAGAAGCTCATCGACACTAGAGAAGCTTTTGGGAGGTGACAAGCTCTGACTGGTAGGTGATGGCGGTAGGTCAAACTAGTATTACAGTCATGACAGGTTATTTCAGCAGCTACCAGGTAAAACTGGTGTTGGGATTCTGGCAGAGCACCTCTACAGTGGGGCCAGGAAGGTGCTCTGTGCCTCCAGTACTTTTCCTCTGGCCCCTCAACTCTGATTTAGTTGGAGATGAAGGAATGACCTAGCTTGTATAATTAACTTTCACAAGACTAATGGGTTTAAAGTGATTATTGATATATGGTCATATATTACTTACTGAATGGAGTATGTTCTTGGGAACACGTCATTAGGTGGTTTTGGTGTGCAAACATCATAGGGTGTACTTACACCAGCCTACGTGGTGCAGCCTACTACACATATAGGTCATATGGTATAGCCTGCGGCTCCTCTGCCACAAACCTGTACAGCATGTTACTGTATTGAATGCTGTAGGGAGCTGTAACACAATGGTAGCTGTGTTATCTAAACAATTTCAACATAGAAAAGATAGTGATTATGCTGTGACGTTGCTAGGCAGTAGGAATTTTTCACCTTCAGTAACGTCTTATGAGACCACCATTGTATATGTGGTCTGTTGCTGACGGGAAGGTTGGCATTCGGCACTTGACTGGAGTTGGACTGCTGTCTGCCATGTTTATTACCGTCTTTGATTTTATTGCCCATGGTTTTTTGTTCCTCTTTTGACTTCTACTCTTTTTCTACCACCTGTGATTTTAATTGGGCATTTTGATAGCATAGAAATGGGCCCTTTTTTTTCTTTTTGAGACAGAGTTTCTTTCTGGTTACCCAGGCTGGAGTGCAATGGCGCAATCTCGGCTCACCACAACCTCCGCCTCCTGGGTTCAGGCAGTTCTCCTGCCTCAGCCTCCTGAGTAGCTGGGATTACAGGCATGTGCCACCATGCCCAGCTAATATTTTGTATTTTTAGTAGAGACAGGGTTTCACATGTTGACCAGGATGGTCTCAATATCTTGACCTCGTGATCCACCTGCCTCCGCCTCCCAAAGTGCTGGGAATATAGGCATGAGCCACCGCGCCCAGCCCAGAAATGGGCCTTTAATGATGCGGTGGCAGGGGTGGGGAGAGGGAAATGTCTGGAGCCCTGTTATTAGACCCAGTCTTCTAGGGAGCCTATGCCCTCAGGCTGCACACTGCTCACTTCTCTGGGGCCCCACAGTGTCCCTCACCTCCCGCCTTATGTGGGACAGGATGGCTGGAGGGGCTGAGTTGTGTTATTTTCCTTCCCCGACCAGAAGGCTAAATTGGGCTATATTTCCCTTCCTCTAGGTTAGGAAGCTTTTCATAAATCCCAGTAGCTTATGCTCTGGTTCAATAGTTTCTCCTGAGGTCAGGCCCTTTTAGGAAGGAAAGCATGCCCTCTGTATTTCCAAGTAGTTACTTTTCTCTTCCTCTTGTTGAAGTACAAGGTGATTTTTCTGTGATACTCACTCTGAGAACCTGCTAGAGCTCCAGGAGATAGAACTCACACAAGTGTGGCACCCAGCCCCCTGCCCCGGAGTTTTCATTAACACAGGTGTCCACGCTGAGCCTCCAGCAAATTGTCATTATAGTTCCGGTTTCCCACGTCACTCCTGGTCCCGTAGAAGTTTCTTCTTCTGGGTTTCTGCCCCTGTCCGTTCTGAGTCTCTGTCCACGTGTCAGTCTCTCCAGTGTTGGGGCAGCAGTTTGCCCTGTGACCTCACTTGGATGGACCTAGGAGGAGTTCCTGATTTTTCAGTGTGTTCAGCTTTTTACTTGTTAGGATAGAGTGGTAACCATCGAGCTTTTACATGTTCGACTGGAAACTGGAAATTACACTAAGTTTTAAAATGTAAGATTGACAAATATAAGTTTACACTTCTTGGAGATTCTAATTGCTTTTCTTTTTTTAACTTACGTTGTCCATCTTCACTGACTCCTTAAGTTGTTCTAGATTCTCATTTATGGTATTCAACCTCTGTGATTTGAATCTTTTAATTTCTATTGAGACTCCTCTTATGAGCCAGGATATGCTCCCTCTTGGAAAATATTCTGTGTGTACCTTAGAAGAATATGTGCTTTGCTGTTCTTGGGTAGAATGTTATAGAAATCTCAACTGGTTGATAGCATTCAAATCTTTATCTTTATTGATTTTCCCATTAACTGTTCTGGCAATTATTGAGAAAGACGTTTTGAAGTAGTCAGCTCTAGTTGTTTGGTTTTCTCTTTCTAGTTCTGTCAGTTTTTCCTTCATGTATTTTGAAGGTCTGTTGTGTAGGTACATAAAAGCTTAGAATTTTTATGTCCCCATGATGAATTGATTCCTCAGTCATTGTTAAATGGCTCTCTTTATCCCAGGTAGTATTTTTGCTCTGAAATCTACCTTAATATTAATGTGGCTGCTCTAGATTTCTTTTGATTAATATTAGCATAGTATGTCTTTTTGTGTCCTTTTAGTTTTAACCTATTTGTGTCTTTAAAGGGGAGTTCTTGTAGGGAGCATATAGTTGTGTCCAATCTGTCCCTCTCTGTCTTTTAACTGCAGTATTTAAATCATTTATGTTTGATGCAATTTATTTAAAATGTTTGGTCATCTAAAATTTTTGTGGGTACTTAGTAGGTATGTATATTTATGGGATACATGAGATGTTTTGATACAGGTATGCAATGTGAAATAAGCACATCAAGGAGAATGGGGTACCCATCCTCTCAAGCTTTATCCTTTGCGTTACAAACAATCCAGTTACACCTTTAAGTGATTTAAAAATCTAAAACTAAGTACTGATTCACAGTCACCCTCTTGTGCTATAAAATAGTAGATCTTAATTCTTTCTAATTTAATGTAATGTATTGATGCTATTGGCTTTTAATCTGGTATCTTGCTATTTTCTGTTTGTCTCATCTGGTTTTTGTTCCCTTTACCCTATTTTTCTGCTTTCTTTTGGATTAAGTACCTTTTATGCTCCATTTTAACTTGTTTGTTAGCTTATTAACTATAACCTTTGTGTGTGTGTGTGTGTGTGTGTGTGTGTGTGTGTGTTTGTGAGACGGAGTCTTACTCTGTCGCCAGGCTGGAGTGCAGTGGTGCAATCTCGGCTCACTGTAACCTCCACCTGGGTTCAAGCACTTCTCCTGCCTCAGCCTTCTGAGTAGCTGGGACCACAGGTGTGTGCCACCATGCCCAGCTAATTTTTGTATTTTTAGTAGAGACGGGGTTTCACCATGGCCAGGATGGTCTCAATCTCTTGACCTCGTGATCCTCCTGCCTCGGCCTCCCAAAGTGCTGGGATTACAGGCGTGAGCCACTGCGCCCAGCCATGTTTTTTTGTTTGTTTTTTGAGACAGAGTCTTGCTCTGTCGCCCAGGCTGGAGTGCAGTGGCGCAATCTTGGCTCACTACACCCTTCCCCTCTTGGGTTCATGTGATTTTCCTGCCTCAGCCTCCCGAGTAGTTGGGGGCTACAAGCATGTGCCACCATGCCCAGCTAGTTTTTGTATTTTTAGTAGAGATGGGGTTTCCCCATGTTGGCCAGGGTGGTCTTGAACTCCGGATCTTAAGTGATCCACTAGCCTCAGCCTCCCAAAGTGCTGGGATTACAGGCATGAGCCACCACACCTGGCCACCTATAACTTTTTGTTTTTTATGTTTAGTGATTGCTTTAGGGCTTAGAGTAAACATCTTTACTTCTCGTAGTCTACCTTCAAGCAGTATTAGGCACTTCATCATAGCATGAAGAACTTACAGCAGTCTCCTTCCATTTCTTCCCTCCTGACCTTTGTGCAAGTGTTGTCATGCATTTTATTTTATTTTATTTTATTTATTTATTTTTGAGATAGAGTTTTGCTCTTGTTTCCCAGGCTGGAGTGCAATAGGGCAATCTTGGTTCACTGCAGCCTCCACCACCTGGGTTCAAGTGATTCTCCTTCCTCAGCCTCCTGAATGGCTGGCACTACAGGTGTGTGCCACTATGCTCAGCTAATTTTTGTATTTTTAGTAGAGATGGAGTTTCACCATGTTGACCAGGCTGGTCTCAAACTCCTAACCTCAGGTGATCCACCTGCCTTGGCCTCCCAAAGTGCCCGGTCTATTGTCATGAATTTTAATCCTTCATATATTAGAAACTCCACAATACTTTATCGTTTTTTTATTAAGTAGTCAATTCTTTCGCCCTTTTTTTTTTTTTTTTTGAAAGAAAAAAGGAGATTAATTCTCTAACATGTCACAAGCATGCAGGCAGGTCATCAGAGTCTGTGCTCCTTCTGTCTTGTTGGCCTTGCCATCTTCCTGTTCCAAAATGATCTATCACTGTGTCTCCCTTCCAGCTAGCTGGGGGGTGGGGGAAGAGGAGAAGTGGGTACAACTGAAAGGTTGCACGTGATGCTTTCTCTCTCATTGAAGGTCTGGGAGAAGTTGTCCTTCTTTTGGATTGCCAGGCTCCCACTAAAAATCAGGGGTTCTGTTACCTCAAAGTCAGAGTTAGAAAACTGCCACCATGGGCCAAATCTGGCCTGCCACCTATTTTTGTACAACCTCTAAGCTAAAAGTGATTTTTCCATTTTTTAAATAGTTGAAAAAAATTAAAAGAGAAAATATTTTGTGACACATTAAAATGATATGAAATTGGAATCCCAGTATTTACAAATAAAGTTTTACTGAACATAGCTGGACACATTTGCTGCTTTTGCACTGTCACAGCTGAGGTGAGTGGTTGTACCTCAGGCCACCTGTCCCACACAGCCTGCAGTATTTACCAGCTGGCACTTTGCAGGAGTTTGCGGACGCTGATCTGGAGCATGGGCTCAATGATGTTGCAGGATAACTAACGGAGCTTGTTGCACTCCCCAGCACGGAGACCACAGACGTCGTATGTCTCTTTAGACTTTAACTCTATTTTAAAAAAGCTTTTTAAGATAAGGATGTATGTTTTTATATTATATTTACCTTCATATTTATCATTTTTGGTGGTCTTTATTCTCTTTTTTTTTCCTCTTTAGAGACAAGGTCTTGCACCGTTGCCCAAGCTGTGCCACAGTGGTGTGGCTCACTGCAGCCTCAGACACCTCAGCCTCCCAAGTTGCTGGGACTAGGCACATACCACCATACCTGGCTAATTTTCAGACTTGTTTTAGAGACAGATTTTCATCATGTTGGTCAGGCTGGTCTCAGACTCCTGACCTCAGGTGATCTGCCTACCTCGGCCTCCCCAAGTGCTGGGATTACAGGTGTGAGCCACTGCACCCTGCCTTTCTTTAGCTTACTTTGCTTGGATGGAGCACGTCCACACCCTAAGGGCCGGGTATGGGGAGCTGTTTCTCATCAGCTCTTGAGCCCTGTTACTCTCATTGCAATGGCCGGGGTGGCCTTTTGGATTGCAGACCACTTTCCTCATTACTTACAACACTGCACGTATTCCTGTCGGCAACTTGTCTGTTTTCCTTTGTGAAGTCCCTGTTTACATGTTTTAAAACTTAGGTTTTTCTTATCATAATAAGCTGTGAGAATTTTTATTTTTAATCTTTCTGGAGACAGGGTCTCCCTGTGCTGGCCAGGCTGGTCTCAAACTCTTGGCCTCAAGCAGTCCCCCTGCTTCAGTCTTCCAAAGTGCTAGGATTATGGGCACAAGCCACTGTGCCTGGCTGAGTTTTTAAAAATATATTCTCGAGATGGCATTTGTCATATATTTGTATTATAAATAAATATCATTCTAGTCTGTGGCTTGGCTTTTCATTTTCTTGATGATATTTCTCAGAGATAGAAGTTTTTGATTTTGTTAGTCTAGCTAATCACATTTTTTCCTTTTAGGATTTCATGTCCTCTTTAAGAAATCTTTGCTTTCTCTTTGTTTTCTAGTTTTGGCTTTTACATTGAATTCTAGGATCCATTTCAAGTTAGCGATGTGAGGTAAGGGTCAGGATTTGGTTTTGTTTCTTCCATGTGGGTATTCAGTTGTTCCACTATATATTATTTTGCATTTGTTGAGCTGCATCTTCAAGGTAGAGTCCTGGAAGAGGGGTTTCTGGTCAAAGAATAGTTTTATCTCTGTTGCCAGGTGCTGTGGGTACTATGTTATCTGGGAGTCTCATGGGAATCTAGGAGGCTGCCTGTTTGCCCACAGCCTCACCAGCAGAGAGTTTCACGTTTTTGGATGTTTTTCAGTTTGCAGTGAGAAATAGTATCTTAAATGAGTTTCTATTTACATTTCCTTATTATGAGTGCACTTATGAGTCTTTAATAAGTCACATACATTTATTGTGATTTAATATATATTTGGACTTCTTTTCATTATCTCATTTTGTGTTTTTGTTTGTTTGAGACAATCGCACTCTGTCACTGAGGCTGGAGTGCAGTGGCTCGCTGCAGTCTCTGCTTCTCCGCTTCAAGTGATTCTTCCACCTCAGCCTCCCAAGTAGCTGTGATTAAAGGCACGTGCCACCATGCCCAGCTAATTTTTGTGTTTTTAGTAGAGACGGGGTTTTACTATGTTGGCCAGGCTGGTCTTGAACTCCTGACCTCAATGATTCACCTGCCTTGGGCTCCCAAAGTGAGCCACCACGCCTGGACTCATTTGGTGTTTTCTATTGACTGTAGTTTTTCTCTCTATTTTATTTGTTATTTTCTGCCTCCTCTTGAATTGACCATTTTCTTCCTCTTCCTTTTTACTCTTTTATATATTGCATTTCATTTCTCTTAGCCTTAAATTTTATAGATACTTATACTTTCTAATAAAGTTTCAGGGTAATCATGGTTCTCACAACAAGAATGTCACCTTTTCTTTTATAAACTCCTCTTCCATTTCTGTCCTAGTTTCTAGAATTTTAGTTTAACTTGCTATTTTATAAATATTTTCTTTAAGTTTCTTAGAGTGGAATTGCTTGGGTTTGAATCCCAGATCTGTTCTGTATTAGCTGAATAAACATGGGCAAGTTATTTCACCTCTCTGTACCTGCTTTTCCTACTCTGAAAAGGGGAAAAAATTGTGCCCATGGAGAAATCACATGGAATTCAGTAAATACATGCTACTATCACATAAAATTGAATTATATAAAGTTAATTCATATAAAGCATTTAGAATAGTTCTTGATATATAATAAGTATTAAGTAGATGTTGATTATGTAATTAATATTATGGAACGGCTGGTTTCTTCTTCTCCTTCCCCAAGTATATACTTTGTAGTTCTTTTAGTAGGGAGCTGTCTTCGTTCACGCTGCTATAAAGGAATACCTGAAACTGAGTAATTTAGCAAGAAAAGATTTATTTGGCTCACAGTTGTGCAAGCTGTACAAGAAGCACAGAGCTGGCATATACTTCCGGTGAGGCCTCAGGAAGCTTCCAATAGTGGCAGAAGGGGAACAGGAGCTGTGTGTCACCTGATGAAAGAGGAAGAGAGAGAGAGGGGAGGGAGTGCTATATTATCTATCTATCTATTTATTTATTTATATTTTTATTTTTTGAGATGGAGTCCCACTCTGTGACCCAGGCTAGAATGCTGTGGTGCAGTCTCAATTCACTGCCACCTCCACTTACCAGGTTCAAGTGATTCTCCTGCTTCAGCCTCCCAAGTAGCTGGGACTACAGGGTGCATCACCATGCCTGGAAAACTTTTGTATTTTCAGTAGAGACAGGGTTTTACCATGTTGAGCAGGCTGGTTTTGAACTCCTGACCTCAAGTGATCCACCTACCTTGGCCTCCCAAAGTGCTGGGATTACAGGCATGCCACTGCATTTGGCCTGTTTGGTTTCATAAATACTATTTCTTCTTTGATTTCTTGGATATTTTAAATAAGTTTATTTGAAAGTCCTTTTCAGACTGATGTTTTATCTTCATATCGTCAGGCGTGAATATTTTTCTCCCAATCTCCTGTTTTATTTATTTATTTACTGTTTATGATGGCATTGGACTCCTTTGCGGACTTAGTGATTTTTGTTTAAGAGCTTGTCTTGTATGGACATTTCTCTCTCAGTGAATTTTAACTACCACCGCCACTCCTAGTTCTGGACTTTATCTTTTTGGCTGCAAGTTGTACCCTGATAATGTAATTCAAACCAAAAGACCACATGACATGCAGACTTGGGCTCCAGATTACTTTAAAGAAGGGTTAGGGCAGTTTATAATATCATTTCACATTTAAATGACTTCTGTTGTTTAATAGGTGAAAGGTGTATCTTGTCATTTCAATTTGTGTTTCTTTTATTAATAGTAGGACACTTTGTAGAATTGCCTGTTTCCCTAATAAATGATTGCTGGGTAAAACAACAGCCATTTTATAATGCTCATGGGTTCTGTGGTCAGGCATTCGGAACAGGCGTGGCAGGAGGGTTTGCCTTTGTTCCACACTGTCCAGGGCCTCAGAAGGGAAACTTGAGGGCTGGCAGTAACTAAGCGGGTGCATCTGAGGACTCAGGCACATTCTGGCAGTTGATGCTGACTTTTGGCTGGGACCTCAGCTGGGGCTGTCGTCCACAATACCCTGGCAACCTTTCCATGTGGCGGCTTCCCCACAGCATCACGGCTGGGCTTCAAACGTGAGCATCTAAGATGGCAAATCCTGACTATGTCGCCTTTTGGTGACATTGCTTTGGAAGTCACACAGCACCACTTCTCTCTTGGTTATGAGCCCACCCAGGTGCATGGGAAAGGAACATAGAGCCTACCTCTTGGCGGGAGGCAGGGTCGAGTTGTAAGAAGAGGCTGTGTGTTGGTACACGTTGCTCTTGTCTTAGCGAAATGTCACCTGACAAGTTGGGAAAATATTATTGCATCCAATTATTAGCTGGTATGGGAATTTTTAGAACATTGTAATTGTTTTTTTTACAATAAATGTTGAAACAAGATTTTAAAATTTAATCCCCTCAAGTAAGGCTTATTAGAAATTCATATTCCATAAAAATTTTACATATTAAGATTTTATAATAGTATTTGCTTTTATTCCTTTTTATTCTATTTTCTATTAATATCACTTTTCCATGTAGCTTTCTTATTACCATTTTTATTTTGCAGACGAAGCCGTAAAATGTAATATGGATTCATTGAGAGATGCACCTAAAAACAAATCTGAAAAGAATCAGCATTGCATCTCTTTAAAAGATACAAATAAGGTTGTATTTTTAAAATGTTCTTTAAATACAAAGTTTGTGTAGTGTTAACTGAAATATTTTCTCTTTTGAAATCTCTCTGAAACCAAAAGTATGTTTTCTATTAAAAAATCCTTGGCCATGTTAGCTTTGTTCATGAAAAAGTATGGTTTGTATGTTTGCTTATTTTGAAAGGAGAAAATAATTCCAGCTCCTTCACATCAAGCTCTTACTCTCGGCCTAGTTTGCTTTCTACAGAATTGGGTATTGATTCTTCTTCTTTTAACGAAGGCGTGAAAATCTGGAGTTCCAGGGCGTTGTCATAGTGACGTGCAAGTCTAACCTGCCCTCCAGGCCCTTTGACAAGGCAGGTGAAAGTCATTGCAGGACATTTAAAATGTCTGGAGTGCCAGTGGCCTGCCGTTTGGATGTTTAATGAGTGGTTATGGCACTGGCATAATCACCCAGTTTTCCAGTTTCTCGTCTCTCCATATCTCTGTGTGCATGAAAATTGTCTGGGATGGTTGTTCATGAGAATAACTCCGTGGAATTTTAGTTCCAAAAGAATATATATATGTTGCTGGCATACACATTCTTTCTGAAACAAAGTTTTTTTTACAGCGTGTTGAATCTTCAGCATACTGGCCAACAAAAAGAGGCATAACCATATACGCTGATCCAGTTATACCAGAAGCAAGGTATGATTTGAAAATTCAAGCTGGTGTGGTGGCGCCTGCCTGTAGTCCCAGCTACTAGGGAGGCAGAGCTGGGGGGATCGCTTAAGCCCACGAGGTTGAGGCTTCAGTGAGCTATGATCATACCGCTGCACTCCAGCCTGGGTGACAGAGTGAGACTCTATCTCTAAAAAGAAAAAAAAAGGGAAAAGAAAAGAATAAATAATTCAGTGTATAATTGACTAGAGACTTAAGGGTGATATTGTCTTATACAGTGTTCTGTAAGATTGATGATGGGAAAATGGTCCATTTTCAAAGAGTGGCCCAGGAAATTTTGGTTAAATATATTTATTAATTTAACAGAAAAATGTGACACCTGATTGATATCAGAGTTGACTGAAAACTGGTAGTGGCCCTAGAGTCTGTCTCCTCTTTGCCTCGTTGGACAGAGCTGACTCTGTAAGGCAGGTCTGAAGTTGTATTTCTTTGGCATGGAGTGGTCCTGATGGGTGGGATGGCCTTACATGGCCAGATGGAAGCAGAGGCTGAGTGGTTACCTGGGGTGGAAAGAGAAGAATGGTTTCATGAGTCTCAGGCTGGGTCTGTACTCTGTCCTCTTCAAGATACATGTCAGTGACGTTAATGACATCGCAGAAAGGATGTCATTGTATCACTTCATGAATGGTCTGAGAACTCAAAGCAGGAGACTTTCACACTTCCCCTCGTGGACGGTATGCTGTGGATTGTCCTCTGTTTTCCTTTTGCATATCTCAAAAATGCTGGACTCTAGCTCACTTTTCTTCAAATAGTCAGTGATAACCTACAGAGAGTTAACTAACACAAATATCTTCTCTTTTTACCTGTGTGGTTGCACTGGTGGTTTTTACTTTTTGTGTAGATCCCTGTTTCCATCTGGTATCATTTTCCTTCTACCTGAAGGACTTCCTTTAGTATTTCTTGTATTGCAGGTCTGCTGTTGATGAACTCTTTCAGCTTTTTGATTTTTTAAGTATTCAAGTTTATTTTAAAAAGGATACCTTTGGTAGGTGTAGAATTCGAGGTCGACAGGACTTTATTTAAAGATGTTGCCCCTCTGTCTTCTCGCCTGCATTGTTCCCAGCACTGCCTCTGCTGTAACCGCTGTCTTTGTTCCTCTGCCATTTCCTCTGACTGCTTTTCAGATTTTCTCCTGATTACTGGTTTGAGTAATTTAATTTTGGTATACCAGCCAGGCACAGTGACTCTCGCCTATGATCCTAGCACTTTGGAAAGCCGAGGTGGGCAGATCACCCGAGGTCAGGAGTTCAAGACCAGTTTGGCCAACAAGGTGAAACCCCATCTCTACTAAAAATTCAAAAAAATTAGCTGGTGTGATGGTGGGCACCTGTAATCCCAGCTACTTGGGAGACTGAGGCAGGAGAATCGCTTCAGCCCAGGAGGTAGAGATTGCTGTGAGCTGAGATCATGCCACTGCACTGCAACCTGAGTGGCAGAACAAGACTCCGTCTCAAAAAAAAAATTAAATTTATTATATGCCTTGCTGTCATTGCTATCGTATTTCTTATGCTTGGGGTTCATTAATGTTCTTCATTTGTATCCTCCTTACATCAAATAGTCATTATGTCTACAAATATTTTTTCTGCACCAATCTCTTTTTCCTCTTTTTTTAGAGATCTTCATAAAACAAATGTCAGATATTTTGATATTGTCCCAAAAGTCCCTGAGGCTCTGTTCATTTTTGCAGCCTTTCAGTCTTGCTCTTCTTTAAATTAATGATTCTACTGATCTGTCTTTTTATTCTCTTCTATCATCTGCCTTCGGCTATTGAGCCCATCCAGTGAGTATTTTATTTATTATATATGTACATATTTTGAGATAGGGTCTTGCTCTGTGACCAAGGCTTTCAAGTGCAGTGGAGCAATCCTAGCTCACTGCAGCCTTGAATTCTGGGCTTAAGGGATCCTCCTACCACGACCTCCCACGTAACTGGGACTACAGGCATATGCTACCACAACTGGCTAACATTTTAATTTTTTGTAGAGATTGGGGTCTCGCTATGTTGCTCCTACTGGTCTCCCACCCCTGAGACCAAGTTATTCTCCCATCTCAGCCTCCTGAAATGTTAGGATTACAGGTGTGAGCCACGATGCCTGGCCTGTATTTCTTATTTCTAAATTTCTCTCTCTTTTTTTTTTAAAGTGTATATTTCTTTGCTGAGAACTTGTGTGTTTCCACTCGGGAGGGCTGGCCTTTTCTTCTTGTGGAGTGAATGTCCAGTGATCGCCACCCTGAGCTACTGGGGTTGGCTCCTGCTGATTGTCCTCTCTCGGCAGTCAGTCTGGTTTTCCTGGCCCATGTGTGCTGAGTAGCTTTGGACTCACGCTGCATATTTTAAACGTTATGTTGCGAGACTCTGGTTTCTGTTAACATTCTCTAGCGAATGTTGGTTGTGTCGTTTGTCTTAGCAGGAGGTTGGTATCTCCCAGAGGTCGGGCCCTCATGCTCTACCTCGAAGTCTATGGGTGCGGTGGCCATGTGAGCGCAGGCTTTGGGGCCTCGGTGCCTGTTCTTAATCTGCTTAGCTTTGGGGGAGCCAGTGGCTTGTGTTATGTCATGAACTAGCTCGCTGTCTGTCTTTTCAGAATCTCCCTTACGGTTATCAGTTTCTAGGGGCTCCTTCCCCATGTTCCTCTGGCCAGATGGTTTCTCTTAGAGGCATTGCTGTGCAGTAATGTGGGATTGGGCCACCTCGAGAATAAAACAAATCAGGGAGAAAAAAGATAGAGATTTCCTCACGCAGTCTTTGGAAATTCTTCCTCACGCAGCTCCCATCTCCAGGTTCCTCCGGATTTAGGTGTGGGTCTTCTCTCAGGGTTACAGGTCACCACACTGCTGTTGCTGTTGCTGGGTACAGCTCCAAGATCAGAGCTGGCCTTGGGGCGGGGTGAGGAAGGAAAAGAAAATTGATGGGGATTCCCAACACTCTGTGGTTTAAAGGGCGCCTCTTCCTACTTCTCTGGCTTGAAAGAGGAGGTCTCTCTCGGAGGTTCTGCCGTTTGCATCTGCCATCAAGTCACCCTGCGGTCAACACAGAAAGACATGGGGAGGAAAAAACAAGAAAGTCCTGGTGATTCTGTTTTTCACGTGTTTGACTTTTCTCCCCTGCTCCTGGGGCCTCATCCAGAATCTCTAGCTGTGATCAGCAGGAGAAAGAGGCTGTGGTGGGCCTGCTCCACACAGAAATAAAGATATTTTCTGCATTGGGGTAAATGGGTTCATAAATGTTCACTTTTTAAGAGGCAGGGGCTTGTTCTTGTTGCCCAGGCTGGAGTGCAGTGGTTACAGTCACAGCTCACTGCAGCGTCCCAACTCTTGAGCTTAAGCGATCCTCCCACCTTGACCTCCCTAGTTGCTAGGATTGTAGGCACATACCACCATGCCTGGCATTTTTTATTTTTGCAGAGATCGGGACTCGTTACGTTACCCAGGCTGCTGTTGACAAATTTTAATTAATTTTTTTTTTGATTTCTAGTGATTTAAGTCAGAAGCCAAATGAGAAACCTCTTAGATCAGCTGAGAAGAAAGAATTTGATGAGAAGAATGGCTGTGTGAAGTAAGAATTTTTTCCTTGGCCTGAATTGTGTATTGAAATAATTATAATAAAATTATAAACAAGAGAAATCTACATATTTTATTATTTCAAACCTACATTCCTATGAAAAAACAAATGTACAGTGTAGCTTCTGTAGTGTTTGACGTTCGTTTTTTCTTTTCCATCCCACTTGGGCGCACTTTTCTGTTAAGAGCTTTTTCCAGTGTAAGTAGTCATTTTCTACCTCACCTTCCAGATTATCTTAGTGAAGCGAACCATGTCACAAATTGAATGAGATACAGTTGATCTTTTGGGGCTGTTGATGTTCTGTGGGTTGGTCTTTGCTTTCTTTCCAGTTCTCTGAGGCAGCACTGCCAGAGAAACTGTGAGCAGTTTGCCTTTATTTTATACTTGTGTAATCTACAAAATATTTACATACCAATTTTTGTTTTGAGACAGGGTCTTCCTCTGTCATCCAGGCTGGAGTGCGGTGGTACAGTCACAGCTCACTGCAGCTTTGACCTCCTGGGCTCAAGTGATCCTCCCACCTCAGGCTTCCAAGTAGCTGGGACCTCAGGCATGCACCACCATACCTGGCTAATATTTTATTTTTTTTGTATGGAAGGGTCTTGCTATGTTACCAAGGCTGGTCTCAAACTCCTGGCCTCAAATGATTCTCCTGCCTCAGCCTTTCAAAGTGCTGGGATTGCAGGCATGACCACAGCTCCCAGCCTAATGCCATCTTTATACTTTTTACCATGTTAGCCTAAACAGTTTTACATTCTAAGTAACTGTAGCCGCCCTGGAGCTCTCAGTGACAGAGTGTGAGACAGGTCAGAGGTGGGGAGGTCCTGCTGTATCCACTGGTTTGCCTGGGGCTTGGAGCAAGGGTGTGGACTGGGCAGCCATGTGGGCTTCCCAGCTTCCCAGAGGCCATGCTGATGGCCTTCCAGGGCTTCTTACCCCGCAGGACACCACGCAGTATTTCAAAGCTGAGGCTTTGAAGGCTTCTAGGAGCCCACAGAGCTGGGGAATGCTGTCGATGCACCTGACTGACACCCTTCTCCCAGAGCAACCTCAGCCCTAATACCCAAAGGTTTTGCTGTCACAGTGGTTATTTTCCTTGGAGCAGAAAGCCTTACATGATCCATGCAGCTTATTTCTTTATTATTATTAATTTTGAGACACAGTCTTGCTCTGTTGCCAGGCTGGAGTGTAATGGTGACATCTCAGCTCACTGCAACCTCCACCTCCTGCCTCAGCCTCCCAAGTAGCTGGGATTATAGGTGCCAGCCACCACCATGCACAGCTAATTTTTGTATTTTTAGTAGAAATGGAGTTTTCACCATGTTGGCCAGGATGGTCTCAATCTCTTGACCTCGTGATCTGCCCACATCGGCCTCCCAAAGTGCTAGGATTACAGGTGTGAGCCACCGTACCTGGCCTCTTTATTATTTTATATTGTAACCTGGCAAATTAACCCTGGAATATTCTTTCTTTTATTATTATTTTATTTTTTAAATTTGAGACAGAGTCTTGCTCTGTCGCCCAGGCTGGAGTGTAGTGGCACGATGTCGGCTCACTGCAACCTCCACCTCCAGGTTCAAGCAATTCTCCTGCCTCAGCCTCCTGAGTAGGTGGAATTACAGGCACCTGCCACCATGTCCAGCTAATTTTTGTATTTTTTGTAGAGGCAGAGTTTTGCCATGTCGGCCAGGCTGGAAAATATATTTTTCTTCTTCTTGTTTTTTAAACTCTTTGTCTTCTTGCTTTATGTATTTTTTTGAAATGGAGTCTGGCTCTGTCACCCAGGCTGGAGTGTAGTGGCGGGATCTTGGCTCACTGCAACTTCTGCCTCCTTGGTTCAAGTGATTCTCCTGCCTCAGTCTGGGATTACAGGCGCCTGCCACTACACCTGACCATTTTTGTATTTTTTAATAGAGACTGGATTTCACCATGTTGACCAGACTGGTCTCAAACTCCTAACCTCCAGTGATTTCCCTGCCTCGGCGTCCCACAAGGCTGGGATTATAGGCATGAGCCACCACGCCTGGCCTGCTTGACTTTTTGGAACATTTTTACAATTTTGTCCTCCTCTCATTTTATTGAGTTTTTTATTTCGAATGTCACATTTTCAATTTGCAAGTGTTTTCCTTTTGTTCTCTTTTCTCTTTCCAGTAGTGTTGTCCCTGTTTCACATATATGATAGTTTCTCTCATTTCTCTAAGGAGACTAATGATGTTGGTGGGGGAGTTTTCTTCTCTCTACACTGTTGCTTTTTCTTGCAGGGTGCATTATTTGCTTGTTAGGTTGGAGGCTTTCCTTAGATGTCTTACGGCCCTAGATTGTCTGCTTTTATTTCAATGTGGTGGCCCAGTGAGCCAGGGAGGGTCTCTGAGTGGACCAAGCCTGTGAGACTGACGTCTTTCTCTCTCTTTCCTCTCTGGTGGGCCAGATGCCAGAGGGAAGGTTTCTCCTATCTCTGCCCACTGTGGTGAAGACCTGCCCCCATCCTGGGGGCTGAGTGGAAGGTGCAGGCTGAGTCTCCCTCTCCTGTGTGTGCTTAGCCTCCCTCTTTTCAGTTCAGCAGCTCTGTTTGCAGCTGGCAGCTCATAGCCTGAGAGTTCTGCTTTATCCTCTCCAGAGAATCAGCCCCTGGGCTTCCTGGGATTGGGGTGAGTGGCTGTCTGGTGTGGAGCAGCAATAGGCAATGCAGAGCTTCCTCCCCTGCCACACTGTTGCAGCCAGGAAGTCTGGCCCTAGTTCCTAAGCTTTCTGAAGGTTGTTCTCTGCAGACAGAGTCAGGCCTCCCGTGGCTGGCTCAGATTCAACTGTCTTGGGGCTACTACCAGTTTGTCCATCTGTTTTTTAGCTTCTAACATTATTTTGGAATATTGTCTCTAAAATACCTCTTTTTTGAGATTATAATTCATGTCCCCTTTTTTCAAGTGTACAGCTCAGTGGTCTTTAGTGTATCCACAGAGTTTGCAGCCACACAAGTCCATATCCATTAGTGGCCACTCTCCATTTTCCTCTCTCCACGTCCTTTGGCAGCCAGCAGTCTGCTTTCAGTCTCTGTGGGTTTGCCTGCTAAGGACATTTCTTTTTTTTTTTTTTTTAAATTGAGACGGAGTTTCGCTCTTGTTACCCAGGCTGGAGTGCAATGGCGTGATCTCGGCTCATCGCAACCTCCGCCTCCTGGGATCAGGCGATTCTCCTCCTCAGCCTCCCGAGTAGCTGGGATTACAGGCACGCGCCACCATGCCCAGCTAATTTTTTGTATTTTTAGTACAGATGGGGTTTCACCATCTCTTGACCTCGTGATCCACCCGCCTCGGCCTCCCAGAGTGCTGGGATTACAGGCGTGAGCCACCGCACCCAGCCAGGACATTTCATATTGATGGGATCATATGGTGTGTGGGCCTTGGTGACGCTTGGTTTCACAGCGCACTGTGTTTCCAAGGCTCACCTCTGCCATATCATAAATGAGCATAGCGTGCCTTTTCATGGCTGACTTATGTTCCATTGAGTGCATGGAGCATATTTCATGTACCCATTCATTAGCTGATGGAGTTGGGTCTTGTGGCTTTTGCGTTTAAAAATTCATTTGCTGGGCTGGGCACAGTGGCTCACGCTTGTAATCCCAGCACTGTGGGAAGCCGAGGAGGGCAGGTCATCTGAGATCAGGAGTTTGAGACCAGCCTGGCCAACATGGCGAAGCCCTGACTCTACTAAAAATTCACCAGGTGAAGTCACGGGTGCCTCTAATCCCAGCTACTCGGGAGGCTGAGGCAGGAGAATCGCTTGAACCTGGGAGGCAGAGGTTGCAGTGAGCTCAGATGGCGCTGTTGCACTCCAGCCTGGGTGACAGAGCAAGACTTCATCTTAAAGAAAAAAGTCTATTTGCAGGAATGGGGCTTTAGGAAAGAGTGCAGTTTGCCATGGGTGTAGCCAACCCTCTTTATCCTGGCATCCCCGCCATGTCTGTGGTTTGTAACTTCTCTCTGACTGTCCCTGGCCTTACCCATGTTAGGGTTGGGCTGGATCTAGAGGAGAGCAGTTTCAAATTCCTTCTCTCAGAGGTGGTTGTAGACCAGTCCTATCTGGTCTCGTTATCTCATCCATGAAATAAAGATAGCGAAGTATACTAGTGGCTCCTGAGCTTGGCTGGGGCCCCTCAGATGCTCTCAGGGGGGCTTTGTGTGGCAGGGTTGTGGCAGCACAGGTGCAGACCCTCATGTCCCACAAACCAAGCAGAACAGAAAAGGCAGCAGTTGTACAGCCGAGCCATGGGCTGTGCAGTCGCTGCTACCTCCATCAAGGAAGAACTGAAGGAATAGCTCTGCTCAGGAAACAGAAACACCGTTTTCTTCACTTTTGTCTTTTAACTATCTTACAGATTACTACAGTTTTTAAATCCTGATCCTTTGAGAGCTGATGGAATCTCTGATCTCCAGCAGGTATTACAGGCCCTAAAAAAGTAAATTAAAAAGAGAGAAAATTGCTTATTCTTTACATTCTTCTCCTTCCTCCCTCCAGACTTGAGATTAGAGGAGAAACTCCTTAAATGGGGGACTCTACCTGAAGACATCCTTTTAGAAACGATTTAATGGATTGTTGCTTCTGAGAAATTGTTCCGTTTTTTGGGGGCGGGTAATAAATGGTCTTCCTTTTGGATTTTTTTTTAAATAAGCGTATATACCCAGGTGTTTACAGTGAAATCTGTATTTCCTTCATTTCCATGAAATTCTTGCTCTCCTGTGCTAATGCCTTGGGGCAGATACCAGCTGTCTAATGCACACGTTCTCTCAGTTGCAGAAGCTGAAGTCGGGCCTGCAGCCGCCTGTGGCAGTGCTCCGGAACAAGGTCGAGCCCTGCTTAACCATCGAGTCGTCGCCACTGTCGGCAGAACTGAAGAAGGTACAAGGGCTCGTAAAACTGCTTTTATCAAGAGACACCAACGTTTCCTAATATAGAAGGATTTTAAAATGGTTCTAAGGTTGCATTGTATAATTTCTTTGCTTTTGAAATTCTCTGTGTGTGTGTGTGTGTGTGTGTGTGTGATCACAGGCGTGAGCCACCATGCCCAGCCTAATTTCTCATTTACTGTTAAGTCCAGGTTAGCATCTTAGAAGTGAGTGAGTGAGCGTTTTGTGAGGCAGCTGCTGTGGAACTGTGAGCCCCTTCTGCAGTAGATTTCCAGTATGCCTGGGGACAGGGCTGCGGGAGGAGTAGCAGGCTGCCAGGGGAGTTGTAATGCACTCCCCAGCTGTTCTTTTCAAAATTGCCTTGCAGATGCGGAAAACTGATCATATATGTTTATATACTTTTTTCTGGTTAAAAAAAGTTAAAAAAATTTTTTTAAGATAGGAAGATAAAACTACCAGGACAAATAGCATGAGAGAGAAGCAGACAGATTCCACAACCTTAGAAGATGAAAGCAAGAGATAGAGTGTGGCTGCCTCTGCAGGGAAGGAGCACTTTGCAAAGGGAGCGTAAACCCCTTGCTCTGTCTCCTGAGCACCCACAGCTGGCTTGTATTGTTCTCAGCTGCAAGGTTGGAGGCCCTTTTTGAAGAAACTGAATGGCCCTAGAGAAATGACCTTCAGATGATGCTCTTTGAAATTCTCCCACAAACAGGGCCTGCTTGCTGCCCTGTCTTCCTATGGGGAGGTGACACTTGTGTTAACAAGAGTTGCCCAGTCCACAGGGCCTCCAGTGTCTTCCTCTCCACCATGAACAGACATTAGGAGTCATGGACATTTGAAGGAAGCCTTCACCTTAAAAAAAAACAACCACCACCAGGCTAGGGTACAATGGCTCAAACCTGTTCCAGCACTTTGGGAAGCTGAGGTGGGCAGATCACCTGAGGTCAGTAGTTTCAGATCAGCCTGGCCAACATGGTGAAACCTCGTCTCGACTAAAAATAGAAAAATTAGCCATGCGTGGGTGGCACATGCCTGAAGTCCCAGCTACTCGGGAGGCTGAGACCAGACAATCACTTGATCCCCCAGGAGGCAGAGGTCGCAGTGAGCTGAGATTGCACCACAGAACTCGGCAGCCTAAGCAACAGAGCAAGACTCCATCTCAAAGAAGGAAATAAAAAACTAAACTCTCAAGGAAACAAGCAGTGCAGTGAATAGGAGAAAATGTTAGAGAATAAATATCCCCAAAGAAAATAAACATCCCCAGAGAGAAGATATTGTATCCCTAACAGTTTACTGTTAAAGGAATGCAGTGTCGTCTCTCGGGGGATATTTAAAATAGGATATTTTTTAAAGGAACAGGCAGAAAAAAAGGTTCTTGGAAATTCAAAATAATGAAAAATGTAAAAACCACTAGTATGTTTGAGATATAAAATAGAAGCTAACTATCAGAAAGTAGAAGAAAAAGGCAAAGAGACAGAAATGAGAGGAAAAATTTTTGAGGGTCTATTTGAGGTCCAGTATCTGAAAATGGAATTTCTAGGAAGAATGAAGGAAGATGGTAGGAAATGTTCTGAAGATTAGCATTTTCTCGACCTAATGGACAAGAATCTTCAGATTAAAAGGGCCTATCCATCACAGGCCCAGCACAACGGCTGAAGAGAGATTAGATATGTTCTCTGAAGCATGTGAGGTGAGGGGTCCAAAGATTATGAGAGATGAAACTGGTCCTACACACCGGACCAGGAATCAAAATGGCTTCAGATGTCTCCACAGTGCACCAGATGAGCATTGATGTCAAAATTCTGATGAGGCTGGGTGCGGTGGCTCACGTCTATAATCCTCATACTTTGGGAGGCCAAGGTACTGATTGCCTGAGCTCAGGAGTTCGAGACCAGCCTGGGCAACATGGTGAAACCCTGTCTCTACCAAAATACAAAAAATTTGCTGAGTGTGGTGATGCCTGCCTGTAGTTTCAGTTGCTTGGGAGGCTGAGGCATGAAAATCACTTGAACCTGGGAAGCAGAGGCTGCAGTGAGCCAAGATCACACCACTGCATTCCAGCCTGGATGACAGAATGAGACTCTGTCTCAAAAAAAAAAAAATTTTTTTTTTTTTTTTATGGAAAGCTCTTTCCAACCAGAGGTCCATAATCAAACTGTGGATGGAGTGTGAGAGTAGAATGAAGACATTAGCAGACATAGAGTCTCAAAAAAACTTACTTCCCTTCTACCTTTTGTTAAGAAGATACTGAAATTTCATTTTCTCTACCAAAACAAGGAAGTAACCTGAGCAAGATGACCGCATGGGTTGCAGAGGAAGGGTGGTGGTGAAGGATGATCCCAGGATGGTTGCTGAATGCCAGGTGCAGCACATGGGTCCTGACTGCAGCTAGGGCTCAGGACTCAAGAGGACTCACAGAGCTCCTGGTGCCAGTGAGCTCAGCCTTCTGGAAGATCCTGTACATGTGGGTGGAGAACTCTGTTGGACCATTTGGGTTTTAGTGACAGTTACATAGAAAAATAAGCAAATAAAAGCTTACCTTTTAAAAAGCTTTACAGATGAAGCTGATGGACTGGCAGGTTAGGAGAATGAGGAGGAAAAGCCTCGTCCTTGACTGGTGAACTTCAAGTGCCTGTCAGTGGGCTACCTCTTGGATCCTTTTAATTTAGAAAATTGAAACAAGAATCTTTTTTTTTTTTTTAAAGACAGAGTCTCGCTCTGTTATCCAGGCTGGAGTGCAGCGATGCAATCTCAGCTCACTGCAATCTCCACCTCCCATGTTCAACCTCCACCTCCCATTATTCTCATGCCTCAGCCTCTGGAGTAGCTGGGATTATACGCATGCGCCACCACACCCAGCTAATTTTTGTATTTTTGGTAGAGATGGGGTTTCACTATGTTGGCCAGGCTGGTCTCCAACTCCTGACCTCAAGTGATCCACCCGCCTCAGCCTCCCAAAGTGCTATGATTACAGGCAAGAGCCACCGCGCCTGGCTGTAAGAATCTTTTATTGGAAGTCTTAATAGGAGAAAGAGCAAGGGTCTTTTAATAGGAGGTTGGTACTGAGAAAAGATTCCCGGAAACTTAACAGGTTAGGACTTGGGAAATAGCGGGTTTGGTGATGGGTAGTGCTTGTTGGGGTGAAATGAGCCATGCGATGGAGTTGTTGTTAGATTTCTCTACCTTATTTTAGTTTTTGGTTGTTGCTGTTTTTAGGCTCTTCAAAGAAATAAGTTTCCAGGCCCCAGCCACACCGAATCTTACTCTTGGCCTCCCATAGCCCGTGGCTGTGACGTGGTTGTCATTTCTCACTGTGAAAGCGACCCTTTGGTCTACCTCCCACCAGTGCTGACAATTTTGCAAACAGGGGCCTGCTACAAGTCATTACCAAGTAGAAACGGAGTAAGTCAAAGACAGTTTTGCCTCACAACCAAATGGGTTGAATATTTATTTTAAAATTACACACCTCTCCTTTGGGGAAAGTCAGGTTCCATTACTCAGTTTGATTTTCAGACTTCCAGGCCAGAAACTGTCCTATGAGAAAGTGTCCTTTCCCCCTTCCAATTACTGATGCTCTCACACCAATTCTCACCTGGAGCCCTCAGTTATGAGCCATTGGCTGAGGCTTTTAGAAATGGTTATTGAGGCCAGCACTGTGGCTCACAGTGGCTCATGGGTCTGCAGGCTGGAGAAGAAGTGTGATGTTGGCATCTACTCGGCTTCTGTGGAGGCCTCAGTAAACTCACAATCGTGATGGAAGTCTAAGGGGGAGCAGGTGTGACACATGGCCGGAGCAGCAGTGGGGGGTGCCACATACTTTTAAACACTAGATCTCAAAGAACAGCACCAAGAGGATGGTGCTAACCTATTCATGAGAAATGGCCCCCATGATCCAGTCACCTCCCACCAGCCCCCACCTCCAATACTGGGGATGACAATTCAACATGAAATTTGGGCAGGGACGCAGATCCAAACCATATCACTAAGAAAGAGGTGGTGGGAGGGCCGGGCACGGTGGCTCACGCCTGTAATCCTAGCACTTTGGGAGGCCGAGGCGGGTAGATCACAAGGTCAAGAGATCGAGACCATCCTGGTCAACATGGTGAAACCCCGTCTCTACTAAAAATACAAAAAATTAGCTGGGCTTGATAGCGTGTGCCTGTAATCCCAGCTACTCAGGAGGTTGAGGCAGGAGAATTGCCTGAACCCAGGAGGTGGAGGTTGCAGTGAGCCGAGATCGCGCCATTGCACTCCAGCCTGGGTAACAAGAGTGAAACTCCGTCTCAAAAAAAAAAAAAAAAAAAAAAAAAAAAGAAAAGAAAAAAGTGGTGGGAAAGAGAGGAGCGGTGTGAAGGTAAATGACAGCAGGTGTGGCCCTGTGCTGCTGGGTTGAAGCTGTTAGGGGCCTGACGGGCATGGAACCTGCATCTGAGGGCCTGGCACTGAGGGTGCTCCAGACAGGGCTCTGCCAGTAAAAACAGCAATAGGAAGACATAGGTTGCAGTTAGAAAAGATACTAGCTCATTTTTCTAATCATGCCATGCAGTTTCATGATTTCTCTTTAGAAAGCTCCATCTGTTATTATGAATCAATGTAATCAAATTAGTGGATATGTTTCTACCTTCCAAATTAGTTAGCAGCAGAGCCCTGCTGATGAGAAGCCACTTGTGTTGAGGACAAACCCTGGCTTGGGGCAGAAAGGGACGTTCAGGTCTTGTCCCTGTGGCCCCCAGCTTTCTCTGTGCCTCCATGGTCAACCTGCTTTCAGGCCTGTGCCTGGAATTTGGGCCCACCTGGATCTGCGTGAATGAAGGAGGCGGCTCTGCTTGTCTTTGGTTACTGGAGGGTGTGTGCCAGGAAGGTGTGTGGCAGGTGGTGCAAATTCATGAGTTACCTGTGGGCTCCCAGAGCACAGGGTTCAGAAGATAGTCTCCTAAGGAAGAGGAGTTTGTCTTTTTTTTTTTTTTTTGAGACAGTCTCGCTTTGTCACCCAGGCTGGAGTGCAGTGGCATGATCTCGGCTCACTGCAACCTCTGCGTCCCGAGTTCAAGCAATTCTCCTGTCTGAGCCCTCTCAGTGGTGGGGAGTACACGCACACGCAACCATGACTGGAGAATTTTTGTATTTTTAGTAGAGACAGGGTTTCACCATATTGGTCAGGCTGGTCTCGAACTCATGACCTTGGGTGATCCACCCATCTCGGCCTCCCAGAGTATTGGGATTACAGGTGTGAGCCACTGTGCCCTGCCAGGGTTTGTCTTTTTTAAGGCCCCTTTCAGGAGGCATTTAGTTCATTCTTGTGCTTAGGATCTGTGCAGGGGATCTGGAGTCAGACTGCTTGGGTTCAAATCCTATTGCTATCACGTATTAGCTGTGCAACCTCGGGCAACTGACTTCACCTCTCTGTGCCTCAAATTCCTCACCTATGATGTGAAGCAGTGATAGCCTCTGCCCATGAGAGCGTTTTAAGAGCTAAATGAATGAATACTTGTGAAGTGTTTCATTGAGACTCTCAGAAAAATATGACTAAATGTGTCTAAATCTATTTAGATTTAGACGGAGTCTTGCTCTGTCACCCAGGTTGGAGTACAGTGGTGCTATCTCAGCTCACTGCAACCTCCACCTCCCGGGTTTAAGTGATTCTCCTGCCTCAGCCACCTGAGTGGCTGGGACTACAGGCGCATGCCACCACACCCAGCTAATTTTTTGTAGTTTTAATAGAGACGGGGTTTGACTTCACCATGTTCGCCAGGATGGTCTAGATCTCCTGACCTTGTGATCCACCCTCCTCTGCCTCCCAAAGTGCTGGGATTACAAGAATGAGCCACCACGCCCGGCCTGTGTCGAAATCTATTTTAATGAAATTAGACTGTAACTTTTCTGACCTATATGATGATGACGGCAGAAACTTACGGAGTGCTGCTTTCGTACAAAGAGATGTTCTTGATGTTTCACATGTGGATGCTGAATTCCTAACTACTGTCTGGAGTCATTTGAATGTGTCTGTCTTCGCAGCCTCTTGCAGTCATTGTGTGCCCTGGATGGAAGAAGGCCCAATTTATTTTTGAATTATTGGGAGAATACAGCATGTCCTCCAGGCCTCTTCATCCTGTGCTGTTAACAATTGGGCTCCACAAAGAGGAAGCCAAAAAAACGAAGCTTCCAAGGGGCTGTAAGTATCCTTTTCAAGCACTGGGTTTCCCTACAGAGGACAGTGGGGCCTGGCCAGGCAGGCCTGGGTCCGCAGTTACGTGGCTTGTGTGATAACGCACTCACAGTCACTAGTCCAGACCTGCATGTCTGCTCCCAATAGTGCTGATCATGAAGGTTTGATCTTGACGTCTGCTTCACTGAGAAAACTATGTCACTTCATTCATTTATCAACTATTTACTGAACACTTAAGCTGTTTGTTAGATGCTGGGCACATGGTGTTGACTAAAACTCACGCACCTAAGGACAGAAACAGTGTTTTGCTTCATTGGAAGGCCTTTCTAGGAAGTATGTGGACCGTTAGCAGAGGAAATCTTAGAACAACCTGTGAACAATTGAAAATGTTCACTTTTTCTTTTAAATGCAGGTGATGTGATTGTTACCACCCCACACAGCCTGCTGAGGCTTCTCACCTCTCAGAGCCTGCTGTTCCTCAGGCTCTGCCACCTGGTCCTGGATGAGGTGGAGGTGCTATTCTTGGAAGCCAGTGAACAGGTGAGTGTGGCTGTAGGTCCTCATTGCTCAGAAGAGAGATGTGATTAACGTGCTAACTGCTGGCAGGAAGGAGGAAAAGTGTCTGGTTGGGGCATACATTGGTTAATCTAAAAAATTTTCTTGCTTTAATTTCTATAATTAAGAAGAAAGAATAGTTATCTGAAATTTCCTTCCTAATGTTAAAATTCTTTCTGAAGTGCAAACATTCTTTTCCTGAGTGATTTCTTAAAATGCTTAAAATTTTTCTGATTACAGGAGCAATGATTTTTATTTAGAAGGTTTAAGACTTGGAGAAGAGCACTTGAAAAACCCAGTCCCCACAGCCATAGTCTTAGAAGGGACCCTTCTCACCGTTTTGGAGGACTGGCTGCTTTTTCTTTGAATTCCTGTGTTTGTTGATAGACATAGTTAATCTAAGATCAGGTGCGTTTTACAGGCTGTTTTATAGCCCGCATTGTGCAGGGCACAGCAGCATGAGGGCCACCGCTTCCTGTTCCACAGCCTAGTGGCTATTGGCCATATGGTATTCAGTTCTGTGGACATCACAGAGTTTGTTGTAAAACTGTCTTGATTTTGGACATTCGACATAATTTGTACATGTGTGTGGCTATGGAACATGAATTTTTTTTTAATTGCCCAACTTCCTGTTGATTCGTAAGAACATGAATGTTTTTTGCGCTTGTTTCCTTTAGGATGAATTCCTAGGAAGGGATTCACGGGTCAGAGGCTGTGAGCTCTTGTAAGGCTTTTCTTGGAAGCAGTGTCACACGATCACCAAGGGTGTGCACTTGGGAGTAATGATGGCCTCAGCTTTGAATCCAGGCTTTGTTACTGACTATGGGGTTATGCAGGGTTCCTGAACTCATCTGAAGTCTCAGGTTCTGATTTTCATAAAACTAGTATCATGGGCCGGGTGCGGTGGCTCACTCCTGTAATCCCAGCACTTTGGGAGGCCGAGGTGGGCGGATCATGAGGTCAAGAGATTGAGACCATCCTGGCCAACATGGTGAAACCCCGACTCTTCTAAAAATACAAAAATTAGGTGAGTGAAGTGGTGTACGCCTGTAGTCCCAGCTACTCGGGAGGCTGAGGCAAGAGAATCTCTTGAACCCAGGAGATGGAGGTTGCAGTGAGCTGAGATCTCGCCACTGCACTCCAGCCTGACAACAGAATGATACTCTGTCTAAAAAACAGCAACAACAACAACAACAACAACAAAAACTAGTGTCTAGGCATACTGCTCTGTGCAACGTCCTTTCTGAAAGCATGACCTGATGTGCACTCCCATCAGCCACATGCCAGGCTCTCCACACCCCTGCGAGAGCAGGCTTGGTCCGGCTTTCTCTTATAGTCTAGTTGGCCAACAGTGCGATCTTGTCAGCCTAATTTATATTTCATTGATTACGTTTTAAGTTTTCAGTTAATTCATACCGATCATTTGTCTCCACTCTGAGTTGCTTATTCATTTCCTTATTTTCTGTTGGGAGGATCATCTTTTACTGATCAGTTTTTAGAAGTTTTTATTCGAAAATGTTAATCTCTTATTAGTTTGTTATACATATTCACCAATATGTTGCTTGTGCTTTAAATTTTGTTTATAATGGAGATTGCAGGATATTTGTTGACTTTAAACTTAACATTTTCTCCTATTTAATTTTTGCCTTTTGTTGTTTTGTTTTTTATTTTTGAGATGGAGTTTCATTCTTGTAGCCCAGGCTGGAGTGCAATGGCGTGATCTTGGCTCACTGCAACCTCCACCTCCTGGGTTCAAGCTATTCTCTTTCCTCAGCCTCCCAAGTAGCTGGGATTGCAGGCATCTACCACCATGCCCAGCTAATGTTCGTATTTTTAGCAGAGATGGAGTTTTGGCATGTTGGCCAGGCTGGTTTCTAACTCCTGACTTCAGGTGATCCAACCGCCTTGGCCTCCAAAAGTGCTGGGATTATAGGCATGAGCCCCCATGCCCGACCCTTTCCTTTTGTTTCTAAAAGACTTTCTCCACTCTGAGAACAGAAAATATACAATCGCTTACATTTTATGTTCTGCCACACTAATTCTTACTCTTCTGAAGTAAAAATGAAATTAATCATACTATTTTTTCAGATGTTTGCTATATTAGATAACTTTAAAAAAAATATTGACGTTGAAGAAAGGGAATCTGCACCACATCAGATTGTTGCAGTTGGAGTTCATTGGAACAAACATATAGAACATCTCATCAAGGAGTTCATGAACGATCCCTACATTGTGATCACAGCCATGGAAGAGGCTGCTCTCTACGGCAACGTCCAGCAGGTAATTGTGTGTGCGTGTGTGTTGTTGGAGGGCTGATGAACACCAGCAACTTTTATTTCATAGCTTACTATTAAACAATTACAGCTTTGATTTTATATATAAATTATGAATGAAATACAATTATAGTTGAATATTTAATTTTCTATTGATTTCCTATACATTCTTTTCTATTAAAATCCCAACACCTATGGAAAGTGGATCTGGAGCACCTAGGGCATTAAAAAGTCACATTGCTTCTGTACTTCATTACCAGGTAGTCCATCTTTGCCTAGAATGTGAAAAAACCTCTACTTTACTCCAAGCTCTTGATTTCATTCCAAGTCAACCACAAAAGACCTTGATCTTCACCTGCTCTGTAGCTGAAACAGAAATAGTGTGTAAGGTGAGCCCATCCCCATATAAAAATGTTCTCTTTGTTTCAACCGGTTGACTCTCATGTCACCACAAAATTACTGGGGTAGTTGACTGTGTGGCAGGAAAGTACAGTTTTACAAATTTAACATCAATCAGAAGAGGCGGTGGGGTTGCTCACTGAGCATCGAGGCTGGAAGTCTGGCACTGGGGAGAAGCAGGTGGGTGGGCAGGGCCTTTCCCCTGCAGCGGCGTTCTCCAGGGCAGAACAGTTTCATCTTGTTGGACCGTTAAAAGTATCAATTTATAAACATGACAACATCTTCTGTACCCTCTGGTTAAGAAGATTGAGGTGGCTTATGCCTGAAATCCCAGCTCTTTGGGAGGCCGAGGTGGGAAGATTCCTTGAAGCCAGGAGTTCAAGACCAGCCTGGGCAACATTTTTCTACCAAAAAAAAAAAAAAAAAAATTGAGAAGATAACAGTAAAAGATACCATACAGCCAAAAAATCAAACAAATTGGTTAAAGATGTATTTTCAGTTTTATGTTGTACATATTAGTGCTAAAATGTAGAAGTGAAGCCAACTATCAAATACGAGAATTAGGAGAACATCTACCTTTCTGCAACAATGAGCTAGAAGGTATAGCTATATGGTACTCCAGTCAACAAGGACTTTCTATCTGATGTATATGTGTATATGCATATATGTACATAAATATATATACACACACACACATCACACACAGGTAGAGCTGTGCTATTTTAAAAGGAAGCAAAATTTTTAGCAAAATATTGCTTATTTCACTTGAGGAAGGTTTTAGACGTAAACTACTGAGTTTTGGAAATATATTTAAGTTTATAATCATCTCATTCATTCTTAAGAATTACAGGATCAGTGAGGTAGTGCCCTCACAGATAATTTAAAGTGCTTTACATTGACAATTACTGATGGAACAGTCGGCTTCCAGCCTATATCCTTGACTGCGACCTGGCTTCCTTGGTTTCATCTTTAGGTAGTAGAAAGCAGTTCAATATTTTGCTTGAAGATGCATAAAGAAGTGGTTTTTAACTTACAAAATGTTTTAGAACAATGGAAAAAGAAGTTAAGTTCTGGCTCTCATACTATATTAGGTAAGTGTTTTAATTTCTACTTCTATTTAGTGAAGGCTGAGCTACTAGGAATCCTGTCTTTAATTCATTTGTATATCTCATCTTCAGATTTCTCATTATTCCCCAGGTTTACTGACAGCTTATTAGCAATGTTAATATCAAAATGAAAATCTCCCTAAGATTTTGATGTTGAGGTGAATCTCTCAGGTCAGTGGGCAGCCACCATTAGTCTAGATATTCTCCCTAGACTTACAGTTTGAGGATCACTGTCATATATAAGGAGACATGTATATAGTCATCCATTATTGCTAAATTTAGTATTAGAAATATAAAAGTCAAAATGTGGAGCCAGGCGCAGTGGCTCACACCTGTAATCCCAGCACTTTGGGAAGCCAAGGTGGGTGGATCATGAGGTCAAGAGTTCAAGACTAGCCTGGCCAACATGGTGAAACCCCATCTCTAAAAAAATTCAAAAATTAGCTGGACGCAGTGGTGCACGCCTATAGTCCCAGCTACTTGAGAGGCTGAGGCAGGAGAATTGCTAGAACCCAGGAAGTAGAGGTTGCAGTGAGCCAAGATCACGCCACTGCACTCCAGCCTGGGCTACAGAGTGAGACGTCATCTGAAAAAGTAGAAAAGTCAAAATACATAGAATAAGTGGAAAACGTATGGGCTGCTTGGATTTGTAATAAGAGACAGTTTTCAGTCTAAAAAGGAGACCACTTTTCTCTGGATTTTAAGCACTGGCGTTTTGGGGAAAAAATAGGGGAGAAGTTTCTCTGCATCCAAAAAAGTAAAATGTGATACAGAAAGGCACTGCGGTGTGGCCGTGGGAACTGCCGGTTAAAGGAAGTGTGGTAACTTCAGCACATGTCACACTGTCGGACTCCCTCTCTGCAGCCCTCACGGATGACTGCGTCCCACTCTTGGCCATCACTGATGCCACATGTGTGGTTCACTTCAGCTTCCCTGCCTCGCCAAAAGTTTTTGGTGGACGCCTGTACTGCATGTCTGATCATTTTCACACTGAACAGGTTTGGTGAATTTTTATTCTCCCGTATTCCACTGGCATCTTCTGTGTCATGATAAACAGAGTCCACAGGGTGTCCTCATTCAGACTGGAATAGATGATCCACTTCCTTTATTCACCCCCGCTTTTCAGGGTTCTCCTGCAGAACAGGGAGATAAGAAAGGCAAATCTGTCTTGCTGCTGACAGAGAAAGATGCAAGCCACGCAGTGGGCATCCTGCGCTACTTGGAGCGAGCGGACGCCAAAGTCCCCGCAGAGCTGTACGAGTTCACCGCAGGAGTTCTGGAAGCCAAAGAAGTTAAGAAGGCCACAAGACCTCTTTGTCCATATCTGAAGGCTTTTGGTTTTTGCAAGTAAGCCAGTGATTTGTTTCATATTAAACTGAGGTGTAATCTGCAGTAAAGTGCACGGCTGTTACAGTGTGGTGAATTGTCATGTATCTGTAGAAGCCACCACCTGCTCCGAGGGAGCGGCCCTAGGGTTCCCTCACTCTCATCCCCACGTGGTGCCCTCCCCTCTGCAGGGCTGTCAGTGCTGATTAATCTTGCCTGGTTTTGAACTCCATAGGAACGGCATCGTGGTTTCTTGTTTTTCATGCCTGGCTTCTTTCTCTCATTCCCGTGTCTGTGACGTTGGTCTGTGTTGTTGTGTGTATCTGTGATTTGTTTTGTAGCTCAGTGTTCTGTTGTATGATTATCATAGTGCGTGTATACATTCTCCTGGGGATGAGCCTGTGAGTGGTTTCCACTAGCAGGCTATGATGCTTGAAGCTGCTAGGAACACTCTTGGTCGTGTCTTTTGTGGAAACGTGCACCCATTTCTCTTGGGTAGACGCTCTGGAGTAGAAGTGGCAGGTCGTGGGGTGGGCATGCATTTAACTCTTCCAAAGCGGCTGGCCATTTTCTGGTCTGGTCAGTGCTGTCCGAGAGGCTGAGTTGTCCCCCACCCTCACCAACGCTCACTCTTGGTGGAAGTGGAGTGCTGAACCATTGTGATGTTAATTTGTGTTTCTCTGATGATTAATGATGTTGAATATCTTTTCATAGGCGTGTGGGACAGTTGGCCATTCTCTTTTTGGGAAGTGCCTGTGGAGGTCTTTTGACCAGTTTTACATGGAATGCTTCTCTTTTCCTTCTTAGTTTGTCCGGGGAGTCGCTTATCTATACTCAACATCAGCCTTTGTGTGATGCGTCCTCCAAGCTATGGCTTGGATTTTCACTCTTATTTTTTTCAATTTTATTTATACTTTAATTGCTGGGGTACATGTGCAGAGCATGCAGATTTGTTACATAGGTGTACACGTGCCGTGGTGGTTTGCTGCATTCGTCACTCTGCTGATGAACAGTCATTTTTAATTTTGATGAAGTATTTTAAGGTTACTTTTCGTGTGCTTTTATATAGGAAATATTTGCCTATGTCAGCTGGATGTGGTGGCTCATGCCTGTAATCCCAGTACTTGGGAAGGCCGAGGTGGGCAGATCAGTTGAAGCCAGGAGTTTGAGACCAGCCTGGCCAACATGGTGAAACCCTGTCTCTACTAAAAATACAAAAATTAGCTGGGTATGGTGGCACAGGCCTGCAATCCCAGCTACTTAGGAGTCTAAGGCAGGAGAATCACTGGAACCTGGGAAGTGGAGGTTGTTGTGAACCAAGATTGCGCTACTGTACTTCAGCCTGGGCAGCAGAGTGAGAGAGTGTTCCACTGCACTCCAGCCTGGATGACAGAGAAAGATTCCATCTAAAAAATAATTGTCTGTTTCAAGGTCATGAGGGCATTCTTCTATACTTCTAGAAGCTCTGTAGTTTTAGCTTTCACAGCGACACTTATAATTCATATTAAATTAGTTTTAATGTATGACCAGGTATGGTGGCTCACACCTATAATCCCAGCACTTTGCGAGGCTGAAGTGGGAGGATCACTTGAGCTCAGGATTTCAAGACCAGCCTGGGCAACACAGGAAGACCCAGTCTCCTTAAAAAATATAAACAAATAAATTAGCCAGCTGTGGTGGCACATACTTGTATGAGCTACTCAGGAGCCTGGGGTAGGAGAACTGCTCCAGCCTTGGAAGTCGGGGATGCAGTGAGCCATGATTGTGCCACTGCACTCCAGCCTGGGTAAAAGAACAGGACCCTGTGTCCAAAAAAAAAAATTATATGTGTAATGTGAGATCTGGGTGCAAGGTTTGCTTTTTCCATATGGATGATGGTTTGCTCCAGCATCATTTATTTAAAGCATCATTCGGTTCTCACTGCATTAGTGTGTTTGCCATAAGCCAGGTGACGGTATATGTGGTCCATTTGTGGACTCAGTTCTGTTACAGTGGTCTGTTTGTCTAACTTTATACCAGTACTACCCTTTCTTAGAGCAAGTCTTGGGAGCTGGTATGAGCCTCCAGCTTTGGTCCTCTTCAGGGTTGTTTGGCTATTTTAAATCCATTGCATCTCTACATCCATTTTATTTTTTTGAGGTGGAGTCTTGCCCTGTCACCCAGGCTGGAGTGCAGTGGCACAATCTTGGTCCACTGCACCCTCCGTCTCCTGGGTTCAAATAATTCTCCTACCTCAACTTCCCAAGTAATTAGGAATACAGGTACCCACCACCATGCCCAGCTAATTTTTGTATTTTTAGTAGAGATGGGGTTTCACCATGTTGGCCAGGCTGGTCTTGACCTCCTGACCTCAAGTGGTCTACCTGCCTCAGCCTCCTAAAGTGCTGGGATTACAGGCGTGAGCCACTGCACCCAGCCTCCAGATACATTTTAGAATGAGCCTGTTCGTTTTTCCAGAAACCCTGAGGAACTTTGCTAGGGACTGCATTGATTGTGTTAATCAGCTTGCAGAGCAAGGTATCAGCTTGGGTACCTTGACAGTCAAGGGGTCCCTCTGCGTGATCTAGAGACAACACCACTGCTTGCTTGATACATAGACAGCTGAGGCTGGGGCATGGGTGTTTGATACATAGCTGCTGGATTGAATTGGAAGGTAACTGTTGACGTTAATGGTATTGAATTACGGTACATTAAATGTGTTACTAGCAGCATTTATATTTATATTTAAAGAATACCTACTTTTTTTTTTTTTTTTTTTTTTGAGAAAAATTCTGGCTCTATCACCCAGGCTGGAGTGCAGTGGAATGATCTCAGCTCACTGAAACCTCTACCTCCCAGGTTCAGGCAGTTATTGTGCCTCTCAGCCTCCCAAGTATCTGGGATCACAGGTGTGCACCACCACACCCAGCTAATTTTTATGTTTTTTAGCAGAGATCAGATTTGCCATGTTGGCCAAGCTGGTCTCAAACTCCACTCCAGCCTTGGAACAGAGTGAGACCAAACTAAAAAATTGCTAGAGAAATAATGCAGTATGGGCTCAAGCGATCTGCCTAACTTGACCTCCCATAGGCATGAACCACTGTCCCCAGCCAAACACTGACTGACTGACTTATTTATTCATTTATTTTATTTATTTGGAGACGGAGTCTTGGTCTGTCACCCAGGCTGAAGTACTGTGGCACCATCTTGGCTCACTGCAGCCTCCGCCTCCTGGGTTCAAGCATTTCTCCTATATCAGCCTTCCAAGTAGCTGGGACTACATGTAGTAGTAGGTACTACATGTAGGTAAATTTTTGTATTTTTAGTAGAGATGGGGTTTCACCATGTTGGCCAGGCTGGTCTTGAACTCCTGACCTCAGGTGATTTGCCTGTCTCGACCTCCCAAAGTGCTGGAATTACAGGCATGAGTCACTGTGCTCGGCCTCAAATACTGACTTTTAAAATGGCAATTTCAGCTATATCTCCATGTGGAAGTAGCATTGTATAGTTAAGGAACGACTTCTAGGTTAGAGGTCGATTGGCCTTGGTTGTGTATTGTGGCAGTGTATTTCTAATTCAGTCTTTATTTTGGAAGTGTATTTTGTTCATTTACATAAGGCATTTTAGAATGTCTAGAGAAATAGGGTGGCTGAGCTGGGAGGATCTCTTGAGCCCAGGAGTTAAGAGGCTATGGTGAGACATGATCGTGCCACTGTACTCCAGCCTGGGCAACAGGGAGACCAAACTCTTAAAAGAAAAAAAAAGTTTGCTAGAGAAATAATGAAATAACTCATTAAGTTTATTCAGTGTTCATTAAAATGTAGAATCCATTTCTACTTATTTATGTATTGTTAATGTCATCTGAAATATTTAATGTGGTTATTCAACTTTTAGGGTGTTTGGAACAAAAGTTCTCTGATTTAAGTTGAAGATTAATTTTCTGAAGAAAGCAGTAAAATTCACATTAACAGTTATTATTTATTTATGATTTTTAAATCTTGTCATTTTATTTTCAGAGACAAAAGGATCTGTCCTGACCGACACCGTATTAATCCAGAAATAGACATGCCAAGAAAACTGTCCAGCCAAGCCCTACCTTCATTTGGATACATTAAAGTAGGTTAAAGATCCTTGTGTCCTGTGATGAACCGTCATGTTAATGAACGTGTTTTATTTGTTAAGCAGGATCTTAGTCGATGAAATGATGCCTTTCAGTGATCAGTATTAAGATACCACCACCAATCTGACCAGAGGCACGTGTCCTTACAAGGCGCCTTATGTCAGGGCCCTGGCTTATTTATAAGCCGAGATCAAATTCAGCAATAGATAACAAATTAAGGATTTTTTTCAATTATATTTTCAGAAAAAATTGTTTCTGTTTGGGGGCTGTTAAAAATAATGCAGTGACCTGGTGCGGTGGCTCACACCTGTAATCTCATCATTATGGGAGACCAAGGCGGGCAGAACACTTGAGTCCAGGAGTTCAAGACCAGCCTGAGCAACATAGTGAGACCTTGTCTCTGCAGATTTTTGAAATAATAATGATGCAGTGATTACATGAATCTTTTCAAGACATTTATACTTTCTTTGAGGAAAATTCTGTAATAAGATGCATATAGAATTGCCAGGCTAAGAATTTTTAATTTTCTTTCGACTCTTTTTTTATTAATTTCTTCATTTCTTTTTGAGCATGCAGTTTCTCTCCTTTTCACCTGTTTCCTTAGGGCAGTATCTGTTTTGTTAGTTTTGTAGACTGCTGTAACTAACCACTGAGTTAGTGACTTAAAGCAACACACTCTTCTTCTGTCATGTTCCTGGATGCAGAGTCCAACATCAGGGTATCAGCAGGGCTGTGCCCCTCCACAGCCTCCAGATGGTGACCTGGCCTGCTCCTCGCCCAGCACCCTTGCGTCTCAGCCAGCAGCCACTGTCACTGTCTCTCCACCTGCATCTTTACATGACCTCCTCTTCTCTGTGCCCCTTATAAAGGACATTTCATTGGAGGGAGGGCCCACCTGGATCACCCAGAGCCCTTTCCCAGTCTGCAGGCTTCACTACATCTGCAAAGACCCTGTTTTCAAGTCAGGTCAAAGTCACAGTGGCCTTGGGGGTTAGAACATGGACATACCTTTTTTGGGAGAGCCACCATCCAACCCACCACAGTTTTCATTATTGAATTTTTAAAAAAATTTCTAAGTCTTTCCTGCGTTCTGTCACCTCATTTCTAAGTTGTTCTGATTCTGATCTGTTACTCTTTTATATACATATTGTTTTCTTACTTAACAAACTAAAAGCAGGTCTTCTTGAAATTGAAGGTTATAGTTTTGATCTGTTTTGTGGATGTATCTTTCCAACGGCTTTCATTGTCTCTAGGGGCTGTTCTGTTCTTATTCTCTTTTTAATTACTTTTATTTACATGTTATGTTTTATTATTTTATGATGACTTAATATTGGATTTGACCTTGTTACTTTGCTATTGTTTGTTTTTAGATAAAATATGTTTTCCTGACATTTTGGAGGAGGTGTGGGTCAGGGTAACTTTTCTGATTTCACAGAGTTCCCGTTTCTGTTGTTTTACATGCTGTGTAAAATAAATATGGTGACATAGTTATCTGGTTTTCTCTTCCTCATGCCTCTTGTTCCTGGAGAGATAGGGTGGAGATTTTTCAGGGGCTCCAGCCTTCACCCACTGTGGGGGCAGGCGAAGCCTTCTGGGCTCACTTGTTGCACTGGCTGAGCCCGTTTCCAGGGAGGGCTTCTCACCTCTTCTAGAGCTCTCTGTTCTCAGGTCTGTCGCTTTGTTTCCTCCTGCCCAGGCACAGAAACTGGTGCCTGTGGGTGTCACCAGCCTGACCCTCTCCCCCATCCTGCCAAGTGCGTACTTCTCACTCCCTCCTGGCATCCACTCTGGGCAGCCAGGGCTCCCTGCCTTCACACCGAGCGCCTGTGCCCTCTGCAGACTTTCCTCGCACATTGTTCCCCTGCCTACTCTAACCTGTGAAGGGCTGTCTTCTCCAGCACATGCAAGCTGTGGCCTCTCTGTCCACTTCTGGATTGCTGAGGGTCCCTGTAGGATGCAGTTTCATCCCTGTAACCCTGGAGGCTGGTATGCCATAGACTCTTGATAAAATGCATGTTGTTACCTGAAAAAAGATCAGAAGGTCTCAAAAGACAGAAGTGGTATTTTCAGAAGAATTTTTATAAAAGTACAGTTAGAAGGTAAACAAAGGAACACTTATACCTAATAATGAGGTTTTAAAATAATGAAACTTGCAAAAGAAAAAATCTTTCACTAGATTTAAAGTGAAACTAATTCTTTGTGACTATGGCATGAGGTATTGATCTTGCTTTGGTTTTCTGGCTAGCTTCCTAGTTTATTTCCAAATCTACATTACTAAGCTTTGGGTTCTTAGATTGGGTACTGATTTCTGCAGGTACAGGGAGTGTGTACATCTTCGGTTTAGACTAAGTTTGTTTCCTGGTCATGTTTACCGTATATGTTTCAGATAATACCCTTTTATATTTTGAATGCAACAAATTACTTTGGCCGTGTAATTGATAAACACATGGATCTGTATGCAACTCTCAGTGCTGAAATGAATGAGTATTTTAAGGATTCCAGTAATAAAACAACTGTGGAAAAGGTGGAGAAGTTTGGATTGTATGGAGTAGCAGAAAAAACACTTTTTCACAGGTAATGTATCTGTTTATTTCATCTGTAAAGTTTTGAAGCATGAGGTAACTAATGGTATTGAGTTCCGATTTCCACCTCTGTCATTTGACTCAGTGTGTTTTTGAGCTTGGTGACAGCAGGGTGTCCCTCCAGATGCCTGCTCCAGTTCTTCATGGGAAACTCTTTCCCAGGCTCCTGTGCCCAGTGACACTGTGACGTGTTGAGCCATCACTGCGTGTGACATACACATACATCTTTACCTCACTTAATTCTTGCCAAGTTCCTATCAAGTGGGCATCATGCCCATTTTACAGATATGAAAACTGAGCCTTGGTGATGTTATGAACATGGTGTAAGGTCAGCTCAATACCTGGCATAGTGTGTTCCAATCTGGTCAGTCTGAATCACGTTTGTACTGACTGCCCTTGAATCCACACCTGGTGCCACTTGGTGATAGCCTTGAATTCAGAAACTTGGAAACTTGATGGGTGACTTGGCTCATGCCTATAATCCCAGCACTCTGGGAGGCTGAGGTGAGTGGATTGCTTGAGTCCAGGAGGTTGCATTGAGCTATGATCATGACACTGCACTCCAGGCTCTTTGGCCTGGGCCACAGAGCAAGCAAGACCTTGTCTCTCCAAAAGATAAAATAAATAAACTTTGAAACTAATTTACTATGTTAATTTTTATTATGTAAAAGGATTTAGTCTATTCAAAAGTACTACATGTTTTCATACTTATGTACACTTTACTCCGCCACTTGAATTTCTGAAGGCCTTAGCTATCTATTTCTAGTATAGGGTACAATTATAGAGTTTCTTTTTGTATATTTTCCATTTCATGGTAATTCGAGGCAAAAGATGATCCTTTCTGGGATCTCTGTGTTGAACCAATGCCCCATTGCTCTCTAGGGTTCAGGTGCTGGAAGTGAGCCAGAAAGAAGACGCCTGGGCCCTGGATGAAGTCCTTGTAGAGTTCATTGACGAAGGTAGGACGAGGCTCATCACAAGGGACCAGCTACTGCATCTCCCAGAGCATTTCCATGCGCTGCCCCCGCAGGCTGTGGAGTTTATTGTCTGTAGGGTGAAACCTGCTGACAATGAAATGGAATGGAATCCAAAGGTGGGTTATTTTGGATTTTTATGTTTTGTTGACTTTTAGAATATATTTAACCGAGAATATACACAGAATCGAGGCCTGTCTGAATTTAGAGTATTGCATTCGGGCAGGGAAAGCACAGTCTGCTTAGATCCCTTCAGTGCGGGAACGTCCCAGGCGAGCCCTTGGAGAGGTGCCAGGAGGCCATGACACTGCTGCCCCCACTGTCCTTGCACTTATGATCACAGAACTGGTATAAGTAAGGATGACGGTAAAATGAATTGCTCATCAGCTTTGAAGTGAACATTCCAGGCTGGGTGCGATGGCTCATGCCTATAATCTCAGCACTTTGGGAGGCCGAGGGATGAGGATCCCTTGACCCAAGGAAGTCGAGGCCGCAGTGAGCTATGATCGTGTCACTGCATTCCAGCCTGGGTGACAGAGTGAGACCCTGTTTCTTTAAAAAAGAAAAAAAGTGAAAAAAGTGGACTCTCCAGCCAAAGAGGGGGCAGAGGCAATGGGCAGTCTCAGGAGAGGCCAGGTGATTCCCCTAGGGCAGGGACAATGGGCCAGGAAGAAGAGATGGAGGCCAGAAAGCTGCCAAAGGAAGGGTCATTTACTCTGGGCTTTGTGAGTTAACTAGAATGTCACCAAGTAGAACGGATGAGGCATCAAAAGCGAAGAGAACCACCAGTGCTGAGGCACAGAAGAGGGCACCATGTGGGCTCATGCGGCCGTCCAGGTGGGGTGGACCAACCCTTGCAGACCTGTGCTGAGGCATAGACACAGAGGGGCCCGTGTGGCTCATGCGCTGTCCAGGTGGGGTGGGAAGGCCCAGCCCTTGCAGCCAGGCAGAGACCTGCAGCAGTCCTGCCTGTCACTGGAGCATCAGTTGTGTTGATGAGTGCCCTGATTCTCCAAGGAAAGGTTACATTTTGCATAATTCGACAAATGGGACATGAAATACATCATTGCAATTGGTAAAGTAAAAACAGTGTGGGTTATGAGCAAGGTTAAACATTTTCCAGGAAATCAACAGGGGAATGTTTACACGTTACAGGATAAATACACAGCCTTACTGTCCTAAGAGTAGTAAAAGGAGCCTTATCACGAGGCAGTGGCGCTTTCTAATGACTGTCTGCTGTGCACCGAGTGCCCTGCTGGGCTCTGGGGATGTAGCTGTCAGCAGGAGGGTCACGGTCCTTTCCCCAAGAAACATCTGACCTGTAAAGATGACTGACCAAAAGTATTCCTTGAAGGAGCAGCCTTCTGTAGAAATGGAGAAAGGTTCTCCTGCATATGTTCTTCCAAATGACCTCACCGAGTACAAGGGGGATGGAAACGGGCAGCTCCGTCGTGCCCTGCTTTGTTCATGTTAAAATGTGCAGGAGAGGTTGCTCGGACAGGTCCGGCCTGTTGTGTTCCTCCTCAAGAGGAAACGGCCACGGCTAGACGTGGTGGCTCACCTGTAACCCAGTGCTTTCGGAGCCCAAAATGGGAGGATTGCTTGAGCCTAGGAATTCAAGACCAACCTGGGCAACATTGTGAGACCCCATTTCTACAAAAAAAATTTTTTTTAATTAGCCAACTTTGGTGGTGCTGCTAAAAATGAGCCAAGTGTGGTCTCGGCTACTGGGGAGGCTGAGGCAGGAGGATCGCAGGGGAGTTCTGCGATCGCAGGGGAGTTCAAGGCTATGGTGAGCTATGATTGTGCCACTGCACTCCAGCCTATGCGGTGCAGAGAGACCTTGTCCCAAAAAAAAGGAAGAAAACAGCCATTTGCTCAGGAATGGGTACATAAAGACCAGGCCCTCAGCTCCAGTGTCACTGGCTGCAAGGCAGCTCCATTGCAGTGACGGCCTCAGAGCAGGGGAACACCTTTCCCTTCACTCTCACTGAGCTTTCAGAGAAACAGGCATCTGTGCTTTACAGACAGATTGGCAGGTGATAGAGGAGATGGAGTACATACGTCCACAAGGAAAACCTACAGTGTTGTTGGGTCCTAGAGGCACAGAGCCCTGCCTCGAGCTCTGGGAACTCCCTAGTGAGAGGCCATGGGCAAGTTCCCTTCCGCAGCTGCCTCACTAAACTCTGCTGTTAGCCCTGTGCGCAAAAGGGGGTGATGACCTCGATGACCTCATAGCATTACTGTGAGGCTCAAATGAAATTCATGGAATATTTTGCAAACTGTGTGGCGAATACAAAATAAGTTATTTTTTAAAGCCTAACCTAAAATAACGTGCTTTTTTTCAGGTTACCAGGTACATTCATCATAAAATTGTTGGAAAACTGCATGATGCAAAGGTGATCCTGGCTTTGGGAAATACAATTTGGATTGATCCGATGGTAAGTATGCAGTTTTCTTAACAATAAATCCGTTTGAATGGGCCCCTAAAGTTATCCAGATTATTCTAACCCATCACTTGAATAACCGCTGCACAGAAGTGGTGACTTATTTAGGGTTTTATTAGGGAGAGGTGTTTTTCATGTTACTTGGGGCATGAATTGGCCTGTGGGTTTCGTTTTTGTTCAGGGGAGCATTTTACACTGTAACCCAGCACACATGTGCACCGTGTATGTGAGGCACACACATGAATTCGAACAAAGCTTCATGAGGACTCCACGCGACCTCCTCTGATGCTCACGGTTTCTGACTCGCTCATTCACCACACAATTACTGAGCGCCTGCCACGTGCCAGGAGCAGTGCTGGGCACTGGGGTTCCCTCTGTGAGCAATGCAGGTGATGCCCCATCCTGCAGAGGAGGTGGGGGGGAGGACACATGATAAGGACACGTGACTCACAGGCATCCATGTCTCTCCACGGCTGCTGGTACCACCCCTCCCTGCTTGTTCCCCACAAGCTCCCTTCTCAATTAAAAATTCTGCTATATTAGACTTCAAGCTTATTATGAATGCTTAGAAGATTTAAAGGAGTTAGTTTATCAAAACTGTTGCTGAAAGTTATTTTTATCAGGTTGGAAAATCTTCAACATGTTAAAAGGGCAGTTTGGATGTAAGATTTTCTCTCTAAGCAGAAAATGGTTTTCAGAAGAGAAAATATAGATTACAAATGCAGGTAAATGAGGAGATTTGAGCATCTTAGTTGGTGTTGTGATAGTATTGTGTTTACTTTTTGTTGGAGAGAAAAGCAGAAAATTTATTAAGCAGGGATTTAAAAGAGACCGAAGCAAAAAAGAAAACCCACCTGGCAGATGTGTCTATGCTGCAGCGCGTGTGGCAGTGCCCATGGTGTGCCAGAGGGAAACAGACCCATCTGATCCTGCTCCCATCCAGTTTGAGTGGAGAGAGGCTCCTCCACACATTTCCTGGTGGGCACACATTCCTGTGGTTCACCTAGGAAGAGAACTCAGCCAGGGCAGTCCTGGAGCACCCACCATTCTCACCATGGAAGGGATGCCCCCTCCTATGCCCACACCCCCAACAGGGCCAGTCTGTTGCAGATTTTTGTGTTTTCCTTAATTTTGTGTAAATGGAAATAGATGAGGATGTTTTGGTTGCAGAAGAAATGGCCCAGAACAGGATTCAGGGCCTTGGCGTAGGCCCTTCCCAAGCACAAGCAGATCCTGAGCCCTGGCAGGGAAAAGGGGTTGACAAGGAGTAAGAAAGATATCAGAAGTGTGAATCTGGCCGTGGCCTTACAGATTGGTCTTGACTATGGGTTTAGCCTAGATTTGCTCTTGCCCCCCTCCACTTGCCCATATTTCTGTGGCATGGGGTGAGGTGTGGACAATTCGGATGGAACCTCAGGTACGAACCAAACCAGATGCTGCAGTGGGAAGCCCTGCACGTCGTGGCAAGTGCTAAAGCATAGCCCACGTGGCAGGATGAGCCCGAGGCCCTGTGACGGTGTCTGTGCTTCAGTGAAAATTCACAATGACGCCTTCTGATGTTCTGTTTTTTCATTGATTCCAGGTGCACATTACAAACCTTTCCAATTTAAAAACCTCTGTCATTGATTATAATGTTCGAGCTGAAATTTTGTCCATGGGAATGGGCATTGATAATCCAGAACACGCAGAACAACTGAAAAAATTACGTGAAGGCGCTAAGATACCAGCTTTTGAAGAAAGCCTAAGCCAGACCCCGTAAGTGGATTTCTGTGTCCTTTTTGGAAGAGCTTTTGGAAGTAAAACTCACAAGTGTTAAGGACGTGTTTTATGAAAGTAGAAGAGTTGGCCAGGTGCGGTGGCTCACGCCTATAATCCCAGCACTTCGGGAGGCTGAGGTGGGTAGATCACAAGGTCAGGAGATCGAGACCAGCATGGCCAACATGATGAAACCCTGTCTCTACTAAAAATACAAAAATTAGCTGGGTGTGGTGGCGCATGCCTGTAATCCAAGCTACTTGGGAGGCTGAGGCAGGAGAATTGCTCAAACCTGGGAGGTGGAGGTTGCAGTGAGACGAGATCGCACCACTGCACTCCAACCTGGTGACAGAGCAAGACTCTGTCTCAAAAAAAAAAAAAAAAGTTTTTAATGAGTCTCCATACTCATCACTCAATTGTAGTAATGACCAAGCTTTTGGACATCTTGTTTTTATCTATACCCCATCCTACTCTTGCTTTTTTGGAGTATTATAAAGTGGATATCAAATATATTATTTCACCTGTATGTCTTACAGCAAGGATTGCTGTTAACTTTTTATTGGCAGACGGCACACATACAAAAAAGTGCACACATCAGATGTGCACGGTCAGATGTGTTGGGTTTTTCTGAGCATACCTGTGTAACCAGCCTGAATCAAGAAACAGAGCCTGCCTGAGAGCCTCCCCCTCCCTCCCAGGGACTCCTCCCCACCAAAAGGAGCCTTTCTCCTGACATGGAAACACCGAAATGGTTTTCCCTGGTTTTGTACTTTGTTTGAATGGAATTAGGCAGTATGCTTCCTCACCACGGTGAGTGACAGAAGCTAGGCTCGAAGGAGGCATTTCTCTAAATTCTCACAGCTACATCAGTGCCTTTGTATGAATATACCGTTATTTGTTTACCCGTTCTACTGTTAACCAGGGAAATTTCCAGTTTGAGGTACATTAAACATTATCGTACATGCCTTTTACAAATATATCCACTTACAAATGTATTTCTGAGGGAATGGGGAATGGGATTGCTGAGTCATACAGTTACTACCCAACAGTGTTCCAAAGTGGCTGTGCCAGCGTCTCCTCCCATGACAGGTGTTAGAGAGACTGTGACAGTCACTCTGTGGAGGGATCCTGGCAACTCCAAAGGGGGAAGGATCTGTATCAAGAATTCGTTCCAGACAGGAGAACGGCAGGCACCTGTTAGGAAAGTGAGCAAAAGCCCTGAGCAGCCACCTCAGGATGTCTAATTACCATATGAGGAGGTGCTGGAACCCCTGAGCCATCAGGGAGACGCAGATGAGAGCACAGGGAGTAACACCACTGCACGTCCAGCCCACCAGAAGGGGGAAATGAGAGAAGGAATGAAAAAGGCAGGGATGAGAGCAGCAGGGCTTCGGAAAACCTGACCAGAGCGCTGTTAGCACAGCTAGAAAGACTCAGTGACTTCTCCAATCCCATGTGTTTTATCGTGGCAAAATTCACATGACAACAGCTGCCATTTAAACTTTTTAAGTGTACAGTTCAATGGCACTTAGGACATTCTCAGTGTTGTGCAGCCATCATCACTATCTTACCATCCAGACAGAAACTCTGCCCTGAAATAGTAATTCCAGAGTCTGCCCCCGCCAGCCCTGCTCTCGTTTGTCTCTGTGAATCTGCCAATCCTGGGTACTTGAAGTGGAATCATCTGCTGTTTGCCTTTTGTACCTGGCTCGTCTCGGTGTAATGTGCTCAAGGTCCACCCCTGTTGCCGCCCGGGTCAGATTTCCTTCCCTTCGAAGCTCATCCTCCATGGCATGGATCACCACATTTCGCTTCTCCATTCATCTGCCTGTGCACGCCTGGGCTGCTGCCCCTCTTGACTGTGGCGGATGTGCTCCTGTGAACACAGATGTACAAACACCTGTTTGAACCCCTGCCTTCTCTTCTCTGGGATTGCTACTTGGAAGTGGAGCTGCTGGGTCCTGCGGGAATCCTGTGTGATTTTTGGGGAACTCCATCCAGTTTCCGCAGCAGCTGCCCCATTCATTGCACATTCTACCAGCCCCGCCGAGGCCTGCAATTCTCCACATCCTCTCCTGGGCCCCGCCTGGGGTTCAGACTCTGGGTCTCCTCAGGGCTCTTCCAGGCATGCCTCTGCACGCATGCGGCTTTCTAAATGGCCGGTACACATGACTGCTTTTGAACATCCTAATTCCCCAGTCTCTTGCTCTCTGCATCTTCGCCGGCCTGGCCCACACAGGCCTCTTGGGTCTGTAGGGCCTAGTAGCTTTAGAAGGAGGTCCCACTGCTTTTCCCCCTGCACTCCGAGCTCTGTCCTCCACTGTCCCCAAATGCTCCACAGATACCCATGATCATTTGCAAATAAAGTCTGCTTTGCTTCCTCCAGGCTGACGGTGACAGGAACCAGGCCTGCTCAAGACCAGGATTGTCCGTCCAAGCAGCAGGAGGGACACAGGTGAGTAAGAACACCACAGAGCTTCCTCCCAGGGTGCAGGTGTGGTTGAGAGCCAGTGAGGCACGGTCCACATGGATGCCGTGGAGGAGCCCCATGGGCTAGGGGAAAGTCTGGGTGGCGAGTTCCAGGAGCAGGGAGGAAGATGCCGGAGCAGAGCAGCACACAGGGACCCGGAGGTGCATGGGCCAGGAGAGGCTGGGCCAGGTCTTGCGAGGTCTCTGGTCACTGCAAGGAGTGAGCTCTCGTTCCCAGAGCCAGGAGCCATGAGGGGATTTTGAGCAGAGGAGTGATTTGAACAGAAGTTGGTCCTTGGCTGCTGTGTTGAGGGACTAAGGGAGGGGTAGGGGACAAAGACTGTGCCAGGAGCTTAGGACAGAAAGACGGAGGCTTGGACCAGGTGGCTTTGTGGAGGCGGAGAAGCTGCCAGCTTCTCATGGTGTTCTGCTGGAGCTGACGGGGCTCCAGGCAGGCTGCATCTGTGACAAGAGCACAGGCCTCATGGCAGGGCCTGGGAGCCCCAGAGGTGTGAGAGGAGGGGTCTAAGGGTGAGCCCTGGTGCCTCCACCGGGGAGTGTGGAAAAGGGGGGGGATGTTGTAGCTAGCAGGTGGAGGAAAGCCAGGAGAGGATGTCTGGAGGTGGGTGGTGAGGGATGCGTGTCCCGGGCAGGAGTGATGAGCTTGGCCCAGGTGCAGCTGCAGACCCAGCGAATGCGGACTGAGACTGACACCTGGGCTAGTGCCTGCGGGGTTCGTGGTTGCTAGTGATGTTGAAAGATTCCTGAGTCACAGCTGAAAGTAGGAGGGTTTAAAGAGAATGTGGGCTGGGCGCGGTGGCTCATGCCAGCAATCCCAGCACTTTGAGAGGCCGAGGCAGAAGAATCACTTGAGCTCAGGAGTTTGAGACCAGCCTGGGCAACATAGCAAGACCCTGTCTATGCTAAAATTATAAAAGTTAGCTGGGTTTGGTGGTGTGTGCCTGGAGTTCCAGCTCCTTGGGAGACTGAGGTGGGAAGATTGCTTGAGCCCAGGGTTAGGCTGTAGTGAGCTGTGATTGTGCCACTGCATTCCAGCTTGGGTGACAGCAAAACCTTGTCTCCAAAAAAACAAAAAAGGCAAAGATGAACACCTTATATGGTCTAAAGTTTTTAGTTTTTTTTTACCTTAATAAAAATGGGTACCTATCGGGTTAGGTTACAGGGTAATTTCCATCCACTTTCAAGAAACAAGACAAATTTTTCTATACTTTTAAGAAGCTCTTTTAGAAATGAAGAGGTCATTAAAGTTCAGTATATTTAACCAAAATAAGTTTAGTGGCTTATGGGAAGCACTGACTTTGAGCCCCAGCTCTGTGCTAAGGCTCTGCACGGCCCCTTTTTGCACTGTAGGTTTGTGGTTAGGAAGTGAGCTTACCATCCCCGTGATTGTGAACACAGAGCACATAGCAGTACAGGCACTGTGAGGTTTCACAGGGAGCCTACTAGGAGAGACCCCATCTTGGACAGCTCCTGGAGAACAGGGGATCCTGACAGGTAGAGAGGGAACTGGCGAGTGTCTCTCGGGCTGTGACTGGCAGATCTAGAAGCCATAGCACTTAGTGGTGGGCAGATGTAGGGGAGCGTGGTGCCTGGGGGACGCTGGTGCGGTGGGCAGTGACAGGTGGTTCCCATGCACAGCCCTCGGCAGAGGAGGAGAGGCTGAGGTGGGCTGTGGAGGTCCTAGCTTTTAAGGTTACTGAAAGTCTAAGCCTGGGGCTTAGGAAAGCAGCTGGGGAAGGCTCTTGGTTTGCTGCTGTTTGAGGAGAGTCAAAGCTTGGTGAGTGTGAGGAGGAAGGAAGAGGGTGGGTGACTGCACAGAGTCCGGGGAGGGGCAGTGACTAGGGACACTCACTGCCTGAATCTGGAAAGTGCCACGCCACAGGCTTGTTCCTGGCCAGAAGATGCGTGCGCCCTTCCTTCTCACAGCTCTGTGTGTGCACGCTCATTTAGGCTTGAATTGTCTCTTCATAAGATGTACAAAAACCAAGTCCCGTTGTGACCCACAAGGAAAGGAGCTGGCTGGCTGGGGAGCAGGAGTGAGAGGAGCTTTTCACTGTAAAGCCAAATTTGTCTTATTTTAAAATACCGAACTGCATGAATGTGGTTACCTGTTCAAAGAACCAAACGAGTAACACAATTTAAAAATTTTAAAATAAATAATCTAGCTAGTTATTAAGTAGGATAAAATATGGGGCAGCACGTTCCATGTATTTAAATGTGTGTTTCTGTGTGTTTTAGATAGAAGGATATAGAAGGCAATAATTTTTTTTTATGCAAAGAATATTTCCAGAAGTAGGCCCAAACTGGAAACAGGGGTGGTCTCTGGGAAGATGGCCCCAGAGACTGGGAAGGGGAAGCCGGAAACTGGCTTGTCACTTCTGTCCTGTTTGAAGTGGGCAGCAGTGAGTGTGCAAGGCAAACTACCCTGGCGAAGAGTGAAGGCCTTCCCTGGTCCTGTGTCAGTCACCGGGCCATGAGCTTGCCCGTCACCCTCATCGGAAGGCACAGAGCTGGCAGGCTGCCCGGGGCATCTTAAATGAGCCACAAGCTCTATGTGGGTCTGACTCCCCAGGGCCACAGGCACTTTGCAGTCATTTATTGCCTGCCTTCCTCTCCCACTTGGGGAGTTCCTGTAGAGAGCCAGGTGTGAACCCCACCTCTCCTGTCTAGGACACCTCCTGCAGCAGAAGACGCTGCTTGCCTGCAGAGCCTCCAGGCCGAGGACCTGGGTGCAGAAGGAGGGGCTGAGTCCAAGATGAGCTCAGAAAACCAGAAGCCTGGTAGGTACTTGCTATTCAAAAGATGGTTAAGTTCAAATCGTTAATGTCCGGAAATTTTCTAACGTTTAGACTTTCCACTTTGTGAGATGAAATGTAGAAAAGACGACATAAACTGATGTCACCTACTAACGCTTCTTATTTTTGACAGTTCAGCCTCCAGTGTTTTGTTTTTGTAGTTTGAGGTCTAACATCCATCCAGTGATGTGCACAGATGTTAAGTGAACAGCTCAGCTGTGTGTGTGTGTGTCCCCGTGAACCACACCCAGATGGAGCTATTGAACATTTCCAGGACCCCAGCAGTCTCCTGCCCAGAACCCTCCCCACTGACCATTCTGATTTCTGACCCCATTAGTTTGCTGAATTGGAAGCATAGAGAATACATTCTTTTATTGGAGATAGAGATGAGGTCTCACTGTGTTGCCCAGGCTGATTTTGAACTCTTGGCCTCAAGTGATCCTCTGCTTTAGCCTCCAAGAGTATTGGGATTATAGGCATAAGCCACAGTGCCCAGCCTATAATATATGTTCTTGTGGCTTCCTTCAATCAACATTATGTCTGTGAAATTAATCTGCATTATTACAAGTGTTGGCATTTTTCCCTAATTTTGGGAAGTATTTGCATATTGCATGGCTCTCTTCAGACTTTATGTCCAGGCTCACTTACTGCACGGCTTCAACAAAGAGGAGGAGCTGGCGTTGGAATAGAGTTGGCTGACCTCGGCCGGGCTAATCGCACAGACTTAGCAAAGATTTCTGACATGCATGAACTTGGCACTGAGTTAGGTGCCATAAAGAATAAAGATAATTAGCTGGGCATGGTGGCAGGCACCTGAAATCCCAGCTACTCAAAAGGCTGAGGTGGGAGGATCAGTTGAACCTGAGAGGCAGAGGTTGGAGTGAGCTGAGATCACACCACTGCACTGCAGCCTGGATGACACAGCGAGACTGTGTCTCACAAAACAAACAAACAGAATTGCTTGGGCGCGGTGGCTCACGCCTGTAATCCCAGCACTTTGGGGTGCTGAGTCAGGTGGATCACTTGAGGTCAGGAGTTCGAGACCAGCCTGGCCAACCTGTTAGAACCCCATCTCTACTAAAAACACAAAAAAATTAGCCAGGTATGGTGGTACACACCTGTAGTCCCAGCTACTTGGGAGGCTGAGGCAGGAGAATCGCTTGAACCTGAGGGGCGGAGGTTGCAGTGAGCCGAGATCACACCACTGCACTCTAGCCTGGGCAACAGGACAAGACTCCATCTCAAAAAAATAAAAAAGAAAATAAAAGACAAACGGGACAAAACCCAAACCCTTGCAGAAGGGGAAGTCAGTGAGGAAGAAGGAGAAGGAAAGGAGAGGTGAGACCGTTTGCCGTCACTGGAATTTATCTTCATGTGGCCTTTTAATTTTGATATTTGTTGTCTTTATGAAATGGGGTTAGGTCATTGCTCCCTGTCTTGACAAATCTTAGAAAATGCCTAGACGACATATATTGATAAACTCATCCCATAACTCAACAGAGTCCCCAACACTCCAGCACCGGGACCTCCAGCTTTCCACATCACAGATGTTCAGTGCTCCCCCTCTGGTCCCTCATTCCACTTCCCAGGAGGGCGGGATAAGATCCTTGGAGGGTAGACCCTGCACCGCTCCGCTCCCTTTGATAAACATCTGAGACAGTGAAGCCCACAGATGATGCAGCTGAGGTGCTGAGAGCCCCAGAGGGCAGTTCACTCCCCTACAGACTGATTCCTCATTGAAGATGGAGATTGAGGGAGGTGGCGGCTCTGTGACAGAAGCGTCTTGCCTGCCTGTGTGAGTCCCATGCATCTCTGGATATGTTTTGGAAATTGTTTCCTACAGAAATTATTCCAGCCATTTCCACACACAGCTTTTTAGTTTTTGGTGCAGGGAGAAGCGGGTGTTGAGACAGAGGTGGGTCATTTGGAAACACGGGTTTCGATGCATTTCACTGTTGCCGTGGTCCAAACCCAGGTATGTCCTTTCTTCATCACAGTCCCATTTATTGCTCTTGCTGGCAGTGACTGCGCTGGTGAGGTGAGAGGTGCAGATGAGGAGAAAGGGTCTTCCAGAGGCAAGTGGTACATGGGCACTGGATGTAGCTGTTAAAATGCGCACGCACCTTCTCTTCATAAAGATTGCCCCTGGATTCGGCCACAGTGGGGGCAGCTGGTTTTACTGTCTGGGATCTGCTGGAAAGGGTTTCTGAAGAGTTCTGGGAAACAGAGAAGTTGCAAGGCCAGCTGGTCAGAGGAACACAGTCATTGGGACAATTACCATTAAGAGGATTTTCCCAGAGCAGTGTTGATTCCACGGTAGCAGACTGGGATCCAGTAGACTGCAGAGGTGGAGCTGAAGCGGGTCTGCACTGCCGCAGGCCCTGCTACCGGCTGATGTGCGCTTTGCATAGAGCCTGGTGGGGCCCAAGGGAGATCAGGGTAGCCAGGTGGGTCCCCCAAACCGTAGCTCTTGGAGGACATGCAATCGTTAGTGAGCTTTGCTGGGAAGCTCTGGCTATTAAATGTCCACTGCAGCCACCAGGCACTCGGCCGCCTTCATGGAAGAGCCACTCTGACAGGGAACTCCCCAGCTCTCTGTCAGCTGCAAGAGACTTGTCTCTGGGATCCCTTTCAGGTTCGAGCAGTTGAAGGAAAATGCCATGCACTTTCTTCATGGCTCTTCTTGCCTCGGCTTCCCAGAGTTTCTGGTTTTGGATACTCACTGTCTCCCTGTGGCTAGAAAAGTGTGATGTGTCCATTGTGTCGCCACGAGCTGGTGAGTGGGCAAGGCCTGAGCTTCAGAGGTCCATCACAGTTAGGACAGCGTTTCCTCCGCAGCTTCTGCTGGCTCTGCAGCAGGTGGCTGGTCTCAGGTGGACCCTGTGCCCTCCTCTGCAGACACACCACCCAGAAGTCACTGTGCCAGGCAGGGCTTCTGGAGGACGTGGGCGTGGGGTGGTTTGTGCTGCATGTGGTGCGGCTCAGGGGTCACTGCGCGCTCTTGCCTTCCCAGCTGTAGCTATGCTCTATGCAAGCAAAACACCATCTCTAAACTCTCTCTGCCAAAGGGAAGTTACATGCCAGACCTGGGTCTAAGCTACCTGCCTTTTGTTCCCAAGCAGACCACAGGTCATAGCCCTGTGTCCTATATGTCTCCTGTCACATGTCACTTTATCTTGTGTAAAATGTAGCTTTCCCGAGCTCCAGGGGACGTGTGATTGGATTTGTCCCGCCCCTCTGCCACCCTTTCTCCCTCTGGCTTGCTCTCCCCTTTAGACACTGATGTTCAGGAAGCCCCTTTGGAAAAGCAGAGGCTACGGCACTCCTGTGATTTGAGTGTTTCCCGGGGCGCATCCTTAACCATGGATAAATCAACCTCGAGTCGGCTGAGACTCCCTCAGTCACTTTTTGGTTTATGGCTCCGAGGAGGAACCAGGCCACTTGCTTTCAGAGGCAGTCTCTTGTTCTTGTTCACGTTCGGTGGCAGGACCGCCTCTTTCATACCCCAGCTTCACGCCTGTTTTTACGATCAGTCCCAGCTTCTGTGATCAGGCCAGGCCACTCTGGATTCCTCTGCTTGCCTCCCCTCAGAAGGACTTGGGGATTGTGTTCTCGAAGGTTCTTGATGTCACTGGGTCAGCGCACTTGTTTCCTGAGGCCATTCCTTGGCAGGCGGCAGGTGACACCAAGGATGGCATTTTCTCAGTGGGAGTCTGTTTGCCATTGTATTCTATACCGTGAATAAACCACAGATGGTGGATCTGTTTGCCATCTCAGCCTGCTGTGATTCCAGCAGCTGTGAACATTTTTGCTCCAGTGTTTGGAAGGAAGCCTCACTTGTTGAAGATTAAGAGGTTCACATTATGTTTGAGGACCTGTCGTGTCCGGCACTGGCTCCTAGTGCGTGCCGGCCGCTGTCCTTGAAGTCATCCTTAGGGCGTCCTGGCAGGTCAAGACAGCCTCAGAGAAGCCTGCACATTTGTATCCAAGGCCAGCCACTGCAATGAGGTTCTTTTTCAAATGAGTGACTTTACTTCCTGGTCATTTAATTGTAATATTATCAAAGGCTGTTTTTATTTTAAAATAAAATTGTAGGCCAGGTGCAGTGGCTTAAACCTGTAATCCCAGCACTTTGGGAGGCCAAGGCAGGTGGATCACCTGAGGTCAGGAGTTCAAAACCAGCCTGACCCACATGGTAACACCCGTCCTTACTAAATATACAACATTAGCCGAGTGTGGTGGCCCATGCTCGTAATCCCAGCTACTTGGGAAGGCTGAGGCAAGAGAATTGCTTGAACTTGGGAGGCGGAGGTTGCAGTGAGCCAAGATGGTGCCATTGCACTCTAGCCTAGGCAACAAGAGCGAATCTTAAACATAAAACATTTTAAAGTTTGTTTTCCTGTGTGATGGTTTTAATTTTTTTCGAACCGTTCTTTGCAGTTAGATACTAGGGTTACTATGCAATTGACACGCAAGTGGTTCCTCGTCTAGAAGTTGCAGAAGGTGCAGAAAAGCGTATATGTGTGTGTGCATGATGGAGGTACATATAAGTAACCTGTAGGACAATCTGACTTTGCTTTTGTGCAGAAACTTCATCTGGAAACACTGAAGGAGCCTCTGTTAGCAGGACTGCACAGCCCCCTCTGAAAAGGTAGGTCCACTCGGCGTGGAGGAGTTGGCTTCCCTACCCAGTAAATAAGACTGATGATATGCAGGTCTTTCTCTCTCCTAGCTTCCACCCACAAGTAAAATGGTTCCAAAAAGAAGATGTCATCGTCTTAAAGATAAGAATAAGGAATGCGAAGGACTACAAGTGTCAGTATTTAAGAGATAGAGTTGTTTTCAGGTAGGTTTATGTATAGTCATATAAAGTAGAATCGAAATAATTTCTAGCATTTTAAAAGGCTGACTTTGTTTCTTTTTATAACCCAGTGCTTGGGTGGGAGACAAGTTTTACCTGGCTGATCTGGAGCTGCGGGGCAACATAAGGCAAGATGACTGCACATGCGTGATTAGAAACGATGAACCTCTAATCACTCTGGCCAAAGAGAGAAGGGAGGCATGGTGTCACCTGCTCAGACACAGGGTGAGTGGGGATGCGCTGCAGTGGCAGTCTTACCCTGCGCGTCTCAGTCACCCACTCACTGTCAGCCGTTCTCTTGAACAGAACCCCAACGTAGCTTTTGATTTTGATCACTGGGAAGACTCTGAAGAGGACAGCTACTTCCCCAAGGGTAAGGTGTGGAGCACCCACTCTCCGTGGGGTTGTAGGTCCTGAGGGCAGTGAGGGACACGGTCACTTATGTAGGGGTTCAGCATTGGTGGAAATGGGCCTTTCATGTCAAGCCCTGATAAATTCGTTTTCTCTTTGTCAATCTTGGTGCTAAATGTTCTGGTTTGAGTACTTATCAACCCTTGGTTATAAACATACCTCTTAATAACACATTACAGTATTCTTCCTAGAAGAATAATTTATAAGCAGACAAATTTTACCTGCTCCTTCCTTACCTAAAATAATGAAAATATACAATAAGATACGTAGAGCTGGAACCCAAGGCATTCTTTTCTGCATCGACCCAAATAATGGGGGGAAATAAAAGATCTGATGATCAGTCTGCACTTATGTGTTGTGTCTTACTCCTTCAGAAGTGAACCGTAAAAACCTGCCATACACAGCGGCAGAGGAAGCTGAAGACAGCAGCAGCACCTCAGAGGATGACGACAGTGAGAGTGAATGAGAAGGTGGATGATGCTGAACAAAAGTCGAGATTGCCACGTGACTGCAAGTTAAGAAGACAATCAGTCATAGCCAAATCTTTCTTTTTTTCTTTTTTTGAGACGGAGTCTCGCTCTGTCACCCAGGTTGGAGTGCTGTGGTAAAATCTTGGCTCACTGCAACCTCCGCCTCCTGGGTTCAATCAGTTCTCCTGCCTCAGCCTCCTGAGTAGCTGGGACTACAGGCGCCCACCGCCACACCCAGCTAATTTTTGTATTTTTAGTAGAGATGGGGTTTCACCATATTGGTCAGGCTGGTCTCAAACTCCTGACCTCGGGTGATCCGCCTGCCTTGGCCTCCCAAAGTGCTGGGATTACAGGTGTGAGCTACCACGCCTGGCGAGCCAAATCTTTCTTTACCTCAAGGATAAATGATTACTGTCACCCTGTGGTGCTGGACTTGGTCACGGTGAGAAATTCTTTGTTGACTTAAAATGAGGCTGATGACAAGGCCATCAGAGGAGGGTGGACACAGAAACGGCGGGTGCGGACTGACCGCTTCGGCTCGTCTGTCCTGCCCGGCACCTCTCGCCCCTCACCCTGGCAGAACAGATGCACATCTGAATGATGCATGTGCTGTCTAGAGTCAGTCCATCCATGTTGTGGTTCACCTAGACCTCTGTTTGATACGTTGCTACAAACCTGATCTTATTATAAACTGAGGTCTCCAGTGTACACACTTAGACTCAGCCGCTGTTGAACCAGCCCTTCCAGCCATGAGCTGGTGGGACCGAACATGCCCGTCTAGCTGCACTGATGGTGTCAGTGTCCTGGATGGTGCTGGCCCCTCAGAGTAAGCTGACTTCTGATGAAGAGATGGTCAAAGGATAGAAATCAGATTGCTCAGTAAGACCCAGGGCTTTCCGGGCTGAAGCTGCTGGTTCTAAACAATCCCCTGGACCTGCAGAGTCCTGAGCAAATGCACAAAGGTTGCTGTTTAGTGGGAACTTAACAAGGGCCTGTGTGGTGCCTGGAGGTGACCTTTGAACACCTACATGCTATGAGCCCTGAAGACATTAGCGACCCCATCTCGTGTGGCTGTAGCACCTGGGGTCACCAGGTTTGGAGGAGTGTATGAGGTCGTGGCCACGCCCAGAGGCTGGTTTTTCATGCTTTGGATTTCTTTGTTCAGTAGAAAGGTGACCTGAGAAATTGAGAGTCCTGTGCGTTCAGTATCCATTTGTCAGCTTTGCCTCGGAGTGGAAAAGAATTTGGATAGAACATGAGTGTTGTGTGATGGCCCCAGAGCTTGATTTTTTTGCATCAGAAAGTGCCAGGCTTATGTATGTCCCAGGTAGAAGCCAACGCTTGAACTACAGGTGAACTTTGTCATCCAGGCTGTCCTGTGAGCAGGTGTAGATCACACTCTGGCTCAGTTTCCTCATCTGTAAAATGAGACTTCCCCTCATTGTGTGGCCTGGCCTTGTCTCAGGGAGCACCCACCGAGTGCCCCAGGGAGAATGTGCTGTGCAGCCAAGACAGCTGCAGGGAGTGTGCCCAGGTCACTGCGGTGACCCTTGCAGGTGACTGGCAGGTATCAAATGGGCCCATGAAATAAGATGATTTCCTTTTTCGTAAATTGGGCAGGCTCTTGGGAAGTAGAAAGTTCTGGTGTCTTTGATGGCAAAGGTTTTGACTGTGGAGCACTTCTGACGCCCATATCAATATCGGCTTCTCTGCATGTAGCTGCTGCCCCTCTCGGTGGAGGTCTGTGGGCGGCCATCCTGCGGCTCCCTGTGCACACCGGCTGCCTGCTGCTCACGCCCGGGTGTGCTGAGTCTCTTCTCTACAGCATAGCGAATGGTAATAGTTAGTAATGGAGCTGCAAGAACATGTTTACCGTGCAGGGAGGAAAATTGTTTCCTTCTTCAGACATTCAAATGTTCTAATATCTGAATCTCTAAATAACATTTCGTGGGACATAGGATGCTGACTATATAACAATTAGTAAATAATTGGTTTTCTGCACTGCTGTGAATATGTCTGATTTCAAGTTTTGGGCAAATATCTAAAATGCAAAGTGAAAGTGCCTTTGTCTCTAGCTTCTAAAATCACTGACACTTAGTTGTGGTGTGGATGTCTTTTGCAGTATATCATCAGCAATAAAATAATTTCAGTGTTTTCACAGAAATGTTGCTTTTTAAATTTTTTAAACAATACTTTCCCTGAATGCTAAGATAAAATAAAACTTTCTTCACCACACTTTCTGGTTGGACTAAAATGCCCGTAAAGGCTGCTGGGGAGCCAGTGATGCTGACTGGTGACGCAGGGGACCCTTGTGACGAGCACGCCAGCTGTGGAGGGTTCTGGATAGAAGCTCAGCTCTTGACATTGATCCTGGCAGATACGTGCCATGCACATCACAGGGTCAGTATGGGATGCCGGTACTTTTGGGTTGGGGATAGTGGGTGATAAATATTTGTACTTCAATTTTTTTTTTTTTTTTTTTGGTTTAAACAACAGAAATTTATTTCCTTACAGTGCTGGAGGCTGAATTCAAGATCAAGGTGCCAGCGGGGTAGTTTTCTCTTGAAGGCCTTTCTTTCTTTTTTTTTTTTTTTTTTTTTTGAGGGAAAAAGAGAAAAAGAAGGGGAAAAAAAGAAAAAGAGGGAAAAAGGAATATTACTTCATTCCTAAAATGGGTTTCAATAATGGCCGATCAATATTTTGAGTGTTTAAAGTGGTTAATGCATATTTTATGTATTTAAAATGGAGACCTCTATTGTGTTTATTTGTTCTGGCTCTGAGTTCAAGTCCTGGATATCGTTATCAATTTGTTGTCTCGTTGAATCTAAATCTCATTATGTGTCTTATATATCTGGGTGTTAAGATCTCTTATTGTTGCATTAATCCTTTTACCCTTGCATCCTTGTAGCTTTGAAATCTATTTTATTAAGTGTGAGAATTGCAACTCCTGCTTTTTATTTATTTATTTTTGCTCTCCATTTGGTTGGTGAGTTTTTTTTCCATCCCCTTGTTTTGAGTCTTTGTATATCTTTAGATATATCATTAGATTTTGTGGATAATGTGTATTTTGTGTGTTTAAAATGGAGAGCTCTATTGAGTTTATTTGTTCTGGATCTTAGTTCCAGTCCCAGATATCGTTATCAATTTTCTGTCTCGTTGAATCGAAATCTCATTATGGGTCTTATGTATCTGGGTGTTAAGATCTCTTATTATTACATTAATCCTTTTACCCTTGTATCCTTGTAGCTTTGAATTCTATTTTGTCAAATGTGAAAATTGCAACTCCTGCTTTTTATTTATTTATTTTTGCTCTCCATTTGGTTGGTACGTTTTTTTGTTTTTTTCCAACCCTTTATTTTGAGTCTATGTATATCTTTGGATATACCATTAGATTTTGTCTGTATCTTTTGATTGGGAGATTTGGTCGATTTAAATTTAGGGTTGCTGCCGTTTGATATTAACTGGCTATTTTGTCCTTTCGTTGATAAAAATTCTTCTTTATGTTAATACTCTTTACTTTTTGGTGTATTTTTAGAAAGGGTCATACTGGTTGTTCCTTTCTGTGTATAATGCTTCTTTTAGAAGTTCTTGTAAAGCAGGCCTGGTGGTAATAAAATCTCTGAGTACTTGCTTGTTCCTAAAAGATTTTATTTTTCCTTCAAATGTAAAGCTTAAATTGGCAGGATATGAAATTCTGGGCTGAAAGTTCTGTTGATTAAGTATATTGAATATTGGCCCCCAATCTCTTCTAGCTTGTAGGGTTTCCGTTGAGAGATCTGCTGTAAGCCTGATAGGCTTACCTTTATAGGTAACTTGATCTTTCTCTCTGGCTGCCCTTAATATTTTCTCCTTCGTTTTGATCTTGGTGAATCTAACGATTATGTGCCTTGGGGTTGGTCTTCTTGAGGAATATCTTTGTGGTGTTCTCTGTATTGCCTGGGGTTGACTAGTGTCCTGCTTTGCTAAATTAGGAAAATTTTCCTGGATAATGTCCTGGAGAGTATTTTCCAGCTTGAATTCATTCTCTCCGTCACATTCAGGTACACCAATTAAGCGTATATTAGGTCTTTTCACATAGTCCCATATTGCTTGGAGACTTTGCTCATTCCTTTTTATCCTTTTTTCTCTATTCTTGTCTTGTCGTTTTGTTTCATTAAGTTGGTTTTCGAACTCTGATACCCTTTCTTCTGCTTGATCCATTCGGCTGTTTAAGCTTGTACATATTTCACTAAGTTCTCGTGTTGTATTTTTCAACTCCATAAGTTCATTTGTATTCCTCTCTATATTGTCTATTCTTTTCAACATTTCATCTAACCTTTTTTCCAAGTTCTTAGTTTCTTTACATTGGGTTAGAACAAGTTCCTTTAACTCCCAGAAGTTTCTTATCATCCACCTTTTAAAGCCTACTTCAGATAATGGAACACAGTCCTTTTCCATCAGGGCTTGTTCCGTTACTGATGAGTCCTTTTCCATCAGGGATTGTTCGGTTGCTGATGAATCCTTTTCCATCAGGGCTTGTTCCGTTGCTGATGGGTTCTGATTTTGAGTATACTCGGCCTTCTTAGGCTGTTTTTTTCCCTTCATTGTAGATGACCCGCCTTTCCAATTAGGTTTCTGAGTCGACCTCCGACTTACTGATTCCCAGTGCTGGGATCCGAGCAACCCACTGTGGCAGCCTAAATAGCAGCGATAAGACTGATGGTGCTCTTCTGCCCGGGAATCTCTGGTCTGGCTTCCCTCTTGAGTCCGCAACAAGCGGCTCTGAATTCCCGGAGCTCCAAACTCCGGTCAGTAGGGGAAGCAGTCCCGTTGGCTCTGCATGAAGAGCTGCTGTGCCGAGACGCCGGCAAAACCGCTGCGGCGGCCACAAGAGTCGCGCTGGTGACCCGTGGGGCTCCTCCACTGGGAATCGGCTGATCGGTGAGTGACGAAAATTCGTCTAAAAGTGTGGCGTCATCTTGTTCTCTGAGTTTTCACTGGGAGCTACAATCCTGAGCTGTTAGTGGTCGGCCATCTTGGATCGATCTCCGTACTTCAATATTTTTATGTATTTATTTACTTTTTGAGTTGGGGTCTCACTGTCATGCAGGCTGGAGTGCAGTGGCATGATAATGGCACACTATACCCTAGACTTCCCAGGCTCCGGTGATCCTTTCACCTCAGCCTCTTGAGTAGCCGCGACTACAGGCATGCACCACCATGCCTGGCTAATTTCTGTGTGGTTTTCTGTAGAGACGTGATTTTGCCATGTTGCCCAGGCTGGTCTTGAACTCCTGGACTCAAGTGATCCATCTGCCTTGGCCTCCCAAAGTGCTGAGATTACAGGCGTAAGCCACTGCGCCTGGCCAGTCATTTACTATTTTTTAAAATCTGTATCAAAGCAAAAATGTCATCCATTTTATTGACATTGAGTTTAAAGAACACCCTTCCAGGCCGGGCGCGGTGGCTCACGCCTATAATCCCAGGACTTTGGGAGGCCGAGGCGGGTGAATCATGAGCTCAAGAGATCGAGACCATCCTGGTCAACAAGGTGAAACCCTGTCTCTACTAAAAATACAAAAATTAGCTGGGCATGGTGGCACGGGCCTGTAGTCTCAGGTACTCAGGAGGTTGAGGCAGGAGAATTGCTTGAACCCAGAAGGCGGAGGTTGTGGTGAGCAGAGATGGCACCATTGCACTCCAGTCTGGGTAACAACAGCGAAACTCCATCTCAAAAAAAAGAACACCCTTCCTTTAAGTAAGTGTGATGTGCCCTTTGTTAAACAGTTGCCACTGTAATGGTGGCTTTTATGCGGCCCTTCCCTAAGCTTCTGCCTTCTGTTAGGTGACATCTCACCCATAGCAAACACTTGCCACTGCTCCCCTCTGGAAACCCCACCCAGGGAACTAAGAATATCTAAAAGTAACAATATTATAAACATCTGAGTACATTTTATTCATAAGAAAAAAATCAAGAAGAAATAACCGCAAATTTTGCTTAAGAAAATTCAGCTTTGACTTAGCTACAGGAGATGGAGCTTGTTACTCAGGTTCTTCCTCTGGTGGGACCACTTCCATTAGCATCTGAAGGTGCATGGTAATTGGCTCTGAAATAATAAGAGTCAAAATGAGTGCAATTAGAAGACTGAAATTCAAAAGCTTCACTGGGGTTGTGGATGAGGGTGGTGATGTTCTCAGTCTTTGGTGATGTGTCACCTAGACCCTGCACTTAGGGGATGGCCGGTGTTTAGAGCTAACCAGAACCATCCTTCATTGCCATACTGGTGCTTTGGAGTTAAGTTACTTCTTCTTAAAGAATTAGGAATTTTATTGCCACCAAACTTACTTACTTACACTCTAGGAAAAAATTAAATGACTCGATTATGTGTATACATTTCCCACCACAGACCAAGAGTTGGCTATTTAGTCTGAAGTCACTAAGACTGCATTTTGTTTAAAATACAGATTGCTTGGTTAAATATTCTAGAGCTGAGAAATAAGACATATTTTGTACCATTAAGATATCCTGGGTAGATTCTGTCAGTATAATCAAATCCAAGTTCAGCGGCAGGGGGGAAATGGCTGTTTTCTTTATAAGAATAGATTTTCTTTCTATAGAAGTGTGCCTGCAACCCCTCCTCCTCAGCTGAGGGTTTGGATCAGAGTAAGGAGGTGGGGGTAGGCCTAGTGCATGGGCTCACCCCTGTAATCCCAGCACTTTCTGAGGCTGAAGCAGGAGGATCATCTGAGCTCAGGAGTTCAAGACCAGCCTGGGCAACATAGCAAGACCCTATCTCATACATACATATATACATACATACATACATAAATGTATTTTTAAAAAGAGGTGGGGTTTGTAGGGAGCTATTTCAAGAAAGGAAAATTCCTGGTGGAATAACATAACCATATCTTGCTTTTGTTTCCACTTTGTTAATCAGCATGAAATCAATTCTCTCCCTTGGTTACAGCACCACTGTCAGGTAAGCAACGGTCCTGGGGTTCACAGAGGAGATCACGGAGGTGGGGAGAGGATCTGGCATGCGCCCAGCCTGAAGAAAGGCACTAGAACGCCCCTGTGAGCGGGGTCCAGAGGCCCTGGCAGCTTTCCTGCCTTCTGGTTGGGTTTCACGCTTTCCTGGCTTGTGTATTCTCCCAAAATTGCAGGAATAGAAAAAAAACCTCCTAGGAGTATCTGGAGGGGTGACTGCTTACACTTTCCAGTTCTGACAAGCTGAAGAGGAGAAAGAGGCAGGCTTTTTTTTTTTTTTTTTTTTTTGAGATGCAGTCTCGCACTGTTGGCCGGGCTGGAGTGCAGTGGCTCAATCTCGGCTCACTGCAACATCTGCCTTCCGGGATCTCTGCTCACTGCAACCTCCACCTCCCGGGTTTAAGTGATTCTCCTGCCTCAGCCTCCCGACTAGCTGGGATTATAGATGCCCACCACCACGCCCAGCTAATTTTTTGTATTTTTAGTAGAGACAGGGTTTCACCATGTTGGCCAGGCTCTTGATCACATTCACATAATCAGTCTTAAGTGGCTGTTTCCGGCTGCCACAGCCAGAATTGTACACAGCCCAATTCCTGTCCTCAAGGAGCTCCTGGGAGAGGAACAGGGAGACCAGGAAACGGATCAGCTCACAGCCCCGTGAGGGTGCCCAGAAGTCTTAAAGGCTTTTATAAATGGCGTTTTCTGCAGTTGAATTTGCACATTTTGGATAAAAACTGAATATATACAGACTTTTTTTAAAGGTGTAATTCAGTTTCTCTTGATGTACTTTGACACAAGTGCTTTCTTTTCAGAAGCAAAAGTGGCCACTGTAGCCAAACTTTTAAACAATTGTCCTAGAACTGATGAGGGTCAGGACTCCTAAACAATGAGCCCCGTGCCTTTGGCATTAGAAGGCTTGGACCACGGCCCAGTTCCCCAGGGCAAGTCCATGACTTTGAGTGTCTTTGTGATGCTGCCAGTCCTCTCAGATGACGTCTGCATATCAGGCAAAGGAGAATGAGGCGCATGATAGTGGGAATATGCCTAACACTACCGAACCTTGCACTAAAAAGTGGTTAAGATAGCAACATTTATGTTGTGTGTCTTTTGCAATTAAAGAGAAAATGGGACCAGGTGTGGTGGCTCATGTCTGTAATCCCTGCACTTTGGGAGGCTCAGGTGGGTGCATCAACCTGAGGTCAGGAGTTCGAGACCAGCTTGGCCAACATGATGAAACTCGACTCTACTAAAAATACAAAAAAAAAAGTTAGCTGAGTGTGGTGGCAGGTGCCTATAATCACAGCTACTTAGGAGGCTGAGGCAGGAGAATCACTTGAACCCAGGAGGCAGAGATTGCAGTGAGCTGAGACTGCACCTCTGGACTCCAGCCTGGGCAATGAGAGCAAACTTCCATCTCAAAACAAAAAAAGCAAAATGGGCCAGGCGAAGTGGTTCACATAATCCCAGCACTTTGGGAGGCCAAGGCGGGCAGATCACTTGAGGTCAGGAGTTCGAGACCAGCCTGGCCAACATGGCAAAACCTCATCTCTACTAATACAAAAATCAGCCCGGCATGGGAGCAGGCACCTGTAATCCCAGCTACTTGGGAGGCTGAGGCAGGAGAATCCCTTGAACCTGGGAGGCAGAGGTTGCAGTGAGCTGAGACTGTGCTACTGCATTCTAGCCTGGGCAACAGAGTGAGAGTGTCTCTCAAAAAAAAAGTTGCAGTGGCTCAGGCTGGTGGCAGTCCCAGCACTTTGGAAAGCCAAGGTGGGAGGATCATTTAAGCCCAGGAGTTTGAAACCAGTCTGGGCAACCTAGCAAGATCCCGTCTCTACAAAAAATAAAAGAAATAGCCAGGCTCGGTAGTGCGTGCCTGTGGTCCCAGCTACCTGGGAGGCCCAGGTGAGAGGATAGCTTGAGCTTGGGAGTTCAAGGCTGCAGTGAGCTATGACCACGCCACTGGCACCTGAGCCTGGGCAAAGGGCAAGACTGTTTCCCGCTCCCCCCACCCAAGAAAAACCAGAAAATGCTGCTTTCCCTCCCTACTTATTATAGGTGAGACACTGTGACAGAGGTCTTGGAGGCAGGACAGGTGAGGACGCCATGTCTGCCTGCCCCTCACAGAAGCCAAGCAGCCCTTCTGTTGGTACTTACTTGAGATTTTCTGAGCCCATCCAAACTTGTAGTAGACAAACAGGAAGTAAAATAGAAGGCCACTCAATATAAACAGCACACAGTAGAGGTACTCCCACTCGGGCTTGCTGATGATTGGAGCCAGAACCAAAAACACGGAGATGAGCGTCACCAAGACGGGGATGACTATGGGCACCTGGAGGCAAAACACAGGGCATGCTGTGGCTGTGGGCACTCATTTTCTTTTGAAAATTTTCACTTAAAAAACTGATATAAAGAGAGCATGATGAACGCCATGCACCCCTCCTATAATTTCAATAATTTTAATGTAATTTTGCCAAGCTTATTTCATCTACTCCACCTTTTAAAAATTTTCTTTAAACAATTTTGGGGCCGGGCGTAGTGGCTCACACCTGTAATCTCAGCACTTTGGGAGGCCAAGACAGGCAGATCACTTGAAGTCAGGACTCTAAGACCAGCCTGGCCAACATGGTGAAGCTGTCTCTACCAAAAACACAAAAATTAGCCAGGTGTGGTGGTGCTCACCTGCAATCCCAGCCACTCAGGAGGCTGAGGCAGGAGAATCGCTTGAACCTGGGAGGCAGAGGTTGCAGTGAGCTGAAATCACACCACTGCACTCCAGCCTGGTTGACAGAGTGAGACTCTGTCTTTAAAAACTTTAAAATCGCTTTTTTTTTTAAGTTCATTTTTGTCTACCACCTTTCTTTTCCCAAAAATATAAGGAAAATATCAGACATCTTGTGATTCTACCTGTACAAAATCAGTATGCACCTCTACCTGATGAGGACTTTCTGTTCTTATCATGCTTCCCACCCCCTCTGCTTTTTTCTCTTGTTGCCAGTTTGTGGCGAGATTGGATGACTCCCCTGTGCGGTGTTCAGTGGGAGCTTTCCCTGGTTGCCGCCTCCTGGTGCCATTTAACTTGCTCCTCCATCTCCCGTATTTCCTGCAAACTGTGAGATTTAGGGGCAAAAATGCTTCCCCATTGGAGCAGTGCCCTTCCTTCCGTGACACACCATGAGGTATGTGATGTTTAACTGTCCCACCTTTGAACTGCTGTGGTTGACAGCAGGCTCAGGGCTGGAGGAGCCGTTTAACCCCACTGTTCTACATTTCTCCATCAATTTTTCATGGTTTTAGACTGAAACTAAAGATCAACTGTTGAGGCACGGTGGCTCACACCTGTAATCCCAGCACTTTGGGAGGCCGAGGTGGGTGGATCACCTGAGGTCAGGAGTTTGAGACCAGCCTGGACAACATTGTGAAACCCCATCTCTATTAAAAATACAAAAAAAATTAGCTGGACATGGTAGCACATGCCTGTAATCCCAGCTACTCGGGTGGCTGAGGCAGGAGAATCGATTGACCCTGGAAGGCGGAGGCTGCAGTGAGCCCAGATTGCGCCATTGCACTCCAGCCTGGGCCATGAGAGCAAAACTCCGTCTCAGAAAAGATAAACTGCTTAATGGCTTTAGTATGCACTGATGATCATTGCCTTACTTCATTATTTCATCAGGGGTTGCAAAATGGTGATTTTTCTAATTTGTCATTCCTTCCTTAATTCTCTGAAATGCTATATGAAGCACTCCAACTTTCTGGTTATTCTGAATTGCAGTTTGTACGGGAAAGGCAGCATAAATGCTCTATTCTGTGTGTTTTCAGAATGACAAGTTGAGCCCCTGAGACCTCCAAAGGCAACTCAAACCCATGGGTTTTTCTGTACGTGGTGAGTTTCAGTCCACGGTAGTCAATGTTCACGTTGTTCAGAAGGTCCTGTGCCAGGCAGCAGGAGTCGTTCACGCTGGCCTGGGCCCTGTGGGTGGAACACTAGTGCTCTTCAAAAGCCTCTTTGTTTTCCGGGTGACAGGAAGTGCCGCCAGACCTGGGTTTTCATCCACCTCTCCAGAGAGCTTTGTTTCCTTTTAGCAGGAAATGGCATTTAAAGACCATTTGGAGGCTGGGTGCAGTGGCTCGCGCCTGCAATGCCAGCACTTTGGGAGGCCAATGCAGGAGGATCACTTGAGCCCAGGAGTTTCTGGCCAGACTGGGCAACATGGTGAGATCCCATCTCCACACACACCCAGAAATGCAAAAATTAGCTGTATACGGTGGCGTGCACCTGTAGTCCTAGCTGCTCCAGGACCGGAGGCAGAGGGATTACTCGAGTCCAAAGGGTCAAGGCTTTCAGTGAGCCGAGACCGAGCCACTGCACTTCAGCCTGGGCAACAGAGCGAAACCCTGTCTCCAAAACAAACAAAAAACCTGTAATATTAATTCTGATCATTCTTTTCACTGTGTGGTTATATTACCTACTTGTTATAGAGTAAGGTTTACCTCCATTTGTTTTCCATTTTTGAGATTCACCTTTTCCTTTTTAATTTTGTTTTCCAATATAATTTTTAACTTGATTTTGCTTTATTCTCCCGTTCTTTCTTTTTGAATGAATACATATGTGAAGAAACACACACATGTTCATTTTCCCCTACTCTCACATAAAAGATAGCAAATAACAATTTTGCACCCTTTTTCCTTGAATATATTCCAGCTAGTATGTCACAGTAATATATGAAGTTGTTAATTATCCGTTTTTTACTGCTGTGTGTCACTGTTTTAGACGTGACACAGTTTATCCAACCAGTCCTCTGTTAGTTGACATTTGGGTTGTGTTGGACATCTTGCTGTTACAATGAATGCTGTTGTCAATGACCTTGTATATATTTCGTATTTCTGACAGTTTGATTTTGGGATAGATTTTCTCAAAACAGGAGGGCTCATGCCTGCTAGATGTTGCCAAATCTCCCTCTGTGGTGGCTGTGCCATTCGTATTCCACTAACAGTGTGTGAGCGACCACCCTTTCATGGCCTCACTGTGGTTAGACTGTTGGATTTCTGCCCACCTGATAGCCAGAGGCAGAGTTCAGTTTGCTGGATTTGTTTTGTTTTCATCTGTGTCATTGCATTTTTCCTTCTCCCTGCCCCGCTCCCACCCTAAGATGGAGTCTTGCTCTGTCCCCAAGGCTGGAGTGCAGTGGCGTGATCTCAGCTCACTGCAAACTCCGCCTCCTGGGCTCAAACAATTCTCCTGCCTCAGCCTCCTGAGTAGCTGGGATTATAGGCATGTACCACCATGCCCAGCTAATCTTGGTATTTTTAGTAGAGAGAGGATTTCACCAGATTGGCCAGGCTAGTCTCAAACTCCTGACCTCAAGTAATCTGCCTGCCTTAAGTTTTTTTTCTGTTGATTAGTTCCTTCTAAGTGCTGGGATTACAGATACTGCGCCCAGCCAGAATTAATATACTTTTATGTCCTATTCCTATTAATATTTCTTCTTGGACCCAAAAGTTTAGCTTTTTTCAGTCTGATATTTTTTTTGGTTTCCTTCCTTTGAGCCTCTGTTTTCTAGCAGGTTTCTTTGCTCTAATGTTCTTTCTTTTCTTTTTTTGAGACAGGATCCCTCTCTTGCCCAGGCTGGAGTGCAATGGCACGATCTCAGCTCACTGCAGCCTTGACCTCCTGGGCTGAAGCAGTTCTTCCACCGCAGCCTCCCACAGAGCTGGGACTACAGGCATGCACCACCATGCCCAGGTACTTTTTGTAGAGACAGGGTCTTGCTGTTGCCCAGGCTGGTCTTGAACTCCTGGGGCTGATCTTCCTCCTTGGCCTCCCAAAGTGCTGGGACTACAGGTATGAATCACCACACTCAGGCTGTGTTCCTTCTTCTCCTTCTTGCACACTCTTTATTTCTTAAGTGATTTTCTTCTCTAACATGATGTTCTGAAGTGCCAGTGGGACATGTTCTCTCTGTGCAGCCCCTTCCAGCTCCTTGACCCTGACGTTCTTGCCAAGTGCCGTGTCCTTTCTCTCTCCAGCAGTTGTTTCTCTTGCTGTTGTCTTCAGTGGCCCCTCTGTCCTTCTGGAAAGGAGTTTTTGTGGGGAGTTTCTGGGGTCCTCAAGGGCTTAAGTCACTGCAGCCCTGCTCCACCACCTCCCCTGGGGGTCCTCTGATCTTCCCACTGAGAACCTCACTCCAAGCATGCCCTCCCTCCTAGGGACACATGGGGCTGGAGCTAGTGGGCATCCACTTGGAGTCTGGAGTTGGCGGTGACACCTCATTTCCTCAATTTGCGTTGATGTTGGCTGAAGGGTTTCTCCTTTGCTACCCCACAGGCTCTGTCTGTTTCTAGGAGGGATTTTGTGCAGATTACAAGTCTAGGCTACCATGATGATTTTGCCTGCGATGACGTGACCGCGGTGGGTCTGCCCGGCTCCAGGCAGGCTGTGCCATGACTTGTCCATAGTCAAGACACAGGCCAGAAAGGACCCCTGGACACATCTCTGAAAACAAAGTCCTCTAAAGCTAAAGATGGTAACTTTATTCTTGTCCTAGTTCCTTCAGCCCTTAGCTTACCTAACTTTTTCTTAATGTCTGTCATCATCAGAAGTAAATAGCACAGTTGAGAGAGAAGTGGACCTCTGCGGTTACAGAGACAGGCCACAGGTATTCTTGATCACTTAAAAAAATGAATAATAAGGCAGCTAAGTGGATCATAAACTGTGCTATGAAGAGTAAACTCCATTCTAAAATATTTTAAAAGAATCAAGTCAGATTGGAACTAGAAGGCATGCCCCTAGCATTTGAAAGAGTTACCTCTATCTCATTCATTACAAAAAACCCAAAGCCAGTTGTGACTTCTGGGAATCCAAGCTTACCTTGATAGGCCTTTCCAGGTCTTTCTTCGTAAATCTCATCACAATGAGTCCTAGAATCGTCAAGCCATAAAAGAGCCACGAAGCAAAGCTGAAATAATTGACTAATGAGTTTATGTCACCAGGGATGATATAAATAGTTGTTATGATACCCTGATAGAAAGAAGAACGAAATTGTAGGTCATTAGTACACAAAACACTGTTCTCATGTCACAGAAGACCGAAGCAGCAGTTTTTCTTGTGATTTTAGCATGAGAGGAACTTCCTAGGCATCCCTTGAGAGTTGGGGTCAAACTGACATTGGCTATGATAGCTCTTTCCAATGAAGCCTGCAGAAAATACCTGCGACATTTCTGAATCTTTGAAATTGTGATTTTAATCAACAGAAAAATAAAATAGTAGGTTGGTGCAAAAGTAACTGCAGTTTTTTGGGGGGATTTTGTTTGTTTTTGAGATGGAATCTCATTCTGTCAACCAGGCTAGAGTACAGTGGTGCCATCTTGGCTCACTGCAATCTCTGCCTCTTGGGTTCAAGCGATTCTCCTGCCTCAGCCTCCCGAGTAGCTGGGATTACAGGCAGGCGCCATCACGCCCAGCTAATTTTTGTATTTTTAGTAGAGATGGGGTTTCGCCATATTGACCAGGCTGGTCTCGAACTCCAGACCTCAGGTAATCCACCTGCCTTGGCCTCCCAAAAGTGCTGGGATTACAGGCATGAGCCACCATGCCCGGCCAGTCATTGTGGTTTTTTTTTTTTTGAGACAGAGTCTTGCTCCGTCGCCAGGCTGGAGTGCAGTGGAGTGATCTTCACTCACTGCAACCTCTGCCTCCCGGGATCAAGCAATTCTCCTGCCTCAGCCTCCCGAGTAGCTAGGACTACAGGCACACACCACCATGCCCAGCTAGGTTTTATATTTTTAGTAGAGGTAGGGTTTCACCATGTTGGCCAGATCGAGACCATCCGTGATCTCCTGACCTCCTGATCCGCCCACCTCAGCCTCCCAAAGTACTGGGATTACAGGTGTGAGCCACCACACCTGGCCTGTAATTCTATTTTGTAATGGCAAAAACCACAATTACTTTTGCAGTAACCTAATATGTATTAATATTCTATCAGCTTCATACTTGCGAATTTTCCTCACAGAGGGTTTTCAGTGTGGGCCACGGCCCTGGACTGGAAGCTCAGGTCTACTCGTGGTCTATGTTAGTTGCGTGGCCCTGGCCTGGCATCTCCCAGCTGTGTTTTCCTGTCTTCAGAGTGATAGAGCGCAATGGTTCTCCTCTGGGGGAGGGGTATAGACCACCCCTGAGGCTGGGAATGTGGACGGTTGCTCAGTGCCCAGGCAATTGCACCAAACAAGGACCATGCACCACGGAGCAGCTCCCATCAGAGGATGTCAAAGGGGTGGCCAGGCACAGTGGCTCATACCTGTAATCCCAGCGCTTCAGAAGGCTGAGGTGGGTGGATCACCTGAGGTCAGGAGTTCGAGACCAGCCTGGCCAACATGAGAAAATCCCATCTCTATTAAAAATACAAAAACCAACCAAGCATGGTGGCATGTGCCTTTAATCCCAGCTGTTCGGGAGACCAAGGCAGGAGAATCGCTTGAAGCCGGGAGGCAGAAGTTGCAGTGAGCCGAGATCATATTATTGCACTCCAGCCCGGTTGACAGAGCAAGACTCTGTCTCAAAAAAAGACAAGATGTCAAAGGGGATTTATTGCACAAGGATCTAGTGACTTCTCAATCATCAGACCATAACGAGAGGCGGTTGTCAGTAACCGCCTGGTAAAATGTCTTACCCCGCTTCCCTGTAAGCTAGTGGGTTTTTATATAGAGTTTGTTACCAGGGTCGAGGCACAGTCAAATGCACACAGAAGCATTGAGGGCACAAACCATGCCTTCCATGGATAAATTCAGACAAAGGAGCAGTTATCGGGTACACTGTTTGACTCGTCTTGGGATTCTTTCTATATCGTTTGATGGCAAGGAATAAGCCCATCTGGGTCATTTGGAGGCCACTGGGCTTCCAATGGAGGGCCCCCGCCTTGAAGATGGGCTGTTAGCAGGATTCGTACTCACGTAAAAGATGATGGCAGGGGCTGGAGTGAGGCGCTTGACGCTGATGTAAGAAAGCACTTTGAGCATGTGGCCCTCCCGGCCCGCCACGTAAATGAGTCTGGAAAATAATGACATGGGAGTCTGCTGACTGGAGTGCAGGCCATCCGTCCAGTGCCACCGAGGACGTGTGCTCCACAGTCTACTAAGGAGCCCGCGGGAGAGGAGTGGGTTTTGGCAGAGTGAGTGAGGAACAAGTGCAGTGGCTCACAGCTGTAATCCCAGCACCTTGGGAGGCCGAGGCAGGAGGATCACTTGAGCCCAGGAGTTGGAGACCAGCCTAGGCAACACAGTGAGATCCCATCTCTACAATAACTAAAAATTTTTTTAAAAATTTACCATTTCTTTGTGTTGGGGACGTGCAATATCCTCCTCTAGCTATCTGAAGCTATATATTAATATGAATGTGAGCTACAGCCACCCTGCAGCGTGTAAAACACTAGAACCTATACCTCCTGTCTAGCAGTAATTTTGTATACTCTAGCAAGTCTCTCCCTATCTCTCCTTCTCCCCAGCCTTTTAAGCCTCTGGTATCCTCTGGCTAATCAGAATTTCTTGAAAAAGTTACCATAATTAAAAATGTGAGCCAGGCACAGTGGCTCATACCTGTAATCCAGCACTCTGGGAGGCCGAAGCAGGTGGATCACTTGAGGTCAGGAGTTTGAGACCAGCCTGGCCAACATGGTGAAACCCTGTCTCTACTAAAAATACAAAAATTAGTCAGGTGTGGTGGTGGGGACCTGTAATCCCAGCTACTTAGGAGGCTGAGGCAGGAGAATCACTTTAACCTGGAGGTGGAAGTTGCAGTGAGCCAAGATTGTGCCACTGTACTCTAGCCTAATTGACAGAGCAAGACTCTGTCTCAGAAGGATAAATAAGATAAAATATAAAATAATAAAATAAATTGATATCAGGCCAGCCACTGTAGCTCATGCCTGTAATCCCAACACTTTGGGAGGTTGAAGTGAGAGGACTGCTTGAGGTGGGAGTTTGAGCAACATTGTAAGACCTCACATCTACAAAACAACTTAGTATTAGCCATGCATGGTGGCACATGCCTGTAGTCCCAGATACTTGAGAGGCAGTGGGAGGATCGCTTATGCATAGGAGTCTGAGGCTGCAGTGAGCCATGATTGTGTCACTGCTGGAGTGCACTGGTGTGATCTCAGCTTGCTGCAACCTCTGCCTCCCAGGTTCAAGTGATTCTCCTGCCTCAGCCTCATGAGTAGCTAGGATTACAGGCATCTGCCATCATGCCCCACTAATTTTTGTATTTTTAGTAGAGATAGGGTTTCACCATGTTGGCCAGGTTGGCCTTGAACTCCTGACCTCAAGTGATCTGCCCACCTCGGCCTCCCAAAGTGCTGGGATTACAGGTGTGAGCCACTGCACCCAGCCTTGGGTATATATTTGAATGAATTGAAATCTACATGTCAGAGGATCTCCACCAAGATGGCCGAATAGGAACAGCTCCAGTCCACGGTTCCCAGCGAGAGCAACACAGAAGGTGAGTGATCTCTGCATTTTGAACTGAGCTCTGAAGGGAGCAACGGATCTCCCAGAACAGCACTCGAGCTCTGATAAGGGATAGGCTGCCTCCTCAAGTGGCTCCCTGACCCCGTGTATCCTGACTGGGAGACACCTCAGACAGGAGAGCTCTGGCTGACATCTGGCAGGTACCCTTTTGGGATGAAGCTACCAGAGGAAGGAAGAGGCAGCAATCTTTGCTGTTCTACAGCCCCTGTGGGTGATTCCTAGACAAGCAGAGTCTGGAGTGGACCTCCAGCAAACTCCAGCAGACTTACAGCAGAGGGACCTGACTGTTAGAAGGAAAACTAGCAAACAGAAAGAAATAGATTGAACATCAGCAGAAAGGACATCCACTTAGAGACCACATCCAAAAGTCACCAACTTCAAAGACCAGAGGTAGATGAATCCATGAAGATGGGAAGAAACCAGTGCAAAAAGGCTGAAATCTCCAAAAACCAGAACACCTCTTCTCCTCCAAGGGATCACAATTCCTCATCAGCAAGGGAACAAAACTGGATGGAGAATGAGTTTGACGAATTGACAGAAGCAGGCTTCAGAAGGTGACTAATAACGAATTTCTTCGAGCTAAAGGAGCATGTTCTAACCCAATGCAAGACAGCTAAGAACCTTGATAAAAGGTTAGATGAAATGCTAACTAGAATAATCAGTGTAGAGAAGAACATAAACGACTTGATGGAGCTGAGAAACACAGCACAAGAACTTCATGCAGCATATACAAGTTTCAATAGCCAAATCAATCAGGCGGAAGAAAGAATATCAGAGATTGAAGATTAACTCAATGAAATAAAGATCAACTCAATGAAATAACAGAGAGCCAAATCATAAATGAACTCCCATTCACAATTGCTACAAAGAGAATAAAACACCTAGGAATACAACTAACAAGGGATATGAAGGACCTCTTCAAGGAGAACTACAAACTACTGCTCAAGGAAATAAGAGAGGACACAAACAGATGGAGAAACATTCCATGTTCATGGTTAGGAAGAATCAATATCATGAAAATGGCCATACTGACCAAAGTAATTTACAGATTCAAGCTACCACTGACTTTCTTCACAGAATTGGAAAAAACTACTTTAAACTTTATATGGAACTAAAAAGGAGCCTGCATAGCCAAGACAATCCTAAGCAAAACAAACAAACAAACAAAAAGCTGGAGGCATCAAGCTACCTAACTTCAAAATATACTACAAGGCTACAGTAGTCAAAGCAGCGTGGAGCCGGGCGTGGTGGCTCAAGCCTGTAATCCCAGCACTTTGGGAGGCCAAGGCGGGCAGATCACGAGGTCAATAGATCGAGACCATCCTGGTCAACATGGTGAAACCCTGTCTCTACTAAAAATACAAATCTAGCTTGGCATGGTGGCACGCACCTGTAGTCACAGCTACTCGGGAGGCTGAGGCAGGAGAATTGCTTGAACCCGGGAGGCAGAGGTTTCAGTGAGCCGAGACTGTGCCACTGCACTCCAGCCTGGTGACAGAGTGAGACTCTGTCTCAAAAAAAAAAAAAAAAAGTATGGGACTGGTACCAAAACAGACATATAGACCAATGAACCAGAACAGAGGCCTCAGAGACGCCACACATCTACAACCATCTGATCTTTGACAAACCTGACACAAACAAGCAACGGGGAAAGGATTCCCTATTTAATAAATGGTGTTGGGAAAACTGGCTAGCCATGTGCAGAAAGCTGAAACTGGATCCCTTCCTTACACCTTATACAAAAATAAACATCAGATGGATTTTAAAACATAAGACCTAACACCATAAAAACCCCAGAAGAAAACCTAGGCAATACCAGTCAGGACATAGGCATAGGCAAGGACTACATGACTAGAACACCAAAAACATTGGCAACAGAAGCAAAAATAGACCAATGGGATCTAATTAAACTCCAGAGCTTCTGCACAGCAAAAGAAACAATCATTAGAGTGAACCGGCAAACAACGGAATGGGAAAAATGTTTGCAATGTACCCATATGACAAAGGGCTAATATCCAGAGTCTACAAAGAATTTAAACAAATTTACAAGAAAAAACTCCATCAAAAAGCGGGCAAAGGATATGAACAGACACTCCTCGAAAGAAGACATTTATGCCGGGCGCAGTGGCTCACGCCTGTAATCCTCCCTAGCACTATGGGAGGCCGAGGTGGGTGGATCACCTGAGGTCAGGAGTTCAAGACCAGCCTGACCATCATGGTGAAACCCCATCTTAAAAAAAAAAGCCGTTTAGCCAACAAACATAAAAAAAAGCTCATCCTCACTGGTCATTAGAGAAACGCAAATCAAAACCACATTGAGATACTATCTCATGCCCGTTAGAATGGTGATCATTAAAAAATCAGGAAACAACAGATGCTGGAGAGGATGTGGAGAAATAGGAACACTTTTACACTGTTGGTGGGAGTGTAAATTAGTTCAACCATTGTAGAAGACAGTGTGATGATTCCTCAAGTATCTAGAAATAGAAATTCCATTTGACCCAGCAATCCCATTACTGGGTATATATCCAAAGGATTATAAATTGTTCTATTATAAAGACACATGCAGATGTTTGTTCATTGCAGCACTGTTCACAATAGCAAAGACTTGGAACCAACCCAAATGCCCATCAATGATACACTGGATAAAGAAAATGTGGCACATATATACCATGGAATACTATGCAGCCATAAAAAAGGGTGAGTTCATGTCCTTTGCAGGGACATGGATGAAGCTGGAAACCATCATTCTCAGCAAACTGACACAAGAACAGAAAACCAAACACCACATGTTCTCACTCATAACTGGGTGTAGAACAATGAGAACATATGGACACAGGGAAGGAACATTACACACCAGGGCCCATTGAGGGGTGGGGTGTTAGGGGAGGGATAGTGGGGGTTGGGGGAGAGGGGAGGGATAACATTAGGAGAAATATAGATGATGGGGTGATGGATGCAGCAAACCACCATGGCACATGTGTACCTATGTAACACACCTGCACATTCTGCACATGTGCCCCCAAACTTAAAGTATAAAGAAATCCACGTCACGTGTCTGCACTCCATGTTCATTCCATTATTCACCATAGCTGAGACACAGACACAACCTCAGTGTCTGTCAACAGGTGAATGAATAAAAATCTTATATATACAATGGAATACGATTCCGCCTCTAAACAGTGTGGAATTCTGTCATATTTTGACAACAGGGATGACTCGAGAGAACATGATGCTAAGTGAAATAAGCCAGACAAAGACAGACAAATATCCCATGGTATTCCCTTAAATGTTATGGAGCTGTAATTAGGGAAAATGAGTCAGGCTGGTGGGACCAAGGAAAAGCAAAAAGAGATGAAGCAGATAAGCTACAAGCCTGCCTTTCTTCCTGGTCCAGGACACAGTCTTCCCGTGCCCAGTGATTGCCAGACTCTCAGCTAATGGAAAAATGCCAGTTAGCTCAGTGCAACCTTTGCATTATCAGTACTTCACGTACCCCTCTCCAGCACACAGCACAAGCACCAGCCTATAAAATCCCAGCAAGCCTTTGTCTCTTTGCAGTCAGCTCCTCTCTCACTTACCTGCCCACCCACTGCACCCTTACAATGTATTTTCCTTTCTCTAATAAATTTGCCTTTTTTGGCCGGGCACGGTGGCTCAAGCCTGTAATCCCAGAACTTTGGGAGGCCGAGGCGGGTGGATCGTGAGGTCAAAAGATCGAGACCATCCTGGTCAACATGGTGAAACCCGTCTCTACTAAAATTCAAAAAATTAGCTGGGCATGGTGGCGCGTGCCTGTAATCCCAGCTACTCAGGAGGCTGAGGCAGGAGAATTGCCTGAACCCAGGAGGCGGAGGTTGCGGTGAGCCAAGATCACGCCATTGCACTCCAGTCTGGGTAATAAGAGCGAAACTCCGCCTCAAAAAAAAAAAAATTTTGCCTTTTTTTCTTTTCCTTTCTTATCTTTTGAGACGGAGTTTTGCTCTTGTTGCCCAGGCTGGATTGCAGTGGCGCGATCTTGGTTCACTGCAACCTCTGCCTCCCAGGTTCCAGTGATTCTCCTGTCTCAGCCTCCCAGGTAGCTGGGATTACAGGCATGTGCCACCACGCTCGGCTAATTTTGTATTTTTAGTAGACGAGTTTTCTCCCTGTCTGTCAGGCTGGCGTCGAACCCCCGACCTCGGGTGATTCACCCGCCTCGGCCTCCCAAAATGCTGGGATTATAGGCGTGAGCCACTGCGCCTGGCCAATCTTCCTTTCTTGACCAACAACTGTCTTGGTAAATTCTTATCTCTGTGCCATGAGCCCAGATACTTGTAATCATCTATGACATACGCGAAATCTAAAATTTCAAACATAGCAATAGGGAGTAGAACATTGGTTATCAGAGGCTGAAGGAAGCGGGGCCTGAGATGGCAAAAGGGGAAATGTTGGCCAAAGGCTGCAGAGTTTCTGTTTGATGGGAGGAGTAAGCTCTGGTGATCCATCGCACAGCAACGTGACTATCGTTAACAATGGTGTACATTTCAGAATGGCTAGTGGATTTCCAATGTACTCACCACAAAGAAAGGATAAGTATGTGAGGTGATGCATATGTTGATTAGCTTGATTTGCTCATTCCACAATGTTTACATGTATGGAAACATCACGCTGTACCACATACATATATGCAATTATTGCTATTATTTTTTAGAGACAGGGTTTTGCTCTGTCACCCAGGCTGGAGTATAGTGGTGTGATCATGACTCATTGCAGCCTGGAACCTCCTGGGTTTACACGATCCTCCCATCTCAGCCTCCTGAATAGCCGAGACTACAGGCATGGGCCACCACACCCAGCTAATTTTTAAATTTCTTTTTGTAGAGATGGAGTCTCACCATGTGGCCCAGATTAGACTTGTGCTCCTGGCCTCAAGCAATTCTCCTGCCCATATAAGCAATTATTATTTGCCAATTAAAAATAAGACCAGGCATGATGGCTCATGCCTGTAATTCTAGGACTTTGGGAGGCTGAGGCAGGAGGATCACTTGAGCCAGGAGTTCAAAACCAGCCTGGGCAACATGGTGAAACCCCATCTCAACTAAAACTACAAAAATTAGCTGGGTATGGTGGCGCATGCCTGTAGTCTCGACTATTCAGGTAATCCCAGCTACTCCGGAGTCTGAGGAGAGAGGACTGCTTGAGCCATGAAGGTGGAGGCTACAGTGAGCCAAGATCGTGCCACTGAATTCCTGACTGGGCAACAGAGTGAGACCCTGCCTCGAAATTAATTAATAAAAATAAAAATTAAAAAAATTTATAAGGAAATACAAAGGATCTAGCTAAAATGCTTTTGACAAAGAATGAAGTTGGAGGCCTAGCACTACAAGTATTTTGATTTGGCTGTAGAAGAATGATTTTATGGTGTTTCATTTTCTAACATACACAGACTTTGTCAATTTCACTCAGAAAGATATCCATCCAGTCCTGAGGAATGGTCTATGATTAGGGAAAAAAGAAAAAAAAAACATAAAGGAAATATATCCATCTGAAACACTGGACAACTGAACCAAGACACGTGTTCAAGGATGTTCACTGCGGCAGTGTTCACGGAAACCACCCACAACCAGGTGTGAGTGAAGGATTGTTAAGTTCTGCTGCATCCGAAAGTGGGATACAACACAACTGGTGGCAGTCTCCAGACCAGAGGGTCCAGAGGATGGGCAAACCACACCTGTTTGTGCAAATAAAGTTTTATTGGAACATGACCATGGCTGTTCACTTTTGGGTATCAAGGCAGAGTTGAGAAGCTGTGATAAAGGTTTATGCAGCCTGTGAGCCTGGAATATTTACCATCTGGCCCTTTAAGAGAAAGTTAGCCAATTCTGGGTTACTGTTTGCAAATTTGCTAATCAGCAAATTAGTTTGTGTGTGTTAACATGGGAAGATGTTCAGGAAGTATCACTAGATGAAAAATATCACTAGGTGAAAAAGTTCCAGGTGTAAACCCGCACCTCATTTACCCAGCGTCTCTTCCCTTCCCCTGGTGCTGAGGTTGAGAGCTTTCCCCCATGTTTGGAACTAGGGCCCCCTGGAGTGGGAAGGCTGAGGTTCCAGGCAGCCTTGATCAATTCCCGTGTGCAGGGCCATCCATGCCTTCTCAGCCAGTTTGCGGTGGGTTCAAGCCACGTCCCTTCCCTGGACTTGGGTCTCCTACTTGTGCTGGGCGTGGGTTTCGCCTGGCAGAGCCCTGAAGATTTTAGCTGTGTGTATTCCTTGGGTGTGACATTGGTTTGGCTGCCCCTGCCCACCCTGGGAGTGACAGCCGGGGGTCCCCTACCTGCCCGCTGTGAAGCAGGTCCCATTAGCAGCACCGATGGTTGAAAATGCCACAAAAAGTGGAACGACCCAAGAAGCTGGATAGAGAACACGGTCACCAAATGTCTGGTGAGAGAAGCAAGATGAGTCCTGAGGGTCTTTCTTGGCCTCCAAGAGCCACCAGCCCCCAAAAGCTATTCTGGCCTCCCAGGGGACCCAGGGACCCACCTCAGCTCGGGGCTCTGGCCTCCCAGGGGACCTGGGGACCCACCTCAGGTCGGGGCATAGCCTCCAACTCCTCCACTGCAGAGGAGAGGGGAGAACACCACTTGCCTGTCTCCAGATCTTGTGATGGCAAGAGAAATCTCTTTTTTTTTTTTTTTGAGATGGAGTTTTGCCCTTGTTACCCAGGCTGGAGTGCAATGGTGCGATCTCAGCTCACCGCAACCTCCGCCTCCTGGGTTCAGGCAATTCTCCTGCCTCAGCCTCCTGAGTAGCTGGGATTACAGGCACGCGCCACCATGCCCAGCTAGTTTTTTGTATTTTTAGTAGAGTTGGGGTTTCACCATGTTGACCAGGATGGTCTCGATCTCTTGACCTCGTGATCCACCCGCCTCGGCCTCCCAAAATGTTGGGATTACAGGCTTGAGCCACCGCGCCCGGCCCGAGAAATCTTATCCACTACTCCCTGCGATAAGTCTTTATTTTATTTTATGTATTTATTTTGAGATGGAGTTTTGTTCTTGTTTCCCAGGCTGGAGTGCAATAGTGAGGTCTCCGCTCATTGCAACCCCTGCCTCCCAGGTTCAAGCGATTCTCTTGCCTCAGCCTCCCGAGTAGCTGGGATTACAGGCACCCACCACCACGCCTGGCTAATTTTTGTATTTTTAGTAGAGGTGGGTTTCACCATGTTGGCCAGGCTGGACTCGAACTCCTGACCTTGTAATCCACCTGCCTTGGCCTCCCAGAGTGCTGGGATTACAGGTGTGAGCCACTGCGCCCAGCCAAATCTTTATTTTTTAATTTGATGTTTTTTGTTTTTTTTGAGACAGGATTGCACTGTGTTTCCCAGGTTGGAGTACAGTGGTGTGATCATGTCTCAAGGCAGTCTCAACCTCCTGGGCTCAAGTGATCCTCCCACCTCAGTGTTCCAAGCAGCTGGGGCGACGGGCACTTGCCACCACACCCAGCTGCATAATTCTTGGTCATGTCAATATCCTGGTACCTTCACCTCTCACTTCCCCGAACCTGCACTCCAACCGAAATGGCTGAATTCTCCCTCCCACCTGAGCAGCCCCAGTCTCGTGGTCGGTGACCTCAGCAGTTATCCACACTGTGTCTCCCGCACCTTCCAAATCCCCAGCACTTGGTTGTCTGTTGGCAACTGCAGGAGGTCTCCAGCTGCCTCTTCACTGACCCAAGGGCCTCTCACCACTCAGCTCCTATGATTCACTAGTATTCAGGGTGGTACAAAAGTAATTGCCACTTTGCCATTGAAAGGAATGGCAAAAATGGCAATTACTTTTCCACCAACCTAATATAATGACCTCCCCTGACTCCTGGCACCTCTGCCTCTGCTTCATGCTTATCTGTCAAACTGCAACCCTGGCTAGCCCAGCCCTGCCTCCAGCTCCATGCTTTTCGCACCCAGGCAGCCGGTCCCATCTCTGCTGATGCCTGACCTCGTGTGGGGCTCGGGCTGGCCTGACTTGTCTGGTTTCCCAGGCTCTTCCATGACTATTGTCCTCCTTCCCTGGGAGGGACCTCAGCTCCAGTGCTGACACCTGCCTTACCCCTTCCCATAAGCCACGGCCCCTCCAGCTGCAACATCCAGGCACTCACCACAGCCACGGCCTGGGACTGCAGGAGCTCGGTGGCAGTCATCACGGTGAAGTAGGACACGTTCATGAGGATGTAGCATGCCATCACCAGGGGGATCCCAATGACAATGGCCAAGGGCAGGTTTCTGGGAGGTGCAATGACACAGAGACCCATGGTCAGACGAGAGCCTCCCGTGGGAGACAAACACCCTCCCTGAGGCCATCCTAGGGAGAAGATTCGTAGGCAGCAGCACCCAGCAGGAACAGGAGACATTTTCAAATGAGAATGCTGCCTCTGACTCCAGAGCAGTTCACATGGAACTGTTTATAAAGCAAAAAAAGCCAGAGATAAAGGAAGACCAAACTCTTCCTCTCCTTAGCAGCCACTGCTCTGCCCCAAACCAAACCAAACTCTAAGCATGCACAGTGAGCTCATAAGAAACCAATCGAGGCATGGTGGCTCACGCCTACAATCCCAGCACTTTGGGAGGCGGAGACGGGTGGATCACGAGGTCAAGAGATGGAGACCATCCTGGTCAACAAGGTGAAACCCCGTCTCTACTAAAAATACAAAAATTAGCTGGGCATGGTGGTGTGCACCTGTAGTCCCAGCTACTCAGAAGGCTGAGGCAGGAGAAATGCTTGAACCCAGAAGGCGGAGGTTGCGGTGAGCCGAGATCGCGCCATTGCACTCCAGTCTGGGTAACAACAGCGAAACTCCAGCTCAAAAAAAAAAAAGAAAAGAAACCCATCAATGGCTGGGCGTAGTGGCTCACACCTGAGAGGCCGAGACAGAAGAATCTCCTGAGGCCAGGAGTTCAGGACCAGCCTGGCCAACATGGCAAAGTCCCATCTCTACTAAAAAAAAAATAAATTAGTGAGCAAGACTCCATCTCAAAAAAAGAAAAAGAAAAAAGAAATCATTCACTGTTGGGAAGGGTATCATGGAATAACCAGGGAAACAGCTCCAGCCTTCACCAAGAGAAGAGAAATCAGCCTGCCCTGCCTCGTCCCCTGCGCTGACTCAACTGTTACCTGTAAGGGTTTTGCAGTTCTTCTGTGATGTAATTCAGCTGATTCCTGGAAGGAAGAAACAAGCATGACATGGCTTGATTTTATTTTTCTATTATGAACCCACAATAATAAACGTTGGCCTCATTTAAGATTATGTGCCAGAGAGAAAATTCTCCTGCAGGAATTCCAGGTGCATTTTTTTCCAGGTGAATTGCCCTGGCAGTGGTGGGGCCTGGGGCCCTACCCAGAGCAACACATCTGTCAGCTGGTTGAGTCTTTGCCCTCCTTGGGAATCACACAGATTTGGAAGAATAATCAGGAGTAGTGAGTCCCCAAGGTGCCTGGAAAAAATGGAATATTCTTTGAGAAGCAAATGAAATCTAGAAATGCTCTGGAGGAGAGAAGGACCAGTGTCATAGACTGTCATGCTTCTCCCTTAAAGGACAAAAATGCCAGCACTTTGGGAGGCCGAGGCGGGCAGGTGACTCAAAGTTGGGAGTTCGAGACCAGCTGGGCCAACATGGTGAAACCTCATCTCTAAGAAAAATACAAAAATTAGCAGTGCAAGGTGGCAGGTGTCTGTAATCCCAGTTACTCAGGAGGCCGAGTCAGGAGAATTGCTTGAACCTGGGGGGATGGAGGTTGCAGTGAGCCGAGATCATGCCACTATGTTCCAGCCTGGGTGACAGAGTGAGACTCCATCTCTAAAAAGGACAAAAATAATCTCACCCACTAAACCATATAAATATATAAAATCTGTATGATCTTGTTTGTAGGACAGCCCCCCAAACCGTCAGTTCAGAGAGGCTCCCAAACCTAATGATTTTCAGGGTTAAATAGAAGTGCTATTGAGTATTCTTTGTTTAATCAATAGCCTGGGGCTGGGAGTGGTGGCTCACACCTGTAATCCCAGCACTTTGGGAGGCCGAGGAGAGAGGATTGCTTGAGTGCAGGAGTTTGAGACCGGCTTGGGCAACAGAGAGAAACTCTGTCTCTACAAAACAAAAATAAAAAAATCATCTGGGTGTGGTAGCTCCTATCTGTGGTCCCAGTACTCAGGAGGCTGAGGCGGGAAGCTGGCTTCAGCTCAGGAGTTCAAGGCTGCAGTGAGCTGTGGTCATGCTGTTTCACTGCAGCCTGGGTGACCAAGTGACAGCCTGTCTCTAAAAAAAAAAGCTGGGCGTGGTAGCTCACACCTGTAATCCCAGCATTTTGGGAGGCCAAGGCAGGTGGATCATGAGGTCAGAAGTTCAAGGCCAGCTGGGCCAATATGGTGAAACCCTGTCTCTACTAATAATACAAAAATTAGCTGGACATGGTGGCAGGCGCCTGTAATCCTAGCTACTTGGGAGGCTAAAGCAGGAGAATCACTTGAACCCAAGAGGCGGAGGATGCAGTGAGCCAAGACTGTGCCACTGCACTCCAGCCTGGGCAACAGAGTGAGACTCGGTCTCAAAACAAAACACAACAGAAAACCCAAGCTTGGGCCCGGGCTGCCTCTAATTCAGCTGAGCTTGTGTTGGCCTGGTGAGGTTTCTACACAGAGCACTCTGGCTGACTGAGAAGGTGTCTCTGGGAATAAAGCCTAGAGGTTGTCACATGCTTCACAAAAAAGAAATGTGAGGGTGAATGTCAGAGTCACACCAAACGCTAGAAAGGGGAACTCATTGCTTTCCATGACGGCTGGAGGTAAAGTTGCCTGGAGAATCCCACCCACCCCAGACTCGGGACATCCCAGGATGCCTCACCATCCATCGTAGGCCCAGAGTCCATTGTAAAACGCCAGACTGATGGCTCCCGCAGACAGCTGGGTGCCCTCGAAAGAATTCTCAAAATTCTTTGTGTTTCCTGTAATGAAGTCAGACAGTGAACAGCAGGTGTCAGCCAGCCAGATCTTGAGTGCACCTCCACGTGAAGACGGGCATGATGGTGACCCCAGCTTATTAAACACTCTCTGAAACTAAGGATCCCTCCCACTGAGTTCCTGCCATGCTTCCTTGGAGATGGGTTTGTGGGGCAAGGCTGGTCCCGCTCCCAGTGGAAGGGGTTCTGGTACGTGCCCGTGCAGGGCCCATCCTCCTGTAGGTCACCTTGGGCCAGGAGCACGAGGCCACTGATGATGATGATGGCCACGATCACCAGCTTGGCCGCGGTGAAGATGTTCTGGACATAGCTTCCCAGCCGCACGCTCAGTGAGTTCACCGTCGTGATGAATACTGGAAGGGTGGGGGCAGTTTCTGCATTTATGGTTTTCAACAAAGCCCTGGAGAGAGTCTCCTTACTTTTATATACTTTGTAACTTTTTACTTTTATTTTTTTAGATAGAGTCTCACTCTGTCACCCGGGCTAGAGAGCAGTGGCACGATCTCAGTAATCTCTGCCTCCCAGGTTCAAGTGATTCTCCTGCCTCAGACTCCTGAGTAGCTATTATGACAGGTGCATGCCACCATAACCAGCTGATTTTTGTATTTTTAGTAGAGTTTGCCTGGAGCTTCCAGCAGGGAGGTGCAGCTACTCGTATACGCTTGACCAAAAGCTGGTCCTCCTCTGTTGGGGATGCTTGTCCTCTTCGACTGAGCACGCGGCTTCGGGAGGGATGCATGTGGAGTGGTGAGGGAGGAAGGGGACACCAGCCTAGCCAGCCAGATCAGCCAAATCAACCCTGGCGATCAATGGGGTGACAGGTGTCCCTGCCAGATCGCCCTCACATCCAATTGTTGTAATTTTATGTTTATTTATTTAGAGATGGAGTCTCACTCTGTTGTCCAGGCTGGAGTGCAATGGCACGGTATCGGCTCACCACAACCTCTGCCTCCTGGGTATCAAGCAGTTCTCTGGCCTCAGTCTCCTGAGTAGCTGGGAATACAGGCACATGCCACCCCACCTGGCTAATTTTTGTATTTTTAGTAGAAACCGGGTTTTGCCATGTTGGCCAGGCTGGTCTCGAACTCCTAATCTTAAGTTAGCCACCCACCTTGGCATCCCAAAGTGCTGGCATTACAGGCATGAGCCACCATGCCCAACCTCTTTTATTTTTTGAGACAAGGTCCAAGGTTCAAGCCATCCCCCCGCCTCAGCCTCCCAAGTAGCTGGAACACCCGCACATGTCACCACACCCAGCTGATGTTTTTATTTTTTTGTAGAGGCAAGGGTTTCACTAGGTTGACCAGGCTGGTCTCAAACTCTTGGCCTCAAGGAATCCTCCCACCTCAGCCTCCCAAAGTGGTGAGATTCCAAGTATGAGGCACCGCCTGCGGCCCACCCCTGCTCCCCTACAAGCTACCACATTTATCTCCCAAATCCCAAGAGGAAAGATCCCAATATGGGAGCTTAAGGACCTTTAAAATGCACCTGGAGATGACCTTTGCAATCCAGCTGGGCTGCCTCAGCCAGCAAAAAGTTATCATGGCATGGTAGGCAGCCTCCGGAGTAGCTAGGATTACAGGCACCTGCCACCATGCCAGAGAAGGAGCCGGGCCCTGAGCCCAGGCTCTGCCCTTCAGGACAGCTTGCGGCCCCCCTCTCTGTAGCCCCCACGGGCCTGGGGGTCCCAAGTGTGCGGCACCCACAGGTACAGCAAAGGCTGATGCCAGGCCCTGCCTGGGCTTGCACCAGAGACTCTAGCTCACTAGTGGGGAGCTGAGGGCACCAGGTCTTTTCGAACCCCCACCCTGGGCTCGGGTACTCACAGATGGCGGCAGCAGCCAGGCATTTCACAACAATTTCAGGAGGCTTGCAGGCTGGGTAGAAGGGCGCACACACATACTGGGAGAAGCTGAGGCAGATGATGGCGAAGGACGAGGGCTTCATGACGATCAGGCTGGCCCAGGAGAAGAGGTAGGCGGGGATGGGCCCGTAGGCCTCCATCAGGTAGGGGTACTCACCCCCAGACTTGGTGATCATCGTGCCAAGCTCTGCATAGCACAGGGCACCTGGAACACAGAGAGGAAGGGCCCACAGGCCCCTCATGAGGCACTGCCCCCACCCCAGGGAACCTTCCTCCCCCTGGGGGCTGTGTTCTTATGGAGGGCCACTGTGGTGTGCCCTTGCCAGACCGCCCTGAGCTCCAGGCTGGACATTCAGACCAGCCTGATTTACACCTGTTTGCCACACAGGCGCCGAGAGGGACCCCAGCAGGGCGAGGGCTGGCACAGATAGCGCCTGCCTAGTGTGCCCCACCAGGGAGCCACGTCTCTTTACCCAGCGTCGCGAGGACCCCGCAAGTCGCCCATATGATGAGGCAGGGCCCCACGGCTTCCGTGTTGCTGAGCACAGACTTGGGGGAGATGAAGATCCCAGAGCCGATGGTGGTGCCCACGATGATGGAGATGCCACTGATGAGGCCCAGCTGGGTGTGGAGGAAGGGAGAGGGCATTAGTGCCACGCCCAGGTCTAGCCCAGAAGTCCAGGTGCCGCCCCCCTCCGAAGGGCCAGGGCAGGCCCAGCCAAAGCTCATGCCCCAGGCGCTCCCAGCCTGGGTGGCTGCTGTGGCAGCACCAGGACACTGCTCCCGGGGCTTCGCTCACATTAACTCCATGAATTCTCATGACGGCCCCGTGAGCTGGCCACGCTGTAGCACCCGCATGGTACAGAGCAGGACGCTGAGGCACAGAAAGGTTAGAAGGCTGCTAGAACCCACCCACGTTCCGCCCCTAACCATGATCCTGTGCTCTCAATGGAAAGGCCGACTTGGCAACGGCTCACCAATGAGAAAGGTCCTCGGGAAACGCCTCTGCTCTGGGCAAATGAGAAAGGAGTTTGCCACCAAAGCAGAGGGAGTCAGGGCCTGGAATCCTGGCCAGAGGCGCCGTGCAGAGTGAGCAACGGCGGCCTCCCAGAAACAGAAAAATCGTGGGGACTCTGAACTTTCTGTGGTGCCATTTTATCTTATTTTTGTTTGTTTATTTAGAGTCAGGGTCTCTGTCGCCCAGGCTGGAGCTGTGCAATCATAGTTCACGGCAGCCTCAAATTCCTGGCCTCAAACAATCCTCCCAGCTCAGCCTCCCAAAGTGCTGGGACTGCAGGCGTGAGTCACTGTGCCTGGCCCTGTGCCATTTGCTAGGATATGAGCTTTCTCAGAACAGAACCCAGCTCAGAGAGACATCAGATGGTTCCATTCCTGTGACGTTCAAGAACAGGTGACTCTAATCGACAGTGCTATAATTTCAGGGCCGGGTTCCTGCCTAGAAAGGGGCAGGAGGGGGCTTTCTGGGGTGGCACATCTCTCAAAACCCATCAAACTCAGCACTAAAGATCTGCACATTTCAGCCAGGTGTGGTGGCTCATGCCTGTAATCCCAATACTTTGGGAGGCCAAGGCAGGCGCTTTACCTGAGGTCCGGAGTTTAAGACCAGCCTGGCCAATATGGTAAAACCCCATCTCTACTAATACAAAAATCAGCCAGACATATTGGCGCACACCTGTAATCCCAGCTACTTAGGAGGCTGAGGCAGGAGAATCACTTGAACCTGGGAGGTGGAGGTTGCGTTGAGCCACTCACTACACCTGAGTGACAGAACGAGACTGTCTCAAAAAGCACTGCACATTTTACTGTATATAAATTACACACCAATCAACAACAAGGGGAAGAAAAAAGCCCAACTGAGGCCCTACTCATAACACCTGTCCTCAGAAGTGGCCCCGGCCAGATCTCCAGAGCCTGAAGTTTCCAGCACCTGTGTTCACCTGGGAAGAGGCTGGGCTTGGAGTCAGATCGAAGGGGATGAGGGGCTCCCAGCTGCAGGCTGTCACCCTGGGGACTCTGCACACACAAGCAGGATCCCTGGGGTGCAGCATCAGCTTTCAGGGACAGGGCGCACTTCCAGGGCAGGGAGGGACGGGCTCAGCCCTCCTCCTCGTCTTAGCCCTGCCCAGGGCCGGCAGTTTGGCTCCGGAATCCTCCCTCCCTTCTGCTGAGGTTCTGATCTGGGTGAGGTCTGCATTCACCCTGAAGTTGCCTGCCTGAGAGGTAGACCTAGCTCAGTTTTCCGTTTTTAGACTCGTCTCGCTCTGTCGCCCAGGCTTGGAGTGCAGTGGCACGATCATGACTCACTGTAGGCTAACCTCCTGGGATCAAGCAATCCTCCCACCTCAGGCTCCCAGTAGTGCTAAGGTTACAGGGGTGTGCAGCCACACCTGGTCCCAGCTCAGAAAACACATCTGGGGATTTCTCAGCTGTGATCTGAGGCGCTTGCTGGGATCTAGCCTAAGACTGGCAGAGAGGCAGGAGGCTGCAGCCCGTCATCTACCTCCTGGTGACCGTAGCCCCAGGCCAAGCCATTTAGGCCATGCCAGCCCCCGGTCAAGCCCTAAAGCCTTGGTGCTGTCCCTCCTCCATCCCCTCTGCTGCAGGGCCCGGGGGCTCTCAGAGGCCCCGCCCAGACCGCTGCTCTGGAAGCAGAAGCTGTCCTGAGCTCGCCCGCGGCTGCCTTTCCTCATCCTGGGAGCCCGAAGCCCTCCTGCGCCTCCATGCTGAGTACCTGCTGCTCCCAACTGCCTGGGCCTGGCGTGGTGTGCTGTGTCCAGCTCCCTTCTGCCTTCACCCCAGCCCCAAGGCTCCCTTTCCCTCCAGGTCCAGGGCCAGCCCCAGCTGCTCACTGCAGCCCAACTCAGGGTAGCCGTCCCTGCTAGACGCCTGTAAGACAGAGCAGGCTCTGCTGGGGGCAATACTTCCCATCACTACAGCCATTCAGACATAAGAGGGACAGGTATTTCGAGGGGACCCAACCATCAGAACGCTCTCTGGCTAGGCACAGTGACTCACACCTGTAATCCCAGCACTTTGGGAGCCCAAGGTAGGAGGGTCACTTGAGCCCGAGAGTTCCAGACCAGCCTGGGCGACATAAAGAGCCTGACTCCACAGAAAAAAAAAATTCTGTAAGTTAAAAATTTGGCAGTGCCTTTGTAGTCCCCAGCTACTCAGGAGGCTGGGGCAGGAGGATCGCTTAAACCCGGGAGGTGGAGGGTGTAGTGAGCTGAGATCGCACCACTGCACTCCAACCTTGTTGACAGAGCAAGACGCCATCTCAAAAAAAAAAAAAAAAAAAAAAAAGAACATGCAGAGTTCCCTGGGAAGAGGGAAAGAGGTAAGTCCAGAGATTGTCCCCTTAAAGATGTACTTTACAAATTAAAGAGCACCTCTTCTGCCCTGTCACTACAGATCAGCAGGGACTTCACTGCCTGTGCCCCTCGTTCAGATGCCCGCCCCACCAGAGACCGCCCTACCTCCTTTTGGAGACTGGTGGTCTTGGGCTCTTGGCTCTGGATCGACTTCTCATCCTCTCTCCGCTTTCTCAGGCCGGTCTCCCCCATGTTTCCTCCTGCTGGTTCTAGGAGACTGCAAGGAGGGCACACAGTTGAATCTTGGTTCAGCAGAAGGGCAAGTGTGGCCTGGACTAGGGAAGCTGGCTCCAAAGCAGTGTTGGTTATTGCTGCAGGTGGGCGTTGGTGCCAGCCCGCAGGGCTCATGCGCTGGGCCCCAGAGTCAAAGTCAGTCATTCATGTCATCCAGGCAAGGGAACACAGCTCCCTGCTACTCTCCAAAGCTCAGCTGCTTGCTTAGCTCTCTTCCAGTCAGGCCCCGGGAGCCTCCTGGCCCATGTGCCTGTGCCTTGAAAGTCATTCTACCTCTGTGGTCCAATTTCATTTTTTTTCAAAAGTAAAAAGAAATATTTAACAACATCCTGGGCTGGGCGCAGTGGCTCATGCCTGTAATCCCAGCACTTTGGAAGGCTGAGGTGGACGGATCACTTGAGCCCAGGAATTCAAGACCAGTCTGGCCAACATGGCAAAACCCGTCGATACTAAAAATACAAAACAAAACATTAGCTGGGTGTGGTGGCGGGTGCCTGTAATCCCAGCTACTCAGGAAGAATAGCTGAGAATAAGGCAGGAGAATTGCTTGAACCAGGAGGCAGAGGCTGCAGTGAGCTGAGATCGTGCCACTGCACTCCAGCCTGGGTGACAGAGCGAGACTCTGTCATACAAAAAATTTAAATATCATGGAATGTATTTATCAGAATCAAGTCTAGGAAAGGAAAGTTTGTCTTATAATTCCTTCCCAAGATTAAAGGCACCCCATACATTACAGATCACAATACAGGTACTTTTTCTTTCTACTTTTAAAATGTTTACAATATTTTTTGTAAAGATGGGGTCTTGCTATGTTGCCCAGGCTGGCCTCCAACTCCTGGACTCAAGCAGTCCTCTCACCTCAGCCTCCAGGTACTTTTTCATTGAGTGATGAAAGGAATGAAAAAATTGCCAAGGAAACCCTGTTTCAGACTGAATTAGGAGATAACCACGCACCACTGTACCCTCTCTCTCAATAAATTCTCTGTCCAGGCGCTGGCCAGGAGAGCCATGAACCTTCCTGTCACCCATTGACCTTACCTTCCTCCGTGACCCTGCAGAGCCGGAGGAGCCGCGGCCCAGCTGACCACCTGTCCCTGCACGGTCCAGCCCTAGGAATGGCCATGTCTTATGCCCAGGAGTGGAGGAAGTCAAGAAGGTACAGAGGTCGATAAGGGTAATTATTAAACACTTTTTTTTTAAGCAATGAAGCATAGATGCGCCACATAAAAAGGGGAGGGTCAGACAGATCAATTTCTCTCTGAAACCATTTTTGTTTTGTTCATTTGTGTCTAGGTCAGGTTATTTTTTAAAACCAGATGGTCCCAAATCATCTACATGTTTTACCCAAAGATAAAATAAATTATGCCTTCTTTTGTCTTTGGGAATCAGAGGAGATAAACTTTGGAACCAATTCTCTAATTGCCTTAATAGGCTGTATTTAAAACTCAAGTCAGGCAGTGCAAATAGGAACTGCTGTATGTGCCCGTAACTCTGCTGTTGGTCAGTTTCCACCCTGCCCAGGAATTTCCCCCAGCCCTGGGCCTGCCACTGGATGAGCAGGTGAGAGTGGCTGAACCTTTCCCACTCACCTTTACCAGTGACAGGGCTTCACCATTTGGAACCACAAGCAGTCCTGAGGCAACAGGCCCCTGCGTCCTCCCTGCAGCTGTGGCCAAAAGCCAGTCAGGTCTGGCTGTGGTACTGTTCACGTAGCCATGTCATGGCTCATCAGACACAAGGGACACAACACCTTGCCCGTCAGGGAAATGGAGGCCTACAGGGGAGACAGGAAACACAAGGCCAGGGAGCTCCAGTCCCCATCCAGGGCTGCCAGGGATCTCTCCAAGAGGGAGCAGAAGTTCTCCCCACGCTGCTATCGGACCTAGGCTCAGGCAGCAGCCTCAGGGGTCAGTGCTAAGCCCTGTCAGATAGGGAAGGAAGCTCCTTATGAGACAAGCAGGACAACCTGGCACAGCCTAAGCACTGTGTCTAAAGCATCGTGGCTGTCATCTTCAGCCAAAACTGGTAGCTTTGCCTTTGGGCAAACTTAACTGCATCCCAGATATTGGATGGAACCTAACTAAGGCCAGGGATGGAAGAAACTGGGCCAGTCTCTGGGGGTCAGTTTGGGGCAAGCAGAGCGGAGAGAGGGACAGGTTTCTCTAAAGGCCATCTGTACAACACAGGGACCCTTAGTGTTCCAGAGGCAGGGTCCTGATTTAGAAGTTTGTCACCTCCCATCTTGGGAGGGCCCAGCCTGTTCACCTGCCCACCATGCCCGGAGCCTTGAGTAGACAGCCTGGAGAATAGAAGCCAGGGGCTGTCACCCCAGACAGAACCTGCCCAGGGATTGCTGGGGTCACTCCTCCTACCGCTGCGGCACTCATCATGGCACCCAGCACATCCATGTCTGCAGTCTACCCTGCGTCAAAAGTGCCCCAGCGGACAGTGGTCTCCGCTGGGGCCAGACAGCCCTGCAAACTCACCCACTACCTACAAGGGCTAGGCTGCTCTGCCAGGATCAGCCTCTGTATCTGCAAAGCAGGGCTAGCAACGGGCGCCCCCTCATGGAACACGTTGAACTTGCGCATTCCGTGGATGTCCAGGCCCTGGTCTTCCTGAGCCTCTGCCAATGGCTGGATGTGAGGGTCTTTGGTTAAGTCAGAAACCTCCACTTCAGTTCATTTTGGGTCCACAGTGAGTGTTTCTGAAGGCTGTTTCTTTTTTTTTCTATAATTTCTTTTGAAGGCTGTTTCTTAAAGCTGTCTTTTTCACCCCAGTCCCCACCTCTCCCTCCTTGAATACACATTCAAGTAATTTTCATAAGTGTCTTCTCGTGGAAAATACTGAGGATTTGATCTAAAAAGCAAAATCTTCCCCAGTTCTTAAAGACGGTTGGTTCATTGTGCATCCAGCGCTTCTATCATGTGGCTGAAGTTTCACCTCCCTGCTGTCTATTCTTTTTTTTGAGATGGAGTCTCACTCTGTCACCCAGGCTGGAGTACAGTGGTGCAATCTCGGCGCACTGCAGCCTCCACTTCCTGGGTTTAAGCAATTCTTCCTGTCTTGGCCTCCTGAGTAGCTCAGATTACAGGCATACCCCACCACATCCAGCTAATTTTTATATTTTTAGTAGAGATGGGGTTTCACCGTATTGGCCAGGTTGGTCTCGAACTCCTGACCTCAAGTGATCCACCTGCCTTGGCCTCCCAAAATGCAAATCCTACTGTGATTTTTACCATTTTATTTATTTATTTTTTGAGACTGAGTCTCACTCTGTCACCCAGGCTGGAGTGCAGTGTCATGATCTCAGCTCGTTGCAACCTCCACCTCCCAGGTTCAAGTGATTCTCCTGCCTCAGCCTCCCGAGTAGCTGGGATTACAGGTGTGTGACACCACACCCAGCAAATTTTTGTATTTTTAGTAGAGATGGGATTTCACCATGTTAGCCAGGCTGGTCTTGAACTCCTGACCTCAAGTGATCCACCCGCCTTGGCCTCCCAAAGTGCAAATCCTGATTGCAACAATGCTTGCAGTTTGAAGACATTCACAGCAACTGAATTTTATCTTATATTTGGTGCATATTTTGTTTCAGTTGGGGAGGGGAAAATCCTACCCTCCACCCTGCTGGATTCTTTGATGGGGCTTCGAATTCAGACTAACGGGAGGGAAACTTTCAGTTATGTGTATATGCAACAGAGTCACACGAAGCAAGAGACCTCAAGAAAGGCCGGATGACTAAAGCCTATATAACATCCTGAGCTATGTAAGGATTAGGGGCTTGGGGCTTCCCAGGCTGTTGGAGACTGATAATGGGGTGGGAAGGGAAGGAAATGCGTGGTGAAAGGTCATCTGGTTGTGCAAATATAAGTCTCTCAGGTAATAAACATTGTCTCTTCCTGGTAGATACTTGTACTCATGTAAATTTCCTTCATGACATACATTTCTTTTGCAAAGGGCAGCTTTTCAGAGCTACACCTGTTGTGTCTGCAGTTTCTTAGAATAACCAACTCAACATATTCCAAAGAAGTATATTTTGGGGTGACATATATGTGGTCTTCTATAATCATATTTTGGTGGTTTTATGTCCTGACCCAGCATTTCCTTCTGTGGTGGTTTGTGTTTAAGACAGGGCCGCTCGCTCCCAGGCTAGAGTGCAATGGCATGATCATGGCTCACTGCAGCCTTCACCTCCTGGGCTCAAGGGATCCTCCCATTTCAGCCTCTCAAAGTGCTGAGATTACAGGCATGAACCATAGCATCTGGTCTCCTGTGATGGTTTTAAAGACGTCTTTAATCCCATAGTGTCAACCCATTTCTGCACAGCCTCTGGGATGCCCAGTTGGGCGCTGTGTTCTCTGATTCACTGTCCTCATGACAGAGGCAGGGTCTTGGGCAAACATTCAGGCAGAGGCTGTATCTTCCTTCACTACTGAAAGCTTGTTCCAGACCTGCCTTCAAGTTTTCAGACTTTCTCCTATTCATTCAGTTCACTCAGTCTTATATTCCTTCCTACTGCTGCTGACAGTAGTATTTGGGGATTTGGAGGGGGACACAAAAGACAGGTATAAGTGGCATATGACCACAGATAGAAGTCGTGCTCCCTTACCTCCTGAATTCCAACCAGAAGAATTTGTGATGAATCAGTGGCGTTCAAAGGCTTTCAATGTCAGGGACGTACTAACAATAAAACAATTAGCAGGGAAAGCAAAAACATAATTTCAAAACTCTTATCTAGGAACAATCTATATATATCCAACAACTATTGGAAAGTACAATTCTGCCTTCGAACTTTGCCCATCATTTTTGTGTGTTCCAAGTAAAATGGTTTTACAGAAGATTACCTGCTTGCGGAAGCCAGCGCGGTCGCAGCGTGCCGTCAGAACACCACTTCCCATCCTGCTCCCTTCCCCACCGACCTCATCACTGTCCCTGGTCACCTCCCCTTTTCTCAACCATGGTGGCCACACGTGATGAAAAAGCTGTGTTTGCTGCTGAGGTTGGGGAAAGAGGGTTCTGTGTCATCAAAGATCTTTAATAAAGAGCTACTATGTTTTGGGCTGGGAACTGTGGCTCACACCTATAATCTCAGCACTTCGGAAGGCTGAGACAGAGGGACTGCTTGAGGTCAGGAGTTTGAGACCAGCCTGGGCAACAGAGCGAGCCCCTGTCTTTACAAGAAAAAAAATTTCAAATATTAGCCAGGCATAGTGGTGTACACCCATAGTCCCAGATACTCTCAGGAGGCTGAGATGGGACGACTGCTTGAGTCCAGGAGTTCAAGGCTGCAGTGAGCTACGATCATGCCACTGGACTCCAGTCTGGGTGACAGGTTGAGACTCTAATGTAGGGAGTTACCATTTTTTGTAATCTTGTTTCTGTCTGCCCAGTATCCACAACTTGGGGGAACTGTCCCTTATGGGGGACACTGGTGGGCTACCAATCAAAGGACCTCACTTCTCTGGCCACACAGGAGTACTCAGGACATTAGCTCAGCCAAGAGGCCATTGTCTCCCAGGATTTGCTATCTAAGTGAAGCACAGGGTAGGCTAACAGTGTTCAACTACTGAGAATCACCCTCGGCAACAGCTACTCTGGCTTCTGTCCTTCTCAAAACGCGGTGGGAACCACCCAGTGTACATTTCCAAAATATTTCCTTCTTTCCCTTAACATTGGGCAGTATAATTTCTGTTGCTTGCAAACCAGCCCTGGTATGCTACATATACTACACACAAACCCCTCACTTTCAAAGAATTATTCTTAAATAAAATACTCAGGACCCTCCTGACCAGGGGAAATAGATGCTTGAGGCTCCTGATGACTCTAGGTGGCAATGCTCTCACCTCGGTGCACTCTTCCTCTCTCATCTATATCCACTGTAGAGTGCTGACACACAGGTGGATGGGGAACAAGGGGATGGGGGCCCAGAGCACCCAGCACAGATGCGGGGAGCCAGCCTGGGTCCTCAGTAGCAGGTGGCTTGCCCAGTTCCAGGAAGCAGCCTCATGCACTCTGTAGGTTTGAGGTCTCCTTAGCCCAGCCTGGGTCCTCAGTAGCAGGTGGCTTGCCCAGTTCCAGGAAGCAGCCTCATGCACTCTGTAGGTTTGAGGTCTCCTTAGCCCAGCCTGGGTCCTCACTATCTCTGTTCTGTTGTTTGTAGACACTGGGCCTGCAAAGCAGTCCAGCAGGGTCCTGCAGGGGAATACCAAGTATAAAAGCCGCCCTTCTCCTTTCCCTCCAGCACCCTCCCACCCAGCCCACCCCCAGTCAAAAATGAGGAAAAGAGATGAGTCTGAGGCTGGGCACGGTGGCTGATGCCTGCAGTCCCAGTACTTTGGGAGGCCGAGGTGGACGGATCACTTGAGGTCAGGAGTTCAAGGCCAGCCTGGCTGACATGGTGAAACTTTGTCTCTACTAAAAATAAAAAGATTAGCCGGGTGTGGTGGCACGTGCCTGTATTCCCAGCTATTCAGGAGGCTGAGATGGGAGAATTGCTTGAACCTAGGAGGTGGAGGTTATAGTGAGCTGAGATCACACCACTGCACTCCAGCCTGGGTAACACAGCAAGACTCCATCTCAATTTAAAAAAAAAAAAAAAAAAAAAAAAGAGCCAAGCCTAGGAGGCTGGAAGAGCAGCAGGTTTCCCACCCAGCTTAGGGGCTATGGACTCACACCTCAAGAAAATCACGAGGCCTGACCAGCTGCACCCATCCCTCTCCCTCTCCTGGCTGCAGCCACTCCCGACCCCAGCCCACCTGTGACCCGGCAGAGGTGCTACAAACCTGGCCACACTGAGCCCTTCCCATGCCACCCAGCCCCTCCCAGCTGTGTTTTGAGTGGACGATGTTTCCTGTCTTGAGAATTCAGGTATCAGCCCAGCTGCATCCTAAGAGGCTCAGCCTTCTGCTGTGGGATCTGCATCCAGCTCAAGTCCTCCCTGCTGGAAGGGCTGCCTGGAACCAGGGAGGGCTCTCCTAAGCCACCCACACTGGCAACTGTGCCTTTCACTTGCGCTGATGATACAGGTGGGGGAGGGGGTGAGGCGCAGTGACAACTATGCTCCAGGGGCCAAATGTTCGGCTACCCTTTGCCTTAAATCTCCTTCTCAACAGTTATTGGTAACACCATCAAGTGTTGATGCGGACGTGGAGCAATCAGAACTCGAGCAGAGCTTGGTGGTGAGAAAATAAAATGACACAAGCACTCAGGAAGCAGGCCTGGCTATTTCTTTTTCAAGTGTGTAACAAAATTCACCGTTGTCACTGTTTTCCAGCATACGGTTCAGTGACATTAAGTGCATTAAGGACAGCTCTCACGACAGACTCACACCCACCCCTGTGCCCCAGCCTGCTTTGTCCACTGTCTCCATTTCCCCAGGGCGTTTACTTATTTTATTATTATTTTGAGACAGGGTCTCACCTGGTTGCCCAGGCTGCAGTACAGTAGCACAATCATAACTCACTGCAGCATCAATTTTGCAGGCTCAAGTGATCCTCCCACCTCAGCCTCCTGAGTAGCTGAAATCACAGGCACCACCACCATGCCCAGGGCTGCTTTTCAATAAAGGCAAAGGCAGCAAGGCTCACTCGAGTGCCAAAGTTACTCGAGTAACTTTGGTTACTTTCACCTTGACCAGGAATTTTCCAGTGCCGTATGAAACCTCACCAGGACCAGGAAAGAGAAGGGTTCCCTGATCAGACTGGACACTTGTGGGTGGAAGGAGGAGCCCCTCCCAGCAGGCCCAGCTCTCCTCGATGCAGTCTGGCCTCATTTCCTGCCCAACCTCCGGCTAAACCCCTTCCTGCTGCTCTGAGTCCCTGCTGTGCTCCCTGGGGTCCTCTCCACCCTCCGGCAGCTCCTGAAACCCTGTCCATTCCGCAAGGGCTGAGGCGTACCAGTTCCTCCCAGAACTACCCCATTGCCTCTGTCCTCTCCTGGAACCTCACAAGTGCCCTGCCCTGCTTGGCATCCTGGACTTGTGGCTTCTCTGCCCATTTCCTATGGGACCCAGCAGGACGCTGGGCAGAAACTCAGGTCTGTGGGACGCCTGCCCTTGCCCTGGCCAGGAGTCCCCACACTTGCAAAGCACGTTTGCGCTGTGTGAAAAACTTAAAGCAGAAATGTAAGAACAAAAGTGGACACTTCTTAAAAGAAGAAAATGTTTGAATAAAAGGCAGAAAGACAGGGATATCAACAGTGGTTCTCTAGGTCACGATGGTGGCAGCAGCATTCCTGCTGACCAGCACCCCTGCCCTGCACAGCCACGCTGGGCTGCTGCCGCCTGTCAACCTGTCTACAAGGGGCTGCAGAGTGACCGTAAGTGCCTCTGAAATAGCATCAGTTATTTGTTGGGTCACCTCCTAGGGAGATGATACAGTTTTTAATCACGGTGAGTCTTTCTACTGCTTGTAAAATAAAATAAAATTATAATGATTTAACTGTTGAACAAGCTTATAGAGTCATAAAAGAACTACAACTTTCTATCTCAACCTTCTGTTTTTTGGCAATCAAAGATCACATGTGGAACTTCTGCAGGTGACCGAGAACCAGTGCTGGGGCCTCCTTCACACCTGAAACAAGGCAGGACTTCACCGTGAGGAGCTCTGAAAAGGAGATGCTGCAGGGTGCCACCCCTGAGTCCCACAGTTAGGGTCCTTTGTAGCCCAGTGTCCCCAAGTCCCTCCAGCATGCCTGGGACTGAATGGTCCTGAGTGGCTGCGGTAATTTTCCTGAGGAGGTGGCACTCGTCTAACACACACAGGACAGAACCATGGACCCCTAGTATGTTTCTTGGTGGCGGCAGTGAGGCAGGAACTCTATCTTAGCTAGAAGCCAGGGCTCTCATTACATGGGTGGGGAGCTGTGTGGCTCCAGAATAAATTACCTTCCCAGACCAGGTGCGGTGGCTCATACCTATAATCCCAACACTTTGGGATGCCCAGGCAGGAGAATTTCTTGAGGCTAGAAGCCTGAGACCAGCTTGGGCAACACAGCTCCTGACCTCTGGTGATCTGCCCACCTCAGCCACCATGCCCGGCCTAGAAAAAATTTCGACTTTGGTTACTTTCACCTTGGCGCCCCCGCCATGCCTGGCTATTTTTCTATTTTTAGTAGTAATTTTGTAAAAAATTTTTTTTACAAAATTAGCAAGGCATGTTAGTGCATGCCTGTCATCCCACCTACTCAGGAGGCTGAGGTGGGAGGACCACTTGAGCCTGGGAGGTCAAGGCTGTGGTAACTGCACCACTGCACTCCAGCCTGGGTAACAGTGAGACCCGTCTCAAAACAAGCAAAAATACCAACTAAACAAAAGGGAATAAAGTACCTGGTCAAGAGGATGGAGAAGGGTTGGGGGAGAGGGCAGAAAAGGTATGTACGATTTAGAGAGCATGAACAGGAGCACCTTGGTTTTTACCAAACAAGAAAAGACCCCACCGCTCATGCACAGCTATCATCCGGCCACTGCCACAGCCTGGCTCCTCCAGTGACACTTCCCCAACCAAAACTCGAATGAGGGCTCCGCTGCCCACTCCATCCCTCCAGGGCTTCACAGCTGCCGATCCAGGAGATGGTCTAGGAGCTGGAAGGCAGTCATGCTCAAGAGGCCACCTACTCACCAGAGCAGTAGGTGTCACAGAGCTCCTCTCAGTGACAATGCAGCCAGCGAACATGCCTTGGCTTCAACACATTTCAGCGGCACGTTATTAAAATAAAGCACAATAAGCCAGGTGCAGCGGCTCACACATGTCATCCCAGCACTTTGGGAGGCCAAGGCAGGAGGATGGCTTGAGGCCAGGAGTTCAAGACCAGCCTGGGCAACATAGCAAGACCTCATCTTAACAAAAAGGAAAAAAAATTAGCTGGGCTTGGTGGTGCATACCTGAGATCCCAGCGACTCAGGAGGCCGAGGCAGAAGGATCTCAAGGGTGTTTGAGGCTGCAGCGAGCTCTGACTGCACCACTGTACTGCAGCCTGGGCAGAAGAGTGAGACCCTAAGTCCAGAAAAAATAAAAATAAAAAAATTTTAAAAATAAGGCAAAATGTTATCAATGGATTAAACTCTGAGACCATTTATTTCTTCCTTGACCTGTGGTGCTCAGTGGGTTTACATGCCTCCGGCTGCCACCCTGAGACGTCCTCCAGGGAAGGCCTGCATGAGGCGGACCCATCAGGCCAGCGGAGCCTACACCATGGGCTCCCGCAGACTCTGGCAGGCGGGGGCAAGAGTCTTCAGGTCGCAGGAACTGACATTGCAGCCATCCAGCAGGTCAGCCTGAGTGATGCCATTGAGGCTGGGGTCTGCCAGAGCTCTGGGGTTCTCCCGCACGCCTGTCCTCGTGAGTGTGTCCTGGAGAAGTTCTCTGATTCTTCGGTTTTCCCTGAAGGTGGATTCCCAAATAACTTCAAGTTCACCTTCCATTTCTCTGAGGGAAATAAGTTTAAAATTGCACAATTAAAAAAAAAAATAAGTATGGAGCCCGTGTGAATCCCAAAGTAGCAAGAACTCGAAACAGAAGAACGCTAACGGCAGAGAACAGAGCCCTCGGTGCCCGAGTTCTGGAGCCAGGGCTCTGTGTGGAATGAAGCGGTGGGGGCCCTGGGAATGGGAGCAGCAGGAAGGCAGAGGCTGCGAGGGCTTTTCTCTTCCTGCTACGTTCTGCCCTAGACTTTGGCGTCAGTGTAAACCCCTGCGTTCTCTCAAGAATGAAATTGGGCATGTCGAATAAGGAACTGCAGGGCTGACCTCGGACAGCCAGATGCTCTAGCACGATGGCCTGGGCTCAGGTGAGGAAGGCAGTTAGAGGTGTGCATTGATTCCAGAAGTCCAACAAGATGAATTTTTAAAAGAATAAAGAAAACGAGGAGCAAATAAAACTCAAGACCCAAAAACCAAACAAAACAAAAACTTAAGACCAGTATTACATTCAGGTAAGAGTAAAATGTAAAAACAAAATTAAACTGTGGAGCAAATAAAACAGGCGCCGAGGGTTTTAGCAGAACCCTCGATCAAACATGCCAACCTCCCCACGGGCCGTGGCACAGGGCAGGTGCCCCACCTGTTCTGCTGCAGCGCCTGGTCCAGCACCTCCTGCTTGTCCTTCAGCACCTGGTGCAGGTACCGCATCTCCTGCCGGTACTGGGCTGTCTTGCCGGCGAAGTCCTCCTGCTGCTCTAGCAGACGGTGACTGATGTCCCCCAGCTTCACTGCTGCCTGCTTCTTGTAGCCCTGGTCGGGGGAAGGACTCTGTGAGGGAGGGGATGCTGCCAGGCCAGGGTGGATGGTGCTTCCTGGCTGCGTTCCCTGTCCACTCCTTGCATGTCAGAGCCTTTTAAATCTGCTAACCCCAGAAAAGTTTGAGCTGGCTGGGTAAATCAGGATCATAAAAGTATAAAAAGTGATAAAATAATTTCAGGTACAATAAAACCAAAGTTTAATGTATATGAAGCCTGGTTCTTTGTATGCTAAAAATAAATGAAAACATAAAATATCACCATCGGGCGTAGTGGTTCACGCTTGTAATCCCAGCACTTTGAGAGGCTGAGTCAGGTGGTCACTTGAGGTCAGGAGTTCGAGACCAGCCTGGCCAACATGGTGAAAGTCAGTCTCTACTAAAAATACAAAAATTAGCCAGGCATAGTGGCACATGCCTGTAGTCTCAGCTACTTTTGAGGCAGAAGTGGGAGGATTGTTTGAACCCGGGAGGCGGAGGCTGCAGTGAGTGTGATCGCATCACTGCACTCCAGCCTGGGTGACACAGTGAGACCCTGTCTCAGAAAAACAAAACAAAACAAAAAAACACTATCACAGAACAAACTGGATGTTCTTGCTAATTCATCCACAACTGTATTTTGTCCAGGACAACTTTTATCCCTGCATCAACTGGTAACCTAAGAACTAACGCTGATACTGGTCAGCACTGTTTCATCTTGACAAGAAGCCTCACCTAAGAATACAACGAGGGCTGCCACTCTGCCGTCAGACAGACAGCTGAGATGAAAGCCCGTCATTCACTTTCCTTCTTTCATTTTTACCGTATAGTACTTAAGGTTCTGAATTGTCCTGTGAGCATTTCTCAAATTATTGTCACAGAGAACCTGCCATGTACTTCCATAGGCTCATTTTTTATTTATTATTATTATTTTTTTTTTTTTTTGAGATGGAGTTTCGCTCGTTACCCAGGCTGGAGTGCAATGGTGCGATCTCGGCTCACCGCAACCCCTGCCTCCTGGGTTCAGGCAATTCTCCTGCCTCAGCCTCCCGAGTAGCTGGGACGACAGTCACGCACCACCATGCCCAGCTAATTTTTTTGTATTTTTAGTAGAGACGGGGTTTCACCATGTTGACCAGGATGGCCTCGATCTCTTGACCTCATGATCCACCTGCCTCGGCCTCCCAAAGTGCTGGGTTTACAGGCGTGAACCACCGCGCCCAGCCAGGCTCAGTTTTTGTAAGAAACTCTGACATTCAGTTTATACATCCTCTCTAACCCAAGAATGGTTGAGTGCAGATTTTACACTTCTACGTGAAATCACTTTTTGTTTTCTGATTTTGCTTATTAATTTCTGGTTTTCATATTGTGATCAACAAATGCTGGCTGGGCACTGTGGCTCACGCCTGTACTCCCAGCAGCCTCAGCTCACTGCAGCCTCAAACTCCTGGGCTCAGTGGATCCTCCCCCATCAGGCTACTGAGAAGCTGAGACTACAGGCAAATACCACTATGCCTGGCTAACTTTTTAAATTTTTTTGTAGAGACTGGGGTCTTGCTATGTTATCCAGACTGGTCTCAAACTCCTGACCTCAAACAGTCTTCCTGCCTGGGCCTCCAGAGTCACTAAGATTATAGCATGAGCCGCTATGCCTGGCTTCGTATCTTTTTTCTTAAACAGCTGTGCAGTATTTTATTGTGTCGATGAACCAAAGTTTACTGAATGAGGTGAGAGGTGCTATTCTGCCAGCAAAATCTTATAATACTTTTACTCTGTGGACTACTAGTGACGCACGTGCAAAAATGTGTCATTTTCTTAAACACAAAAATCCACACCATTTGAAAATGGAATCCCCAAGGCCAAATAACTACTCACCTTGACTTTTTCCTCCAACTTTCCCAGGCGAATGTTGCTTTTCATGACTTTGTTGAGCACTCCATGCTTCTCACTTTCTAAACATTTCGCCTGAGGAGAAAGGTGATAAGCGGACTCTCAGTTTTACAGAAAAACGGAAGTAACAAACAATATTTTGCAAAGAGTATTACTGCTCACAAGTCATCTCCATTCAACAACCTGTCCTGCCTCCACCCCTCCCAGCCCACCATGTGAGGGCCTGGGCCTCAGGCAAACAGATGGGAATTGGCAGGAGCAGGGCATGTGGGGTGCCCTGCTGGGCACAAAGAGAAGAATCCCAGCCCTATAGACCAGGGGAATGGAGGAGCCTGCAAACATTTCCAGAACGCATCTTTACTCTTATGGAATCTATCTATCTTTCAATTACATCCAAGGAATAAGTGCCAAAATGCCAGTCAACTCGTAACTTGACTCATTTGAACAACTTCAAAAGTAAAGATAATGTAATATGAACACACAATGCTGTTTCTCCAAGCCATACATGAAAGGCAATACATCCAGAAGGAATAACGTCATTTGAAGCCAAATGATTTAGACTAATCTCCAGGTTGGAGATGACCTGCTAGATTCTACAGATTAACTATTTCAGATGCTAAAATAAGTAAAGGTGAGCATTCTTTCCAAGGTGGGCTAGTGGTGACTAGTTTGACTTTCCAGAAGGAAAGATAAGTCACAGAGAAATTGCTCCAGTTCACATGGAAAATTCACCCTAGAAGCAGGACTTTGGAAAAAGATCTCAGGCTGGAAAAAGATCTCAGGCTGGAAAAAGATCTCAGGCTGGACTTGCTTGCGCGTGTCTGTGATCCCAGCTATTCGAGAGGCTGAGGCACAAGAAGAGCTTGAACTCAGGAGGTGGAGCTTGCAGTTAGCCGAGATCGCGTCACTGCACCCCAGCCTGGGTGACACAGTGAGACTCTTTCTCAAAAACAACAACCACAACAAAAAACAAAAACAATCTCAGTTATCTATCTGACTATTGTGTCTCCCACAAAAATGTGATAAATGCAAGATGGTGCAGTCATATTTGGGGAAAGTGAAAGGGATTTGTAGCCAGAGGTCCTCAGCAGAAACTTCCCAAGGCAGAGTGGAGTCCTCCCACTGCTGGTGTATGTACAGGGTGGGGTGTGGGCTCTCACAGGTTCTGGAGACCAGGACAGGGTAGGGCTAGAGTACATGACTCAGTCCTGGGATAGGGTAGAGACTGGCAGAGCAGCCAGTACCACCCCTGGGCCTAGTGAGAGGGGCTAGTCTAGGCATTCCCAGGGTCAAGGGGCCTGCAAAGCTGTGGGGATTTGTCCACCCCATGCCTGGCTACATAGGACCGAGTGCTCTTCCCAGATGTCCTGGCAGCTGCTATGCATCTCCCTGCATGAACAACAATGTCTGCACGGACACAGGAGTCCCTGGTGATGGGTGGAGCCAGCATGGATGAAAGCAGCTCTCTCACACCCTACATTTCCGATTTGACTCTGAGGGGCCTGAGGATTCTAAACTAGACAGCCAGGCCATTATCAAGGTCAAGGCAGGAGGAGGGAACATGTTTTACTATCAGTTCATTGGCTCAGTGGGTAACGAACTGTTAGTAAAACATTGGTGCCTGCATGCAACACCCATGGGCTCATGACAGTTGTGCTTGGCTCACCCCTCCAAGAGGACTGGTCCACTTGGAGTCCCATCCCCAGCAAAGCCTCACCACAGCCTCTACTAACAACTGCAGACTAAACCACTGAGGAAATCACAGACACCACTGACACTGTTTACAGTTGAGGGAATCATATGGAGACATGTATGCATACATCCAGAATCAAAGCTAATGTGGCTTAGCCAACCAACACTGTAGGTACATGTATAGGAAAAGGCTTCCCCTATGAAAGCCAGTACAAAAAAATTAGAAGTGACTGTTACACTTGATTTGCAGAGATCAATGAAAGGACATAAGAAAAAGCAAGGCAATATGACACCTCCAAAGGAACATAACTCTCCAACAACAGATTCCAACAACAACAGAAAGAAATTTATAAAATGCCTGAAAAAGAATGAAAAATAATGATATTTAAAGAAGCTCAGTGAAATACAAGAGAACCCAAATAAATACTATAAAGAAATCAGAAAAGCAATTCAGGATATAAATGAAGAATTCACCAAAGAGATAGATATAAAAAAGAACTAAACAGAAATCCTGGGACTGAAGAATTCAATGAATATAATAAAAAATACAACTGAGAGCTTCAACAACAGACTAGATCAAGCAGGAGAAAGAATTTCTTCTGCTTTTGAAATAGTGAGATATAAAAGAGAGAGAGAGAGAGACAGAAAGAGAGAGGGAGACAGAGAGGGAGAGAGAGAGACAGAGAGAAAAGGAGCAAAAGAAAGAGAACAGAATTTTTTTAAAATGAAGCATGCCTTCTGGTATTCCAAGGGGTGAAAAGAAGTTTAATGGCATAAAAAAACCTATTCAACAAAATAATAATTGAAAACTTTCCAAGTATAGCAAGAGATTTAGAAATCCAGATATAGGAAACTCAGATTGCCAAAAATGTCTTCTCCCCATGATATTATAGTCAAACTGTCAAAAGTCAAATACAGAATTCTAATTACATATATGTGTGTATGTGTCTGTGTGTCTAGTTACATATAAGAAACTCCCATAAGACTAACAGCATATTTCTTCTTCTTTTTTTTTGAGATGGAGTCTTGCTCTGTTGCCCAGGCTAGAGTGCAGTGGCATGATCTCAGCTCCCTGTAGCCTCCGACTCCCAGGTTCAAGCAATTCTCTAGCCTCAGCTCCCCCAAGCAGTTGGGGTTATAGGCATGCGCCACCACACCCGGCTAATTTTTGCCTTTTAGTGGATACAGGGTTTCACCACGTTGGCCGTGCTGGTCCTGAACTCTTGACCTCAGGTGATCCGCCTGCCTCAGCCTCCCAAAGTGCTGAGCCACTGTGCCCAGCTTATAGTGTCTTTCTCAGAAGAAACCTTACAGGCCAGAAGAGAATGGGATGATATATTCAAAGGGCTGAAAGAAAAACAAACCTGTCAACCAGCCAAGAATACTATATCCAGCAAAGTTATCCTTCATAAATGAAGAAAGAATAAAGACAGATAAGCAAACACTGAGGGAATCTGTCACCACTACACCCATCCTACATGAAATGCTTAAGGGAGTCCTATACTTGAAATTGAAAGAACAATATCTACTATCATGAAAAGACAAATAAGGAAGAGAAAAAATCTCGAATGTTACCACTAAAGAATAATGAGATAAATAAGAGGAACAAATGATATACAAAATAACGAGAAAACAATCAACAAAATGATAGGAATAAGTCCTTGCATATCAATAGCAATCTTGAATGTAAATTAATTAAAATTTCCACTTAAAAGATACAGAGTGGCTGAATGGATATTAGAAAAAAAACCATATCCAACTATGTGCTGCCTACAAGAAACACATTTCACTTGTAAAGATCCATACAGACTGAAAGTAAAGGGATGAAAAAAATATTCCTTGAACTATGATCCGGTGGAAAAAGAAACCAAAATTTAAAAGAAGAGAGAGAAATACTCCATGTAAATAGAAACCAAAAGCAAGCAGGAGTAGCTATACTTGCATAAAATAAAACAAACTTTAAGTCAAAAATTGTGAAGAGACAAAGAAGGTCATATTATAATAATAAGGGGATAAACTCAGTAAAAGGACATATATTCTAAACATATGTATCCAATACCAGAGCATCTGGGTATATAAAGCAAATATTAGATCTAAAAGAAGAGATAGACTGCAATATAATAATACTTGGGGACTTTAACCTCTCAGCAATCGGATCACCAAGACAGAAAACCAACAAAGAGGGCTGGGCGCGGTGGCTCACGCCTATAATCCCAGCACTTTGGGAGGCTGAGGCAGGTGGATCACGAGGTCAAGAGATCGAGACCATCCTGGTCAACAAGGTGAAACCCCATCTCTATTAAAAATACAAAAATTAGCTGGGCACGGTGGCGCGTGCCTGTAATCCCAACTACTTGGGAGGCTGAAGCAGGAGAATTGTTTGAACCCAGGAAGCGGAGGTTGTGGTGAGCTGAGATTGTACCATTGCACTCCAGCCTGGGCAACAAGAGCGAAACTCCATCTCAAAAAAAAAAAAAAAGGAAAAGAAAACCAACAAAGAAACACTGAATTTAACTGCACTTCAGACAAAATGACCTAACGGACATTTACAAAACACTTCATTCAATGACTACAGAATATACATTCTTCTGATCGACATACAGAACATTCTTTAGAATACACTGTGTGTTAAGCCACAAAGCAAACTCAACACATTTTAAAATGCTGACATCATATCACTTATCTCCTCAGACCACAGTGGACTAAAACTAGAAAGCAACAACAAGAGGAACTTTGAAAACTGTACAAACACATGGAAATTACACAATGTGCCCTTTAACGATTGAGTCAATGAAGAAATTAAGGAAGATGTCGAAGATTTCTCGAAACAAATGAAAAACACGACATCATAAACACAAGATACCAAAACCCACAGGTACCCCATAGATACAGCAGAAGCAGTACTAAGAGGGAATTTTATAGCAATAAATGCCTGCATCGCAAAAGTGGAAAGATTTCACATCAACAACCTAATGATGAACTAGGAACTAGAAAAACAAGAACGAACCATACCCCAAATTAGTAGAAAGAAAAAATAAAGATCAGAGCAGAACTAAGTGAGGCAGGATGAAGTGTTCTTATGGTCCCGGTGATGCAGGAGGCTGAGGCAGGAGGACTACTTGAACCCAGGCATTCACGGTCAACCTGGGCAACATAGTGAGAAATCACTGCTGACAAACTGGAAAACCTAGAGAAAATGAATATATTTCTGGACAACATACAACCTACAGAGGCAGGATAAGTAAAGTTATGAGACCGTACTGACTTGTCACCCTTTAGTGAAGCTCCACAGGCTCCTTTGGCGTGGGATCCTTTTATGTGCACCACCCTTGTATGTCAGCACCTAACTCTTTCGCAAGGTAAGTAGTCCCACAGGATCCCAGCCAACTACCAGGTGGTTACATCTTCCCGATACCCAGTATGGCCTGGGAAAAAGAACCAAAGTCCCTCATTCATAATGTAGCTTCCCCAGTCTCCAGCCAATCAGCACCAAAAGCCCAAGAAGCTACTCTCTTAGCTACTAGGAATTAGCTACTACCAATTTCTGCCCGGGGAGGGATAAAGACTTCTCCAGGGTCCTGCATGCACAGCTAGGAGCAAGGTTTTGTTTATAGTGACCTTTTCTTCATTTTAATAGTAAAAAACACACCCCTAATGAGACATGTGATGCATGTTAGAGCATGTAGACTGAGTGCATGCACCAACTACAGGTCCACCTTTGCCCACTCAACCTACCAGTTCTTTTTTTTTTTTTTTTTGAGACGGAGTTTCACTCTTGTTACCCTGACTGGAGTGCAATGGCGCGATCTCGGCTCACTGCAACCTCCGCCACCTGGGTTCAGGCAATTCTCCTGCCTCAGCCTCCCGAGTAGTTGGGATTACAGGCACACGCCACCGTGCCCAGCTAATTTTTTGTATTTTTAGTAGAGACGGGGTTTCACCATGCTGACCAGATGGTCTCCATCTCTTGACCTCGTGATCCACCTGCCTCGGCCTCCCAAAGTGCTGGGATTACAGGCTTGAGCCACCATGCCCGGCCTCAACCTACCAGTTCTTTATGAATATGCATGCGTAACTCCTATAAAGGGACATTCCCTTAAGATACTAGGGGCTGTCTCTTCCTCTGTCTCATGGAATGTACTTTTGCTTTGCAATAAACTTCTTTGCCTGCTTTTACTTTGAACTTGCTCTCATTCTTTTGTGTAGTGAAGTCAAGAATCTGAACTGGCCCATCAGCAACACTACCAAGATTGAATCAGAAAGAAGTCCGGGCACGGTGGCTCACGCCTATAATCCCAGCACTTTGGGAGGCCGAGGCGGGTGGATCACGAGGTCAAGAGATAGAGACCATCCTGGTCAACATGGTGAAACCCCATGTTGCCTGTCTCTACTAAAATACAAAAAATTGGCTGGGCATGGTGGCGTGCGCCTGTAATCCCAGCTACTCAGGAGGCTGAGGCAGGAGAATTGCCTGAACCCAGGAGGCGGAGGTTGCCGTGAGCCGAGATCGCGCCATTGCACTCCAGCCTGGGTAACAAGAGCGAAACTCCGTCTCAAAAAAAAAAAAAAAAAAGAAAGAAAGAGAAAACCAATAAACAAATAATGAGATTGAATTATTAATAAAAAGTTTCCCAACAAAGAAAAGTCCAAGACCAGATGGTTTTTCTGCCAAATTCTACCGACCTTACAAAGAACTAATACAAATTCTCCTCAAACTATTCCAAAAAAAAAAAAAAAAGGAAGAGGAAGGGATTCTCTAATTCTTTGAGGTCAGCAATACCCTCATACCAAAACCAGAGAAAGCCACAATAAAAAAGAATTCTACAGGCCAATATCCCTAATGAATGAATACAGATGCAAAATCCTCAACAAAATGCTAGCAAACCAAATTCCACAGCACATCAAAAAAATAACATGCCATGATCAAGTGGGATCAAGAGATGCAAAGACGGTTCAACACTCACAAATCCATAAACACAACAGATCACATCAACAGGACAAAGGATCAAAACCAGATGAGCACCTCAACGGACACAGAAAAAAAAACTGATAAAAATTCAACATCCCTTCATGATCAAAAACCCTTGGTAAACTAGGCATAGATGGAACATACCTAACATAATAAATGCCATATATGACAAACTCACAGCTAACATCATATCGAGTAGGGAAAAGCTAAAAGCCTTTCCCCTCAGAACTGAAACTAGTTAAGGATGCCTACTTTCACCAGTGGATAGATCACAAGGCAAAGAGATCAAAACCATCCTGGCTAACACGGTGAAACCCAATGAAATATAAAAAATTATGGCTCACACCTATAATCCCAGCACTTTGGGAGGCCAAGGCAGGTGGATCACAAGGTCAAGAGATCAAGACCATCCTGGTCAACATGGTGAAACCCCGTCTCTACTAAAAATACAAACAATTAGCTGGGCATGGTGGCACGTGCCTGTAATCCCAGCTACTCAAGAGGCTGAGGCAGGAGAATCGCGTGAACCCAGGAGGCAGAGGTTGCAGTGAGCTGAGATTGCGCCATTGCACTCCAGCCTGGGTAACAAGAGTGAAAGTCCATCTCAAAAAAAAAAAAAAAGATTTGTAACATTTTTTGAGAATGGTATCTCAAAACCAGTTTAATTAACATTTTTCTTTCTTATTTTGTTTTAGGGACAGGGTCTTGCTCTGTCTCCCAGGCTGGAATGCAGTAGTACAGTCATAGCTCACTGCAGCCTTAAACTCCCACAATTAAGTGATCCTCCCACCTCAGCTTCCTGAGTAGCTGAGACTACAGGTGCATGCCACCATGTCCGGCTAATTTTTAAATTTTTTTGTAGACATGGGATCTCACTATGTTGCCCAGGCTGGTCTCAAATTCCTGGGCTCAAATGATCCTCCTGCCTCCGCTTCCTGAGTAGCTGGGACTATAGGACACAGCACCATGACAGGGTAATACAGTTGAAATTTTAAAATACAGATGCTTCTCAACTTACAACAGGGCTACATCCTGATAAACCCATCATAAGTCAAACAAACTGTATATCAAACATGCATTTAATCCTGACAACACAGCAGTTGGTTCCCAACTTATGATGATTCAATCTACATTTTTTCAACATTTATAATGGTGTGAAAGCAACAGGCAGTTAGTATAAATGGTAACTGTAAGTTATAAGGAGCTCCTCAACTTACAATAAGGTTACTTCCCAATAAATACTTCATAAAGTCAAAAATTCCTAGGTCAAAGCATCCCTTATAAGTCAGGGAGTGCCTGCGTAAAGCTTTTAAAAGATCATTTAAAAAAACACTCTTAAAATCACATTTGCATATTAACTTGCAGTTTACTTGACGTAACCTTCAGGAAACTTACCAGACACTTAAGACTGTCACGTTCCTGGGTTACAGTCTCTGCCAGGCCAACAAGGTTTGCCAGGTACTGGTGAGCAGACATTTCATTCCCCATGGCTTTTTCCACCTGCTTTTTGAGGACCTCAATTTTCTTCTGAGATTTCCTAAGAGTTACCCCAAATGGTAGAACAAAAAAACCCATTCGTTTACATGGCTAGGGCATGGTGAATATCTGTATTACAAAAACAGCAAGTATGTTAGCATTTAAATGCTATTCTTCAGCAACCTAAATCTTCTATTAAGTTTCACGGTGAGAAGAGGTAACTGAATTTAATTTGAAACGGAGCATAATCAGTGACCCGAACGCTCAAGTTAATAGGAGGAGTTCCAAATGTCTTAACAATGAATAAGCTCATTAAATTATATATATATATATATATATATATATAGTTTGTTTGTTTGTTTTTTGAGACATAGTCTTGCTCTGTTGCCCAGGCTGGAGTGCAGTGGCCTGATCACAGCTCACTGCAACCTTCACCTCCCAGGTTCAAGTGATTCTCATGCCTCAGCCTCCTGATTACTCAGCTGGGATTACAGGCACCACCAATAGTCATATGATAACCCTTAGACTCAAAGTTTTCCTAACCATGTCCCAAAAGTCTACTTTGGGATTACTGGATCCAATTACTAGATTACTGGCCAGCTAATTTTCTGGTTTTTTTTTTTTAAGTAGCCACGGTTTCTGTTGGCCAGGCTGGTCTTGAACTCCTGACCTCAAGTGATCTGCCCGTCATCCCAGCTTCACAAAGTGCTGGGATTACAGGCATGAGCCACTGCACCTGTCCTACAGGCTCATTACATATTATTCTATTAACTTTCTAGCTCATGTTCTAAAAGGAAATGTTGGTTAACGTTGGTTAACAGGGGCCGGGCGTGGTGGCTCACGCCTGTAATCCCAGCATTTGGGAGGCCAAGGCAGGTGGATCATGAGGTCAAGAGATCGAGACCATCCTGGTCAACATGGTGAAACCCCGTCTACTAAAAATACAAAAAAAAATTAGCTGGGCATGGTGGTGCATGCCTGTAATCCCAGCTACTCAGGAGGCTGAGGCAGGAGAATCGCCTGAACCCAGGAGGCGGAGGTTGCGGTGAGCTAAGATCGGCCATTGCACTCCAGCCTGGGTAACAAGAGCGAAACTCCGTCTCAAAAAAAAAAAAAAAAAAAGTTGGTTAACAGAAACATACTTATTATAGTCTGATATCCAGTCATTATAACTACCCTTTTCCATTTTATAGCCACTATAAGAAAAAGAAAAGGTTAAAAGAAATGAAATGGAATAATCTTCATTTGTCTTTTTTGAGACTGGGTCTCACTCTGTCGCCCAGGCTGGAGTGCAATGGCACAATTTCAGCTCACTGCAACCTCTGCCTCACAGGCTCAAGTGATTCTCCTGCCTCAGCCTCCGAGTAGCTGGGATTACAGGAGCCTGCCACCATCGCCTGGCTAGTTATTGTATTTTTAGTAGAGATGGGATTTCACCATGTTGGCTGGGCTGGTCCTGACCTCAAATGATCCACCTGCCTTGGCCTCCCAAAGTGCTGGGATTACAGGCACGAACCACTGCACCCAGCCCACTTGTCTTTTTTAACTACTGAAAATAAAAACCAACTTAAAGGAAAAAGATATGAACCTATTTATTTTCTGTGCTTTTTCAAGTTCGGCTTCCAGCACTTTCTTCTGCTCTGTGAGACTGTTCCTCTCTAACAGCAGGCTCTTCTTCTGTGCCTGCAGGACTGTCAGCTTTTCCATCAGCTCTTCCATCTCAGCCCTTTCTTTCTCTTCTTCCTTCTGTAACTGGCTGAAGTACAAAAACATTACAGGCTCGCATCCTGCACAATGAAGCTAAAATCGGGCAGATGAGTAATAAGAGCCCAGCTCTCCAGCCCCTGGGTGGGTCACTTGGAAGTCCTCTGTGGAAACATCTCCCCATCCTGGGCCCTAGAGAACCTCGGACCAAGCTGCTAGACAATGGGAGAGAGGGTGTGGCTGAGCACACACTCTGTGTGTGTGTGTGTGTGTGTGTGTTTGAGACAGGGTCTCACTCTGTTGCCTAGGCTGAAGTGCAGTGGTACAATCATTGATCACTGCAACTTTGAACTTCTGGACTCAAGCTATCCTCCTACCTCAACCTCCCAGCAGGGACCACAGGCACACACCATGCCTGGCTAATTTTTGTGTTTTTAGTAAAGACAAGGTCTCACTATGTGGCCCAGGCTGGTTTCAAACCCTAGGGCTCAAGTAATTCTCCTGCCTTAGCTTTCCTAAGAGCTGGGATTACAGGCATGAGCCACCACACCCAGCCACAGTTCTTTTATGGTGATGATCTAACCTCTTTTTGCCCACAGTTTTGGGGTGTGTGTGTGTGTGTTTATACCCTATTCCTTGCAAAAAAAAAAATATCTAAGACTGTTCTACTTTTTACATGGTTATAAATGCTAGATTTTTAAAAAACCCTACTGTTAAAAAATTTTTTCCTAATAATGTAATTATAAATACATGTTTTTAAGACAAAAGAAAGAACACAGGGGCACTTGTTTTGGTGAATGTCAGTTTGGGACTGAATCTGCACAGAGAGTAACTTGGGACAGGGGCTGCATCCTTTACCAGCACAGCAGGAATACACAACAATGTGATTTTAAGGTTTGTCAACTGTAAAACATACAAAATCCAGGATTGGTTTCTTTCACTGTAAACTTATTTAACTATTATTTTATTGGATAAATTGTTGAGCTGGATTAACGATAAAAGGTTAAAGTAGAATGTTGAAAATACAAAGACTTCTGCTTACAGCCAAGATAGAGTTAGAGAGACCAGATTTACCCTTCATCTAGAAAACGAGGCAAAACGGAAGAAACAAGTTTTCAGACTTTGGACAACAGGCGAGGCAGGACTGTGATCCCGAAGGGAAGGGAACACAAAGTGAGTGCTGCAACTGCTCCCGGCACCGTCTTGTCTGGCAGACACCTGCTGAGCCCAGGTCAAGGCAGCCGGAATTTCCAGGGCAGGGCAGAGGGCGTTTCACAGAGGGAGAAAGGGCTCTGGAGATCTTGAGGGGTCTTTAGCTGGGTACTGCTCTGTCTGTATGTGAGAGGAAACTGCCTAAGGCAGAGGAAAGAAACACTACAAAGAGTAGGCAGAACAATTTCTGACATTTACAAAGAACCGGAAATAGTTCATGCACCCACCAGTCAGAATGGAAAGGACTTATAATAAAAGAGAAGTGTTACTGTCTTAGCAGTGGGGCTAACTTAGCCCTAGACTAGAGGATGCTTTGGGTCCACCCTAACAAACCTCAGCTTTGGAAGAATCCAGCTTAGCCAGGTGCGATAGCTCACGCCTATAATCCCAGCACTTTGGGAGGCTGAGGTGGGAAGATCGCTTTAGCCCAGGACTTTAAGACCAACCTGGGCAACATAAGAAGAGCCTGTTTTTACAAAAATAAATACATTAAATAAAGAATCCAACAATTCTCTAGTGGCGTAAGTGTGCACCACAATGATATCTAACACTATTTAAAGCAATGCAATAAGCCTAGCATCCTGCAACATAAAATCTACACCATCCAGCACCCAATCAAGCATGAGAATAAGCAGTAAAATATGATCCATGATCAGGAGGGAAAAAAAATCAACAGAACAGATCCAGAAGTGAGAAAGATGATGGCAGTGGCAATAAAAGCGTTTTAGAAAAACATGCTCCTACGTTTGAGAAAGCAGAGAAAAACAGCATGCTGGAGACAGAGAATAGAAAAAAGACACGAAGGGATCTTACGGAGGTGGGAAAATCATTACGCTGAGCGAACAATATATTGGATGGGACTAGCAGCAGATGAGATTGTAGAAGTAAAGATTTGTGAAGTTGAAGGCACAGTGATATACACTGTCTGACTGAAGCCCAGAGAGAAACAAGCGTGGGGGAAAAAGTGAACAGAGTAATCAAAAGAACAACATCAAGCAGTCCAGGAGAGGCGAGAGGGACAAACAAGAGAACGTTCAAGTTGAGCCGAGAGAGTTCCAAACTTGATGAAAAATATACACTGATGGCCCCAAGAAGCTTCACGAACTTCATGCAGAGTAAAGAAACCCTGCAGGCCGGGTGCAGGGCCCCCACTGTAATCCTAGCACTTTGGGAGGCCAAGCGGGGAGGCTCATTCAAGGCCAGGAGTTTGAGACCAGCCTGGACAACATAATGAGACTCTGTCTCTACAAAAAAGATTATAAATTAGCCAGGAGCAGTGGTACACGCCTGTAGTCCCAGCTACTCAGGAGGCTGAGGCAGGAGGATCACTTGGGTCCGGGGGGTGGAGGGGGTTGGGCTGTCCTTTTACTTTTAACCTTTCTCTATCTTTATGCTTGCGACATATCTTAAAGACAACACAATTGTGTTTTAGTTTAGCCAGTCTGACATTCTTTGTCTTTTAATTGGAGCATTTTGTCCATTTAGTGTATCTACTATTAATATGTTGGGTTTTAAACCTAACATTTTACTTCATGTTTTCTGTCCTCCCACTTGCCTACCTTTCATTTTCCTGCTCTTATTTGGATTATTTTTTAAGCATTCTTTTCCCTCCCATACTAGTTTAAAAGTTATATACATTGTTTCCAGAAATTTCATCATACATATTTTCAAATTATAAAATTAGTAACACTTTTATCCTCTTCCAAATGATATAAAGACTTTAGAACGCAAACTCCATGGAACTTGTGCCTGATTAGATGCTATTATTGTCACGCCTTTTAATTTTATGTATTCTTAAATCCCGAACATATTATCATTTTATAGACTCATGGTCATCACATTTACCTGTATATTTACCACTATCATTTACTTTCATTTTACTTCCTTCTTCCTTCTCAGGCATCCTGCCTTGAATTAGCCAGAGGGGGGCCTTCCTTGAACATCACATCTAAACAGTCCTCCTGACTGCAAGTCTCTCTCCATCTTATTATCCTCATTTTTATATAATATATATACACACACACATACACACATATATACATACACATACAAATATATAAAAATACTAATATTTATATATAAATATATATATATTTTATATATATACACGTATGTGTGTGTATATATATAAACAGAACATCTTTAAGAGTAAGAATTCTTAATTTTGGCTATTGTGTGTTTCAGTTCTAAAAATTCTATTTGTTTCTTTCACAAATCCACTATGTCATGTTTTGTACTTCCCTGAAGAAATTTTGAACTCCTGGGTCCAAGAGATCCTCCCACCCTGGCCTCCCAAAGTGCCCGGATCACAGGCATAAGCCACTGCGCCCCACTCCCCCCAGGACTTTTTTTTTTCTTTGAGATGAAGTCTTGTTCTGTCGCCAGGCTGGAATGCAGTGACATGATCTCAGCTCACTGTGCAACCTCTGCCTCCTGGATTCAAGCAATTCTCCTGCCTCAGTCCCCCATGTAGCTGGTACTACATGTGTGTGCCACCAGGCCCAGCTAATTTTTGTATTTTTATTAGAGTTGGGGTTTCACCAGGTTGGCCAGGATGGTCTCGATCTCTTGACCTCATGATTTGCCCGCCTTGGCCTCCCAAAGTGCTGGGATTACAGGCGTGAACCACCTAGGACTTTCTTAAAACCCTCCCAGACAAAGACCAGGGGCCAGGACTGGTGCTCATGCCTATAATCCTAACACTTTTGGAGGCCAAGGGAGAAGGGTCACTTGAGGCCAGGAGTACAAGACCAACACGGGCAACACAGCAAAACCACATTACAACAAAAATATTTCAAAGTTATTCCCACATGGTGGCACATGAGTACAGTCCCAGCCACTTGGGAAACCAAGGGAGGAGAATCGCTTGAGCCTGGAGCTCAAGGCTGCAAGTGAGCCATGATGGAGCCGCTTCACTCCAGCCTGGAAGACAGGACGAGATCTTACCTTAAACTAAACTAAACTAAACAAAGAGAATAAAGACCACATACTTTAACATTCTGAGGACAGTCTACAAATGCTTTCCCTCTAAATATGTCTGTGGTTTCTCTTTTTTTTTTTTTTAGACAGAGTCTTACTCTGTCACCCACCTGCGCCTCCCGGGTTCAAGCCATTCTCCTGCCTCAGCCTCCTGAGAAGCTGCGACTACAGGCATACACCATCACATCTGGCTAATTTTTGTGTTTTTAGCAGAGATAGAGTTTCACCATGTTGGCCAGGCTGGTCTCAGTTTCCTGACCTCAAGTGATCCACCCACCTCGGCCTCCCAAAGTGCTGGGATTACAGGCATGAGCCACCGTGCCTGGCCCTTAACTAGTTATTTTTAAAAGTTTTCTTCCTTCAATACTACATTAATTTTAGTTTACTACAACTTTGTACTTTATAAACTTTTTAATTTTAACTTTTTGACTTTTTTATAACACTTAGCTTAAAACACAAGTTGTACAGCTATACAAAAATATTTTCTATTTTTATATTGTTAATCTCAAGCTTTTTTCTATTAAAATTTTTTTTTAACTTTCTAGACTTTTTTGTTTCTTTTTTTAATGAAGAACAAATGCACATAGGAGCCTAGGACTTCAGAGGGGCAGGATCATCAGTGTCACTGTCCTCCACCTCCATGTCTCAACCCACTGGAAAGTCTTCAGGGGCGGTAACACGCATGGAGCTTTCACCTCCTGTGATAACAATGCCTGCTTCTGGACACCTCCTGAGGGACCCTCCTGAGCCTGTTTTACAGTTAACTTTATTCTTTTATAAGTAGAAGTGCACTCTAAAATAATAAAAAAAAAAAGTGGGGTAAATACGGCCAGGCATGGTGGCTCACACCTGTAATCCCAGCACTTTGGGAGGCCAAGGCAGGTGGATCACGAGGTCAGGAGTTCGATACCTACCAACATGGTGAAACCCTGTCTCTACTAAAAATACCAAAAAAAAAAAAAAAAAGTAGCTGGGCATGGTGGCACATGCCTGTAATCCCAGCTACTTGGGAGGCCGAGACAGGAGAATTGCTTGAACCCAGGAGGCAGTGGCTGTCGTAAGCCAAGATCACGCCATTGCACTCCAGCCTAGGCAACAAGAGCGAGACTCCATCTCAAAAAAAAAAGTAGGGTAAATACACAAACCAGTAACATAGTCATTTATTATCATTCTCAAGGATTGTGCACTGGCAGCGCCGGTTTACACCAGCATCATCACAAACACGTGAGTCAGGCATTGAGCTATGATGTTACAATGGCTATGGCATCACCAAGTGACAGGAATATTTTGGCCCCATTATACTTGTATGGGACCACTGCTGTATATGTCATCCATTGTTGACTGAAGCATTGTTTCATGTATATTTATGTAGTTATGACACAACCACAAAACACGTTGGCTGCAGGAATACATGTCTGAGAAAAATAAAATTATAAAGATGACCACGATTTCAAAAAGATTTCCTTCCTCTACTGCAACAGAAAAGCACATGTCTGGCCCAACGTGGTGGCTCACGCCTGGAATCCCAGCACTTTGGAAGGCCAAGGTGAGTGAACTGCTGGAGCCCAGTTCAAGATCAGCCTGGCAACGTGGTGAAACCCCATCTCTACTAAAAATACAAAAATTAGCTTAGCATGGTGGCAAGTGCCTGTAGTCCCAGCTACTCAGGAGGCTGAGGCAGAAGAAACGCTTGAACCTGAGAGGCAGAGGTTGCAGTGAATTGAGATCACGCCACTGCACTCCATCCTGGTGACAGAGTGAGACTCCGTTAAAAAAAAAAAAGTCCCATTCTCACTTTCAGACACCCGTGCTGCTATGCCGTGCATGACCATAGGTGAAGAAACCCAGAAAGGACTCAGCAACCTCTCTCCATTCTGCCTGTAACCTAACAGGCAGAATGACTCATTATACTCAAAAAGGCACTAAATCAGCTGGGTATAGTGGCTCATGCCTGTAATCCCAACACTTTGAGAGGCTGAGGTGGGCAGATCGCTTGAGTCCAGGAGTTTGTGACCAGCCTGGACAACATAGCAAGACCCTGTCTCAATAATAAAAATAAAAATAAAAAAGACAAAACATTAACTCCTTACCTTTTTAATTCATTTACAATTGATTTATGAACTTCCACTGCGATTTTGCCCTCTGAGTGTGTTTTGAGTTCTCGGCATTTGGCACGTAAAATCTCTAACTGTTCCCTGTTCTCTGCCAACTCCTTTTCCTGGTCCTGGGTTTTCGCCTCCAGGAGCATTAGTTGTTTAGTCACCTTAGAAACTGAAAAACAAAAAGAGGAGGATACAAACTTGGCACAGAAGGCTTCAGAAAACACAATTACTGGCTATTAGGAAATACTAATGAGAGTCAGCTGATAAAAATGACCTGTTAAAGATCTTCTGGAGCGTTATAAATTAACACCAAAGGCTTTCTCTTTTTTTTTCTTTTGAGACAGAGTTTCGCTCTTGTTACCCAGGCTGAAGTGCAATGGCACGATCTCGGCTCATCGCAACCTCCGCCTCCTGGGTTCAGGCAATTCTCCTGCCTCAGCCTCCTGAGTAGCTGGGATTACAGGCACGCGCCACCATACCCAGCTAATTTTTTGAATTTTTAGTAGAGACAGGGTTTCACCACGTTGACCAGGATGGTCTCGATCTCTTGACCTCGTGATCCTCCCGCCTCAGCCTCTCAAAGTGCTGGGATTACAGGCATGAGCCACCGCACCCCGCCAGGCCTTCTCTTTAGAAATTACTGTCCCGGGTTGGGCGGAGGTTGCGGTGAGCTGAGATTATGATATTGCACTCCAGCCTGGGTAACAAGAGCGAAACTCTGTCTCAAAAAAAAAAAAAAAAAAAAAAAAAAAAAGAGGGTCGGACACGGTGGCTCAAGCCTGTAATCCCAGCACTTTGGGAGGCCGAGGTGGGTGGATCATGAGGTCAAGAGATTGAGACCATCCTGGTCAACATGGTGAAACCCCGTCTCTACTAAAAATACAAAAATTAGCTGGGCATGGTGGTGCGTGCCTGTAATCCCAGCAACCCAGGAGGCTGAGGCAGGAGAATTGCTGGAATCTGGGAGCCGAGATTGTGCCACTGCACTCCTGTTTGGGTGACAGAGTGAGACTCTGTCTCAAAGAAAGAAGAAAATATCTAATTGGTCAAAGAGAACATCTAAATGGCTGTTTCTGGATAATGGCAAAACAGCCTAGGCCACTCACTGAATCATACAGGTCAAAAGGTTTCCCTGCCCTGTGTGACCAGAAATTCTCATATCTGTTCAGATTTGGTAGGTTAAAGAAAATGAAGCTCAGTAAATAGGAAATTAATGTCATCCCCAACCCCATAAACAAAGATAGGAGGGCCCACAACTCTGTTTCCCCTCTCCCGCTTGACAATGTGAGAGTAAAGGCAAATACTCCTGGGCCACGCAGATCTCAGGGGAAGTCAGAGGCAGGAAACTCCTGTGTACCTCTCTGAGATGCTGTCATCTTTAAACATGACCTGGCTCTAAGAAACACAGAAAGTGCTAGCCCAGCAACTGCAGCCACAGCAGGGCCTCGTCATGGACCTGCCATGGCATGGAAGGGGCTGCCATTCCATAAGCAGCTGGAGAGGGGAAAACCTCCATCTGCTTATCCGAGTGCCACTGGCCTCATGCAAGACGGCTTGTGTTTCAGCTTCCCAGCCTATGCCATTCTTCACTAGGAAAGGAAAAAAGTAAAGCAAAGAGAAAAACACACTACTGCATTTTGTACTCATAAACTGTGGTTTTAGGCCGGGTACAGTGGTTCACGCCTGTAATCCCAGTACTCTGGGAGGCGAAGGCGGACGGATCATCTAAGGTCAGGAGTTCGAGACCAGCCTGGTTAAAATGGTGAAATCCCATTTCAAATAAAATAAATTGTGGTTTTAAAGCAGAAGCAATGACTCTTAGCCTGGTCTCCTTACAGCTGTGCACTGTCACAGACTGTAGGCTCCTAAGGGTTGGTTGGGGGAGTGCGTGGGAAGAGACGGGAAGAGGGACACTCTTGGAAGGTGTCTGACGGTGATCGAACCTGCAGAGGTTTCGCCTCCCATGCCCGCAAGCTCTGAAGGAAGGAAAGACACAGGCGAACTGTTTAGAAAGTGAACGGTTCTGCTGATTTACTCATCCAACAGCTATCCAGGAAGAGACCCTGTATTATTTCAGATGTTTACCTCTGGTGGTCTTTTCCATTTCTAAGGTACTATTTTACTCTAAAACCAGCTCTGCTGAGTCTAGCACGGTCACCTATAAGTGATTTACAAACCCATAGGATGATTAGAGACAGTGGAGTTTAAGAAAGCAATCTATGCATTGAGGATAATGACTTGGAAAGGTTTTAAGTTGCATTTCAGTAAAGAATGTAAAACATGATGGGGACCCCAGCAGGAGGGAGGTAGAAGGGTAAAATGACAATAGTGACATCAGCGTGTGGCCAGTGCTCAGCCGGAAAGACCTCACCTTCTTGGAGGCGCTCCTGGTGGCTGTCCTTGGCCTTCCTTTGCTGAATCTCCAACTGCTCCAGCAACAACTTGTTTTCCTCTAAAACCAGTTTTGCTTGAGTCTGAAGCTGCCGCCTGCAATTGATTTACAAGATGAAATACTGTGATTCAGGTGCTGAATGGCTACAGAGACACTCTGGAATCTAAAAGGAAGCAATGGGTACATTACAGGTCATGAATATCAAGCCACGTCTTCATGTTAAACATATTAACACAGCAACGAATCCTGCCATTTGCAGTAAGCTGGAGAAGGCCAGCCACAAGGTCTGAATTACAGACTGCTTCAGAAACACTTTCAGATGTCAAATTTCAAACACGTACAAAAGTAAAGAGAAAAAGAGTAGGAGACTCCCAGGTGCACAATACCCAGCTTGAGCCGTCACTAAATGGCTGCTGAGGTTTCATCTGTATAAACCTCTAATCTTGCCACCCACTACATTATTTCGAAGCCCATATTGCATATGTTTAAAGCATTTAGAAAGTTCCCATTTTAATTTTAAAATACTCCTCCATAATCAGTAGCATATTTGCAAAAAAAAAAAAAAAAAAAAAATTACTGTTAGCAGGCTTTGAAATGGTTTCTTAGAACTGTACGAATCTGCCCCAGCCTTTCTCTCAGCATGAGCAAACCCTCTCCTTCCAGTGCAATGTAAATCCCAGCCCAGCTCAGCCCTCCAGATCACAAATTCTGATTAGAACGAGTTGAAGGGATCTTAGAAACCACCTAGTTAAATGTTGACCACCCAAAGTAACACTGGGTGGTAAGTTACTTAGTAAGCAATAAACAATCTCGATTTGCACTTAAAACACTAAAGGTGAGGTGGAGGAAGGAAGAGATAAGAGGAAAGGAGTCGGGCTGTAACAGTGGTGTGGCCCCAACTGTTGCTGTGCACTGCTCCTGGGCACTGTGGGGGTGCCTCTTGCCTGCTACTGGCACCCATGGAGTGGGTTGCCATGCTGTCGGGAAGGACCTTACCCCAAACTGGTCTGTGCCAGTCTCCTCACTCCCACCACAAACTGGGCAGCTCCACGATGGTCTGTTTTATGTTTCAGACTTATTTATTTGGAGATAGGGTCTCACTCTGTCACCCAGGCCAGACTGCAGTGGTGAGATCTTGGGCCACTGCAACCTCTGCCTCAGCTTCCTGAGTATCTGGGATTATGGGCATGCACCACCACAGCAAGCTCATTTTTGTATTAATTTTTTTTGGTAGAGACAGGGTTTCGCCATGTTGGCCAGCCTAGTCTCAAACTCCTGACCTCAGGTGATCCTCCTGCCTTGGCCTCCCAAAGTGTTGGAATTATAGGTGTGAGCCACCATGCGTGGCTACATTTTGGACTAATTTATAAGACTTTATTTGTTCATTCATTCATTTGTTCATTTATTTCTTCCTCCCTCCCTCCCTTCATTTTATTTTTTACTTTTTTTTTTTTGAGACGGAGTTTCACTTTTGTTACCCAGGCTGGAGTGCAATGGCGCAATCTCCGCTCACCACAACCTCCGCCTCCTGGGTTCAGGCAATTCTCCTGCCTCAGCCTCCTGTGTAGCTGGGATTACAGGCACACGCCACCATGCCCAGCTAATTTTTTGTATTTTTAGTAGCGATGGGGTTTCACCATGTTGACCAGGATGGTCTCGATCTCGACCTCGTGATCCACCTGCCTCAGCCTCCCAAAGTGCTGGGATTACAGGCGTGAGCCACCGCGCCCGGCTTTTATTTTTTACTTTTTAGAAACAGGGTCTTGCTCTGTCACCCAGGTCATGCTCGGTCATCCAAGCGCCATCATAGCTCACTATAGCCTTGAATTCCTAGGCTTAATCAATCCTGCCGCAGCCTTCTGAATAGCTAGGTGCATGCCATCACGCCCAGCTAATTTTTTTTTTCTTTTTTTGAGACAAGGTCTTGTTCTGTCACCTAGGCTGGTCACAGTAGTGTGATCATAGCTCACTGCAGCCCCAAACTCCTGACCTCAAGTGATCCATCTTGGCCCTGCAAAGAGTTAGGGTTATAGGGATGAGCCACCCAGCCTGGCCCATTTCTTTTTTAAATGAAAGGGATCCCCCATTCCTAAAAAAAAGTTCAAAATCTCAGATTTGGGTTAACACTCCCTCTTATTTTATTTATTTAGTATTATTTTGTTTTTGAGACACGGTCTTGCTCTGCTGCCCAGGCTGGAGTACAGTGGCATGATCACAGCTCACTGCAGCCTCTGCCTCCTGGGTTCAAGTGATTCTCCTGCCTCTGCCTCCTGAGTAGCTGGGATCACAGGCATGCGCCACCACCCCCAGCTAATTTTTTGTATTTTTAGTAGAGACTGGGTTTCCCCAAGTTGTCCAGGCTGGTCTCAAACTCTTGACCTCAACTGATCCTCCTGCCTTGGCCTCCCAAAGTGCTAGGATTACAGGCATGAGCCACTGTGCCCAGCCACCCTCCTATTTTATAGAGAAAGAAACAGACCCATTAAGCCTGAGGTTACTCAGTGATTCAGGGGAAGTTAGGGAAAGAAATACAAAATTTAGTTGCAGCCCAGAAGTTCATTGAGAAATTACTGGCAACCAAGCAGAAAGCAACTGCTGGGCCAGATGCAGTGGCTCATGCCTATAATCCCAGCACTTTGGTAGGCTGAGGTGGGCAGCTCACCCAAGGTGAGGAGTTAGAGATCAGCCAGTCTAACACAGTGAAACCTTGTCTCTACTAAAAATACAAAAAAAAAATTAGTCAGGTGTGGTGATGGGGGCCTGTAATCCCAGCTCTTCGGGAGGCTGAGGCAGGAGAATCACTTGAACCTGGGAGGCAGAGTTGCTATGAGTTGAGATCATGGCACTGCCCTCCAGCTTGGGTGGCAGAGCAAGACTCTGTCTCAAAAAAAAAAAAAAAAAAAGCATCTGCTGAAGGATGAAGTCCGTGTACCGAGTGCCGCGTGCAGGTTTAGCAGCCATGCACATGTGCAGGTACCAAGAGCGGCAAGGAGCTCTGCCCACCAAGTGTGATGCTCCAGCCGGAGGGCAGTGAATTCAAAGTAAGGGACTGGCAGCCAGGGAGGCCCCGAGCAAGCCTGATGCTCTCCCCATGCCGGTGTGGGCCATCACACTCGAGCAGAGGGCAGACTTCAAATCCCAACAAACGCAGGACCAGAGAACACTGCAGCGCTGTGGATTTGAAAGCAGGGCCTGTCTTTCTTTCCTCTGTTTAGTTGTTTTCATTTTAAGGAAATGCAGACAAGTTGGACTTGTAGCTATATACAAGGCTAGGGAAGGAATCTGGGGTTCTGGAATCTAACAAGCTCTCTTGAGCCCCAGCCTGGCTAAGCTGCTTTCCAGGGCACTGTTTAAGGAGGGCATGAGGGGAGACATACTAGGAACCCCGGTGGAAGGAAATCCAAGCTCAAGACTTGGAGGTCACAGAGCACCAAGACCCAGGAGTTGCCCGGGCCATGTCCACGGACGCATCAGTGACCACAAAATCAGGGAGAACCAATAGTAAGAGTGCTGTTGACTCAATTCTAGATTTCTAAACATCACATCTAGAAAATATTTCATTTTTCCCAGTGATATATAACATACCTATTCAAAGTGAGCAGTTTTGGTTTTCTTAGTCCTGCCTAGATACTGCTTTTAGGCTTTAAAGACACGCACTTTAATACAGTTAACAGGCATTGCTGTTGCTGTGCTAGATGCGGGGCCACACACAGAAATAAACAGGACATTGGTTCCTGCCCTTGAGGAGTTCACAAAGGAGAAGAGGGAGGCAGATGTGGAGGCAGACAGGATAGGCAGGCACAGTGTGGCAGGTACCAGGACCAGGGCATGTGTTTAGGGCCACATCAGAACTAGAGACAAGGGGCCGGGCACTGTGGCTTACACCTGTAATCCCAGCACTTTGGGAGGCCAAGACTGGAGGATCACTTGAGCCTAGGAGTTCAAGATCAGTCTGCGAAACAGTGAGACCCTGTCTCTACAAAAAAAATTTTTTTAATTGGCTGGGCATGGTAGTGCACATCTGTAATCCCAGCTACTTGGGATGTTGAGGTGGGAGGATGGCTTGAGCCCAGAAGGCTGAAGCTGCAGTGAGCTATGACTGAGCCACTGCACTCCAGCCTGGGCAATAGAGTGAGACCCTAATTCTAAAAAACATCAGAAACAGACACACTGAGTGCAGTGGCTCACGCCTATTAATTCCAGCACTTTGGGAGGCCAAGGCGGGCAGACCACTTGAGGTCAGGAGTCTGAGACCAGCCTGGCCAACATGATGAAATCCATCTCTACTAAAACTACAAAAATTAGCCAGGCATGGTGGTGTGTGCCTAAAGTCCCAGCTACTTGGGAGGCTGAGGCAGGAGAATCACCTGAATTCAGAAGGTGGAGGTTGCAATGAGCCAAGATCATGACATTGTTGCATTCCAGCCTGGGCAACACAGCAGGACTCGGTCTCAAAACAAGAAAGGAAGGAGGGAGGGAGGGAGGGAGGGAGTGACACAAGGAAGCAATATAATGGCCTCTCCTGAAGGCAGCGCTATAGACAAGGCACCATTCCAGCAGGACCCTAGAGGGTAAGGAGTGCAGAAGGGGCTTTTGAGGAAGGACAGGTTGGAAGTGGGGCAACCTCAGCTGTCAGGGTATCTGCCAGGGCGGGATGAATGGGAGCTAGTCATCCAGGCCTCATCCTGAGCTTTCTGTTCTCAAACCCTGGAAGCTATCACTGGGGTCTAAGAAGGGATGAGACTCTCCAGGTCTGAGATGGGAAAATCACCCTAGAAAAATACCACCTCAGAAAATAAAAAGCAGAAAGCAACTATATTTCAAGTTTGAGAACCTACTTAGAATTTTTTTTTTTGAGATGGAGTTTTGCTCTTGTTACCCAGGCTGAAGTGCAATGGCACAATCTTGGCTCACCACAACCTCCGCCTGTGGGTTCAAGCAATTCTCCTGCCTCAGCCTCCTGAGTAGCTGGGATTACAGGCACACGCCACCATGCCCAGCTAATTTTTTGTATTTTTAGTAGAGATGGGGTTTCACATGTTGACCAGGATGGTCTCGATCTCTTGACCTTGTGATCCACCTGCCTCGGCCTCCCAAAGTGCCTACTTAGAATTTTAAAAGTCATCTTGAAAATATAAGTTTAGAATAATTTATTAGGGTTTTATTGTACCTTACGAATTTCTTAGAAACTCTCCCTTAAAATATTGTAGTTAAAAATGTAATTATGTGTTTCATAATTTTATAACATATTTTCCTATTATCACGTGTTTTAAATTAGCAGAAGAGCAAAAACACCACGCCACTTGCCATTCCTCAGTGGTGACAGGACTACTCTTATTTAACTCCTGGTGCAGTTCTTCATTTTCTTTCACCACTTCCTGGACTCGCATCCTAAACATTCTCATTTCCTCCTGAAATAAAATATATGTAAATTACAACACACACATCTCTATTTCTCCATTCTGGTGCTTCTGCTGTGGCTAAAATCAAACGCTAACAGCCGTTAGCAAAGTCTCACAACAGGCCAGCCTTTGACTCTCGGTACCAGCACAAGCGGTGCCTGCTCTCAGGGAGCTTATGGTCTACTGAGAAAGCACCAGGACAAAATGTAAGGCCAAGTACAGAGGCAAAGCACCCGGGCTTCCAAGTACTCGATTCCTTATTTGATAACGTTGTTCTGTGACTGCTGAATACCGACAGAAAAGGCAGAGGTGCCCATCAACACTGTCATTTTTCCTTTGTTTAAAGACTCAGGAAAAATTGGAGGTTTTTCATGTAAAAAATAAGAACTTTTCATCCTTAATTAAAGCTAGATTTGGTGGGGAAGGGGTTAGTTAGTGTGGGAGTTGGAGGAAGCTCTTTTTATTTATTTTTTTTGTTTTGAGACAGGGTCTTGCTCTGTCTCCCAGGCTACGGTACAGTGGTGCAATCATACCTCATGGCACCCTCAACCTCCTAGGGCTCAAGCAGTCCTCCCAACTTAGCTTCCCAAGTACCTGGGACCAAAGTTGTGTGCCACCATGCCCAGCTAATTTTTGTATCTTTGTGTGCCACACTGCCCTGCTAATTTTTCTATTTTTTGTGTGCCACCATGCCAGGGTAATTTTAATTGTTTTTTAAGGACCCTCCCAGCTCAGGATCCCAGAACAACCAACATTTCTCCCTTTGAATCCTGCCAATCTACATCGCCACTTAAATGAGGAACCCAGAGGAAGGGGCGATCTTCCTGCCTCAGTCTCCCAAAATGCTAGGATCACAGGCATGAGCCACCACATTCGGCCAAGGCTCTTAGTTTTGTCCCTGACAACCACTGGAAAGTGTCTACTAGCGTCATCAGTGTGCAGAGCCCCATCGGCCATCAGCCGCAACACGAGGTCTGTGGCTAGACCTGTTTTGACTCTTTGCAGCCTGTGTCTGTTTCAGCTCCCACCAGTCTGTGCGTGTGACACTTCAGCTGAGCCTCCTCCATCAGGCCTTTTTCAGTTTCTGTGTCCTGCGCTGTCTTCTGGTGAGAATCTGAGGTGCCAATATTTACTCTGGTGTGCCTCTAAAATATTCTACTCCCAGCTGTCAGTGTTTATGCTTACACCCTTTTAACTTGAAGCGGCACTGCCAAGTGTCTTCTCCTCTCCTCTCTCCATGCAGACACACTCATGGCTGGCAGTCCATGTGACTCTTTTTTGGAACAGGGGTCAAGCAAACTAAAGTGTGCAAACCAGCTGCCTGTTTTTGTAAATAAAGTTTTATCGGAACACGGCCTCGCCCATTATCTACAAGTTATCTTCAGCTGCCTTCATGTTGCAACTGCAGGCTGAGCAGGTGCAAGCAGAAACTGCATGGCCTCCAAAGCCTAAATTACTTATTAACTGGCCCTTTACAGAAAGTGTGTGCTGACCCCGATTTAGAGGGAGCACCAAAATATTATTATTAGTTATTAGGATTGTTTTATATTCAATTAGTACAAGGCTTATTCATGCTCTTAGAAAATCAAGCGTCCAACGCTAAGACTAAATGAAAAGGATCAAAATTCCTTTCCATGGGACATGGACACGGGACAGCATCACTGACAAGGAACAAGCTAGAAGCCTCTTAAAGGACCCTCCCCAGCTCAGGATCCCCTAAGAACCGACATTTCTATTGCTGGATCTTTCCAATTTCAGGGATCTATACGACCACTTAAATGAGCAACCCAGAGGAAGGTGGGAGGCACAGGAAGCATCTACAGCACCCACACAGGCTTGGCCTGCTGTGGTTAGAATGTGAGCTCTGCTGCCCGAAGCCACTCCATGAAATGGCGGTGGACAAGGCAGAACTGGATAAGAACCTCACTTCCTATCCATTTCCAACAGCTCAGTAATCGGACTTCCCTGGGGTCAGCTCATCCTAGAATTAAGAAGCATCTGTTTGCCTAAAACATCTCTAGCCTATTTCCTTCCCATGTCTGCCCAAATGGTCCTTCTAATGGTGGTGTTTGCAGCTGCAGAGTACCAGGGAAGAAGTGCTTCCCTCCTGCTGTCTTCCCTGCACCCCAAGATCTCAGCCCAGATGGGCCGGCTATCCAGAAAGCCATGGCTTTCCATGCAGCCCTGCCCTGGCCCTCCAGACCACTCCCCTTGCTCTCTACCCACCCCTCCCGCTCTCCCAATCATTCCCTTACTTCCTCCCCTCTTCCTTCTTTCCCTCCCTCCCACACTCCTTCCTTCCTGTCCTCTGATAGACATTTGATTATCTATAATATGTTGGGCATTTCACATTCAAAATGTTTCTGTAAAATCTGAAGCGGTCCCATATTTTTATAAATCTTGTCTCTTCTGAGACATGTGCCAGCCTACCTTGAGGGTGGCATTAAGTTCGTCCTTCTCTTTCATTATATCTTCATAAGCCAGCAACAATGGTGACAGGTACTTTGTATCCAACTGAAGACAGAGAGTAAAAGAAGGTTAATATATTTCATACATCTAAATATAACCAGCAAATTTTTCAAAGGCAAGAAGATACGTTTTTTTGAAATGGTTTCTTTGGTGGTGGTTGTTACTGTTTTTTAAGGACCCTCCCAGCTCAGGATCCCAGAGCAACCAACATTTCTCTCCCTGGAACCTTCCAATTTCAGGGAACCCAGAGGAAGGCAGGAGGCACAGGAAGCATCTACAACACCCACACAGGCTTGGCCTCCTGTGGTTAGAATGAGCTCTGCTGCCTGAAGCCATTCCCACTCTGCCACCCAGTACAGTGGCATGACCTCAGCTGTCTGCAACCTCCACCTCCCAGGTTCAAGTGATTCTCCTGCCTCAGCCTCCCAACTATCCAGGACTACAGGCATGCACCATCATGCCCAGCTAATTTTTGTATTTTAATAGAGACAGGATTTCACCATGTTGGCCAGGCTGGTCTCAAACTCCTGACCTCAAGTGATCCACCTGCCTCAGCCTTCTAAAGTGCTAGGATTACAGATGTGAGCCATCGTGCCTGGCCTAAATTTTTTTTTTTTTTTTTTTAAACAGAGTCTTACTCTCTCACCAGGCTGGAGTGCAGTGGCTCGATCTCGGCTCACTGCAACCTCTGCCTCCTGGGTTCAAGCGATTCTCCTGCTTCAGACTCCTAAGTAGCTGGGACTACAGGTGTGTGCCACCACACCCAACTAATTTTTGTATTTTTAGTAGAGACGGGGTTTCACCATGTTGGCCAAGATGATCTCGATCTTTTGACCTTGTGATCCAACCGCCTCAGCGTCCCAAAGTGCTGGCATTACAGGCGTCAGCCACTGTGCCCGGCTGAAATGGTTTTTAGTGGCTATGCAAATATAGTCTGAAAATATGGGCCTGAAATTAAATAACTTTCACTTACCAACCAGGGTGGTATAGGGCCTTTGGATGGGAGGCCTTCAATATTTAAGCTCTAAGAAAAAAACATACATTGAAGACAAGTTAAACCACACTTCCTCTGAAATTTCAAGTCTTAGGTATCCTTAATCTAGACTGGGCATTGCCCATCTACGTATTTATCTATCCCCCTACCCACCCACCTACCCACCCATCCATCCACCCACCCAGCTACCTACCCATTCATCCATCCACCCACCCACCCACCCAACCTACCCACCCACTCATACACTCACCCATCCATCCACCTACCAATCCACACCCACCCAACCTACCTACCAACCCATACACTCACCCATCTATCTACATATATGTATGTATATATAAGGGAAAATCTGTTTCTGAAATGTTTGAGAGTAATATGCAGATATAATGCCCTTTTTCCTCTAAATAATTCTATTTCCTAAAAACAAAAACATTCATTTACTTAACCACAGTACTGTCATGAAAATCAGGAAATAACGCTGATAACAATGCTATTTTCACACACACACACACACACACACACACACACACACACTTATTTATTACTGCTCCTTGTAGAGCAGGGCTACCCCATAGGCATTGTGCCTAGTGTAGCCTATATTATTTTCTAACCTAACGTATACGTTATCTTCAAATTTCATCTATTTTCCCACTAATGTTCTCTCTTTTATGCCTTTTTTTTTTTTTTTTTTGAGACAGGGTCTCATTCTACCACCCAGGCTGGAGTGCAGTGGTGAGATCATGGCTCGCTGCAACTTCTGCATCCCGGAATCAAGCGAGCCTCTCACCTTAGCCTCCTCTCAGCAGCCTGGAACCACACCTGGCTAATTTTTGTATTTTTTGTAGAAATGAGTTTTCATCATGTTGCCTGGCTGGTCTTGAACTCCTGGGCAAAAGTGATCCTCCTGCCTCAGCTTCTCACAGTGCTGGGATTGCAGGCATGAGCCACCAGACCTGGCCTTTTTTTTTTTTTTTTTGAGGTAGAATCTTGCTCTGTTGCACAGGCTGGAGTGCAGTGGCACGATCTTGGATCACTGTAACCTCTACCTCCCAGGTTCAAGCAATTCTGCCTCAGCCTTCTGAGTAACTGGGACTACTGGCGCCTGCCACCATGCCTGGCTAATTTTTGTGTGTGTGTGTGTTTTTTTTTTTTTGAGACAGAGTTTCGCTCTTGTTAGCCAGGCTGGAGTGCAATGGTGCGATCTTGGCTCACCGTAACCTCCGCCTCCTGGGTTCAAGCAATTCTCCTGTCTCAGCCTCCTGGGTAGCCGGGATTACAGGCACACACCACCGTGCCCAGTTAATTTTTTGTATTTTTAGTAGAGACGGGGTTTCACCATGTTGACCAGGATGGTCTCGATCTCTTGACCTCATGATCCAGCCGCCTCGGCCTCCCAAAGTGCTGGGATTACAGGCGTGAGCCACCGCGCCCCACCAATTTTTGTTTCTAGTGGAGATGGGGTTTCACCATGTTGGCCAGGCTGGTCTCGAACTCCTGACCTCAAGTGATCCAGCTGCCTCAGCCTCCCAAGTGCTGGGATTACAGGCGTGAGCCACCATACCCACTCTCCGACCCGTTTTAGTCTTTTAAAATCTGGAATGTATCTAGCGACTTTTTTCATTGGATGTTGAACTTTCTCAATTAAGAAGCATCTAAGTTTGCCTAAAACATCTTCAGCCTATTTCCTTCCCATGTCTGCCCAAATGGCCCTTCTAACAATAATTCTAATAATATCGTGACATGAAGTGCCTGGATTTTGTTATCTTCCTTTAAAGAGTACTGGTTTCTTTTCCGTCCTCCCTTCTCTCTTTCTTTCAGCTCCTAAGAGTTGCTTGTGGATCACCTTCATGCTTCTGAGTCTTGTTTTTTTACCCTGGTCATGGCAGGTCTATAGTGACCTTTCCTAAAAAGCTCATTTAGCCATACCTCTCAGGCACTGTCCTCCTGGGCTCTTGACTCAAAGCAAGGTCTCTCCATTGCAGCTGGGCAGAACTAGAAGGTTCCCAGTGCTGTGTGAGCTTTGGGAACGATGCAGCTCATAGCTCCCTGTTCTTGTTTTCTGCCCAGTCTCCTGGAGTCTCCTACATACGTGCAGGGTAGTATTCCACAAGACACCAAGGAGCCCCATGCAGATTTATATAGGCAGCTCTTTCGCTCCAAGGCTCCCTCCTTTCTGGTATTCATGCCCTAGAAATTCTAGTCTCCTTAGCTTCCCCAGACAGGAGAGGGCTCAGCTCAGGCCCTTCCTCCTTGCTCTGTGATGTGAGACTGCCTCTAGATAGAAAGCAGATCACAGGCTCATCTGTTTATCCTGCTGCTCTTGAGGGTCATAGACCGGTGCTGCCTGTGTTTGACATCTGTAAACATTTGCATTACATATTCTGTCTGGTTTTCTATCTGTTTACAGCAGGAGGGAAAATCTGGTACAGAATCAATGGCCTGGACAAAATAATTTTTATTTCACAAAAGCTTTCCAGTGCAAACACCTTAATATTTAATTACCCATTCACTCTGCAAACACTGGCAACTCACTAAGTCATTATGGACACTGCAATGCAACCCTTGTTATCCAGGATTCTATGACCTAGTAACAGAAATAAGTTCCACTAACACAAATGAACATGATATACAAAAGCAGGATAGGGTAGATTGCTGTAAGTGCCTTCAGAGTAATTACAAACAAAAGTCTGCAATGGTTTAAAAGAGAGAGAGGGCCGGGTGCGGTGGCTCATGCCTGTAATCCCAGCACTCTGGGAGACCAAGGAGGGTGGATCACTTGAGGTCAGTAGTTCAAGACCAGCCTGGCCAACATGGTGAAACCCTATCTCTATTAAAAATACAAAAATTAGCTGGGTGCAGTGGAACATGCCCGTAATCGTAGCCACTCTGGAGGCTGAACAAACAAGAATTGCTTGAACCCAGGAGGTGGAGGTTGCAGTGAGCCGAGATCGTGCTACTGCACTCCACCCTGGGAAATGAAGAGAGACTGTGTCTCAAAAAAAAAAAAAAGGAGAGATCAATCACTTCTGGCTCGGCTGATCAGGGAAGACTGCATTGGATAATACGGCATTTGCACAGGGCAGAAGACAACATGGGAGGAGGCTGTCCCTGGGCCTGCCTGCCCACCCCATGGTGCTACAGAAGGCCCTGATTTAGTCAGCAGGACCCCCAAGAACTTTATTTTTTGTTTAAAAGTTAGTCTTGGCCGGGCGTGGTGGCTCACACCTGTAATCCCAGCACTTTGGGAGGCTGAGGCGGGCAGATCACGATGTCAAGAGATTGAGGCCATCCTGGCCAACATGGTGAAACCCCGACTCTATTAAAAATACAAAAATTAGCTGGGTGTGGTGGCACATGCCTGTAGTCCCAGCTACTCAGGGGGCTGAGGCAGGAGAATCGCTTGAAACTCGGAGGTAGAGGCTGCAGGTTGCAGTGAGCCGAGATCATGACACTGCACTCCACCCTGGCAACAGAGTGAGACTCCATCTCAAAAAAAAAAAGAGTTAGTATTATGTTAAGTGAAAGAAGCAGTCAGTCACACAAGGTCACATCTTGTATTATTTCATTTCTATGAAATGTTCAGAATAGGCAAATTCATAGAGACAGTGATTCCCAAACAGGTATGACACTTGTTTTGTTTTGTTTTTTTTTTTGAGACAGAGTCTCACTCTGTCACCCATGCTAGAGTGCAGTGACACAATCTTGGCTCACTGCAACCTCTGCCTCCCAGGTTCAAGCGAGTCTCCTGCCTCAGCCTCCCAAGTAGCTGGGATTATAGGTGCACATGACCACGCCTGGCTAATTTTTTTTGTACTTTAAGTACAGATGGGGTTTCACCAGGTTCGTCAGGCTGGTCTTGAACGCCTGACTTCAAATGATCCGCCCACCTCAGCTTCCCGAAGTGCTGGGATTACAGTAATGAGCCACCACGCCCGGCCGACATGTCTTGATTTAACAAAAGTGCTGTAAAATTGATTGCAGTGATGGCTGCATAATTCTGACTACAGTAAAAACCACCAAGTGGTATACAGTGTGTGGAGTTGGACTCTGCACGTTCTTAGAATGGGAAACTCTGCTTTCCTTTCCAAGTTTGTGCACTGACAGCAGCTGCAACCTTCAGAAACATAACTGAGAAGGGAGCAGCCAACACAGACTTCCATTCTTTTACTTCTTTTTTTTTTTTAATTTTTGAGACAAGGTCTTACTCTGTCACCCAGGCTCAGCTCACTGCACCCTCGACCTCCCACGCTCAAGAGATCCTCCTGCCTCGGCCTCCTGAGTGGCTGGGGGTACAGGCATGCTAATTTTTAAAAATTTTTTATTTGTAGAGACTAGGTCTTACTGTTGCCCAGGCTGGTCTCAAACTCCAGAGCCCAAACAATCCTCCCGCCTCAGCCTCTGCAAATGCTGGGATTCCAGGCATGAGCCACCTCATCCAGCCTCTTTTACTTTATATACTTTTGTATTGTCCCAATGTTTTACAGTCTCTATTGCTTTAGTTAAAGGGAATAAGGAAGGGAAGGAAGCAAGAAACAGAATGACCCTTAGAAACACTGTGCCTTGGACAGAGCTTTTCTTCCATCATATTATAATAAGAACCTCTCAAGACTGGAAATCAGTTAAACAAGAAAGCCTAAAAATCTGAAAAGCTGATTTTTCATGATTGGAAATGTTACCTCTTCCTTGGACAAATGCCTGAATTTTGTCTGATATCGACTGAGTTCTACATTCAAACGATGGACAGTCATTTTCAACCCATCATTTTCATCCACCAGTTCTTGAGCTTGTTTTCGCAGATAAAGTAACTCAGATGCAGCAACTAGAAAAAAAATAATTTAATATTATGCTGTAAGAAATAATGTCATATTTATCCAGATTTTATTTCAATTGCAAATCATTTGCTTCATCCCCCTTTCACACTCAGAGACAATGAACTGTTTGTATGTCTGTGTGTCTACGTGAAGAAATAAATGTTACCAAGTTTTTCTTTTTTTTTTTTTAAGACGGACTCTCGCTCTGTCATCTACGCTAGAGTGCAGTGGTGCGATCTTGGTTCACTGCAACCTCTGCCTCCCAGGTTTCCCCTGCCTCAGCCTCCTAGTAGCTGGGACTACAGGTGCCCGCCACCAGGCCTGGCTAACTTTTTTATTTTTATTTTCACAGAGATGGGGTTTCACTATGTTGGCCAGGCTGGTCTCAAACTCTTGACCTTATGATCCACCCACCTTGGCCTCCCAAAGTGCTGGGATGACAGGCATAAGCTACTGCACCCAGCCAAAGTTCCAAAGTCTTTAAACATTGAATAATTAACATTATATTGGAAGTTTATGGAAGTTTTTGCATGTACAATAAATAAAATAAAAATTTCAAGTTGGAAAGGAATAGTCACTGTTTCAGATGACATAAAAATATGTGCTTTGAAAAATCATATAGAATACATGGAAAATATAGTAGCGCTAATAACCTTCCCACATAATAGCAATGTCCTATTAGAAAACAAAACAGAAAATAGGCTGGGTGCAGTGGCTCACGCCTGTAACCCCAACACTTTGGGAGGCCAAGGTAGGCAAATCACGAGTTCAGGAGATTGAGACCATCCTGGCTAACATGGTGAACCCCATCTCTACTAAAAATACAGAAAAAAAAAAAAAAAATAGCTGGGTATGGTGGCATACACCTGTAGTCCCAGCTACTCAGGAGGCTAAGGCAGGAGTGGCTTGAACCCAGGAGGCGGAGGTTGCAGTGAGCCGAGATCACGCCATTGTACCCTAGCCTGGGTGACAGTGAGACTTTGTCTCAAAAAACAAAAAATCAGAAAATAGATCCCACAAGGTAACAGCACAAATAAAGTATCTAAAAATAAATGTACCTAAGATAAGAATTATGCAGGGCCTATATGAAAAAAACTGACACCACCGTACTTAAAGCTATATTATCGGCCAGGTGCGGTGGCTCACGGCTATAATCCCAGCACTTTGGGAGGCCGAGGCGGGTGGTTCATGAGGTCAAGAGATCCAGACCATCCTGGTCAATAAGGTGAAACCCCATCTCTACTAAAAATACAAAAATTAGCTGGGCATGGTGGTACATGCCTGTAGTCCCAGCTACTCGGGAGGCTGAGGCAGGAGAATTGCCTGAACCCAGGAGGTGGAGGTTGCGGTGAGCAGAGATCGCGCCATTGCACTCCAGCCTGGGTAACAAGAGCAAAACTCCATCTCAAAAAAAAGCTATATTATCAGTTTTAGGTAAACAGAAAAAGGTGTAGAGAAAATATTGGTGAATATCTACGTAATCGTAGAGTTAAAAATGACTTAACACCAAGGGTATAAGTCGAGAAAGAAAAACATCTTACAGATTTAGCCCAATTATCAACAAACTTATGGCAAAGGGATAAAATCTTTCATATGAAAGGAGTTTCTGCAAATCAGCAAAAAGAAGTCAAGTGTCTGAATGCAAAGTGGACAACTTGGCCATGCACAGTGGCTCATACCTATAATCCCAGCACTTTGGGAGGCCAAGCAGGAAAAATCCTTGAGGCCAGGAGTTTGAGACCAGCCTGGGCAACATAATGAGCGCTCACTGCTATAAAAAAATTAAAAAAAAAAAACCTTAGCCTGGCATAATGGTGCTCGCCCTTAGTCCCAGCTACTCGGGAGGCTGAGGTGGGAGGATCACTTGAGCCCAGGAGTTCAAGGTATAGTGAACTCTGATCACCCCACTGTAGGCACCTGGGTGATAAGAGTGAGATATTGTCTCTAAAAAATAAATAAAGTGGGCAGTTTTATGACAGAAAAAGAAAATGACCTGAAAGACATGAAAAAATATTCAAGCTTATCAATAATAAAAGAAATACAAATTAAAATACTATTTCTTTTTTTAACGTATCAGATTAGCAAGGAAAACATAATCATTGATAAGTCTATGGTAAAGAAGGAGCTTCTATATGCTTCTCCTGGGGATAAAAGCCGATGTGAAATATATGTAAGCAAAGCATCAAGTTCCAAAAGAAGTATTGGAATTTCTGCTTTGTTTTTTAAAATTTAGCTTCTTTCCAACCTGAGGATTTCTTCGGTATAATACTGATATAACAGACGAAATCAAATCTCAACAATCATAAGGGTAGTAACAAAAAGCCTGAAATGTTACAACATAAATCACCAATACAAATATCAACGAATATCAAAACATAAAGTATTAACTCTCAGAATAATTGACGGAAGTCCCGCTCATTCCTCTAATAAAAGCATCATCCATCCCTACCGTCCTGTGACGCCGCCTTCTCAGCCTCTTCCAGCTTTCTCTTCTCTTTTTCTGTTCCCTTAAGTTTTAACTGTAACTCTTTCCTTGCTTGTTTCGTTGCATTTAGTTCAAGGGTTAGGCTTTGGTTCGTATTCCTGAGGTGCACGTTTTCTTCTTTCAGCGACTCAAACTTCTCTCTGGTTATTTCTGTATGTCTCGGACGTGTCCTACCAGCTATATCTGAAAGGGTACAGGGGAAAATTTTTAAATGTTAATCGATGCTGACAATAGCACATCAAAATCATGTGACTTTGTTCCAAAAAGCACATCAGGCTTGGTGCCATGTTCTTTGGTCCCTGGGAAGGGAGAAAAGTCTAAGTGGAAAGTATAGGAAAGAGTAAGTGGCCTGGAGAGGTCACAGCAAGCAGAGAGATACTGAGGGGAGGCCAGAGAGGGAGGCCAGAGCTGCAGGAGGCCGTGCCTATTGTGAAATGGCGTGGAAGGTTCATCTTGCAGGGCAGCAGAAGCCAGGGGGGCTTTCAGGCAGAAGTGTGAGAAGAAAGAGGCTCTGCTCTTGGGTGAATCCTTCAGGCCAGCAGGGAAGAAGGCAGGTTAGAATGAGGCCCAGCCCAAGCCTGTAATCCCAGCACTTTGGGAGGCCGAGGCGGGTGGATCACGAGGTCAAGAGATCAAGACCATCCCGGTCAACATGGTGAAACCCCGTCTCTACTAAGAATACAAAAAATTAGCTGGGCGTGGTGGCGCATGCCTGTAATCCCGGCTACTCGGGAGGCTGAGGCAGGAGAATTGCCTGAACCCAGGAGGCGGAGGTTGCAGTGAACTGAGATCACGCCATTGCACTCCAGCCTGGGTAACGAGCGAAACTCCGTCTCAAAAAAAAAAAAAGAATGAGGCCCAGCCCAACAGCCGAGGGGCAGCATTCGAGTGGGGACAGAGAGAAAGGGACATGCAAGAGCAGGACTCAAGGGCTGGTGGCTGGCTGGGTGCGGGCAGTGAGAGAGAAGCAGACTCAGGATGACCAACCAGGCCTGTGTCTGGCAGATGCTTCCCCAGATAGGAGTGCACCATGAAGAGCTGGTGGGGACAGAAGACAAGGAGGCAGGCTAGGGTTAGGTCACAGGCCTGAAGGCACCAGGGAGAGAAAACAGAGGTCACACAGGACCTTAAGAAGGAACAGCAAGGAAGCGGGGTGGAAAACAGCGGTGTTCCACGGGGAGATGTGCTCTGAAAGGTCACAGGAGGTGAGGCTCCCATGGGCCCCTGGCCAGCACGCCTCCCAGGGGAAGTAGAGGTGGAAGGGAGCTTCCACACAGATAAGGGCAGGATGGCGGGTGGTTCCGGAGAGCCTGGCCTGACCCCTGACACACACATCCGATGACAACATGCAACACGTAAGGCTCAGAAATGAGAACTCCATAGCTATACAGAAACAAGGGAACCCTGAAAAATCCCAGAGAAAACCATGGAGATGAAACTGAAGATGGACGCCACAGCCTGAAATGTGCCAAGAGAGGGCAGCTAGAAAATGGGGGAGTGGGGGCTCCAGGGATATACCTTGCCCTGGTAGGACTGGAGACACAAAGTGGCCTAGAAAGAGCCGCTGAGACTGGGCCTGGTGGCTCGCACCTGCAATCCCAGCACTTGGGGAAGCTGAGGCAGGAAGATTACTTGAGGCCAGGAGTTCAAGACCAGCCTGGGCAATATCGCGAGACCCCATCTCTACAAAATTCAATTGATAAAAAAAATTATATTTACAAAGCAGCAGCTTGAAACAGCTGATGAACTGTCCAGTCAGAAAACCAGAGGCGGAACAGCAGGGGGTTAACCCACCTGACCCAGGGAGCAATAGCAGAAATGAGTGCCCTCCTCAGGCAGGACACACAGGCCCTGAGGGCAGAGAGGCAGGGCAGAGCAGGGGGCTGGAGAAAGCCGGAAGAGGGGTTCCCACGAATCCAGGCTGGCCTCACATCCTGACCGTCCCCATCGGTCGGTACAGCAGTTGGTACAGCAGTTGGTACAGCCTGCCAGCCCATTGGCCCTCCCTCTCCAGGCAGGGTGCAGTAAACAGAGGTAGCATCCCCCTGCCAGCCACAGGAAATCTCAGAGACCCCAAGAGGCAGCAAACAGCAGAGCCAGAGAAGCATCAAAGGCAAGTGGGCAAGGAGAAGGGGCTGCAACACAAACCCCAAGTCTGGACGTGCACGGTTACCGCTTTCAGAGACACAGTCGGTGTCTCACAGACCATGGAAGTTAACATTCGATTAATACCATGAACTTAAAGCATGGGCCAGACTGCAGGATGCACATCATGAAGAATGAATACATGGAGAAGTTACAGCCCCAGCAAACGCCCAGAACACAGCACTGAAAATGCTGAGATTGAAAGGGTGCAAATAAAGTGAATCTGACATGGAGGAGACTTAAAACAGCATTTCCAGAGCAGCGATGCTGATGGCAGTGGCGGCCCATCTAGACCAGCCACTGCACAGACTCTAGAGCAGGGAGGTGTGGCCCAAGCCTCTAGCTCTGCAGAGCAGGCAGGAGCCCCTCCTTCCCTGGGTGCCGCTGCAGTGCCCAAGCCCAGCTGCAGAACCGAGAATCTCTGTAAGGCCCCCACTAACCCCCACAGGCTCAAAAGTGCCTGCTCCCACTACCTGGCTTCACCCCACTGTGGGCACCTGCTTCAGAGGGCATGGTCAGGGATGCACGCTCCATAGTACCATCAGGAGCCAGGGACAAGTGGGAGCCCTGCCCCTTCTGAGTTGGCAAGGCAGCAGCTCCCAGGGTGTTACTGCAAGCCATCCTCCCAAGTGCAAGACCCGGGTGTCTCTGCAATCTGCACCCTCAGGGGCCTGGGAAGGCTCCCATGTTCCTGCAGGCTCACAGCTATTTGCTCCAGCCACCTGGCCTCTCCCTGCTCCCGGCGCCTACTCTAATCTTGGAGCAGCGTTGGGGCCAAGCCTGGGCACTGTCACAGGCTGGCTGGGAGTGCGCACACTCAGGACAGTGCTGATATGCCAGCACCCTGCTGCCTCAGCCCCCTCCAGACTTTGGGCACCCATGAGCACAGGAGGGGAAGCGAAGTAGGGCTGAGGGTGGCTCTGCACTGGCCTCCAGGTGCCCCTTGGTGTGAGCAGCCTGGGTGCCATGGACCGAGCAGTGGGAGGCAGACAGGCTCCTGGGTGGAGGCAGGCAGGTCCCTGGTGATGCCCCACCTTCAGGTCAGGGAGGGCCTGAAGGCTGGGGACCAGGCTGCCCATCCGTGAAACTACAGCGAGAATTTGTGGTGCCTTTTCCAGGCCCACCCACAGCCGCCCATGGACCAAATGGTGCACATTTTCTCCCTTCTGAGGCCCATAAAAGCCCCGGGCTTAGCCAGAGCAGCGAAGATGGGATGACCAGCTACAGAGAGGAGCTACCCTCTCTGCTGATAGCTAGAGAAGTCAGAGGGCCAGCAGCAGAGAGGAGCAACCACTCCAGGGTTGGGCGGACATCAGGAGCTGGGCAGACATCAGGACAACCAGCTGCAGAGAAGAGCCACCCTCTCCAGGGCCTCCTCTTTGCTGAGAGCTGCAGAGACAATCAGATGACCTGCCTGCAGAGAACAGTCACCCACTCCAGGGCCTCCTCTCTGCTGAGAGCTGAAAGCTTGACAGGACAAGCTGCCTACAGAGAGGAGCTGCCCACTGTGGGTTTCCTCTGAGCTGTCCTAATATTCAGTAAAGTGCCTCATCATCTTGCTCACCCTCCACTTGTCTGCTTACCTTATTCTTCCTGGATGCCAGACAACAACTCGGGCAAAGGTACACTGGCACCACAGACATTTCCGGCCAGAAAAGCAACACCCCAAGGATCTTGTAACGATGTGCCACCTAACAGCAAAAATTACAACCTCCATTTTGGAAGCTACTGAAGCTCCCCAAACTGTTTGGGTCAGGGGGATCTAACCCATAAAGTATTTTTGGACCTCTCCCTCTGCCTTCAGCCTCAGAGCAGAGGCCATAACTGCACCCACCTGACCAGCACTGATCCCAGCACATCCCACAGGTCCACTCCTTCCCCCAGGATCCCAGCACATCCCACAGGTCCACTTCCCTTCCCCCAGGATCCCAGCACATCCCACAGGTCCACTTCCCTTCCCCTAGGATCCCAGCACATCCCACAGGTCCACTCCTTCCCCCAGGATCCCAGCACATCCCACAGGTCCACTTCCCTTCCCCTAGGATCCCAGCACATCCCACAGGTCCACTTCCCTTCCCCCAGGATCCCAGCACATCCCACAGGTCCACTTCCCTTCCCCTAGGATCCCAGCACATCCCACAGGTCCACTCCTTCCCCCAGGATCCCAGCACATCCCACAGGTCCACTTCCCTTCCCCCAGGATCCCAGCACATCCCACAGGTCCACCTCCCTTCCCCCAGGATCCCAGCACATCCCACAGGTCCACTGCCCCCCAGGTCCAACTCCCACCCTCCCAGGATCCAAGCACATCCCGCATGGACATACGTCCACTACCTAGTGTTTGGACCCTCTCTTTTGAGACAAGGATGGAAGTTCAACAACTAATACAAGAAAAAGAAAACGTAATCTTTACTTTCAGATAAAATTAATCTGGATATTCTCCAGAACGACAAGCTTTTCAATCACAACATAATTCAAAAGGCAGATACCTGGGGAGGGTGGCGGTTTCTCACGTAACGGAGGTTTTTCATCCTAGGAAAGAAAGAACATAAGAGGAGTAAGTGCAGAGCGTTAGTGTTTTACAGAGTGGACACAGGCAACCAGGTCATTAGACAGCAGGTATACAACAAGCATGCTTTATTTCCTTCATGTTGACGCTTGCTCTTAGTTTGTTTTAGCTTTTGAAACTTTAATATCTTTGTGCTATCCTACAGAAATTTTAAAAAAACTTTAATATCTGCTATTTCTTTTTTTTCCTTTAAGACAGGGTCTTGCTCTGTCACCCAGGCTGGGGTGCAGTGGTGTGATCACAGCTCACTACAGCCTCCAGCTCCTGGGCTCATGCAATCCTCCCACTTCAGCCTCCCAAGTAGCTAGGATTACACATGGGCCATCACCCCTAATTTTTTTTTTAGCTTTTTTTTTTGGTAGAGATGGGGTCTCATTTATGTTGTCCAGGCTGGCCTTGAGCTCCTGGGCTCAAGGGATCCTCCTACCTTGGACTCCCAACATGCTGGGATTATACTGTTTCTTATACCTGAATTGTAGACCTTACATGTCTTCTCTGGGGGGGCTCTCTCAAGCTATAAGGGAAGGCCCGCCTGCGCTTTCTTCCTGCATTTCTGCACTGAGTTCAGTGACTGCCTTTACAGGTAGATATCATGAGTGGCAGGCTGTGGGCTCACATTTAAAAGCATGTGCTAGGTAGGGCTACAAGTGGTGTGTGGAGATGCCCACAGCAAACTCCAGCTAGGCATCTTCTTGCTGGGATGGGCAAAAAGGATCCCATCAATGGTGGGAAAGCACATTTGCAAAATGCTGAGAAAGGAACAATAATAAGATATTGCTTCTCAACCCCAAACCTAGAAGAAAAGGAAGGCTGGGAACTTCTGTTAATTTTTCCTTAAACATTGGTGTGATATTAAGTTTCTAATTTCTGCTGACAAAGCAGACAAGGTTATAAATTAACTCTCCCAAAAAATGTTTAATTTTTAAGTTCCCATGACATCACACAATGAGAAACTTAAGTTAGAACTATTTCCATGTTTGCAAATTAGTTATTAAAATTCTTAGGCCAGACCGGGTGCGGTGGCTCATGCCTGTAATCCCAGCACTTTAGGAGGCTGAGGCAGATGGGATAACCTGGGGTCAGGAGTGCGAGACCAGCCTGGCCAACATGGTGAAATCCCATCTCCATTAAAAACACAAAAATTAGCCTGGCGTGGTGGTGCACACCTGTGGTCCCAGCTACTCGGGAGGCTAAGGCAGGAGAATCACTTGAATCCAGGAAGCAGAGGTTGCAGTAAGCCGAGATCATGCCACTGGACTCTAGCCTGGGAAACCGAGCAAGACTCTGTCTCAAAAAAAAAAAATCTCAGGCTAGCCATGTCACATCATGCCTGCAATCCCAGTGCTTTGGGAAGCCAAGGACGGAGGATCGCTTGAGCCCAGGAGCTTGAGACCATCCTGGGCAACATAACAAGACGCCGTTTCTAAAAAAATGTTTTTTAATTAGCCAGGAGTGGTGGCATGTGCCTGTAGTCCCAGCTACTCAGGAGACTGAGGCAAAAGGATCACTTGAGCCCAGGAGATTGAGGCTGCAGTGAGCTATGATCACACTACTGCACTCTAGCCCAGGTGACAGAGGGAGATCCTGTCTCAAAAAACAACTTTTAAAAAAGACAAAATTATCTATTTGTTCTACATTCATTCTAATTATAAAGTAGTTTTTTTTTTTGTTTTTGAGACGGAGTCTTGCTCTGTTGCCAGGCTGGAGTGCAGTGGTGCAATCTCGGCTCACTGCAATCTCCGCCTCCTGGGTTCAAGTGATTCTTCCACCTCAGCCTCCCGAGTAGCTGGGATCACAGGTGCATGCCACCACGCCCGGCTAATTTTTGTATTTTTAGTAGAGATGGGGTTTCACCATGCTGGCCAGGCTGGTCTCGATCTTTTGACCTCATGATCCACCCGCCTCTTTCTAATCCTTTTTTACTTTCATCATTAAACTATGGAAAATATTAATTTCCTCATGTTTTAAAAGTATTTAAGGCTGTGCACAGTGGCTCATGCCTGTAATCCCAGCACTTTCAGAGGTTGAGGTGGGTGGATCACTTGAGCTCAGGAGTTTGAAACCAGCCTAGGCAACATGGTGAAACTCCATCTTTACCAAAAAACAAATATTAGCTGGGTGCGGTGACGAGTATCTGTGACCCCAGATATCCGGGAGGCTGAGATAGGAGGATTACTTGAGCCTGGGAGATGGAGGCCGGAGTGAGCTGAGATTGTGCCATTGCACTCCAGCCTGGGTGACACAGTGAGACCCCCTTCTCAAAAAAAAAAAAAAAGTATTTAAAAGAAATATTCAATAGGAAATAACTCTTAAAGGAAGATTCATTTCCCCCCATAAAACACCAAAGTTGTTGAAAAATTATGATGAAAACTCAATTTATTGAGAAAATCAATTTTTTTAAAAAAAGATCTTACCTTTAAATTCAGAACAGAGTGTTTATTATCTGATTAAAAAAACAGAGAGAGAGAAACTTTTAAAGTAGATAATAAAATGTGACCACTCAGAAAAGTACAGTCACAGAAATTCACCTTCTACAGAGGAGCTCAACAAGGCCCGGGACAGGGATAAAATTCACAGGGTCACAAGGCAAGTGGGTCCCAGGGCCAGGTGGGGGCCTGACTCTAAATTGTCATCTCTCTCCCAGACCCATTCCTGAGCACCATCTGTGCTCAAGTGACTGCAGAACCAAGGCCAAACTCTTCAGTGGCTCCAAGCCTTTCCCGTGCCGGGCTCCTCCCCTCCTTCCGCCACTCCTCCCCGCCACTCTCCCAACACATCTTGCCCACCCTTCCCCAGATGGGCCAATGACAGACTCCTATCTGCCCACCCTCCCCACGTGCAGCATCCAACCTGGTAAGAAAAATAGTTGTTCCTTGAAGCAAACTATCTCAGTGATAGGAAGACAAATCCCGCCCTGTTACTCATCTTCCACCATCTGCAATCCAGGTACCCTAGGAAGCAGGTGATCTTACACCCTAGTTTGCCTGTACACATTCATGTTGTGAAAAGCTGAACATCGAGTTGCTTTTTTTTTTTGAGATGGAGATTCACTCTGTCCCTCAGGTGGAATGCAGTGGCACGATCTTGGCTCACTACAACCTTTACCTCCCAGGTTCAAACGATTCTCCTGCCTCAGTCTCCCAGTAGTTGGATTACAGGCATGCACCACGACGCCTGGCAAAGTTTTGTATTTTTATTACAGTCAGGGTTTCTCCAAATTGGCCAGGTCTCGAACTCCTGACCTCAGATGATCCACCTGCCTCGGACTCCCAAAGTGTAGGGATTACAGGCATGAGCCACTGTGCCTGGCCCTGAGTTGCTTTTAACTTTCTACTTTTAATTTGCAGAGCAGAAATAACTGGCTGAAAATAATCTAGAAACATGCAAAAAATAGGGGGAAAAAACCCTACAGAATTCAGACAACAGAAGAAAATGCTAGAGATACATACAAAATTCTAAATCTACCTCCTGGTTGGGTGCGGCAGCTCATCCCTGTAATCCCAGTACCTTGGGAGGCCAAGGTGGGCAGATCACTTGAGGTCAGGAGTTCGGGACTAGCCTGGCCAACACTGTAAAACCCCATCTCTACTGAAAACACAAAAAGAGCCAGGTGTGGTGGCACTCGCCTGTAATCCCAGCTACTTGGGAGGATGAGGCAGGAGAATCGCTTGAGCGTGGGAGGCAGGGGTTGCAGTGAGCCAACACTGTGCCACAACACTCCAGCCTGGGCAACAGAGCAAGACACCATCTCAAAAAAAAAAAAAAAAATCTACTTCCTGATGTATTGAAAATCCCAATATTTGAACAACTCATCACTGAAGAGCTCATTTTTGGCCAAAGTCATCTTGATCAACTGTTTTTAACCAAACTGCTTTCAGTCAAACGTTCACAGGCAGCCCAGACTACTCTCCTGCATTGGATACCAGATGAAATGCTGCCTTGCCCTTATGAGTTCAGCCTGATGAGCCCTCCACCCCCTGCCACCTTCCCTAATTGGCAGACAACCACCTCTACTGCCCACCTTAGCACGTCAGACTACAGTTTGCAACCTGCACCTCCTCCTCTGCAGTTGGGATGAAAGGGGAAAGGCCTACGGCTCTGTCATCTCTGACACACGGCAGGTGCTGAACAAATTTCCAGTGAGCAAATGTTTAAAGTGATACAACAAGAAAAAATTCTATTCTTAAGAACACCTTTACAATAGTCTTGATTTGGTATCCCGTAACGCTACCTCAGACGTTACTGCTTTCATATTTAATGGAGTCTCCTATGTCTCCCTTAAATTCTTCACAAAATAAATCTGGGGGCATGAAATGGAGTAGCAAGTGTTGACAGTTGGCTGGGCACACTGGCACATGCCTATAAACCCAAGCACTTTGGGAGGCTGAGGCAGGCAGATGGGCTGAGCCCAGGAGTTTGAGCCCAGCCTGGGCAACAGAGCAAGACCCCATCTCTACCAAAAATACAAAAATTAGCCAGGTGTGGTAGAGCACACCTGCAGTCCCAGCTACCTGGAAGGCTGAGGCAGGAGGCAGGAGAATCACTTGAGCCTGCAAGGCTGAGGTTGCAGTGAGCCAAGATCACACCAGCACACTTTTAAGCCTGGATGACAGAGAATGACCCTGCCCCCGCCCCCCAAAAAATGTAGACAGCTATAGAAGCAGGGAGATACACAAGCTGGGAGTTCATTTTACTAGTCTCTCTACTTTTATGCACGTTAAAAATGATCACAATATAAAGTTTTTGAAGGGCAATTCGTGTATTTTCCAAAGGAAATCATGCTATTTCATCTTAGTCATCAACTTTTCGGAAAAAGAGTCCTGTCACCCAAGCTGGAGTGCAGTGGTGGAATCTGAGTTTGGGGTTTGGGGTTTTTCAGAAGTATGCAGGGGCTTTTAATGCCCACCACAAAGCAGGCATCACTGCAGGAGCTGCAATCCCTCCCAACCACCACCTGTGTGCCAAGTACATGTTCCCAAGTGTGCAGGTGGCCACTGTCTCTCATCTCCAAATCCACCTTCCCGGCCAGTTCATGTTACTGCAACAGCTCCACCCAGCCAGTTGGCACCATGGCAGGCTTCCTCTGCAGGGCGCTGGAGAGACGCTTGAGGAGCTGGAGCTTTACTTTCTGATTCCAGCTTCCTCCGACTCTTCTTTTCTTGCATTAATTTCTTTTCTTAATTTCTATTTTATAGAGTCTGAGGGTCTCACTATATTACCCAGGCTGGATTCAAACTCCTGGGCTCAAGTAATCTTCCTACCTTGGCCTCCCAAGTAGCTGGGATTAAAAGTGGGATTACATGCCCAGATCCTTTCTTTCTCTTTCCTTTTAATTTTTTTTTGTGGGGGGGGCAGCAACATGCAGTACCTCTCATGGTGGCTTCTCCTGGCCCCCTATCCCAGTGAGTTTCATTAGGGCTGCACCTCAGCAAACTTCACAGCCACCTGGCAGGCCACAGCTACATCCTCTCCAGGAAGGTGTGGATCTTGGTTCTGGGTGAGGTTCCCCAGAGCAGCCTCCTGAAGGCTGACTTTGTGTCAGCCCTAGGGACAGCATCTGCTCCCTTGAGCTGTTTCTCCTGAATTCTTGAATATTCTCTTTACTCCTTAGCAGGCAATCCTGTTATTACTATCTTTTTTTTTTTTTTTTAAGAGACAGGGTCTTACTCTGTCACCTAGGCTGGAGTGCAGTGGCACTATCACAGCTCATTGCAGCCTTGACCTCCTTCCTGGGCTCAAGTGATCCTCCTATCTCAGCCTCCTGCACAGCTGGGACTACAGATGTAAGCCACCATGCCCAGCTCCCAAACCTGTTATAATTCATAGTTCTTTATAGTACACTTTCCCGTTTCAAGTCACTGTGTGTGTTCTGACTCCTGATTGGACCTTGACTGATGTATAAGCTACATCAGGCCACACAGTGTAGATGTTAGACAAGGGAGGAGAGAACCAAATTTGGGGACACAAGAAGACATTTGGCATGTGTTGTGAGATGAAAGTCAGGTAACAAAACAGTGTGTACTTTACACACATACACACTCTAAATTGTTAAAAGTCATTATCTATGGGAGCACAATTAAGTATGTCTAGCTTTATGATATGGTCTGGCTGTGTCCCCACCCACATCTCATCCTGAAATGAAGCTCCCATAATTGCTACATATTGTCTCCTGGTGGGAGACAACTGAATCATGGGGGTGGTTTCCCCCATACTGCTCTTACGATAGCGAATAAGTCTCACGAGATCTGATGGTTTTATAAGGGGAAACCCCTTTCTTTTGGTCCTCATCCTCTCTTCTCTGCTGCCAAGAGAGATGTCTTTCACCTTCTGCCATGATTGTGAGGCCTCCCCAGCCACGCGGAACCGTGAATCCATTAAACCTCTTTATAAGTCTTGCATACATCTTTATCAGCAGCTTGACAACAGACTAATGCACTTTACATATTTGTGTATTTTTTTTTACAATGAGATGGTATTACTTTTGTAATTTAAAAAGAGTTGCACTTGTTACATCACTCTACTATTTAAAAATTATGCCAACTGACCAACAGGTGTTTTCTGGCCCCAGGATTCTGACGCTGACATTCTCTTTTCCTTGAGAAATGATTTACATAAACGTTTCCCTGAGCCGGAGAAACTCTGGGGCTGCTGATAACGCAGCTGTTGGTTGTCCACTTGACGCCTGGCTCTCATCACTTCTAAAATGTGGAAACTGAAAACATTTCCCTACCTTTTACTGTAACATGTTGAATTCTCTCATCATGATAAATCAAATGATACATGACCATGCACTCATTCACCCAACAGACTTTTCCTGATGGGCCACTGTGGGCCAGGTCTTTCCCCAGGCACTGGGACTAGGGAGACCCTATCTCTATCCCTATCTCTATTGCTTAAGCCCAGGAGTTCAAGACCAGCCTGGCTAACACAGCAAAAAAAAAAAAAAAAAAAAAAAAAAAAAACCCAGCACCTTGTACTTTAAAAATGACCTAATATCCAGGAGCAATCAACTGTGGAATAACTTGTTTTCTTTTCTTTTTGAGATGGGGTTTCACTCTGTCACTAAGGCTGGAGTACAACGGCACAATCTCAGCTCACTGCAGCCTCTGCCTCAAGGACTCAAGTGATCTTCCCACCTCAGCCTCCTGAGTACCTAGGACCACAGGCACACGCCAGCACGTCGGCTACTTTTTTGTATTCTGGTAGAAATGAGATGTCCATTTTTTGTAGAGACGGAGTCTCACTATGTTGCCCAAGCTGGCCGCAAACTCTTCATTAAACTCAAGAGATCTACCTGCCTTGGACTCCCAAAGTGCTGGGATTATAGGTGTGAGCCACCACACCCAGCCTTGTTTTCTGGAGACAAGATCTCATTCTATCACCCAGGCTGGAGCGCAATGGTGCAATCACAGCTCCATTTTGGATTTAAGTGATCCTCCCACCTAACCCTCCTAAGTAGCTGGGACTACAGGCGTGTACCACCTTGCCTGACTAATGTTTTTATTTTTACTTTTTAAGACAAGGTCTCCCTGTGTTGCCCAGGCTTCTTTTTTTTTTTCTTTGAGACAGAGTCTTGCTCTGTCATCAGGCACCAGGCTGGAGTGCAGTGGCGCAATCTCAGCTCACTGCAACCTCCGCCTCCCGGGTTCAAGGAATTCTCCTGCCTCAGCCTCCCGAGTAGCTGGGACCACAGGCGTGCACCACCACGCCCATCTAATTTTTGTATTTTTTAGTAGAGACAGGGTTTCACCATGGTCTCAATCTCCTGACCTCGTGATCTGCCCGCCTCAGCCTCCCAAAGTGCTGGGATTATGGGCATGAGCCACCATGCCCATACCTTCATTTTTAATAAAAAATAAATTTCAAGTATATTCCTAGTTAAAATCAGAGAGCTAAAGCATGAAGGGGCAATGGGTATGTTTTTCTAAAAATAAGCAATATTCATTAGGAAAAAATGTTCTTATATTTTATAAAAAGTGTGGCTTTTTCTTTTTTTACCTTTTTGTTGTGTCAGCTGTGGTGCAGGAGGTGAGCCTGGAAACCCATCTTGATCGGAAATACTTTCATCATCTTCACTGTCCACCCCATGTAACAATGGCACCTTTTTGTTATAAAAGACAAAGGACCAAAGAAGTGAGAAAGGTAACCTATACATATAGCATGTCTCCTAACAGGTTCCAACATCTTTCACACCTTCCCCACTGGGAGTTCCCTCCATGGGCACTTCAGCTGCTTTCCTTAGTGACACACAAAAGGGCTACATCAGGTGGGGCTGGATGACACTTCCAGGCCCTCAGGAAAAGCTTAGGGGGCAAAGGCAACATCATTCAAGTTATGCTAAGGCAACTGAGAGCTCCACATACCAGCCATGTTGCCAGGACAGCTTCCCTTCCTCATCCCTGCCAGGAACCACCCGATACCACGCCACCCTGGTACTGACCCCATGTTACTAGTTTCCCCCATCCCTTTGAGATAAGCTAGGGTGCAGTGGTGTGATCACAGCTCACTGCAGCCTTGAGCTCCCAGGTGCAAGCTATCCTCCCACCTCAGCCTCCAGAGTAGCTGGGACCACAGGCCTGCAACACCACAGCCAGCTAATTTATTTTTATTTTTGGTAGAGACAAGGACTCCTTATGTTGCCCAGGTTGGTCTCAAATTCCTGGGCCCATGTGATCCTCCTGCCTCAGCCTCCCCAAGGTGCTGGGATTAGAGGCATGAGCACAGCGCCCGGCCCATGTTAGTAATTCTTATGCGGGACAAGAACTGCTGACCTACCCTGGGAGGACTCTCATCAAAGCCTGCAATGTTCACCAATTATGTAAGTCCACTGTAAACTTCATTTACTGATGGACTCCCCTCTACTGTCCGAGAGTAGCTCATATATAGGTAACCATTCATGTTAGCTATATAGGAGCAACTGACATTTTGTTTCATCCCAACATGGCAGGGCCAAAGAGTTGTCCTTTAGAGAGGCCCATGGGCCAGGAATGGGACCTGCCGCTGATGAGGAGGAGACATTTCCATTGGCAGGAACTTGGGGGTAGGGACAGGGGTTGCCTAAGAGGAAGAAAAAGAACAGTGAAGCAGGTCTCTTTTTTTTAACACATGGTCTCACTCTGTCACCCAGGCTGGAGTGCAATGACACAATCATGGCTCACAGCAGCCTCTACCTCCTAGGCTCAGCCAATCCTCCACCTCAGCCTCCCAAATAGCTAGGACCACCATATGCAGCTAATTTTTAAATGTTTTGTAGAGATAGGGTCTTGCTATGTTCAACAGGCTGGTCTTAAACTTCTGGCCTCAAGCAATCCTCCTGCCTTGGCCTCCCAAAGGGCTGGGATTACAGGCATGAGCCACCACACCTGGCCTGAAGCAAGTGCTATGTGGTAAACTGTGACTGGAGCTATCTGGGTGGGCTGCCCTTCAACTCTCCTGATTCTTCAGTAAAATCTTCCTTTTGTGATTAACTTGGCTTAGCAGGGCTGTACTGCAGGCAATGGAAAGGCTGTCCCTGGGACTGACAAGGAGGTGGTGGAAGGGAACAGCAAGACACCCTTGAGAAGGGGCATTTTACAGTAAGACCTAAGGCTGCTAGGTCCACCTGCCTCTGTGGACACAATTCCAAGGTGACCTGGCTCCGGAGGAGCAGACAGGTCTCCCAAGCTACTCATCGTTTGAAGAAAGAAAAAGTAAATGGACCGATACTTTTTTTTTTTTTTTTTTAGATAGAGACGGGGTCTCACTATGGTATCCAGGCCAGTCTTAAACTCCTGTCCTCAAATGGTGGCCTCCCACCTCCACCTCCCAAAGTGCTGAGATTACAGGCATGAGCCACTGTGCACAGCTAACCTCAAGCTTTTTTATCTCCCAGGAGTAAACTGCCTGTTCAAACTGTCAAAAATATACCAAGCGACTCACTATTCTCCAGGAAATGTGAAATGGATAAAGGTGATTTAAGAAGCATCAGGAAGATGCCCAATATGGACAACTGATCGACAGTATCTACTGTCAACCTAAAGCTGATGGTACATATGCCCTATGACCATACACATACCATTCCTCAGTGTACACTCACCCGAAATACACCAATATGTACATCAAGGGACACTCCCCAAATGTCCACAGCAGCACTATTCCTAAGATCCCAAACTGGAAACAATCAAGTCTCTGTCATCAGTAAAACAAACAACTGAGTGGCACAGTTGTACAATAAAATATACAGAAATGAGAATGAACCAGCCCCTGCTGCGTACAGTAACTGAGGACTCCAAAACTCCAAACAGTGCATACCGTTCAATTAAATTCATGTAAATTTTCAGAACAGACAAAGCCAATCTCAGGTTATTTTTAAAGACAAAAGCTAATCTTGGCAATGGTTAACTCTATGGGAAATAGTGACTAAGAAGAAGGGGGATTTCTAGGGTATGAGCAATTTTTTTCTTAGTCTGAGTGGTGGCTAGTTTTTGAAAACTTATTGAAATGTACACATGATTTATTCACCTCTTGTGCATATTTTATATATCAATAAATAAGTCTGCTAAAAACATACCTTTGTAAAGAATTTGTGATGCTTTCTATAAATATACTTTAAAAGGCTTGGCTGGACACAATGGCTCACACGCCAGTAATCTCAACACTTTGGGAGGTTCACCTGAGGTCAGAAGTTTGAGACCAGCCTGACCAACACGGTGAAACCCCATCACTACTAAAAATACAAACATTTGCTGGGCATGGTGGTGGGTGCCTATAGTTCCAGCTACTTGGGAGGTGAGGCAAGAGAATCACTTGAACCCAGAGGCAGAGGTTGCAGTGAACCAAGATTGCACCACTGCACTCCAGCCTGGGTGACAGAGCAAGACTCTGTCTCAAAACAAACAAACAAAACTATAATACAACAGTACTAAAGTTGTTTACTTAAACTTGCAGTAAAAGAATAAAAACACAAACTTTCAGCATGCACCCCAAATCCAAGAAAAGATGCGTTTCCAAGTGGGGTTGGGAGAAAAGGTAACATCAACCCTATTAGTAACACTGTATTATTTATTATTTTCTACTTTTCACATTTAAAAATTTTCCTACTACACATGGCTCCTAGAGCCACCCTAACAGACATGCCTTAAAAAAAAAACAAAATATTTGTCCTTCTAACAAGGAAAGAGTCTCTGCAGGTCACTGTATCGCTTTCTTCCAAGGAAAATACAGTAGCAAACTTTCTCTCTAGAAAAGTGGAGTGATAGAACTCTATCTGTAGCATCGGTGAAAAATAACCAGCCGGCAAGTGTACAGGTAGGAGCAGTGGGCCCGACTCTGAGCCCGGGAGAGCCAGGCCTAGCACCTCCCTCCTTGGGGCTCTAGGCAGTGTCTGCCTATTCCAGAGCTCCTTGCTATGAGAAACCTAATTCTACATGTGAAAGTGTGTATATGCTGGAAAATGATGGTGAGTTCATGAAACAACCACAGAAGGATCCCTCAAAATAAGCTCCCTAAGACCATTTAAAATGTATTTTAGGGCCTGGTGTGTTGGCTTATGCCTGTAATCTCAACACTCTGGGAGGCTGAGGCAAGAGGACTGCTTAAGCCCAGGAGATTAAGACCAGTCTGGCTAACATAGCAAGACCCTGTCCCTTTAGAGAAAAAAAAAAGGCCAGGTACGGTACCACATGCCTGTAGCCCCCCGTACTCAGGAGGCTGAGGTGGGAGAACTGCTTGAGCCCAGGAAGGGGTGGTTATAGTGAGCTATGATCGTGCCATTGCACTCCAGCCTGGAGACAGTGAGACCCCATCTCGATTTTTTTTAAAAAGTATTTTAATGTAGTAGAGGCTAATCAATATGCATATAATCAATCATGATGTAGCTTAATGCTGCCAGTCTATATGTATAGACACTATGAATAACACATTATAATGATGGTGAAAAAAGACAAGGGGCTGAGTATGGTGGCTCACCCCTATAATCCCGGTGCTTTGAAAGGCTGAGGCAGGTGGGTCACTTGAGGTCAGGAGTTCAAGACCAGCCTGGGCAACATGGGGAAACCCTGTTTCTACAAAAAATACAAAAATTAGCCAGGCATGGTGGTGCGTGTCTATAGCCCCAGCTACTTGGGAGGCTGAGGTGGGAGCCCAGGAGGTTGAGGCTGCAGTGAGCCAAAATTGTGCCACTGTACTCCAGCCTGGGGGACTGAGTAAGACCCTGCCTCAAAAAAAAAATTAAAAAAGATAAAGGAAAAAGAGAAATGATGCTCTATCTTGCCATTAAAGAAATGTCATCATCTAGTTTCCAAAACCCTGGGAGCAGTTTAAAAATCGGAATTTGCAGAGCACCTGGCAGCGGAGAAGTGTGTTTCCCTGAATCTCTCTGTGTGGTTCCCTGATGAGTGACAGGGCAATGGAGGGAATTCCTCACCGAGTCAGCTAAGATCAAGGCACACAGGAGTAAGAAACAGAGGCGCGCACAGGTATGTCATCTCCCCTTGAGAGACGCATGGCAATATTCCCCGTCAGGCACAAATTGAAAGAAAGGATGTAGTTTGCAAAATAATACCAAAAAGTGACAGGAAATTTAGCTTCCAAGGTGGAAGAAAAGAGCGAGATTGCTAAGCTTTGAATGGAAGTCCACATTAAGAATATAAAGATGTTCATCTTCGTTTTTGCAGGATAAAAAAGTTTATGTTTTAATCTAACCAGAGAGAAATGAGGCTGGACACATTTAAAAAATAAGCCCCAGCTGGGCGCAGTGGCTCATGCCTGTAATCCCAGCTCTTTGGGAGGCCGAGGCGGGTGGATCACGAGGTCAAGAGATCGAGACCATCCTGGTCAACAAGGTGAAACCCCGTCTCTACTAAAAATACAAAAAAATTAGCTGGGCATGGTGGCGCATACCTGTAATCCCAGCTACTCAGGAGGCAGAGGCAGAATTGCCTGAACCCAGGAGGTGGAGGTTGTGGTGAGCCAAGATGGCGCCATTGCACTCCATCCTGGGTAACAAGAGCGAAACTCTGTCTCAAAAAAATAAATAAATAAATAAGCCCCAAAGCAAATGCTATCAAATGTGGAATAGCGAGAAGAAATCCTTAGCAATGCCCTAATTTACCAAAACTTAATGTCAGGGTGAGAGTCAAGAAGAAAGCCGGGAACGTGGAAAGCACCTGATTTCTGTGTGGCACAGCATACACGTCATCACCACGGCCTCCTTCATCCTTCTGGGCACTGACATATCCCAACTCCTTGCAGCTGGATGAGAGCTGAGTTTCAGTGTCCTCTTCTTCCCCATAGTCCAGCGTTTCAAAGGATGGCAAAGAAGATCTTCTTCCCATTTCATTCTGCCAATTTGGTCTGTATTAGAACATTCACAAAGAAAACAAAGAAAAAAACCACTGAACACTTGACATTGATATATACACGTATTAAATGCACTGCCTCCAAGTCCTTACCATAAATATGTACAAAGGACACAGAAGCTAAAATATGACATTTTCCACCATACATCCCTTTGTACACTCAGCATACCCTTCTAGTTTCTGTTTTTAGAGTTACTGCATACATATACAATTTGCCTTGTTATAAATAAGAAGCTTTTCTTTTTTGAAATAGGATCTCACTCTGTCTCCCAGGCTAGAGTGCAGTGGTGCAATCACAGTTCACTGCAGCCTCAACCTCCCTGGGCTCAGGTGATCCTCCTACCTCAGCCTCCAAAGAAGCTGGAACTAACCATGCCCAGCTAATTTTTATATTTTTTGTAGAGACAGGGTTTCACCATGTTGTCCAGGCTGGTCTCAAACTCCTTGGCTCTAGTGATCTGCCCACCTCAGCCTCCTAAAGTGCTAGGATTACAGGCATGAGCCACTGGGCCCAGCCTGTTATTATTATTATTATTGAGATGGAGTCTCACTCTCACCCAGGCTGGAGTGCAGTGGTGCAATCTTGGCCCACTGCAACCTCCACCTCCCAGGCTCAAGTGATTCTCCTGCCTCAGCTTCCTGAATAGCTGGGATTACAGGTGCATGTGACCATGCCTGGCTAAGTTTTGTATTTTTAGTAGAAATGGGGTTTCACCATGTTGACCAAGCTGGTCTCAAACTCCTGACCTCAGGTGATCTGCCTGCCTTAAGCTGTTTCTAGATGATTCCTGTACATCCTAAGCTCTCCCCTCAACCCTCTCTTCCTTAGGAGGAAATCTTCCTCACCCCCAGTCCTGTGTCAGCTCAAACACAGGACAAGCAACAAAGGAGAAGATGATGAAGAAAAAGGCTTAACCACAACTGCCAAGAAGGTCAAATTACTGTGAATGTCCAGAGATACACAAGAGAGGTGAGGAGGGTCCACTCTCAGTGTTCAGGTTGCTGCATGAAGAAACTTACAAAGGGCTGGAAGCAATGCTGAATTCATTAGCTCTGTGCCGCTATGAAAATGGCCAGGACCCATACAAGTCAAATGTAACAAGAACCACTCTTGTAAGATTGACTCTTGTTAGAACAGACCCCAGAGCAATTAAGTTGCTGGACAGTGTCCATTTGACATTGGTGATAAAAACCCAGGAATTAAGACTAGTCATAAATACGTGAGCACCCATGCACCCATCCACCCGCACAGGTATATACGCACACACATGTACATAAGCACACACACATGTAGGGACCAGGCTGAGCTGCCCCTCTTCCACCCTGAGAGGAAGCAGAGCCGGTGATCTGGTCCCCACCGAGGCCTTAGCTCTGAGGTGGTGGCGTAGGGCTCGATGAAGTTGTCCTGTTCAACACTGCTCACGTCACTCTCAGACCGGGATCTCCGGCGAGGCTGAGGAATGGCAACCGTCCGCCCAGTCAATGTTGTCGCCAAAATGGCTGCTGCCAGGGCAGATCTGTGGACAAAAACATCCCACAGAGACGGTGAGACACGAACACTCCAGGTGAAGGCTGAACAAGATACACGCAGGCTTACCTTCTGCTGGACAGTGTCGACTGAGCACTTACCCTGCACCCATCGTCTACCGCGGGCCATCAAACAATCTCATTCCCATAGAAATTAAATTACTTGTAAAGATCTAACTGTTTCCAAGGAATTGAACTGCATCCCGCAACAAAGGTCAAGACGTTTTTGGGAATACAAAAATACCCAGCACTCAAGGTAAAATTCACAACAAGATCTTGTATTCACTTAGATTCTCACACAACTACATGACTACATATTATTGCCATCCCATTTTCCATAGAAATTAAATTACTTGTAAAGATTTCCTAGCCAAAAGGAGGTAGAACCAGGCCTCTTACCAAGGCAGAGCCAAAAGCCTGCATTCAAGTAGTTTCCTTAGTAGAATGGAAGATCAGAATGGGAAAAAAAGAGAGCTAGAAAGACATAAAAGATTTAAAACGGACTTTAAAAATGCTTGCAAATTACTCAGGAATATTTCACAGGTAAGTTAGAGTCAACGGATTTTGCTCTGCCTAAAAAAGTAAAACAAAACAAAAGACCCCTGCTCGCTGCCTAGGAAAACATCCAAATCACAGCACAGGGAGGAGGAGCAGAAGGAGCCAGGCAGCCCCCCTGAGTTGTAGAGACGGAGCTGAGAGTCGGGGACACCAAGGCAGGGAAATCTGCAGCAGAGAGTGCTGGAGAGGAGAGAACTGCAGAGAGAACCGGGAGATCTGGAGGAGGTCACCCAGTTTCAGCGGAATACTGCACGGCACACAAGTGTGAGGAAATCACCCGACAGTGGAGGAGGAACCGTCCACCAGGATCAGAGGAGCAGTGCCAGGTGCTTACACACAGCCCAGGACAGCAGCTGCTCCCACCGGGCAGACTGGAGAAACCTATCATTCACGAGACGCTGGGTGCAGCACTCAGAAAGGTCTGGCCCTGGTGCTGGGGAACAATTAGACCGGGCTGCACACAGCTCCACGCCCCACCTAACTAATCATACAGGAAAAACCTGAAAGATCTAACTGTTTCCAAGGAATTGAACTGCATCCCGCAACAAAGGTCAAGACGTTTTTGGGAATACAAAAATACCCAGCACTCAAGGTAAAATTCACAACAAGATCTTGTATTCACTTAGATAAGCAGGTAGGTGAAGAGACAGCAAACCATCATCTGAAAAGAAGGCAACCATCAACTGAAACCCACTAAGAACTGAACACATATGTAGAACTGGCAGAAAAAGCATTCGGATAGTTGTTACAGCTGTATTTCTTACGTTCAAAACGCCGAGAAAGACATGGACAATTGTAAAAAATTCCAACTTCATGAGATAAAAATGACAGCATCAGAGACAGAAAGTATCCTGGATGCAATTAACCGATTATGTATTGCAGAAGATCAGTAAAATTAAAGGCAAAGACACAGAAAATTACCAAAATAAAATGGAGATGGAAAAAAAAGTTTTTAAGAGGATCAGTGAGATACAGGATTAAAAAAACACTGTTTTTTATATTTTGGGTATGGGAGGTGGGGGTTGAGATCTCGCTCTGTTGCCCAGGCTGGAGTGCAGTGGCGTGGTCACAGCTCAGCATAGCCTCAACCTCCTGGGCTCAAGTGATCCTCCCACCTCAGCCTCTTGAACAGCTGGGACTATGCACATGTCACCACATCTGGCTAATTTTTATATTTTTTGTAGAGATGGGGTCTCGCTATGTTCTCCAGACTGGTCTGGAACTCCTGGGCTCAAGTAATCCTCCTGCCTCAGGCTCCCAAAGTGTTGGGTTTACAGGCATAAGCCACCACGCCTGGCTGCTGTTTTGTTTTAAATCACTACATTTTGGTGTAATTGTTACACAGCAATAAATAACTAATAGCCTTATCATCAAATGGTGCTGGAAAAATCAAATCTCCATATGCCAAAAAAAGCCCATGGATCTATACCTTACACACTGATACGGTTTGGTTCTGTGCCCCTACCCAAATCTCATCTCGAATTGTAATCCCCAAGTGTTGAAGGAAGGAAGTGACTGAACTATGGGGGCAGTTTCTCCCATTCTGTTCTTGTGATGGGGGTGAATTCTCACAAGAACTGATGGTTTTATAAATGGTAGTTTCTTCTCAGCTCTCAAGCGCTCGCTGTCTCTCACCTGCCACCATGTAAGACGTGCCTGCTTCCCTTCCGCCATGTTCCCTGAGGACTCCTCAGCCATGCAGAACTGTGAGTCAATTAAATCTCCTTTGCTTATAAATTACCCTGTCTCAGGTATCTTTATAGCAGTGTGAGAATGGACTAATACACATACCATTTATAAAAATTAACTGGAAATAGATTAGAGATCTAAATGTAAAGCCTAAAACCATAACACTTCTAGAAGAAAATATAAGAGAACACCTTTGTGACCTTAGGTTACATAAAGATTTTTTTTCAACATGAGATACTGAAAGCATGATCCATAAAAGAAAAAATTGTAAGCTGGACTTCATAAAAATTAAGAACTTCTGCTGTTTGAAAGGCACTGGTTAAGAGAATGAAAAGACAAGCCACAGATACAGAGAAAAGACTAGCAATCCCCTATTTGGTAAAAGACTTGTATTCATACTAGATAACAAACCCTCAGAATGCAATCATGGAAAACAAAAAAAGCTCGGGCTGTGATGTCTCCAGGAAGCCCCCAGTCTTCACCCAGGTCTCTGCTTACATCTCCTTGTTGAAAAATGTCATTGTCTCCAACTGAACATGTTCCTGTGTCCAACAGCCTTCCCAAGATGGTTCTTAGATCTGCAACAGGACTTGTGATCAACAAGGAATGCCCAAATTTGTAAATGGGCAAAGGATGTGAACAGATGCTTCACTGACAAAAACATGCGAAGCTGACAAACACATGAAAAGATACTCAATACCATTAGCTATTAGAGAAATGCAAAATAAGGTCAGGCATGGTGTCTCACACCTGTAATCCCAGCAATCTGGAACGCTGAGGCAGGTGGATCACTTAAGGCCAGAAGTTCGAGACCATCCTGGCCAACGTGACAAAACTTCATCTCTACTAAAAATACAAAAATTAGCTGGGTGTGATGGCTTCTGCCTGTAATTCCAACTACTCGGGAGGCTGAGGCAGGAGAATTGCTAGGGGAGGTGGAGGTTGCAGTGAGCCGAAATCATACCACTGCACCCCAACCTGGGTGACAGAGCAAGACTCCAGCTCAGGAAAAAAAAAAAGAAAATTATGTGTATAATTCAAAATTCCTTGTTAACCTCATACTTGGGCATTAATGCTATTTTTTTTTTTAAATACTCATCACATTCAACCATGAAATGTGAGAACTTCATGCACCTGAAAGGGATAGACCTCAAGTCAGTCTATTATCCTCAGAGACACCATCTTCAGTGCGTCATTATGGAATCGTGGTAAACATTTTGAAGGACATGACTCTAACCACCCTACTAGTAATTTTCTGGGCAGTTTGAGTAGTTCCAGGATCCAGTACTTGCAGGCCGAGCACAGGGGTGACTTCGGTGCCTGCTCATGTAAGACTCACCTTGGTCTCTCTGGGGACGGGTTGGGGCTGCGGGGAGGAGGTGTGCGGGGCACAGCTGCCTTCGGAGCAATGCTGGCTGCAGGTAAAAGGCCATGGATGATGTGTTTCTGCACAAATGAAATGCAACAGAAGTCACTAGGTTGGGTCACTGGATCACCTGAGTCTTGTCACCAACCCCCTCCCCTGGGCCTGCAAGGGAACACCTGCATTGGCCACCCATGGATCCAAACCCATCAGAAGCCCACTCCTCCCTGCCATCACGTCCCCATCAGGCCAGACAAGTGCACACAGCCAGGGAGCACCATGACAGCTGCTCATTGTGGAACCTTCTTGTCCTTCCCTCCTCAGAGCTTCCCTGGCTGTCCCCAAGAGTCACCCTCTAGCTCTCCCACATGTCCCACAGCACTGCCCCCAGTGATGTCTCATGTGACTCCGCCTGCAGAGCAGGGTGACTTCCTGAGAAACAGGGGACTTCCTTATCTTTATTTGCTTTGTTTTTGAGACGGGGTCTTGCTCTGTTGCTCAGAGTGGAGTGCAGCGGTACAATCATAGCTCACTGCGGCCTCAAACTCCCGCCTTAAGCAATCCTCCCGCCTCAGCTGTGCAAGTATATGGGACTACAGATGCTCACCACTATGCCTACCTAATTTTTGTATTTTTTGTAGAGATGAGATCTCACTATGTTACCCAGGCTGGTCTCGAACTCCTGGCTTCAAGTGATCCTTCCACCTCAGCCTCCCAAAGTGTTGGGATCACAGGCATTAGGCACCGCACCTGGCCAACTCTCTTATCTTTATCAATCCTAGAGCACACTGCCTCACACCTCAAAGGGGCTTAATATAAGATTTTATGTGGCTTATCTCCAGGATGAGTAATGAAAACTAGCTCCTACATACAATGAAAGTCAGAGAACCCCACTTTAGGTAACTGGGAGTCTCTGAGAAGTTTCTGGGTCTAGTCCAACCATTTTCTTGGCAGGAACCATTCATTCCCACCTACTAGAGGCAGAACACCATGTCAGCAATGAAGACACCCTGTCCTCATCCCCAAGCAGTTATTATAGAACACAGAATTATGGAATGAGCTGGGAGAAAGGCTCTCTCACTAAAAATGAAAAAAATAAAAAGAGCCTCAGTGAGATGTGGGAGAAAAACACTATCATTTTCTGTTTGGAGCCAGTAATTAGCACAAAGTGCTGGGGTGGTGCGGGCAGGGAAGCACTCCTCCAGGTCTAGGGCCAGCCTGGGAACTTTCAAACGCTTTCCTTCGAGAAAAGCACACAGGCATTTAGACTGGGCTTTCAAAGATGCCCAATGATCCCACATTTGGAAACACTATGGAACAGCATTCTAGGAAGTGGGAACAGCATGAACAAAGGAACGGAGCAAGACATTGGTTGCAGTGCTCTTATGGTTCTCTGTTTTGCTGGAGTACAGAGGCATCTGCGAGTGTGGGGTGGGGGCGTAGGTGGGGACAATTCCCACTGGAAGGGCTTTCAGAGCAGACAGAGGAGATCCCAGGGCCTAGTGAGGAGCACTCACTGACAGTGGCCCCAGGAAAGTTAGGGAGTGGTTGGCAAGAGACACAAGGCTGGGAAGTGTGGCACAGCATGGGGGCATCTCTCAGGAGTGAGGGATGGGCAGGCCTTCCAGTCATCTCTTACAGCCCCTACCCCCCACTTGCACAGCCACCCACAGGAGCAGATGCTCCAAGCAGTCTCTACCCAATACCCCCACTCTGTTTACCTCTCTGAGTGGTGCCCACCACCCTGCATCTGTCAAGGGATTCAACAGTGTCTCCATGTCTGTTTCCTCCTCGCCCCCCCCCCCACCTGCTGCATGATAAAAAAGGGTTTTTGTTTGTTTGCTTGTTTTAGAGACAGAGTCCTGTCTGTTCCCCAGGCTGGAGTGCGGTGGCATGATCTCAGCTCACTGTGGCATGATTTCGGCTCACTGCAACCTCGACCGCCTGGGTTCAAGCTATTCTTCTGCCTCAGCCTCCCAAGTAGCTAGGACTACAGGCATATGCCACCATGTCTAGCTAAATTTTGTATTTTGGTAGAGACAGGGTTTCACCATGTTGGCCACAGTGGTCTCGAACTCCTGCCTCAGACAATCCACATGCCTCAGCCTCCCAAAGTGCTGGGATTACAGGTGAGAATCACCATGCCTGGCCAGAAAAGGTTTTCTTAACCTTTGAATCACAGGGGCTGGCGTCCAGTAGTGTCCTCCAAAAGAGCTGCCTAAGATTTATTCTTGTTTCTCTTTGAAAGAGTGAATCCCCCATTGCACACTAAACATGTCTCACCCCATCACAGTCATTTCCGAACTCTGGTCCCCTCGCCAATCATGTCTCTACCAGGCAGAAAAACCCTCAGAGGCAGCCCCACTCTCTCAACAGCAGGCACATGTCCAGCACGGCATACTCGGGCTGATATAACTTGGTTCCTATCAAGTGTTAAAGGATCTCTGGCGTGTCAATTTTTCTGGCCGGAATCCCTGTGGCCACAGTGCCTTTGCCCAAGTTCTTGTCCTGTGTCCAGGAAGAAAGAATGAAGTACGCAGACCTCAGAAGTGTCTAGAAGAGTTTTATTTAGTCTGAGACCAGCTCAGAGGAGTGAGTAGCTCCCCTCTGTAAGCAGACTGTCTCATGAGCTCAAGCGTTTATCCAGCAGAGAGGAGGCCATGGAGAGGGTGGCTGCTCTCCACAGGCAAAAGCCATTCCAATGTCTCTGCAGGTCTCTAAAGCTCTCAGCAGAGAGGGTAGCTCCTCTCTGCTGGCAGGTGGTCTCTGCAGCTCTCAGCAGAGAAGGTTCTCCTCTCTGCAGCTGGTCATCCTGTCCCCTGGTCTGTCTGCCCTCTTTGTCCTTTGGCGTCCTTTGCCCTGCTCTGGCTGAGCCCAGGGTTTTTATGGACCTCAGAGGAGAGGAAGTGCATGCTGACTGGTCCATGGGCAGCCATTGGCAGGCCCCGAAGAGGCTCCATGAGTTTCTATTCCAGGGGACTGGCAGCCCAGCCTTTAGGCCCTCCCTAGCCTGAGGGTGGGGCCTTGCTGGGGACTCTGTCCCCTTTCTCCTCTGCCATTCATGACCCCAGGGCTTGGCTCCAATCCCCCTCCAAGATCAGAGCAGGTGGCCAGAGTGGAGAGAGGCCAGGTTGTGGGAGCAGACATTCCTGAGCCTGCAGGGATGAGGGATGGAGGAATTGTCCTTCCTGGGATGCCCGACAGTGTAGGCTACAGAGACGCCCCGGTCCTGTGCCTGGGAGGGCAGCCACAGCTGCACCTGGGAACTCCCACCCACCAACTTGGAAGGGGCAGGGCTCCCACCTGTTCGTGGTTCTTGCCTGCAGCTTCAGGCCCCACAGCTGCAGCTACACCTGCACCTGGGAGGACAGATCCTGCCTGTTCTCGGCTCCCCCAAGAGCACAGGAGGCTGGGATCCACAACTGCAGTTTGGGTGGCTGTAGCCCCCGCCAGGAGGGTGGGGCTCCTGCCTGCTCCTTAGAACAGGAGGCTTGGGTCTGCAGCAGTTCACAAGGGGCGGGGCTTCCACTGGCTGCATGGAGTGTGCAGCCCCTGCCATCACAAGGACTCAAATTCATTTCCTGCTTCCCCTGCTCTTCCTGGGCAGAGTCTGTGTACTTCAGTACTCAGCCTCGCCTTCCATTTCCCAAACAGCAACTAATTCACTCTTTTTCAGGCCTTGGTATTTGCTGTCTTCTGTACTCAGAACTCTTTCCTTACTCTCTGCCAGGCCCAGGCCAACTCTCCACTCAACTGTTGGCGTCGCTGCCTTTCTGGTACACACGTCAACAGCAGTTCTTGTTTTACCATTTGGTACAGAATTATTTATGGGCTTGTCTATCCCCCAAACCATGTGGCCATAAGCTGTCAATCAGTTGTGGGTATCAGCACACAGCAGGCACTCATTAATGTTTACTGTTTTGAATGAAAACTCAGGCCAGGTGCTGTGGCTCACACTGTAATCCCAACACTCTTGGAGGCTAAGGTGAGAGGATTGCTTGAGTCAAGGCTTAAGACCGGCCTGGGCAGCACAGTGAGACCCCATTTCTACCACACACACAGTAATTATTTTTATATTTTTTTGAGACAGAGTCTCACTTTGTTACCCAGGCTGGGGTGCAGTGACACAATCTCAGCTCACTACAACCTCTTCCTCTCAGGTTTAAGTAATTCTCCCACCTCAACCTCCTGAGTAGCTGGGATTACAGGCACCCACCACCACACTTGCTAATTTTTGTATTTTTAGCAGGATGGGGTTTCACCGTGTTGGCCAGGCTGATCTTGAATTCCTGACCTCAAATGATCTGTCCACCTCAGCCTCCCAAAGTGTTGGATTACAGGCGTGAGCCACCTTGCCTGGCATCTACAGAAGAATTTTAAAAATTAGCCAGGCATTGAGACTTGGCAATGTGAGGCAAATAATAAAATAAATAAAAAATAGCTAGGCATGGTGGTGCACACCTGTAGTCCTAACTACTGGGGAGGCTGAGGCAGGAGGATCACTTGAGCCCAGGAGGTTGAAGCCGCAGTGAGCTATAATCGTGCTACTGCACTCCAGCCCGGGCATCAGGACAAGACCCTGTCTCTAAAAATAAATTAAATAATAAATAAATACAAAAATCCCTTTGGCTGCTATGTGGAGGATGAACCTAGTTAAAGGGCGAGGGTGAAAGCAGAGAAACCACTGGAATCTGCTGCAGCGGTCCGGGTAGATTCTGGAGGCCCGGATGTGGGGGGAGATGGAACAGCTGGCAGATGTACATCGTGAGGAGACGGGACTTGCTGATGGGGTGTACATGGTGGGTGGCAGAAAGAGGAATGAAGAATGACTATATCCAGCCATGCAGCAGATGTACTTCGGCCAGGAGTTAACTCCAGGCACTGGGACGAATGCTACAGGGGATACAGAGTGATTCCTGTTCAACTGTGGGCGACCCTGGGGCAGAATATTAAGGGCGGACATAGTAGCTCACGCCTGTGATATCAACTCTTTTGGAGGCTGAGGAGCTATGCTGGGCAACATAGCAAGATCCCCGTCTCCACAAAAAATTGAACAATTAGGCGGGCGTGGTGACGCGCGCCTGTAGTCCCAGCTACTCGGGAGGCTGAGGTGGGAAGATCGCTGGAGCCCAGGAGTTCGAGGCTGCAGTGAGCTATGACTGCGCCACTGTACTCCAGCCTGGGCAACAGAGCGAGACTCTGCCTTAAAAAAAAAAAAAGTTTAGAACACGAAAAATCAAGGCTTCTTAAACTGAAAACCATTTCCTCTTGTGCCGCCACCTTGTCTGGATCTCAGGCCAAACCCCAAACCCGCCCCAACCCTTTACACTTAATCCTCGGCCCCACAGAGCCCCGAGCGCGGCGGGCGAACATCTACTTACGAACTGGCTCCTGCGGCCTCTCCGAAACCCCAGGAGCATCCTTGCGGCGAGACGAAGCCGGACCGGGGGCTGGACTCATCAGCAGACCGCTCTACCGCCTGAGACCACTCCCTAAAAGCCCGCCGCAGGCCCGACCCACAGCACGCTTTCTCTTCGCAATGGACTTTGGAGCAACCACGTCGGCCATTGGCTAAGCTCGGCCCTTGACCAATCAGAAGTAAGGTTACTGCCACACCGGTCGTTCTTGGCAACCAGCGGGTTCCAGTTCAAATCCCCGACAGAGCGGAAACGTCCGCCCTATTCGTTCTCTTATTGGTCAGGATAGGCGTTCATTTCTGACATCACAGCCTATCCGGCGCTGCGGTTGGCGGAGGGCGGGCTGGATGAAGGACTGGGCAAGCACCGAAGACGTGAACCCGGAAGTGGCGCGGCAGCAGGTAATGTGGACTCTAGACTCGGACGGTGGGGTCTCTGCCTCCTCGGTCCGGGCCCAGGACTAGACTAAGGAGCCACGGTGCAGATCCAGCTGGGGTGTCGGGTCTAGGCACGTGATGAAAATGAAGGAAGCGGACACAAGGACAAGAATCTCCTGGTTCTTAGAAAATTTATTTCGCCGCAGATAATTGGCAAACGGGATTTCGCTGTGTTGCCCAGGCTGGTCTCGAACTCCTGGACTCAAGCGATCCTCCCGCCTCATCAACGCCCAGTGCTGGGATTACAGACGTGAGCTACCATGCTCAGCCCAGGATTCTGATCGTGCCTCTGCCCTTATTAGAACGTAATGCCATTACCACCTCCACCATCACGCACCCCCTCTCCAGCCACTCTGGCCTTCATTAAGACCTTTGTGTTTTCTTATTAGTAATTAAAAAGAGAATCTTATTTGACAGTTTTTTGACAATTCAGTCTGCAGACGGGATCCTGCCCCAGAGGCCCCGGCTTGGTGTGGAATGTAGGGCCATGTGCGGGAGGGCCTGCTCAAGTGCCGCCTGGCTTTTCCCTCCTTAGGTAGAGACTGCCCATGGAAAGGAACCCCTCTGATGGCACGGGTCCCGTGCATGTGCCTTTGGGGCAGGTTGTGGCGAATGAGAAATGGCGCGGGTCACAGCTGGCGCAGGAGATGCAAGGTCAGTGGGCTGCCCTCTGCCAGCTCTTGCCTTCTCTGACACATCAAAAAAAAAATTTGCCGATTGCCATCTTTTCGTCCAAAGCTCACGGAACTCATTTTCTTCTCTTTTAAGGGAAAATTAAGCTCATTTTCGAGGATGGCTTAACACCAGACTTTTATCTGTCGAACAGATGCTGCATTCTTTATGTCACTGAAGCTGATTTGGTGGCAGGAAATGGCTACAGAAAGAGGCTTGTTCGGGTTAGAAATGTAAGTATTAGGCTCGGCGCTGTGGCTAACGCATGTAATCCCAGCACTTTGGGAGGCTAAGGCAGGTGGATCACCTGAGGTCAGAAGTTCCAGACCAGCCTGGCCAACATAGTGAAACACTGTCTCTACTAAAAATACAAAAATTAGCTGGGTATGGTGGTGCACGTCTGTAATTCCAGCTACTCAGGAGGCTGAGACCGGAGAATCGTTTGAGCCTGGGAGGCAGGGGCTGTAGTGAGCCGAGATCCCGCCACTGCACTCCAGCCTGGGCAACAGAGTGAGAGTCTATCTCAAAAAAACCCAAAAAACAAAAACAAACAAACAAAAAGAATTGTTAGTATTGGATTCAAGAAACTGAAATTGAAAATTGATTTGCTTCACTGCCCCCCCTTCCCTCCATTCCTTGGTATCATTTATTTAAAGTCATTGGCCAGGCCAGGCAGGAAGTGATAGCACTCTTAACCTAAAAAGTAATTTGGTTGCAAAATGATTTACTGTCTTTTTTTCCTTTCAAGTCCAATAATATTCAAGGAATTGTAGTTGTTGAAAAAACCCAGATGAGTGAACAATACTTCCCAGCCTTACAGAAGTTTACTGTGCTGGACCTTGGAATGGTGCTGCTTCCAGTGGCCAACCAGATGGAAGCGTCCTGCCTCATCATCCAGTTGGTGAGTAGCGATTCCTACACCTTCACGGTAGCCCTGACCTCAAGCACTCAACTGCCCTCCCTCTAGCTGCAATCATGTATCCATTCTATGTCATTCTCTGCTTTGGTTTATAAAACCTCTTTGCCACCCACACTCTAGGGAAGTATATCACAAAGTACACAAGTTGGAGACCTGATTTTAGACTCCCAGGCTGTGATAGCTCCATCACTCATTAACCTGCCCTTTTGCTGGTGAAAATGTCAACTAGAGGCTGAGCACAGTGGTTCATGTTTGTCATCCCAGCACTTTGGGAGGCCAAGGTGGGCAGATCACTTGAGGCCAGAAGTTTGAGACCAGCCTGGCCAATGTGGCAAAACCCCGTCTCTACTAAAAATACAAAAATTGCTGGGTGCAGTGGCTCACGCCTGTAATCCAAGCACTTTAGGGGGCCGAGGAGGGCAGATCACTTGAGGTCAGGGGTTCGAGACCAGCCTGGCCAGCATGGTGAAACCCAGTCTCTACTAAAAATACAAAAATTAGCCGGGCGTGGTGGCGGGCGCCTGTAATTCCAGCTGCTCAGAAGGCTGAGACAGAAGAATCACTTGAACCCAGGAGGCAGATGTTGCAGTGAGTGGAGATTGCACCATTGCACTCCAGCCTGGGTGATGAGTGAAACTCCATCTCAAAAAGAAAAGGCCAACTAGAAGCTGCTTTGTCTCATCCCCATGTGTTTTTGCTAAGCATTAGCACCTGTGCAAGTTGGTTTTTTTTTTTTTTCCTTTTTTTCAGACAAGGTCTTGCTCTGTTGCCCAGTCTGCACACCCACTGGAGTGCAGTGGTGCAATCTTGGCTCACTGCAACCTCTGCCTGCCAGGTTCAAGCGATTCTCCTGCCTCAGCCTCCCGAGTAGCTGGGATTACAGGTGCCTGCCACCACACCCAGATAATTTTTGTATTTTTGTATTTTTAGTAGAGACGGGGTTTCACCACGTTGGCCAGGCTTGTCTCGAACTCTTGAGCTCATGTGATCCACCCACCTCAGCCTCCCAAAGTGCTGGGCCACCACACCCGGCCAACACTTATTTTTAAAATCAGTTTAGAGGCTCACACCGCTAATCCCAGCATGGGGGTAAGACCCAAACATCAATTGTGTGTGTGTGTTGTGTTTTTCTTTTGTTTTGTGTGTGTTTAAATCTCCCCCTCTGATGTGGAGCTGGAGTTGAGAGGCACATTGCAGATGCAAGCAGCCACAAATGGCTCACAGATCCCTCTCTACCATATCCTTTGCGTCATGCTTCCTACTTTGCTTGATCCAATGCTGTTGTCTGCCTTTGTATAGCCACCGGTAACTGCAGATTAGGTTTCTCCTTTGAGGCAGGCTTCCTGCAGGGCCTGTGTGGCGTAGGTCTGGTTTAGGTGTAGCCATCATTTAATCCTGCACAACTGAAATGTTTCTTAGTGGACCATCAGAAAGTGTTGGAATTCCTCAGTGTGTTTTTCTAAACGTTCTGAAAACTCATGTTTTTGTAAATTATTAATGTCTTACTCCTTTGTGTGGTTCACCTTTTAATAATTTCACTGATGTCTGAGAAATCATATTCATGGCATATGAAAACATTTGTTCCTGTAAGTCAAGCCCAACAAAATGGAAAAACTAAATTTCCACAAAACAAAGTTTAAGTAAACAACCAGTTCTCCAGAGGGCGCTCACGTGCTGTTCCTTTCATTTGCGGTTCAGGTTCAAGAGCAAATCAAAGAGCCCAGTAAGAACCCTCTTCTGGGGAAGAAACGGGCCCTGCTGCTGTCTGAGCCATCCCTACTTCGAACCGTGCAGCAGATCCCAGGCGTTGGAAAAGTTAAAGCTCCCCTTCTGCTCCAGAAGTTTCCAAGCATCCAGAAACTGAGTAATGCTTCCATTCGGGAACTAGAGCAGGTGGTCGGACAAGCAGTGGCACAGCAGATCCATGCCTTCTTCACACAGCCCAGGTGAGGGCTGGCCTCAGGGACATGCGTCGTCTCCCCAGACCACAAACATCAGGATCTTGTTTTCAGCTTTAGAAAACAAGGAAAAGGTCCTGGCACGGTGGCTCACGCCTGTAATCCCAGCGCTTTGGGAGGCCAAGATGGGTAGATCACCTGAGGTCAGGAGTTCGAGATCAGCCTGACCAACATGGAGAAACCCCGTCACTACTAAAAATCCTAAATTAGCTGGACATGGCGGCACATACCTGTAATCCTCGGGAGGCCAAGGCAGGAGAATTGCTTGAACTCAGGAGGCAGAGGTGGCGGTGATTGCACCATTGTATTCCAGCCTGGGCAACAAGAACAAAATGTCATCTCAAAAACAAAACGAAACAAAAAAAAAAACAACCAAGAAAAAGGGCTGGGTGCAGTGGCTCACACCTGTAATCTCAGCACTTTGGGAGGCTGAAGCAGGCGGATCACCTGAGGTCAGGAGTTCAAGACCAGCCTGACTGATATGGAGAAACCCTGTCTCCACTAAAAATACAAAAATTAGCCAGGGATGGTGGCGGGCACCTGTAATCCCAGCTACTTAGGAGGCTGAGGCAGGAGAATCACTTGTACTTGTGGGGTGGAGGTTGCAGTGAGTGGAGATCATGCTACTGCACTCCAGCAGAGCGAGACCTTGTCTCAAAAAAAAAAAAAAAAAACAAGAAAAAGGATTTCTTAACAGGTATACTTGGAGGTTAAGTTTAATTTAAAAATTTTTTAAAAAGAAAAGGAAAAAGGATGTCCTGTCACAGCAACTAGTGAAAGATGAGGTGACCTGAATGGAGCCTGTGGGTCGTCCTGCCTTGGTGTCTGAGTTCAGCTTTTGAAGTTAGTGGGCCACAGAGAGCACTGCCTTCATTCTAAGATTAAAGGGGCTGGTGGGATCTTCCTAAGAGTCAGGGACTCTCATACTCAGCAAAAAGCGAGTTAGAGCTGATTTTAATGTGTGACCTTGACCTGCATCTGTCATGGAATGTGCCTTCTAAAAAGCTTTGGTGGGGCCCGGTGCGGTGGATCACGCCTGTAATCCTAGCACTTTGAGAGGCCAAGGTGGGTGGATCACCTGAGGTCAGGAGTTCAAGACCAGCCTGGCCATAATGGTGAAATCCCATCTTTAAAAAAAATAAAATTGGCCGGGCGCGGTGGCTCAAGCCTGTAATCCCAGCACTTTGGGAGGCCGAGGCGGGTGGATCACGAGGTCAAGAGATCGAGACCATCCTGGTCAATATGGTGAAACCCCGTCTCTACTAAAGATACAAAAAATTAGCTGGGCATGGTGGCACGTGCCTGTAGTCCCAGCTACTCCGGAGGCTGAGGCAGGAGAATTGCCTGAACCCAGGAGGCGGAAGTTGCAGTGAGCCAAGGTCGCGCCATTGCACTCCAGCCTGGGTAACAAGCGAAACTCCGTCTCAAAAATTAATTAATTAATTAATTAATTAAATTAAATTAAAATTAAAAAAAGAAAAAAAGAGTAAAAAGCTGTGGTGGTGGATGTGACCATCTAAAGAAAACAGATGTACAAAGAAGCACTGTGTGTCCTAAGCCCCTTGTTCCTGGTGTCAGAGCTGCAGTTCTTTGGGTCTGGCCTTCATATACCTGTTCTGTGAGGCTCCTTCCAATGTAAATAAATAATTCCGCTATACTTCTTTCCTTCGTTCCTCCCCCCGCCCTTTTACTGGCAGATACACAGTTTGTTTATAATCACTTTGTATGTCTTCTGCACACAGCAAGTATGGAGTCAGAAGCTCCCTTTAAAGTTGAAAACTTGGCTGGGTGCTGTGGCTCACGCCTGTAATCCCAGCACTTTGGGAGGCCGAGGCGGGTGGATCACGAGGTCGAGAGATCGAGACCATCCTGGTCAACATGGTGAGACCCCGTCTCTACTAAAAATACAAAAAATTAGCTGGGCACGGTGGCACGTGCCTGTAATCCCAGCTACTCAGGAGGCTGAGGCAGGAGAATTCCCTGAACCCAGGAGGCGGAGGTTCCACTGAGCCGAGATCACGCCATTGCACTCCAGCCTGGGTAACAAGAGCAAAACTCCGTCTTAAAATAAAATAAAATCAAGTTGAAAACTCAATGTGCATGAGGCAGAAAAGGATGTGTTTGTAAATGTAAGACCCAACAGTGGGAGGACTCAAGAAAATGATGGCAGCAGCTGCATCCAGTGAGGAAACCGGGGGCTGGGGATCAAAAGGTACAAACTGCCCATTCAAAAAATAGACACAGGCAGCTGGGCACAGTGGCTCACACCTATTATCCCAGCACTTTGGGAGGCCAAGGCAGGTGAATCACCTGAGGTCAGGAGTTTGAGAACAGCCTGGCCAGCATGGTGAAACCCCATTTCTACTAAAAATACAAAAAATTAGCCAGGGGTGGTGGTGCGCCCCCATAATCCCAGCTATTGTGGAGTCAGAGGTTGCAGTGAGCCAAGACCACGCCATTGCACTGCAGCTTGGGCAACAAGAGCGAAATACCAGCTCAAAAAAAATACACACAGGTGCAGTGGCTCATGTCTGTAGTCCAGCACTTTGGGAAGCTGAGGTGGGAGGATTGCTTGAGCCCAGGATTTCGAGATCAGCCTGGGCAACATGGCAAGACCCCATCTCTACAAAAAAATTTAAAAATTAATCGCATATTCTCACTCATAGGCAGGTGATGAAAAATGAGAACACATGGACACAGGGAAGGGAGTACTACACACTGGGGTCTATTGGGGGGAATAGGGGAGGGGCAGCGGGAGGTGGGGAGCTGGGGAGGGATAGCCTGGGGAGAAATGCCAAATGTGGGTGAAGGGGAGGAAGGCAGCAAAACACACTGCCATGTGTGTACCTATGCAACTATTTTGCACGTTCTGCACATGTACCCCAAAACCTAAAATGCAATAAAAAAAATTTTTTTTTTAATTAGTCAGGCGTGACAGCACGTGCCTGTAGTCCCAGCTACTTGGGAGGCTGTGGTGGGAGGATGGCTTGAGCCTGGGAGGTTGAAGCTGCAGTGAGCCATGACTGTGGCATTGTACTCCAGCCCACACAACAAAGCAGAACCCTGTGTTCAAAAAAAGACAAAAACCAAAAAATAAACACAAAGATGCCATCTGTTGTAGAAAATACTAAGATAACCTGAAAGCTCTTGAAGTTCTGCTTTGTGTAATGTTAGCAATTTAAAAAAATCAAAACATTAGGCCGGGCTCAAGCCTGTAATCCCAGCACTTTGGGAGGCCAAGGCGGGTGGATCACGAGGTCAAAAGATCGAGACCATCCTGGTCAACATGGTGAAACCCCGTCTCTACTAAAAATACAAAAAAAATTAGCTGGGCATGGTGGCGCGTGCCTGTAATCCCAGCTACTCAGGAGGCTGAGGCAGGAGAATTGCTTGAACCCAGGAGGCGGAGGTTGCAGTGAGCCGAGATCGCGCCATTGCACTCCAGCCTGGGTAACAAGAGCGAAACTCCACCTCAAAATAATATATATATATTAAAAATATTGGCCAAACTCAGTGGCTCATGCCTGTCATTCCAGCGTTTTGGGAGGCCAAGGCAGGCAGATCACCTGAGGTTGGGAGTTCAAGACCAGACTGAACAGCATGTAGAAACCCCGTCTCTACTAAAAGTACAAAATATCGCTTCTTGGCCTTTTGGCTAAGATCAAGTGTAAAAGTACAAAATTAGCTGGGTACGGTGGGTGCACGCCTGTAATCCCAGCTACTCAGGAGGCTGAGGCAGGAGAATCACTTGAACCTGGGAGGTGGAGCTTGCGGTGAGCCGAGACCACACCGTTGCACTCCAGCCGGGGTGACAGAGTAAGACTCCATCTCAAAACAAAACAAAACAAAACAAAACAAAAATTGTGCATTAGCAGGAGAAACTGAAAGAGGAGGGAATGAAAGTGAAATAAAAGTAAAAGGAAATATTCACTCACACAAATGACTATGTTTATTTAAATATTTATACAAACATGGCCCTAAGAGCAGCAGATACACTTTCCCAAAGATGGTTGCTTCCTTTAAGATATTGCCCAACAGAAAATAGTTATCCTTAAAATTAGACGACGTATTTTAGCTATGTAACGTGTACTGTGTCAACAGTGAACCTTATTAGATTCACGGTGTCATCCAACTCATAGCAAGATAAAAATAGGCAGGAATGTAATTTTAAAAAGTAAAATAGGGCTGGGGGCGGTGGCTCACACCTGTAATCCCAACACTTTGGGAGGCCAAGGCGGGTGGATCACCTGAGGTCAGGAGTTCGAGACCAGACTGACCAATATGGAGAAACCCTGTCTCTACTAAAAATACAAAATTAGCCGGAAGCGGTGGTGCATGCCTGTAATCCCAGCTACTTGGGAGGCTGAGGCAGAAGAATCACTTGAACCTGGCGGAAGTTGCAGTGAACAAAGATCTTGCCATTGCACTCCAGACTGGGCAACAAGAGCAAAACTCTGTCTCAAAAAAAAAAAAAAGTAAAATAGAGGGCTGGGCATAGTGGCTCATGCCTGTAATCCCAGCACTTTGGGAGGCTGAGGTGGGTAGATCATTTGAGGTCAGAAGTTTGGGACTAGCCTGGCCAACATGGTGAAACCCTGCCTGTACTAAAAATATAAAAATTAGCCAGGCATGGTAGCGGGCACCTGCAGTCCCAGTGACTCAGGAAGCTAAGGCAGGAGAATCGCTTGATCCCAAGGGGTAGAGGTTGCAGTGAGCCAAGATCACGCCACTGCACTTCAGCCTGGGCAACAAAGCCAACACAAAAACAAAAAAAAGTCAAATAGAACTTTAAACTTGAATTATTTACATCTTTACCTTGTAAAATGTAAAACTACCTTTTTACCCAAGACTTAAAATATCTAATTATGTAGCTTCTACTTTAAAAATGAAAAATGTTTAGCGTATCGAACAGTATATTATCTACCTTGTAGATAAGCGTCTTCATCTAACACTGCCACTGTGTTAGCAATTCTTAACTGACCTCCAACTAGAAGAAAAGCTGCTCCTAGGTTGTTTTTATATAATAAGACAAATTTGGCACTAGACTTTTTCTAGAAATAGCATTCATATTACATTGATATAATAGTCACATCTTAGGCCGGGCGTGGTGGCTCATGCCTGTAATCCCAGCACTTTGGGAGGCCGAGGCAGGCAGATCATGAGGTCAGAAGATCGAGACCATCCTGGCCAACCTGGTGAAACCCTGTCTCTACTAAAAATACAAAAAATTAGCCGATTGTGGTGGCATGTGCCTGTAGTCCTAGCTACTCAGGAGGCTGAGGCAGGAGAATCACTTGAACCTGGGAGGCGGAGGTTGCAGTGAGCTGAGATCGCACCATTGCACTCCAGCCTGGGTGACAGAGCGAGACTCTGTCTCAAAAAAAAAGTAACATCTTGTTTTAGGTTAATGAATTCCTACTAGGAAGCAGCACTTTGGAACAGTTTTTAGTGACACAAATTCAATTCGATCATTATAATCCTTTGAACTGCCTTAATTCCAGGGTCATTTGAATTCTAGTTTAAGGAATGATTATTAGCCAAACCTAGAAAAAACTAAAAATTGTACTAATATAGGTAACCCCAATTTAACTCTAATAGTGGCAAAAGTCATAACTGTCACCATTAAAAATAGCCATATTTCATATCTTCGACACTAGTCTATTTACAATATATAATAAATAACTTGTAGCAGTACAGCGACATGTCTTAAAAAAAGTTCTTTTTTCACAAATTCCTAGAGGTTTCTTGTAACTTTCCTTCATAAAAACACATCGAACGAGAGTTTATACTATGAGAAAAACAGGTATTTGAGAACAGAGAGAGATTTTCCATTATGGCACAAACGTTTAAGGCTGAGTCAGCACCGGAAATGTTCGGGGCCTGAGCATGTTTGTTTCCTCATGTTAGTACAAAGAACTGTCTGAGTTGAGAAGGCTGAAGGGGGAGGGCAGCTTCTTCTTGATCTGAGGCCGGGCAACCCCGACCGACGGGAGGCACAAGGTGCTGGCTGACTTCTGTCTGTTCTTGTTGGTGCCCCAGCTCAGGAAGGAAAGCTTCTTGGAGATTTTCTTGGTTTTATCAGTTTTGTCGTCATCCTCAATGGCTAAGCAGATCATGGAGTAGGTTTTCTGCATTCCCACAGAGTACGTGGCGCACTTATTATGCTGCATGTAGAAAAGGAAGAAAAAGGGTGTCAGGCATCATCAAGATAGATGATAAAATCTACGAAGTTCAGCTGAGTGCAGTGGCTCACACCTGTAATCCCAGCACTTTGGGAGGCCGAGGCGAGTAGATCACTTGGGGTCAGGAATTAGAGACCAGCCTGGCCAACATGGCGAAACTCTGTCTCTACTAAAACACAAAAGTTAACCAGGGGTGGTGGTGCACGTCTGTAGTCCCAGCTGCTTGGGAGGCTGAGGCACGAGAATCACTTGAACCCAGGAGGTGGAGGTTACAGTAAGCCGAGATTGCACCACTGCACTCCAGCCTGGACGACAGAGTGGGACTCCAGTGACTCATGCCTATAATCCCAGCACTTTGGGAGGCCGAGGCGAGTGGATCACGAAGTCAAGAGATCAAGACCATACTGGTCAATATGGTGAAATCCCGTCTCTACTAAAAATACAAAAAAATTAGCTGGGCATGGTGGCGCGTGCCTGTAGTCCCAGCTACTTGGGAGGCTGAGGCAGGAGAATTGCCTGAACCCAAGAGGTGGACGTTGTGGTGAGCCGAGATCATGCCATTGCACTCCAGCCTGAGTAACAAGAGTGAAACTCCGTCTCAAAAAAAAAAAAAGCTAGGACAAACTCTTTTTTCTTTTTTGAGACAGGGTCTTGCTATGTTGCCCAGGCTGATCTTGAGCTCCTGGGCTCAAGTGATCTTCCTGTCTTGGCCTCCTGAGTAGCTGGGGCTCCAGGCGTGCACCACCAAGTCCAACAAGGATATTTTTAAGAATATTACTCAATAGTAATAATTTAAGCTGAGGAGCCACAACTCACATGTTAAGGTTCTTATATTTGAGAAAATAATAATACAATGGTCATGAATATGAAAATACAGGGTGGGGCATGGTGGCTCATGCCTATAGTCCCAGCTACTTGGGAGGCTTAGAGGGGAGGACTGCTTGAGTCCAGGAGGTTGAGGCTATAGCGAGTTGTGATTGTGCTACAGCACTCCAGCCTGGGCGACTGAGTGAGACCTCTGTTTCAAAAGAAAAAAGAAAGAAAAGAAGGGAAGAGGGGAACAGAGGGAAGGAAAAAGAAAGAAAATGCAGTGAGCAATAGGTGTCCCTGTCACCTGGGCTTCCAGGCCCTCCCTCAGGTAACCACTGTGTGACACTCCTAGAGATGATGTGCATGTACAAGTATTTCTATATGTGCATAAGTATATTACCATTCTTTTTCCTTTTTTTCTGAGACAGAGTTTTGCTATTGTTGCCCAGGCTGGAGTGCAGTGGCACGATCTAGGCTCACTGCAACTTCCACCTCCTAGGTTCAAGTGATTCTCCTGCCTCAGCCTCCCAAGTAGGTGGGATTACAGGCGTGCACTACCACACCTGGCTAATTTTGTATTTTTAGTAAAGACAGGGTTTCTCCATGTTGGTCAGGCTGATCTCAAACTCCTGGCCTCAGGTGATCCGCCTGCCTTGGCCTCCCAAAGCGCTGGGATTGCAGGTGTGAGCTACCATGCCCAGCCTACCATTCATTTTTTTTAAAAGGAATATACACTATTCTACACCTGACTTTCTTCCCCTAACACATCTTGGATTTCAATCCACACCAGTAGGTATAGATCCACTTCACCCTCTTTAAAGAATCCACAGTGGCCAAAAGGAAAAAGAAAATCCACAGTGAAGACGCTACTCTTAGCCATTTCCCCTGTGGCATTAACTACCTTCCCATCATTATGCAACCCCTGCCACCATCCATCTCTAAAACGTTTTCATCTTCCTCAGCTGAAACTTTGTACCATGAAACACTCTCTACCGTTAACCTTCAAAGAATCATGTAGTGCTCAAACTAGAAATCTAAAAACTTATTTTCTGAAGACTTCCACGTGGTTATCGCCAGCTTCTAAGGTTTGCCTAACATTGAGATTGTTTTGTTCACCGTGTTTATTAATCAGCTACTATGTTCTGGCACTAAAATTAGGCATACAATCTATCTCTGGAGTGGTTGAGGATATTGGTCCTAATATAAATCCTAAGAGGGGCGTGGTGGCTCATGCCTGTAATCCAAGCACTTTGGGAGGCCGAGGCGGGTGGATCACTTGAGGCCAATAGTTTGAGACCAGCCTGGCCAACATGGTGAAACCCCATCTCTACTAAAAATACAAAACTTAGCTGGGCATGGTGGTGGGCACCTGTAATTCCAGCTACTTGGGAGGCTGAGGCAGGAGAATTGCTTGAACCCAGGAGGCGGAAGTCGTAGTAAGGTGAGATTGCGCCTCTGAAATCTCACAGCCTGTGATTCAGGGAGATTCCATCTCAAAAAATAAATAGATAAATAAGAGTTATGCAGCAATCAAGTAGGGGTACTTCAAGCCCCTGAGGATGAAGATAGCTCCTCCTTTTCTAGAAAACTGACCACTAATCCCACCATGTTTTACGGAGCACACATAATGTCATTTAAAACAATAATAAAACTATTAATCCTGGAGACAGATGTGAGGCCTGCAAGCATTTCCCAACCCTCAGCTGCTCAGAGTCCATTGTATATCAAAACCACTGCCTTGGCCAGGCACAGTGGCTCACGCCTGTAATCCCAGCACTTTGGGAGGCCGAGGCGAGTGGATCACGAGGTCAAGAGATCGAGACCATCCTGGTCAACATGGTGAAACCCCGTCTCTACTAAAAATACAAAAAATTAGCTGGGCATGGTGGCACATGCCTATAATCCCAGCTACTCAGGAGGCTGAGGCAGGAGAATTGCCTGAACCCAAGAGGCAGAGGTTGCAGTGAGCTGAGATCGTGCCATTGCACTCCAGCCTGGGTAACAAGAGCGAAACTCCGTCTCAAAAAAAAAACACTGCCTTATAAATACCCTCAGTTCTCTTCCACCCGACCCCAGCAAGGCCAACTAGCTCATCTCTACCCTCTGCCTCCCGCTGGGCCTATATCTGAAATGTTGTGCATTGCTGGAGGACATTCACCAAGGCTTCCCTTGGAATTCTAACCTGACCCCAAACCTCTAATAGGCACCCATTTCCTGGCACTCCTGTGTGTCCCTAGTTATTTCATTTCCTTTTCTCCCATATACTTGTTTCTTACCTTCTCTCTCCTCCTGAAGCCACTCACAGACCCTCCTAAAATCCCCGCTGTACACTTCATGGCATCTGTCCCCAGAGACCAAGCCCTTCTATGTGCCTGGATCCCATTCCCTCTATCCTTCAGGCAGCCCTGCCTCCCAGACCTCTACACACATGCACATGCATGCATGCATGTGTGCGCATGCATGCACACACACACACACACTCTCTCTCTCTCTCGCTCTCTCTCTCTCTCTCACTCCTGCAATGTGTGCTGCCACTTTCTTTGAAAAGCCCTTCTTAGGCTGGGTGCAGTGGCTCAAGCCTGTAATCCCAGCACGTTGAGAGGCCAAGGCAGGTGGATCACACGATCAGGAGTTCGAGACCAGCCTGACCAATGTGGTGAAACCCCATCTCTACTAAAAATACAAAAATTAGTCGAGCATGGGGATGCGTGCCTCTAATCCCAGCTACTCAGGAGGCTGAGGCAGGAGAATCACTTAAACCCAGGAGGCGGAGATTGCAGTGAGCTGAGATCTCACCACTGCACTCCAGCTTGGGCGAAAGAGTGAGACTCTCTCTTAAAAAAAAACAAAAAAAAAAAAATTAAAATATAATTCATATACATGCATAAAATTTACCATTTCAATACACTCCTGTGGCTTTTATTTATTATTTTTATTTTTGAGACAGGCTTTTGCTCTGACACCCAGGCTACAGTGCAGAGGTACAATCATAGCTCACTGCAGCCTCAACCTCTCTGGGCTCAAGCAATCCTTCTGCCTCAGCCTCCTGAGTAGCTGGGACTACAGGCGTGCGCCAGCATGCCTGGCTAATTTATTTTATTTTTTGCAGAGACAAGATCTCACCATGTTGCCCAGGCTGGTCTCGAACTCCTGGGCTCAAGCAAACATCCTGCCTCAGCTTCCCAAAGTGCTGGAATTATAGGTGTGAGCCACCGTGCCGGGACATCAATGATTTTTAGTATATTCACAAAGTTGGATGACCATCACTACTACCTAATTTCAGAACATTTCCATCCCCCTAAAAAGAAACCTCTACCTTGTACCTTTCAGCAGTCCCTCCCCACTCCCATTGCCCAGCCCCAGCACCAATCTCCTTTCTGTCTCTGGATTTGCCTGTGCTGGGCATTTCATATCCATGGACTCGGAATCAATGGCTCACTGGCCCGCTCTCAGCTGAATTCTGTTGCCACCTCTCCACCGAAGCGTCCTTTTTTTTTTTTTTTGAGACGGAGTTTCACTCTTGTTACCCAGGCTGGAGTGCAATGGCACGATCTCTGCTCACCGAAACCTCTGCCTCCTGGGTTCAGGCAGTTCTCCCGCCTCAGCCTCCTGAGTAGTTGGGATTACAGGCGTGCGCCACCATGCCCAGCTAATTTTTGTATTTTTTTTAGTAGAGACGGGGTTTCACCATGTTGACCAGGATGGTCTCGATCTCTTGACCTCATGATCCACCCACCTCGGCTTCCCAAAGTGCTGGGATTACAGACGTGAGCCACCGCGTCCAGCCCTCGAAGTGTCTTTTTATCCCGCTGCCAAATGCAGTCGGCATGCCTGAGCCGCCCTCATTTTTCAACTCTCAGCTGCATTCAGCGCAATCCATCACTCTTACTGCAAAGCTTTTTCCTCTAATTTGAGAAGCTCCTTTCCTCCCATCTCCCTGAACTCTCCTCCATTTCCTTTGTACTTGCTTCTCTTCCAGCTGATCTCTAGATGTTTAGCCTCAGCCCCTGCCCCCGTGCAGGGGACTGCATTTCGTCTCACAGCTTCAAATATCGTCCCCCTGCAGTGATTCTCACATATTTATTTCTAGCTGATTTCTTCCTCGAACTGAAGACTTCACATCCAATCTCATCCTCTGTGTTTACGTCTGACCACTAATAGCATCTGAAACATTCATAACATGACTCTTGTTTTCTTTCTCCTCCACCTGTCACACCCTATCACCCATTGTTATGAAAATAACCAGGCCAGGCGCGGTGCCTCATGCCTGTAATCCCAACACTTGGGAGGCAGAGGCGGGAGGATTGCTTAAGGCCAGGAGTGTGAGGCCAACCTTGGCAATATATCAAGGCCCCATCTCTACCAAAAAAGAAATTGACAATAAGTAGAGGAACGAATTAGCCAGGCATAGTGCATACCTGTGGTTCTAGGTACATACCTGTGGTCCTAGGTACTTGGGAGGCTGAGGCAAAAGGATTGCCTGAGCCCAGGAAGTCAAGGCTACAGTGAGGTATGATTGTTCCACTGCATTCCAGCCCAAGCGACAGAGTGAGACCCTGTCTCAAAAAAATAATAATAAAAATAAAAAAATAAAGGGCTGGGTGTGGTGGCTCACACCTGTCATCCCAGCACTTTGGGAGGCTGAGGTAGGACGTCAGGAGATTGAGACCATCCTGGCCAACATGGTAAAATCCCGTCTCTAATAAAATACAAAAAAATTAGCAGGGCTTGGTGGTGAGCACCTGTAATCCCAGCTACTTGGGAGGCTGAGGCAGGAGAATCACTTGAACCTGGGAGGCGGAGGTTGCAGTGAGCCAAGATCACGCCACTGCACTCCAGCCTCGGTGACAGAGTGAGACCCTGTCTCAAAAAAAGAAAGAAAGAAAAAAAGAAAGAAAGAAATTTAAAGGTAGAAAAATAACTACTACCCCACTACACACATGACTGATCAAGCCGAAAACTGAGGCCTCACCTCCCTGTCCACCATCTCCTTTACACAAATCATCCACAAATCCCCCATCAGTTCCACCACCAAACTATGTACCAGGGATGCTCATGTCTCTCCATCTCTACAGCCACCCCATCACCTCAGCCACTAACGTCACCGGCCTGGACAACTGCCATGGCCAATCTCCAGCAGCAGACGCCCTTCTAAAACAAACATCACACCACGCCAGTCCCCTTCTGAAAAGGTCCAATGGGCCAGGCGAGGTGGTTCAAGCCTGTAATCCCAGCACTTTGGGAGGCCGAGGCGGGTGGATCATGAGGTCAAGAGATCGAGACCATCCTGGTCAACATGGTGAAACCCCGTCTCTACTAAAAATACAAAAAAAAATTAGCTGAGCATGGTGGCGCATGCCTGTAATCCCAGCTACTCAGGAGGCTGAAGCAGGAGAATTGCCTGAACCCAGGAGGCGGAGGTTGCGGTGAGCCGAGATCGCACCATTGCACTCCAAGCCTGGGTAACAAGAGCGAAACTCCGTCTCAATAAAAAAAAAAAAAAGAAAAGAAAAGTTCCAATGGCTTCCAAGCTCCCACCACTGCCACCAAGGCCTCTCTCCCACCTCACTTCCCACGGCTCCCTCCCTTGTCCTGGTGCTCTTGCCAAAAGGCCTTCTTTTTGCCTCTCTGGCAGGAGAAGCTTATTCAGTTGCAGGGACTCTGTACCTGTGGGTGCCCCTGTCCAGAAGGCCTTTCTCGTCCCTCTGCAACTGGCTGGAACCTCCTCGTCACTCTCATGTCTGTTCCAGCCCTGCCTAGATAGAGCCTCACCCCTCCCCAGTCATTCCACCCCCATCGCAGGTCTTTTTTCCTTTACAGCACTTATCAAAATCCTGACCATTTATTTGCTGACCTACTGCCAGCTTCGTGGAGGCAGGGACCTTATCTGTGTAATGTAAGCTGAAGCTCTGACACCTAAGAGAGTGTCTGGCACTCGGCTGATCCTCAATCAATATTTGTTGAATGAATAAATAAATGCTGTTACTGAGGGAAGGTTGAGGGTACGTCATTAAGTGTGGCAAAGTGCAGAGGAGAACGTCATTAAGTGTGGCATGAATCCTCACACTTGGGGAAATTTTTGGTTATTTTGGAGACAGAGTCTCACTCTTGCCCAGGCTGGAGTGCAATGGTGTGATCTTCGCTCACTGCAACCTCCGCCTCCCAGGTTCAAGAGATTCTTCTGCCTCAGCTTCCCGAGTAGCTAGGATTATAGGCGTGCAGCATCACGCCCAGGTAATTTTTATATTTTCAGTAGAGACGGGGTTTTGCCTTGTTAGCCAGGCTGGTCTCAAACTCCTCGGCTCAAGCAATCCCCCGACTTCGTCTTCCCAAAGTACTGGGATTTCAGGCATGAGCACAATGCCCGGCCTTACTTGGGGAAAATTAAAGGCGATACCTATGCAGGTGAACGTGAAGAGACTCCAGTGCTTCCCAAATCTCCCAGAACATGGCTGATACTGTCTCTGGGGCATAGAGAGGGACTTTCACAGGTCGTCTTAAGCTCTTCTGAATTACCGGAATTTTTTTTTTTTTTTTTTTTTTTTTTTACTGTATGTATTACTTTTGTAACTAAACAATTTGATCAAAAAAAAATAGATCAGTTGATTATTTTATCTACAGGTTATTTTTAAAAGTTTGCTAGCCAAGTGCCGTGGCTCATGCCTGTAATCCCAGCACCTTGGGAGGTTTGAGCCCAGGAGTTCGAGACCAGCCTGGGCAATAGCAAGAACGTGTCTCTACAAAAAATAAATTAGCTAGGGGTGGTGGTGGATGCCTGTAATTCCAGCTACTCATGAGGCTGAGGTGGAAGGATCACTTGAACCCAGGAGATAGAGGCTGCAGTGAGCCGTGATCACACCACAGCAAACCAGCTTTCCCTGTCTTTGGAAAAAAAAAAAAAGTTTGCCAATTTTCTCTTTGACCCAAGGTGAGCACATTCCAGTGATTACAAGCTTGGGAGTCCAGTCGTTTGTACCGTGTTACACAGGCAGGAGACAGAGGGTCTGGTAAACACCTCTGGGGCTGAACTCATGCAGATTTCACTCCATACCACTATTGACTGCCCAGGGAGGTATCAGTGCTCACCATGGATGATGTGGAGTCCAGAAGGCTCACGACTTTCATCTCAATCTCATCTTGACCAAAGCTCTTCAGCAGCTTCATAACCTCGCTCACCGTCAGCCACTTACAATCCACAAGCTGAATGGAGACAATATAATCTCCTTCCCGGGCTCCCGCCACCTGCAAAAGTATTGTTGAAAATAAGTCAATGTTTAGTTCCTCAAATCTTTTAATCAGTCCCCATTCACAAAATAGGTAAATTTGCATCAAGAAAGCAAAAATTCACTAAGGGTGGCCAAGATGGGGTGGGGGAGGGGTGGGGGTGGGGCAGATCACTTGAAGTCAGGAATTCGAAACCAGCCTGGCCAACATGATGAATCCCTTCTCTACTAAAAATACAAAAATTAGCTCAGTGTGGTGGTGGGCACCTGTAATCCCAACTACTTGGGAGGCGGAGGCAGGAGAATTGCTTGAACCTAAGAGGCAGACACTGCAGTGAGCTGAGATCATACCACTGCACTCTAGCTTGGGTGCAAAAAAAAATAAAAATGGCCAGGCACAGTGGCTCACACCTGTAATCCTAGCACTTTGGGAGGCTGAGGCAGATGGATTACTTGAGGCCAGGAGTTCGAGACCAGTCTGGTCAACATGGCAAAACTCTGTCTCTATTTAAAAATACAAAAAATTAGCTGAGTATGGTGGCACGTGCCTATAATCCTGGCTACTCAGGAGGCTGAGACAGGAGAATTACTTGAACCCGGGAGGCAGAGGCTGCAGTGAGCCCCAAGATAGCACCACTGCACGATAGTGACTCACTGCAGCCTCCATCTCCCAATGTCTCAAAAAAAAACCAGCAAAAATCAGTCCTTTTCGTTTTGGGAATGTAGCACCCATGAGGCCTTTCACATAAAGTCAGGCCTTTGACATGGGGGAACCCATCCTAAATTCAATCACCCAGATATCTGTGTTTGCTCTCGACCCAGAAAAGCATGTGCTTACCGCAGCAGAGCAGTAAGGATCCAGGAAGTGAACCTGAACGGGGGCGTTCCCTCTCAAGGTGAACCCCAAGTCCCCTTCTTCTGCAGTGAAGCGGATGCTTCGAGGAGGCGTCCACCGCTTATTAGCCGAAAACACAGATAAGGGGCCCTTTGGAAGACAGCATCGTTAGGTGTAGGATTTGAAGGCTGGATCAGACACTTGAAAGCTAAAGGGACTTTTGCCTGTTGTCTTTGAAGATCTCACTTGGCCTTGGTCAGGGACAAATGACACATCTGGGTAAGACATGCTACAGCAGTCATGCGACAACAGGGAATGCCATCTTCTCAAACATAACCAATATATTTTAAATAAAATTAACTTTTTTATTTTTCGAAATGCTGTCTCACTCTGTCGCCCAGGCTGGAGTGCAGTGGCATGATCTCAGCTCACTGCAGCCTCTGCCTTCCAGGTTCAAGCAATTCTCCTCCCTCAGCTTCCCAACTAGCTGGAATTACAGGCGCGCACCTGTAATTTTTGTATTTTTAGCAGAGATGGTGTTTCACCATGTTGGCAAGGCTGGTCTCAAACTCCTGATCTCAGGTGATCCACCCTCCTCGGCCTCCCAAAGTGCTGGGATTACAGGCGTGAGCCACTGCATCCAGCCAAAATTATCTTAAATAAAATCTCTAATATAAAATATTTAACACCAAGCAGATGCCTGTAATTCTAAGCACTTTGGGTGGCCAAGGCAGAAAGATCACTTGAGGCCAGGGGTTTGAGACCAGCCTGGGCAACATAGCGAGACCCATTCTCCACTAAAAAATAAAAACAATTAGCCAGGCATGGTGGCACATGCCTACAGTTCCATCTACTCAGGCTGCTGAGGCAGGAGGGCTTCTTGAGCCTAGAAGGTTGAGGCTGCAGTGAGCTATGATCATGCCACTGTACTCCAGCCTGAGTGAGAGTAAGACTATGTCTCTAACAAAATTTAAAAATATAAAAAATTTTTAAATCAACACTACCTAAAATTTACTTCTAAGATATGCTATGGTGCCAGGCACAGTGGCTCTGGCCTGTAATCCCAGGACTTCGGGAGGCTGAGGTGGGCAGATCACTGGAGGCCAGGAGTTTAAGACCAGCCTGGCCGACATGGTGAAACCTCATCTCTACTAAAAATACAAAATTAGCTGATCATAGTAGCATATGCCTGTAATCCCAGCTACTTGGGATGCTAAAGCTGGAGAATCACTTGAACCTGCAAGGCAGAGGCTGCAGTGAGTCGAGATAGCGCCACTGCACTCCAGCTTGGGCAACAGAGCAAGACTCTGTCTCAAACAATTAAAAAATAAATATAACTTTGGGAGGCCGAGGCGGGTGGATCACTAGGTCAAGAGATCAAGACCATCCTGGTCAATATGGTGAAACCCCGTCTCTACTAAAAATACAAAACTTAGCTGGGCATGGTGGCGCAGCCTGTAGTCCCAGCTACTCGGGAGGCTGAGGCAGGAGAATTGCTTGAACCCAGGAGGCGGAGGTTGCGGTGAGCCGAGATTGCGCCATTGCACTCCAGCCTGGGTAGTAAGAGAGAAACTCCATCTTGAAAAAATAAATAAGTAAATAAATATAAATGAATTAAATAAAAATGCGATGGTCTGAATGTTTGTACCCTCTCAAAATCTGTATATTGAAACCTCATCATCAATGTAATTATTAGGAAGTGGGGTCTCTTGACAGGTGATTCAGTCTTGGGGCAGAAACCTCAAGAATGGGATACACGTGGCCAGGCGCAGTGGCTCATACTTGTAATCCCAGCACTTTGAGAGATGAGGCAGGTGGCTCACCTGAGGTTGAGTTCAAGACCAGCCTGACCAACATGGTGAAACCCCATCTCTACTAAAAAGACAAAATTAGCCAGACGTAGTGGCACATGCCTGCAATCTCAGCTACTCCGGAGGCTGAGGCAGGAGAATTGCTTGAACCTGGGAGGCAGAGGAGATTGTACCATTGCGCTCCAGCCTGGGCAACACGAGTGAAACTCCATCTCAAAAAAAAATAGAAGAATTGGATACATGCTTTTAAAACAGGCCCACGGGAACTCATCCGCCTTTTCTGCCATAAGGACACAGACGCAGGTAGAAGGCCCCACCTATAAACCAGAATGGGAGGCTTCACTGGATACCGAATCTGCCCATACCTTGGTCTTGGACTTCCCAGCCTCCAGAACTATGAGAAATATATTTCTGCTGTTCAAAGCCACCCAGTTCAAGGCATTTTGTTATAGCAGCCCACGTGGACTAAGACACCATACTCGCCAAATTGAAGAGCTGTCCCCTTAGGTCATTTATGTAAAGAGCATTCAACATACCAGCTTCTGGAAGAAGTCTGTGACTGTCAGCTTGGAGAACTGGGGCAATATAATTTCAACCTCTTGCTCAGTTTTAGCTAGAAAAGAAGATTATAAATGGGAGGATAAATGTTTCTGTAATTGAAAGTGATCATTAAAGGCTGGTGTTGTGGCTCACACCTGTAATCACAGCACTTTGGGTGGCTGAGGCAGGTGGATCACTTGAGGCCAGAAGTTCAAGACGAGCCTGGCCAACATGGTGAAACCCCATCTCTACTAAAAATACAAAAAGGAGCCAGGTGTGATGGCAGGTGCCTGTAATCCCAGCAATTCGGGAGTCTGAGGCAGGAGAATCGCTTGAACCCAGGAGGCAGAGGTTGCAGTGAGCTGAAGTCATGCACTGCACTCCGGCTGGGCGACAAGAGTAAGACCCCATCTCAAAAAAAAAAAAAAAGTGATCCCTGGGAAGGAGACGGTAGGGCACTGTCTCTTAGTCACAGGTCCCTTCCCTTGGGTTTAGACAGTAGTTCAAGAAGATGAAACACAGCATAACCCCTGACGCCGGGTGAACTCCACCTTCCATTAGGTCCCATTCCTAAGCTGGGACCAAGGAGCGATAACCAGACACGTCCCCTACTTACGGGGCTTCCTGATATCTCAGGGGCTTAGTGGGCTTCTTTGGCACTTATAAAACCCTATGAGGAAGCCAGGCAGGGTGGCTCGCACTTGTAATCCCAGCTTTGAGAGGCCAAGGTGGGTGGATCACCTAAGGTCAGACGTTCGAGACCAGCCTGGCCAACATGATGAAACCCTGTCTCTACTAAAAATATAAACATTAGTCGGGCATGGTGGTGCGTGCCTGTAGTCCCAGCTACTCAGGACGCTGAGGCTTGAACCCAGGAGGTGGAGGTTGCAGTGAGCTGAGATCACACCATTGCACTCCAGCGCCTAGGTGACAAAAGCGAAACAACTTCTCAAAAAAAGAAAAAAAAAAACCCTATTGAGAAGTCATCTATGTTTCAGTTGTTCAGGAACTGTTATGGAAGCTTCACGCCTCACAGGACACAGTTCTGAGATACTGTGCTATCTGTTTTCATCATAATTATTTTGAGATGGTATCGCTCTCTCGCCCAAGCTGGAGTGCAGTGGTGCAATCACAGCTTTCTTGTAGCTTGACCTCCAGGACTCAAGTGATCCTCCTGCCTCAGCCTCCTGAGTAGCTGTGACTATAGGTGCATGCCACCAGACCTGGCTAATTAAAAAAAAAAATGTTTTGTAGAGATAGGGTCTCACTATGTTTCCCAGGCTGGTCTCAAACTCCTGAGCTCAAGTGATCCTCCTGCGTCAGCCTCCTAACGTGCTGGTATTACAGGTTTGAGCTACCGTGCTTGACCTTTTCATTATTAATGAGTGATATGAGGATTTCCTAGTAAAAAGGAGTTTTGCCAAATCATGACCCCTGACAGCTCCATATCCCCACCAGCATCTTCGCAGAAGGCTTGGACTACCCTTAACAGAAGTCTGGTCAGTTTCTAACAAAGGATCCCAAGACAGGCTGATTACTCGTGAGAACAACTGCATGAACAGAATATCTAGGTCAGGTGTGGTGGCTCACACCGGTAATCCCAGCACTTTGGGAGGCAAAGTGGGGTGGATCACTTGAGGTCAGGAGTTCAAGACCAGCATGGCCAACATGGTGAAACCCCATCTCTACTGAAAATACAAAAAAAATAGCTGAGAATGGTTGCGGGCGCCTGTGATCCTAACTACTTGGGAGGCTGAGGCAGGAGAATCACTTGAACCTGGGAAACAGGTTGCCATGAGCTGAGATTGCACTACTGCACTCCAGCCTGGGCAACAGAGCGAGACTCCATCTCAAAAAAAAGAGAGAGAACTCCAGGGCAAAAGCAGCACATTGGTCCCTGCCTGTGCTGCCCTCCCAGTGCCCAGCATGCAGCAAGGGCTTGCCCGACCCCCACAGGCCAGGCATGCTCTGTCTGTGGCACAGGCACCCCCACACTGGGCACACAGTCTAGGTTACTCACCAACAACGTCGGGGGCGTTGATCAGGTTCAGCAGGTCATCGTCCTCCTGGTGCTGGGCGTATGTGAGCCGAGAGCGTTCCTGTGCCGCAGACAGCACTTTCTGCAGCACCTCGATGCTCCGCAGCTTCTTGCACAAGCTGGCCTCCCGCACCGACTCCTCGTGATGCGTCAGGGCTCTGCGCAGATGGGACTTCCCTGTGGACGGAAGCCAGCACCCACGTGACTTGTGCATCCACCGGGCAGAGGCGAAGGGCTCAAGGGGCAGCCCAAGAGGGTGGACGTTCTCTTTTCTAAAGTATCTGCCTGGATAGCTTGAGACTTTTATTAATATACTATTTTATTTCATTTTATATTTTATATTTAGAGATAGGGTCTCACTCTGTTTCCCATGCTGGAGTACAGCGCAGCAAGCATGGCTTACTGCAGCCTCAAACTCCTGGGCTCAAGTGAACCTCCCGCCTCAGACTCCTGAGTAGCTGGGACCACAGGCATGCACCACCACACTGGGATAATGTTTTTGTTTTTTTTTTTTGGAGAGATGGGGTCTTGCTGTGTTGCCCAGGCTGGTCTCAAACACCTGGCCTCAAGCAATCCTCCTGCCTCAGCCTCCCAGAGTGCTGGGATGACAAGCATGAACCACCGTGCCCAGTTCCAAGCCTTCCTGAATGCACATGTAATAAGCTCACTTGTGTCCATAAGACGTTCACTCATCAAATATTTACCAAATGGGCTGGGTGCTAAAGATAAAGCAGTAAAGAAACAGGCTGCCCCTGGATTCCAGGAGTTTACGTGTAGTGGTTGAAGACAGGTAACCAACAAGCAGAGAAGCATGTAATGGATCAGGTGGTGGTGAGGTCATAGAGAAAAACAGAGCAGGGTAGGTGGAGATGGTAAGAGAAGACCAGGGATGGGGTTTTCCTTCCAACAGGGCAGCAGGGTAAGAAGTGGCTAGATTTGAGATGCGCTAGGTACAGCCAAAGGGATCTGCTAATCAAATGTAGGGTGAGAAAGTAAGAAAAGAGAAGCTTGGGCCTTATGGTTCGTTCTTGTAAACCCAGCATTTTGGGAGGCAGAGGCGGGACGATTGCTGGAGGCCAGGAGTTCAAAACCAGCCTGAGCAGCATAGTGAGACCAACATAGCATCTCTGCAAAATTTGTTCACGGTATTAGCCAGGTGTGGTGGTGCATGCCTGTAGTGCCAGGTACTCAGGAGGCTGAGGCAGGAGGATCACTGGAAGCCAGGAGTTCGAGGCGTGGGGGACAGAGCAAAATGCTGTAAAGAAAGCAAATCAAAGAAAAGGAAAGAAGAAAGGAGGGAGAAAGGGTGCATGGGGAAGAGAGAGAGAAAGGAAAGAATGAAGCAGAGAAAGGAAAGGACAGGGAAAGAAAAGGAAAGCAACAAGGAACAAGGAAAGGAGAGGGGAGGGGAGGGCTGAGGAGAGAAGAGCAAGGAGGAGAGGGGAGGGGAGGGGAAAGGGAAGGGATGGGATGGGAAAAGGGAGGGAAGGTGATAGAAAAGGGGGAGGAGGGACAGAGAGGGGAGGGGAGGAAGGATGGAAGGGGAGGGGAGGGGAAGAGAAAAGGGAGGGGAGGGGGAGGAGGGGAAGGGAAGGAGGAAGGGGAAGTAAGGAGAGGAAGGATGGGAGGGGAGAGGAAGGGAGGTGAGAGGGTAGAAGGCGAGGGGAGGAGAAAGGAGAAGGAAGAGGTGAGGAGGAGGGGAAGGGAAGAGGAGGAAGGGAAAGGGGAGGAGAGGAAGGATAGGTGGGGAGAGGAGAAGGTGGGGAGGGGAAAAGAAAGGGAAGTGGAGGGGAGGGGAGAGGTAGGGAGGGAAGGAGGAAAGAAGAGGAAAGAAAAGAAGAGTGGAGAGTGAGTCCAAGGTTTCCATCCTGAGCACCTAGAGGGGTGGGAGTTGCCATCACTGAGATGGGAAGCCGCGTCTGTGTGCACGGGTGGTGCACAGTGGGGAAGGTTAGAGTGGTGGAGGTCAGGTCTGCACAAGGGAAGAGATATTCACACTGAGACATGGCAGAGACCAAACCAGGGCACTTCATCACCAGTCACTAGGTGTTCTTGGTAATAAAGCCAGGCATAAGGAAATCAACAGACAGCTCCTTCCCTGTTGGCATGGCACAGGCCCACCCCATGCACCCCGGGGAGATGGTCAAGGTCCTGGCCCCACAGTAGGAGGCCTGGGTGCTTTGGAACTCGTGAGAACACAGCCTGAGAAGACCTCTGAGGCTGGGGACTGCGCCTCATGACTTCTGAACCCAAAGCAGCCACAATGGCTGGGAACACCCCTCTCCCAGGACCTCTCTCTGGCTGTCTGTGAGCAGGACAAGCTGGGCACCCAGTGGGACTCATGTCTGGGGGCAGGGGGACACGCACCCAGCTGTCGGCGCTGCTGCCCATTCTTCAGTGTGGCCAAGGGTGTCAGGCCCTCCGGCATGCGGTCGTAGAGCTGGTACAGGCACTTCTCCTGGTGGTCTACGTCTGTGCCTGGCTTCACTGCAAAGAGAACCACAGGTTAAATCCCATCTCGTGGACCTCGCCACAGACCCACGGAGAGATTTCTCTTTCCAGCACGTCTCCGGCTTCCTCTCTTCTGCAGTTTCACAAGGCATTTGGGATCATGGGTCTCCTTTCTGTACCCTGGACACACCCCAGGCTGTCCAGCCCCTCAAGCTTTTTTTTTTCTTTGAGACGGTCTCACTGTCACCCAGGCAGGACTGCAATGGCACAATCACAGTTCACTGTAGCCTTGAACTCCTGGGTTCAAGTGATCTTCCCACCTCAGCCTCCTGAGTAGCTAGGACTACAGATGTGCACCACCACACGCCATTTTTGTAAAGATGGGGTCTTGCTACGTTGCCCAGGCTGGTCTCAAACCCCTGGGTTCAAGAGATCCTCCTGCCTCAGCCTCCCAAAGTGCGTGAGCCAACATGCCCGGCTACCCCAAAGCTTTTGCTCACTGGGACCAGCCAAACTCCAGAGGTTCATAATTTGACCCTGAGCCCCAACACAATACCTCCTCCGACCCACTCCCCACACAGAACCTCCTAGCATAGCCCAGACCCCGTCATGCCCAGCCTGGACCCCTGCAGCAGAGCCCCTTCCTGCTTCAACCCCACCTTCCCTGGTGTGTGCATATCCTGCTCTCAAACCTCACAAAACCACTCTCCACTTCCTTAGCACCCTCAGCCTCTGTTCCTGTGCTGACACTTCACTCCCTCTAGGGTGACCCTTCCCTCCTGTGCAGATGGAAAAAAATCAAACTCAAACGTCACCGCCTCTGAGAAGTCATCCACGACTACAGCACGCAGTCCACCTGCTGCCACATTTGTCTCTGCAGCAATCACTGAGGTACTATATAGTATTTCTTGTCCCGCCTAATAGACTACACAGTGCTGGGAGTGGCGGCTTACACTTTCAGAGAGCCTACAGTATACAAAGCACTATTGAGCTTTGCATACAGGCCCTTCATTTTCATGACAGCCTGTGAGGTAGGTTCTTGCCATATGCCCATTTTACAGATGAGAAAATCAAGGCAGAGGACAGCTAAGTTACTTGCCCAAGGTCATATACCTCCTTGGGTTCATATGGCTCCTTGGGTTCATATCTCAGCTCTGCCATGAATTAAAGACAGAAGAGGCTGTCTTTTTAATTCCTCAGGAGGCTGCCTGGATTGGTACTTATTACATCAAAACCCCTGACCAGGTGCCTGGGCTCATGCCTGTAATCCCAACACTTTGGGAGGATAAATTGGGCAGATAACTTGAGTTCAGGAATTCAAGACCAGCCTGGCCAACAAGGTAAAACCCCATCTCTACTAAAAATCCAAAAATTAGCTAGGTAGGCATGGTGTGTGCCTATAGTCCCAGCTACTCAGGAGGCAGAGGCAGGAGAATTGCATGAACCCAGAGATGGAGGTTGCAGTGAGCTGAGATCGTACCACTATACTCCAGACTGAGGGACAGAGCAAGACTCTGTCTCAAAAAAAAAAAAAATCCACTTAAGCTATAGGTAAAAGTCAGTCCTTGCCTTGGATTCAACATTTAAACATGTAACTCAGTAAATAAGTCAATATGTAATATTTTCATGCATTTTTTTATTTTTAAATTTTTTTATACAGACAAAAGTTTCTCACTATGTTGCCCAGGCTGGTCTCAAACTCCTGGCCTCAAGCAATCCTCCTACCTCAGCCTCCCAAAGTGCTGGCATTACACGTGTCAGCTACCATACCTGCCCTAATGCCATTTAAAAATATCAAAATTAATGCAGAAAAGCCCATGGTGACTAAAACATGCAAATTTCTTTTTTGTCTAAAGTTCCAATATAGCTCAGCACTGACTTTTAGTGATCTCTATCTTTATTTAAAATTTCCGCCAGGCATGATGGCTCACATCAGTAATCCCAGCACTTTGGGAGGCCAAGGTGGGACAACTGCTTGAGGCCAGGAGTTTGAAACCAACCTAGGCAACATAGTGAGACTCCATCACTACAAAAAAAATTTCCTTTTTTTTCTTTTTTTGAGACTGAGTTTCACTCGTTACCCAGGCTGGAGTGCAATGGTGCGATCTTGGCTCACTGCAACCTCCGCCTCCTGGGTTCAGGCAATTCTCCTGCCTTAGCCTCCCGAGTAGCTGGGACTACAGGCACGCGCCACCATGCCCAGCTAATTTTTGTTATTTTTAGTAGAGACGGGGTTTCACCATGTTGACCAGGATGGTCTCGATCTCTTGACCTCGTGATCCACCGGCCTCGGCCTCCCAAAGTGCTGGGATTAATTAACTGGTGTGGTGATATGTGCCTGTAGTCCCAGCTACTCGGGAGGCTGAAGTGGGAGGATTGCTTGAACCCAGGAGTTCAAGAAGGCAGTGAGCCATGATGATACCCCTGTACCCCAGCCCCATCTCTAAAAATAAACAAAATAAAATTCCTATCATCACAGATTTTTTTTGCATTATTATTATTATCATTTTGAGAAAGAGTCTCACTCTGTCGCCCAGGCTGGAGTGCAGTAGTGCAATTTCTGTTCACCGCAACCTCTACCTCCCCAGCTCAAGCCATTCTGCCTTAACCTCCCGAGTAGCTAGGATTACAGGTGTGTGCCATACCCGGCTAATTTTTGTATTTTTAGTAGAGACGGGGTTTTACCATGTTGGCCAAGCTGGTCTTGAACTCATTACCTCAAATGCTCCATCTGCCTCGGCCTCCCAAAGTGCTGGGATTACAGGTGTGAGCATTGTACTCGGCCTGCATTAATTTTGATTCTTTTAAAATATTACCTTAAAATGTTATTTATCTTGATTCCTGCATTTTTGGCATTCCCTTAGATTCTAGATTCCAGGTGAAAACTCTTGCACCCAGGCAGAATTAAAGGTGTCCCTTCTTCCTCCCTCCAAAGGAACTTATAACCCCTATCTCCCCACTGAGGCCTGTGCAGCAACTGCCTCAGTCATAGGTCATTCCCATCCTCTGCCTTTGGCCTGTGAGCATCTCTAGGGCGGGCAGGTAGCTCTTGCTCAGCTCAGAATCTCCCCAGGGCAGCTGGACCACAACCCTGGCCAAACCCCCTAACCCTCCCCAACGCTTACCCTGGTGGTCGATGAGAAGGATGGCAGTGAAGTAGTGGGCCAGGGCTGCGTAGTGGTGGGCCTTCACACAGGCCAGGCTGGCCCAGGAGTAGGGGATGTTCTCTTTCACCGGTGCTTGGCTCATGGCTGCATGCAGCTGCTGGTAGACCTCTCCCATCTGAAACGGAAGGGGCACTGGGAAGGGGCAGCCTGGCACAAGGGCCCTCATGAACCCAACTGCAGAGAAAGAGCCCTTTCTTCTTCCCATGCAGCAGCCCCTGCAAGGGGCCGCTCCAGAATCTGGGAGCAACTCCAAGCAACCCCTTGTTCCGTCATTGTCACAGTTAACGGGGAATCAGGCTGCCGTCATTATGCTGGTTTTTAGGCTGAGCTGCAGATGGAATCAGTGATCCGTATCTGAAACAGCAACACTTGCCAAGAAAACTCAAGCCAGCAGCCCTGGCCAGAGCTGGCACACTGCCCAGGTCACAGGCAGGCTCCCGTGGGAAGTCCCCGCTCCTTCCAGTGCTCCTGCGCCGGCGTCTCCTGCCCACTCCCCAGAGTCACAGGAACCAGGAATTCTTACCTTGGCAGCCTCCTGAGCCACCTTCACCAACATGAAGAACTCATTCCGGATCCCGGGAAGGCTGATTTTCTCAAACACGCTTTCTTGGGCTTGCGCAAGCATCATTTTGACAAGCACACTGAGCATGGCAGGACTCATGTCGTAACTTGGAGTATGGGTAAATGTCTCTTTCAGGTAGTTTAAAACCCCTAAAAGTGGAAAATGTTTTGCCCATTAGTTCAGGTTCATATTTACCTCACCATGTTGCTGTAGAGAAAGATAGGAGGCCAGGTGCGGTGGCTCATGCCTGTAATCCCAACACTTTTGGAGGCCAGAGTGGCCAGATCACGTGAGGTCAGGAGTTCAAGACCAGCCTGGGCAACATGGTGACATCCCTTCTCTACAAAAAATATAAAAATTAGCCAGGTATGGTGGTGTGTGCCTATAGTCTCAGCTCCTTGGGAGCCTGAGGCAGGAGATCACTTGAACCCAGAAGGAAGCAGAGATTGTAGTGAGCCGAGATCTCACCACTGTACACCAATCTGGGTGACAAAGCAAGACTCCATCTCAAAAAAAAAAAAAAAAAGGAAAGATAGGAGAAAAAATAATTGTCCTAAAACAGCGTCCTACAACATACTAAAAAATATGATTCTCAATCATATGGTCCAGCAATTCCAGTCCTAGGTATATCCCCAAACAAGTGAAAGTGGGGACTTAACTGATACTTGAACACCCATGTGAATAATGTTGTGAACATTATTCATAAGAGCCGAAAAGTAGAAACAACCCAGACACCCGTGAGCATGAATGAATAAACACAACGTGGCCTATCCATACAATGGAATATTTTTCAGCCTTAAACAGCAATGAAACTCTGACACATGCTACAATGTAAATGAGGACATTATGCTAAATGAAACAAGCCAGTCGAAAAAGGACCAATATTGTAGGATTCCATTTAGATAAGGTAGCCGGGATAGTCAAGTTCACAGAAACAGAATGAAGAATAAAGGTTAGCTGGGGCTGGGAAATGAGGGCAATGGGAAGTTATTGCTTAACTGCGTACAGAGTCTCGGTCTGGATGATGAAATAGTTCCAGAGAGAGCTGGGCCCAGTGGGTACCGCCTGTAATCCCAGCTACAAGGGAGGCTAAGGTGGGAGGACTGCTTGACATTAGGAGTTCAAGATCAGCCTCGGCAACATACTAAGTCCCCCGTCTCTTAAAAAAATAAAAAATACATATATTTTTTAATCTATTTATTTTATTTTTGAGACAAGGCCATGCTCTGTTGCCCAGGCTGGAGTGCAGTGGCATGATTATGGCTCACTGCAGCCTTGAATTCCTAGGCTCAAGCAGAAGAGCTGGGACTACAGGCATGCACTAACCCACACCCAGCTAAGTTTTACATTTTTTTTATACAGTTGGGGGGGTCTCCCTATGTTGCCTAGGCCGGTCTCCAACTCCTGGACTCAATTGATCCTCCTGACTCAGCCTCCCAAAGTGCTGGGCTTACAGGTGTGAGCCACCCTGCCTAACCAAAAAGAAATTTTTTTAAAGCTCTGGACAGGTTTAGTAGTAATGGCTGAACAACACTATGAAGGTGTGAATATATGAATGTACTTAATGCCAATGAACTCCACACTTAAAAATGGTTAAAATGTGTTAAAAATTTAATCAAATAATTAAATGATAATTTTACATTATGTGTATTTTATCATAATTTTAAAAGTTTAAAATAGTTCTTGCTATATATAAACACACACACACACACACACACACACTTTTTTTTTTAAATACAACTTTTTTTTTTTTTGAGACAGAGTCTCACTCTGTTGCCCAGGCTGGAGTACAATGACACAAACTTGGCTCACTGTGACCTCTGCCTCCTGGGTTTAAGTGATTCTCCTGCCTCAGCCTCCAGAGTAGCTGGGATTACAGGCACACACCACCACATCCAGCTAATTTTTGTATTTTAGTAGAGATGGGGTTTCTCCATGTTGGCCAGGCTGGTCTTGAACTCCTGACATGGTGATCCGCCCACCTTGGCCTCCCAAACTGTTGGGATTTCAGGTGTAAGCCACGCTGCCCTGCCTTTTAACATAATTTTTAAAAACTGGATTATCTTCTGAAACACTTAAATCTCTATTGAGCAAAAAAAAAAAAAAAGACAGCCTGTTCCCTCAACTCCTGTGTCACCTGGGACAAAATTCCATTATGACAGGCATAGAGGTGAAACCAGACAGCAGGCAGAGAAGAACTGAGGGACTCACAGGGGGCCAGGCTCACACATAAAACCTGACTTATTCAGCAGTCCAGGGCTTTTTCCCCGGACCTCAAGGAAGATCTATTCTGGCCAGGCAAGGTGGCTCACGCCTGTAATCCCAGTACTTTGGGAGGTCAAGGTGGGTGGATCACTTGAGGTCAGGAGTTCGAGACCAGCCTGGCCAAAATGGCAAAACCCTGTCTCTACTAAAATTATAAAAATTAGCCAGGCATGGTGGTACACACCTGTAATCCCAGCTACTCAAGAGGGTGAGGTAGAAGAATTGCCTGAGTCTGGGAGGCTGAGGTTGCAGTGAACTGAGATCTCACTACTACACTCCAGCCTGGGGGACAGAGTAAGACTCCATCTCAAAAAAAAAAAAAAAAAAAAAAATCAGCCCGTGTGCTCCAATGGAAGTTTTCACACTGCAGCCCTCCACTGACTTCTTTATAGTTTAGAAAATTAATTGTCTGAAGCACTAGCTGACAATCAATCTGTAACTGAAATAGAATCTCTGACATGAATCTCATCTAACTGGTTCCTCTGGTTTTGTTGCTGAGCAAAAAAAAAAAAAAAAAAAAACCTAGCCCTGCAGAGGGAGGGCACCTGCTGCTTGTGAGCTCCCCTGGGATTCTCTCACACTCCCCACAGTTCTCCCGCTTGTTTCATTTTGTCTACAGTTTGTCTCCACTGCTGTAATCTCGGAGACAGAACACAAGCGTGCCTGCCTAAGACTCCTCAGAAACATGAGTCCAGAAAAAAGATTCACAGCGAAAGAAATCGACTCGTACTTAGAATCTTAGCACATCACTTCATCCCAAGGGTCCAATCTTGTATTTTTTTAAATAATCACTTTTTGAGACAGGGTCTTGCTCTGTTGCCCAGGCTGGAGTGCAATGGCACAATCTTGACTTACCACAACCTCAGCTGATCCTCGCATCTCAGCCTCCCAAGTAGCTGAAACTACAGGCAATGCACACCACTCTCAGCTCATTTTGTACTTTTTGTAGAGATGGAGTTTCGCCATGTTGCTCAGGCTGATCTCAAACTCCTGGGCTCCAGCAATCCACCAACCTCAGCCTCCCAAAATGCTGAGATTACAGGCATAAGCCACGGCACCCAGCCGATTTTTTAATAAAAAAAAAATTTTTTTCTAGGGATGGAGTCCCACTCTGTCACCCAGGCTGGAGTGCAGTGGTGCCATCATAGCTCACTGCAGTCTCCAACTCCTGGACTTCGGTGATCCTCATATCTTAGCCTCTGGCGTAGCTGGGACCATGGGCATGCACCACCATGCCCAGCTAATTTTTAAATATTTTGTAGAGACAGGGTCTTGCAATGTGGCCCAGGCTGGTCACCAATCATTTTAGCAGCAGAGATTCCACAATGAGTCAAAGTGGCAAAACTATGGTTCTTCAGGAGCTTGCAGGGCAAAGTGATATCAGATAATGATCTACACAGGTGGAAGGAGCTCCTATCCCTAAGCAGAATGTTGATGATCAGCCCAGAAGGCAGCATGTGAGGACGTGGGGACCACACTGTGGTCTGCACTGTGCCCTGCTCTTGCAACCATCCCCATGCAGAGTCTGATCCAGACACAGGCCCTGCTATACAGCAGAACCCATGGGCATGTGTGAGCCGCACCAGGCTCACCCACAGCACTGGGTCTCGTGACCCCCATCCTCTATGTGTGTAAGCACTCGGCTGCTTTTCTCCTCTACCCAGCACCTCTTTCTCATACTAAGACAAGTTTCCTCAACGACTGGCTGGGAAAAAGGAGGTTAAAATGGGAAAAGCAACTGAAAGTCCCCCGAAGCTGTAATCCCAGCACTTTGCGAGGCTGAGGAGGGTGGATCACCTGAGGTCAGGAGTTCGAGACCAGCCTGGCCAACATGGTGAAACCCCGTCTCTACCACAAATACAAAAATTAGCTGGGGTGTAGTGGTGCGTGCCTATAATGCCAGCTACTTGGGAGGCTGAGGCACAAGAATTGCTTGAACCCAGGAGGCAGAGGCTGCAGTGAGTGGAGATTATGCCACTGCACTTCAGCTGGGGTGACAAGAGCGAGACTCTATCTCAAAATAAAATAAAATAAAATAAAATAAAATAAAATAAAGACAGTTCCCAGAAGGGACCTGAGCTACGAGACATCCTTTGAATGCCTCACTTGACAAAGGGTTGAGATCACCCACCACAAGCTGGAGAAGTTGGCAGAATGCAGGTGAAATAAAGCGTACAGAGAGTAACATGTACTGATAAGGTACACCTAATACAAGAACAAGAAGCCTACAATTTCACTATTTGGGAAAAGTTATTCTGATCTTCATGACAGTGATGAAACAGTCAATGCACTGCCATCCCAAGGGCCACTTGTTTGGAAAAGATACATCGTCAGCCACAGGATTCACCATGCGCATCAGCCATCAGGTTTGAACCACTGAGCAAGTTTCTTAATGGGGAGTTACACCAGGGATAGAGACTAGTTTGGTCCTTGCGAGGGATGACCTGTAGACCCTCTCCAGTGGGGGGTCCCCTGATGCCCTGGGCAGGCCCCAGGCTCTGTCCAGGCAGCCCTAGAGGAGACATACCTGCGGCTCTCTGAAAGGCGTCTATGGCACTCTCCAGCCCAGCCTGCGTCTGCCGATTGCACCGGGTCCCAATCTGGGTATAGAGGGCCCCAGTGTTGAAGAGGACACTGGCCTTCTCCAGCAGCAGGTTCTGCTGGCTGACAGGAACCCCAGTGAGGGAGTCGTACCTATGTAAAAGAAATGCATTCCGAGAATACAGATTACTTGGCTAGTTAATGCTACTTTTGGGTACACGTAAAAAAAATTCTTACTTTTTATTTTTTAAGAGTCAGGATTGTGGCCGGGTGCAGTGCCTCACACCTGTAATTCCAGCATTTTGGGAGGCCCAGGCGGGGGGATCATGAAGTCAAGAGATCAAGACCATCCTGGCCAACGCGGTGAAACCCCAACTCTACTAAAAATACAAAAAATTTTCTGGGCATGGTGGAACAGGCCTGTAGTTCCAGCTAATTGGGTGGCTGAGGCAGGAGAATCGCTTGAACCCAGGAGGCAGAGGTTGTAGTGAGGCAGGATCGTGACACTGTACTCCAGGCTGGTGACAGAGTGAGACTCTCTCCAAAAATAACAAAAAGAAAAAAGAGTCAGGATCTCACTCTGTTGCCCAGGCTGGAGTACAGTGGCATGATCATAGCTTACTGCAGCCTCCAACTTTAGGGCTGAAGAGATCCTCCCACCTCAGCCTCATGAGAATTGCTGGGATTACAGGTGCATGCCACCATACCTCCCTAACCTTTTTAATGTTTGTAGAGATGGGGGTCTCACTATGTTACCCAAGCTGTTGTCAAACTCCTGGGTTGCCTGAGTACCGTGGCCAATGCCTGTTATCCCAAGACTTTGGCGGGCCGAAGCAAGTGGATCATCTGAGGTCAGAGGTTCAAGACCAGTCTGGTCAACATGGCAAAACCCAGTCTTCACTAAAAATACAAAAATTAGCCAGGTGTGGTGGTGGGCACCTGTAATCTCAGCTACTCAGGAGGCTGAGATGGGAGAATCACTTGAACCCGGGAAGCGTAGGTTGCAGTGAACCGAGATTGTGCCACTGCACTCCAGCCTGGGCGACAGAATAAGACTCAACAGCAACAGCCAAAACATTTCAATAATAAAATTCCAGAATGCACATGCAATGAGGCTTTTGTTTCCAAACAAGATGACAGGACTAATCACACTGACTGCCACAGCCACACGCAAAAATAAGGTTTTCCAGCCAGGGCATCCTCCGGGAGGTGACCAGATAAACACACCGTGGGACATCCAGACAATGGAATATTAGTCAGCACTAAAAATGGAGAAATGAGCCAGCGAGCCATGAAAAGATGCAGAAGAAACATTACTAAGTGGGTAGGGCATGGTGGCTCACGCCTGTAATCCAAGCTCTTTGGAGGCCAAGGTAGGTGGATCACCTGAGGTCGGGGGTTCAAGACCAGCCTGACCAACATGGCGAAACCCCATCTTTTTTTTTTTTTAAAAAAAGAAACATTACTAAGTGAAAGAAGCCAACCTGAACACTGCTATCTACCATACAGCACACTGTAAGATTCCAACTTTGGAAAAGGCAAAACCCTGGCGACAGAAGAAAGATCAGGAATTGCCAGGATTTAGGGAGAGGGAGGGAGGAACAGGCAGAGCACAGAGTATTTTTCCAGCAGTGAAACTATTCTGTAGGACACTGCAAAGGTGGACCACTGCCATTCTACGTTGACCAAAAGCCACAGAATACACACACACAAGAATGAATCCTAACGCAAACTATGGACTCTGGGTGATAATCATGTGTCAGGTAAGTTCCTTTTATTTAAAAAATGTACCAGGTCAAGCCAGGCACGGTGGCTCATGCCTGTAATCCCAGTACTTTGGGAGGCTGAGGCGGGTGGATCACAAGGTCAGGGGTTCGAGACTAGCCTGACCAACATGATGAAACCCCATCTCTACTTAAAAATACAAAAATTAGCTGGGAATGGTGGCACGCACCTGTAATCCCAGCTAGTTGGGAGACTGAGGCAGGAGAATTGCTTAAACCCAGGAGGCAGAGGTTGCAGTGAGCCAAGAGGACATCACTGCACTCCAGCCTTGGCAACAGAGCGAGACTCCATCTCAAAAAAAAAAAAAAAAAAAAAAAAAGTACCAGACCAGTGCAGTGGCTCATGCCTGTAATCCTAGCACTTTGAGAGGCTGAGGCGGGCAGACTGCTTGAGTCCAGGAGTTCAACAGCCTGAGCAACACAGCAAGACCTGATCTTTGTAAGAAAAAAAAGTACCATTCTAAATAATGCCTATCTTTAAAGAGAAAAAGAAAAAGGCCAAGCACAGTGGCTCACATCTATAATCACAGCACTTTTGGAACCTGAGGTGGGCAGATCACCTGTGGTCAGGAGTTCAAGACCAGCCTGACTAACATGGTGAAACCCCATTTTGACTAAAAATACAAAAATTAGCCAGGCATGGCAGCACATGCTTGTAATTCCAGCTACTTGAAAGGCTAAGGTAGGAGAACCACTTGAACCCAGGAGTCGGAGGTTGCAGTGAGCTGAGGTCACGCCACTGCACTCCAGTGTGGGCAACAGAGCGAGACTCCGTTGCAAAAAAAAAAAAAATGTGGGCCAGGCATGGTGGCTAACGCCTGTAATCCCAACACTTTAGAGGCCAAGGTGGGTGGATGGCTTGAGCTCAAGAGTTCAATACCAGCCTGAGCAATATAGTGAAACCCTGTCTCTACCAAAAATAAAAAAAATTAGCTGGGTGTGGTGGCATGTGCCTTTAAACCCTACTTGGGAGGCTGAGGTGGGAGGATGGCTTGATCCTGAGAGGTAGAGGTTGCATTGAGCCAAGATCACACCATTACACTCCAGCCTGGGTGACAGAGTCGGACTCAAAAAAAAAAAGTGTGTGTGTATACGTGTATGTATATATGTATACACACATATAGACACACATATATGGCTCCTCCTAAATGAAATATGGTAATTACTAACCCCTCATAATTTTTTCTGAAATCTAAAAACTCAGGATTTGTCTTACTTCTTTATTTTTTCAGACAAAGTCTCACTCTGTTGCTTAGGCTGGAGTGCAGTGGCATGATCGTGGCTCACTGCAGCCTCGACCTTGTGGGCTTACAAGCTATCCTCCCAGCGGAGCCTCCCAAGTAGCCAGGTCTACAGGCATGCACCACCCATGCCCAGCAAATTTTCCCTAATTGTTTTGCAGAGATGGGGTCTCACTGTGTTGCCTAGACTGGTCTCAAACTCCTGGGCTCAAGGGATATACCCACCTTGGCTTCCTAACATCCTAGGATTACAGATGTGAGCCACCATATCCAGCCTAGGACTTGTTTGTTTTACTAATTAATTATGTATTGAGACAAGAGTTTCGTTCTTGTGCCCAGGCTAGAGTGAAGTGGCACCATCTCAGCTCACTGCAGCCTCCGTCTCTGGGGTTCAACCAACTCTCCTGCCACAGCTTTCCCAAGTAGCTGGAATTATAAACGCCCACCACCACCCCTGGCTAATTTTTATATTTTTAGTAGAGACGGGGTTTCGCCATGTTGGTCAGGCTGGTCTCAAACTCCTAACCTTAGGTGATCCACCCACCTCGGCCTCCCAAAGGGCCGGGATTACAGGCGTGAGCCACTGGGCTTGGCCCTAGGACTTGTTTTAAAGTTCACTCATGAACCAAGGGGTGTGCAGACAGCTTCTCCCTAATTCATGACTAAGGAGAAACCACCTTTCACCCTTTCAGCCATGCAGACAGCCTGCTACATTTTTATGAAAAGTCACCTCCCTTTCCTTTGCTTTCTTTCAGGTAGGCATCAGTAGCCATCCCTCCGCTGTGGAAAATTTTAATTCTGATATGCCCCTGACCGACAAGGAGGTGTTCTCCTTTCACTGACACTACTAAGGACACTCAGAGAAAGGGTGTGTCATCTCCAAAGTATCTTTCTTTAAGTTGTTTTCTTTTTTGAAACAGAGTTTCATTCCTATCACCCAGGCTGGAATGCAGTGGAGGGATCTCCGCCCACTGCAACCTCTGCCTTCCAGGCTCAAGTGATTCACCTGACTCAGCCTCCCAAGTAGCTGGAACTACAGGTGCATACCATCTTACTCAGCAAATTTTTGTACTGTTTCTAGATACAGGGTTTTGCCACGTTGCTCAGGCTGGTCTCGAACTCCTGGGCTCAAGTGATCCGCCCACCTCAGCCTCCCAAAGTGCTGGGATTACAGGCACGAGCCACTGCACTCGGCCTCCAAAGTATTTAAACTATACTAATCTTTGAAAATGCCAACTGGATCTATGGTCATACCACTCTGACATGCCCAATCCCATCTGCAAATAGCAACTGGGGAGAAGAATCAAATATTGTGCTTACATTTGAAAAATCTGATCAAAGCTGAGTATGTAGCTCATGCCTGTGGTCCCGCCACTCAGGAGGCTGGGGCAGAAGAATCATCTGAGCCCAGGAATTCAAGACCAGCCTGTGCAACATAGCGAGACCCCATTTCAAATGAAACCTGATCTATTTCTGTTTGGTGCTTTTGTCTCGTTGAACAAAACCTGATTTTCTCTCTCTCTCTCACACACACACACACACACACACATGCATGCCCCTGTCTATTCTGAGACAAGAATCTTGCTTCTGGCTAATTTCACCTCAGAGCCCCGGTGCTTCCCAATGATACAACGAGCAAGAAAAAAATGTCTCTTCTTGGCTTCCTTGTTCTGAGAAGCAAGAGGCCACAGTCTGTTGGAGCCATCTCCCCGCTGACCCCCTTCATAAATAAATAACAATGTATTGACATTTTTTAGACTTCCCCCAGATAAATGCAAGATAGGAAAGGGGGCTGAGGTACACGGAAGCATGCAGAGAGGGGCATCTGTGATGCTGAGGCTCCAAAACTGTGGCTGCCATGGCACATGAAGCACCAGCGCAGACCTCAGGCACCTACCAGGTGAACAGGAGTCCCATCTGCCGCGTGGGTGGGAAGAATCGACTCTCCACGAAGCCCAGCTGCATGAAGTATGTCATCAGCAGTTCCACCCCAGCCTCATCCCGGCTGGGCGTCCGACAAGCCTGCAAGGAAAAGAACCCCAGAGGGCAGGATCAGAGGAGGACACAGCTGACAGCCCTTCCCAGAAGGTGCCTTGCACACACCAGCAGGTGCCTGTAACTATTTCTGCAGTATGATGACCTCGCTGCTGGCATCATGAACTTTAGGAAGGGTGGAAAGAACCTGGGAGGAAGTCAGAAATCCTGGAATCCAGCCCCAACCCCGGTCTCTCCCCTTCTACAGTTTTCCCTTTATTTTGAGACAGAGTCTCACTTTGTCACCCAAGCTAGAGTGCAGTGCCATGATCTTGGCTCACTGCAACCTCCACCCACCGAGTTCAAGTGATTCTCGTGCTTCAGCCTCCCGAGTAGCTAGGATTACAGGAGTGCAGCACCATGCCCAGCTAATTTTTATATTTTTAGTAGATACAGGGTTTTGCCATGCTGGTGGCCCGTCTGGTCTCAAACTGCTGACCTCAGGTGATTTACCTGCTTCAGCCTCCCAAAGTGCTGGGATTATACAGGCATGCACCACCATGCCTAGCTAATTTTTGTATTTTTACAAAATTACAATGTTGGCCAGGCTGGTCTCGAACTCCTGACCTCAGGTGATGTGCCTGCCTTGGCCTCCCAAAGTGCTGGGATTACAGGCATGAGGCACCCACCTGGCACCCGGCTATGGTTTTCTTTATTCTGTTTTTTTTTTTCTTTTTTTTTTTTTAATAAAGACGGGGTTTCACCATGTTGGTCAGGCTGGTCTTGAACTCCCAACCTCAGATGATCTGCCCGCCTTGGCCTCCAAAGTGCTTGGATTACAGGCGTGAGCCACCATGCCTGGCCTTTTTTTTTTTTTGAGACAGTCTTGCTCTGTCACCCAGGCTGGAGTGCAGTGATACAATCTTGGCTCACCGAAACTTCCGCCTCCTGGGTTCAACCAATTCTCCCCCTTCAGCCTCCTGAGTAGCTGGGATTACAGGCATCCGCCACCAAACCCAGCTAATTTTTTGTATTTTAGTACAGACAGGGTTTCACCATGTTGCCCAGGCTGGTCTCAAAATCCTGACCTCATGATCCGCCCACCCTGGCCTTCCAAAGTGCTGGGATTACAAGTGTGAGCCACCGCACCCAGCCCCTTCTATCGTTTTCTTTTTTCCCACTATCAGTTTGCTTTTTCATGAGAAGAATTCTATGGTTTTCTTATGCAGCAAGTGGAATGGGCGATTCCAGCACCCCCCAACCATCACCTCCATCCACCTGCAATTCACAAGCATGCAATAATGGGGCATCCTGATAACTCAGAAAAGCCACCCTCCTCTCTGAGCTGCACACAAGAACTTACTTGTCTCAGATCCATAAGATCTGCGATTTCATCTTCATATAAATAGCCATCTTCACTGTAATGCTCCAGGATAAAATCCTTTAAGACAAATGAGGTCAGATACCATAAAATGTGACTGAAAATCATATGTCTGCATAACAGTAATATGTTAACTGTGGCCCCATTTTTAAAAAGGCAGAATGAAGAAAAACTTACAGGAGATTGAACACTGTAGCGATTTTCAAAGAGGCAGAATTTATTTTCTTAATTTTATACAGTTTTTTTTTTTCTTTTTAAGTATAGAGTCTCGCTGTGTAGCACAGGCTGGAGTACAGTGGCACAATCCTCACTCACTGCAACCTCCACCTCCCGGGTTCATGTGATTCTCCTGTCTCAGCCTCCCAAGCAGCTGGGATTACAGGAACCCACCACAATGTCCAGCTAATTGTTATATTTTTAGTAGAGACAGTTTCACTCTGTTGGCCAGTTGGTCTCAAACTCCTGACCTCAGGTGATCCACTTGCCTCAGCCTCCCAAAGTACTGGGATAACAGGTGTCAGCTACCGCACCTGGCCATAGGTTTTGTTTGTTTGTTTAAAAAAAGAACAGTTTTACTCCCATCGCTCAGGCTGGAGTGCAGTGTTGGGATCTCGGCCCACTGCAACCTCCACCTCCCAGGCTCAAGCTATTCTCATGCCTCAGCTCCCAAGTAGCTGGGATTATGAGCATGCGCCACCATGCGCTGCTAATTTTTGTATTTTTAGTAGAGACAGCGTTTTGCCACATTGCCCAGGCTGGTCTCGAACTCCTGGGTTTAAGCAATCCATCTGCCTCGGCCTCCCAAAGTGCTGGGATTACAGGTACGAGCCACTGTGCCCTGTGCCCAGGTTTTAAAATGTTGTGTTGCTTCAGTAACAACTCCATTACTAAAGGCTCCAAAACCATACCTGCCGTGGCATGTGATGAAGTTGAAGTTAATTTTTTGTTTAAAAATGTCTTTGTAGGCCGAGCACAGTGGCTGATGCCTGTTATCCCAGCAGATCACAAGGTCAGGAGGTCAAGACCATCCTGGCTAACACAGTGAAACCCTATCTCTATTAAAAATACAAAAAATTAGTTGAGTATAGTGGCAGGTGCCTGTAATCCCAGCTACCCAGGAGGCTGAGGCAGGAGAATCACTTGAACCTGGGGGATAGAGGTTGCAGTGAGCTGAGATTGCACCATTTCACTCCAGCCTGGGTGACACAGCGAGACTGTCTCAAAAAAAAAAAAAAAAAAAAACTTCACTGAGAAACAATACCTTTCACAATAGCAGCAAAGGTACATTTCTAGGGATAAAATTAATATAATTAAGCAGACAACTATTAAACTTTACTGAAGAATATATGTTATTTCATTCACTGATTTAAAAAATGACTGTGTGTGTGTGTGTGTGTGTGTGTGTGTATGTATGTGTGTGTTTGGAGACAGGGTATCATTTTGTTTTCCAGGATGGAGTGCAGTGGCTCAATCACAGCTGACTGAAGCCTCGAGCACTGGGCTCAAGCAATCCTCCCACCTCAGCCTCCCAAATAGCTGGGACTAAAGGTATGAGCCACTGCGTCTGGCCCTATTTCTTTATAATAAAACAAAAGCGGCTGGGCATGGTGGCTCACACCTATAATCCCAACGCTTTGGGAGGCTGAGGCAGGTGGATCCCTTGAGGTCAGGAGTTCGAGACCAGCCTGGCCAACAGGGTGAAACCTCATCTCTACTAAAAATATAAAAATTAGCCAGGTGTGCTGCTGGGTGCCTGTAATCCCAGCTACTTGGGAGGCTGAAGCAGGAGAATTGCCTGAACCCAGGAGGCGGAGGTTGCGGTGAGCTGAGATCGCGCCATTGCACTCCAGCCTGGGTAACAAGAGCGAAACTCTGTCTCAAAAAAAAAAAAAAAGCGGGAGAAATGCCAAATGTGGGTGAAAGGGAGAAAGCAAACAAAACACACTGCCATGAGTGTACCTATGCAACTGTATTGCATGCTCTGCACATGTACCCCAAAACCTAAAAAGCAATAAAACATTAAAAAAAAAAAAAATGCTTGCATTCTTGGCCGGATGCAGTGGCTCACGCCTGTAATCCCAGCACTTTGGGAGGCTGAGGTGGGCAGATCCTGAGGTCAGGAGTTCAAGACTAGCCTGGTCAACATGGTGAAACCTCTCTCTACTAATAAAAATTAGCTGGGTATGGTGGCACACACCTGTAATCCCAGCTACTCAGGAGGCTGAAGCAGGAGAATCACTTGAACCCAGGAGGCAGAGGCTGCAGTGAGCTGAGATCACATCATTGCACTCCAGCCTGGGCAACAAGAGCGGAAATTCCATCTCAAAAAAAAAAAGAAAGAAAGAAAAAAAGTAGTAGTCAGCCGGGTGTGGTGGCTCATGCCTGTAATCCCAGCACTTTGGGAGGCCGAGGCGGGTGGATCCCCTGAGGTCAGGAGTTCGAGACCAGCCTGACCAATATGGTGAAACCCTGTCTCTTATGTTTAATTTTTTTTTATTTAAAAAAAAAAGAAAAAAAAAAGTAGTGGTCAAAATGCCATGTTTTCTTTTCTAAACTAATAGTCCAAGATGAGCCAACTGACAGGTTTATCATGGAAAGTAACATAAGCCGGGCACAGTATTCCCACAGTGGCTCATGCCTGTAAATCCCAGAACTTTGGGAGGTCAAGGCGGGAGAACTGCTTGAACCCAGGAGTTTAAGACTGGGCAACAGAGGGAAACTCTGTCTCTATGAAAAATACAAAAATTGATCAGGCGCGGTGGCTCACGCCTGTAATCCCAGCACTTTGGGAGGCCAAGGCGGGCGGATCACCTGAGGTCAGGAGTTTGAGACCAGCCTGACCAACATGGAGAAAGCCCATCTCTACTAAAAATACAAAATTAGCTGGGCATGGTGGTGCATGCCTATAATTCCAGATACTTAGGAGGCTGAGGCAGAATTGCTTGAACCTGGGAGGAGGAGGTTGTGGTAAGCTGAGATCGCACCATTGCACTCTAACGTGGGCAACAAGAGCAAAACTTTTTTTTAAAAAAAAAAAAAGAAGAGAAAAGAAAGAAAAACACAAAAATAATCCAGGCATGATAGCATATGCCTGTAATACCAGCTACTTAGGAGGCTGAAATGGGAGGATCACCTGAGCCCAGGAGACAGAGGTTGCAGTGAGCTGAGATCATGCCACTGCATGCCGGCCTGGGCAACAGAGTCAGACCTTGTCTCAAAAGAAAAAAGAAAAGAAAAAAAAAGAACGTAAAATATTTCTTTGAAGCGCTATGATTAATTCCTATAACTGATACCTGGGCTGTGTGGCACAAAGTTGGGTCACCTTGCACCTCATCCCCTTTCCCCTCCTTGATGGAAGCTGGAGTCAACTGGTCAAAAACTCGAATGGATGGAGTTGAGGAGAGAAGGCAGAGGAGGGTATTCCAGGCACAGGAGGGTCTCCTGGCCCCAGCCTGGAGGCATGGTCTTTCCTGGGTGCTCCACTGGAGCACCTATCCCACTTCCCACCTGAATCCCCCACTGACCCATGGGCCTGCAGGCAGGGCTGGTGGCACCTCTGGCACTCAGCACAGGGCCAGGCACATGTGGGCCTCTGAGGATCTGCCGAACAGGAGAGGAGTCCAGACACCCAGGAATGTGGCAGGAAAACATACAAGCAAAGACTCTGGTTCTTCAAATATTTAAGGGGAGTGAACTGACATCTTTGATTTCCTTTAAAATTGCATCACCGGGCGCGGTGGCTCAAGTCTGTAATCCTAGCACTTTGGGAGGCCGAGGTGGGTGGATCACGAGGTCAAGAGATCAAGACCATCCTGGTCAACATGGTGAAACCCCGTCTCTACTAAAAATACAAAAAAATTAGCTGGGCATGGTGGCGCGTGCCTGTAATTCCAGCTACTCAGGAGGCTGAGGCAGGAGAATTGCCTGAACCCAGGAGGCAGAGGTTGCAGTGAGCCGAGATCGTGCCATTGCACTCCAGCCTGGGTAACAAGAGCGAAACTCTGTCTCAAAATAAATAAATAAAATCGCATCACAAAAATAAGATGGACTGATATTGGCCATTACTTTCTTTTTTTTCTTTTTCTTTTTGTTTTTTTTTGGTTTTTATTTTGTTTTTTTGTTTTTGAGACACAGTTTCACTCTGTTGAGCCTGTTGCCCAGGCTGGAGTGTAGTGGCACAATCTCGGCTCACTGCATCCTCCGCCTACTGGGTTCATGTGATTCTCTCATGCCTCAGCCTCCCGAGTAACTGAGATTACAGATGTATGCCACTATGCCCAGTTAATTTTTTTTTTTTCTTTTTGAGACGGGATCTTACTCTGTCGCCCAGGCTGGAGGGGAGTGGTGCAATTTCGGCTCCCTGCAACCTCCGCCTCCCCCTCCCAGGTTCACCTGCCTCAGCCTCCCGGGTAACTGGGATTACAGGTATGCATCACCACGCCTGGCTAACTTCTATATGTTTGGTAGAGACAAGGGTTTTACTATATTGGCCAGGCTAGTCTCAAACTCCTGAGCTCAAGTGATCCGCCTGCCTCAGCCTCCCAAAGTGCTGGGATTACGGGTGTCAGCCACTGTGCCTGGCCTTTAGCCATTACTTTCAATGGCAAAAACCACAATTACCTTTGAACCAACCTAACAGACACAAGAACGCATAGGTGGACAGATATGTGAGGAATAAATGATAGCAGTATATTCTCAGAAGAATCTACATAGTGAGTACCAGAGGTTCACTATAAAATTCTTAACATTTTTTGAGACGTTTGGAAATTTTCATAATAAAATGTTAGAGAAAAAACTCTAGCTCTTCTTCCAAAAACATAACCTAAATAGGTTACACAATTTAAGAAAAAAAAAAAAGATACTATTAATAAAAGAGGACATACGTTTTAAATTTCAAAGCATATCCATGACAGATCCTCTTTGACCTGGCCTCCCGGAGAAGGCCAGCCTGGGATTCCAGCCTGCCTTGCCCAAGACCCAGGAGGAGCTTCAGAAGCCATCAAAGGTGACAACAAAAATATGGAAGGAATAGATGCACAAATTATCCACGTAGCTGGCTGAGAAAGGGCTCAGGGTCACTCTGTAGCTATCAACTGATTCTACCTGTTAAGCCTAAGGCCATTCCTTGCAAGGGATACATACTTTCTCTATCTCCATTTTTTTCTTTTTTTGAAGACAGGGTCTCACTCTGTTGCCCAGGCTGGAGTACAGTGGCATGATCACAACTCACTGCAGCCTCCAACTCCTGGGCTCAAGTGATCCTCTCACCTCAGCCTCCCAAGTAACTGGGACTACAGGCATGCACCACCGCAAATGGCCTATTTCCATTTTAAACACTGAGTTGGGTGCTTTGAGATTTACCTTGAGGACAACTGAAAAGTCAACGTCTTTCGTTTCCTTCAGGCCAAGAGGAATCAGGGGAATCGTAAATGCCTCCCTGTGAGGAACACAACAAGGTATATATGAACACCCCCAATCAGAACACTGTGCACCCCACGGCCTTGCCCTGCCAGCAGCCCAGCTAAGGGGCACACCCTCTCCTTGCCCCGTCAAGTACTCAACTAGCTGGCAGGCTCATTTTGCATAAGGACGATTCTGGTCACACCCCACCCTCTGCTCTGAAACTGACCCCAGCTCCCTAAGACATCTGGACCACCCCACCTAACACATCAGGCCCCTGACATCTTGACTGATTTATCTTCCAGGCTCAACACCTCAATGCTTATCTTTTTTTTTGAGACAGAGTCCTGCTCTGTTGCCCAGGCTGGAGTGCAATGGCGCAATTAGGCTCACTGCAACCTCCACCTTCCTGCTTCAAGCAATTCTGCCTCAGCCCTTTGAGTAGGTGGGATTACAGGTATGCGACACCATACTCGACTAATTTTTGTATATTTTTTTTAGTAGAGATGAGATTTTGCCATGTTGGCCAGGCTGATCTCAAACTTCTGATCTCAACTGATCTGCCCACCTTGGCCTCCCAACGTGCTGGGATAAGAGGTAGGAGCCACCGTGCCCTGCCCGGTCTCAATGCTTCTTTCAGCAGTTGTGTTGAGAGTCTATCATATGCCGGGGTCTGTGCCTGGCGCACTTGCTGCTCCCGCCTGGGCACACCACCCTGCTGCCCTGGGCCTCCTTTGTCAGCTCCTCATCCCCTCCTCCTCTGCTCCCCTCAGTGGGCACCACGGCTGTGGCAGCTCTCCAACACCCCCACATTCGCAACTCGAGGTTCGTAGGCGCCTCTTTGGGGTGTGTCTAGGTGTCCCACCACCAGCACAGGAGATGCCATCAGGGCAGGAGCCCCATCCGACACCTAAGTGCACCTGCCTTCCAGCCCAGGGTCACACACCGTCCACCCCCTCTTCCCCAGCTGACCACCTCACTCAGTAACCATGGCTGCCCACCCAGGGAGTGCTCCCTCTGCCTACATTCCTAGGGGCAGGGCCAGCAGGAAGTGAACGGAGCTCAGGCTGTGTTTTGCAAACAGGGATTTAGCTCCCTGACCTGTAACAGGAGACCTCCTTGGGCTTCTCAGCCCTGCCCCACAAGAAGACCAGGAAGGCTGGGCAGGGCAAGGGAACAATGTGGCTGTGAGCTGAACCGGGCTCTGTGGCACGGCTGTGCTACAGGCAGGCGAGACCCATCCCTGGTACGAAAAGTTGAATCCTGCTGAAGGCTCCTCCAAGCCATGTAGGGCGGGAAGTAAGGTTTGCTTTTTTTTGCAACTGTCCAGGCAATGAGAAGAGGAGGAGCAAGTGTCCTGAGTTCCAGCTCCACGACACCCCAACCCCAATGTGGCACTGACGGCACCCTCTAGGTGACCTTGGGCCTCCCTGAGTTTTCCCGTCTGCACCATAAGGTCCTTTCTTTTCTGCCTTCCTCCTAGAAGAGTGTAAAGATCAACTGTGCTAAGAAAGAAACAATCTGCTTAGAAAACAGAATAGTGCAGGCTGGGTGTGGTGGCTCACACCTGTAATCCCATCACTTTGGGAGGCTGAGGTGGGGGGGCCTCTCTACTAAAAATGCAAAAATTAGCCAGGCGTGGCGGCGGGTGCCTATAATCTCAGCTACCTGGGAGGCTGACGCGGGAGAATCGCTTGAGGTTGCAGTGAGGCAGAGTCTTGCTCTGCTGGCCTGGCTGTTGTGCAGTGGCATGATCTTGGCTCATTGCAACCTCCACCTCCCAGGTTCAAGCAATTCCCCTGCCTCAGCCTCTGAGCAGCTGGGATTACAGGCGTGTGCCACCATATCTGGCTAATTTTTGTATTTTTAGTAGATAGGATTTCACCATGTTGGCCAGGCTGGTTTCGAACTCTTGATCTCAGGTGATCCACCCACCTCGGCCTCCCAAAGTGCTGCGATTACAAGCATGAGCCACCATGCCTGGCCTCACAAATGCCTTTTGCCCAACACTATTTCCCAACAAATGAGCTATTTCCTAACAAATGGGCTCCTCCCTTCCAGTCTAGCACCTTGCTCAACCCCAAACCTGACAGTTCTCTCAATTCCCAAAGTGGGGGCTGCCACTCCCGTCTAGAACCCTATCTGGCCTCTTTGTGCAGACCCTGAAGGCAGGCAGGCTCTCCAGCTCAGAGTCTTCTGGAAGGGGCGCTGCTCGCACTTACTCTGTGTTCTGATAGACCCCTAATGAGATGTTCAGCCCCTCCAGCTCTTCCTTGAGGATCTGCAGGTCTGAGTTGACGAAGCTCAGCTCCAGCCGCGCTTGCTCCCGCACCTTCGGGTTTGTGGCCACTCTATTCAAAGAGAAGAGGGAGAGAGGTGCCCTCAGCCAGGTATCCCGGCTTCTGGGTGAACAGACCCAATCCCCAGTCCCTGCAGGGAGGATCAGGGCATGGCTTGCAGAGGAGTGCCAGGAGTGCCGGGTAAGGTATCTCAGAGACACAGGGCACCTGCCCAGTTTGCAGCACATCTGCCAGCATGTGGAGCTGGGGACACAGACAATGACACTGTGAGCTGCAGACATGAACTCTATGACATCCTTGAGAAAACAAAACTGCTCCTGGCCATGCCCTCAAAGGCTGTAAGATATCCCGTTGAAAAGAAACGAATGATTCCTTTCAGTAGGAGAAATTTTTTTTTTTTTTTTTTTTTTTTTTTTTTGAGATGGAGTTTCGCTTTTGTCACCCAGGCTGGAGTGCAATGGCGCAATCTCGGCTCACCGCAACCTCCACCTCCTGGGTTCAGGCAGTTCTCCTGCCTCAGCCTCCTGAGTAGCTGGGATTACAGGCACGCGCCACCATGCCCAGCTCATTTTTTGTATCTTAATAGAGATGGGGTTTCACCATTTTGACCCGGATGGTCTCGATCATTTGACCTCGTGATCCACCTGCCTCAGCATCCCAAAGTGCTGGGATTACAGGCTTGAGCCACCGCGCCTGATCTCAGTAGGAGAAATTAAAATAAATAAATACACAAATATAAAATTTGTTTTTAAAAAAAGAAAGAAATGGATGATTAGCTGGGCATGGTGGCACATGCCTATATCCCACTACTCAGGAGAACAAGGTAGGAGGATTGCTTGAGGCCAGGAGGTTGACACTGCAGTGAGCTATGGTCATGCCACTGTACTCCAGCCTGGGTGACAGAGCAAGACACTGTCTCTAATAACCAAAATAAAATAAGATGAAATAAAATATAAAAATACAGGCCGGGCACAGTGGCTCACACCTGTAATCCCAGCACTTTGGGAGGCCCAGGAGGGTCAGGAGATAAAGACCATCCTGGCCAACATGGTGAAACCCCATCTCTATTAAAAATACAAAAATTAGATAGGCATGGTGGTGCGTGCCTGTAATCCCAGCTACTCAGGAGGCTGAGGAAGGAGAATTGCTCGAACCCAGGAGGCAGAGATTGCAGTGAGCCAAGATTGGGCCACTGCCCTCCAGCCAGGCAACAGAGAGAGACTCCATCTAACACACACACACACACACACACACACACACACACACACACACACACAGAGAGAGAGAGAGAGAGAGATAGAAAGTAAAATAAAATAAATGAATGAGAAAACAGAGGAAGAGGTAATGCTTCCCAATTCATTCTATGAGACTAGTATTAGCAACCCGAATCTAGCAACATGTAAATACGATTATACTCTGTAACCAAGTGCGATTTATCCCAGGAATGCAAGGTTGGTTTAACATCTGAAAATTAATTAATATAATATACCATATTAACAGAATAAAGGACAAAAAAATCCATGGAGACTTCAACAGATGTTTTAAAAAGTATGTGACAAAATCCATCACAGATTTATAATAAAAATTCTCAGCAAAGTAGAAATAAAAGAGAATTTATGATATCTGATAAAAGTCACATAAAAAAACCCACAGCTAACATCACACTTCATGGTGAATGACTGCTTTCCTCTTCTCACCAGGAACAAGGCAAAGATGCCCACTTTTACTACTTCTAATCAATAATGAGGCAAATAAAGAAATTAAAGGCATCCAGATTAGAAAGAAAGAAAGAAAACTATATTTGCAGATGGCATTATCTCATATATAGAAAATTCTAAGGCATCCATAAAACAATATTAGTACTGATAAATTTAGCAAGGTCACAGGGCACAATCAATATACAAAAATCAAATCTTTCTTATTTTTCTTTCTAGACAGGGTCTTGCTCTGTCACCGAGGCTGGAGTGCAGTGTCACCATTATGGATTACTACAGCCCCAAACTCCCAGGCTGAAGCCATCCTCCAGCCTCAGCCTCCCAAGGAGCTGGGACTACAGGTGCATGCCACCACACCCAGCTAATTTTTGTATTTTTTTTTTTTTTTTTTTTTTTTTTTGTAGAGATGAAGTCTCACCATGCTGCCCAGGCTGGTCTGGAAATCCTGGGCTCAAGCAATCTTCCCACCTCAGCCTCCCAAAATGCTGGGATTACAGGCATGAGCCAACATGCCTGGCCAATTCTATTTCTATATACTAGCAATGAACAATCTTGAAATTGAGAAAAACATTTCATTCACCAAAGCACCAAAAAGAATAAAATAGAAATAAACAAAAGAATCACAAGACACATAAATTGAAAGCTACAAAAACAATGCTGAGATATATTAAAAGAAAAGCTATTTCATGTTTGTGGACGGGAAGGCTCATTATTGTCAAGACACCAAGCCTCCTTGGTTGGTACTTTCATTCTATGCAGCCTCGATCAAAATTCCACTAACCTTTTTAATAGACAAGCTGATCCAAACATTTATACAGAAATATAAAAAAAAAACCCTACAACAGGTAAAACAATTTCAAAAGATAAGAACAGAGTGGGAAGACTTATGTTATTTGATTTTAAAACTTGCTAAGAAGCTGAGCCAGGCGTGGTGGCTCACGTCTGTAATCCTAGCCCTTTGGCCGAGGTGGATGGATCACCTGAGGTCAGGAGTTCGAGATCAACCTGGCCAACATGGTGAAACCCCATCTCCAATAAAAATACAAAAAATTAGCCAGGCATGGTGATGGACGCCTATAATCCCAGCTACTCAGGAGCCTAAGGTAGGAGAATCACTTGAGCCAGGAGGTGGGGGTTGCAGTCAGCTGAGATCACATCACTGCGCTCCAGCCTGGGCAACAAGAGCAAAACTCCATCTCAAAAAAAAAAAAGAAAGTGAAAATTAAAAGACAAGCCACAGACTGGGAAAAAATACTTTCAAATTATATATCTAATAAAGAATCTATATCCTGGCTGGATGTGGTGGTTCATAACACTCTGAGAGGCTGAGGAGTGTGAGTCACTATTTAAGGCCAGGAGTTCGAGACTAGCCTGGTGAACATGATGAAACCTCATCACTACTACAAATACAAAAATTAGCTGGGGGTGGTGGTACGCACCTGTAGAACCAGCCACTTGGGAGGCTGAGGCAAGAAAATCGCTTGACCCCCGAGGTGGAGGTTGCAGTGAGCTAAGCATACACCACTGTACTCCGGCCTGGGCAACAGAGTGAGACTCGCTCTCAAAAAAAATAAAAATAAAAAAAGTTTTCAAGCAGAGCTTTTGAAATCTACTCAAAGACCATACAGGTGCTCCCTCATGTTATAGATTAGGAATCACCACTAAAATAACAGAACCAAGGCCAGGCACAGTGGCTCAAGCCTGTAATCCCAGCACTTTGGGAGCCTGAGGCGGGTGGATCACGAGGTCAAGAGATCGAGACTATCCTGGTCAACATGGTGAAACCCTGTCTCTACTAAAAATACAAAAAATTAGCTGGGCATGGTGGCATGTGCCTGTAATCCCAGCTACTCAGGAGGCTGAGAATTGCCGGAGAATTGCCTGAACCCAGGAGGTGGAGGTTGCGGTGAGCCGAGATCGCGCCATTGCACTGCAGCCTGGGTAACAAGAGCGAAACTCCGTCTCAAAACAAAAACAAAAACAAAAATAAAAAATAACAGAACCAGTAACAACCACATCTTAAATAAGGCCTGTGCTGAGCCTGTGTCAGTGAACCTTAGACTAGTATGAGAAATCATCCTCATTTCACGGATGAGGAAGCCTGAGGTTCATTAGCCAACAGCTCCAGCCAGCCAGAGAGACTGAGTATCTGACCTCTGTCCCTTCCTCTGCTGAGCCCTTCCCAGCCACCTGTCACCTGATTGTTTTGCTCACCACCTGGCCACCCTTCCTGCCAAGAGCAAACGCCAATGCCCTTCATTCACCCACAGTCTGCTCTCTCCTGAGGTTCTCCCCAACCTCGCCACGTGTGACAGCACTCATCCTCTTGTGGCCCTGGAAGTCTGTACACACGCACATTTGGATTCTCCCCCAGACGATAAGATATTGGAATCTCAGCTTGGTGAATTTCATCAATTTAGAGATTTGGGGGGGGAGGGGGCTATGACACCAGTAAGAAATACATTTTAGGCCAGGCACAGTGGCTCATATCTGTAATCCCAGCACTTGGGGAGGCTGAGCCAGGCAGATCATTTGAAGCCAAGAATTCAACATCAACCTCAGCAACATGGTAAAACCCTATTTCTACTAAAAAGACAAAAATTAGCCAGGCATGGTGGCGCATGCCTTTAGTCCCAGCTACTAAGGAGGTTGAGGCAGGAGGATCACTTGAACCCAGGAGGCAGAGGTTGCAGTGTGCGGAGATTTCACCACTGAACTCCAAACTGGGCAACAGAATGAGACTCCATCTCAAAAAAAAAAGAAACACATTTTATATCACAACTCAGTACATGCATGCACACACACACAGAGACAGACGCCCCTTTCGTGAGACAGAAAAGTCTTAAAAAAGTCATAGATGTGATCCACTCCAACATATTCTATTCTATTCTAATAACTTCTTTTTTAAAAGACAATCATGTCTGCAATCTTCTAATTCTCCGATTATCAGACACTAACTGGGTATGCAACAATTCAATTGATTCTGACCCCCACCCTGCGGTAAGCACAAACGCCAGAGTAGAGGCCTGGTCCCACGAGGCCGCCCCCATTTTAGGGACCACACATCCCGGGACGGGGGATACCTGCCCTTCTGACTGATGAGCTGTCAATCAAGGGTTCCCACTGCTGCTTCTCAGGTTTGGTAATTCATCAGAATGACTCCCAGTACTGAGGAAAGCACCTGATGGACCAGTACTGTTTATGTTAAAGTATTCAATCCAGGAACAGCCAATTGGAAGAGGTACACAGGGCAGGTTACAGTGGGAGAGGGGCAGCACTTCCATGCACACTCTGGGCACCTCCGTGTGTGCACCAACCCAGAAGCTCCCTGAACCTCTCATCGTTTAGGGTTTACTTTTGGGGGGAACAGGGTCTCGTTTTGTCACCTAGGCTGGAGTGCAGAGGCATGATCACAGCTCAATGCAGCCTTGCCCTCCAGGGCTCAAGTGATCTCCCACCTCAGCCTCCCAAGTACCTGGGACTACACGCATTCACCACCACATCCGGCTAATTTTTTTATTTTTTATTGAGACGAGATTCTACCATGTTGCCCAGGCTGGTCTCAAACTCCTGGGCTCAAGCAATCTGCCCGCCTCAGCCTCCCAAGTGGTAGGATTACAGGTGTGACCCACCGCACCCCGCCTTATTTCATTCTTTGTAGAGATGGTGTCTTGCTATGTTGCCCAGGCTGGCCTCCAACTCGTGGGCTCAAGTGATCCTCCCTTATCCTCCTGAGTAGCTGGAACTACAGCTATGCACCATTGTGCTTGGCTAATGTAGAGGGTTTTTTGATTTTGTTTTTGAGACAGTGCCTTGCTCTGTCCCCAGGGCTGGAATGCAGTGGCATGATCTCAGCTCACTGCAACCTCCGCCTCCCAGATTCAAGTGATTCTCCTGTCTCAGTCTCCCGAGTAGCTGGGATTACAGGCACCTGCCACCATGCCCGGCTAATTTTTGTATTTTTAGTAGAGACGAAGTTTCGCCATGTTGGCCAGGATGGTCTCGAACTCCTGATCTCAGGTGATCCACCAACCTTGGCTTCCCAAACTGCTGGGATTACAGGCGTGAGTCACCGCACCGGCCTAATGTAGGGTTTTTTATGGAGGCTTCATTAGGCATAGATGATTATTAAATCATTAGTCATGGGTGACTGAGCTCAATCTCCAGCCTCTCTCCCCTTTCCACAGGTGGAGCGGGGAGGAGCTGAAAGTTCTAGCCCTCTCACCATGGCTTGGGCTTTCTGGGGATCAGCATCCATTCTAAAGCCTCCCACCAAGAGTAACCTCATTAGCATATAAAAGATACGATACTTTTATCACTCAGGGGCTCTGTGCCAGGAACACAGGAACAGGACGAAGACCAAATATTTATCTTTTATTATGCCACAGCAACGCACTGAACTGCTGTCATTACACACCACAGGTCACAATCTGCAGCTTGTAAAACCTGTGCTACAAAGGGGTTATTGCAAAAACGACTGATTCTGTAGCTGATAATGTCCACAGGGATTAGGGTGGGGGGGGGAATTCTCCCATCCTTAAGTATCAAGAATGGGTTCATTTCTTTTTACAAATGGGTTTCCTTTTGGCTAGTGAATATAAAATGTGTTCCAGATATATTCCCTTCCTCCTGTTGCCTGCCAGGAAGCTCAGAGACAAACCATGGCTCACATTTCACAAGGTATGTAGGACTTTGTGGCAGACACTAGCCTTACCTCCAGCTAAATCTCTCCTTTATTCTTCCTTCTCTTGCGTTCAAATCTTCATTCACTCCTGATTTAATGTTATATGTTGTATGAATGTGCTAAGGTACCTCGAATCCACTTTGGAATGAGGGAAGATAAACAATTATAATTCCTGGAGAACAAGCCTTCTTTTTCTTGGTATTTTTTCCTTAAACCTGGCATAGCCCTTTCCACATCATCGGGGTGCTGAACAAATTTCAGTTCATGGAAGAACAAATGACAGAGTGAAGACTACTCTCTCCAGGCAGCGAGGAAGCTGATTGGTTCTCAGCACCATAGTAGGTCCAACTTAAATATAAAAACCGAGCGCAGGCAAGGTGGCTCACATGGGTAATCCCAATGCTCTGGAAGGCCAAGGTAGGAGGAACACCTGAGGTCAGCAGTTCAAGACCAGCCTGGCCAACGTGGTGAAACCCCATCTCAACTAAAAATACAAAAATTAGCAGGGCGTGGCAGCACACACCTGTAGTCACAGCCACTCGGGAGGCTGAGGCAGGAGAACTGCTTGAACCCGAGAGGCAGAGGTTGTAGTGAACAGAGATTATGCCACTGCACTCTAGCCTGGCCAACACAGCGAGACTCCATCTCAAAAAAATAAAAATAGGCTGGATGCAGTGACTCACACTTGTAATCCCAGCACTTTGGGAGGCCGAGGCAGGAGATCACCTGAGGTCAGGAGCTTGAGACCAGCCTGACCAACATAGAGAAACACCGTCTCTACTAAAAATACAAAATTAGCCGGACATGGTGGTGCATGCCTGCAATCCCAGTTACTCAAGAGGCTGAGGCAGAATCGCTTGAACCCAGGAGACACAGGTTGTGGTGAGCTGAGATCTTGCCACCACACTCCAGCCTGGGTAACAAGAACAAATGCTCATCTCAAAAAAAAGAAAAAAGCTGTAGACCTCTTTATGTCAGTCACTCTGAAAACGGTTGGCAGCCAGGTGAGGTCTCGGGTTGGTTTCTGTAATGCCAAACTTTGATGCAACCATGATTCAGAAATCAACCCTGGATTCTGAGCTTCGTTTCTAGCACAGTGCCAGAGGCATTTGAACCAGAGCAACTCCATTTTGAGTGACGGCTAGGAAAATGAGGCCAAGACCTGCTGGGCTACATTCTCAGAAAATTAGACGTTCCTAGCCTCAAGATGTTTACAGTAAAGGGAACAAATTAGTAATGTTTACAACAGACCCACATGGGAGTGTCAAGATATCCCGTTACCTGGAGAACAAAAGCATTCCTAATTTTGCTTTAAATAATATGAATTCTTGGCCAGGCGAGGTGGCTCATGCCTATAATCCCAGCACTTTGGGAGGCCAAGGCGGTGGATCACGAGGCCAAGAGATCGAGACCATCCTGGTCAACAAGGTGAAACCCCGTCTCTACTAAAAATACAAAAAAATTAGCTGGGCATGGTGGCGCACACCTGCAATCCCAGCTACTCAGGAGGCTGAGGCAGGAGAATTGCTTGAACCCAGGAGGCAGAGGTTGAAGTGAGCCGAGATCGTGCCATTGCACTCCAGTGTGGGTAACAACAGCGAAACTCTGTCTCAAAAAAAAAAAAAAATAATAATAATAATAATAATAATTCTTGTAAAATATAGTAATTTTTTAAAATTATTATTATTATTATTATTATTGAGACCGAATCTTACTCTGTCACCCAGGCTGCAGTGCGGTGGCGTATCTCGGCTCACTGCAATCTCTGTCCACCTCTCAGGTTCAGGTGATTCTTCTGCCTCAGCCTCTCGAGTAGCTGGGACTACAGACAGGCACATGCCACCATGCCCAGCTAATTTTGTATTTTTAGTAGAGACGAGGTTTCACCATATTGGCCAGGCTGGTCTCAAACTCCTAACTTCATGATCTACCCACCTTGGCCTCCCAAAATGCTGGGATTACAGGTGTGAGCCACTGCGCCTGGCTTATTTTTTGGTATTTTTGCTAGAGATGGGGGTTTTGCCATGTCTGTCAGGCTGGTCTCAAACTCCTGGCCTCAGGTGATCTGCCCACATTGGCCTCCCAAAGTCCTGGGATTATAGGCATGAGCAACTGCACCCGGCTGTCCCAACTATTTCTAAGCCCAGGCCGGGGCAATGGACAAAAATAGAGACAGCCCAAATTAGGGACTGTAGCCAGAGCCTTGGTCATCAATACTGACACTCTGTACCCAGTCTGCCCTTCTGAAGAAAAACAAATGGCTCCTATGGGCTTTGTCAGAAGAGTATGGCCTTTTTCAGCTTCTGCCCCTGTAGTCTAATAAATGCTGTTACAGCCAAAAAAGATCTTGAGGCCAACCGAGATGGGGCAGACGATGTGTCAGCCCTTTCCTGCCCACAGTCTTTCTGCAGAGGTTCTCCGCAGCTTCCCTCTGGCCTGGACCACCAACAGAAGCCCTACTCCCTTGGGTTTTTCATGATGAACATGCACATAGTATTAAGAGTAAAAAATATCTCATGCAGTGGCTCACGCCTGTAATCCCAGCACTTTGGGAAGCCGAGGTGGGTGGATCACAGGTCAAGAGATCGAAACCATTCTGGCCAGCATGGTGAAACCCCGTCTCAATTAAATACAAAAATTAGCTGGGCGGGTGGCACATGCCTGTAAGTCCCAGCTACTTGTAGGCTGCGGTAGGAGAATCGCTTGAACCCCAGAGGCAGAGGTTGCAGTGAGTGAGACTGCACCACTGCACTCCAGTCTGGTGACAGGGTAAGACTCCATATTAAAAAAAAAAAAAAAAAAAGTCAAGAATGAGAAGGCTGGACATGTGGCCCATGCCTGGAATCCTGGCACTCTGGGAGGCCAAGATGGAAGGAATGCTTGAGACCAGGAGTTCAAGAACAACCTGACCAATATAGCAAGACTCTTGTCTCTTAAAAAAAAAAAGTGAGCAGGGGGATGCTGGGCGCAGTGGCTCACTCCTGTAATCCCAGCACTTTGGAAGGCTGAGGCAGGCAGATCACCTGAGCCTAGGAGTTCGAGACCAGCCTGGGCAAAATGAGGAAACCCCACTTCTACCAAAAGTTAGCCAGGCATGTTGGCAGGCGCCTGTGGTCCCAGCTACTCGTACACTGAGGTGGGAAAATCACTTGAATCCAGGAGGCAGAGGTTGAAGTGAGCCAAGATTGCGCCACTGCACTCCAGCCTGGGTGACAGAGTGAGACCTCATCTCAAAAAAGAATGAGGAGGTGTCCCACTTACTCTCTCTGAGAGACCAAACCACCAAGTGTGAACAGGGGAAGAAGGCCACACTCAACTATTTCCTATAATGACTTATGACATCCACATACACTTTTTCTCAATTTGGAGCCTCTAAGAACTTTTCCACCAAACAAAACCCCTATGTGACAATAACTTCTCTGCCCCAAGTCCCAAATTTCTTTAACATCCTAGTGTTTTGTCTTACAGATACATGTGAGGTTGGCATGGTGGCTCCCAACACTTTGGGAGGCTGAGGCAGGAGGATCACTTGAGGCCAGGAGTTCGAGACCAGCCTGGGCAATGGTCTCAAACTCCTGACCTCAGGTGACTCGCCCACTTCGGCCTCCCAAAGTGCTGGAATTACAAACATGAGCCACTGTGCCTGGCCTGAAAAGTTTTTGTTGTTTTTTTCAATACATGTGGCTGGGCATGGGTGGCTCATGTCTGTAATCCTAGCACTTTGGGAGGCCAAGGCGGGTGAATCACGAGGTCCGACATTCAAGACGAGGCTGGCCAATATGGTGAAACCCCGTCTCTACTAAAAATACAAAAATTACCCAGGCATGGTGGCGAGTGCCTGTAGTCCCAGCTACTCAGGAGGCCGAGGCAGAAGAATTGCTTGAACCCAGGAGGTGGAGGTTGCAGTGAGCTGAGATCATGCCACTGCACTCCAGCCTGGGCGACAAAGCAAGACTCCATCTCAAAAAAAATAAAAAAATAAAAAAATGTATATTTTGCATTCTGTCCCTGTTTGTTTTAGTGTAATTTTTTTCCCCAAGTCTTTTAATAAAATTGTCCTTCCAGGAATAAGCACCACGTTGACACAGTGACTTGCCGCAGCTTTAGCGACCTTATTAGAGCAGCTTAGCCTTAGTCCATCTGATCCCAAATCCCACTCTGCCAGGGATTCCAGAGGCTGGAGTAAGGACTGTCCCACCCCCTGCTGAGGTGGCATCTGCTCCCTGCCTGTCTCTAGGTGGAGGAAGGCGGGACTTGGAGTTGGTGTCAGCCCCAAAGGCTACAGAGGGCTTACAAACCCCACCACAGACACACACCAGCCCTCCCACAACTGACAGTATGAGCTGGTATTAACCTCTAGTCACTCTCATGACAGCCAAAGCCACCCCAGGTTACTCCTGACCTCGAATTTCATCACCCCTAGGTCCAGGGGGTCACAAAGTAAACTGGAGGCCTGAGAGACTTGTTCACTGGGCTCTCAGGGTGTTATTATCCCCCACTCTTTTTTTTTTTTTTTTTTTTGAGACGGAGTTTTGTTCTTGTCTTGAGACAGGGTTTCACCATGTTGACCAGGATGGTCTCAATCTCTTGACCTCGTGATCCACCCGCCTCAGCCTCCCAAAGTGCTGGGATTACAGGCGTGAGCCACCACGCCCCGGCCCTATCCCCCACCCTTAAAAGAGTCCCCAAAATTTAAAAATTCAACAATTGGCCAGGCACAGTGGGTCATGCCTATAATCCCAGCACCTTGGGAGGCTGAGGCAGGCAGATTACTTGAGATCAGAAGTTCGAGACCAGCCTGGTCAACGTGACGAAACCTCATTTCTACTAAAAACACAAAAATTAGTAAGGCATGGTGGCAGATGCCTGTAATCCTAGCTCCTCAGGAGGCTGAGGCAGGAGAAATGCTTGAACCTGGGAGGCGGAGGCTATAGTGTGCCTAGATCACGCCACTGCACTCCAGCCTAGGCAACAGGGCAAGACTCTGTATCGGGGCAGGGGGGAATCAACAATCAATCAGAAGATTAAAAAATAAAATCCCCAACTCCCTAACTTCTCCTGGAAAAAAAATTAGAAGATGCAGCAACTCTGGCCCTAACCTCCCTGAGGCAAACTGCAGTTGCCCCATCCAGAGAGGGCATATGCTGTGGACTTCACCACAGTCCCCACCACTCCCTACTGTCTCACAGCACAGAATTCAGCCCCATTCACTCCTTTCAAGTCTACCTAATCCCTGTAAGCCTAGGAGCAAGATACTTTTGATCTAGCCCAACAATTCTCAGCACAACAGTGGAACCTGAAGTCCAGAGAGGTTAAACAACTGGTTCTTGTTCAAAGAACTAGTTAGCTAACACCAGTTAAAACTAGGCAACCTGCTTTAGATTTCATAAAGATTGCCTCAGTTTCAGAGAAACTTTGTCACGTTTCTACCCTAGTTTTTCTCAAGGGAGGGAAGAAAGCTGGGAGAAGACAGAATATTGTCTCTGCTTGGCCTAAATGAAAATGTATGACCAGACACAGCGGCTCACGCCTGTAATTTCAGCACTGTGGAAGGCCGATGCGGGTGGATCACCTGAGGTCAGGAGTTCAAGACCAGCCTGGTCAACATAGTGAAACCCCATCTTACTAAAAGTACACAATTTAGCCAGGCATGGTGGCACATGCCTATAATCTCAGCCACTCGGGAGGCTGAGGCACGAGATGTGCTTGAACCCAGGAGGTGGAGGTTACCAATGAGCCGAGATCATGCCGCTGCACTCCAGCCTGGGCGACAGAATAAGACTCCATCTCAAAAAAAAAGAGAAAAAAATTGAAAATACATTTGAAGGATTTGGTATCGTCCTAAGCAAACTCCAGGAAGCTCATGGACTCCTGGCTCGAATAAGACTTTGAAGTATCACAAAGTCTGGTTTTTCAAGTGCCTGCCCAGCCACAATACCCTCCAACACCCCTTAAGTAAGGGCTTAGCACCCCCATTTCCATTCCTGCATTTCTGGGGACATCTCCAAACATCCCCTGCCCCTATTCCAACGGTTCTACCTTCCTTTGGGGGCTGCCGTGGGAAACCTGAGAACCAGAAGACAGAGGAAAGTAGGGCCCATTTTACAACTGAAACCACCCCTGGCCTGCAGGGACAGCCACGTAATTGGTCGCCCAGGGACACCACGGGGCCAGAGCGGCACTTGGCAAAACGCCCCATTTGTTTTCGGGAATCGGTTGGTGCTTACTGAGTCAGATTAATAAATACCTCCAGGGTTTCCTCTGACAACATTCTCCAGCAAGGGGCACTTTGAACCTTTGGGCCACTGTGAGAATCATTAACAACCCCCCACCCTCGCCCCTGCCAACGCGAGCAACTGCCAGTGTGACAATGAGCTTGAGCCAGGCTTGGGCCTCAGAAGGGGTGACTGCTGGTGTCGTTAAGAGAATAAGACACACGAAACTGTCCTAGTTCCTGCCTGAGAAACTGCAAGTTCCCTGCTCCCAGGGGCCGCTCCAACCACCCTCTGTCTCTAAGGCTGGCCACCCTGGGCCAAAGTGTATCACATTCAGAGTTCATTATTCCCTAGAAAACATCACTTCCCGAGATGATTCGATTTGTTTACTTGTCTATGAAGGTCTCCTCCCATCCCCTAACAAGAGAAATCCCAAAACAGGGCCTCCTCTGACCTGCGTGCACCTCAACTCTGCCTGCCATTTAAGAGATGCTCAACAGCCAGGCACAGGGACTCATGCCTGAAATCCCAGTACTTTGGGAGGCTGAGGCAAGAGGATCACTTGAGGCCAGGAGTTTGAGACCAGCCTGGGCAACATGGTAAAATTCTGTCTCTACAAAAATTTTTTAAAAATTCAATTGCCGGGCATAGTGGCTCACGCCTGTAATCCAAGCACTTTGGAGGCCAAGGCAGGTGGATCACCTGAGGTCGGGAGTTCAAGACCAGTCTGACCAACATGGTGAAACCCTGTCTTTATTAAAAAAAAAAAAAAAAAAATTCAATTAGTCGGGTGTGGTGGTACACACCTGTAGTCCCAACTACTCGGGAGGCTGAGGAAGAAGAAATCACTTGAACCTGGGAGATGGAGGTTGCAGTGAGTCAAGATTACGCCACTGCACTCCAGCCTCTGTGGCAGAGCCAGACTATGTCTCAAAAAAAAAAAAAAAAATTAGCCAGGTGTGGTGGTGACCTATGAAGGCACCATTGCCCTCTAGCCTAGGTGACAGAGTGAGATTCTTTCTCAAGTCTCAAAAAACGAACAAAAAAGGAGGCCAGGTATGCTGGCTCAAACCTGTAATCCTGAGGCTGAGGCAGGAAGATTGCTTGAACCCAAGAGACCAGCCTGGGCAACATAGTGAGATTCCTGTCTCTTTAAAAAAATAAAATAAAACAGGCTGGCTATGGTGGTTCACTCCTTTATTTTATTTTTTATTTTTATTTATTTTTTAAAGACGGGGTTTCAGCATGTTGGTCAGGCTGGTCTTGAACTCCCGACCTCAGGTGATCCGCCCACCTTGGCCTCCAAAGTGCTTGAATTACAGGCGTTAGCCACCACGCCTGGCCTGGTGGTTCACTCCTGTAATCTCAACACCTTAGGCAGGTGGATCACCTGAGGTGAGGAGTTTGAGACCAGCATGGCCAAACATGGTGAAACCCATCTCTACAAAAAATGCAAAAATTAGCCGGGGTTGGCAGGGAGGTGGTGGCGCGCTCCTGTAATCCAGTTACTTGGGAGGCTGAGGCCCAAGAATTGCTTGAACCTGGAAGGCGGAGGTTGCAGTGAACAGACAGCATGCCACTGCACTCCGACCTGGGTAACAGAGCAAGCCTGGGCAAGAGAGCAAGACTCCATCTCAAAAACTAAATGAATGAATGAATGAATGAATGAAAATAAATAAATGAAGGTCAGGCATGGTGGCTCATGCCTGTAATCCCAGCACTTTGGGAGGCCGAGGTGAGTGGATTACCTGAGGTCAGGAGTTCAAGACCAGTCTGACCAACATGGAGAAACCCCATCTCTACTAAAAATACAAAATTAGCTGGTCATGGTGATGTATGCCTGTAATCCCAGCTACTCAGAGACAGAAGAATCACTCGAACCCAGGAGATGGAGGTTGCAGTGAGCCAACATCATGCCCTTCCACTCCAGCCTGGGCAACAAGAGAGACCTTGTCTCAAAACAAAACTAAACTAAACCAAACCAAGTCTGACACAGCAGTAGCATTGCTTTTCCTGATGGAGTGGTGGTTCAAGAGGGTTGCTTATATAATTCTTCTGGACCTCCGAAGTATTTCACAATAATAAATATAAATAACCCATACACTTAGAAGCACATTCAAACACTGACAGGACTAAAATGAAAAGTGAGTCACCTCTACCCCCATCCCCAGTCTTGCCCCAAAGAGCCAAATCTGCTAACAGCGTCTAGCTTCATCCTTTTGTGTGTATACAAAAGCATATGTACAACATCCTCTTTTCTTCTTTTGAGACAGTCTTGTTCTGTCACCCAGGCTGGAGTGCAGTGGTGTAATCTCGGCTCACTGCAATCTCTACCTCCCAGGTTCAAGCAATTCTCATGCTTCAGCCTCCTGAGTAGCTGGGATTATAGGCACGTGCCCCACTATACCAGCTAATGTTTGTATTTTTAGTAGAGATGGGGTTTTACCACATTGGCCAGGCTGGTCTCGAACTCCTGGCCTCAAATGATCCACCCGCCTCAGCTTCCTAATGTGTTGCAATTATAGGCATGAGCCACCATGCCTGGCTGTATATGTACAACATCCATTAAACACACATACGTGCACTCAGGGTGTGCTGCTCTGAACTTTTAATTTTACCTCTTAATATCTCAGAGGTCTTGCCTAAGGAGCAAACACAGACCCATTCAGAAATGAACTGCCCCCAAAGTCATGACCAGAAGCCCTCCTCCTGCTTGACTGAGTGCTCAAAGGAGCAGCCCAGAGGGAGGAGGTGATCCCGCCGTTCACTCGAATCTGTGACCAGATGCTGGGAGCCTCAGAGCCTTGTGGCTCTTGTACAAACATTCAGTGTACCTGTTTTTCCAAACAACCCCTCAGGAAGGCTCCAGGTTCCCTAAGGCCTTCACCGATGAAGCTAACCCACTGGGAATACCAACGATCAATATCCTCGCAGACATTTTGGCACCCTCATCCCTGGAATCCCTGAAAGTCCCAGGAAGCTCCAAGGGACTTGCAGTTTCAAGCAGGTAAGCCAGGCTCTTCTCTGCTGGAGTTTAGGTTCTGGGTCCCCAAAAGCACTCCATGTCTCTTCCTGAGGCCCCAGGAGGCATCTTTTTCACTCACCTGGGCAGCAGTATGGTGCCCACCTCAACTACACATTATAAAAGGTGGCATGGGGCCGGGCGTGGGGGCTCATGCCTGTAATTCCAGCACTTTGGGAGGCGGCTGGATCACTGAGGCCAGGAGTTCAAGATCAGCCTGGCCAGTATGGTGAAACACTGTCTCTACTGAAAAGAAAAAATCAGCCAGGCATGGTGGTGCATACCTGTGGTCCCAGATGCTTGAGAAGCTGAGGGAGGAGAATCACTTGAACGCAGGAGGCAGAGGTTGCAGTGAGCCAAGATCAAGCCACTGCACTCCAGTCTGGGCAACGGGGCAAGACTGTCTCAAATCAAACACAAAGGTGGCACAGGGCTAAAAAGAGTCACCAGCACAACTCTTAAGGAAGAAGAAACTGCACTGTTTGTAAACAGAATGAAGCTGGCACATTGTCTTTTGTTGCATTTTGTTGCCTGTAGAGGGTTTACACGGGTCTAGACACAAGTAAGTCTTCTCTGACTTCTACGCTGGATAAGTAACTGTTCTACCACCAGAGCATACTAATGAGTGACCTAGAACATGGGGCTATGCTGAGCCCTCATTAGCGAGGTAGACACTGGCAACAGAAATGTCCCCCTTTCTCTTTCCTGCTTTTCTTTCCTTTATATATTCAATAAACATTTACCAAGCAGATTCTGCACCAGGCATAGTGTCAGGCAGTGGAGAAAATAGACAAGTCCCAGAGAAAGCCAGAAAACAAACTTCAAGACAATAATTGGGCTTCCCACCAAGATGGCTGACTGAATTGAGGCCAAACGCCACACCGCCCACATCCATCTGCCACCCACCCAATCCCCAAACACACAAACAGGCAGGGTAAAGTATCTGTTTCCAATATTACTGAGCTCTAGGGAAGAAAGGGATGACTGCAGATGCCAGAAATGAGGAAACCCAAAGCTGAAACCAAGAGCCAGGACTGGGAGTTTAGGGAACAGATGGTTAGGACTCAGGAGAGGCAGGGAAACCAGAAGGCACATACTTCAGAAGGTTTTCTGCTCCTGTCCTCATCCGCACGGCTTTCAGGATCTGCTGATTCAAAGCAGCTCTTTGGTTCTGCAATTTACTCCGGCCAGTTTGTGCAAGGGGATTACAGCCCTGAGGAAAAATAAGAGATGCCCCTTCAGAGGTCAGCCACTTTAAAAATGATGACAGTGTTTAATATAATGGAAAATGTTTAACTTTAAAAACAATCTTTTCTGAAAACAAAGCATCTACATAGAAAATATTGAAAAGTATAAAGAAAAGTCACTCATAATAACACAATTCCAAAACAGCCACTGTGAATTGGTCTTTCCTTCTCATCTATTTTATTTATTTATTTTAATGTTATTTATTTAATTAACTTATTTTGGAGACAGGGTCTTACTTAGCCAGGTGCTGTGGCTCATGCCTGTAATCCTAACACTTTGGAAGGCCAAGGCCAAGGCAGGTGGATCACTTGACGTCAGGAGCTAGAGACCAGCCTGGCCAACATAGTGAAACTCTGTTTCTACTAAAAATACAAAAATTAGCCAGGTGTGGTGGCGTGAGCCTGTAGTCCCAGCCACTCAGGAGGCTGAGGGACAAGAATCACTTGAACCTGGGAGACAGGGGATGCAGTGAACTGAGATCCTACCACAGCACTCCAGCCTCAGCAACCAAAGTGACAAAAATAAATTAATCCAGTAAATAATTAATTAAAGACATATCTCTAGGGCAGTTATAAGATCAAACTCCTTTAGGGCTACCATGGACCAGCCCAATCATACTCCAGGACAGAAAGGCACACACTCCCTTGTGACTACTTCCCCTCATTGTTACTATCTACTTTTTTTTTGCTGCCCAGAATGAAGTGCAGAGACATGATCCTGGCTCACTGCAATCTCCAACTCCTGGGTTCAAGTGATTCTCACGCCTCAGCTTCCCAGTTAACTGGGACTACAGGTGCATGTCACCATGTCCAGGTAATTTTTGTGTTTTTAGTAGACACTGGGTTTTGCCATGTTGCCCAGGCTGGTCTCAAATTCCTGACTTCAAGTGATCCGCCTCCCTTGGCTTCCCAAAGTGCTGGGATTACAGGGGTGAGCCACCGTGCACAGGCTAGATCATATGATTTATTCTACATTTAACCATTTGAGGAGCTATCGGACTCTTCCAAAGTGGTTATACAATTTTACAATCCCACTAACAGCACGAGAGTGCCAACTTATCTACATCTCGCCAATACATGTGCTGGTCTATCCTTTTTATTAATACTACATTGTGTGTGTGCTATCGCTCACTGTGGTTCTGAACTGTGTCTCCCTGACAGTTAATGACGTTGAATATCTTTTAATTCATGAACTTATTGGCCATTTGTATGTCTTCTTAGAAGAAATATCAATTTGGATCCTTTACCCAGTTTTTTTTTTTGAGACACGATTTCAGTCTGTCGCCCAGACTGGACTGCAGTGGTGCGATCTCAGCTCACTGCAACCTCCGCCTCCTGGGTTCAAGTGATTCTCCTGCCTCAGCCTCCTGAGTAGCTGGGAATACAGGTGCATGCCACCACACCCAGCTAATTTTTATATTTTTTGGTAGAGATTTTTTTTTTTTTTTTTTTTTTGAGATGTTGTTTCACTCTTGTTACCCAGGCTGGAGTGCAATGGCATGACCTCGGCTCACTGCAACCTCCGCCTCCTGGGTTCAGGCAATTCTCCTGCCTCAGCCTCCTGAGTAGCTGGGATTACAGGCACGCGCCACTATGCCCAGCTAATTTTTTGTATTTTTAGTAGAGATGGGGTTTCACCATGTTGACCAGGATGGTCTCGATCTCTTGACCTCATGATCCACCCGCCTCGGCCTCCCAAAGTGCTGGGATTACAGGCGTGAGCCACTGCGCCCAGTCTTATGAGATGGGGTTTTACCATGGTAGCTAGGCTGGTCTTGAACTCCTAAACTCAAGTGATCCGCCCACCTCAGCCTCCCAAAGTGCTAGGATTACGGGTGTGAGCCACCACACCTGGCCCTCCCTCCTTTGCCCAGTTTTACACTGGGTTATCTTTTTATCTGTATAGTTGAAAATTACAATTTTTAATCTTTGCCAAATTGGCAAGCAAAAACAGGTATCTCATTCTTCTAATGTGTTTGTTTATTGTAACAGTGAAGGTAAAGTTTTTTCTGGATAATCTTGATCACTTAAATGTTTTTCAGCAAACTGCCTGTGTTCTCTGACCATTACGCCCTGGGGTATTTGGATTGCAATGTTTCATGCTATAAAGTTTAAGATCAGAATGAAAGCTTCATTTTAACTTAATGGTGTTCTTCCCAGGCCAGACAGGTAGAGGCCCTAGGACCTGAGTTAGAACTACATTCCTCTTTGACGCTTATCTCTAGGTCCCGCCCACTGATGCAACTCCCTGGGAGTGATCTGGCTTCAAGTCAAGAGACTGCCCTTCCTCTCTCGCTGAGTCACATCTCAGGCCTGCACACACCTGGTCTCCCCAACCTCTCTGCCCAAGCCACAACCATGGCCCAGACCCCAAGAAGGGAGATATGAGTTATCTATAGCTGAAACCTTCTCAGGGATCCCAGTATTCTCCTTCCACAAAGATTTCTCATTCTTGGCCAGGCATGGTAGCTCAAGCCTATAATCCCAGCACTTTGGGAGGCTGAGGCCAGAGGATTGCTTGAGGCCGGGAGTTTGAGACTGCGGTGAGGTATGACTGCACCACTGCACTCCAGCCTGGATGACAGAGTGAGACTCTGTCTCTACAAAGAATAATCATAAAAAATTTAAAATAATAAAACTAAAAGACTTCTCATTCTCACTTCCCAGCAGATCACCACCACCTGTCCCTCACACAGTCCCACAACCTAATTTTATTTTCCCTTTCTCGAAAGGACACTTTCCCCTAAGTTCAAATTGCACAAATATTCAAATCTGAGTTGAAATAGATATATATATTTTTTGAAGCAGAGTCTTGCTCTGTCGCCCAGGCTGGTGTGCAGTGGTACAATCTCAGCTCACTACAGCCTCCATCTCCCAGGTTCCAGTGATTCTCCTGCCTCAGCCTCCCGAGTAGCTGGTATTACAGGTGCCTGCCACCATACCTGGCTACATTTTGTATTTTTAGTAGAGATGGGGTTTCACCATGTTGGCCAGGCTTGTCTCCAACTCCTGACTACACGTGATCCACCCACCTCAGCCACCCAAAGTGCTGGGATTACAGGTGTGAGCCACGACACCTGGAATGGATTTTAAAGTCAATATAATTTAAAGCAGGAAACGATCCCCGATTTTGTCTTTTTTTCAGATTTGAGATGAAAATATCTTTGGCCATGCACAGTAGCTCACACCTGTAATCCCAGAACTTGGGAGGCCGAGGCAGGTGGATCACCTGAGGTCAGGAGATCGAGACCAGCCTGGCCAACATGGTGAAATCCCGTCTCTACTAAAAATACAAAAATTGGCCAGGCGCGGTGGCTCACGAGGTCAACAGATCGAGACCATCCTGGTCAACATGGTGAAACCCTGTCTCTACTAAAAATTACAAAAAATTAGCTGGGCACGGTGGCGCATGCCTGTAATCCCAGCTACTCAGGAGGCTGAGGCAGGAGAATTGCCTGAACCCAAGAGGCAGAGGTTATGGTGAGCTAAGATCGTGCCATTGTACTCCAGCCTGGGTAACAAGAGCGAAACTCCGTCTCAAAAAAAAAAAAAAAATACAAAAATTAGCCGGGTGTAGTGATGTGCACCTATAATCCCAGCTACTCTGGAGGCTGAGGCAGGAGAATCACTTGAACCCGGAAGGCAGAGGTTGCAGTGACCTGAAATAATACCACTGCACTCCAGCTTGGGCAACAGAGCAAGACTCCATCTCAAAACAAACAAACAAACAAACAAAATTAAAATATCTTTAATGTGGGCCAGGTGGGGTAGCTCACATCTGTAATCCCAGCATTTTGGAAGGCTGAGGCAGGCGGATCACTGGAAGCCAGGAGTTTGAGACCAGCCTGGCCAACATGGCAAAACCTGTCTCTATTAAAAATACCAAAAAAGGTCGGGCGTGGTGGCTCACGCCTATAATCCCAGCACTCTGGGAGGCCGAGGTGGGTGGATCACAAGGTCAAGAGATCGAGACCATCCTGGTCAACAAGGTGAAACCCTGTCTCTACTAAAAATACAAAAATTAGCTGGGCATGGTGGTGCGTACCTGTAGTCCCAGCTACTTGGGAGGCTGAGGCAGGAGAATTGCTTGAACCCAGGAGGCAGAGGTTGTGGTGAGCCATGATCATGCCATTGCACTCCAGCCTGGGTAACAAGAACGAAACTCCATCTCAAAAAAAAAAAAAAAAAAATCAGCCGGGCATGGTGGCATGCACCTGTAATTCCAGCTACTCGGGAGGCTGAGGTGATAGAACAGCTTAAACCTGGGAGATGGAGGTTGCAGTGAGCTGAGATCATGGGCAACAGAGCAAGACTCCATCCTCCCCCTGCAAAAAACTTTAATATTAAGCTATTATAATTTAATATGTTAACATTAAAGGACTAAAACAGCTGGGTGCAGTGGCTCAAGCCTGTAATCCTAGCACTTTGGGAGGCCGAGGTGGGTGGATCAGCTGAGGTCAGGAGTTCAAGACCAGCCTGGCCATCATGGTGAAGCCCCATCTTTAAAAAAAAATTAAAAAAAAAAAAGAATAAAACAACTGTCAGTCTCTTTCCACTTCCAAAAATGACTATGGTTCAATTGGACTCAGAATTACCTGGATCTCCACTGCTGAGTTTCACTTTACAGGGAAGCTTGAATAACCAATTCCTTCATGTACATTCCCAGAGTTCAGATAAGCAGCCATTCCAGCCTACAGATAAGAACTTTTTTTCTGTTCGGATACTTTACCCAACTTCTGCTGGCTTGGAATCACTACACCCTAACCAGCCCACAGTTGTGTGATCAAGTTTCTAGATAAAGCACAGGAATGTTTAGGGTTAGATCTGACTGAGTAATTGGACCCAAAACCACATTACTTCTTCCTGGCAGGTAAGGATGCTGGGCCCTGCTAGGAAACACCAGAAATACCCCAGGGCTGTGTGGAAACTTCCCTGAGAGGTAAACCTGGACAAGACCGCCAGGAAGACTCCCTGGCATCACTGGAAACTATCAGCCATCTATCAGCCCCTGCCAGGGGCTGCTCTGTAGGGACAAAGTAGGGGGTCTACCATCCTCACCCATAAATTTCTCACCCCACCTCCAGTCTCGTCTAATAACAAGACGTTAGCCCTGAACAAACAGCTTCCAGAACAGCCTCTGCAACTCAGAGACTGGGATTGATTCTCAACAGAACACAGAGCTGCTTTGAAACTGGAGTGAGGGTTTGCACCAGGGACTGGGGCTAAGGGTCACACACATGTGGGGCCAACTGAGCTGTTCTGACCTTGGGGGCTACTGTTGACAAGTTCTATTGTGACTTTCTCCTCCATGCAGTCTATTCCCTTCCCACACGAAGGTTCAGACATTTCCATCAGTCTGAAACTTGGAATGGTGGTCAGACAGCCAACCCCCAAGTAAACCAAGTACTCCACCCTGGCCAACTCAGTAAAACTCCATCTCTACTAAAACTACAAAATTAGCTGGGCGTGGTGGCATGCGCCTGCAGTCCCAGCTACTCAGGAGGCTGAGGCACTAGAATTGCTTGAATCCGGGAGGTGGAGTTTGCAGTGAGCTGAGATCGCACCACTGTAATCCAGCCTGGTGACAGAGCGAGACTCCATCTCCAAAAAAAAAAAAAGAAAGAAAGAAAGAAAAGCAAGTACTGAGTCAACCCCAGTGTCATCACCAGCTGTACAGGCGACTTCTGGGGTCGGCCCACTTATGTAGACCCTGGCAGGTGATCACAAGGTCAGGAGTTTGAGACCAGCCTGGCCAATATGGTGAAACCCTGTCTCTACTAAAAATACAAAAATTAGCTGGGCGTCGTGGCTCACGCCTGTAATCTCAGCTACTCAAAAGGCTGAGGCAGGAGAACTGCTTGAACCTGGGAGGCAGAAGTTGTGGTGAGACGAGATCCCGCCATTGCACTCCAGCCTGGGCAACAACAAAGAAAAGAAAGTCAGAAAGAGAGCCCTTACCCAAAACTGACCATGCTGGCACCTTGATCTTGGATTTCTAACCTCTAGAACTATGAAAAATAAATGTGTGTTAAGTTAAAAAAAAAAAAAAACAAACTAGAGGCAGGCAGTTAATTAGGAAGAAAGGAAAGGATGGTCAAGCTACTCCTGGAATGGGGCAGTTTTTCTTCCCCCACGGGGACCCCTCTCTGTTCTGGGCAGTGCCTGGGACCTGCTTCCCCTGCACCATGGGCAACAGTATGGGCCCTTCTTCCACACAGCCAAAGATAAAGCTCACACATGCAGACGTGTTTCCATCAAATTGAGGGCAACGTGCGAGCTTGGGATCTAGAGGTTCAGGCTGAAATTAAGTGAGAGATGACATGGCAGGGCTGGGTCAGCTCCCAGCCAGAGAGACTTTTCCACGGGACACAGGAAGGCAGTTGTTGTTGTTGATATTGTTTTGAGACAGAGCTTTGCCCTTGTTGCCCAGGATGGAGTGCAATGGTGCAATCTTGGCTCACTGTAACCTCAACCTCCTCCTGGGTTCAGGAGATTCTCCTACCTCAACCTCCCGAATAGTTGAGATTACAGGCATTTGCCACCACACCCGGCTAATTTTCTTCTTCTTCTTCTTCTTTTTTTTTTTTTTTGTATTTTTAGTAGAGACGGGGTTTCACCATGTTGGCCAGGATGGTCTTGATCTCCTGACCTCGTGATCCACCCGCCTTGGCCTCCCAAAGTGCTGTGATTACAGATATGAGCCACTATGCCCCACCAAAAGCAGGTGTTTTTAGCTGCTTCTCCAGCAAAGATTATTTTCTCTGCCTTTCTCACTCCTTCCTGGTTACGCAATCCCTCACTCAACCACCAAACTCTGGAAAACAGAATTGCCTGTTTATAAATTAGCCAGAGCTATCAACAAGAAAGCACAGAAAACAGCATGCATTACCCTGCAATACAGACATACATCTAATATAACTTTTCACCACAATGGAGATTCAGGGCAGGCTGGGTAGAAAGAATCTAGCTTGTCCATGTCCATAAAAATAAAAACATGAATTTGGTACCTGTCAACAGCCCTCCTGCCCTTCTAGGATCTCCACCAGCTGTCAGGGCTGGAGGTCGGGGCCCAGCCGTCTCCCCAGGGAATCCCAAACCATTCACACGGGGGTGGAGGGGGCTCAATATGAATCAACACAGCCATAATCTTTAGTTACAAGCTCCCTTCAGTATGTTCCAGAAATCTCTATAAACCCCTACTGGGTGCCAATCACGGTTATTTTTCAACGTGCTGAATAATTAGGCTTTTTTTGTTGTTTGTTTGAGATGGAGTCTTGCTCTGTCACCCAAGCTGGAGTGCAATGGCGCAATCTCAGCTCACTGCAACCTCCACCTCCTGGGTTCAAGTAATTCTCCTGTCTCAACCTCCCGAGTAGCTGGGATTATAGGAATGTGCCACCATGCCCAGCTAATTTTTATATATTTTTTAGTAGAGACAGGGTTTTACCATGTTGGCCAGGATGGTCTCCAACTCTTGGTTTCAAGTGATCCACCCGCCTCAGCCTCCCAAAGTGCTAGGATTACAGACATGAGCCACCGCACCCAGTCTTGAATAACCAGGCTTTTACTGTGTCTCCCACCACATCAAATCACAAACATTTCCATGAATCAATTGTATTTCCAGACCAATAATTTGCTTATTTCAACTGGCAGGACACACCAATAGTTTTAATAGTGTTTTGTTTTTTGGAGACAGAGTCTGGCTCTGCCACCAAGGCTGGAGTGCAGTGGCTTGATCTCAGCTCACTGCAACCTCTGCCTCCTGGGTTCCAGTGATTCTCCTGCCTCAGCCTCCCGAGTAGCTGGGATTACAGGCATGCTTCATCATGTACAGCTTTTGTATTTTAAGTAGAGACAGGGTTTCACCATGTTGGTCACACTGGTCTCGAGCTCCTGACCTCGACCCACCTCGGTCAAGGGCCACCGCACGGGGCCCCTTTTCTCTTCTTATAATCAAATGGAAACCTGGCCATAGGGAACCCTGAGGGTCTGAATGGGCAGCCCTGAGGGACTCTGGGTTAAAACAAACATCAGGCCAGGCGCGGTGGCTCAAGCCTGTAATCCCAGCACTTTGGGAGGCCGAGGCGGGTGGATCATGAGGTCAAGAGATCGAGACCATCCTGGTTAACATGGTGAAACCCCTACTCTACTAAAAATACAAAAAATTAGCTGGGCATGGTGGTGCGCGCCTGTAGTCCCAGCTACTCGGGGAGGCTGAGGCAGAAGCATTGCTTGAACCCAAAGGCGGCGGTTGCGGTGAGCCGAGGTTGTGCCATTGCACTCCAGTCTGGGTAACAACAGCGAAACTCCGCCTCAAAAAAAAAAAAAAAAAAAAAAAAAATCATTCACCATGGTCTCTCTGTCCCTGGTGCTGCAAGTAAGGGACCTTGTCCTCCCCTGGCACCCCTTACTGCCTCTCTGCCAGACACCCAGCCTCTGGCTGAGCTGTTCCACTGTGCCTTATGGCCACCTCCAATGCAGCCTTTGTGTCATGGGACTCTGGTACCTGAGCCAGAGGAGGAAGTGTTGATCAGGCCAGCACCTAGTAGCATCAAGTGGCTTGTGGCAATCATCCAAATAGCCCCAGGAAATAAGGGACATTTACAGTGTTACAGCTCATCACGCTGACTCTCCTCTGAGTCACCCTGAAAATTCTGTTTCTGCCAAGGGACACCTCCTGGCCAGGATCCCCCAGTGGAGGGCTGTGGGTAATGCAGGCCCTTGGGGCTGGTGGCAGATATCATGCAGCTGAGCAGACCCTCTCCAAGGCCAATCAGCCTACATCCAGCCTGGCCTTCAAGATCTGGCTTAGGGCTGGGTGCAGTGGTTCACACCTATAATAGCCTACCACTGAGATGGGATGATTGCTTGAGGCCAGGAGTTCAAGACCAGCTTAGTCAACACAGTAAGACCCCATCTCAACAAAAAAACCAAATTTTAAATCAGCCAGGTATGGTGATTTTTAATCATGTTTGTAGTCTCAGCTACTTGGGAGGCTGAGGCAGGAGGATCACTTGAGCCCAGGAGGTCAAGGCTGCAGTGAGCTATGATGGTGCCACTGCACTCCAGCCTGGGTGACAGGGCCAGATTCTGTCACCCTAAAAAAAAAAATCGGCCAGGCATGGTGGCTCATGCCTGTAATCCCAGCACTTTGGGAGGCTGTGGCAGGAGGATCATAAGGTCAGGAGATTGAGACCATCCTGGCCAACACGGAGAAACCCCGTCTCTACTAAAAATACACAAATTAGCTGGGTGTGGTGGCACATGCCTGTAATCCCAGCTACTCAGGAGAACGAAGCAGGACAATTGTTGAACCCCGGAGTCAGAGGTTGCAGTGAGCCAAGATCACACCACTGCACTCTAACCTGGCAACACAGTGAGACTCCGTGTCAAAAAAAGAAAAAACTCTGATTAGACCTTGATGGGGAAATCAGGGGTGGGGTCAGCTTCACCAACCTTTACTCTCCTCTGCCTCCCTCCCTCTCTATTAGCAACTGCCTCAAGGCTCCAAGGGGATGGATCTAAACAGCCAGAGGGGTAACATCAGTACCAACAGAGCTGAGGTTGCTGACCCCGCATGAGCCAAGCTGTGCCTGGTAGACTCAGCCCGTCCGAAGGCTTCCTCATCCAGACGTGTGGTCATAAAGGATACACACAAGTGTCTAACACGAAATTAGCCCTCGCTAAAATGAATGCTGCTCATTCCGAGAGTAGATCCCTGCTCCTTGCAGAGGACTGCAAGGAGCTTCTGGGTTAAAACAAACAACAAACAAAAATTATCCTCCTTCCCTCTCTGCGGGAGCCTCCAGGAAGCCCCAGAGCCAATAGAGACCATAAACCAGGACACAATGAACCCAGAGGCCCTGTGAACAAGAAACAACTTCTCCTACAGCTCTTGAGTAAAAACAAAGGAGCTAAATTCATTTGGGGGCATTAGCATTCCCAAAGGATGAAGAGGCAGAGATAAGAAGTGACAAAGCCTCACTGTGTACTCACTCTCTTCTTCCACAGAGTACCAAGACCTTTCATTCCCAGCCTTTCCATGGCCCTAGTGAAAGGCTTTCTTTAGTTTCTTTCAGGCTGCTTTTCTTCATAGTCAAGAACAGATTTTCCTGTGAGTTTTAATACTACGGGGTACAGGGGCAGTTGCAGAAAAGGAATCTGCTATCAGGATGCAGCATTCTAGAAACTTACATGACTCTGCAATTAACTATAGGCCAGAGCACAATAATTCTTCCAAGATTTTCAGTAGGAAGTGCATAAAAATCTGGGGAAAAGAAGTTACATTTCCGGCCGGGGGTGGTGGCTCATGCCTATAATCCCAGCACTTTGGGAGGCCGAGGTGGGTGGATCACGAGGTCAAGAGATCAAGACCATCCTGGTCAACAAGGTGAAACCCTGTCTCTACTGAAAATACAAAAATTAGCTGGGCATGGTGGTGCACGCCTGTAGTCCCAGCTACTCGGGAGGCTGAGGCAGGAGAATCGCTTGAACCCAGGAGGCGGCGGTTGCAGTGAGCTGAGATCACGCCATTGCTCTCCAGTCTGGGTAACAACAGTGAAATTCCATCTCAAAAAAAAGGAAGTTACATTTCCATTGGTTGTCTTTTTGAAAAAGTAATTTATAGTAATATTATAGAGCTGTACTTCTGTTTAAACACAAAAACATAATGGGAAGGAATAAAATATAATGAGAAGCCAGGAAAAGCTGGGTGTGGTGACTCATGCCTGTAATCCCACTGTGGGAGGCTGAGGCTTGACCCCAAAGAATTCGAGACCAGCCTGGGCAACATAGTGATGAGAACCTGTCTCTATAAAAAATTAGCCAGGCTTCGAGGCTCATGCCTGTTGTCCCAGCTACTCAGGAGGCTGAGACAGGAAGATTGCTGGAGCCTGGGAGGTCGAGGGTGCAGTGAGCTATGATCATGCCACCGCACTCCAGCCTGGATCAAACAGATACACCCTGACATGAAGAAAAAAAAAAAAGGTAAGGCAGCGCAGTGGCTCACGCCTGTAATCCCAGCACTTTGGGAGGCAGAGGTGGGCAGATGACAGCGTCAGGAGTTTGAGACCAGGCTGACCAATAGGGTGAAACCCCATCTCTACTAAAAATATAAAACCTTCTTCCTTACGGTCCAAAAAAACACACAAAAAAACAAAAAAATACAAAACTTAGCCGGGTATGTGGCGGCCTGTAGTCCCAGCTACTCGGGAGGCCGAGGCAGGAGACTTACTTGAACCTGGGAGGTGGAGGTTGCAGTGAGCCGAGATCATGCCATTGCACTCCAGCCTAGGTGACAGAGTGAGAAAAGAAAAAGAAAAAAAAAAAACAAGGAAGGAGGAAACAGAAGAAAAGAAAAAGTGAGAGAGACATGATTTTATAATAGACCTGAAAGGTTTCTTTTTTCAGAGACCTCCCAAGGTGCCAGCGGAGATTAGGAGGTCCATACTGGGGGCGTCAATGCCCGTCCTGGGGCTAAGTTATATCTGAGGCTCTGTACAGCCAAGTCATCCTACCTGATTCCAAAAAGGCCAATTAATAAGGGGAGTCCTGGGCCGGGCACAATGGCTCACTATAATCCCAGCACTTTGGGAGGCTGAGGGAGGTGGATCGCCTGAGGTTGGGAGTTTGAGACTAGCCTGGCCAACATGCTGAAACCCCATCTCTACTAAAAATACAAAAATTAGCTGGGCATGGTGGCACATGCCTGTAATCCCAGCTACTCTGGAGGCTAAAGCAGATTTGCTTGAACCCAGGAGGCAGAGGTTGTAGTGAGCTGAGATCACGCCACTGCACTCCAGCCTAGGCAACAAGAGCGAAACTCCATCTCAAAAAAAAAAAAAAAAAAAAAAAAATCAAGGGGACTCCCTCCATCCCCTACTAGTGACTGTCTTCCACATTTAGGATTCATGCCCAGCCCACATAAGGAACTTTTGAGCAATTAGGTACACAAGACACAGTTGAAGCTCTGTTTTAAGGCCCATGGACTACCCCACTTTTTGCTCTCTAGCCAATAGGCTGATTCAAGGCTAGGCGCAGCGGCTCATGCCTGTAATCCCAGCACTTTGGGAGGCTAAGTCGGGCAAATCACTTGAGGTCAGAAGTTCAAGACCAGCCTGGCCACCATGGTGAAACCCCATCTCTACTAAAAATACAAAGATTAGCCGGGCATGGTGGCCAACGCCTATAATCCCAGCTACTCGGGAGGCTGAGGTAGGAGAATCGCTTGAGCACTAGAGGTGGAGGATGCAGTGAACCAAGAGTCTACCACTACACTCCAGCGTGGGCGATAGAGCAAGACTCCATCTCAAAAAAAAAAAGCCAGGAGGCTGATTCCTTTTCAAGCATCATGCATGGCCGGAGCCATCCCAACAAAGCACCAATTCCCAGCCCTGCTCAGCACTCCAGGAAATGAGACCTGCTGGGAACTTCTGCCAAAGAAACCATATCAAGTCAGGGTCGGGAGTGCCGCTGAACCTCCCGAGGGGTCAGGCACTGAGCTGTCACTCCATAAATCCTTTTCGGATGAATGGAGCAGAATGCCATTTTAAAGAAAAGGGGAGGAAAGGCACGACACAGAGAACAGGATGAAAGAGAAGCCTGACTTTAGTGGAAATTCATTTGATCCTTCAGTGTGCACAAAATCCCAACAGTCAAGATACAGGGCCAGGTGCAGGGACTCACGCTTATAATCCCAGCACTTTGGGAGGCCAAGGCAGGTGAATCATTTGAGGTCAGGAGTTAGAGAACAGCCTGACCAACGTGGTGAAACCCCATCTCTACTAAAAAATACAAAAATTAGCCAGGCATGGTGGTGCATACCTGTAATCCCAGCCACTTGGGAGGCCGAGGCACAAGAATCGCTTGAACCGGGGAGGTGGAGGTTGCAGGGAGCTGAGATTGCACCACTGCACTCCAGCCACGGGGAGGGAGCAAGACTCCATCTCAAAAAAAAAAAAAAAAAAAAAATACAGGATGGGAAGCCCGACCTGGGGAGAGATGCCCCAACATTCCAACTGCATCTCCAGTCTCAGGGGTCGTCACTGCTCCCGGCTGGCTCAGCCACCCAATGAATGCAGCTGCTGTTGGCAACCCTCACCCCCTCCTCAACTCCTCTGATGCCTCCCCAGCTCACCTTCTCCCTGAGTCGCCAGCTGTCCCCACCCAACTTCCTCACCTTTGTCTTTAACTGGCTCTGGACTTCCTCATTCTAAAACAAAGCTGCCTTCTCTCTCCTCAGTTCCCCTCTGTCTCCAGCAATATTTTCCCTGCCCTTCTCCCCCTGTACCCTGACACACTGACTTTTGTTCCCAACTCTCAACTATGCATTTCCTAAAGACTCCTCAAGGACTAAATCCATGACCTTCCAGCATCCTTCTGACCTGTCAAGCCCTGCTCCACTAAAAAGACTGACCTCTCAGCTTCCTAGACACCGCCACCATTGTGGCTTCACTCCCACTCTCTACCCACCCCTAAAGCAGAAGAACTCTTCCCTTCTAGCCCAGATCCTTTCACTCAGTACCCTGACTGCTTCCCAACTGGTGCCACCCAAAATTGCACCTGCAGCAAGGGCGTCAGCATGGCTGTGGGCCCATGGAGTGTGCTCTCCAGTGGGACCGCCATGTGGATATCCCATGGGGATCTCAAGTCTACCCATCCATGCACTAGCCTCATGTTCACCCCATCTCGAGGAGGCGCATAACCAGACACCTCAGGCAGGCATTGTGATGCTTTTTTTTGAAACAGGGTCTCATTCTGTTGCCCAGGCAGGAATGTACTGGTGTGATCTTGGCTCACTGCAGCCTCCACCTCCTAGGCTCTCCGATCCTCCTGCCTCAGCCTCCTAAATAGCTGGGACCACAGGTGGTACCACCACACCTGGCTAATAGGCAGGCATTTTGGATTCTCATTGGCAGCTCCTTCCCTGCCATAACCTGTCCCATCAGTTCTTTCCTTCCCTACCAGACACTGCCTTTTCTCCAGGTCTATCATTCCAACTTCCTCATCCCTGGATGAGGCCCCCTGGTCTGAACTAAGGGTACAAGCTGGTGGAAAGAATGGGTGACGGAGGCTGTGTTTACAATGCCTTTTTCTTTTTCGAGACAGGATCTTGCTCTGTCATCCAGGCTGGAGTGCAATGACGTGATAACTGCTCACTGCAGCCTCGACTTCATGGGCTTGGAATATCCTCCCACCTCAGCCTCCCAAGTAGATGGGATTACAGGAACACACCACTATGCCAGGCTGATTTTTAAACTTCTTGTAGAGATGGGGTCTTGCTATGTTGCCCAGGCTGGTCTTAAATTGCTGGCCTCAAGCGATCCTCCTACCTCAGCCACCCAAAATGTTGGGATTACAGGTGAGGCACCCTACCCCACCCACAGCACTTTCTGTCACTGACTGTATCATCAATAGTCCCTAACAGAGAAGGAAGGGCAAAGATGGTAGGTATTAAAAGGGGCTAAATCCCCCCCAATGCCTCCCTGCCTGGGTCCACCATAGCTTCTTTCCCATCCCTCACCCATTCACCATTCAGGGATCAAAGTGGTCTTTCTCATACACAAATCTCAAAGGCCTGGTCCTGCTTTAAATACTTTGATGGATTCCACAGTTCCTAGGTCAATCAAGATGCATGACCCTGAACTGCCTGGCTCCCACTAACATCTCCACACCCCAGGGGTCCCTACAAAGCACTCACAATGCCACAGCTCTCAACAAGCTGTTCCTTCTGCCTGAAGGGCTCTTCCTCCCCTTCTTCACCTGGACAGCACCTGCCTTTCATTCGGCCAGCATTTTGTTTTAATTTTTACTTTTTTAAATAAACTTCTTGTAGAGATGGGGTCTTGCTATGTTGCCCAGGCTGGTCGGGAATGCCTGGCCTTGAGTGATCCCCTGCCTCAGCCTCCCAATCTACTGGGATTACGGGTATGAGCCACCATACCCGGGCCGTATTTGCTTTAGGTCAAATTGGCTCAGGTCATAGATGAGGAAAGATTCGACATCAACACCTTTTATTTTCCTAAGACAAACAGACTCTTTGAACTGGAATGACTTAACATGGAGCAGCACAACAATCGTTACAAGGTCTCATTTTGAAAACTGATTCTTTTTTTTTTTTTTGAGACGGAGTTTCGCTCTTGTTGTACCCAGGCTGGAGTGCAATGGTGCAATCTCGGCTCACCACAACCTCCGCCTCCTGGGTTCAGGCAATTCTCCTGCCTCAGCCTCCTGAGTAGCTGGGATTACAGGCACGCGCCACCATGCCCAGCTAATTTTTTTTTGTATCTTTAGTAGAGACGGGGTTTCACCATATTGGATGGTCTTGATCTCTTGACCTCGTGATCCACCCGCCTCGGCCTCCCAAAGTGCTGGGATTACAGGCTTGAGCCACCGCGCCCAGCCGAAAACTGATTCTTTTAAGTAAAGCAATTTTGCACCCCTGATTCTCTCATCCAGTACCAGAGAAACTGCCTCTAAAAAACGTGGCTAGGTGCAGTTGCTCATGCCTGTAATCCAGCACTTTGGAAGGCTGAGGCACTTCAGGTCAGGAGTTTGAGACTAGCCTGGCCAACATGGTGAAACCCCATTTCTACTAAAAATACAAAAATTAGCCAGGCGTGGTGGCACACGCCTGTAATCCTAGCTACTCGGGAGGCTTGCTTGAACCCAGGAGGCAGAGACTGCAGTGAGCCAAGATCACGCCACTGCACTCCAGCCTGGGTGACAGAGTGAGTGAGACTCCATCTCAAAAAAAAAAATAATAATAATACACTGGGTGTGGTGGCTCATGCCTGTAATCCCAGAACTTTGGGAGGCTTAGTTGGGTGGATCACCTGAGGTCGGGAGCTCAAGACCAGCCTGACCAACATGGAGAAACCCAGTCTCTACTAAAAGTACAAAAATATAGCCAGGCATGGTGGTGCATGCCTGTAATCCCAGCTACTCAGGAGGCTGAGGCAGGAGAATCACTTGAACCAGGGAGGCTGAGGTTGCAGTGAGCCACGATTGAGCCATTGTACTCCAGCCTGGGCAACAAGAGAGAAAATCTGTCCCCCATCCCCGCCCCCCCCCACCAAAAAAAAATTAGCTGGGCTGGGTGGTGGGCACCTGTAATCCCAACTACTCGGGAGGCTGAGGCAGGAGAATCACTTGAACCCAGGAGGCAGAGGCTGCAGTGGGCCGAGATTGCACCATTTGCACTCCAGCCTTGGCAACAAGAGCAAAACTCTGTCTCAAAAAATAATAATAACAAATTAAAAAGTGAAAACACCCAACTGTGCACCTTTCCTAGCTCCCTTGGTCATCCAGTCTTTCCCAGTGCGGTGCCAACAAGTCCTCCCCTGGGCTGGCAGACCTGGAGGACTCCCACAGGAAAACGTGTTCTGGAAGGCTTGGGCCCACCCCTCACAGGTGTACTCCTCTTGCTGCCATTTTCCCCCAGGTGCTGGTGGAGTTCCAGAGCTACACCTGTTCAGAGAACAATCTGCGGAGGAAAGGTCCCAGAAAGAGGCAGCAACTTGTGGGAGGCCACACAGCAATTTTGTGGGAGTAGCAGTCAAGCCCTGGGGCCTGAGGACAGACATAGGAATTCCCAGGCCAGGCCTCCTCCTGCAATTCCATAGCCTGTGATCCTCTGTCCCAAACGCCACGCATAATTAGAAGCTATAATCCTGTAATTCCATGATGACATCTTTGAACTTAAATATACTTCAAAACTACTTTTTTTTTTAACGCTAAAAGCAACTTCACAAAAAAGTTTTCCCACTCTGTCCCACACTATCCTGCCCAGGGCCCCTCACCAGTGAGCAAAGCCCAAGTCTGCGTCACCTGGGAGAAGGAGCAAGACGCCAAGACCATTTAGGAACTGGATCCTTAGGCTTTGAACAATCAAGAATTGATTCGTTTGTGGGGAAACAGTTTCACTTCCCTATTTATAATTATGCACTGTCGTATCTATTATAAAAACAAAAATCAACAACAATCTCTACACCCACTCAGTGATCCCTGGCCAAAGGCCAAAAGCTATTTTTAGACTCCCTCCAGACTTAGAGGGAGGAAGGCGTGGAAGGTATAACCATGACGCCCGGCTCCAAACTGTCTTTGTAGTCCAGGTCCTGCCGCCTGCGGGTATCCCACGGCCCCTGCTCCGCGGGCTGGGGTCGCTTTTGAGGCACTGAGTTCCCAGACTGTGATCTTCTGGGCAGAAGGCGGCAATGTGAGCCCCAGAGCTGCCAGGACGTGCCAAGAGCCCGCAAGGCCCGCCCCGCCAAGTCTCCCGGACAACAAGATAAATCCGCTTTAGCATACAGTGAGACGCACAAGACCGCGGGCCTCACCTGCCGCGCTCACGCCCTCCAGGGCGACCCGGAGCCGAGGACGGGGCAACGGCGGAGGCCCGCTTCCACCAGCAGGTCTCCCCTGCCCCATGTAAAGTCCCACAGGCGGACGTGGAAGCATTTTGGAGGCAAAAAGAAACAGCTGGCCAGGCGCAGTGGCTCGCGCCTGTAATCCCAGCACTTTGGAAAACAGGGGTGGGAGGATCCCTTGAGCCCAACCAAGAGTTCGAGAGAGAGACCCCAATTCTACAAAAAATTAGCCTGGCGAGGTGGCGCGCCTGCAGTTCCAGTTACTCAGAGGCTGGGGCTGGAGGATCGCTGGAGCCCAGGAGGTCGAGGCTGCAGTGAGCTATAACCGCGCTACTGCACTCCAGCCTGGGCGACAGAGAGAGACCTAGTCTCCTCAAATAGGAGACCGCCAACCCTCCTGGGATGGTCTTTCTATCTCCACCTGCAACGCGCCCAGAAGCCAAGGGGGCCAGTGCAGCCAGGAACCGGTCCTTTCCCCAAGCACTAGGGATCGCAAGCGCGGGGGGCATGTGGGGGAGGACTAGAGCACCCCTCCAGGTCCTACGCCCGCACCTGCGCTGGGCGGCCACATGCGCCTCCCATACTCCCAGCTCAGCCCCGGATGCCACCTGCCCTGGACGCCGGGAACACCACCGCCCTCCTTCCTCCCCGCCTGCCTCCGTCCGGCCAGAGCCGGCCCAGTGCGCCCCCTCCCCCTCCTGGCCTGGTGGACCCCGACCGCGCGCTCCCGCAGCCTCTGCACGGCCTGGGAGGAAAGAGGTCTGGAGCCCGCAGGTCCCCGCCCGCCCAAGGCCTCCCACCTTACGAAAGTAGCCATCGTTCTCCTTCTCCAGCGGCTGGGGGGTCGCAGGCAGCAGCGCGTCGGTCATGCTGGCGGCGCGGGCGCGGAGGGCGGACTGAGCCGCGGCGGTCAAGGCTGGCCGGAGAGGACGCGCGGCCCCGCCCCTGGCCCCGCCCTTCCCCTCCCCTCCACTCCCGCCCAGTCCCACGGGCCTCCTAGTCCCGCCTGGGACCCAGCCCCGGAGCCCTAGAGACGCTCCCTGCCCCGCCCCGGGCCCCGAGCCCGCGCCCCTAGCGGCGGTCGTCACCCAGAGACCTGCGCCCTGGGCGCGGAGCCTTGGGGTTGTCTCTGGATGTCGTGACTGGCTCACCTTTGCGAGCGCTGCGAGGGCGCAGGGAAGGCACAGAGATGTCAGGGGCCGGAGCGAAGTCTCTGTCTGGGGACCTGCCCCCTGTCCTGGAGGCCGGGGAGTCAATGAAGAGGACGTGGGTCCGAGCGGGTGAAACCCGCGCGCATAAGGGGAAGGGCCCAGACGCGACACCACGTCGAGGGCGCGGCGGGAGCTCTGGGCCCTGGACCCGGCGGTCCGGAAAAGCCTTCCGCAGGAGGGGTGCCCGGGGCCGAGGGAGCGTCGGCTGAGCTGCCGAGCGCCTTGCCCGGACTACAGGGGCTTGTTCGCAAGGGGTCCACCCAGCCGATCCCCCACCCTGACTGCAAAGACGAGTGGGATCCGCGGTGGTCGTGGACGGCCCTGAGCGAGGTGGCCAGAAGGGGGTTTGTGCCCTAGAAACAGCGATGTCCTTGAGCACAGTTTTTTTTTAAGAGATGGGTTCTCGCTCTGTCGCCCAAGCTGGAGGGCAGTGTTGCGATCTCGAATGAGCCTGGACCACCCAGGATCAAGTGATGCTCCAGGGGTGGGAGGATCCCTTGAGCCTAAGAGTTCGAGAGAGAGACCCCAATTCTACAAAAAATTAGCCTGGCGAGGTGGCGCGCCTGCAGTTCCAGTTACTCGGAGGCTGGGGCTGGAGGATCGCTGGAGCCCCAGGAGTCTCAGCCTCCCAAGTAGCGAGGACTGCCGGTGAGCGCCACCACGTCTCACCCTGTCTCCCAGGCTGGAGTGCAGTGGCCTTATCTCAGCTCACTGGGACCTCCGCCTCCCGGGTTCACTGGGACCTCTGCCTCACCCTCCTAAGTAGCTGAGATTACAGGCTCTCGCCACCACGCCCCGCTAATTTTTTGCATCTTTAGTAGAGACGGGGTTTCACCATATTGGCTAGGCTGTATCGAACACCTGACCTCGTGATCCGCCCGCCTCGGCTTCTCAAAGCGCTGAGATTACAGGCATGAGAGACCGCGCCTGGCATTAAAAAAAAAAAAAAAATTGCCGAGTCTCACTATGATATTCAGGCTGACCTTGAACTCCAGACCTGAAGTGATCCTCCCTGGTTGGCCTTCCAGAGTGTTGGGATTACTTGTGCGCGCCACTGCGCCCGGCCCGGAGCGCGGTTCTTAACCACCACTACAGACCTCAGTTTTCTCAGCTGCAAAACGGGACTCTTTTATTATTCCTGCATTCTTTTTCTTTCTCGCTTTGGTGGAGGGTATTAGGACAAAAGTGAGTGCTGGGGAGTAGGGATGAACTTGGTTTAGGAGGGAAAGGGTGACCCCTGGGGACGGGTTTTTATCAGTCTCCCACCAACCTCCTGCCTGCTGCTAGACTGTGGGCAGACGCCTGGCAGCACTGGCGCCGGGACTTTGCCACCTCAGCGGGGACCCCCAACCTGTAGGACCACGCTCCTCCCGGCCGCTGTCTTGCTGTTAGGACTGCTTCTGCCCCAGCAGAGGGACAGCCCTCAGCGGTATAGATGCCACAGGTGGAACATAAAGCAATGTGCTACAAAACCAGCCCAGTGTTAACAACTAAAAACAAACAAACAAAAAGGCAGGGTGGCTCAAGCCTGTAATCCCAGCACTTTGGAAGGTGGAGGCGGGTGGAAGGTGGAGGCGGGTGGATCACCTGAGGTCCAGAGTTCAAGACTGGTCTGGGCAAGATGGTGAAACCCCGTCTCTACTAAAAATACAAAAATTAGGTGGTCATGGTAGCAGGAGCCTGTAATCCCAGCTACTGGGGAGAGGAGGCTGAGGCAGGAGAATCCCTCAAACTCAGGAGGGGGAGGTTGCAGTTAGCGGAGACCTAGACCATGCCACTGCACTCCAGCCTGGGCGACAGAGTGAGACCTTGTCTCAAAACAAAAAAAAAGGTAGTCACCGGAAACATAGTAGAGGGTGCAGCTGTCAGGGACGTTTCCGAAGTGAGTGTCTTCAAGCCTATGTGCTTCCCAAACTGCACAGGAAGCTATTGGGTTTGGTGCAAAGGTAATTCCAATTACTGGGTGAGTTGTGCCAGTCACAGAAATGTAGAAATTCAGCCTCTGCAGCCTGCAAGAACAGAACACCCCCATCCGGATTTAATTCTGCAGATGCTGCCCCATGACCTCCATCAAAGCCCATTAGGAGCTGAGTGCTTGAGGAGTGAATAAAAACTCCTCTAGAAAAAAAAAAGTTATATTAAAAACAAAAAAGAAGCAACTATCAATCTAATTTCAGCACTCGCAGGTCTATTACTGACAAACAGCTACTACCGTTTCAAGGATCAGGGAGCTGTGGGTCTCTCCCTTGCATTTGTAATGCTAATAAACTTATCAATAATACAGCCTTACTTTGGCCAGGGAGTTTATAGATATTAATGTTTAGTTCTTGAGACCCTTCTGCAAATAAAAGCAATAACCTTCATTTGACAGATTGCTCAGAGCAATGAAGTGGCCACCAGCACTCCCCTTGCTGGCTGAGGTCATTCCCTACCACCTTCAAATTTTTGCCATCTTTTTCTGCCACCTTAAAGCTCAAATTGCTAACCAGGTGCAGTGGCTCACTCCTGTAATCCCAACACTTTGGGAGGCTGAGGCAGGCAGATCACAAGGTCAGGAGATTGAGACCATTCTGTCTAATAAGGTGAAACTCCATCTCTACTAAAAATACAAAAAATTAGCTGGGCGTGGTGACACGCACCTGTAATCCCAGCTACGTGGGAGGCTGAGAATTGCTTGAACCCAGGAGGCAGAGGTTACAGTGAGCCAAGACTGCGCCACTAAACTCCAGACTGGGCGACAGAGTGAGACTCTGTGTCAAAAAAAAAAAAAAAAGGTGAATACAATAAAAGCCAAAGTATATTATTAAATTTAGCCAAACATCATTGCCTTTTTGAGTTGTTTCTTTTGTTAAAAAGGAAGAAGAGGCCAGGCACAGTGGCTCATGCTGTTAGTTCCATCACTTTGGGAGACCAAGGTGGGAGAATTGCTTAAGTCCAGGAGTTCAGCCTGGACAACATAGTGAGACCTATCTCTACAAAAAAATACAAAAATTAGCTGGGTATGGTAGTGTGTGCCTGTAGTCTCAGCTACTCTGGAGGCTGAGGTGGAGGAATCACCTGAGCCCAGGAAGTCAAGGCTGCAGTGAGCTGAGATCACACCTCTGCACTCCAGCCTGGGCAACAGGCGTGAGACTCTGACTCGAAGAACAAACAAAGCCAGGCATGGTGGCGCATGCCTGTAGTCCCAACTACTCAGGAGACTGAGGCAGGAGGATCCCTTGAGCCTAGGAGGTAGAGGCTGCAGTGAGCTATGATCGCTGCCACTGCACTCCCAGCCTGGGCAACAGACCAAGACTCTTGTTTAAAAATAAATAAATAGGCTGGGTGCAGTGGCTCATGCTTGTAATCCCAGCACTTTGGGAGGCCAAGGCAGGTGGATCACAAAGTCAAGAGTTCAAGACCAGCCTGGCCAATATGGTAAAACCCCATTTTTTTGTTTGTTTGTTTGTTTTTTGTTTTTGAGATGGAGTTTCGCTCTTGTTACACAGGCTGGAGTGCAATGGCTTGATCTCGGCTCACCGCAACCTCCACCTCCTGGGTTCAGGCAATTCTCCTGCCTCAGCCTCCTGAGTAGCTGGGATTATAGGCACGCGCCACCATGCCCAGCTAATTTTGTTGTATTTTTAGTAGACACGGAGTTTCACCATGTTGACCAGGATGGTCTCGATCTCTTGACCTCGTGACCCACCCGCCTCGTCCTTCCAAAGTGGGATTACAGGCGTGAGCCACTGCGCCCGGCCCAAGTAAAGCTCTGTTTTTACTAAAAATACGAAAATCAGCTAGGCGTAGTGGCGCATACCTGTAGTCCCATCTACTCAGGAGGCTGAGGCAGGAGAATCGCTTGAACCTAGGAGATGGAGATTGTAGTGAGCCAAGATCATGCCATTGCACTCCAGCCTGGGCAACAGATCGAAACTCGTCTCAAAAGATAATAATAATAAAATTTAAAATTAAAAAGGATGAAGAGTAAGAAAAGGACACACAGTGTTAAAGACACACCAGCCCACCCAAAGACTATCTCCTGAGCATCTTCAGAGGAAAAGGGGCACCTCTCTGTGTGAGTCCCAGCAGGGCATCTCTCCTGGTCACGTGAGGCAACTGAGGGTCAGTGCTTGGGGCTGCCGCTGCCCAGAACCAGACAACTGTAGACATTCTCATGACTCATCGCAGTGGTGTGCACAGATCTGTTTTCTTTATCTCTCATCCCGTTATGACCAGGAAATTAGAACTGCTGCCACCAACCCGACAGGACAGCAGCATCTCACCTCCTTTTTTTTTTTGTTTCAGATGGAGTTTCGCTCTTGTTGCCCAGGCTGGTGGGATCTTGTTGCAATGGTGGGATCTTGGTTCACTGCAACCTCCTCCTCCTGGGTTCAGGCGATTCTCCTGCGTCAGCCTCCCAAGTAGCTGGGATTACAGGCACCCACCACCTCTCCTGGCTAAATTTTGTTATTTTTAGTAGAGACAGGGTTTCGCCGTGTTGGTCAGGCTGGTCTCAAACTCCTGACCTCAGGTGATCCACCCACCTCAGTCTCCCAAAGTGCTGGGATTACAGGCATGTGAGTCACTGCACCCAGTCTGATTAAGTATAGTTTATTACGTTTATTCATCCTCAAACATTCCAAAGCTTGAGGATAGCCACCCAGAAACATAGACTCCAAATGTATAGGGTTGACATTCCAAAGTGGAAGTCAGGCACGCTATCTCACGCCTGTAATCCCAACACTTTGGGAAACTGAGGTGGGAGGATCGCTTTATCCCAGCAGTTTGAGACCAGCCTTAGCAACATAGTGAGACCTGGTCTCTATAAAAAATGAAATAATTAGCCGGGCACGGTGGCTAACGCCTATAATCCCAGCACTTTGGGAGGTTAAGGCAGGTGGATCACGAGGTTAAGAGATCGAGAACATCCTGGTCAACAAGGTGAAACCCTGTCTCTACGAAAAATACAAATATTAGCTGGGCATGGTGGCACACACCTGTAGTCCCAGCTACTCGGGAGGCTGAGACAGGAGAATTGCTTGAACCCAGGAGGCGGAGGTTGCAGTGAGCCGAGATCGCGCCATTGTACTCCAGCCTTGGTAACAAGAGCGACACTCCGTCTCAAAAAAAAAAAGGAAAGCAAAAACACAAACAAAAAAAGCATTCTGAAGTGGAGAAGTTAAGGTTTCACTTACATAGGCATAGACAGATACAATCCTTACAGTGGTTTGACTGGCTACAGATTGGTACATTCCAAGGAAGATTTCTTTATTACTCTGTGAGGGGGATACTCAACTGAAGAGGTCTTATCTCTGGCCTGTTTGGTCTTAGTTATTTCTAGGAAAAAAACGGGCAGAAGCTGCAGCTTCTTGTCAAGTGATTCATGCTGTATAACCACATTCCTCTCAAGTTTCAGGATTGTCTAAAATTCTAACAGCCCAGCAGCTGGGCATGGTGGCTGGTGCCCGTAGTCCCAGTAGGAACCTTGAGGCTGGAGGATTGCCTCAGCCCAGTAGTTTGAGGTTGCAGTGAGCTATGACTGCACCACTGCACACCAGCCTGGGCAACAGAGCCAGACCCTGTCTCTAAAAATTAATAATATCAACAACAAAGTTCCAATAGCTTTAAGTTTGAATTATTTAATTCCACAGCTCATTTATCAATGTATGTTGCAGATAATTAGGGCCGGGCGCATTGGCTCATGCCTGTAGTCCCAGCACATTGGGAGGCTGAGGCAGGTGGATCACGAGGTGAGGAGTTCAAGACCAGCCTGGCCAAGATGTTGAAACCCCGTCTTTGCACATTGACCACTGTTCTTTGCTCCAAAAAATAAAAAGAAAGAAAGAAAGAAGAAAGAAAGAAAGAAAGAAAGAGAGAAAGAAAGAAAGAAAGAAAGAGAGAAAGAAAGAAGGAAAGAAAGAAGGAAAGAAAGAAAGAAAACCCGTCTTTACTAAAAATATACAAAAATTAGCCAGGCGTGTTGGTGGGTGCCTGTAATCCCAGCTACTGAGGAGACTGAGTCAGGGAATTCCTTGAACCTGGGAGGCAGAGGTTGAAGTGAGCCAAGATCGCACCACTGCACTCCAGCCTGGGCAACAGAGCGAGACTCTGTCTCAAAAAACAAACAAAACAAAACAAAACAAAACAAAAAAACAAATTACCCCGTATCTTTTGGTTGTCATTGTTAGAGACAGGGTCTTGGTATGTTGCCCAAGCCGGCCTCGGACTCCTGGGCTCAAGTCATCCTCCTGCCTCACCCTCCCAAGTACCGCCACTAACCCGGCTAATTACTGCTTGTCTTTTTTTTTTTCCCTTAGAGACAGGGTTTCCCAGCCTGGAGTACAGCAGCATGATCATTGCTCACTGCAGCCTTGACCCCCCAGACGCTATATATCCTTCCACTTCTAGCCCCCCTTGGGACTCCAGGCATGCCCAACTACACCCAGATCATTTAAACATTTTAATTTTCATTTGTATTATTTATTTCTTTATTTTGAAACTGAGTTTCATTCTTGTTGCCCAGCCTGGAGTGTAGTGGCATGATCACAGCTAACCATAACTCTGCCTCCCAGGTTCAAGTAATTCTCCTGCCTCAGCCTCCTGAGTAGCTGGGATTACAGGCATGTGCCACCACGCCCAGCTAATTTTGTATTTTTAGTAGAGATGGGGGTTTCTCCATGTTGGTCAGGCTGGTCTCAAACTCCTGATTTCAGGTAATCTGCTTGCCTTAGCCTTCCAAAGTGCTGGAATTACAGGCGTGAACCACCACGCCCAGCCCATTTTTAAAATTGTTTGTAAAGATGGGGGTCTCACTATGTTGCTAAGGCTGGTCTCAAATTTCTGGGCTCAAGTGATCCTCCTGCCTCGACCTCCCAAAGTGCTGGGGTTATAAGAGTGAGCCACCTCACTAGGTCAATTACTGCAAATCTTTTTTTGTTTCTTTTTTGAGACCAAGTTTCGCTCTTGTTGCCCAGGCTGTATTGCAATGATGCAATCTCACAGCTCACCACAACCTCCCAAAGGGCTAGGATTGCAGGTGTGAGCCACTGTGCCCATCCCTGGGCTGGAGTTTTTAAAGGTTTTGGAGTGGGTGAGGCATGGAGATCATTGATGAGTGGAAGAGTGCAGGGTGAAATCCTGTGACCGTGCCACAGACTACATCATGGTAACCTCTGTGATCTGCACAGACACTCCAGATGAGTTCCTGGAACTAGAAAGTCTGAAGTAACTGGAAAACCACAAAAAGTGGAAGAACGATGAAACTCTGCAGTGCCTAATTAACTTGAGACATTCTTCTATTGTTTCTTGTTCCTGCCTCAACTGATAAGGCAATCGGACTTTCTAACCGACCTTGGTCAACCTCGTGACTCCAGATCCTATGACCCCCTCCCAGCCTGCAAAAACTGCCCTCAACTGTAACTTCTGTAACTTTCCACTGCCTACCCTAAACCTATAAAACCAACTCCTATCCCACTACCCTCCGCTGACTCTCTTTTTGGACTCAGCCTACCTGCACCTGGATGAATAAACAGCCATGTTGCTCACACAAAGCCTGTTTGAGGGGCCTCTTCATTCAGAGTGAACATTTTAACATAGGTCTGAAAAGCATCTTAAGGGACCCTTAAACAAAAGCCTTATGATTCTAAGGTCAGAGATCCTGTCTATAGGAGCAATGGGGATGCCAATCAATTCTCAGCCTTAGGATCCTCATGTCAATGGGGATGCCAATCAATTCTCAGATAGTCTTAGGACCCTCAATGTAGGCTTACAGGTAGGATTTCTGACATTAGAGGCCTAAGACTGTTTAATAATTGATTTGGGCTGGGGGTGATGACTCATCCCTGTAATCCCAGCACTTTGGGAGGCTGAGGTGGGTGGATCACTTAAGGCCAGGAGTTTGAGACCAGCCTGGCCAACAGAGTGAAACCCTATCTCTACTAAAAATATAAAAACTAGCCGGGCACAGTGGTGGGTGCTTGTAATCGCAGCTACTTGGGAGGCTTAGGCTAGATAATTGCTTGAACCCAGGAGGTAGATGCAGTGAGCAGAGATGGTGCCACTCCAGCCTGGGCAACAGTGAGATTCTGGCTCAAAAAAAAAAAAAAAAACTGATTTACATCTCCATTGTTCCTATAGACAGGCTTTTGTTTAAGGATCCCTTAAGATGTTTTTCGGGTCTCCTTATTCCAGCATAACCAGTACCAAGACCCCCACAGAGGATGTGGATTAGCATAAGAATACAGCTTCTTCCTCTCTGGGTCCCAGGACTTCATCCTGAACTCTTCCACCAATCTGTGATCACCATACTTCAGCCCACTTCAATACTCTTAAGAACACTAGCCCCAAATTCGCTGAGGAGGTGGATTTGAGGTTTCCTCTCATCTCCTCTTTTGGTGGCCCTAGGATTAAACTTCTTTCTCTGCTGCAATATGTTATCTCTAGGCATCCAGGTACATAAGGCAATGAACCTGTTATGGTTGTAGTGTTTTCTCCTACCTCCAAGAAACCCCAGAATAGCTTATGCATTGCTGGTGGGAATGTAAATTACTTCAGCCATTGTAGGTGAAAATTATAATGAAGTCCCATGTGGTGGGTCACTCCTGTAATCCCAGCACTTCGGAAGGCCGAGGTGGGTGGATCACCTGAGGTCAGGAGTTTGAGACCAGACTGGCCAACATGGCGAAACCCCATCTCTACTAAAAAAAATACAAAAATTAGCCAGGCATGGTGGTGCATACCTGTAGTCCTAGCCACTTGGGAGGCTGAGGCAGGAGAATCGCTTGAACCCAGGAGGTGGAAGTTGCAGTGAGACGAGATTGTGCCACTGCACTCCAGCCTGGGTAACAGAGTGAGGCTCTGTCTAAATAAATAAATAAATAAAAACCAAAAAAAAGGCTGAGTGTGGTGGCTCATGCCTGTAATCCCAGCACTTTGGGAGGCTGAGGTGGGCAGATCACAAGGTCAGGAGAGTTCTAGATCAGCTTGACCAACATGGTGAAACCCTGTTTCTACTAAAAATACAAAAAATACAAAAAAAATTATCTGGGTGTGGTGGCACATGCCTGTGATCCCAGCTACCCGGGAGGCTGAGGCAGAAGAATTGCTTGAACTTGAGAGGTGGAGGTTGTGGTGAACCGAGATCATGCCATTGCACTCCAGTCTGGGCAACAAGAGTGAAACTCCGTCTCAAAAAAAAAAAAAAAAAAAAAAATTACGGGCTGGGCGCAGTGGCTCACGCCTATATTCCCAGCACTTTGGGAGGCCGAGGCAGGTGGATCACGAGGTCAAGAGATCGAGACCATCCTGGTCAACAAGGTGAAACCCCGTCTCTACTAAAAATACAAAAATTAGCTGGGCATGGTGGTACGCGCCTGTAGTCCCAGCTACTTGGGAGGCTGAGGCAGAAGAATTGCTTGAACCCAGAAGGTAGAGGTTTCGGTGAGCCGAGATTGTGCCATTGCACTCCGGTCTGGGTAACAGCAGCAAAACTCCATCTCAAAAAAAGAAAAAAAAAATTATGATTACAACTGGAAAGCAGTCTGGAGATTTCCCGAAGAACTGAGAACTACTATTAGTTCCCCAGCAATCCCATTACTGGGTGTATACCCAAAGGAATATATATTGTTCTACCATAAAGACACAAGCATGCATAGGTTCACTGAGGCACTATTCACAATAATAGAGATGTAGAACCATCCTAAATGCCCACGAACAGTGTACTTGATAAAGAAAAGATGGTCCACGTACACCATGAAACACTACACAGCCATAAAAAAGAATAAGACCATGTCCTTTGCAGCAACATAGATGGACACAAAGAAGGGAATCACAGGGGCTGGGTGCAGTGGCTCACACCTGTAATGCCAGCACTTTGGGAGGCTGAGACTGGCAGATCACTTGAGGTCAGGAGTTCAAGACCAGCCTGGCCAACATGGTGAAACCCTGTCTGTACTGAAAATACTAAACAAATTAGCCTGGTGTGGTGGTGGGTGCCTGTAATACCAGCTACTTGGGAGGCTGAGGCAGCAGAAACACTTGAACCGGGGAGGCGGAGGTTGCAGTGAGCCGAGATTGAGGCCACTGCGCTCCAGTTTGGGCAACAGAGCAAGACCCTGTATCAAAAAAAAAAAAAGTGTGAATAACAGATACCATGGCCTACTTGGGGGTGGAAGGTCCGAGGAGGGTGATGGGAAAAACTACCTATTGGGTACTATGCTTATTACCTGGGGAGGAAATAATCTGTACCCCAATCCCTTGAGACATACAATTTACCTATATAACAAACCTGCACATGTACCCCTGAACCTAAAATAAAATAATAATAATTATTATTAAAAAATATTATTTTTATTAAGTGAAGCCCCAGTGGGGCAAGCAGGAAATCTGGGAGCTCAGCCATTTCCCTGGCGGTGGCTGGGTGAGCAGTGGGAGTGGACAGGGCTGGCAGTGACTGCTGCCAGGGCAGGTGCGAGGGACGGGGGTTAGGGGTTGGGCAGGCATCGGTGTCGCCTAGCAGGGAACAGTTGGGTGGCTTCCAGCTTATGCCAGGAGTCTCCTCCTCACCCGCACATCGCGAGGCTAGGATGGGATGTCGTGGCTGCCAAATCCTGCGCGGCAACTCCTGCCTGGGTCGGCCTCCCATAGGACGGACCCGAGAATCCGGGGGTGCAGGCTCCGTCGGCGAGGACACCTTCCCCTGCCCGCGGACTCAGCCTTCTAGAATCACCAGGGTTCGCGGAGGAGAAAGAGCAAAGGTGTTTGGCCCGCCGAGGCCGCCGTAGCGAGGGGGCGGGGCCCGGAAGAGCAGGATGGCGGCGCTGGACAGTGACAGCGACGAGGATCTGGTCAGCTATGGGACTGGGCTGGAGCCTCTGGAAGAAGGTGCGGGCCGCATGGGACAGCGGAGCCTGTGGAAAACAGGCCAGGCGCCCAGGATTCGGGCCACAAAAGCACAAGTCGGTGCTGGTTGTTAGATCGTTCTCAGCGTTGGGAACGCGGCGACGAGGGAGGTTTTTGCCGCGCTCTCGGGGTGCTCATCTTGGAGCGACAGAGAGAGACTTACAGGGATGGGAGACACAAGCGTGGCCAAACCAGGGGGCGGCGGGATAGAAACAAGAAAATGACGTAATGGCTAGCGTGAGAGCGAGGGATGCTCAGGGAGTTTCTTCCCTGGGAGAGGACGTTTGAGCTCAGACTTGAAACCGAGGAAGAAAACAATCACAGGCAAATCTAGAGGGAAAGCATTTCAGGCAGAAGGAACATAAAGTGCAAAGGCCCTGAAGTGGGAGCCAGTTTAGGAAATTGAAGGACAGGCAGCACTGGTGTGGTTGCAGCAGATGGCAGCATGGGAGACAGTAGAAGAGGATGTCAGAGGGGCTGGCCAGGGGCTGGATCTTACTTGGTAGGGTACAGAGTTTGAATCTTGTACTAAGTGCAGGAGAGGCATGGAAAGTAACACAGGGAGGGATATATATATATATATAATTTTTAGAGACAGGGTTGCTCTGTTTCCCAAGCTGGTCTTGAACTCCTGACCTCAAGTGATCCCCTCACCTCTGCCTCCCAAAGTGCTAGGATTACAGGCACAGTGAGCCACTGTGTTTGGCCAATTTTTAGCATTGTTCTATCTTTGATGTTGAGAATATACTGGTTGAGGAAGGGTAAGGATGAAGCAGGGAGATTAGCAAAAAGGTCAGGAGGCTCGGCACAGTGCCTCACGCCTGTAAAACCAGCACTTTTGGGAGGCCAAGGTGGGCGGATCACAAGGTCAGGAGTTCGAGATCAGCTTGACCAACATGATGAAACCCCATCTCTACTAAAAATACAATAATTAGCCAGGCACAGTGGTGGGTGTCCATAATCCCAGCTACTCAGGAGGCTGAGGCAGGAGAATTGCTTGAATCGAGAAGGTGGAGGTTGCAGTGAGCTCAGATCAGGCTGTTAGACTCCAGCCTGGGTGACAGAGCGAGACTCTGTCTACAAAAAAAAAAAAAGGAGATTAGAAGACGATGTTGGCGTGGACGGGACAGTTAGCAGTGGTGGTGATGTGTAGTGGTTTGGGTGGAGATATATTTTGAAAGCAGAGTTGACCACACTTGAGATATATTTTGAAAGCAGAGCTGATCGTACTTGCTGGTGGAATGTGGGGGTGAGGGGCAAGATGAATCAAGGTTCTCTCCTGTGTTTCAGGTCTGTTCCACTCAATGACTTGACTTGTTCAGCAAATTATGTACGAAGTGTTCAGTAAGGGCTGTTGGCTGTGCTAGATCTGTGGGGAAGGCAGAGAAAGAATGGTGGAATCATTGGGCCACAATTTATTTGTAGACCTCCTGTTGGTGGGGGTCCTCTCTCTTTTCTCACCCTTGAGAAAGGTTGATTGTTCTTCTGAGATATCTTCACTTATGCCCCTTTTATTTCCTACAGACAGTTTTGAAAGAAACTTCTGCTGGATACTGGCCCTACTTCTACCCTCTGCTTACAAAGTTGAGAAATGGGCCAGGCACAGTGGTTCACACCTGTAATCCCAGCCTTTGAGAGGCTGAGGTGAGAGGATCGCTTGAGGTCAGGAGTTTGAGACTAGCCTGGGCAATGTCGTGAGACTCTGTCTGTTACAAAAATTAAAAAAAAAAAAAGAAGAAACAAAAGTCTGAGAAAGGCTAGTCTTTGGAATGCATTTTATAGGTTTGAAGTCAGCTGTTGCATTTCCTTAAGACATCTCTGTTTTAACTCACTATCCCAAGTTCTTTTTTTGTAGAGACAGGGTCTTGCTGTGTTGACCAGGCTGGTTTCAAACTCCTGACCTCAGGCAATGCTCAGTCTCCCAAAGTGCTGGATTACATGCCTGAGCCACAGTGCCCAGCATTTTTTATTTAAAAAATAGAGACAGGGTCCTTCTTTGTTGCTTAGGCTGGTGTTGAACTCCTGGCCTCAAGTGGTCTTCCCAGATTAGTTTCTCAAAGTGTTGGAATTAGAGACGTGACTCTCCATGCCCAGCCCCAACCATCTGGAGTGGGGGCCCTTCCCCACCCCCACTCCAGATGGAGTCTCACTCTGTTGCCCAGGCTGGAGGGCAGTGGTGTGATCTTGGCTCACTGCAACTTGTGCCTTCCAGGTTCAAGCGATTCTCTTGCCTCAGCTTCCCAAGTAGCTGGGATTATAGTCACATGCCACTATGCCTGGCTAAGTTTTGTATTTTTAGTAGAGATGGGGTTTTACCATGTTGGCTAGGCTAGTCTTGAACTCCTGAGCTCAAGTGATCCATCCCAAAGTGCTGGAATTACAGGTATGAGGCACTGTGCCTGGCCCCCAACCTTGCGTTTGAAGGAGAAGGAAGGGACATTGGATTTGTATGTTTTGTTTTTCTGGACTAAAAACATCCTTTAACTTCTCAGTAATACAGGTTTTTGAGGATTGATTCATTGTTTTCTAAGCACTTTTTTTGAGACAGTTTCACTCTTGTTACCCAGGTTGGAGTGCAGTGGCACAATCTCAGCTCACTATAGCCTCTGCCTCTCAGGTTCAGGGGATTCTCCAGCCTCAGCCTCCCAAGTAGCTGGGATTATAGATGCCTGTCACCACACCTGGCTAAGTTTTGTATTTTTAGTAGACACAGGTTTCACCATGTTGTCCAGGCTAGACTCAAACTCCTGACCTCAGGTGATCTGCCCACCTCCACCTCCCAAAGTGCTGGGATTATAGGCATGAACCACTGTGCCCAGCTAGATTTCTAAGCACTTTGAAGTTTAAATGTACTCTGTCTATATTTTACAATATAACACACTAGACTAATAATTATTTTTAATTTGCTTTGAAGTGTTAGCGACAGGTTAGATAGGCATTGGTGGAGGAGAACTCTATTTTGATTAAAGTTGCCAGCCCTGACAGAAAGATTTATTAAGAGTTAGCCAGGGAGCCTAGTGACATTGGCTGAACTATAAGACACACAGACCTTCTAATCTGGAAGGAAGGGGCCAGATACTTACCTATTCTTTTCTTAGACACTTCCACTTGGTTCTAGATTCTTATCTACAGCCCATTCTATACCCAGCTTAATTTTAGGGCCAATTTCCTCCTCCTTGATGCTGTGACTCTCACATTTAAAACCACCTGTGGCTTCTTTTGCCCTCGAGGACATACCATAAACCTTGCAACACCATGTTCAAAGCCCCCTGCACTGTCCGCCTTTCTTTCTTTTTTCTGAGATGGAGTTTAACTCTTGTTACCCAGGCTGCAGTGCAGTGGCACAATCTCGGCTCACTTCAACCTCCGCCTCCCGGGTTCAAGCGATTCTCCTGCCTCAGCCTCCCAAGTAGCTGGGACTACAGGCATATGCCACCACACCCAACTAATTTTTGTATTTTTTTAGTAGAGACGGGGTTTTACCCTGTTGGCCAGTCTGGTGTCAAACTCCTGACGTCAGATGATCCTCCTCCCTCAGCCTCCCAAAGTGCTGGGATTACAGGTGTGAGCCACCACGCCCGGCCTGTCAGCCTTTCTGGTTCCATCTTCCGCTCACTCCCTGGACCACTTTCTCGATACACCTGACCTTGTCCTTTTATCCCTCCTGTTTCCTGATGGGAGTCAGTGCCTCTTTTGTGTGCCTGTGTGCAGCTATCAAAATTCTGCTCATTCCTAATGGTGGCTAATGTTGCAGACCTTGTTATTGTCAGAAGCACTCCAGTGCGTGCAGGTCTTCTTTGCTGGGCTCTGAGTGTCTTGAGAAAGGGGAGAGTTGTGCTCAGTTTTCTACACTGAGGTCTAGAAGGGCTGCTTGCATGGCGATGCCCTTGGTACACTTTTTTTTTGAGACAGAGTCTTGCTTTATCTCCCAGGCTGGAGTACAGTGGCATGATTATGGCTCACTGCCGTCTTGGCCTCCTGGGCTCAGCATCCCCTAGCCCCCAGTAACCAGGACTACAGGCTCATACCACCATGCCCAGTTAATTTTAAAAATTGTGTCACTGTGTTGTCCAGGCTGGTCTCAAACCACTGCTACTAATTACTCAAATCACTCCTACCTTGGCCTCTCAAAGTGCTGGGATTACAGGTGTGAGCCACCACACCTGGCCCCCTCACCCTTAAAAAAAAAAATCTAACCATTAGCCCACCAGGGGCTTGTTGAACTTTTGGTCAGGGATATGTGAGGGAGGAACAGTACAGGAGGTATCTCTGGCTTGGAGACAGAGTTGAGATCTGGTTTCACCTTTGTGCTTATTAGCTGTGAGTCTCAGGGAAGTTACTTAATCAGTATCCTTATCAGAGTATGATAAATGAGATAATATGTACTAAAGGAAGGAATTAGTTGGCATTAGTAACCTTAATTAGTACATGGCCTGGCTAAAATGCCACCCACCTCCTCTCTGGAGCTTTCCGTCACTGGTTAGAGGTGGCGCCTTCTCCTTAGGAGCCCTGTGGGAGCTAGTTGGCCACATTGCTTGGCCCTCATCATCTGCCTCCACAGGTTCCACTTGGTTGTCTGCAGATTTTGCCTCCCTTTCCAGATCAGAAGCACTTCAGAATAGCACCAAGCAGCCGGGTGCTTGGTGAAACCCCATCTCTACTAAAATACAAAAAATTAGCCAGGCGTGATGGTGTGCGCCTGTAATCCTAGCTACTCAGGAGGCTGAGGCAGGAGAATTGATTGAACCCAGAGACGGAGGTTGAGCCAAGATTGTGCTGCTGCACTCCAGCCTGGGTGACAGAGCAAGACTCCTCCGTTGAGCCAAGATTGTGCCACTGCACTCCAGCCTGGGTGACAGAGCAAGACTCCGTTTCCAAAAAAAGAATAGCACGAAGCGCTGGCAGCACCTGCTCCCTCTTACCTTAGCCTAGTGGGACAGTTGGCAATGCCTGGAGACCTTTTTGGTTGTCATGCTTGTAAGCTGCTACTACAGGCCCAGGATGCTGCTGAACGGCCTGCAGTACACAGACCATTCCCTGAAACAAAGACTTCTCCAGCACAAAATATGCTGAGGTTGAGAAGCTCTGCTGTAGCCAAGAATCATGCCAAGTGCACATATAGTAATGGAATGTGTGCACTGCATTTCCAAGAAACGGTGAAAATTTGGGTTATGGGACCCACATTGTAACTTCGTCCTTTAGAGGGAAAAGACATTGAAGCTGATATTAACTGATATTCCCCATGGCCAGGGACTGTGCTCGGCCGCTTACATATGATATTTAATTCTCGTTACCACCCTACAAAGAAAGGCTTCTTTATTACCCTGATTTTACAGTTGTGGAAGCTAAAGGTTAGAGCAAAGAAGTAACTTGTTCAAGATGACAAATCTTTTTTTTTTTTTTTTTGAGACAATCTCAACTCTGTTACCCAGACTAGAGTGCAGTGGCATGATCTCAGCTCACTGCAACTTCCTCCTGCTGGATTCAAGCGATTCTTCTGCCTCAGCCTCCCCAGTAGCTGGGATGACAGGAGCCTGCCACTATGCCTAGCTAATTTAGAAGGGGATTTGAACTCAGACCTCTTGGTCTTTAAATCTGGGCTCTTGGCCAGATGTGGTGGCTTACACCTGTAATCCTAGCTACTTGGGAGGCTCAGGCAGGAGAATCACTTGAGCCCGGGAGGTGGACGTTGCAGTGAACTGAGAATCATGTCATTTCACTCCAGTCTGGGTAACTGAGTGAGACTACATCTCTTTTTTTTTGAGATGGAGTCTTGCTCTGTCACCCAGGTTGGAGTGCAGTGGTACAATCTTGGCTCACTGCAACCTCCACCTTCCGGGTTCAAGCAGTTCTCCTGCCTCAGCCTTCTGAGTAGTTAGAATTACAGGCTTGTGCCAACATGCCCAGCTAATTTTTGTATTTTCAGTAGAGACGGAGTTTCCCTACGTTGGCCAGACTGGTCTCAAACTCCTGACCTTGTGATCCACCTGCCTTGGCCTCCCAAAGTGCTGGGATTACAGGCATGAGCCACCGTGCCTGGCCGTTTTTTTTTTTTTTTTTTTTTTGAGACAGAGCGTTGTTCTGAGTGCGATCTCAGCCCACTGCAACCTCCACCTTCTGGGTTCAGGTGATTCTCCCACCTCAGCCTCCCGAGTAGTTGGGACTACAGATGTGCACCACCATGCCCTACTACTTTTTGTATTTTTAGTAGAGACGAGGTTTCACCATATTGGCCAGGCTGGTCTTGAACTCCTGACCTTGTGATCCGTCTGCCTTGGCCTCCCAAAGTGCTGGCATTATATGTGTGAGCCGCCGTGTCTGCCTGTTTTGTATTTTTAGTAGAGGTGAGGTTTCAGTATGTTGGCCAGGCTGGTTTCAAACTCCTGACCTCAAGTGATCCGCCTGCCTTGGCCTCCCATAGTGCTGGGATTAAAGGCGTGAGACACCGCCTTCATCTCATAAATAAATAAATAAATAAATAATGTCTTGTGTCTTCCTCTTCTTGCTAAGTACTTATAGGCATTTAATTTGCATAACAACTCTATGAAATGGCTGTTACCATTAGTGTCATGTCGGTTTTAAAGATAGGGAAATTGAGGCACAGAGAGGCAAAGCTGACCAAAGTCCAGTGCCAGTATACAGAGTTGGCTTGAAACTCCAGAGCACTGTGACTCTCCACCCTTAACTCATACCCTTAGCCGCTGTATAACCTGCTTTTTGTTCTGAACCTTTGAAAATAACTTGATTTTTTTTTTGAGACAGAGTCTTGCTCTGTCACCCAGGCTGGAGTGCAGTGGTGTGACTGGCTCACTGCAACCTCTGCCTCCTGGGTTCAAGTAATTCTCCTCCCTTAGCCTCCCGAGTAGCTGGGACTACAGGTGTGTCCCACCACACCTGGCAAATTTTTATATTTTTAGTAGAGACAGGGTTTTGCTATATTGGCCAGGCTGGTCTCAAACCCCTGACCTCAGGTGATCCACCTGCCTTGGCCTCCCGAAGTGCTGGGATTACAGGGATGAGCCCCTGTGCCCGGCCAAAAATAACTTGATTTTTTTTATTTTTAAAAATTTTTAAATAAATTTAGGATTTTGAATTGCAGTTGATAAAATGAGGCAGTAGCTCGTGCCATAGTACCTGGCACTTTAAACCTACGGAATTGTTAGGGCTAGGCCTGAAATGTGTTAGATTAAATTCTCTCACTTGTGTGGTGTCACAATGCAGCCCTTTCAACAAAGTAGGAAAAGGAATAAGGTTTAAAGAACACTGGAATCAGGAGATACACAGAAATTAAGGAAACTCTCAGGAGTTGGGGAAAATGGGCAATACCAAAGGAAACATTCCAGATTCAGGGATGGTGTGAAATTCTAGAAGAAGTATGGAAGTGTTTCTCCCCTTGCCACCTGCCACCCCAGCTTCTTGCACCCTTCATTTGAAGCCAGAGATTTCAATTTCGTCTGTCTGAATTCTCCTGACAATATAATTAGTTTTTTTGTTTTTCTGAGACAGAGTCGCTGGGCGTGGTGGCACATGCCTGTAGTCCCAGCTACTCGGGAGGCTGAGGTGGGAGGATCGCTTGAGCCCCGGAGTTCTGGGCTGTAGTGCGCTATGCCTATCGAGCATCCGCGCTAAGTTCGACATCAATATGGTGACCTCCCTGGAGTCGGGGTGTGGGGTGGGGGGTGGGGACCACCAGGTTGCCTAAGGAGGGGCGAATGGCCCGGGTCGGAAACGGAGCAGGTCAAAACTCCTGCTGATCAGTAGTGGGATTGTGCCTGTGAATAGCCACTGCATTCCAGCCTGGGCAACATAGTGAGACTCTGTCTCTTAACAAAAAGAAAAGAAAAAAGAGATAGTCTTGCTCTGTCTCCCAGGCTGGAGTACAGTGGCACAATCTTGGCTCACCGCAACTTCCACCTCCTGGGTTCAAGCGATTCTCCTCCCTCAGCCTCCTGAGTAGCTGGGATTATAGGTGTCCGCCACCATGCCTGGCTAATTTTTGTATTTTTTAGTAGAGACAGGGTTTCACTGTGTTGATCAGGTTTTATAATGGAATTTAGTAGGAAAAGCAGGCCATAGTTCTAACATAAGCTTATAAAATATATTATTTTCTAGGCTATATAAAGTAGTAAAGTCTAGGAATAACAATTTAATTTAAATGGTTGTATTTGAAGTTATAGGAAGTAAACAATTTATTGTTTAAAAAGTAACATTTTCCCTAAATTCGAACCCACCATTTCCTACCCTCTTTTTCATTTAAAAAACTTTTTTTTAGGTGAAAGACCAAAGAAACCAATTCCTCTTCAGGATCAGACTGTCAGAGATGAAAAAGGAAGGTATAAACGATTCCATGGGGCCTTTAGTGGAGGCTTCTCTGCCGGATACTTTAATACTGTTGGCTCAAAGGAAGGTATGATTTTCCTACTTAGGGCTATTATATCATTAAAGCAAATGATTGAAATGTTGATTCTACCTCACCCTGGGTTTTTTTCTTTTGAGATGGAGTCTGGCTTTGTCACCCAGGCTGGAGTGCCGTGGTGTGATCTCGGCTCACTGCATCCTCCGACTCCGGGTTAAGCGTTTCTCCTGCCTCATCTTCCCAATTAGCTGGGTTTACAGGAGTGTGCCACATATTTAAAAAAATACATATCTCCTTTTTTTTTGAGATGGAGACTCACTCTGTTTCCCAGGCTGGAGTGCAGTGGCACTGTCTTGGCTCACTGCAATCTCTGCCTCCAAGGTTCAAGCAATTCTCCTGCCTCAGCCTCCTGAGTACAGGTGCATGCCACCATGCCTGGCTAATTTTTCTATTTTTAGTAGAGACCAGGTTTCACTATGTTGGCCAGTCTGGTCTTGAACTCCTGACCTCGTGATCCACCCGCCTCGGCCTATCAAAGTGCTAAAATTACAGGTGTGAGCCACTACGCCTGGCTTAAAAAATACATACCCTCTAATCAGATGATTAAATGATGATAATGACTTCCATTTTTATTCTGTCTTGTCATTCACAAAGTACTCTTACACAGAAGTCTTTCAGTTAATCATTGACTATCTCTCATGACGCAGTGAGTTTCACCATGTTGGCCAGGCTGGTCTTGAACTCCTGACCTTGAATGATCTGCCTGCCTTGGCCTCCAAAAATGATGGGTTACAGGTGTGAGCCACCACACCTGGCCACCCTTGCTTTTTAAAAAACATTTTCCAAAAAAATAAAATTAAATTAAAAAAAAAAAACATTTTCCAAACTTTTCTTTTAATGAATTGATTTTTTGATTTTTATTTTTCAAGACATAGTCTCACTCTGTCACTCAGGCTGGAGTGCAGTGGTGTGATCTTGGCTCACTGCAACTTCTGCCTCCCGGGTTCAAGCAATTCTCCTGCCTCAGTCTCCTGAGTAGCTGGGATCACAGGCACCCGCCACCATGGCTGGCTAAGTTTTGCGTTTTTAGTAGAGATGGGGTTTCACCACGTTGGCCAGGCTGGTCTCAAATTCCTGGCCTCAAGTGATCCGCCCATCTTGGTCTCCCAAAATGCTGGATTACAGGTGTGAGCCACCATGCTCAGCCTTCTCTGAACATTTTAACACATGCACTGTAGTCTTTTGTGTTCTTTGGATATTTGGATGTTTCCAGAGTCAACCTGTGTCTTGTTCATTGATTGCAACCTGATGGTCAAAGAGTTTTCTTCTACTTTGTAAAAAATACATACCTTCTAATCAGATGATTAAATGATGATAATGACTTCCGTTCTTATTGTGTGTTGTCATTCACAAAGTATTCTTACACAGAATCTTTCAGTTAATCATTGACTGTCTCTCGTGACTCAGTGAGTGAGGAGGGCAAGTGTCACAGGGATCTTGCAGATGAGGCCACCAAGTGTCAGAGAGGTTAAGGAGCCAGCACGGTGTTAGTGCTGAGGAAGAGTCACCAGGTGCCCTCTCCAGATACTCAGACACTGAGGACCACAGCAAGACTGGCTCTTTGGTACTCTCTACCTGGGGAAAAGAATCAGTTAAATCTTTTATGTTATGTACTTTCTTTTTTGAGACAGTTTTGCTCTTGTTGCCCAGGCTGGAATGCAATGGCACGATCTTGGCTCACTGCAACTTCCGCCTCCTGGGTTCAGGCAATTCTCCTGCCTCAGCTTCCCAAGTAGCTGGGAATACAGGTGCCCGCCACCATGCCCTGCTAATTTTTGTATTTTTTTTATATATATTTTTTATTTTTAAAAGAGATGGGGTCCACTATGTTGCCCAGGCTGGAGTGCAGTGGCTATTCACAGGCGCGATCCCACTGCTGATCAGCACAGGAGTTTTGACCTGCTCCATTTCTGACCTGGGCAGGTTCACCCCTCCTTAGGCAACCTGGTGGTCCCCCGCTCCTCGGAGGTCACCATATTGATGCTGAACTTAGTGCAGACACCCTATCGGCATAGCGCAGTACAGCCCAGAACTCCTGGACTCAAGAGATCCTCCAGCCTCAGCCTCCCAAGTAGCTGGAACTACAGGCACGTGTCACTGTGCCTGGCTAATTTTTGCATTTTTAATAGAGATGGGGTTTCACCATATTAGCCAGGCTGGTCTTAAACTCCTGATCTTGTGATCTGCCCACCTCGGCCTCCCAAAGTGCTGGGATTACAGGTGTGAGCCACGGCACCTGGCCCCAACATGTTTTTATATACATTTATTTTTAGAGACAGAGTCTCTTTCTATCTCCCAGGTGCCTCACTGCAACCTCTGCCTCCTGGGTTCAAGCAATTCTCCTGCCTCAGCCTCCTGAGTAGCTGGGATTACAGGCGCCCACCATCATGCCTGGCTAATTTTTGTATTTTTAGTAGAGGGGTTTCACCATGTTGTCCAGGGTTGTCTGGAACTCCTGATCTCAGGTGATCCACCTGCCTTAGCCTCCGAAAGTGCTAGGATTACAGGCGTGAGCCACTGCATCCTGCCTTTCCATTTTATTTAATTAATTTATTTATTTTTCGAGACAGGGTCTCACTCTGTCACCCAGGCTTTAGTGCAGTGGTGCGCCTACTGAGAGTAGACCTTCCCAGATGTCTCAGCTCACAAGACCCTTGAAGAGAATCAGGAAGGTGTATCACTCTTAGAGAAAACTAAACAACTTTATGTGCAGAGGTTACAGACATATGTAACCTCGAGAACATTCTCTCTTTGTAGACATGGCACATGCTCGGTAACCATGGTCAGGGAAAAAGGGCGTTAGTTATAGGACTCCAGTGTCTGATAGAACTGGGAGTCTGGCACAGCCATTGCCCTTGGACCAGCCAGGTTGAGTCCTTGGACATGGTACCCTGAGTATTGCCAAGATTCCTTCTAAGATTGTAAAGTTCTAAACTCTTTTCTTTCAGGATGGACACCCTCTACCTTCGTGTCTTCACGACAGAACAGAGCAGACAAATCTGTTCTTGGACCTGAAGATTTCATGGATGAAGAGGTGGGTGTAAAACTTTAAATGCCAGTTAGCTGGTGGGACATGTATAGTTGGTTGCTGTAAGTGCCTTCTCTCTCCCCAGAAGGTCCAATGTACGATTTCCTCTTTGTTTATAAGGCTTTATCTTTTAGGTATTTGATGTACAGTGTCCTATACATCAGAGGAGTCTTGTTCATTGGAGGAGCATTTTATGCTGGGGCCAGTTTCTAAAATCAAGAGTGGAAAGAGAAAGTCATACACAGGCAATTTACTTGAAAAACCTCCATTGCCCCAGAAGCTCAGTATCCATGGTGCTGGGTCTGCAGCTTTCCACAGTAACTTCCAGGCATATTGCAGCATAAGGAACCATGAGCGATTGCACTAACATTAAACTTCTGCTATCTTAAAACCTGGTTGTGGATTCACCCATGATGACGATTAGATAGGGAGGGAGAGGAGCGCTATTCAGAAAGAATAGCTAATGCATGCTGGGCTTAATACCTACCAAGGTGACGGGTTGATCTGTGCAGCAAACCACCATGGCACGCGTTTCCCTATGTAACAAACCTGCACGTCCTGCACATGTACCCTGGAACTTCAAAGCTGAAGGAAAAAAAAAGATTAAATAAAACACTTATGTCAGCATACTTTAGGCTGCTGGTAAGAGAAAAGGAAGTTTCCTTCCTTTTTTGAGTAGCATCATCTAGAAGGAAACATGTCTCATGTAGTAAAAAGTTTAGATGCTGCTGAGGCCCCAGGCGATCTCTTCTCAGTCTCCTGCTGGCGGCTTGTCCGTTTACTACCTCTCGTCATGATTCCAAGAGGGCTGTAGTAGTTCCAGGTAGAACATCCAGGCTGATGTTGCCCAGGAGGAGAACTTTCCTCTTGGTCTGTTTTCTGTTTTTTTGTTTTTGTTTTTTTTTTTTTTAAGACAGTCTCAGTCTGTCACCCAGGCTGGAGTTCAGTGGCGCTGTCTTGGCTTACTGCAACCTCTGTCTCCCGGGTTTAAGCGATTCTCCTACCTCAGCCTCCCGAGTAGCAGGGATTACAGGCATGCACCACCATGCCCGGCTAAGTTTTGTATTTTTAGTAGAGACGGGGTTTCACCATGTTGGCCAGGCTGGTCTCAGACTCCTGACCTCAGGTGATCCACCCACCTGGTCTCCCAAATTACTGGGATTACTGGTGTGAGCCACCATGCCTGGCAGTCTCTTTTCTTAAGAGCAAATAAGCTTTTCATATAAGCCCTACCATGAATTTTCTCTTTTTTTTTAAATTTCCGATTAAACATCTCAGGAGAATTTTCTCTGTATCTGCTTGCACAAATTGTTGTATGTGCCCATTCCTAACACAGTCCCTGGCAAGGAAAATGGGATGAAAATGACTGTCTTACCTAAGACACAAAGCCCAACTTCCGAACCCTGGCTCCCCAACACTAGGAGTACCACTCCTGCAGTGCATGGCAGTGCAGAGGAAGGCAGGTGCCTCGACGTCAGGGCTTTGCAAGGAAAGAGGAAGCGTGACAATGGCTGGACAGGCAGTCAGCAACATCTGCCCCAGTAAAGGCAAAAGCTCCTGACTCCAAGCCTGGCACACGTACACTTGCAAATGCTCGCTGGCTGGGACACCAAGCTTTGTCCCCTTCATGCTGACCTTTGAGATGTCGAGAAGAACATGGCCCTTACTTCTTGTCTTTCCAGCTTGGTCATGCTCGGGGTGGCCCTGATGAGCAGCGACTGTCATTTCCTGCCCTTGGCCACAGGCTTTACCTTGTGTGAGGATAAGGTTCTAAAGTCAGTGTGAAGCCAGGATTGGTGGCTCATGCCTGTAATCCCAGCACTTTGGGGGCCTGAGGCAGGTGGATCACCTGAGGTCAGGAGTTTGAGACCAGCCTGACCAACATAGTGAAACCCTGTCTCTACTAAAAACACAAAAAATTAGCCAGGTGTGGTGGTGCATGCCTGTAATCCCAGCTACTTGGGAGGCTGAGGCAGGAGAATTGCTTGAACCTTGGAGGTGGAGGTTGCAGTGAACTCAGATTGCTCCATTGCAGTCCAGCCTGGGCAACAAGAACAAAACTGTGTTAAAAAAAAAAAAAAATAGCCAGGTGCAGTGGCTCACGCCTATAATCACAGTACTTTGGGATGCTGAGGCTGGCAGGTGGATCACCTGAGGTTGGGAGTTCAAGACCAGCCTGACCAACATGGAAAAACCCAGTCTCTACTAAAAATGTAAAATTAGCTGGGCATGGTGGCACATACCTATAATTCCAGCTACTTGGGAGGCTGAGGCCGGAGAATCATTTGAACCTGGGAGGCGAAGGTTGTGGTGAGCTGAGATGGCACCATTGCACTCCAGCCTGGGCAACAAGAGTGAAACTCTGCCTAAAAAAAAAAAAGTCAGTGCATATATCTGTCTTTCTGCTGATCCTGACTTAAATTTAGTAGTTTTAACTTTTTTTAAAAACAGAAATAAAGCTATGTGATGTATTGTGTTTAATCACTTTCCAAATAATATAATTCTGTTTGAATTTTTTTTGAAGGATCTTAGTGAATTTGGGATAGCACCTAAAGCGATTGTCACCACAGACGATTTTGCCTCCAAAACCAAAGACAGAATACGAGAAAAGGCCAGGCAGTTGGCCGCTGCCACGGCCCCTATTCCTGGAGCCACCCTTCTTGATGACCTCATAACACCAGCAAAGTGAGCGTTTCCTCCTGACTGTTGTGATCTTAGCACAGGTGTTTTGCATGTATACGATTCTCTTGCTTAGGGATAGTTCAATTGCAAGTAAGACAAACCTTCTTAGGTTCAAAGTCTAAGTGAAAAAGGGGTTTTGCCAAAAGGGTCTTGCACTGTCATTGTACAAGAGATCAAGAACTCCAGCCGCTAGCTGTGCTGCTGGGGTTTATGGAGGCTGGAGCGCTGTTAGGAATTGCAGTGACTTCTCCCACCACCCCCACCCCCGGCCTTGTAGCCTTGCTCTTGTCTGCCTCATTCTACCCTCTCTTTCTGTATATCTCCTTGTTGTGCTCCTGGGCTTGTAGCCCAATATGGCAGCCTTAGACCTTCATGGATTCCCAGGCCACGTGCCTGGTAAGGACTATCTAATGTCTCTGTGGGCCCATCCTAAAGGCCCAGGAGAGAAGACATCTGATTGACTTCTCCAGTTTAGGCATGTACCCCAGTGCAGCCCGCTGTGGCTGGAATGGCAGGGTCACACCAGTTGTAACGTGGGTGAGGGCAAGGGCCCAGGCAAGGCAGGTCTAGGAATGGAGGAGGAACTCAGAAACTGCTTATTTCATTCTCTTTGTTAGCATTATTTTGAAGAGTTCATTTTCAATGCCTTGCTATCCTAGATTATCCATTGGTTTTGAACTGCTAAGAAAAATGGGTTGGAAGGAAGGGCAAGGAGTTGGTCCTCGAGTAAAGAGACGGCCGCGCCGCCAGAAACCTGGTATGTATGTTAACTCATTAACTGGCATCACTTCTGCAGGGTATTTTTTTTTTTTTTTTTTTTGAGGTCTTGCTCCATCACCCAGGCTGGAGTGCAGTGGTGCGATTCGGGTGCACTGCAGCCTCGACCTCCTAGGCTCAAGTGATCTTCCCACATCAGCCCCCCAAATAGCTGGGACCATAGGCACGTGCCACTATGCCAGGCCAATTTTTTGTATTTTTTATAGAGACAGGGTTTTGCCATTTTGCCCAGGCTGGTCTTCATCACCCGAGCTCAGGCAGTCCACCTGCCTTATCCTCCCAAAGTACTGGGATTACAGGTGTGAGCCACTGTGTCTAGCCAAGAGTGTACATTTTAATGGCTGCAACTTCCAATAAACAAAATAGCTGGGCCCAGTGGTATGTGTGTCTTCTAAGGCTTTTTATGTGTAACGCATGATAGCTTCCAGAAAGGCTGTACTAGTTTATGCTTTTTGCCAGCAGCATATGAGAGTTCATGTTTCCTACCCTCCCCAAAAGTCACAATTTAACATTATGACTTTTTACTTATTTCTTGTCCTTAAGTCTCTCCAGCCAGACTGTAAGTGATTCTTTGAGGGTAGTAGTCATTCCTTTTGGGTTCTTCACGCTGTGGCGCAGGATTGGTTACTCATTGACCACATTATTGCAGGTAGGGCAGGTGCTGGTAGAAAATGATTCCTGGCTAGGTGCAGTGACTCACACCTATAATCCTAGCACTTTGGGAAGCTGAGGTGAGAGGATCCTTGAGCCCAGGTGACCAGCCTGGGCAACACGGTGAAACCCTGTATCTATCAAATATACAAAAATTAGCCAGGTGTAGTGCAGTGCAGCTGTAGTTCCAGCTATGACTCAAGAGAGTAAGGTGAAGACTGGGCGTGGTGGCTCTCACCTGTATCCCAGTACTCTGGGAGGCCAAGGCGAGTAGATCACCTGAGGTCAGGAGTTTGAGACCAGCGTGACCAACATGGAGACACCCCGTTTCTACTAAAAATACAAAATTAGCCAGGTGTGGTAAAGGATGCTTCTAATCCCAGCTACTCGGGAGGCTGAGGCAGGAGGATCACTTGAACCTGGGAGGCAGAGGTTGCGGTAAGCCAAGATCCGCCACTGCACTCCAGCCTGGGCAACAAGAGTGGAACTCTGTCTCAAAAAAAAAGAATGAGGTGGGAGGATGGCTTTAGGCCAGAAGGTTGAGGCTACAGTGAGTTATGATCATGCCACTGTACTTCAGCCTGAGTGACAGGGCGAGACCCTGTTTCTAAAACAATTCCCAGTGAGCTGCCTCTGACTGTAATGCTGTAGTACCTTTTATAAATGTACCCTTGTACCTCTGATGAGAATCAGTGATTTTTTTTTTTTTTTTAATTTTTTTGTGGAGGCAGGATCTCACTATGTTACCCAGGCTGGTCTTGAACTCCTGGGCTCAAGCGATCCTCTCACCTCAGCCTCCCAGAGTGCTAGTGTGATCCACCATGCCTGGCCTGGGTTTTCTATTTGTAGTCACTCATGACTATTGCATTTGAAATCTCTTTTCTAGATCCTGGAGTCAAAATCTATGGCTGTGCATTACCCCCTGGAAGCTTAGAAGGATCTGAGGTATTGCATGGGCTGACTGACCTTCAGTTTGGTACAGTAGCACCTGTTACTGTATGATTGTGAAATTTTAGGTTTGGAGACAGTTTTAGAAACCAAATCCCGTAACTATACAGTGAAATACTCATACCCTAAAGCTATCCCCATTATATCAGCATACCTATCGAGCAACATGCCAGCACCACAGATAACCGAGTCTGTTCAGCTTCATAAAATGGAATTGGTATTAGCATCCTTCGTACTGGGAAGTGACTTAGTAACATTTGTAACAGCACCAATGAAAGTTTGCTAATTGTTGTGCGTGGCATTAATCACTGTGCTTTCAATTAGTATTTTGTGGGTTTATGTTGTACTATGCAGTGACTCACCTCAATTCCATTTTAAACGGAAATAGGGTGAAGATGATGACTACTTGCCTGATAATGTGACCTTTGCACCCAAAGATGTCACACCTGTAGATTTCACACCTAAAGATAATGTGCATGGCCTGGCCTACAAGGGCCTGGATCCCCACCAGGCACTGTTTGGAACTTCGGGAGAACATTTTAATCTTTTCAGTGGTGGTTCTGAGAGAGCTGGCCATCTTGGAGAAATGGGACTGAATAAAGGAAGAAAATTGGGAATTTCAGGCCAGGTAAAATGATTTATTTCTATTTTATGAAGGGGAAGTTATTAATACATTAGTCTACTTTTTTTCTTTTCTTTTCTTTTCTTTTTTTTGAGACAGTCTTGCTCTGTCACCCAGGCTGGAGTGCAGTAGCACGATCTCAGCTCACTCCTGGGTTCAAGTGATTCTCCCACGGCCTCCTGAGTAGCAGGGATTACAGGTTAATGTCACCATGCCTGACTAATTTTTATATTTTGTAGAGTTGGGGTCTTGCTATATTGCCCAGGTTGGTCTCAAACTCCTGGGCTCAAGTGATCCTTCTAACTTGGGCTCCCAAAATGCTGGGATTACAGATGTGAGCCACTGTGTCTGGCCTTGTTATTTATTTATTTATTTATTTTTTTAGAGATAGGGTCTCTGTTGCCCAGGCTGGAGTGCCGTGCAATCACAGCTCACTGCAGCCTTGAACTCTTGGGCGCAAAGAATCCCCCTGCATAAGGCTTCCGAGTAGCTGGGACTACCGGCATCTGCTACCATGCCTGGCTAATCTTATCTCTTTGATTTACTGATAGTCCAATTACAATCTGCCTCTCCAAGTTTAGCTCCAAGTTTTACTACTTCTTGGGCTATTTCCTAGCGTTGCCAGCCCTACATCAGGAACCCGGGTAATTTTTACCCTGGAGACTTGCTTTTTTCCTTTGGGAAAGGTAGAGAGCTTTTTACTGATTGTCCATTCTCTCAAATTGATTTAGAGGTTCTTTTCATTTCCCCCCTAATCCTCAAGTGGAACCAGATCAAAAGTTCTGAAAATGCATTTTTAAAATGGTGACTTTGCCGTTTCATTATTACCTTTTTTTTTTTGACGGAGTTTTGCTCTATTGCCCAGGCTGGATTGCAGCGGTGCAATCTCAGCTCACTGCAGCCTCCGCCTCTGGTTCAAGTGATTCTCCTGCCTCAGCCTCCTGAGTAACTGGGATTATAGGCATGCACCACCATGCCCAGCTACTTTTTTTTTTTTTTTTTCCTAAGATGGAGTCTCATTCTGTTGCCAGGCTGGAATGCAGTGGCAGGATATCAGCTCACTGCAACCTCCTCCTCCTGGGTTCAAGTGATTCTTCTGCCTCAGCCTCCCGAGTGGCTGGGACTACAGACATGCGCCACCACACCCAGCTAATTTTTGTATTTTTGGTAGGGACAGGGTTTCACCATGTTGTCCAGGATGATCTCAATCTCTTGACCTCGTGATCCACCCACCTTGGCCTCCCAAAGTGCTGGGATTACAGGTGTGAGCCACTGTGCCCAGCCTAATTTTTATATTATTAGTAGAGATGGGGTTTCACATGTTGGCCAGGCTGGTCTTGAACTCCTGACCTTAGGTGATCCACCTGCCTCGGCCTCTGAAAGTACTAGGATTACAGGTATGTGCCACTGGCCCTGGCCACCTTTCCTTTTTATACATGTGGTTTTTTGTTCAATCTTTTAAACAAAAATGTTAGTTGTTAGAGGCTCCTTCCTGCAGATCCCAGGAGTTCCTGTAGTGGCCAGTAGAGTAGCAGCGGTCCTCAGACCCCGGCCGCCAGCGGCCCCAGGCCACACTGATCAGTCGATGAACATTTCTCCCTTTCTCCTCTTGGGAGCCACATTTCCACCCCTGCACTGCTGCTTGGCTTTGATCTCCACTCCCCTTCCTGTGCTAGGACTTGGAGCCATGGCTGTTGTGGGGACTGGAAGGCAGCATTAGCACTGGGGACGTGGCATTATATCTGGTCATTGTTTGCCAAAAGCTCGTGTCTGTGTTGATCTGGGACTCCTGTTCCCTTCTCTCCTGGTGATCTTGAAGTGCTAACGTGGTTTCCAGTCACATCCTTTAAGTAGCTTTATCCCTAAAGATGACAGGCAGACCCTAAAACCTGGACTCAGTGTGACACCTTGTTTTTTAAAGGCTTTTGGTGTAGGTGCCCTGGAAGAGGAAGACGATGATATCTATGCCACAGAAACTCTATCCAAGTATGACACTGTTCTGAAGGACGAGGAGCCTGGAGATGGACTCTATGGCTGGACAGCGCCCAGGCAGTATAAAAACCAGAAAGGTAATTCCACGGATGCAAACCTGGTGGCAGAACCAAGCATCAGCGTATCAGGAAGGAGGGGCTGCAAGAGCGATACAGGTCAAAGACACAGGATGAGAAGCAAAACAGAAGTGAGGCGTGGGAAGTGAAACAAAGGCAGGATTCAGACCTGGCCAAAGCCAAAGCCAGTTGTCAAGGTGGGGCCCAGGTGGGAAGGAGCGAGAGGTGTATAATCAGGGAAAGAGAGAATGCCTAGACCAGTGGCCACATGGCTGCTGAGAGCTGGCAGTAGGTTAAAGGGAAGCACCCAGACCTCGACGAACTGGGCAGGCGGCCAAAGGAGGCCAACGCACATGGCAGGTCAGAAGGTCAGGTCAGGGGTCCAGGAGGCAGGTACACCAACAGCCTGCAGCTAGATGGAGCTGGGTGCCCAGTCCATCTCCTCCCTTGAGTCCCTGGCTCTGAGGGGGTTATTGTTGGAATAAGAGGCCAACATCTCTCAACACAACCTTAACTTCAAGCTGTGTTGACATTTCAAGATGGATCAGATCCTGTGGTTCAAAGTCGCATTCCAGTTGTTTCCAGAAAAGGTGCAGAGGCAGACAGTGTAGAGTTGGTATTAGTGGCATGTGATTTGGAGTCAGTCACACCTGAATTTGGATGCCAGCTCGCCACTGCCCAGCTTTGTGACCTTAGGCAAGTCTATAACCTCTCTGGGCATTGAAGTCCACATTTGTAAATTGGAGATAAAATCCACTCTAGAGGTGGTTGCGAGAATTAAGTGGTATAACTCAGTGTTTGGCATAGAACCTGCCCCAAAGACTGAAGAAATGGCACCACCTATTCTTTGGTTATCGTACAGTCATGTGTCACTTGACTGGGATGGTATGACAGGGAACCAGGATTTTACATAGGATGCTGGAAGGGCATGTGTACCCAGTGTTAGGAGACTTAACCTCTGGGAGGTCAGTGGGTTGCTGTTACTTCCTCTTTTTTTCTTTCAAATTTTTTTTCTCTTGAGTCGTTTAGCTTCTGAGCTTTCTTCCCTTTGCCTTCCTATAGTTTCTAATTTCTCTCCCAAAACTATGAATTATTTTTATATAACTTAAACAAAGATATGTTAATATATCATAATAGACTACCAATTTTTTTTTTGAAGATGGAGTCTCACTCTGTTGCCCAGGCTGGAGAGCAGTGGCACCATCTCGGCTCACTGCAACATCTGCCTTCTGGGTTCAAGCGATTCTCCTGCCTCAGTCTCCTGAGTAGCTGGGATTACAGGAATGTGCCACCATGCCTGGATAATTTTTTGTATTTTTAGTAGAGACTGGGTTTCACCATGTTGGCCAGGCTGGTCTTGAACTCCTGACCTCAGGTAATCCACTCACATCAGCTTCCTGAAGTGCTGGGATTACAGGCGTGAGCCACCAGCCTGGCCATGGTTGTTTTTTAAATTCTTATATTTTTTTCCCATGATCAGTAGGGCTCTAATGAATATTTTTCTGGTTCTGTCTGTATGCACATTTGTTTATTTCTTCAGAATTCTTCAGAATGAATTCATAAACATGAAATTTCTGGGTTTTGAGAGAATACAAATTCTAAGAATGTGAAATTGAATCCCACATTACCTGAAGAAATTTTAGTAAGTTCTAGATGCTTAAAAAAAACCCAACATGCTGGGCGCAGTGGCTCATGCCTATAATCCTACCTCTTTGGGAGGGCGAGGCGGGTAGATCACGAGGTCAGGAGATTGAGATCATTCTGGCCAACATGGTGAAACCCCGTATCTACTAAAAAATACAAAAATTAGCTGGGTATGGTGGCGTGTGGCTGTAATTGTGGCTACTCAGGAGGCCGAGGCATGAGAATCGCTTGAACCCAGGAGGCAGAAGTTGCAGTAAGCCGAGATCGCACCACTGCACTCCAGCCTGGTGACAGAGCGAGACTCCATGTCAAAAAAAGAAAAAGAAAAAAAAGCCCAATATGAGTCAAAGCACAAAGAATTGTTTTATGGGGAGGGGAGTGATATGGCGGTGCTGAATGATGAGTGGCTAAAAGCCTTAGCTCATCTGCCCTGCGGGCTGTTTCCTGCTCCAGGGCTGAGCTCCTAGCCCATATAAGAGCTTGTGATAGTCATAAAAGGGGCTTTTGAGTGCAGAGAATGCAGTTCATATATGAGGACTTTTGGCAGAACCACTACAAGGAAAACCTTGAGAATCAAATCAAAGGGCTTTTGTTGATGCGGTTGTCTCTATGACCAGGAGACAATCCCCAGCTCCGGGACAGAGAGCATTGGCCATTCAGTTTCCTATGGCTGTGATCTTTATGTCTTCTTAGAATTTTGTTTGAGAAAAAGGCATATGTCCCCTTTAATTTGTACTAAGATGAGATTACAGGCTGACCTGGTGGCATTGCCTTTTGTCCCTATTTGGATTGTTGCTAAGGAGAAGGCCAGGTAGTCACTCCGTAGTTCTTCACCTAGTTTTACACATGATGCGGTCACAGTTGTGATTTTTATTTTTCCCCATACTTGTTCTCTTGGTGGTTTTTCTTGAGATCTTTTACTCCATGGGGTATACCCTTTGGTGCCCCTAAGGTCCTTTTTTTTTTTTTGAGATAGTACTTTTGCTATCTCCCGGGCTGGAGTGCAGTGGTGTGATCTCAGCTCACTGCTACCTCTGCTTCCTGGTCAAGCAATTCTCCTGCTTCAGCCTCTTGAATAGCTGAGATTATAGGCACCTGCCACCTTGTCTGGCTAATTTTTGTATTTTTAGTAGAGATGGGGTTTCACCATCTTGGCTAGGCTGGTCTTGAACTCCTGACCTTGTGATCTACCTGCCTTGGCCTCCCAAAGTGCTGGGATTATAGGCATGAGCCACCTAAGGTACTTTTTCTAAAAGTTACGTCAGTAACTTGTCTGGGAGGACCACAGCCTGTGACCTGGGTAGCCTAAAATGTCAAGGGTGGTGTGGGCTGGGCCTTCGTCACTGAGTCAACAGAGGTGTGGGGCTTTGCATGCTACTTATTCTTCCCTTTACTGGTACAGTTGAGTGATATCATGTATGACATGTACTATTTACGTTCTTAGAGATAAGAATGTCCAACACTGACATGTTCTGTCTTATTCTAATCGTCTCTGCTTCTGGAATTAATCAATGACATCATTTTGTAGAATCAGAGAAAGACCTTCGATACGTTGGCAAAATTTTGGATGGATTTTCCTTGGCTTCTAAACCTTTATCTTCTAAGAAAGTAAGAAAAACTTTTTTCTTGTTTTACTGGTTTAGTGCTTAAAATATTTGCTGCTATGTGATCTGAGTTCTATTAACAATGGGAAAGATAAGTAAATTATGTTTTTAAAACAACAACAGCCTAGTTACTAGTGATTGTCTAGAAAAATAGACTGGGTATGGTGGCTCACACCTGTAATCCTAGCACTTTGAGAGGCCGAGGTGGGTGGATTGCTTGAGATCAGGGGTTGAGACCTATCTGGCCGACACAGTGAAACACTATCTCTACTAAAAAAATTGCCAAAATTAGCTGGACGTGGTGGCTGTAATCCCAGCTACTCGGGAGGCTGAGGCAATAGAATTGCTTGAACCTGGGAGGCAGAGGTTGCAGTGAGCCAAGATTGTGCCACTGCACTTAATCCAGCCTGGGAGACACAGCAAGACTCCATCTCACACACAAAAAAAGAAAAACATTCTACATGAGAAATATCAGGGCCAGGCACAGTGGCTCATGCCTGTAATCCCAGCACTTTGGGAGGCTGAGGTGGGCAGATCACCTGAGGTCAGGAGTTTGAGAACAACCTGACCAACATGGAGAAACCCCATTTCTGCTAAAAATAAAAATTGGCTGGGTGCAGTGGCACATGCCTGTAATCCTAGCTACTTGGGAGGCTGAGGCAGGAGAATGGTTTGAACCTGCGAGGCAGAGGTTGCAGTGAGCCAAGGTTGCGCCATTGCACTCCAGCCTCGGTGACAAGAGTGAAACTCTGTCCCAAAAAAAAAAGGAAAGGAATATCAGTCAGTAGCTACATTGTGATAAAAGTGTCTAATTGCTAATATTTTAAATTCAAACTTTGAGTGGCTATTTACATTAAGAGAGACATACATTAGAAACCGTGGAAGAATGAAATTGCCATGATTCTAGGGGAAATGTAGGTTAAGGAAAAGTGGAAAATATGAAGAAAGCCAGCTAACCTATAGCCCTGGCTTCTCCCCATGCTCTGAAGCTAGCATGGGCAAGGTTCTCTGACCGCTTCAGCTGAGCCGAGCAGAAGGGAGAGAAGCCATGTGCAGGTGGCTGATGTTCCAGGAGAGCTCTGGCCGGGCACGGGGGCTCACGCCTGTCATCCCCGCACTTCAGGAGGCTTAGGCAGGTGGATCATGAGGTCAGGTGTTTGAGACCAGCCTGGGCAACATGGTGAGACCCTGTCTCTACTAAAAACACAAAACAATTAGCCAGGCATAGTGGTGGGCACCTGTAGTCCCAGCTACTCAGGAGGCTGAGGCAGGAGAATCGCTTAAACCTGGGAGGTGGAGGTTGCAGTGAGCTGAGATCACACCACCGCACTCCAGCCCAGGCAACAGTGTGAGACTCCATCTGAAAAAAAAAAAAGAGAGCTCTGCATGCCTTTGCAGATCGCTTTGTTTTTGTGAGATGCTGTCACAGCTACATGTGAAGCTCTGCTCTTAGGCCATATCTCGCTCTTCCTGTAACCACCAAAGCCACATGCTTACAAGCACACTCGGGAGGGAGTTGGGGTGCTGGCCAACCCAGGAAGGGTGCCTGGCCATCTGCCTTGTCAGCATTCCTGTTTTAGAGTGTTTCATGCTTTAATCAGCTTTTTGTTGTTTTATTCAGCAAATATTTGTTCAGTACCTCTAAGGGTTGGCCTGTAGTTGTCCGGGGCATGGGAGGCCAGGGGACAGCTTTGATTTGTTTCATTGTGATAGTTCCTGTGTTGTGATAGCCAGCAGAATATATCTAGGACAGTGCTGGGCACACAATAAGCTGTTATTATTACCAGAAATGTCAAATAACATTAATAGAAAATGCATGTCTTTTACATATATGAAAAGGAAGCATAAGGCTGGGTGTGGTGGCTCACACCTGTAATCCCAACACTTTGGATGGCAAGGGGGATATGGGGGTAGGAGTTCAAGACCAGCCTGGCCAACACGGTGAAACCCTGTCTCTACTAAAAATACAAAAATTAGCCAGGCGTGGTGGTATTTGTCTGTAATCCCAGCTACTCGGGAAACTAAGGCAGGAGAATTGCTTGAGCCCAGAAGGCAGAAGTTGCAGTGAGCCAAGATTGTGCCACTGCACTCCAGCCTGGGCGACAGAGTGAGACTTCGTCTCTAAAAAGAAAAGGAAACATAGTTTAAAAATGATGGAGAAGCACTCACTGGTCCTTAGGATAAATAGGCCAGCCTGGCCCCAGATAGCTCCCATCCGACGAAGGTGACAGTCACACAAGTATAGAGTCATGGGACAAAGATCCCTAAGTGGAGAGATACAGTCTTGGGGGTTCCTGGTGGTTTGCTAGAGTAGAGCTTTGGGCAGGAAGACTTCAGAGGAAGACTGCATTCACCTAGCCTTTCACACACAGATTTAGATGGTTCTCTGGATCTGAGGCTAGAGGTGAAACGGAAGAGTGATTTGGCAGAGAGAGAGAGAGAGAGAGAGAGAGAGAGAGAGAGAGAGAGAGAGAGAGAGAGAGAGAGAGAGAAATATACTTTCAATCCAAGGCCGGGTGTGTGGCTCATGCCTGTAATCCTAGCACTTTTGGAGGCCAAAGCAGGTGTATTGCAAGAGTCCAGGAGTCTGAGAATGGCTTGGGCAACATGGCGAAACCTCATCTCTATTAGAAACACACACAAAAATTAGCCAGGTGTGGTGGTATGTTCCTGTAGTCCCAGCCTCTTGGGGGCCTGAGGTGGCAGGATTGCTTGAGCCTGGAAGGAAGGTTGAGGCTTCAGTGAGCCAGGATTGGCCGCTGCATTCCAGCCTGGGAGAGAGTGAGACCCTGTCTCAAAAAAAAAAAAAGGAAGAAAGAAATACTATGAATCCCATGGAGGATAGAGAAATTTCAGGCATACTCCTCTTTTCTGCCATGCTCCTCTGGGTTTTTGTGTGGTGGTGACATGAGAGGGTTTTCTGGCTGATTTGGGGGTCTGTCTCCAGAAGGCGATGAGGCTAAGGTGATAAACAACAGGATTTCTTGACAGTGATAGCACCACTCTTGATGGACTCTCACTGTGGCAGGGGCTTCACCCAGGCTGCTCCTTAACAACCACCTGGGGAGCTTCAGGAACTCCCGTTGTATCAGACTCTCTGGGGTGGGGCGCAGGCATCAGTATAGTTACAGCTCCCCAGGCGAATCCAGCATGTACCTGGGCCTGAGAACCAGAGTAGAGAGGCATCAGGAGAGCGGGCTCGTAGCTCTCAGCTACGGAGTTAGTTCATCATGGACTTTAGCTTTCACGTAGCTTAAAAATTCAGTGTGAATTTGCGGGGGGGGGGGTGGAAATAGTAAAGAAGAGTCTAGAAAATAGCTTAAATAACAAACACATGGGTTTGTTAGACCAAGAACAAGGGAGACCATTTAATACAGTTATTTAACAATATCTGATACTTTATTTTAACTTGTCTGCTATGCCATCATTCATGCCTGTCAGTATTAGAAATCCCCAAATTTCCCAAATATATTTCAGTTTCACTTCAGTTAACTTTTAAATCAAAATTTTTAAATTCCTGTCTCCACTGCCCACCAGGTTCCTAGGCCAGGTCCTCTCAGTTTTACCCACAGTATTCATAGTAATATCTTGGATGAAAAAATAGGCTGGGCGTAATGGCTCATGCCCGTAATCCTAGCACTTTGGGAGGCCAAGGCAGGTGGATCATTTGAGGTTGGGAGTTTGAGATGAGCCTGGCCAACATGGTGAAACCTTGTCTCTACTAGAAATCTAAAACTTAGCCATATGTGGTGATGTGTGCCTGTAATTCCTGCTACTTGGGAGGCTGAGGTAGGAGAATCACCTGAACCCAGGAGGCAGAGGTTGCAGTGAGCCAAGATCTTACCACTGCACTCCAGCCTGGGTGACAGAGCAAGACTGTCTCAAAAAAAAAAGAAAGAAAAAAATAAGGCCTGAAGCTTCAATTTGGAAGTGAAACATAACTAGAAAAAAGAATTCTGAATTTAAAAATAACTAGTTGTTGTTGTTGTTATTATTATTATTATTATTGATATAGAGTTTCACTCTGTCACCCAGGCTGGAATGCAGTGGTGCAATCTCGGCTCATTGCAGCCTCCACCTCCTAGGCTCAAGCAGTTCTCCTCATTCAACTTCCCAAGTAGCTGGGATTACAGGCATCTGCCACCATGCCTGGCTAATTTTTATATATTTAGTAGAGATAAGGTTTCACCATGTTGGCCAGGCTGGTCTTGAACTCCTGACCTCAAATGATCCACCTGCCTTGGCCTCCCAAAGTGCTGGGATTACAGGTCTTCCCAAAATGCTGGGATTACAGGTGTGAGCCACTGCACCTGGCTGTTATTTAATAATTATTATCATTATTTTTGTTTGAGACAGAGTCTCACTCTGTGACCTAGGCTGGAGTGCAGTGGCACAGTCTCAGCTCACTGCAACCTCTGCCTCGCAGGTTCAAGCAATTCTCCTGCCTCAGCCTCCTGAGTAGCTGAGATTACAGGTGTATGCTACCATGCCCAGCTGATTTTTGTATTTTTAGTAGAAATGGGGTTTCACCATGTTGGCCAGGCTGGTCTCAAACTCCTGAGCTCAGATGATCCACCCACCCTGGCCGCCCAACATGCTGGGATTATAGGCGTGATCCACTGCACCCGCAATTATTTTTTAAATAATTCTTTTTAGTTTTGTATAGATGGGGTCTCACTATGTTGCCCAGGCTGGTCATGAACTCCTGGGCTCAAGCAGTCCTCCCACCTTGGCTTCCCAAAGTGCTAGGATTATAGGAGTGAACCACTGAGTCCAGTCATTATTTTTCTTTTATGCTTTGAATAGTACTTTTTTAGGTTTTCTTATGTACAGTGGGCCTGTCCTGTCTGTAGGCCCTCACATTTCTGATCTATTGTCATCTTTATTGTTCTCATCCTATAAAACAGGCAGATTAGCTTCTCTCTGTAGAAATGGGTGGGAGGAGGCTGGGTGCAGTGACTCATGCCTGTAATCCCAGCACTTTGGGAGGCTGAGGTGGGCGGATCACCTGAGGTCGGGAGTTGGAGACCAGCCTGACCAACCTGGAGAAACTCCGTCTCTACTAAAAATACAAAATTAGTAGTGCATGGTGGCGCATGCCTGTAATCTCAGCTACTAGGGAGGCTCGGGCAGGAGAACGCTTGAACCCGGGAGGTGGAGGTTGCCATGAGCTGAGGTTGCACCATTGCACTCCAGCCTGGGCAACAAGAGCAAAACTCTGTCTCAAAAAAAAAAAAATAGAAATGGGTGGAAGAATATTCAGAATGCCTGATCCCTGGAACACAGTGGCTCTCGTGACCCTCCAGGTCCAGAGGGGATGCTGGCTGGACCTCTGGCCTGCCTGTTCTTGTGCTGCCTGTCTGCTGGATGTTAACCTGGGAAGGGGCATGGTTAACAAGGCTCAGAGTTAACATGTTTTCCTGATTAAATCAAACATAATCTTGCAACCTATATTTTCTGGGTTTTGTCTTGTTTTGTTAAGATCTACCCACCCCCGGAGCTGCCAAGAGACTATCGACCAGTGCATCATTTCAGACCCATGGTGGCCGCCACCGCCGAGAACTCCCACTTACTGCAGGTATTATCAGAGTCCACTGGAAAGGCAATGCCTGACCCAGGGACACACAGTAAGCACCAACTGAATGCCTCCAAACGGGCAGAGTTGCTCGGAGAGATGCCTGTGCAAGGTATGTGCCATGGAGAAGACTGGAATCATTACATTTAACATAACTCAAGTTATCAAAACCAAAATCGAAAGTTGTTTTCCCACTGAAGTTTTTTATATGAATTTGTATTCCTGAACTATGGAAATAACACTGTTGATTGTAAATGGCATATGTAATAATGTGCATATCTTTTACTTCTTTTTTCAAATTTTAAGTATTTATTTATTTATTTTGAGATAACATCTGTCACCCGGGCTGAAGATAGTGTCTCGATAACTCTCTATAACCTGGAACTCCTGGGTTCAAGCAATCCTCCCACCTCAGCCTCCCAAGTCGCTGGAACTCTAGGCATGTGCCACCACCACACTTGGCACTTTTTTTTTTGAGACCGAGTCTCGCACTGTTGCCCAGGCTGGAGTGCAACGTCGTGATCTCCGCTCACTGCAACCTCTACCTCCCAGGTTCAAGCAATTCTGCCTCAGCCTCCCAAGTAGCTGGGATTACAGGCCGCCACCACGCCTAGCTAATTTTTTGTATTTGTAGTAGAGACAGGGTTGCACTGTGTTGGCCAGGCTGGTCTTGAACTCCTGACCTCGTGATCTGCCCACCTTGGCTTGCCAAAGTGCTGGGATTATAGGCATGAGCCATTGCAACTGGCACATTAAAAAAATAGTTTTTTTAAACAGAGGTGGGGGTTCACTCTGTTGCCCAGGCTGGTCTGGAACTCTTAGCTTCCCAAAGTTGCTGGAATTATAGGTTTGAGCCTCTGCGCACGGCCAAGGCTGTTTTTATGCCTTCAGTTTGGTTGAAGTCATTCAAATCACAACCTTTATTGTTGCCCTATTTTTTCCTTTTTTTTTGAGACGGAATTTTTGTTCTTGTTGCCCAGGCTGGAGTGCGAGGCTAGGTTCACCGCAACCTCCACCTCCCGGGTTCAAGCAATTCTCCTGCTGGGCTTACAGGCATGAGCTACCACGCCCGGCTAATTTTCTGTATTTTTAGTAGAGATGGGGTTCTCCATGTTGGTCAGGCTGGTCTCGAACTCCCAACCTCAGGTGATCCACCCTCCTCGGCCTCCCAAAGTGCTGGGATTACAGGCATGAGCCACCATGCCCGGCCCTGCTTTTTTCATCGCCCTCCTCTATTGAGGACTGGCATGCTGCTCCTTTACTTCCTTCCTGTCTTCACTGTCCTCTGAGCTCCTGGGCCAGGTCCTGGCATGGGGTTAGCACCCATGAGTGTTTGTGCCACAAATGAGGGCTTGCTGGGGAGCTGCAAGCGGAACCAGGGCTAGTTGTGGCAGACTGAAGGTCTGGAGCTGGGGATGTCAGGTTCTCCATCCTGGGACCACTCACATGACCTGTAAGTGTGCGTGTGTTAACTTCCGTTTTTGCTGACTGTAAAACAGGAATCTTAGCTGGGCACAGTGGCTCATGTATGTAGTACCAGAACTTTGGGAGGCCAAGGTGGGGCGATCTCCTGAACCCAGGAGTTGAGACCAGCTTGGGAAATATGGTGAAATCCTGTCTCTACAAAAAATACAAAAAGGAGCTGGGCATGATAGTTGTGTGTCTGTGGTCTAAGCTACTCAGGAGGCTGAGGTGGGAGGATCACTTGAGCCCAAGAGGCGGAGGTTGCAGGGAGCCATGATCACACCACTGTACTCCAGTCTGGGTGACAGAGTGAGACCATGTCTCAAAAAACACATAGGGATCGTCTGGGCATGGTGGCTCGTGCCTGTAATCCCAGCACTTTGGGAAGCCAAGGCAGGTAAATCATCTGAGGTCAGGAGTTCAAGACCAGCTTGGCCAACATAGTGAAACCTCATCTCTACTAAAAATACAAAAAATTAGCCAGGCATGGTGGCGTGCACCTATAGTACCAGCTACTCAGGAAGCCGAGACTGGAGAATCGCTTGAAGCCAGGAGGCAGAAGTTGCAGTGAGCTGAGATCATGCCACTGCACTCCAGGCTGGGCAACATAGCGAGACTCCATCATAAAAAAAAGAAAAAAAATTCTGGGTGAGATGGCTCACACCTGTAATTCCAGCACTTTGGAAGGCCAAGGCGGGTGGATCACTTGAGGTCAGGAGTTCAAGACCAGCCTGGCCAAAGGTTTAGAGATGGTGAAACCTCATCTCTAAAAAAAAAAAGAGGAATCTTATTTTATCATTGTCTAGTCCACAGGGATATATGACTATAAATGAAACACTAAACATAAAATGCTCATCCTCAATTATCTAAATTTGTAATATTGAAAATGTATGTACAGAGAAATGTAAATGTGATTGTCTTATGACTCTTTTCATCTCTTCTGATTACTGTTTTATTTAGGTTCAGCTACTTCAGTGTTAGAATTTCTGTCCCAAAAAGATAAAGAGAGAATCAAAGAAATGAAGCAGGCATCTGACCTTAAAGCAGCTCAGCTCAAGGCCAGGAGTCTGGCCCAGAACGCCCAGAGCAGCCGAGCCCAGCCCTCCCCTGCAGCAGCTGCAGGGCATTGCTCTTGGCACATGGCATTGGGTGGTAGGATGGCCACCCTAAAAGCCAGCAACTTCAAGCCTTTCGCCAAAGATCCAGAAAAACAAAAGCGATATGAAGAGTTTTTAGTACACATGAAACAGGGTCAGAAAGGTGGGTGCTGGGCCTGGGTCTCCTACATCTCAGCCAGGGCAGGGTTATGATCTCACTCTTCCCATCCTAGACCCAGATTGACAGTTGAAGTATCTCAGTCTGTCAGTGTTTTTGCTTTATCCTGCTGCAAACAGTGCAAAGGTTTCAGGCTCTTGACATCAGAAAGCAAGAACAGTTAGCTTATGTTCATATCTCAGGCCAAAGCTAACTGTTTAACAGAGAACACAGCTGGCGGTGGCCAGTGCTAACTTACAGACCATTTGGTGTTTGCAAGTCCTTGACTTGTATTTCACATTTCACATCAACATCATCTTCCACCTTATCTGAAGATCCTGACCATCCACTCCTGACTCATAGTCTAAAACTGGACTTAAAACAATAGTTAGCTATTGAACCATTACATAGGGAAAAAAAATCACTTTGTGGTCTGTGAAGTAAATATGGCAAGAATGAGGAAAGGGGTTGCTGTTGTTTTTTTTTGAGACAGAGTCTCACTCTGTCACCCAGGCTGGAGTGCAATGGTGCGATCTCAGCTCACTGCAATCTCTGCCTCCCGGGTTCAAGCGATTCTCCTGCCTCAGCCTCCTGAGTGGCTGGGATTACAGGCGCGTACCACCGCGCCCAGCTAATTTTTGTATTTTTAGTAGGGGGGGGTTTCAACATTTTGGCCAGACTGGTCTCGAACTCCTGACCCTGTGATCCACCCGCTTCGGCCTCCCAAAGTGCTGGGATTACCGGCATGAGCCACCGTGCCCAGCAAGGGGTTGCTGTTGTATGCAGTAGTCCTTGTGAGACGTTATCAGTAAATTATAGGGTTGTTTTTTGAAAACAGATCTTTACGGAGTGTAAAGTCTATTTACTGTGCTTTAATGCTCTACTAGGAACCTACATCACTAATGTTTATTGGCTTAAAAAAAATTTTTTTTAAAGGCCAGGTGCAGTGGCTAACACCTATAATCCCAACATTTTGGGAGGCCAAGGAGGGTGGATCATCTCAGGTTGGGAGTTCGAGTCCAGCCTGACCAACATGGAGAAACCCTGTCTCTACTAAAAATCCTGCCTCTACCAAAAAAAGAAAAAAAAATATATATATATATATATGCTTTTAAAATTTTTTTTAATTTTTTTTTTTTGAGATGCAGTCTTGCTCTGTTGCCTAGGCTGGAGTGCACTGGTGTAATCTTGGCTCACTGCAACCTTGGTTCACTGCAACCTCGGCCTCCTGGGTTCAAGTGATTCTCCTGCCTCAGCCTCCTGAGCAGCTGGGATTATAGGGGTGCGTCACCATGCCCAGCTAATTTTTGTATTGTTAGTGGAGACAGGATTTCACCATGTTGGCCAGGCTGGTCTCAAACTCCTGACCTCAAGTGATCTGCCTGCCTAGGCCTCCTTAAGTGCTGGGATTACAGGCGTGAACCACTTCGCTTGGCCTAAATTTTTTTTAAAAGCATGATTTTGAAGGAAAGAGCAATATTACCTGCCAAATTCCCATGGTCATAACAACAAAGATAAGGACTTGTGAAATAGACAGGGATACAATGGTGCCCAGCAGATGTTCTCTTATAAGCCCCATGTTTTTCTGAGAAGTGAAGCCACTTCTTATTTTCTGTCCCAAAGATGCTCTGGAGCGCTGCCTGGACCCCAGCATGACTGAGTGGGAGCGAGGCCGAGAACGGGATGAGTTTGCCCGGGCGGCCCTGCTGTACAGGTCTTCCCATTCGACCTTGTCCTCCAGGTTCACTCATGCCAAGGAGGAGGACGACTCAGATCAGGTTGAAGTCCCTCGAGACCAAGAGGTCTGTTGTCATCATGTCTCTTACCTTGTAAACTTTAATATTAAAACACTGCCTAGCCAAATATACACATATTGAGATGGAGTTTTGCTCTTGTTGCCCAGGCTGGAGTGCAATAGCATGATCTTGGCTCACTGCAGCCTCTGCCTCTAGGTTCAGGCGATTCTCCTGCCTCAGTCTCCCAAGTAGCTGGGATTACAGGCATGTGCTACCACACCCAGCTAATTTTGTATTTTTAGTAATGACAGGGTTTCTCCATGTTGGTCAGGCTGGCCTCAAACTCTTGAGCTCAGGTGATCCACCCGCCTCGGCTTCCCAAAGTGCTGGGATTACAGGCATGAACCTCTGCGCCTGGCCCTTTTTTTTGGAGGGGGGGAGGGGACCGAGTCTCACTCTGTTGCCCAGGCTGGAGTACAGTATCATAATCACAGCTCACTGCAACCTCTGCCTCCCTAGTTCAAGCAATTCTCCTGCCTCAGCCTCCTGAACGGCTGGGATTATAGGCGCCTGCTACCATGCCCAGCTAATTTTGTGTTTTTAGTAGAGATGGGCGTTTCTCCATCTTGGTGAGGCTGATCTCAAACTCCTGACCTCAGGTGATCTGCCCACCTCAGCCTCCCAAAGTGCTGGGATTCTAGGCGTGAGGAACCGGACCTGGCCCCTAGCCAAATATTTTTAATCCCTCAGTGAGAAGATCAAAAGGTACATGGTATAGGAGAATAAGAAACCATTTTATGCCTTAGTGTCCAGTGTACTGGAGCAAAAATGTTACAGCATAAGCTTTCTCACAGTTCTAGAAGATTGCCTGAAATTCTAAATGGGAAAGCAGTCAGGTCAATGTGCGGCCACTTGATAAAACAGAATGCATGTCCTTTCCCAGAATGATGTTGCGGACAAGCAGTCAGCTGTGAAGATGAAGATGTTTGGGAAGCTCACCCGAGACACGTTTGAGTGGCACCCTGACAAGCTTCTGTGTAAAAGGTTTAACGTCCCTGACCCTTATCCAGAGTAAGTTGGATAAACCTTCACATCAGTACAAAACGTATTCTTGATATTAATTTTCCTCTTACATACTCATATAAATTACTCTTGTTTTTTCTACATGAACTTATTTGTATATCCCTGGATACACAAATCTATACATTTTGTAGATTTGCTTTGATAAATTACTTCTATAATTTGTTACTAAAAATCTGGATAGCAAGCTTTATTGCATATAGAAGCTATGAAACTCAGATATGTCAAGTTACAAAAGCATCATGCCTCTCTCATTTGCCACCTTATTACTGCTCATGTGGTTTACATTTATAATGTTACTTATATTTTCTAATTATCATTATAAAAGTTAAACACTTTCTTATTTGGTTAATAACACTTCAAGAGGTGGGGTGTGATGGTGTGTACTTGTAATCCTAGCTTGGGAGGCCAAGGCAGGAGGAGGATTGCTTGAGCTCAGGAGTATGAGGCCAGCCTGGGTAACATAGTAAGACCCCATCTCTAAAAAATCAAGCAAACAAACAGAACACTTCAAGATAGTAGGCTGGGTGTGATGGCTCACGCCTGTAATCCCTACACTTTGGGAGGCTGAGGAGGGTGGATCAGTTGAGGTCAGGAGTTTGAGACCAGCCTGGCCAACATGGTGAAACCCTGTCTCTACTAAAAATACAAAAATTAGCTAGGTGTGGTGGCACGTGCCTATAGTCCCAGCTATTTGGGAGGCTGAGGCAGGAGAATCTCTTCAACCTGGGAGGCAGAGGTTGTAGTGAGCCGAGATCACGCAATTGCACTCCAGCCTGGGTGACAGATTAAGACTAATCTCAAAAAAAAAAAAGATAGCATATGCAGTCGAACCAGAGACTTTGTCAGAAACTTTAGGTATATTTTTATCAGTGGAACTTTTCCTTAATGGAAATCCATTTTCAAAGTTAAATTCTTGCCCTTACCATAATGAAAAAACTCAGGGGACCTAAAAGCCATCCAGATTCTCAAACTGCTTTGAGAAGTGAAAGCATCCTAGGGGGGCGACTTTTTAGTCTTGCAGAAGATGCGGAAAACTTGAGATGGAAAGCTTTTCAAGAGGTGGATTTTATCCTACCAGTTATTATTAAATTGATTCTTTTTTCAACTCCCAGTTCAACTTTAGTTGGCTTACCAAGAGTGAAGCGTGATAAGTACTCGGTCTTCAACTTTTTGACGCTCCCAGAGACAGCTTCCTTGCCCACCACTCAAGCATCAAGTGAAAAAGCATCACAGCACCAAGGTCCTGACAGTGAGTAGGGCGTCCTTGGGGTCTCCAGTTGACGAGGGCCTCAACCCCTAGCCTGTAGGAAGACAGAATTAAAGGGTAATGTAGTCCTGATGATATGAATGAATGGTGCATATTCTCCCTCTGTTGAGAGAGTTGCTCTTATTAATAACTTAGCTCGTGTTGTAATGGTCCAGATATTTCCTCTCTGGGGTTGAGTCTCTGCCACCTATCTTCCCAACACCCCGCACGGTGCCAGGCCCCAGAGTGGGTACTCTGACATTCTGAGTGAATGACAGAGCAATGGTAAAGAACTTGCCTTCTCCTTGCTAGTGATGAATGTCCTGCCTTTCAGAATCAAGAAAACCATCCAGATGGGATACCTCTAAACACGAAAAGAAAGAAGATTCCATTAGTGAATTTTTAAGTTTGGCTAGATCAAAAGCTGGGCCACCTAAAGAGGAGTCCAGCCCCTTCGTAAACAAAGAGGAAGAGCGTGCACCAGAATCACCCACAAATAAGGTATTTGGGGCTTCCAGATTGTCTTTGCTATGCTGAGTGTGGCCTTTGCTTTTCTCTTTAGTGACTCACCAGCAGAGGCAGCCAACTATTGATCCATTAAAGGCCATTTGGCTTGTTTCTAAGTTTTGGCTCTAACAAATAAAGCTGCTGGGGGCATTCATGTGCAGGTTTTTGTGTGAATAGAAGTTTTCTTTAGAGTACAAACTTAGTAGTAGGAATCCTGGAAAATATGTACATGTGTATTTAACTTTATAAGAAGCTACCAAACTGTATTCCAAAGTTATTTTTGCTTTATGTATTTTGAAGTGCTATTGTTAGGTACATATACATTTAGGATTGCTATTTCTCTCTCTTTTTTTTTTGAGGTGGAGTCTTGCTCTGTCACCCAGGCTGGAGTGCAGTGGCATGATTTCAGTTCACTGCAAGCTCCGCCTCCCCTCTGGGTTCAAGTGATTTACCTGCTACAGCTTCTCAAGTAGATGGGACTACAGGTGTACACCACCATGCCTGGCTAATTTTTGTATGTTTAGTAGAGATGGGGATTCACCATATTGGCCAGGCTAGTCTTGAACTAGGATTGCTATTTATTTTTCATGAATTGACCTTTTTTTTTTTAAAAGATGAGCTTTTACTCTGTTCCCAGGCTGGAGTGCAGAGGTGTGATAATGGCTCCCTGTAGCCTCGAACTCCCAGGCTCAAGCAATCCTTCTGCCTCAGCTTTCCAAGTAGGTGGAACTGCAGGGACACACCACCATGCCTGGCTAATTTTTTTTTTTTTTCAGAGAAAGGGCCTCACTGTGTTTTTCCAGGTTGGTCTCAAACACCTGTCCTCAAACATTCCTCCTGCCTTGGCCTCCCCAAGTGCTGGGATTATAGGCATAAGTCACCATGCCCTGTTGACGTTTTGATACTATGTAATATCACTCTTTATCCCTGGTAATTTTCTTTAGATCAGTGTTTGTGTAGTATGTATTTTTTTCATTTTTTTTTTACTTTTTAACACATCTGTTTAATTATATTTAAGGTGGATTTCTTATGAACACCATGTCACTGAGTCTTTCTTAAAATACATTTTGATAATCTATAGTGAACATTTGCATTGAATGTGATTGTTCATATTTTTGGATTTAGGTGTATGATGTTATATTTTCTGTTTATCCCCACTTTTTTGTCCCTTCCCTCCCCCTTCCCTGACTTCTTTTGGATTACTTGAATAACGTTTTTTTTGTTTTGTTTTGTTTTTGAGATGGAGTTTTGCTCTGTCGTCCATGCTGGAGTGCAATGGCGCAATCTTGGCTCACTGCAACCTCTGCCTCCTGGGTTCAAGTGATTCACTTGCCTCAGTCTCCCGAGTAGCTGGGACTACAGGCGCACGCCACCATGCCCAGCTAATATTTGTATTTTTAGTAGAGACGGGGTTTTACCATATCAGCTAGGCTGGTCTCGAACTCCTAACTTTGTGATCCACCCACCTCAGCCTCCCAAAGTGCTGGGATTACAGACATGAGTGAATTATTCAGCCTACTTGAATAATTTTTAGTATTTCATTTGAATTTTTCTGTTTTTTTGGTGACTCTCAGGATTTTTGTTTTTAGTGATTGCTCGAGGGATTATAGCATACCTACTTACCTTTTTACAGTCTACTGAGAATTAAATGTTTTACCACTTCAAGTAGAATGGAGAAGACTTAGCACTCTGTAGGTCCTTTTACTCTCCTCCCTCTATGCTCTTACATACATGTACACACAATGAAAACTCCATCAAACAGTGGTGATCATTTTTGCATTTAGTCGTTACACATATTTTAAAAGAACTGACACAGAGATAATAGCCTACTCTGTTTAATCAGATATTTTCCATTTCTGTTGCTCTTTCTTCAGCCTTGAAGTTCCACGTTCCCCTTACCTATCACTTCTGTCTGAGGAACTTCCTTTATCATTTCTTTTAGACCAGTTTCAACAAGTGATTCTCTTAAATTTCTGTTATATGAGAATGTCTTATATTTTTGTCTTCATTCCTGAAGGATGTGTTTGCTGGAGATAGAATTCTGGGTTGATAATTTTTAAAAATTAATTTGCTACCTCCTCTGGGCTTTCATTTCTGATGAGAAATCTTCAACCATTCAGATTGTCTTCAGGCTGGGCAGGTGGCTCACATCAATAATCTCAGCACTTTGGGAGGCTGAGGCAGGAGGCTTATTTGAGGCTAGGAGCTTGAGACTACCCTGGGCAACATAGTGAGAGCCTATCTTTACAAAAAGTTAAAAAACTAGTTGGATGTGGTGGCATGCACCTGTGGTCCCAGCTACTCAGGGGGCTGGAGTGAGAGGATCACTTGAGCCCAGGAAGTCAATACTGCAATGAGCTATGATTATACCATTGATCTCCAGCCTGGGTGACAGAGTGACACCGTGCCTCAAAAAAAAACCCCCTAAAACAAATTATTCCTCTATACATAATGAGGTGATTTCTTCCCTACTTGCTTTCAAGATTTTTACTTGGTCTTCGGATTTTAGCTGTTTGATTATGATGTGTCTGGGTGTGAATTCTTTTGAGTTTATTTTGTTGGGGTTTGCTAAATTGCCTGAATCTGAGTTTGGAAACAGAAGAGAGGCACAGTGCTCTATTGCATTTTAGGGGATCCTTTGCAGTTCTGATTAATGACCAGTCCATGCGAAGTTTCAGCTGCTTTGACCTCATAAGCACATTCCACAGTTGTTGACTCAGAAACACCACAAAAATAAGAGCTATGTGAGTGATCACTGTTTAGTTGGGTGGTGTGTGGCTATGGATACCCAGGTACATGAACATAAACATAAATATATGTGTCTGGGAGTGTATTCTAGAATGTCTCCTCCCTTTTAACCTTGCTTCTGTATCCCTGACTCTTATTTTACTGTTAATACAGACAGTCAACAAAGGTGTGGACACACAGGTTGAAGGAGAAGGGAGCCGCCCATCCATGGACTTATTCAGGGCCATCTTTGCCAGCTCCTCAGATGAAAAGTCCTCATCCTCTGAGGATGAGCAAGGTGACAGCGAGGACGATCAGGCGGGCTCCGGGGAGGCCAACTTCCAAAGCTCCCAAGACATTGACATGGGGGAAACATCATCCGTGGTTCATGGTATGTCAGTATTTGAGACTCAGGGATTTAAAGGAGAAGATGATGCTCTAGGACAGCTGCTTCTTTGCTTACTCTGTAATCTTAAACTCACATCATTAGCAATCAATGATATGTCAACATATATATATATTTCTCTGTCTGTTTGTTTTCCTTGAAACAGGGTCTTGCTCTGTCCCCATGGTGGAGTATAGTGGCACAGTCTTGGGCTCACTGCAGCCTCCACCTCCTGGGCTCAAGCAGTCCTCCCACTTCAGCCTCCTGAACAGCTGGAACTATAGGCACGTGCCACCATGCCTGGCTAATTTTTGTATTTTTAGTAGAGACGGGGTTTTGCCATGTTGCCCAGGCTGGTGTCGAACTCTGTCGAGGAGACTAGTGTAGGAGACTCCATCTCAAAAAAAAAAAAAAAAAGGCTGGTGGCTCACGCCTGTAATCCCAACACTTTGGGAGGCCAAGGTGGGCAGATCACCTGAGGTCGGGAGTTCGAGACCAGCTTGACCGATATGGAGAAACCCCATCTCTACTAAAAATACAAAATTAGTTGGCATGGTGGCACATGCCTGTAATCCCAGCACTTTGGGAGGCCGAGGCGAGTGGATCACTTGAGGTCAGGAGTTCAAGACCAGCCTGGCCAACATGGTAAAACCTCAGCTCTACTAAAAATACAAAAATTAGCCAGGTATGGTGGTGCATGCCTGTAATTCCAGCTACTCAGGAGGCAGAGGCAGAATTGCTTCCACCCAGGAGGCTGTGGTTGCTGTGACCCAAGATGGTGCCACTGCACTCCAGCCTGAGACAGAGTCTCGCTCTGTCACCCATGCTGGAATGCAGTGGCGTGATCTCAGCTCACTGAGATCTAGTGAGAAATAAGGCACAGTGGCTCATCCCTATAATCCCAGCATTTTGGAAGGCTGAGGTGGGAGGATCACTTGAACCCAGGAGTTCAAGAGCAGCCTGGGCAACATTTCAAGAACCCATCTCTACAAAAAGTAATAAAATAAAAATATATATAGTTTCTTCTTAGGTGATTGCAAATACCAGCCTGTTTCCTTTTTCTGTGGAAAAAAATCCTGTATTTTTTATTATAAAGTCATCTATACTTGAATTTTAAAAGTTTAGAGAAATGTGGAAAGCTTGAATCTCTTGTAATTCCACTTCGCAGAAATAACCACTGTGGCTTTTTTTTTTTTTTTTTTTTTTTTTGAGACAGAGTCTCACTCTGTCACCCAGGCTGGAGTGCAATGGCGCAATCTCAGCTCACTGCAATCTCCGCCTCCCGGGTTCAAGCGATTCTCCTGCCTCAGCCTCCCAGGTAGCTAGGATTATAGGCGTGCACCATCATACCCAGCTGATTTTTGTATTTTTGGTAAAGTCAGGGTTTCACCATGTTGGCCAGGCTGGTCTCAAACTCCAGGCCTCAAGTGAATCCACCTGAAGTGGCCTCGCAAAGTGCTGGGATTATAGGCATGAGCCACCATGGCTGGCCAAAAATAACCACTGTAAACACTTTGATGTATAGTTTCCCAGACTTAAAATTTTTATATCTCTTCTATCTGAAAATACAGTAATCTGTTTAAAAAAACAAGATTATCAATGTGAATATGATCATTTATCTTCAAGGTTTTTTCTTTGATAATTTGAGTGACACTCATCTCTCACAGTTCTCTGGGATGGGACATAGTCTTACATTCCTGGTGGTTTGTAAGCTTCTTCCTTCTCAGATAACCCTTCCTGGGAGACACATTTTCACCCTTCAGGTCTTAGGGGAGCTAGGCAATGTGCCCACAGGCACACTTGCCATCCTATACCTTAGCCCTTTGTACCCTTGGTCACAGGTGCCCTCATGTGACTGACTTCCAGCTCCAGAGTCTGCAAGGGCAGTGCTGGGGTCTGTGTGTTCACTGCTGCATCCTTAGCACCTGGCAGATGTGAAGTGGTGTGGGCAAGCACACATTATCTGATGGCAACAGATATGAATGAAAGACACAGAGACATTAACATGGGGCAGATGAATAATATGAACACCCTGCTGTTTTTCAGCTCTTGTGCCAGCACCACAGGAGCCGCCACCTTCCTTCTCAATACAAAAGATGCAGATAGATGAAAGAGAAGAGTTTGGCCCTCGGCTGCCTCCTGTCTTCTGCCCCAGTGAGTGCAGAGCTCTTTGGTTCATCCGTTTTTTATCAGTGTGTGACTGCCCTGAGATGGGGCAGTGTGATTTACAGCCGACCAGACATGTGCTCGCTTCTGGTTTGTGTTTTCAGTGATGTTTTAAACCCGTTGTCTCCACCTAGTGCCTGAAATGATAGTTGTTCCTGTAAAGCTTCAGAGACCTCTAAACTTCATTTCCTTACCTGCCACTTGTTTACAGGAGGGTCCTAAGTATCTTATGTTATAGAAATATAAGTTTCTTGGCCAGGTACAGTGGCTCACGCCTGTAATCCCAGCAGCTTGGGAGGCCAAGGTAGATGGATCACCTGAGGTCAGGAGTTTGAGATCAGCCTGGCCAACGTGGCAAAACCCATCTCTGCTAAAAATACAAAAATTAAGGCCGGGTGCGGTGGCTCATGCCTGTAATCCCAGCACTTTGGGAGGCCGAGGTGGGTGGATCACAAGGTCAGGAGTTCAAGACCAGCCTGGCCAAGATGGTGAAATCCTGTCTCTACTAAAAATACAAAAAATTAGCCGGGTGTGATGGTGGGCTGTAATCCCAACTCTGGAGGCTGAGGCCAAGAATTTCTTGAACCCAGGAGGTGGAGGTTGCAGTGAACTGAGATTTCACCATTGCACTCTAGCCTGGGTGACAGAGTGAGACGCCATCTCAAAAAAAAAAAAAAATTAGCTTTGCGTAGTGGCAGTATCGTAGCCAATGAGGTTTATCTGAGGCACAATTATTTGCTAATTGAAAACTACCCAATACCCTGCCATGAAGACTTGCAATATAGTTGGCTTTGGCAATTTTTGACAGTCTCTGGAGACTGAATATTTAAAAAAAAATTCGCTGGACATGTTTACGCACGTGCCTGTAACCCCAACTACTCAGGAGGCTGAGACAGGAGAATTGCTTGAACCCAGGGGGCGGAGGTTGCAGTAAGCTGAGATTGCACCATTGCACTCTAGCCTGGGTGACAGAGCAAGACTCTGTTTCAAAAAAAAAAAAAAGACCAGGTGCTGTGGCTCACACTTGTTATTCCAGCACTTTGGGAGGCCGAGGCAGGCAGATCGCTTGAGCCCAGGAATTTGAGACCTGCCTGGGTGACACAGGGAGACATGTCTGTATAAAAAAATAAAAAAAGAGAAAAAGATAATAAAGAAAAGTTTAAAAATTGCATACAAAGATGGGAGGGGAATTGCAAGGAGAAGAGTATTTATGACTCTTATTTGTTTAAAAATTTTAATTTATTTATTGATGTTTTTTCAGACAGGGTCTCATTCTGTCACCTAGGCTGGAGTGTAGTGGTGCTGTCATAGCTCACTGCAGCCTTGGACTTCTGGGCTCCAGTAATGCACCCACCTCAACCTCCCAGCCACCACAGCCAGCCAAGCTTCCTGTTTACCTGAGCTAATATAGCAAATAAAATAAAATAGTCCTTTCAGAGGTAAATACACTCCACCCCCATCCTATTCCCCAAGTATCTGTCCGCAACTTCTATTAAGTACCATCTTAAATTGGCATCTCGGGTTAAAACATTTAGACTGGTTTATTATTTTTTTTAAGGCTGGATTAACAAACATCTGTAACATGGCTCAGATCTATAAATAACACGTAAATTCCATTATTCACTTTATAGTTTTCCATGGTGCCCATATGTGAATATTGGTTTGGTTAGTAAACTGTTTTCAAAGACAGGATAAAAAACAGAAAAAAAGTATGAAGTTTTGACAAGTTGCAGTGAATGTATTTCTTTTATTTTTGAGCCAGAGTCTTGCTCTGTCACCCAGGCTGGAGTGCAGTGGTGTAATCTTGGCTCACTGCAACCTTCGACTCCCAGGTTCAAGCAATTCTCCTGCCTCAGCCTCTGAGTAGTTGGGACTACAGGCGCGTGCCACCATGCCTGGCTAATTTTTTAGTAGAGATGGGGTTTCACCATGTTAACCAGGATGGTCTCCATCTCCCGACCTCATGATCTGCCTGCCTCCAGAGGTGCTGGGATTACCAGTGTGAGCCACCATGACCGGCTGAATGTATTTCTTATTTGCTACAGTTGTTCAGCACGTTTGTTTTATTTTGTTTTGTTTTGAGACAGATTCTCACTCTGTCACCCAGTCTGGAGTGCAGTGGCGCAATCTCGGCTCGCTGCAACCTCCACCTCCTGCATTCAGGTGATTCTCCTGCCTCAGCCTCCAGAATAACTGGGATTACAGGCACCAGGCTAATTTTTTGTATTTTTAGTAGAGATGGGGTTTTGCCATGTTGGTCAGGCTGGTTTGGAACTCCTGACCTCAAGTGATCTGCCTGCCTCAGCCCTCCAGAGTGCTGGGATTATAGGCATGAGCCACTGTGGCCTAGTTGTTCAGCTCTTTAGTTTAAAATAGGTGTCAGCACTTGAAAGCCGAGTCTTTTATGTCCGTTTCCCATAACGTCTTTGATACCCTTGTAATAGTAACTTAATTTGGTCTATGGGTATTTAGGGAAATGATTTTTCAAAAATTAATGTTAAAGAAAGTTTTGGGCTGAGTGTGGTGGCTCATGCCTGTAATCTTGGCACTTTAGAAGGCTGAGGCGGGAAGATTGCTTGAGTCCAGGATTTTGAGGCCAGTCTGGGCAACAGAGAGAGACCACATCTTTTTTTTTTTTTTTTTAATTATTTTTTAATGTTTTTATTATTACTTATTATACTTTTTTGTTTTTGAGATGGAGTCTTGCTCTGTTGCCCAGGCTGGACAGTGGCACGATCTCGGCTCACCATAACCTCCACCTCCCAGGTTCAAGTGATCCTCCTCCCTCATCCCCTCTGGTAGCTGGGATTACAGACACGTGCCACCATGCCTGGCTAATTTTTGTATTTTTAGTAGAGATGGGGTTTCACTATGTTGGCCAAGCTGGTCTTGAACTCCTTACCTCAGCCTCCCAAAGTGCTGGGATTACAGGCGTGAGCCACTGTGCCTGGCCCTCATTATACTTTTAAGTTCTGAGATGCATATGCAGAACGTGCGGGTTTGTTACATAGGTATGCACGTGCCTTGTGTGGTGGTGCATGCCTGTAGTCCCAGCTACTCAAGAGGCTGAAGTGGGAGGCTCATGTGAACACAGGAGGTTGAGGCTGCAGTGAGCTATGATCCTACTGCAGCATTCCAGCCTGGGTGACAGAACAAGATGCTGACTCAAAATAAATAAATAAATAAAATTAATAAAAGAATTTTGGAAAAAAAACAACAACAACAGTTTTGGGAGGTCGAATTTGGAAAAATCTGGTTGGGCATGGTAGCTCACCTGTAATCCCAGCACTTTGGGAGGCTGAGGTTGGAGGATCCCCTGAGTCCAAAAGTTCAATACCAGCCTGGGCAACATAGGGAGACCATCATTTCCACAAAAACATTAAAAAATTAGCCGGGTATGGTGGTACTTCCCTGTAGTCCCAGCTACATGGGAAGCTGAGGTGGGAGGATCATGTGAACCCAGGTCGAGGCTATAATGAGCTGTGATTGCACCATTGCACACCAGTCTGGGTGACAGAATGAAACCCTGTCTCAAAAAAACAAAGAAAAAGAAATAGGACTACAAAGTTGTACACATTAGTTAAATGAATTTGGAAAATACTCATCCTTATGAAACATCTTGAAACTTTTTTTTTGAGATGGAGTCTTGCTCTGTCACCCAGGCTGGAGTGTGGCACGATCTTGGCTCACTGCAACCTCTGCCTCTTAGGTTCAAGCAACTCTCCTGCCTCAACCTCCTGAGTAGCGGCAATTACAGATGCATGCTACCAACCATGCCCAGCTAATTTTGGTATTTTTAGTAAAGTTGGGGTTTCATCATGGTGGCCAGGCTGATTTTGAACTCCTGACCTTAAGTGATCCGCCTGCCTCAGCCTCCCAAAGTGCTGAGATTATAGGCATGAGCCACTGCTCCTGGCCAAAACTTCTCTTTAGGTGAAAAAAACTGATTTAATGACTTTCACTCCTTCTACTATTGTGAATTTTTGTTGGTTTGGTTACCTGGAAATTAATGACCTATGAAAACATTTTGGTCTGAATTTGGAGATGGAGAATTGAGGCACATGCAAATTTTTTAATTACTTTTAATGATTATATACATTATTATTTTGTAAAATTAGGTAGAGATAGGGTCTCACTGTGTTGCCTAGTCTGGTCTTGAACTCCTGAGGTCAAGGATCCTCCTGCCTGGGCCTCCCAAAGTATTGAGATTACAGGCATGAGCCACTGCTCCCAGCCCATTATGTTGTTTTGATGGTAGTTTTTTCAGTGTTTCCACTTATAAGACAAATTATTGCAAAATACGTTTTTGTAGAGAGAGGATGATATAAGAACAGCTGACATTTAGGTGCCAGATTCTGAGCTTCGTGATTCATGGACATGGCCCTGTCTAGAATAGCCTCTGTCCCGAAAGGATCGGGATTCTTAATTTCCCATTTTATAGTTGGGGAAACTAGGCCTGGGAGAGGTTAGGTGGTGTGCTGAAGGTCACAGTACTGACAGCAGAGCTGAGTTCCACTTCCGGTCTGTTTCTGAGCTTATCTGACGATGTTGAATTTCAAAAGGCTTGTGGGCTTTCTGGTCTGATTTTATCTGCATCTGGCAGCTGGGGTCATGGCAGGATACTGACTGGATCCACACAGGTCTTTGTTGAGGTCTCTGGCAGCTTTCTAAATACATCTCTGCAAGGTGGTGTGCTGATCTGTTTATCAGTGAGACAGAAGCTAATCTGAGGGCAGGAGTCCTTCCTCCCTTAACCATTCCATCTACACTAGACACCTGATTCAGTAATTTAGGAGCTTAGTTTTCCATAGTCTTTGTTTTCATCCTGTATAGGTCCTGCGTTTATTACCTTTGTGTTTCAGATGCTCGTCAGACCCTTGAGGTTCCTCCAAAAGAGAAACATAAAAAGAACAAAGACAAGCACAAGGTCAAGAAAGAGCACAGGCGGAAGAAAGAGAAGGTGAGAGACTTCTCTGCATGCCCAGGATCAGTGTGGCATGGGACCAGTCGGTCAGCCCCCAGGAGTGTCATATACCGCAGCTGCAGAGTGGATCTCGTGGCTAAGTCAGTTCTGTGCACAGTCAATGCAAACCCCTGATTTTTCAGAAGCATTTTCTTTTGCACTTAAAACAAAACATTTTTTTTTTAAGATGGAGTCTCACTCTGTTGCCCAGGCTGGAGTGCAGCAGCGTGATCTCGACTCCTGCAACCTCCGCCTCCTGCAACCTCCGCCTCCAGGGTTCAAGTGATTCTCCTGCCTCAGCCTCCCAAGCAGCTGGGAGTACAGGCGTGTATCACTATGCCCAGCTAAGTTTTTGTATTTTTAGTAGAGACCGGGTTTCACCATATTGGCCAAGCTAGTTTTAAACTCCTGACCTCAAGTGATCTACCCACCTCGGCCTCCCAAAGTGCTGGGATTACAGGCGCGAGCTACCGTGTCTGACCCTTAAAAAAACTTTTTTGTGAACATTAAAAAGTAGAAAAAAGGGCATTTAAGGATCTTAGAGCAATAGGTGAGTATTAAATAATAAAACTATTTATTTCTTATTTATTCAACACTAAGTGAAAGTATTATTTTCAGCATTTCTCAACTACTTTGTTTTTATTACAATTTGAGGTTTTCGTCCTTCACTTGCCATTTGAAGTAAAAGAAGTTGAATAGAAGGCAGGCGTGTGCTTTCACTGTTGACGTCTCTTATTTCATCATCCATGTCTTCTTTTGGGTTTTAATTAGGTTAATGTTCTTGTTGGGTACCCAAAGTAGTCTTCAGTCTTCAGTACTGAAGAAACTGAAAACAGTGTCATCACTGGCTACCAGAAGGAAGCACTCCCACATGTGGAGGATGACAGGTGTTCCCTCGTAGTGAAAGGAAGAAAACCCAATCCGTTTGTCCTTACCAGTGTATCTGCTGCTGGGTGACCTGCCGGGTTCTTCCTTGCGGTTCTCCTGGGTGCCTGTCATCCTGACATAAAGTTTCCCAGGGGCCTGACAAAATAAACAAGTAGGGTTCATCGGAGGTGGCACAGGTCCCACGCATAAGATGTGTGGTGTCATGTCTTATGGCACCAAGTGTTACAATGGATCCCATCTGCGCCTTCTTGGTTCCACGGTGTCTGTTGCTGGAGGCGCAGCCAGGTCAGGGTGCACAGTTGAGGGGGCGCAGCCGTCTGCCCTGTGCTGTCTTGTTAGGCTATCACTGTCACTCTAAATGAGGTTTAAACTTTTTTTTAATGACTCTACCCCTGTAGCCTTGTTAACCTTTCTGTGTATTGAATTAAGGAGGAAAAAATACATTTGTTTCCCCTCGACATTTTTTTTTTTTTTTTTTACAGAAAAAGAAACACAGGAAGCACAAACACAAAGGCAAGCAAAAGAGTAAAAAACCAGAGAAAAGTAGCAGCTCCGAGAGCTCCGACAGCAGCGACAGTCAGAGTGGTGAGGAAACTGCGGACGTGTCACCCCAGGAGCTGCTGAGACGGTGGGCAGTGGGAGATGGGGGTTTTTCAGAAACTTTTAGAGGTTTACTGAGTGCTTGATGTATTTGCTTAGAGGCAGATGTCAGAAATGAGATATTGGGAGGCGGGGTGCAGTGGCTGACCTGTAATCCCAGCACTTTGGGAGGTTGAGGCGGGAGGATCACTTGAGCCCAGGAGTTGGAGGTTGCAGTGAGCCATGGTGGCACCTCTGCACTCCAGCCTGGGTGACAGAGCAAGACCCTCTCCCTAAAAGAAAAAAAATTTATATATTAACTAGGCTTTTAAGAAAGTTTTAATATCTAGTTATGTAAGTGATATGAATATATTATCATTATGAAAACTCAGACCTTACAGCTACTACTTAAAGGTAGTACTTCCAGCCCTGACCAATTCTCCAAACCTCTACTTTTTTCACAGTAACCTCTGCCACCAGTTTCATATGTACCTTTAAGACCTTTTTTGTGCAACCCCACACACAGACACTCACATACGTGGACACACGTACACATTTTTTTTTTTTTTCAGACAGAGTCTCACTCTGAGTTACTTGGCTCACTGCAACTTCTGCCTCCTGAGTTCAAGCAATTCTCCTGCCTCAGCCTCCCAAGTAATTAGGATTACAGGCTCCTGCCCCAACGCCTGGCTAATTTTTTTTTTTTTTTTTTTTTTTTTAGTAAATACAGGGTTTCGTCATGTTGGCCAGGCTGGTCTTGAATTCCTGACCTCAAGTGATATACCCACCTCAGCCTCTGAGTGCTGGGATTACAGGTGAATCACCATGCCCGGCCTATGCACACAGTTTTGTGCACATTTTAAATATAAGTAATACAATTTCATATAGCATATATTTCTAGGGTATGAATTTTATTTTTTGAGACAGAGTCTTCCTCTGTCACCCAAGCTGGAGTGCAGTGGCCTGATCACGGCTCACTGTAAACTCTGTCTGTCTGGCTCAAGGGATCCTCCTACCTCAGCCTCCAGAGTAGCTGGGAGTGTAAGTGTGCACCACCGTGCCCAGCTAATTAAAAAAAAAGTTTTTTGTAGCGATGGGATCTCTTATGTTACCCAGACTGGTCTCGAACTCCTGGCCTCAGGTGATCCTCCTGCCTTAACCTCAGGCGGGAGCCACTGCACCAGCTTACTCTTGCCAGTTTTATCTTTATGTGGAAGAACTGTGTTGTGTGAACTCTGAGTGTCTGGCTTACGAGCTTCCTTCAGGTGATCGTGGGCGGCAGTGACGGGCCTGTAGCCATTGCTGTGGAAGATTCCTTCTTGTGAGCATGCCACAGTGTGTTTATCTCCTCTATTTTGTGGACACTGGCTTTTCTACTTTGAGGCTGTGGAACAGGGATCTGTAGCCAGTGTCACCCAGCTCTGTTTTGAATAGAGTTGCCACAAGCATTCCTATATATGAAATTGAGATTTAAGACTGACAACTTGGGGGCTGGGCATGGTGGCTCATCCCTGTAATCCCAGCACTTTGGGAGGCCAAGGTGGGAGGATCACTTGAGCCCAGAAGTTCGAGACCAGCTCAGGCAACATAGGGAGACCCTGTCTCTCTCTAAAAAAAAATGAAAAGGCCATTTCAAACTTGGGTCCTGGAGTGAATATATTTTAGTTCCTTCCCAAGGGTCATGCAATGGATAAGGTAGGTGAGTGAAACTGATTAAAAATTGCTTGTATTCTCAAGGCTAAGTAAGACTAGGGAAAAAGTTGCTTTTAAAAATGGTCTTGGCTGGACACGGTGGCTCATGGCTTTAATCCCAGCACTTTGGGAGGCTGAGGTGGGTGGATCACCTGAGGTTGGGAATTCGAGACCAGCCTGACCAACATGGAGAAACCTCGTCCCTACTAAAAATACAAAACTAGCCAGGCATGGTGGCACGCACCTATAATCCCAGCTACTTGGGAGGCTGAGGCAGGAGAATCCCTTGAACCCAGGAGGCAAAGGTTGCAGTGAGCTGAGATCGCACCATTGCATTCCAGCATGGGCAACAAGAGCGAAACTCTGTCTCAAAAAAAAGCAAAACAAAAAAGGTCTTAATATCTTTTTTTTTTTTTTGAGACAGAGTTTTGCTCTTGTTACCCAGGCTGGAGTGCAATGGCGTGATCCCGACTCACTACAACCTCCGCCTCCTGAGTTCAAGCAATTCTCCTGCCTCAGCCTCCCAAGTAGCTGGGACTATAGGCGCGTGCCACCATGCCCACTAATTTTTGTATTTTTAGTAGAGACGGGGTTTCACCATGTTGACCAGGATGGTCTCGATCTCTTGACCTCGTGATCCACCCACCTCGGCCTCCGAAAGTGCTGGGATTATAAGACGTGAGCCACTGCGCCCAGCCTGATCTTAATATCTTAGTACGAGGTGTGGGTGAGTGAGTCTCTGTGTTTTCAGGGTAGTAGAAGACACATTTTAAGAGCAAAGATGAGACAGTACTTGATTGTGGGTTATCATGTGGGCGTTTTATAGGTTCAGACGTGCTGCTGTGATCTGGGGAGGCCTGGCATTCTCAGCTTCAACAGAGCTGTTTGGTTTTTCACTTCCTAGCTAACTTTCCATTTCTCTTTTCTATTTTCTTTTCCAGGCTGAAATGTCTTCCGTTAAGAAGGCAATAATTGAAGGATGCCCTGGCTTGTCCTAGAATCATTTCTCCTCCATGATGGAAGCCCAGTGATTGTTCAGTTAATGTCTTGTACAGAGTGTATTTATATGTAAATTCCTGCTGTAAAATCATTTTTAAAACCTTGACATTTCAACGACTGCTTTGAAAGATCGCAGAAATTGATTTCTATTTTTAATTTCAGTTAGTGTCAGAGGAAAAATCCAGACTGAACAGTTTAATTAAAGTGGAATTTTTCTATTTTCGTCTCGATTTTTAAAAAATATTCTAGGACGTTAGAAGTTAAAAGTGACCCCAAAACCTAAAATGCAATTAAAAAAAAGGAAAAAAATACAGAGAATATTAAAATAATAGCCATCTCCTTAAAAAAAAAAAGAAGTTAAAAATGAAAGTTTCTCTCTGGTTTTGTGATGAAGACAGTCTGGACTCACTGAAGGACACGTATATGAGAGAGGGTGGTTGTGGCCTCTTCTGCTGTTTCTTGGGAGTGAAGCTCTTCCCTCTCTGGGTGGCTGGTGCCCAGGAAGCCTCATGAGAGGGAAGATCTAGGGCCTGACAGGGGGCCTCAGCCTCTCAGGGTAGACGTCACTCAAGTGTCTAAGGCAGGCAGAGAGACCAGTGGGAGAATGTGCACCCACAGCCTGGGTTACATGACCACAGGCTACCTCATGTGCACCAAGGAGACTTTTTCAAAAAATAGAAGTACAGACCAGGTGTGGTGGCTCACGCCAGTAATCTTAGAGCTTTGGGAGGCTGAGGCAGGAGGATCACTTGAGCCGGAGAATTCCAGGCCTGCCTGGGCCACATAGAGACTCCTGTCTCTACAAAAAATAAGGTACAGAACACTTTTACATTATGAAAGTTGCATCATAGATCACAACAATTTTAAAAGCAGAAAGAAGGAAGAGGCTGGGTGCAGTGACCTATGCCTGTAATCCCAACACTGGGAGGCCAAGGCCAGCAGATCACTTGAGGCCAGGGGTTCGAAACCAGCCTGGCCAACATGGCGAAATCTCGTCTCTACTAAAAATACAAAAAGATTAGCCAGGTCTGGTGGGCACACGGCTGCAACCCCAGCTTTGTGGGAGGCTGAGGCACGAGAATCCCTTGAACCCTGGAGTGGAGGCTGCAGTGAACTGAAATTGCGCCACTGCACTCCAGCAGCAGCCTGGGTGACACAGACTCTTGTCTCCAAAGAAAAAAAGGGAAGAAAATCACTTTTACTATCACCCAAAAGTGACACCCCTCAACATTTTGAATAATTCCACCTAGTCCTTTTCTAGCTATGGGGCTATCTGACTGGTGGTAGCATTTTGTTCTCTTACTGTTGTTGGCATTGTGGCAGATAGCTCCCTCATGCTATTACCAGTTTCGTAAACCTGCCCCTAATAACTGCATACATCTGCTTTTGTACAGGGGCCACGTCATAACTTACTGACTTTTTCTGTTTTGACATGAAGTGGGTTGGCCAGGAGCCCTACCCAGGCCGAAGACACGTTGAAATTGCCCTGTGACAGGGAGCCAGGGAAACCCCAGGAGAGGGCTGAGGCTGGGGCGCTGGTTTTGCTTCCTCCACCTGGTTCCTCTTGTTCTCAGAACGTAAAGCCCCTCCCCCCTCTTTTTTTTTTCCAACGTCTGCCTCTTGGGGTCAAGCCATTCTCCTGCCTCAGCCTCCTGCATAGCTGGGACTACAGGCATGCGCCCCAACACCTGGCTAATTCTTTTTTTTTCAGTAGAGACGTGGTTTCACCATGTCGGCCAGGCTGGTCTCAAAAACTCCTGACTTAAGGTGATCCTCCCGTCTAAGCCTTACAAAGTGCCGGTATTATAGGCGTGAGCCACAGCGCCGGCTGCAAAGCCCATTTTTCTATGGGTAACATGCGCTGCATGGGGTGGCACCATTTTTCACCCAGCGGGTGAGCAGGCAGTGAGGTCGCAGGCCCAGAGTAGCGCGCGCCTCCAAAGGCCCGTGTGTGCACGTGGGCACGAGGCGCCACCGTTTCCAGCCAGGCCTGCGGGCCGCCACACGCGGGCTGGACTTCGAAATGGCTTCCCCGCCGCGGTGCTCCCGGACAGCCCCGGACAAGAACTGCAAGCTGCCCCCACCCTCGGCCCCCACTGGCGGTTACTGTCCCGGCAAGGCGTCCTGGGGAACCCTGGTGAGGGCCTCAGGCCGTTTCAAGCTTCCAATCCCGCAGACACGCAGAAACGTGCAGCTGCTGGCCACTCTGGACCCCCTGGCCTCCAGGGAACCACCACAGCTGCTACCCGAGAAGCACGAGGTGCCGGAGAAATTGATCTGGGGCGACCAGGACCCTCTCTCCAAGGTCAGACCTGGCACTGTGGTGGGTGAGAGAGCAGTGGCCTGTTTGCCACACGAGGGGACGGCACTCAGGCTGGCGGAGGACCCTGGGGAACCCAACTGGCTTCACCGGGACCCCCAGGGAGGCCCTGGGCCCATTTCCCCATCTGTGGCACATACATTGGGTAGTCAGACACAACGGAGCAGGGCCTGCTGGAGCTGCTACCCGCTGGGGAACCAGGGCTCATTCCACCAGGAGGAGGGTCTGTACCGCTATGTGCACCCTGACCCCACCCAGACCTTGGAGTCTCCACAGGGCCACCCACAGTGATGCTCCTGATTGCAGCCCAAGGGTTAGTGGCACAGCTCTCCCCGTGCAGGAGACAGAGTTAGTGTCAGAAGAAATGGGAAACTCGGAATAATAATAATAATAAATTGGGTCAGGCAAGGTGGCTCACACCCGTAATCCCAGCGCTTTGAGAGGCCCAGGTGGGAGATCACTTGAGTCCAGGAGTTTGAGACCAGCCTGGGCAATATAGTGAGAGCCCATCTCTACAAAAAATAAACTTAGCCAAGCATGATGGGGTGCACCTGTGGTCCCAGCCACTTGAAAGGCTGAGGCAGGAAGATCCCTTGAACTCAGGAGTTTGAGGCTGCAGTGAGCTATGATTGCGCCACTGCACTCCAGCCTGGGCAACAGAGCAAGACTCTGTCTCCAGATTATAAAAAAATAAAACAAAAACCAAAAATCAGCTGGGTGCAATGGCTCATGCCTGTAATCCCAGCACTTTGGGAGGCTAAGGAGGGCGGATCACTTGAGGTCAGGATTTCGAGAGCAGCCTGGCCAACATGGTGAAACCCTGTCTCTACTAAAAATGCAAAAATGCATGGTGGCGCATGCCTGTAATCCCAGCTACTCAGGAGGCTGAGGCAGGAGGATCACTTGAACCAGGAGGCAGAGGTTGCGGTGAGCATCTCACTCTGTCTAAAAACAAACAAACAACGAAGAAAACAAAAGAAAAGCCAATAAAGAACATTCTCAGTAAGTAGTTTCATGCTTGGCCTTGATTTAACGCACTCACATACAGATGTCACAGTGTGTTTTTAATAATTTCCTCAAAACCTCTGCCTGGCTTCCCAGCATGTTTAAGATGAAGTCTGGCGATCTCTGCCTTCTAGGCCATTTCGAATCTGGCACCTCTCTGTGTTCTCCTCCCCCATTCCCCTGTCTTGCTGACCTGGCCTCAGGTCTCCTGGTAGGTCCCTGCCCACATGGTGCTGCCCTCCTAGGAAGGCCCTCCCTGACCGCCTGTCTAAAGTAGCTGGGGCCACCATCTCCTCTGTGGCTCCTTCCATGGCCTGACATCACTGTTCTGTCCCTCGAGTGTCCTTTGGCTGCCAGCAACTGGCCCCTGGAGGTTGGGGAATTTGCTTCTCAGTGGTTGCTGAGCTGGCCTCAGGTCCAGGCCCCATGAGGGAGGAGGCTCTCGAAATTTATTTGTGGAATAGTTGAGTGAACGCTATGCATAGAAGAACTGTTTTGTGGCTGGGTGTGGTGACTTAAGCCTGTAATCCCAGCACTTTGGGAGATCGAGGCAGGCAGATCACGAGGTCAGGAGTTTGAGACCATCCTGGCCGACATGGTGAAACCCCATCTCTACTAAAATTTAAAAAAAAAAAAAAAAAATTAGCTGAACGTTGAGGCAGGGGTGAACGTGGGAGGCAGAGGTAGCAGTGAGCTAGACCTTGACACTGCACTCCAGCCTGGCGACAGAGCGATACTCCGACTAAAAAAAAAAAAATTAATTAATTTTTGCACAAATTGCTCTGTCCTCTGCATGAGCTTTGTCAGCACCTCTGAAATGTACCCATGTGTTGGGGACTTCTCTCCTCAGCCCGTGGGACCCTTTTACCTAGTGGATCCCAAAGCACTGTGTTCAACCATGAAAGGAGGGCCCCAGAAACGCCTGCGGCGAGGGCATCGGAATGCTTTCCCACTCTTGCTGATGTTTTTCCATGATGGAATTCTAGGGGTTTTTTTTTCTATTTTTAAAATTAAATTATATATTTAGATTTATTATTTAATTTTAATTTTTAAGTTTTTGTAGAGAGGGGGGTCTCGCTCTGTTGCCCAGGCTGGTCTTAAACTCCTGGCCTCAAGTGATCCTCCCTCCTGGGCCTCCCAAAGCGCTGGAATTGCATGCATGAGCCACTGCGCCCAGCAAATTTAATTTCAATTTTTAATGATAGTTCGTTTTTCCTAATGAGATAAAAAACCCGAACCCTGCTGGGTCGGCAGGGGCTGGGGTCGCCAGGGGCTGGGGTCGCCAAAGGCAGGGGCGGACGCGGGAGGGCTGTGCGGTCATGTCCTGGGGATGGGGGCGGCTCCTGGGGTAGGGAGCTGTCTCTGCAAGCGCTCGCCCGCCCGCCCGGCTTGGCAGACTCCCCCAGCGGCCGAGCCCGGTGCAGCTCTCCGCGCTCCCTGGCAACGGAGCCCGAGTTCCCGCGTCCTGGAGGCTGAGCCCGTATCCCTGTGTCCCTTTGTCCCCATGTCCTAGAGTCCCCAAGAGGCGAGGCATCCTCTCATCCCCCGCATCACCTGCAACCCCGAAGGACACTGCTCACCACTGCCCTGAACCATCGCATCCACTCACCCCTGCCCTCCCAGGCACCCTGTACCCTGACACTGTCTTTCAGGCCACACCCCTTATCTCGCCTCCAATATTTCCCCACCCCCTACACTTCCGCAGCTCAACGTGGGACATGTCGCCCTGGGGCGGGGGCGGGAAACGGGGCATCTTCAGACTTCCCTGCTTTGTCCTCTTTTTTCACCCCAGTTTTACTGAGATATAATTCACATATTATATAATTTAACCATAGAAGCTATAGTGGTTTCTAAGGTGTTCGCAGAGTCCTGCAATCCCCAGTTCCCCAATACCCATCCTCCTGACTGCAGGCAATTCTACTTTCTGCCCTATTCTAGACTTTTATAGCGATAGCATCAAGCCGTATGTGGTCTCTTGTGGCTTCTTTGCCTTAGGTAACGTCCTCAAGGTTCATCCATGTTGTAGCCTGTCGCAGTGCTCCCTTCCTTTCTCATTACCAATATTGTTGCATGACCATGACATTTTTTTTTTTTTTTGAGACGGAGTTTCCCTCTCGTTGCCCAGGCTGGAGTGCCATGTCGCGATGTGGGCTCACCGCAACCTGTGCCTCCCGGGTTCAAGCGATTCTGCCTCAGCCTCCCAAGTAGCTGGGATTACAGGCATTCGCCACCAGGCCCAGCTAATTTTGTATTTTTAGTAGAGATGGGGGTTTCTCCATGTTGGTCAGGCTGGTCTTAGACTCCTGACCTCAGGTGATCCACCTGCTTCGGCTTCCCAAAGTGCTGGGATTACAGGCGCGAGCCACCGCGCCCGGCTGTCACATTTCCTTTATCCGTTCTTCAGTTGATAGATATTTGCGTTGCTTCCACTTAATGCTATCAACTTTTTTTTTTTTAGATGGAGCCTCACTCCAGTCGCCAGGCTGGAGTGCAGTGGCACGATCTCGGCTCACTGCAACCTCCACCTTCCAGGTGCAAGCGACCCTCCTGCCTCAGCCCCCCTAGTAGCTGGGATTACCGGCAAGCACCGCCATGCCAGGCTAATTTTGGTATTTTTAGTAGAGACAGGGTTTCGCCACGTTGGCCAGCTGTTTTCAGACTCCTGACCTCAGGTGATCCACCTGCCTTGGCCTCCCAAATTGCTGGGATTACAGGTGTGAGCCACCGCACCTGGCCGAACTGCCTATTTTGCAAAGTGGCTGCAGTATTTTACGTTCCTACCAGCGGTGTGGGAGGACTTCAACTATTCTCATCCTTGCCAACACCTGTTGTAATGAGACTTTGATGACATCCATCCTAACGAATATGAAACGGTGGTTTTCTTTTAGACAGAGTCTGGCTCTGTCGCCCAGGCTGGAGTGCAGTGGTGCAATCTCGGCGCACTGCAGCCTCCGCCTCCTGGGTTCAAGTGATTCTCCTGTCTCAGCCTCCAGAGGAACTGGGACTACAGGTGCACACCACCACGCCAGGCTAGTTTTTGTATTTTTTAATAGAGATGGGGTTTCTAATTTTCCACACGAAGGATATCTGCCCCTCAGCAGTCAGGGCGGCAAACAGGAAAGATTTTACTCACGTGGACATGGGATCCAGGTGTCCCAAAGTGAGGGGCATCCCCTGGTCTCTGCTGTGGAGAATGCAGCTCCGCCCTCGAGTTTCCCTCAGGTCTATATGAGGAGAATGCAGCTCTGCAGACCGCCCTGAGACGCGACGCACGCTGGCGCCGTGACACCACGCATCCACATTGTAGTTTTCATTTGCTTTTTCCTTAGTGATGTTGAGCAGCTTTTTATGTGCTATCAGCTATTTACATATCTTCATTTTCTTTCATTCTTTTGAAACAAGGTCTCACTCTGTTGCCCAGGCTAGGACTGCAGTGACATTGTAGCTCACTGCAGCCTCTGCCTCCGGAGTTCAAGCAATTCTCATGTCTCAGCCTCCTGAGTAGTTGGGATTACAGGAATTTACCACTGCAGCTGGCTTTTTTTTTTTTTTTTTTGGTATATTTAGTAGATATGGTTTCGCCATGTTAACCAGGCTGGTCTTGAACTCCTGGCCTCAAGTGATCTGCCTGCCTCAGCCTCCCAAAGTGCTGTGATTATAGGAGTGAGCCACTATGCCCAGCCCTTGCATATCTTCTTTGGAGATATATCTGTTCAAAGCCTTGGCCCATTTAAAATTTAAATTTTAATTAACTTATTTAAAGACAGAGTCTTGCTCCGTCACCCAGGCTGGAGTGCAGTGCTACAATCATAGCTCATTGTAACCTTAACCTCCTGGGCTCAAGCAGTCCTCCTGCCTCAGCCTCCTTAGTGGCTGGGATTACAAGTGTGCATCACCATTTAAAAAAAAATTTGTACAGGCAGTCTCACTATGTTTCCTAGACTGGTCTTGAACTCCCAGGTTCAAGCAATCCTCCTGTCCCAGCCTCCCAGAGTGCTGGGATTACAGGCATGAGCCACTGTGCCCAGCCAGATTTTTTTTTTTTTTTTGAGATGGAGTCTCACTCTGTGCCCAGGCTGGAGTACAGTGGTGCAATCTTGGCTCACTGCAACCTCCACCTCCTGTGTTCAAGCAATTCTTCTGTCTCAGCCTCCTGAGTAGCTGGAATTACAGGTGTGTGTCACCACTCCTGGCTAATTTTTGTATTTGTAATAGAGACAAGGTTTTGCCATATTGGCCAGGCTGGTCTTGAACTCCTGACTTCAGGTGATCCTCCTGCCTCGGCTTCCCAAAGTGCTGGGATTACAGGTGTGAGCCACCGCGCCCGGCCAGAATTTTTAAAATTCATTTTTTCCAGGTGGTTTGTTGCAAGTGTTTGGAAGTAAAATTGTATTGTACATTGATCTTGTGTCCTACAACATGTTGAACTCATCTGGTCTCTCTTTTATCAGATCCCGTTTAAAATTCTGAGTGGGCACGAGCACACTGTGAGTACTTGCCACTTCTGTGTGGATGACACAAAGCTCCTCAGTGGCTCCTATGACTGCACTGTGAAGCTGTGGGTAGGTGGCCCGCGGTTAGGTGCTCCTGGAGCCAAAACATCTCCTAAACTTAGGCACCTCTTATATCGAGTTCCTCAGCCCTGAACTCGCAGGCACTGTGGGTCCAGGTTTGCATGTCTTCTGAGCAAAGTACCAGAAGAAAGGGGAGGTGAGGGCCCAGCCTGGGTGAAGTTAAGGTGGCTGCTGCCAGTCTGTGGACCTGGAAACAGTGGGAATGGGATGGAGACCTTTGGACTGAGAGCACCGAACCCATTTTTTTTTTTTTTTTTTTTTTTGAGATGGAATTTTGCTCTTGTTGCCCGGGCAGGAGTACAATGGCATGATCTCAGTTCACTGCAACCTCCACTTCCCGGTTTCAAGTGATTCTCCCGCCTCAGCCTCCTGAGTAGCTAGGACTACAGGTGTGCATCGCTACTCCTGGCTAATTTTGTATTTTTAGTAGAGACAGAGTTTCACCATGTTAGCCAGGCTGGTCTTGAACTTCTGACTTCAGATGATCCACCTGCTTCAGCCTCCCGAAGTGCTGGGATGACAGGTGTGAACCACCATGCCCGGCCCCCACACCTTTTTACCTTTTCTTTTTCTTTCTTTTTTGTTTTGAGACAGAGTCTTGCTCTGTTGCCCAGGCTGGAGAACAATGGCAGGATCTCGACTCACTGCAACCTCTGCCTTTCAGTTCAAGTGATTCTCCTGCCTCAGCCTCCCTAGTAGCTGGGACTACAGAGGCATGCCACCACACCCAGCTAATTTTATTTTATTTTATTTTTAGTAGCGATGGGGCTTCATTATGTTGGCCAGGCTGGTCTCAAACTCCTGGCCTCAAGTGATCCGCCTGCTTCTACCTCCCAAATTGTTGGGATTACAGGCGTGAGCCACTGTGCCCGGACACCCCACCCACACCTTTTTTAGAGAATGGAAGTCTCGGCTGCACTGGGCCCTAGGATGTCATCTCTCTCCTGGTTTAGTCCAGGAGGTCAAGGGTTCAGTGAGACATGTTCTTGACACTGCATTCCAGGCTGGGTGACAGAGCAAGACCCTGTCTCCAAAAAAAAAAAAGATGTGGTAGTTTTTCTCATATTATTACAAAGGTGATATGCTTTTATTACAGGAAACATATGAAAATACAGAAAGGAAAAAAACTCATCTTTCCATGACCCCAGAGTTAATTGCTGTGAAAATGTTGGCTTGTGTGTTTTTTTCTTGTCCATGTACGTCTGCATACATTTAAGAAATTGGTGGCTGGGTGTGGTGGCTCATGCCTGTAATCCAAGCACTTTGGAGGCCAAGGCAGGTGGATCACCTGAGGTCGGGAGTTCAAGACCAGCCTGATCAACATGGTGAAACCCCGTCTTGAAAAAAAAAAAAAAAGAAATTGGAAGAAATTGGGACTGTACAGAAATACTGAATACATACCCACCATAAACTTAGATGCCAAATATTGTCACATCTCTTTTATTTTCCAACTGTTTATTAGCTCCTGTTTCCCTCATTCATTTGAAGTCTAACCAGTATTTCCCCCTTAAAGTGTCTGGGTTCACGGGGGTGGGGTCCTGCTTCCAAATGCCCAGTGTGGAGGGAGTGGGCCCACCTGTGCACAGCCGCCATTCCTGCTCTCAACTACGTGGTGTCACTGTCGAGTCTAAAGCTACATAGCCCCGTGGACACTGATCCATTCCAGTGTACTGCCCAGAGCTGGCCCTGGGCCCACCCAGAGTGCGAGCATGGGCCTCGGTCCCACACCCCAAGACAATCATTTCTTTCTCTCTTTCTTTTTTTTATTTCTTTCCTCCCTCCCTCCCTCCCTCCCTCCCTTCCTCCCTCTCTCCCTCTCTCTCTCTTTCTCTCTCTCTCTCTCTCTCTCTCTTTTCTTTTCTTCCCTCCCTTTCTTTTTCTGGACAGCGTCTCGCTCTGTCGCCCACGCTGGAGTGCAGTGGCACAATCTTGGCTCACTGCTGCCTCCATCTCTGGGGTTCAAGTGATTCTCCTGCCTCAGCCTCTTGAATAGCTGGGACTATAGGCGCCTGCTACCATGCCCAGCTAATTTTTGTATTTTTTTTTTTTTTGAGGCAGAGTCTCGTTCTGTCACCCAGGCTGGAGTGCAGTGGCTCGGTCTCAGCTCACTGCAACCTCTGCTTCCTGGGTTCAAGCAATTCTCCTGTCTCAGCCTCCAGAGTAGCTGGAAATACAGGTGTGAGCCACCACACTTGGCTAATTTTTTGTAGTTTTAGTAGAGACTGAGTTTCACTATATTGGCCAGGCTTGTCTTGAACTCCTGACCTCAGGCGATCCACTCACCTCAGCGTCCCAAAGTGCTGGGATTACAGGGTGTGAGCCACCACACCTGGCCTGGAAGACATTGCTAGATTCTGCATAGCCTTTTTGGCCAGTAGGAAAGGAAAGCACCATCTGCTTGCAGCTCTGTCCCCAGCATGGCCAGTTTCCACCTGGTGTCTGTGGAACTGTGGGGGAGTTTCCCATGGATGCTGTGAATGGCAAGGGTGTCCGTCCCACTCAGGGGACATGTTGCAAAGTCCTTTCATCTTTCGGAGCTGAGTGAGAGTCCCAGGACCATATAGTTCTCGGATTTTGCTACCAGAGACAAGCAAAGGGCTAATATTGACCTCTATTTACGACTTCAGTGAACATGGCAGTGACCACTCTCTCCCCCTCTCTCTCCCATTGATTTGAGGATGCGGTGGATGGTTCTGTGGTTCGCAATTTTGAGCCCAGGCCCAAAGCTCCTGTTGTAGAGTGCAGCATAACAGCCGACAGCAGCAGGTGACCTTTCCCTGTCTTACACTGGGAAGAGGGAGGGCGAGCAGGCAGGCCATGTATAGGCATGACTGTGACGTTTCTGTTTTTGTTTTAAGTCATAGACATGGGGTCTCGCCATGTGGTCTAAGCTGGTCTTGAACCTGTGGCCTCAAGCAATTCTCCTCCTGCCTTGGCATCCCAAAGTGTTGGCATTACAGGCATGAACCGCCACTCCTGGGCTTTTTTAATTTTAATTTTTTATTTAGACAGGATCTTGCTCTATTGCAAGATTGGAATGTGGTGGTGCAAACACGGCTCACTGCAGCCTCGAACTCCTGGGCTCAGTGATCCTCCTGCCTCAGCCTCCTGAGTAGCTGGGATTGCAGGTGTGCACCACCATACTTGGCTAATTTTTGTAGAGATAGGGTTTTGCCATATTGTCCAAGCTGGTTTCAAACTCCTAGGCTCAAACAGTCCTGCCTTGGCCTCCCAAAGTGCTGGGATTACAGGCGTGAGCTGCTGTGCTAGGCCTGTTTTGTTTTTGAGCTAGGATCTTGCTTTGTCACCCAGGCTGGAGTGCAGTGGTGCAATCATAGCTTACTGCAGCCTTCAACTCTGGGGCTCAAATGAACCTCCTGCCTTGGCCTCCCAAATGCTATGATTGTAGGCACGAGCCACCACCCCCACCAGGAATTTGTTTTAAAATTGATTTACTTTAACCCTGAACAGGAGCTATAACATAGTTAGTAGAAAACTGGCATAAGAATGTAAGTTTCATGGGAATTTATCTTTTTTTTTTTTTGAGATGGAGTTCCGCTGTGTTGCCCAGGCTGTAGTGCAGGGATGCAATCTTGGCTCACTGAAAACTCTACCTCCTGAGTTCAAGTGATTCTCCTGCCTCAGTCTCCTGGGTAGCTGGGACTACAGGTGCACATCACCAAGCCTTGCTAATTTTTGTATTTTTAGTAGAGAAGGGGTTTCCCCATGTTGGCTAGGCTCTTCTTGAACTCCTGACTGCAGGTGATCAGCCTGCCTCGGCCTCCCAAAGTACTGGGATTACAGGCATGAGTCACCATGCCTGCCTGGGAATTTGTCTTATATAGAGGACAAACTTTACACACAGGAACATGCCGTGTAAGAAGACAAGGATACATTTATGTTTTTTGTACAAGAAAACATTTCAGAACAAAATAAGTAGTCTCTTGAACTATATTCCTGTGAAAAGACAGATATGTGAGCAGAGAGGAAAGTGATTTATTTTTCTGGGTATAGAGATCCCTTTAGAAGAGGAAAACAGTTGGGAGGCTGAGGCGGGTGGATCACCTGTGGTCAGGAGTTTGAGATCAGCCCGATCAACAAGGAGAAACCCTATCTCTACTAAAAATACAAAATTAGCTGGGCGTGGTGGCACATGTAATCTCAGTTACATGGGAGGCTGAGGCAGGAGAATCGCTTAAACCCAGGAGGCAGAGGATGCAGTGAACCGAGATTGCACCATTGCACTCCAAGCTGGGCAACAAGAGCAAAACTCTGTCTCAAAAAAACAAAAACAAAAGAAGAGGAAAATGGAAGAAATAATACTTTGAAAACCCTTGATACAAAGGAGCATGTGTGGGTGGCTGAAGAGCAAGGGGATGACGATGCTGTGGTTCCTCCTGTGTTAGGTTCCATTTTCTTTTGAGATGGTGTGTCTGCTGCCCCCAACTGGAGTGCAGTGGTACGATCTTGGTTCACTATAACCTCCGCCTCCCGGTTTAAGAGATTCTTGTGCCTTGGCCTCCCAAGTAGCTGGGATTACAGGTGCCCATCACCACGCCTGGCTAATTTTTGTATTTTTAGTAGAGACGGGGTTTCACCATGTTGGCCAGGCTGGTCTCGAACTCCTGACTTCAGGTGTTCTGCCCACCTCAGCCTCCCAAAGTGCTGGGATTACCCAGGTGTGAGCCACTGTGCTCTACTGGTTCTCTCTAGTTTCAATGAGAATCGAATGGTCCCTAGGGTGGGTGATAGAACAGTCTTTTAAATATGATTGTTTTATTTGTAATCTTGGCCCTAAATTAGAAAAAGGAAAAAAAGTCTTCATAGAAGTCACAGGCAGGCAAGGGGTGGTGGCTCATTCTTGTAATCCCAGTGCTTTGGTGGGGCTGAGGTGAGAGGGGCACTTGAGGCCAGGAGTTTGAGACCAGCCTGGACTATACAGTAGGACTCTGGTCTCTAAAAAAAATTAAAAATAACCAGCTATGACGATGAGTGCCCATAGTCCCAGCTATTTGGGAGGCTGAGGCAGTAGGATCACTTGGGCCCAGAAGCTCAGGGTTGCACCACTGGACTGCAGCCTGGATGACAGAGTGACACCCTGTCTCAAAAAAGAAAAGGAAAGGAGGGGAGGGGAGGAGAAGGGAGAGGAGAATGGTAAGGACCACAGTCTTAATTGTCTCTGTTGTAAAGAATCAATGTTTATCTGGTCGGGTGTGGTGGCTCACACCTGTAATCCCCAGCACTCTGGGGGCCGAGGCAGGTGAATCATTGAGGTCAGAAGTTTGGGACCAGCCTGGCCAAAATGGTGAAACCCTGTCTCTACTAAAAATACAAAAATTAACTGGGCGTTGTAGCAGGCTCCTGTAATCCCGGTTACTGGGGAGGCTGAGGCAGGAGGATCACTTGAACTTGGGAGGTGGAGGTTGCAGTGAGCTGGGATCAAACCATTGCACTCTAGCCTGGGCGACAGAGGGATGTCAAACTCCTAAAAAAAAAAAAAGAAAAAAGAAAAGAACCAATGTTTGTCATTTTATTTTCAGAGTCCTTGCTGCCTCCTATGATAAGACAGTGAGGGCCTGGGACCTGGAGACAGGGAAGCTGCTGGTATGTATGCCTGCCCAGCGCTGGGGCCCAGGGGCTTGGCCCAGCCTTAGGCAGCTTGGGTTGGCCCCAGGGTCGAGGGAGGTGACAAAAGCTCCAGTCTTCTAGGAATGAAGGGTGTTGCTGGGGATGGAAAGTGCTGGTGTAACCTGCACCCCACAGCAGCCATTGCTTGCAGAAAGTCCAGAGGATGCAGGGGTTGGAGGATGGGCGCTGGGGGAGGAAGACTCCTGGAGGAGGCAGATGGAACGAAGGCTTCTGCTTGAAAGCCTTCTGCTTCTTCATTCACAGAATGAAGCCAAATCAGGGTGGGGTGTGGGGGCTGGTATTCCAGGCTCCCCTGTAAGATGTTTGGATATGAATAGGCAGGAAGTGGGGCTGAGGCCATGGGAGAAACGCTTTGGGCCCTCAAGAACCAGGGTTCTGGCCCTTACCAGTCTGTTCTCTTTCTCTCTTGGAGGGGGCCACTGTCCGTCCATCCCACAGGCCAAGACTCCCACCCAGCCCTGCTCCCCCTCCAGGTAGCCACAGCCCTGCTCAGGGGCCTCCTCCAGGTCTCCTGCCTCAACCCTACCATCCGTCCCTCCCTCTCAGCTCCTGCAGGCCTTTCCTCTCCCTTCCTCCTTCCTTTCCTTGAAAAACAACCTTTCTTGTTAGTGCAAAGGCCAATTCATATTCATTGTAAACATTTTTATAAAGACAAGATAGGCCAAGTTTTTATTTGATGATGATGATTTTTAGAGTTGGGGTCTTGCAATCTCTGTCACCCAGGCTGAAGTGCAGTGGCGCCATCATTGCTCACTGCAGCCTCAAACTCCTGGGCTCAGATGATCCTCCTGCCTTAGCCTCCCAAGTAGCTGGGACTACAGGTGAGCACCACCACACCTTGCTAATTTTTTTTTTTGAGACGGAGTCTCACTCTTGTTACCCAGGCTAGAGTACAGTGGCACGACCTCGGCTCACCGCAACCTCAACCTCCTGGGTTCAAGCAATTCTCCTGCCTCAGCCTCCTGCATAGCTGGAATTACAGGCATTCACCACCATGCCTGGCTAAGTTTTTGTATTTTTAGTAGAGACGGGGTTTCTCCATGTTGGTCAGGCTGGTCTCAAACTCCCACCTCAGATGATCCACCCACCTCGACCTCCCAAAGTGCTGGGATTACAGGTGTGAGCCACCGTACCCAGGCTTACCTGTCTAATTTTTTACTTTTGTAGAGCTGGAGACCTTGCATGTTGCCCAGGCAGGTCTCAGCTTCCCAGTCTCAAGCGATCCTCCAGCCTTGGCTTCCCAAAGCACTGGGATTACAGGTGCGACACACCACACCTGGCCTAAAACAACTTTTTGATTGTTGCTCCATTTCAGTGGAAGGTCAGGTATGACACCTTCATCGTGTCCTGTAAGTTTTCTCCTGATGGTAAATACGTGGTCTCGGGCTTCGACGTGGATCACGGAATCTGCATCATAGACGCTGAGAACATCAGCACCGTTTCCGTTGTCAAAGGTGAGGGTGTGTGGGCTCCCTGTCTCTTCAGTCCGCCCCAGGAATAGCCGCTTGTCACTGACAGTGACCTTCCATTGCTTTATTTGGTGAAACTGTAATGGTATGAAGCACGTCCTTGAAGCTGGGACACTAGGCTGGGGGTGGTGGCTGGGATGACACCTGTAATCCCAGCACTTTGGGAGGTTGCTTGAGCCCAGGAGTTTGAGACCAGCCTGGGCAACAGGGTGAAACCCTGTCCCTACTGAAAACAATGAAAAAACTAGCTGGGTGTGATGGCGTGCACCTGTAGTCCCAGCTGCTTGGGAGGCTGAAGTGGGAGGATCATTTGATCCCGGAGGTGGAGGCTGTAATGAGCTGAGATAGAGCCACTGGACTCCGGCCTGGAAGACAGGGTGAGGTTCCATCTCAAAAATAAATCAATCAATAAACAAAAAACACACCAAAACAGATCCTCTTCAGTTAATGCTTTTCCCTTCATTCAGTCTTGTGCTTTTAACAAATGATGCAATGTTCATTTCCAACCTCATGTGGTCATTAAGCCTAATCTTTTATTGAGCGGAGCCTTGGCCTTCTTAACATTTTTACCGTTTTTTTTTTTTTTTTTTTTGTAGAGACAGGGTCTGGCTATGTTCCTAGGCTGATGTCAAACTCCTGGACTCAAGCAATCCTCCTCGCTCAGCCTCCCAAAGTGAGGCATTATAGGCAGAAGCCCCTTCACCCGGCCTACCTGTATTTTTTTTTTTTTTTTTTTGAGTTGGAATCTCACTCTGTCGCCCAGGTTGGAGTGAAGTGGTGTGACCTTGGCTCATTGCAACCTCCACCTCCCCAGTTCAAGAGATTCTCCTGCCTCAGCCTCCTGAGTAGCTGGGATTACAGGAGCCTGCCACTATGTCCAGCTAATTTTTGTATTTTTAGTAGAGACAGGGTTTCACCATGTTGAGCAGGCTGGTCTTGAGCTCCTTACCTCAGGTGATCTGCCCACCTTGGTCTCCCAAAATGCTGGGATTACAGGCTTGAGCTACTGTGCCCAGCTTATTTTTAAAATGTAGAAATAGTAATTGTCATATGACAGTTTCCTGATTGGGACATTGTGTGAGGGTGATGCCACATGTTCCCAAGGGGGCTGCTGGGTGAAGGACAGGGGGGATCTCTCTGTTATTCTTACATCTGCATGTGAGTTTACAGTTATCTTAAAATTAAAGTTTAAAAAATGTAATTGGCCGGGAGTGGTGACTCAAGCCTGTAATCCCAGCACTTTGGGAGGCCGAGGCGGGTGGATCACGAAGTCAAGAGATTGAGACCATCCTGGTCAACATGGTGAAACCCCGTCTCTACTAAAAATACAAAATATTAGCTGGGCATGGTGGCACGTGCCTGTAATCCCAGCTACTGAGGAGGCTGAAGCAGGAGAATTGCCTGAACCCAGGAGGCGGAGGTTGCGGTGAGCCGAGATCACGCCATTGCACTCCAGCCTGGGTAACAAGAGTGAAACTCCATCTCAGAAAAAAAAAAAAAAAATGTAATCATTGTAAAGACATTCATTATCGGCCAGGCACAGTGGCTCACGCCATGCAATCCCAGAACTTTGGGAGGCTGATGCGGGTGGATCACCTGAGCAGAAAAGTTTGAGACCAGCCTGGCCAACATGGTGAAACCCTGTCTCTCCTAAAAATACAAAAATTAGCCAAGTGTGCTGGTGGGTGCCTATAATCCCAGCTCTGGGAGGCTGAGGCAGGAGAATTGCTTGAACCCGGGAGGCAGTGGTTGCAGTGAGCCAAGATCGAGCCATTGCGCTCCAGCCCAGGTGACAGAGCAAGACCCTGTCTCAAAAATGAAATTAAAAAAAATTCATTATGTAAGGAAAAAAGCAAAAGGCTGTTGTGTCAGTCCTGTCTCCTCCCCAGAGGTACGTTTTATGAACTATACATTGCGGGGCAGCCTTCCTGAACCCTGTGTGTACCTGTGTGTACTGTACGTGTATTTGCACACACAGCATTGCTTCTCATATGTGCTTTGTGTTTCTTTTTCTCAATGTGGCACTATGCAATGTGCACTGCCCCACAGCTCCCCTAATAGCCCCCAATATCCCACTTCACTCTACCTCCAGCCCAGCATGGGGAAGGCATGATCTCGATTCCCTTCCCATGTTCTGCAGATCATCACACAAGGTCCATCACGTCATGCTGCTTTGACCCCGACAGCCAGAAGGTGGCTTCTGTCTCACTGGACAGGTGCATCAAGATCTGGGATGTTACATCCCAGGCCACGCTGCTCACCATCACCAAGTGAGTTGGGCCACAGGAAGCCAAAAGGGAGCTGGGCAGGGCATTCCCATGCATTCCCTCTTGGATTCCACACAAGCCGGAGTCAATGTGGACACGTCTGTAGCTTGGTCTTGGGTGCTAGGAGAAGGCTAGGGGCGGGCAGGCCGGGGGAGCCATCAGCTGTGACCTGTGGGCTGGGCTGGACCTCATATATGTGAGCCACTAGTGGAAACCTTTGTGCAGACAAGCCCACAGAATGTGAACTTCCAGCATTTCCTGTAAAATGGGAAGGTCTAGCTGGGCATGTGGCTCATGGCTATAATCCAAGAGCTTTGGGAGGCCAAAGTGGGAGGATCACTTCAGGCCAGGAGTTCAAGACTGGCCTGGACAATGTCACGAGACCCCATCTCCACAAAAGATTTAAAAATTAGCTGGGTGTGGTGTCATACACCTGTAGTCCCAGCTACTCAGGAGGCTGAGGCTGGAGGATTGCTTGAGTCCAGGAGTTAGAGGCTGCTGTGAGCTCTGATTGCACCACTGCACTCCAGCCTGGACAATGAAGTAAGACCCTGTCTCGAAAATTAAATTAATAAATAAAATGAATTAAGTGGTTTTGGAGATATTACATTACCATTTAAAAAATTTTGGTAATATCTATATGACATAAACTTGACATTTTAACCATTTTGAAGTGTGCAGTTCACTGCATTCATTACATTGACAGTGTTGTGCAACCGTCATCACTATCTAGTTCCAGAACGGTTTCATCATCTCAGGCAGAAGCTCTCTACCCATTAGGCAGTAACTCCCCACTCCCCGCGCCCCCAGCCCGGAGCAACCTTTAGTTTGTCTGTATCCTCAAGGTTCATCTGTGTTGTAGCCTGCATCAGAACTTCATTCCTTTTTTTTTTTTTTTGGAGAGGTAATCTCGCTGTGTCGCCCAGGCTAGAGTGCAGTGGCGCCATCTGAGCTCACTGCAACCTCCACCTCCTGGGTTCAAGTGATTCTCCTGCCTCAGCCTCCTGAGCACCTGGGGTTACAGGCATATGCCACCATACCTGGTTAATTTTTGTATTTTTTGTAGAGACTGGGTTTCACCATGTTAGCCAGGCTGGTTTTGAACTCCTGACCTCAGGTGATCCACCTGCCTTGGTCTCCCACAGTCTTGGGATTAAGAACTTCATTCCTTTTGATGACTGAACAGTATTGCATCGTGGGTGTATACACCACATTTTGTTCATCTGTTTATCTGTTGATGAACTCTGACGTTGTTTCAGTTATTGTGAAAATGCTGCTATGGACACATGTACACATAACTTTGAGTTCCTGCTTTCAATTCTTTATATTTTATGTTATTATTATTATTTTTGAGACAGAGTCTTTCTCTGTTGCCCAGGCGGGAGTGCAGTGGCATGATCATAGCTCACTGCAGCCTCAGATTCCTGGGCTCGAGTGATCCTCCTGCCTCCTGAGTAGCTGAGACTATAGGCACACACCACCATGCCCGGCCAATTTTTAAATTTTTTGCAGAGATGGGGTCTCATTATGTTTCCTAGGCTAGTCCTGAACTGCTGAGCTCAAGTGATACTCTCACTTTGGCTTCCCGAAGTGCTGGGATGGCACGTGTGAACCACTGCACCTGGCCTGCTTTTAACTCCTTATGCTGTATACCCAGGAGTAGAATTGTTGGATCATATGGTAATACTGTGCTTAGCATTTTCAGGAATGGGGACCTTGCTTTTAAATTTTGCACTAAGACCTGAAAATGATATAGCTGGTCTCGCTAGAGGATTTAAAAAATTCATAATCTCAACTGATTTTGAAGCTTGCAAAGGGTATACCTTAAGTACTTTTCATAACTTTTAGCTTCAATTGGCAAACATGATTCAGAAAATTCAAGAGAAGGCCGGCGTGGTGGCTCAAGTCTGTAATCCCAGCACTTTGGGAGGCACTGGCGGGCAGATCACTTGAAGTCAGGAGTTTGAGTCCAGCCTGGATAATATGGTGAAACCCCATCTCTACTAAAAATACAAAAACTAGCCTGGCATGGTGGCGGGCGCCTGTGATCCCAGCTACTCCAGAGCCTGAGGTGGGAGGATTGCTTGAACCCATGTGGCGGAGGTTGCAGTGAGCTGAGATTGCACCACTGCACTACAGCCTGGGCGACAGAGCAAGACTCTATGTCAAAAAAAAAAAAGAGAGAAATCCTCTCTTGGGTTGGGCATGGTGGCTCACACCTGTAATCCCAGCACTTTGGGAGGCCGAAGCAGGTGGATCACCTGAGGTCGGGAGTTTGAGACCAGTCTGACCAACATGGAGAAACCCCGTCTCTACTAAAAATACAGAATTAGCCGGACATGGTGGCACACGCCTGTAATCCCAGCTACTGGGGAGGCTGAGGCAGGAGAATTGCTTGAACTCGGGAGGTGGAGGTTATGGTGAGTTGAGATTGCGCCATTGCCCTCCAGCCTGGGCAACAAGAGCAAAACTCTGAAACTCTGTCTCAAAAAGAAAGAAAGAAAGAAATCCACTCTCATTCATATTGCTTTTCTCCTCTAGGTAAAGAAGTCATTTCTCTCTTGCTGCTGCTCTCAAGATAGTTTTGTTGTCCTTAGTTTTCCAAAGTGCAATTATGTGTCTGGGTGTAGATTTCTTTGGATTTATCCTGTTAGGTTTTACTCAGATTCTTGAAGCTGTAGGTTTATATATTTTGCCAAATTTTGTAAAATTTCAGCCATTTTTAAAAATCACTTTTTTTTTCTTTTTTTTTTTTTGAGACGGAGTTTCGCTCTTGTTACCCAGGCTGGAGTGCAATGGCGCGATCTCGGCTCACCGCAACCTCCGCCTCCTGGGTTCAGGCAATTCTCCTGCCTCAGCCTCCTGAGTAGCTGGGATTACAGGCACGCGCCACCATGTCCAGCTAATTTTTTGTATTTTCTGTAGAGACGGGGTTTCACCATGTTGACCAGGATGGTCTTGATCTCTTGACCTCGTGATCCACCCGCCTCGGCCTCCCAAAGTGCTGGGATTACAGGCTTGAGCCACCGCGCCTGGCCCAAAAATCACTTTTTTTTAAACAGAGTTTTGCGCTTGTTGCCCAGGCTGGAGTGCAATGGCGCAATCTCAGCTCACTGCACTTCCCTTCTCCCAGGTGCAAGCAATTCTCCTACCTCAGCCTCCGGAGTAGCTGGGATTACAGGCACGTGCCACCACGCCCGGAACTTTTGTATTTTTAGTAGAGACCGTCCTCCCTCTTTTCTTTTGCCTTCAATCATATGGTTTGTAGTTTATTTATTTATTTAGAGACTGAGTCTAGCTCTATTGCTCAGTTTGGAGTATGGTAGTGTGATCTCAGCTCATCGAAGCCTCTGCCTCCCAGGTACAATGATTCTCCTGCCTCAGCCTCCTGAGTAGCTGGGATTACAAGCACATGCCACCATGCCTGGCTAATTTTTGTATTTTTGGTAGAGACAGTGTTTCACCATGTTGTCCAGGCTGGTCTCGAATTCCTAACTTCGGGTGATCCACCAGCCTCAGTCTCCCACAGTGCTGGGATTATAGGCGGGAGCCACTGCTCCTGGCCTGTAGTTTAGTTTAGTTTTTGGTTGCTGGCTTTTTAGCTCCTAGTACAGGAGATATGACACAAAAAGGAAACCAGGTACCCATGGTGGGTGTTGCTTGGGTGTCAAGACCCCTAACTGTTCTGCCTCTTTCCTGCACCCTTCAGAGTCTTATGTTTGCTTTATAAACAATGTTGGCCCGTGCGGTGTCTCAAGCCTGTAATCCCAGTACTATTCTAGGAAGCCAAGGCAGGTGGATCGCTGGAGCCCAGGAGTTTGGGAGCAGTCTTGGTAACATGGTAAAACACTGTCTCGCCATGTTTTGAGAAATGCTGGCAGCGTGACAGTCTGAGCAATTCATATCTGGACCATGGTAGGCAGTGATCCAAGGCATGATGGACGTGAGCTCCTGGGAGATGCTGACCCCTGCTTAGGTGTGTCTTCAGGTCCTCCTGGGGCAAAGTGCTAACGTGTGCACCCCACCATCTGTGTTTCAGGGCGCATTCCAATGCAATCTCAAACTGCTGTTTTACCTTCAGTGGCCACTTCCTGTGTACAAGCTCCTGGGATAAAAACTTAAAAATATGGAACGTCCACACAGGGGAGTTTCGAAACCGTGGAGCCTGTGTGACCCTGATGCAGGGCCATGAAGGTTCCGTCAGCTCCTGTCACTTTGCCAGAGACAGTGAGTAATTAACACACAGAAGGACTCCACTCCTGTGGGAATGCTGGGCAGAGTTCTTCATGTTCCATTCAAATGGACTCTCAGTGCAGACAGAGAGCTGATTTCCAGTGATGCTGACAGGGAGGGGGGATTTTTCCCTACGAGAACAAAAAAGTCAAGAGGGAAGACCATAGGCACGAGTTTATAGTGGCAGAAACTCAGCTCAATGTGGCTTAGACAACCAAATAAATTAACTCCTGTAATGGAGAAGTCCAAGAGCAGGTCTGACATCAGGTATGGATGGGACAAGAGAGTCAACGCTGCTGGGAACCCAGCTCTTCACTCTCTTAACCTAGCTTCCCTCTGGGTCAGCCTTTACGCAGAAGGCGGCAAAGATGGCTGGGTGTGATGGCTCACGCCTGTAGTCCCGACGCTTTGGGAGGCCGAGGTGGGAGGATTGCTTGAAGTCAGGAGTTCAACAGCAGCCCAGGCAACATAGTAAGACCCCGTCTCTACAAAAAGTTTAAAAATTATCTGAGTGTGGTGGTACACACCTGTAGTCTCAGCTATTCAAGAGGCCGAGGCTGCAGTGAGCTATAATTGTGCTACTGTACTCCAGCCTGGGCAACAGAGTGAGACTCTATGTCGAAAAAGCCAAAAAAAAAGGTCTGGTACAATGGCTCACGCCTGTAATCCCAGCACTTTGGGAGCTTGAAGGGTGGGAGGATCACCTGAAGTAAGGAGTTTAAGATCAGCCTAGCCAACGTGGTGAAACCCCATCTCTACTAAAAAATACAAAAATTAGTCAGGTGTGCTGGTGGGCACCTATAAACCCAGCTACTCAGGAGGCTGAGGCAGGAGAATCACTTGAACCTGGTAGGCAGAGGCTGCAGTGAGCTTAGATTACACCACTGCACTCCAGCCTGGGTGACAGAGTGACTCTGTCTCTTAAAAAAAAAAAAAATATACACACACACACACACACACACACACACACACATCCTACCTCTGATTTTATATATAATAAAAATATATATTAAAATATATTGGCCGGGCACGGTGGCTCACGCCTGTAATCCCAGCACTTTGGGAGGCTGAGACGGGTGGATCACGAGGTCAAGAGATTGAGACCATCCTGGCCAACATGGTGAAACCCTGTTTCTACACAAAATATAAAAGTTAGCTGGGCATGGTGGCGCATGGCTGTAGTCCCAGCTACTGGGAGGCTAAGGCAGGAGGATTGCTTGAACCTGGGAGGCAGAGGTTGCAGTGAACCAAGATCGCACCACTGCACTCCAGCCTGGCAACAGAGCAAGACTCCGTCTCAAAAAAAAAAAAAAAAAAAAAAAAAGAGAATCATATACAGTCAATCATGATTATTCCAGATTCTGTGTTTGTGAATTCACCTGCTTGCTGCTCTCTATTTGTAAACCTAAAGTCAACATTCACGGCACTTTCAAGGTCACTCACAGGCATAAAGAGCAGCAAAAACTGTAAGTCACCTCCCAGCTGAGGGTGGACAAGGCAACGTTCCGTCTTCTTGTTTTACCTCTCACATGGTAAAGTGTCCTTTTTGTGGTCTGTATAGGGCCACCATTTTTTGTTTGTTCATTTGTTTACTCCCTCTGTTGCCCAGGCTGGGGTGCAGTGGTGCAATCTCGGCTACTGAAACCACTGCCTTTTGGCTTCAAATGATTCTCCTGCCCCAGCCTTCCAAGTAGCTGGGATTACAGGTGTGCACTACCACCCTCATCTAATTGTTGTATTTTTCATAGAGATGAGGTTTTGCCATGTTGGTCAGGAAACCTTTGGGAGCATGGCAACCTTGTTGGTCAGCCTCCCAAAGTGCTGGGATTACAGACATGAGCCACCATGCCCCACCTTTGTTTTGCTTTTTGTTAATGATTTAGCTGTGTAAAATGGCTCCTTTGGCTGTGTGCAGTGGCTCACGCCTTTAATTCTAGCTCTGGGGAGGCTGAGGTGGGAGCATTGCTTCAGCCCCCGAGTTTGAGATCAGCCTGAGCAATATAGTGAGACCCCATCTCTACCAAAAAAAAAAAAAAAAAATTAACCGGGTGTGCTGGCACATGCTTAGAGTCACAGCTACTTGGGAACTGAAGTGGGAGGATCGCTTAAGCCCAGGAGTTTGAAGCTGCTATGAATTATGACTGCACCACTGCACTCCAGTCTGGGTGACAGAGCAAGACTTTGTCCCCAAAAATAAATAAATAAATAGAATGGTCCCCAGCCACAGTGCTGAAGGGCTGTTTACTATTCCTAAGAGCAAGAACGCTATGATGGGGAAAATACATGCATTCATTCAGGCAAGAGTTATAGTGCTGTTGGCTGTGAGTTCGATGTAAACGAATCAACAGTATATATGCAATCAGTTGTCTTTAAACAGAAACACACATACAACAAGGTTATATACTGATCAGCTGAGGAGCATGTTGGGAGCTGAGGCTCACAGGAACCTGGCCCTGTATTTCCCCTGGGAGCAATGGTTCAGTATTCGCTAATTCCACGTCTGCGTCAACTTTATAGAACAGAGGTCCCCAACCTTTTTGGGACCAGGGGCCAATTTCATGGAAGACAACTTTTCCACAAACGGAGGTGTGGGGGATGATTTTGGGATGATCCAAGCATGCCCTTTATTTTTATTATTATTACACTGTACTATATAGTGAAATAATTATACAACTCACCATACTGTAGAATCATTGGGAGCCCTGAACTTGTTTCCCTGCAACTACACAGTCCCATCTGGGTTTGACAGGAGACAGTGACAGATCATCAGGCTTTGGATTCTCATAAAGAGTATGCAACCCAGATCCCCTGCATGCACAGTTCACAATAGGGTTGCGCTCCTATAAGAATCGTATGCAGCTGCTGATCTGACAGGAGGCGGAGCTCAGGTGGTAAGATGAGTGATGGGGAGCAGCTGTAAATATAGACGAAGCTTTGGCTTGCTTGCCTGCCGCTCACCGCCTACTGTGTGGTCCGGTTCCCAACAGGTCACAGATTGGTACCAGTCTGTGGCCCAGGGTTTGGGACCCCTGCCATTGAACATAACTACTGTGAATGATGAGAATCAGCTGTAATTGGCTTGGGGTTGTGGAGCTGCCCCAAGAAGGGTTTCGGTGTAGTCAGAGTGAGCTGAGGTGGTGCCTTGCCAAGGCATCCTCAGCCGGCTTTGGGCTGACTTGGCTTGGAAAGATGACCCCCATCTCCACCCTTTCATTTTGTGTTGCAGGCTCTTTTCTCATTTCTGGAGGGTTTGATAGGACTGTGGCTATTTGGGACGTAGCAGAAGGCTACCGGAAGCTCTCCTTGAAGGTACATGTGGCCAGCATGAGATGGAGGATCTGAGCTTCCCTCCTGAGTCCTTCCCATGCTCAGTGCTGGGTGCTGGGGACACAGCTGTGGGTGACACAGACCTAGATGTCTCCCGTGGGCTGATGAAGGATAGACAAGAAGCCAGCAGACACACCACTGGCTTTGAGGAGTGAAATGGAGAAACCACAACAGGGTGACATGATGGGTACAGACGTGGGGAACCCATCCACATTGCATGGGCAGGGAGAGCTTCCTGGAGAAGGAAGTGTTTGAGCTGAGAACCGGGTGGGGATCTTGAAGAAGAGGATTTCAGGCAGATGAAACAGCCAATGCAAAAACTCCGAGGTGGGAGTGTCCAAGAACAGCAGAAGTTACTGTGCAGGGCCAGGTGCAGGGCCAGGTGCAGGGCCAGGTGCGCCTGTAATTCCAGTACTTTGGGAGGCTGAGGTGGGCGGATCACCTGAGGTCAGGAGTTTGAGACCAGCCTGGCCAACATGGTGAAACCCCATCTCTACTAAAAATACAAAAATCAGCCTAGCATCGTGGTGTGCACCTGTAGTCTCAGCTACTTGGGAGGCTGAAGTGGGAGGATCGCTTGAACCTGGGAGACGGAGGTTGCAGTGAGCTCAGATCGCACCACTGCACTCCAGCCTAGGCGACAGAGTGAGACTCCACCTCTAACAAAACAAGTCAAAACAAAACAAAACAAAATAACCAGAAATTACTGTGCAGAGGGATGGCATGAAAGGCGTAGTGAGGCATGAAAGCTTGGGGTTCCAAAATGGGGGTGTCAGTTGAATGTTCTTGGCTGCAAGTGAGAGAAGCCCTAACTCAGAGTGGCTCTATGATAAGGGGATGTGTAATCCAACATGGCCAGAACCCAGGATTGCCTCATTCTATGCCCCTGTTCCCCAAGGGGCCCTGTACCCAGGATTTCTGCATACTCCCTGGTTTCACGATCTCACTGTCACCTTTGGCTGTGAATGCTTGGTCTTTCTGTGCCCAGAGACACAAAGGAATGTATCCTTGAGCAGCCCATGTTCAGGTCCCTGGGGCTGGTCTGTCTGAGCTGTCTTCTCCTAGGACTTGGGGAGGCAAAATGAGTTTGCTCACAGCAAATAAACAGCTTGAAATGGAATGTTAAACCTCTCTGTGCTTAAAGTCCCTCTGTCATCCGGGTGCGGTGGCTCATGCCTAGATTCCCACAGCACTTTGGGAGGCAGAGGCTGGAGGATCACTGGAGGTCAGGTGTTCGAGACCAGCCTGGCCAACATAGTGAAACCCCGTCTCTACTAAAAATACAAAAATTAGTCAGGCATGGTGACAGGTGCCTGTAATCCCAGCTACTCGGGAGGCTGAGGCAGGATAATCGCTTGAACGGTGGAGGTTGTGGTGAGCCAAGATCACGTCATCACGTCATTGCACTTCAGCCTGGGCAACAAGAGGGAAACTCCGTCTAAAAAAAAAAAAAAAAGAAAAAAGAAAATCACTAGAGGAGCCTGGGAGGTAGAGGTTGCAGTGAGCCAAGGTTGTGCCACTGCACTCCAGCCTGGGTAACAGAGCTGGTTGTTCTATTTTGTCTCCTCTTCTCTCCTCTCTCTCTGTTCTCCCATCCTCAAATTCCTATCCTTTTATTATACTAAGAAGCTTAATCCTTTCCTCTGACCACACCATGGTCTCACCTTCCGCCTCTTTCCACATGGGGAAGGCCAAAGGAGGACAGAGACGCTGGCACAGAGCCAGACATCATTCAGTGTCTGAGGCAGCAATGGCATCTATCTGCTCTGAGTTCCTTTTTACCCAAAGAAAACATCCCACTCCTGCCTCTGCTTGAGCCACAGTGGATCAAGTCTGCAGTTATTGGAAGCCAAAAGCCCCCTCATTTACAGGGCCTCTGAGGGGTGTTTCCTAGAACAAAGAATGTAAATGAAAATCTGAGACCAGCTGGGAATATAGTATTTCTCCCCCCATCCTGCTAAATGCCTGAGTACTATTTTAAAAAAACATACACAATGGCACACACATTTGTAGTCCCAGCTACTCGGGAGGTTGAGGCAGCAGAATCACTTGAGCCCAGGAGGTTGAGGCTGCAGTGAGCTATGACTGAGCTGCTACGCTCCAGCCTGGGGAACAGAGTGAGACCCTGCCTCAAAATAAGAAAAACTAAATACATAAACAAAGAATGGGCTGGGCATGGTGACTCATGCCTGTAATCCCAGCACTTTGGGAGGCTGAAGCAGGTGGATCACTTGAGGTCAGGAGTTCGAGACCAGCCTGGCCAACATGGTGAAACCTTGTCTCTACTAAAAATACAAAAATTAGCTGGGCACGGTGGCAGGCACCTATAATCCCAGCTACTTGAGAGGCTGAGGGTGGAGAATCACTTGAACCCAGGAGGTGGAGGTTGCAGTGAGCGGAGATTGCACCATTGTACTCCAGCCTGGGTAACAAGAACAAAACTGTGTCTCAAAAAACAAACAAACAAACAGAAACAACAACAGACCTCAGTGCTCACCCTCCTTCCAGCCCCGAACCCAGCCCTGTCCCCAACTCCACCTGCCTGTCCCCTATCCCAATCCAGTCCTGCCCCACCCATTAAAAAAAAATAGATGTGCATATATCACGTCTTTACACTTTGTATTCTACCCTAAATGTTGCTGACGAGACCAAGGAAGTACAATGAACTGTTCTGCTCTTTCCCTTTTTTTTTTTTTTAGACGGAGTCTCACTGTACCGAGGCCGGAGTGCAGTGGCCTGATCTCAGCTCACTGCAACCTCTGCCTCCCAGGTTCAAGTGATTCTCCTGCCTTGGCCTCCTGAGTAGCTGGGACTACAGGTACGCACCACCATGACTGGCTAATTTTTGTATTTTTAGTAGAGATGGGGTTTTACTATGCTGGCCAGGCTGGTCTTGAACTTCAGACCTCATGATCCACTCGCCTTGGCCTCCCAAAGTGCTGGGATTATAGGCATGAGCCTCCCCCTGCCGCACCCCCCTTGCTTTTTTTTGAGACGGTCTCACTCTGTCGCCCAGGCTGGAGTGCAGTGGCATGATTATGAATCACTGCAGCCTCAACCTCCCAGGGCTCAGGTGATTCTCCCACATTAGCCTCCTGAGTAGTTGGGATTACAGGCGCATGACATGCCCAGCTAATATTTTGTATTTTTGTAGAGACAGGGTTTCACTATGTTGTCCAGGCTGTTCTCAAACTCCTAGACTCAAGGAATCCATCCACCTCAACCCCGCAGAGTGTTGAGGTTACAGGCGTAAGCCACTGCGCTCAGCCAGCTACTCTTAAATGTAAGCAACGCTGGACTCTTGACTTTCTGTTGTTTTCTAAGATAGGGGATCTCACTCTGTTGCCCAGGCTGGAGTGCAGTGGCATGATCACGGCTCCCTGCAACTTCCACCTCCTGGGCTCAAGTGACCCTTCCACCTCGGCATCCCAAAGGGCAGGTTACGGGTGGGAGCCACCACACGCAGATTGTTTCTGTTGTTTTTCAAAATGATTTTTCTCCATGTTCTCATGAAAATTTGTTATTTCTTCAGGGCCATAATGACTGGGTGACAGATGTTGCTGTCAGCAACAACAAGAAATGGATCCTGTCTGCTTCCAAGGTAAAAGTGGCCGAGCTCTGAGTGACTTACCATATCCATCATATTCATCAGAATTGGTGATAGCAGGAGAGTTACTGGCAAGTGTAAACGTCCTGGGTGGGTTTGGTGAGGCGTCTGTACCTAGCTGGTCCATCGCGTTCACGGAGCTGCCTGGGAATGTACATCAAAGGATGCCATCAAGAAAGCAAAAAGGGGAGGCCGAGGCGGGTGGATCATGAGGTCAAGAGATCGAGACCATCCTGGTCAACAAGGTGAAACCCTGTCTCTACTAAAAATACAAAAAATTAGCTGGGCATGGTGGTGCGCACCTGTAATTTCAGCTACTCGGGAGGCTGAGGCAGGAGAGTTGCTTGAACCCAGGAGGCAGAGGTTGCGGTGAGCCGAGATCGTGCCATTGCACTCCAGCCTGGGCAACAATAGTGAAACTCCGTCTCAAAAAAAAATAAAAGAGAAAGCAAAAAGACAACTTCGAGAATGGGAGAAAATAGTTGTACAGCATGTATCTGGTAAGAAGTTAATATGTAGAATACATAAAGAACTTCGAAAACTTCACAACAAAAAACAAGCAACCCAATTCAAGAATGGGCAAAAGACTCAGACATTTCTCTGAAGAAGATATACCAATGTCCAAGAAGCATATGACAAGATGCTCAACATCACTGTCATTAGGGAAATGCAAACAAAAAGCACAGTGAGATACCACTTCGCATCTACTAGGAGGGCTATCATAAAAAAACTCAGAAGATAATGAATGTTGGCAAGGGACTTGGAGAACTGGATCCCTTGTGCGTGACTGATGAGAATGTAAAACAGTGCAGCTGCGGGTTTGGCAGTTTCTCAAAAGCTTAAACAGAGCTACCATATGATCCAGCAACTCCACTTTTGGGTTTATATTCAAAAGAATTGAAGGCAGGGGATTTCTGATACTTATATGCCAGTGTTCATAGTAGCATTATTTACTACAGCTAAAAGGTGGAAGCGACCCACGTGTTGGATGAATGGATACATAAAGTGTGGTCTATCCATACAAGGAAATTCAGCCATAAAAACAGGGAAATTCTGACATGCTACATCATGGACGAATCTTGATGACATGCTAAGTGAAATAAGCCGGTCACAAAAGGATAAATCCCATCGTAATTCCACTTAGATGAGGTATCCAGCAGAGCCAAATTAAGAGAATGTAGAATGGTGCTTGCCAGAGGTTGGTGGGTGGGGTGAAAGTTATTAATTGGTAATAGACGTTTTGTTGGGGATGGTGAATAAGTTTTGGGTCTAGAGAGTGGTTATGCTGATAGAAGACTGTGAAGGTATTTAATGTGACTTACTTGTACACTTACAAATAGTTAAAATGGGCAGGGCATGGTGGCTCACGCCTGTAATCCCAGCACTTTGGGAGGTTGAGGTGGGTGGATCACAAGGTTAGGAGTTTCAGACTAGCCTGGACAAGATAGTGAAACCCCACCTCTATTAAAAATACAAAAATTAGCTGGGTGTGGTGGTGTGCCTGTAGTCCCAGATACTCAGGAGGATGAGGCAGGGGAATCGCTAGACTTGGGAGGTGGAAGCTGCAGTGAGCTGAGATCAAGCCATGGCATTCCGGCCTGGGCAACAGAGTGAGACTCCATCTGAAAAAAAAAAAAAAAAAAAAAAAAAAGATTTTACTTACTGGCAAAAACAGGTTTTATTTCCCAGTACTCCAAAAATGTCCAAATGTACTAAATCTTCAAGCTTATTTTAAAAGACTTAAGTATTTGTCAGGCTGCGCATGGTGGCTCACGCCTGTAATCCTAGCACTTTGGGAGGCTGAGGCAGGTGGATCACCTGAGCTCAGGAGTTCAAGACCGGCCTGACCAACGTGGAGAAACCCCATCTCTACTAAAAATACAAAATTATCCGGGCGTGGTGGCACATGCCTGTAATTCCAGCTACTTGGGAGGTTGAGACAGGAGAATTGCTTGAACCCAGGAGGCAGAGGTTGTAAGACTGCAGTGAGCCAAGATCATGCCATTGCACTCTAGCCTGGGCAACAAGAACAAAACTCCATCTCAAAAAAAAAAAAAAAAAATTAAAAGAATAGGTATTTCTCAATGAAGTCACAACCTCGGCTCACTGCAACCTCTACCCTCCAGGTTCAAATGATTCTCCTGCCTCAGCCTCCTGAGTAGCTGGGATTACAGCCCCTCGCCACCACATCTGGCTAATTTTTGTATTTTTAGTAGAGACAGGGTTTTGCCATGATGGCCAGGCTGGTCTCAAACTCCTGACCTCAGGTGATCTGCCTGCTTTGACCTCTCAAAGTGATGGGATTACAGGTATGAGCCACCATGCCTAGCCTAAAATTTTTTTTTATTCTGTAGGTACGAGGTCTCACTATATTGCCCAGGCTGGTCTTGAATTCCTGGGCTCAAGTCATCCTCCTGCATATGCCTCTCAAAATGCTGGATTACAAGTGTGAGCCACCATGCCCAGCTTGCAACTAACTTTTGAATGACAATATCTAAGAGCTGGGAAGACATTTTTTGTTACCACAATTTGGCAAGCCACTTGCTATACTGTAGGAAGTATGCTTATTGGTAAGATCTGACAGCTCTACACAGTGAAGCCAACACATCTGTTACCAACATGTGCCCTTTGTTCTCCCACAGGATATTTAATTTCAACTGCTGAATCAAGAAATGTAACATACTAAGTGTATCCATTTATTTTTTTATTTTTTAAAGGCTAGTCAAGTGAAGCAGTGGGAGTGGAGAAGGAACAAAGAAATCTAACTGGTTGTGATCAATTAGTTGTAAACACCACTGCACTGGACCAGTGTATCCATTTTTTTATTGCTGCTATATTAAGTTACAGGACTGTACTGTTTAAACATTAAGTAACACAAATTTACTATCTTACAGTTCTGTAAGATAGAAGTCTGACAAGTTCTCATTGGGTTAAAATCTAGGTGTCAACAAGAATGCATTCCTTTCGGGAACTATTATTTATTTTATTTTATTTATTTATTTATTTTTGAGACCGAGTTTCGCTCTTGTTACCCAGACTGGAGTGTAATGGCGTGATCTCGGCTTGCCGCAACCTCCGCCTTCTGGGTTCAAGCAGTTCTCCTGCCTCAACCTCCCGAGTAGCTGGGATTACAGGCACGTGCCACCATGCCCAGCTAATTTTTTATTTTTAGTAGAGATGAGGTTTCACCTTGTTGACCAGGATGGTCTCGATCTGTTGACCTCGTGATCCACCCACCTCAGCCTCCCAAAGTGCTGGGATTATAGGCGTGAGCCACCGCGCCCGGCCTCGGGAACTATTATTTTATTTTTTTTTCCGAGCTAGCTGAGATTTTATTTTGGACCAAAAAAAAAAAAAAAAAAGCAATTGAATTGTTTTGCAGCTGGAGGCATGGGCAAGGGGGGTCCCCAGGCAGTAAACTCCCCGCTGGTGGGCTGAGGGCTAGGGCTGAGCATCAGGTGGGTCTCCTGTTCCCTTCACTCCCCTGCACAGCAACCTCCCTCCTGGGCTCTGGGGCAGCCTCAGGAGGGGCAGGCTGGGAGGGGCTGTTGCAGCTGTTCACTTGGGCAGGACGTCAGAGGACTCGGACACCAGCCTCCCATCGCGGGTCTTAATCTTCTTCACAACCACAGCCTTGGTGGAGCTGGTGCGGCTGATGGAGCTGGAGCCCATGACAGAGCAAAGCTGGAGCCCAGGCCGTAGCTGAGGCCGGGGCTTGTGAGGCCCCCATAGGCAGAGCTCAGACCACCTGCATAGCTGCTGGTGGTCTTCGTGTGGATACTCATGTTCTGCATCCCGGACTCCAGCCGGCTCTCCTCGCCCTCCAGTAGCTTGCGGTAGGTGGCGATCTTGATGTCCAGGGCCAGTTTGACATCCATCAGCTCCTGGTACTCACGCAGCTGCTTTGCCATGTCCTGCTTGGCCTGCTGCAGGGCGGCCTCCAGCTCCTGCCTGCTGCTTGGTATGAGCATCCTTGAGTGCCTGCTCCCTGCGATGCTCAGCATCTCTAATGGCGGCCTCCGGGGAAGCCCTCTGGCCTTTGAGGCCCTCGATCTCAGCCTGGAGTCAGCTGATGTTCCGGTTCATCTCGGAGATCTCAGTCTTCGTACGCTGCAGGTCATCTCTGTGCTTCCCAGCCAGCCTCTGCAGCTCCTCATACTTGATCTGGTATACACTCTCCGCCTCAGCCCGGCTGCGGATGGCAATTTCCTCGTATTGTGCCTTGACCTCGGCGATGATACTGTCCATGTCCAGAGAGCGGCTGTTGTCCATGGACAGCACCACAGACGTGTCGGAGATCTGGGACTGCAGCTCCCGGATCTCCTCTTCATACAGCTGCCTGAGGAAGTTGACCTCGTCAGTCAGTCCTTCCAGGCGAGACTCCAGCTCTACCTTGTTCATGTAAGCTTCATCCACATCCTTCTTGATGAGGACAAATTCATTCTCCATCTCTGTACACTTATTGATCTCTTCCTCATACTTGTTCGTGAAGTCCTCCACCAGCCCCTGCATGTTGCCAAGCTCCGCCTCCAGCTTCAGCTTCTCCTGGCCCAGAGTCTCCAGCTGCCCCTCAGGTTGTTGATGTAGTTCTCAAACATGTTGTCCATGTTGCTCCGAGCCGTTTTCTGCTGCTGCAGGAGGCTCCACTTGGTCTCCAGCATCTTGTTCTGCTGCTCCAGGAACCGCACCTTGTCGATGAAGGAAGCAAACTTGTTGAGGGTCTTGATCTGCTCCTTGTCCTGGGTACGCACGGCCTGGATGTTGGGGTCCACATCCACCTTAATGGGGTTCAGCAGGCTCTGGTTGATGGTGACAGCGGTGATGCCTCCCATGCCTATGCCGCTGGCCCCAGAATAGCCTGCACCCAGGCCACCCCAGAAGCCACTACAGCTCACTCGGGAGAAGCTCAAGCGGGCACTGGGCCCACTCGTGAAGGAGCGGCTGCTGAAGGCCCCGGGGCCAGAGGTGGACACCTTGTAGGACTTCTGGGTAATTCCAAATTCCTTTGGTAATCAAGTACAAAAAGGCCATGGGCTTAAAGTTGAAACAGGTTGGTATTGGGTAAAATGAAGCCAGTGAAAGCTTTCATTAGTTTCCTCTATAATTTGTCATTTGAACACCTGATGGACATGGTGGAGGCAGGAGTGGAGGCAGGTGGGCTGAACCAGGGAGAGATTCCAGAAGGAGTGGAGAAGCTGCTTCTTCAGGAACTATTATTAACTAAAGTTAACTAAAGTCCGTGGTTTACATCGTTTCACACTTTGTGTTGTATAGGTCTATGGATTTTGCCAAATGTGTATCATATATCCACCAATACAGTGTCATGCAGAATAGTTTTTTTTTTCTTTTTTTTTAGATAGTGTCTTGCTCTGTTGCCCAGGCTGGAGTGCAATGGCACGATCTTAGCTCACTGCAACCTTCACCTCCTGGGTTCAAGCCATTCTCCTGCCTCAGCCTCCCAAGTAGTTGGGACTACAGGTGCATGCTACCATACCTGGCTAATTTTTGTATTTTTAGCAGAGATGGGGTTTCACCATATTGGTGAGGCTGGTCTCAAATTCCTGACCTCACCTTCTTCTGCTTCTCAAAGTGCTGGGATTATAGGCATGAGCCACCGTGCCCAGCCATACAGAATAGTTTTACTGTTCATCCCTCCTCCTCTTCCTCATCATCCTGGGCAACCACTGATCTATTTGCTTTCTTTACTTTTGCCTTTTCCAGAACGTCAAGGTTGGAATTACACTCTGTGGCCTCTTCAGGCTGGCTTCTTTGGCGTAACAATGTGCATTGAAGATTCCTCTTTCTGTGCCTTTTGACTGCTGAATGATATTCCTTTGTATGGATGTACCACAGCTTGTTTTATGACTGCTGGTTTCCTATTTGTTTTAGGATAGGACCATGAGACTGTGGAATATTGAAGAAGTTGACCAAATTCCTTTGGTAATCAAGTACAAAAAGGCCATGGGCTTAAAGTTGAAACAGGTTGGTATTGGGTAAAATGAAGCCAGTGAAAGCTTCATTAGTTTCCTCTATAATTTGTCATTTGAACAAACTTTGGGCACCTAGAGATGCAAGTGTGAACAAAGAGACGAACATTTTTGCCCCAGCAGAGCTTAAATTCTAAAAGAGGAAACACACAAGAAAAATGTGTAGTAAGTTGCATGGTGTTAAGTAATTGACAGAAAATACACAGCAAAAGGGAATAGGAGTGCTGGAGGTTGCAAGATTTTTTTTTTTTTTTTTTTTTTTGAGACGGAGTGTCGCTCTTGTTACCCAGGCTGGAGTGCAATGGCGCGATCTCAGCTCACCGCAACCTCCGCCTCCTGGGTTCAGGCAATTTTCCTGCCTCAGCCTCCTGAGTAGCTGGGACTACAGGCATGCGCCACCATGACCAGCTAATTTTTTTTTTTTAGTAGAGACGGGGTTTCACCTTGTTGACCAGGATGGTCTCAATCTCTTGACCTCGTGATCCACCCGCCTCGGCCTTCCAAAGTGCTGGGATTACAGGTGTGAGCCACCGCGCCCAGCCCTGGTTGCAAGATTTTAAAAGGTAGTCAGGATAGGTCTCACTGAGGTGGCCGCTATTTCAATTTGAAGGTGGTGAGGGGGTGAGCCATGTAGAGGAGAGAACTTCCAGCTGGGCACAGTGGCTCTCGCCTGTAATCCCAGCAGTTTGGGAGGCCGAGGCGGGCAGATCACCTGAGGAGGGAGTTCGAGATGAGCCTGGCCAACATAGAGAAACCTCATCTTTACTAAAGATACAAAATTAGCCAGGCATGGTGGCGCATGCCTGTAATCCTAGCTACTTCAGAGGCTGAGGTAGGAGAGTCACTTGAACCCGGGAGGTGGAGGTTGCGGTGAGCCAAGATTGAGCCATTGCACTCTAGCCTGGGCAACAAGAGCAAAACTAAGTCTCAAAAGAAAAAAAAAAAAAGAGATTCCAGAGAAGGGAGCCTTTGCCTTGCCTTGCTCAACATAGCTGGATCAGGTGGGAGAATTCTAATGATGTGCCTGATGAGAATTCTAATGAACCCCTCTGACGAGCACCTCCTTTCTGCTCTTTTAAAATATCCCATGTCAGTGCGAAAGATGTGACAGGCCTTTCTCCATCTTTGAGAGTGACACCTCTTCTGAAATATTCACCCAATGCGTGTTCTGCCGGATAGATACAAGGGGCTTGCCAGCGGAGACTTCATCATTATCATCATTGGAAAGGGAGAACTCACCATTGCCAAGGGGAAGCAAGGATGACTGACAGCCACGGGACCCTTTGAGTGACTTGAGCACAGGCTACCTAGCATGTACGTTTCGGGGCTCTGCAGGGACTTTCTCTTGTGCCCCTCCCAGACTCAGTGGTCCTGTCATACTGGGGCAGGATGCAAGCGTTGGCTGGGCTCTAAGCACAGTGCCACCTCCTCAGCTCTCAGCTTAGGGAGTGAACACTTTATTTTCTGTTTTCACGCAAAATAAATCTAATTCCTTTGGAAAACAAGTGTGCATGTGCATTTGAAAAGCAGTCTTGCTGTTTCTAAGCTTTATGTCTTGGTGCTCATCCTGTTTGATTTTTGGAACATATATTAGACTCACTTTATGGAGTCTGGAGTTGTCCTGTAAAGTGACCTGTGGGGGCTGGCGCCAGTAGTTCTGGAGAAAGGGTTTGTTCAATAAATATGACAAGGCATGGGGCACCCTCTGTGGATGTGATGGCAAGATACTGTGGGTGCCTCCCTGGCTAATGCTCCCAGAGGGCCACCTGCCCAGGGCAGAGGATGATTTGGTTAGCCAAGGGAGTGGCAGTGGCACTGCATCACAGGCAGGTGTGTCTTCTAGACTTCTCAATTTCCAGAACTCCCAGGTCTATGCACAGCCCTCTTCCTGCTGCCGCCGCATATTGTACAACATGCATCAGTCCAGAAAGAGTCAAGTTTTCTGTTAATAAGAACCCTTTTCCACTTGGTATGGTTCACATGATTCTCATCAAATATCATTAATAGGCCCCTTAGTCCATTTAAAAAGCTTAACTGAGCCTGGGCGCAGAGGCTCCTGCCTGTAATTCCAGCACTTTGGAAGACTGAGGCAAGTGAATAGCTTGAGGCCAGAAGTTTGAGACTAGCTTGGGAAACACAGCAAGACCTCTCCACAAAAAACGAAAACACTAACCAGGTGTGTGGTGCACCCGTAGTCCCAGCTGTTTGGGAGGCCAAGGCAGGAGGATCGCTTGAGCCCCAGGAGTTCGAGGCAGCCAGTGAGCTATATGATTGTGCCACTGCACTCCAACATGGGTAGCAGAGCAAAAAAACCCAGCAAGACTGATTTATATATTATTACATAATGTCTAGTGTCAATTGTCTGGCATCCAATAATTCTGTGCATAAGCACCATGGCCTGGAAGTTGTCATGTGGGTGGGTCCCATGTCCGATGCCATCCTTGTCAGTCACAATGGGGTGACTGGTCACCGTCAAGTTGTCTGTTCACTGCTTATCCATTCATTTACATGAATGATGTATGAACGTGGCAAACCTCCACTTATGCCCTCCCAGCCACTGGAACCTCCTTGCAGAGAGGTCCCATCGCTAGTGGCCTCCCTCCTCCCAGTTGAATTTGAGGCCTTAGCACACATGAACAGGCATAGATGATGCACCCCCATGGCTGTGGAGGGCGGCTAGACGGCAGGTGTCAACACGGCCCCCACGGATGGGTTCACCCATCAGTGAACCGTCAATATGAATATGACGAGGTGTGGGCAAGACACTGGGTGCCTCCCTAGCTAATGCTCCCAGATGGCCACCTGCCCAGAGCAGAGGACGGTTTGGTTAGGCGCCACGTGGGTGGCGGTGGCATTTCCATCACGGGGTGTCTCATGCTGTCTCCTCTAGACTTCTCAATGTCCAGAACGCCCATGGTTATGCGCAGCCCTCTTCCGGCTGCCACGGCATAGTACACAGTGTGCATCAAGCCAGAAAGAGGCTGAGAGAGAAGCTTAGGTTCCTAGTGCACACCATACTGGGTGAACCTTTCTGTGCATGCCGGAGAGATGGTGGGTGGATGGGTTGGCAGTGTTCGGCTGCGTCGTTGCCCACAGGTCCTCTGCAAAGTGCGGGGACCAGTGGCTGGTGTAATTGCGTAAGGACACCCAGAAGGGGCAAGTGAGAAACCAAGGCGGAGAGGGCCTTGCCTGCTCTGGCAGCAGAAACCCCTTCATATAAGGTGTCGGTGCCCCACGCCAGCAGCCTGGGAACCCCGAAGCCCATGATCCCTCCTCGGAGCCTTCCTGACCCCTCGACTTTTCCCCAGCTCAGGATCCGCGGGAGAAGTGACTCAACTGAAGTTATGGCCCCGGGAGCTGACAGGGCCCCCGGTCTTCCCAGGCTGAGGTCGCTGGGCGGAACGGTCCGAAGCTTACCCGGGTCACCGTCGGACAGAGGCGGGTGTGCCGGCCGCGCTGGCGGGGCCGGAGGTTCTCCGGAGCGGGTAGGGGTTTGGCCACACTACCCTGAGGTCCAGTCCTCGCGCCAGTGTTCCCCAAGGCAGAGCGTCCTGGCTCCACGTTGGAGGAGACATCATTGTGGCCGGGAAGCCTCTCCTTCTCAGACTCGCTTGCTCAGTGTAGCCCGAGCTTCCGGTCTCGGTCGCCGCGGAAGCTACATTTCGAGTACGCTGCAGCAGGTCAAGTCTGTGCGCATGCGCGCGACCCAAGAGACTAATGGTAATAAGGAGTCATTCGTCAAGACGTTCACACGGGTGGCGCCGTGGCTTAGTTGGTTAAAGCGCCTGTCTAGTAAACAGGAGATCCTGGGTTCGAATCCCAGCGGTGCCTCAACCGAGCGTCCAAGCTCTCTCTACTTTTGCTCTTGCCCTTTTGTGCTCCGAGGCCTAGCCTGGCTGCCCGGCACCATGTGGGTGTGAGGGGAAGTCTGAGTGGCCGACGAATCCGGGCCCGCAGCTAGGCGTGGCTTCAGTCAAGGGGGCGGGGGCAGACGGGCCTCAAACGACTCCTCCTCTGGTCTCAGCAGCTGAGGGGCGTGGGCGGCGCGGGGACCCAGGAGACAGCGGTTGCCTTGGTGCTGGCTGGCGGTGGGAAGCGCGCGGGCGAGGAAGCACCTTGGAAGTCCAGCGCGGAGCCAGTGTTCGCCCCCAGGCTGCTTCCGCAGGGCGGGCAGTGGATGTGCTCTCCCCGGCCGGTTTCTGTGGCTTGGGTTTCTCCAGCTAATCATCCTGGCTCCAAGCGGCCGCTCTGGGGAGCCCATGCGGGTGCCCATCCTCGAGGGTCACCGGGCTTAGCTGAGTCTCAAAGTACTGCAGATTGCCAGTCTTTCTGCAGCCGCGAAGCTATTTCACAAATGCAGTACCCAGGCCGGCGTGGCCAAGGCGGCCCCAAGAGGAGGGGTATGGGACTCAGTCCGGTCAGCGTGACAGTCAGTCTGATAACTGCGTGGAAACTGCAAGCCAGGGAAAGATCGCAGGGGACTCTGCGTCCATTTCAGACGGCTGGGTGTGGGCTGAAGCCTGCCGCCCGGGCTGGGGTTGTACCCATATTTGCATGTGGAGACCTATTCGAAAGCAAGTGCATCTGAGGCTTCGGAGGTGGTGGGGTAGGGTGGGGTGAGGCATTGGAGTTTTTACAAAAATTCTCCAGGGATTCACCTGTCAAACCCGATAGGATACTCCCAGTGCAGAAATTGCAGTCATGGGATGAGGCTGTGTTCCAAATAGTAAAATTCACCTGCCCCAGAAGCAGTTCTTCTTTCTGCCTCTCCTATGAGTCTGGGTTTATTGTTTTTGTTTGTTTGTTTCTCTCGTTTTCCAGTCAATTATTGCGCCTTTGCAATTTCGTTGCTTTTGATTGTCGTTGCCTGGGAAAACTTGTAAGGAGACTGTGAGGCTTTGCAGTGCTGATAGGAGCATTCACCTGGAACCAATCAGGGATGAATTCATTGGAAACTGGGATTGCGTCATTGTGGGACTGGTTTATTTCTGGTTCATGCTTAGCCACTGCAATCCAGCCTGGACAACAGAGCGAGACTCCATCTCAAAAAAAAAAAAAAAAAAAAAAAAAGTCCCTTATTGGATACAGGATTTGAAATCTTTTCTCCCTTTCTTTTTCTCTTTGCTATCGGAATCTCACTCTGTCCCCCCAGGCTGGAGGGCAATGGCATGATCTTGGCTCTCTGCAACCTCAGCCTCCCGGGTTCAAGCGATTCTTTTGCCTCAGCCTCCCAAGTAACTGAGATTACAGGCGCGTGCCACCGTGCCAATTTTTGTATTTTTAGTAGAGACGAGGTTTCACCATGTTGGCCGGGCTGGTCTTGAACTCCTGAGCTCAAGTGATCTGCCTGACTGACTAAAGTGCAGGGATTACAGGTGTGAGCCACCACACCCAGCCTATTTTTTTAAAAAAAGAGAAAGTAAGGCCGGGTGCGGTGGCTCATGCCTATAATCCTAGCACTTTGGGAGGCTGAGGTGGGTGGATCACCTGAGGTCAGGAGTTCAAGACCAGCCTGGCCATCATGGTGAAATCCCATCTTTAAAAAAAAAAACGAGAGAGAGAGAGAGAAAGTAAACCATAGGGCCAGGTGAGGTGGCTCACACCTGTAATCCCAGCACTTTGGGAGGCCAACGTGGGCAAAACCACGAGTTCAGGAGTTTGAGACCAGCCTGACCAACATGGTGAAACCCTGTCTCTACTAAAAATACAAAACTTAGCCAGGCGCACCTGTAATCCCAGCTATTTAGGAGCCTGACTGAGGCAAGAGAATTGATTGGACCGGGGAGGCAGAGGTTGCAGTGAGCTGAGATTGTGCCATTGCACTCTAGCCTGGGTGACAGAGTGAGACTCATCTCAAAAAAAAAGCCATTCCACTGTTGTATCAAGCCAGCTGTTTCAGATTGGTGGGGAACGTGACAACACCAGTAATTTCCATAAGCATTGCCGTACTTCATTTGTGGGAAACTGAATTCCTTTTTTTTTTTTTTTTTTTTGGTGATGAAGTCTCATTCCATAGCCCAGGCTGGAGCGCAGTGGTGAGATCTCAGCTCACTGCAACCTCTGCCTCCCAGGTTCAGGAGATTCTCCTGCATCAGCCTCCTGAGTAGCTGGGACAACAGGCGAGTGCCACCATGCCAGGCTAACTTTTATGTTTTTAGTAGAGACGGGGTTTTACCATGTTGGCCAGGCTGGTCTGGAACTCCTGATCTTGAGTGATCCACCCACCTCAATCTCCCAAAGTGCTGGGATTACAGCGTGAGCCACCATGCCCCACCTACTTTATTTTCTTTTTCAAATATTTAATTCACATGTCATAATAATCCTCTCCCTCCTGGCTTTTAGAGACAGAGTCTTACTCTGTCACTCAGGCCTCGAACCCCTGAGCTCAAGCTATCCTCCTGAGTTGCTGGCACTACAGCCACCACTGTGCCTGGCTATTTTTTTTTTTTTTAATTTTGTTTATTTTTATAGAGATGGAGGTCTCACTAAGTTGCCCAGGCTGGTCTCAAACTCCGAGCTGGTGATCCTTCTGCCTTGGCCCTCCAAAGTGTTGGGATTACAGGCGTGAGCCACCGCGCCCAGCTCTTTCCCCGTGCAATGATGTTTCATTTGATTTGAGCCAACATAATACTGTTCTTAAATAAAATAAAAATAAGTTGATTTAAATGCAACGATTAAGTTCATAATAAAGATGGGCTGTCTGTGTGGTGGAGGGGCCCACTGAGGGTAGCACTGCCCTCTCCCTATTGCTCCCCACGGGGAATCCCAGGGTCTCTCCGAGGGCTGATGGTCTTGCTACCAGACACCTGGAGCCCTTCCGCCAGCTGCTTTGAGCTTTCACTTGGGCTGAAAGTGAGCTTGGGCCTGCTCCTCTCACCTGCTGTGAATAAGGAGGAGCCACTTTTTGGGACGTAAGGGTTGTCCCATGACTTTCCTCATCCACCCCTCCAGCCTTGTGTTCCCGCAATCTGTATTTAGGCCTTGAGACTCAGGCTGTCTCACGGTGTCACTTTTACTCCTGTGGCTCTGTAGTAATCTGTTTTGTGTTGCTATAAAGGAACACCTAAGGCTGAGTAATTTGTAAAGAAAAGAGATTCATTTGGCTCACAGTTCTGCAGACTGTACGAGAAGCTTGGCACTAGCATCTGTTTCTGGCAAGGGCCTCAGGAGGCTTCCAATCAAGGCGGAATGGCCGGATGCGGTGGCTCACGTCTGTAATCCTAGTACTTTGGGAGGCCAAGGAGAGCACATCACTTGAGGCCAGGAGTTCCAGATCAGCCTGGCCAACAAAGCGAAACTTCATCTTTACTAAAAAATACAAAAATTGGCTGGGTGCGCTGGCTCACGCCTATAATCCCAGCATTTTGGGAGGCAGAGGAGGGCGGATTACTTGAGGTCAGGAGTTCCAGACCAGCCTGACCAACATGGAGAAACCCTGTCTCTACTAAAAATACAAAATTAGCCGGGCATGGTGGCACATGCCTGTAGTCCCAGCTACTCGGGAGGCTGAGGCAGGAGAATCGCTTGAACCTGGGAGGCGGAGGTTGCAGTGAGCCAAGATTGTGCCATTGCACTCCAGCCTGGGCAACAAGAGTGAAACTCTGTCTTAAAAAAAAAAAAACGCTGGGCATGGTGGTAGGTGCCTGTAATCCCAGCTACTCCGGAGGCTAAGGTGGGAGAATCACTTGAACCTGGGAGGTGGAAGTTGCAGTGAGCTGAGATTGCTCAATCAGCCTGGGCTTCCAGCCTGGACTTCAGAGTGAGACTAGGTCTAAAAAAAAAAAAAAAAAATTCCAATCAAGGCTGAAGGCAAAGCGGGAGCCAGTGTCACCTGGCAACAGAGGAAGGAAGTAGGGGGAGGCACCAGGCTCTCTCTTTTTTTTTTTTTTTTTTGAGACGGAGTCTTGCTCTGTCGCCAGGCGGAAGTGCAGTGGCGCGATCTCAGCTCACTGCAACCTATGTCTCCCAGGTTCAAGTGATTCTCCTGTCTCGGCCTCCCGAGTAGCTGGGATTACAGGCACGCGCCACCAAACCCAGCTAATTTTTGTATTTGTAGTAGAGATGGGGTTTCACCATGTTGGCCAGGCTGTTCTCAAACTCCTGACATCGTGATCCACCCATCTCAGCCTCCCAAAGTGCTGGGATTACAGGCATGAGCCACTGTGCCCAGCCACCAGGATCTTTTAAGCAGTCAGCTCTCACTCATTCATTAGGGTGTGGAGGGCACCAAAGCATTGGTGAGGAATGCACTCCCAAGATCCAAATACCTCCCACCAGGCCCCACCTTCAACACTGGGGGGAGGAGTCACATTTCAACATGAGGTTTGGAAGGGACAAATATCCAAACCATATCAGGAGCCAGCAGGGTTAAAGAACAAATCTCACCTGTTAACCACCGTGGGATTTCTGATGAGCTCAGCCCCATTCATAATTTAGTGAGGTGGATGGGATTGGATTGATTCTCCCCCAAATCAATACACAAATGATTATTGCTTCAGGGCACTTCCGAGTGCTTCGGCAAGGCCGAGGGAGCTTTTTCGTTGAAAATGGGAACTGCACTCAGTACTGGAAGTTCCCGCAGAGAGGGTTATGTAAACCAAGGGGCAACCTGCTGCTAACATTTTCATTGCAATAAAAGCCTTTTTTTTTTTTTTTGGAATGGTGCTTTTATGACATACTTACTGTTCCAGGCCTGTAATTTTAAAATTACTGCTCAATATTGAAGGTGAAATGATTTTACTGCCGCTGGTCTATTAAGGTTCTAGGAACTGGCTGCAGCCTGGAGAGCATCTATGGCTAGATGCACTTGGGTAAACCACGCCCACTGCCCTGGATGGACAGACGTTCCTGCAGACGCAGTAGGGTGCAAGGGTGCACTGTGGCTGGGTGCTCCCCAAGCATTTCCACAGGCGAGCAGGCACTCAGCTCTGAGCTTTGCTGTTCCCACCTGGACTGACCAAAATCGCCCCCTCCGCCCGCGCACCAGGATTGCAGAAATGCTAGGAAGCTGCACTGAAGTCAAAGCACCAACCCCGGGCCAGCTGCCCCATCCCATAGAGCTCAGGACGAAATGCTGCTATTGCAACCATATATGTTGCCAGTTTATTTGTAGTATTTTAAATTTATTTTTATTTATTTAGTTTTGAGGGCGAGTCTCGCTCTGTCACCCAGGCTGGAATGCAGTGGTGAGATCTGGGCTCACTGCAAACTCTGTCTCTCAGATTCAAGAGATTCTCCTGCCTCAGCCCCCCGAGTAGCTGGGATTACAGGTGCTCACCTTGGGGCCTGGCTAATTTTTGTATTTTTAGTAGAGATGGGGTTTTGCCATGATGGCCGGGCTGGTCTCAAACTCCTGGTCTAAAGTGATCCGGCATTTTCAGCAGTGGGGATGAACCAATTTGCATGTTAAGAACGTGCGTGATGAATTGAGAGGCAAGGGACCATGTGGGGGGCTTCTGTGGAGGTCCAGGAGAGAGGAGATGGTGGCTGGGGCCAGGGAGGTGGTCATGGTGATGGAGACAGGTGGGTAGATTTGAGATACATTGGCGGGCTAGCAGGTTCTAGTGATGCTTTGGATGTAGGGAGATTGGAGTAAAAATTATTGACTCAGTAATGAACATGGCAATGAACTGAGTAGGGCACAGGAGAGAAGGGGCAGATGTGGGGGTGAGGGACGTCTGGTCTATGTCTCAGTCAGGATAATGGGGGTTCGCCCTCCTGGAAGTCACCTGTGATAAACCTGGACAGGTGATCAGAAAACTGTTTTTTCAGTTTGATTTGCCAGAGCCACTTTTGGCCTTTGACCTTTGAATAAACTCTAGGATTTTGTTGTTGTTGTTTGTTTTGTGTTTTTTTGAGACAGGGTCTCACTCTGTTGTCCAGGCTGGAGTACAATGTGTGATCATGGCTCACTGAAGCCTCGGACTCCTGGGTCCAAGCAATGCTCTCACCTCAGCTTCCTGAGTATCTGAGACTACAGATGCATACCACCGGGCCCAACACATTTAAAATTTTTTTTGTAGATCCAGGGTCTTGCTATGTTGCCCAGGCTGGTCTCGAATTCCTGGCCTCAAGTGATCTTCCCACCTTGGCTTCCCAAAGTGCTGGGATTACAAGTGTGAGCCACCGCCCCTGGCTGATTCTTGTTATTTGAAATCAGGAAAGACACTTACCATTCAATGCAGTATTCTCTTCCCTTGGTGTCTGGTAATCAGTTGAATAAGAGAGGACTTGAGTTTGAACATCTGCCTGTGCGTGAATGATGGGGGACCATGTGGGACTCTCCTGTGTCATTGTTTTCTTCTGTGTCACATGTGGGCTTGGGCTGTGTGACTGATCAGTGGGCAATGGTGGTGGCCCTCTTGTTTGGGATGGGGTGGGGACTTACGTGGGATGCCTCTGTGCCCCTTCCGTCTCCTCTCTGCCTGTCCTCTGACTCCTCACTCCTAGAGCAGATTCCTGAAGGCATCACTGGCCCACAGTGAGCGTGACAGCAGCTTTGCTTCCTTCTAACTGGGAAGCTTCTTGCCAGGAAGCCCCTGCTCTCATGTCTGAGGCCCTCTGCCCCCCCACTGCTCCCTAGCCTGCCCCAGCCAGTTCCCATGTTCTAGGTCCACACCCATCATCTCCTTCCCAGTACCAAATTCTCCACTAGTTGGAAGCTTTCAGAGTGTGATGAATAGACACATTCTGGATATAGCTTGAGTCAATGGGGGATGTTTATGAAAAGGTGTCAGAGGTGGAGGGACCCAGGCAACTGCAGCTAGAGTGGAAGAGTGTTGCAGGGGAGACAGGAATACCAGGAACCGTCTCAGAAGTGGTGGGAGGGCGGCGGGGGGAAAGGATTGGGCCAGAGCTGCATTGGGGACCCCCAGCAAGGGTCCTGTCTGGAACAACAGCCTCTAGGGGGCACTAGACCATCATGAGACAAACAAGATGGGGTGTCAGAGAGCCAAGGTCTCAATATTGGCAGAGAGAAGGATAGGGGAGTGGGGCACTCACCTTGGACACAGAATTGAAGGAATTGGCAAAAACCTCAATAATCAAGATAAATCAGCTTTAATGCAAATTTTTTTGTGTGTACAATGGGGACAGCTATTTCCGGTCAGCCCAAGGTTCCTGGATATCGTGGCCATTTCTTGCCGTGTGGGTTTAGGAGGGTTCACAATGGGATGTGCACAGATTGATTTGGGAGCATGGAGATTTAGATATAGTCATGTTTTGTGATTATAGAGCTTTTATTTGCCTTTCCACTTGGTCCAAAATATAGGAGAATATTTTGATAAATGCATCTAGGAGCTTACTTTTCTTTTGCTTCAGGTTCCAATATGACTCCCATATTGGTCATTAGTCTGGACACTAGATTCCTTACATAACTTGCAAAACATGCATTGAAGCAGGCAGAATCTTCAAGTGGCAACAAAGCTGCGTATTTTGGCCAGGTGTGGTGGCTCATGTCTGTCATCCCAGCACTTTGGGAGGCTGAGGCAAGAGGATCCCTTGAGTCCAGGAGTTTGAGGTTGCAGTGAGCCATGATCGCACCACTGCACTCCAGCCTGGGCACCAGAGCAAGATCTTGTCTCTACAAAAAATTAGAAAATTAGCCTGGCATGGTGATGCACACCCGTCATCCCAGTTACTTGGGAGGCTGAGGTGGGAGGATTGCTTGAGTGCAGGAGTTTGAGGGTACAGGGAGCTGGTTGCAGCACTGCACTCTAGCCTGGGTGACAAAGCGAGACTCTGTCTCTAAAAAAAACTAAGCAGCAGAAGCAACAACAACAAGAACAACAAACAAACTGCAGATCCACCCCACCATTGCCCCTGCCTCTGTGGAGCGCTTTTGCCATGTATAAATAAATGTCTACTCTTCCGAAGTCAGCAGTCTGAGAAAATTCTGAAACCAAATCACACACAGGCTAGTGCTCTATGCGGTCAATCCGTAACGTACCTTCTATTTGATTTTTACATTCTTGAATACATTTCCAAAGAAATCTGCTTTGGAAAAATCACCAAAGGAGTTAGAAGAGAGAGAACAAGAAAACCCAGAAAAATTAAGAGGATTTTTCTTCCCCTCAATTTTTTTTTTCGAGACAGAGTTTTGCTGTTGTTACCCAGGCTGGAGTGCAATGGCACAATCTTGACTCACCGCAACCTCCGCCTTCTGGGTTCAAGCAATTCTCCTGCCTCAGCCTCCTGAGTAGCTGGGAATACAGGCGCACACCACTATGCCCAGCTAATTTTTGTATTTTTAGTAGAGACGGGGTTTCACCTTGTTGACCAGGATGGTCTCGATCTCTTGACCTCGTGATCCACCCGTCTCCGCCTCCCAAAGTGCTGGGTTCATAGGCGTGAGCCACCGCGCCCGGCCGACCTTCTCCTCAATTTCTATTAAAATCCAACCTGTGCGGTCTGAGTGAGTGACTGTGTATGCTTTCACTAACGGACCATCGGTTTCTCTCAACCTTCTCTCTATATACAGAGAATATCAAATGAGGTGCTGGGGGTGTTATAAAAGGGTTGGGAGCCTCAGCTCAGGTTGGTGGGCCCTCTGTGCCATGGAGCCTTTGGGAACCTCTGATTTCATCCGTCTTGACCCTAAATGGCCATCCCAAACTTTCCCCCTGTCTCTCCTGGTTTTGCCTCATTGGATTAAACCTCTTGGTGGATAGCTCTCCAGATGGCAGCCCCAGCCTAAGAAGCAGGCCTCCTCCCCAGTCCCCAGCCTCGCGAGGATAACGGGTAACAGGGTAGGCTCAGGGGGCCCTGGGAGATGTCCAGAGGCCTCTGGCGTGTTCACCAATGTCCCTTCACAGGTCTTGCTTGGCACAGGAGGTTTCTCTTAGAGGCGTGACAGGGCACTTGGACTGTGGCAAGTGAAAGAATTGGAGGGGCAGGAACAGGGACACCTTGCGAGGAAGACAGGCCTTAACCTTGCGCCAGCCCTGTGAGGTCCCCTAAGCAGCCCTCTCTCTCCCACCTTCTCCCAGTCCAGAAGGGACCAATTCATGGGCCCGTGAGGAGGCCAGGCGAGCAGCGGCCGGGACACAGGGCGCACTGCCAGCCTGGAGCGCTCCACTGGAGGGCTGGGGGCGCGGACGGGGCGGGGCCTGTGCGCGGAGCTGTCCAGCACCCCAAGGCGGGGCGTGAGCCCCCAGCCCGCCCCAGCCGCCTCCGCCCGCCCTGCCAGCGCCACTGCGGCTCGGCGGGCGCGTCACGTGGCTAGCGCAGCTAGGCCTCCGGGCTCCGGGCGCGGGTGAGGGGCCGGGCGGGACGGCCGACAGACCCGCAGACGCTCCACCGGCGGCACCCGGCCGGGCAGGCTGGGGGCAGCGCGGGGCTGCCTGGGGGCGCCGGGGCCGGGCGGGCTGCGCGTCGCGGGGCATGGGCGCGCCGGGGGTCCCCGGGCCCAGGCCGGCCGCGGCGGGGCTCCTGGGGCGCGGGGGCAGCGGCGGGCGGGGGTCCTCCCTGGCGGCCGCCGCTGAGCCCCCGCGGGGCCCGTGACGCCGCGGCCGATGTGGCCCCGCGCGCGCTACGGGCCTGCACCGCCACCGCACAAAGACGCCTTGGGAGCCGCCGTCTGCGCCTGGGCCGCAGCCGCCGCGCCAGCCGGAGCCCGAGCCCGAACCCCGGCTGCAGCCGGAGCCACAGCCGGAGCCGGGCAGCAGGAGGCGGCGCCCGCGGGCCGCCGAGCCCGGCATGGATAAGCGCGCGGCCCCGGGGCTGGAGGGCGCGCCGGGCGCCCGGGCGCAGCTGGCCGTCGTCTGTCTCGGTGAGTGGGCCGCGCGGGTGCGGGTCCGGGTCCCGGTGTGGCAGCTCCGCGCGGCGTCCTGACCGATCCCCTCTCCGACTTTGGCTTCCCGGGGCCCGGCACCGCGGTGTCTCCCGCGCGGAGGCCCAGAAAGCGCCCAGTACCGCCTGTTCGCCCGCCGGGCTCCGGGCCTGGGAGGGCCACTCTGGTGGCGCAGCCGGATCCCGCCCGGCTCAGAGTAGCTCCCGGAACCCGGGGCTGAGCGCTGGCAGTCGGCCCTTCGTGCAGGCGGCAGCCTTCACCAGGCCCGCCCGCTCTGAGCCTGGAGGCCAGGGGGTCCCGGGTGCCGGGGACAAAGGCCAAGCCGGTTGTCCGCTGAAGAAGAAACTGTTTCCGGCCCGGAGTTGGGGGTGGGGGCCGGTGTGAGCCACAGATGGGGACTCGGGGTGCGGGGTAGGGCTGGAGGAGGGTGCCAGAGCGGAGGCAGCTTCCAGGGGACTCCTGTTTTCCGTCTGTGTCTCTCAGCCCCAGAGCAGGCCTGTTCAGTCTAGGGGGGTGCCAGGGACCTCCTTGGGTTGGGCCAGGGACCCGTCCAGCTCAGGCATGGGGTGGGAGGGGCTCTTGCCTTGCCTGGGAGTTTTTCTGTCCAGCTTTCCAGGGCTCTGTGTGGGCGAGAGTTAAATCCCCAACCCACATGGCTCCTTTATTTACTGTGATGAAGGAGGGAGGCCATTATAAGAACTGGAAGTCATTAGGGGACACCTTGTGATGTCACCAGTGAGGGCTCTGTAACCTGACAGGTTTGCTGAAGCCACTGAAATGACAAAGTAATCACCCCCAGGCGTCAGGGAGCTCCCAGGCTCTGGCAGGCCCTTGCCCCAGCTGCGTGAGCCTGGCTCAATGGGATGCACATACATTGGAGAGAATGGAGAGTGTAAACCCAGCACACCCACCCCAACCTGGGTGGGGGGCCATGTGTGCTGGGCTCTGAGCTGCTGGATGCTGGCATCCTTGGTGAGCAGGGCAGGGGGACAGGCCCTCTGTGCTCAAGAGCTTTTGGCCTGGCTCTGTCCAGGGGGCCTCGGTGTCCTGAGTCAGGGCAGAGGCTCCTGCTTCCTGGCCAGGCAGTGTCTGACCCACATCCTTAACCCTTGGAAGTTGGACTTGACCCCCAACTCTGCCCAAATCTTCTCTCTGGGTGCTTAACCCCGGGGGCAGAGCAGAAGGTGAAAGTAAGGGCCAAACTCCATGGAGGTGGGCACATGACGGCTGGCTGGGGACCTTTTGCCTCCCTTCTCAAGGTCAGCGTGGCATGGGGGAAGAGCATGGTTCCGTCACTAGCTATGGGCCCTGTAAATGGGGATGATCAGAACTGCCTCCCCTCCCGCCCCTGCTGCTGCTGGGCAAGCAAAGCACCTTGGAGGGGGAAGTTTTCCAAGTAGCAGGAGCAGGCCAGGCGTGGTGGCTGGTGCCTGTAATCCCAGTACTTTGGGAGGCCAAGGCAGGAGGATTGCTTGAGGCCGGGAGTTTGAGACCAGCCTAAACAACACAATGAGACCTCATCTCTACAAAAATAAAAAATAAATAACCAGGCATAGTGGTCCACACCTGTAGTCCCAGCTACTTGGGAGGCTCTGGTGGGAGGATTGCTTGAGCCCAGGAGTTTGAAGCTGCAGTGAGCTACACACTCCAGCCTGGATAACAGAGCAAGGAGGCAGGAAGGTGGAGTGAGGTTGGGCTCTCTTGATGGGCAGGCTTGGGCTGTGCTCTGGGCCTTGCCCGGTAAGAGGAAGGGGACCAGTAGGCTAGCCTTGGGTTTAGCTGTGGTGTCCCACATGGGCTGCTGGTACCTGGGACCCTTGACCCCCTCTTTGTGTCTCCCTCAGTGAACATCTTTCTCACCGGGAGGCTCAGCAGTGCGGTTCCTGCCTTAGGTAAGTAAGCACTTTCCCTCCTTCCTCCCTTCCTCTGGGCCCTTCTGGGTTTGTGGCCCCTGAGGACAGGCCTTCAGGGTCCTGTCTCCACCTCAAGTTCTCACCTTCATCTTTTCTACATCACAAAGGAGCTGTTTGGCGTTGGACAGGCTTCAGCTTCTCTGAGCCTCAGTTTCCTCATCTGTAAAGTGGGTGAAGTAACAAGGTCTACTCAAAACCTGGCTCTTAGGGTTCTGTGAGCCAGTGAGGCAAGCTCTCCACGTGGTGCCTGGCATATGGTGGCTTTACACCACTGGCAAGCTGCTGAGGGTCCCATGGAATTGACATCTTGTACCCTCACTTGGGCTGTGGGCTTCCCTGAGGTCCGTGAGGCACTGTGAGATGCCTGCCTATTTTTTTTTTTTTTTTTTTTTTGAGACAGAGTCTCACACTGTTGCCTAGGCTGGAGTGCAGTGGCTTGATCTCTGCTCACTGTAACCTCCCCCTCTCGGGTTCAAGCGATTCTCCTGCCTCAGTCTCCAAGTAGCTGGGATTACAGGTGCCTGCCACCATGCCTGGATAATTTATTTATTTTTATTAGAGACAGGGTTTCACTATGTTGGCCAGGCTGGTCTTGAACTCCTGACCTCGTGATCCTCCCACCTCGGCCTCCCAAAGTGTTGGGATTACAGGCATGAGCTACTGTGCTCAGCCGATGCTGGCCTATTTGAAAATAATTCCTAGGTTTTAATTTTATGGGGGTATGATGGTGGTATGACACAGAGTGGCCCATGCCACGGAAAGAAGACTTTATTAATTTTCTTGAGAGGAGGGGCATGCCACGCCATGCAGGGCCACCTGGGAATTACTAAGTTTGGACAAGCAGAAGCAGGAGTGGGAGAAAGGTATACATTAGAGCCGACATTAGGGCTTCCATAGGAAATTCGAGGCAGCTGGGCATGGTGGCTCATGCCTGTAATCCCAGCATTTTGGGAGGCGGAGGTGGGCGGATTTCATGAGCGTAGGAGTTTGAGACCAGCCTGGCCAACATGGCGAAACCCTGTCACTACTAATAATACAAAAAATTAGCTGGGTGTGGTGGCGCATGCTTACAATCCCAACTACTCGGGAGGCTGAGGCAGGAAAATCGCTTGAACATGAGAGGCAGAGGTTGCAGTGAGCTGAGATGGCATGACTGCACTCCAGCCTGGGTAACAGAGCAAGACTCTGTCTCCAAAAAAAAAAAAAGAAAGTTGAGGCAAGGCAAAGTAAACAGCTTAGGATTGGCTGGATTGAGTCATTCTGCTGGACTTGGGCTATGGGGGTGCTCACTGGTTGCCTAGTAGCTGGTTTGGAGGTGCTTCAGGGCAGGGAATGTATTGACTTGGTGTGGGAGGTTGGATAAGAAGATGGGTGGAGGGCGCGGCCTTGCATCAGCTGCACATGAAAGGTGAGTTCCAGGCAGCTGACTTGCAAGAGGGAGGTAAATATTTTGGCCAAAAGTACATACAGAATCCGAGAGGACACAGTGAGAACCCTGCCCCCGCCTCTGCCTGTTGGCGTGAGTCTGTCCAGCCGCTGGCTGTCTTTAAGCTCCGACCTTGTCCCGAGCACTGCAAAGACCATCAAGAGCTGGAGGGGTGGCTGAGTCCATCCATCCTCCATTGCTGGAAGGAAGGGGCTGCTGAGGTTGGCGAGTGGATAAGCCCAGGCCCCCTGGGGCCCTCATGCTGCCTGGAGAGTCTGAGAGGGGCCTCAGGGAGCCAGTTCTGTCATTGATAAGCCCCCACAGACCTCCGCAGCTCTTGCTAATTCCACCTATATACTGCCATTTCCAACAAGGATTTCTTTCCTTTTTTTTTTTTTTGAGACGGATTTCGCTCTTGTTACCCAGGCTGGAGTGCAATGGCTTGATCTCAGCTCATGGCAACCTCCGCCTCCTGGGTTCAGGCAGTTCTCCTGCCTCAGCTTCCTGAGTAGCTGGGATTACAGGCACGCGCCACCATGCCCAGCTAATTTTTGTATTTTTAGTAGAGACGGGGGTTTCACCATGTTGACCAGGATGGTCTCAATCTCTTGACCTCGTGATCCACCCGCCTTGGCCTCCCAAAGTGCTGGGATTACAGGCGTGAGCCACTGTGCCTGGCCTTTCAACAAGGAATTCTATAAACATGTCAAGTCTGGCTGGGTGCAGTGGTTCATGCCTGTCATCCCAGCACTTTGAGAGGCTGAGGCAAGAGGATGATTGAGCTCAGGAGTTTGAGACCAGCCTGGGCAACATAGTGAGACCCCTATCTCTACAAAAAAATCTAAAAATTTGCTGGGCACCCTCCCTCCGTCCCTCCCTCCCTCCCTTCCCCCCCTCCCTCTCTCTCTTTCTCTCTCTCTCTCCCCCTTTCTTCCCTTCACAGTCTTGCTCTGTCACCTGGCCTGGAGTGCAGTGGTGTGATTTTGGTTCACTGCAACCTCTGCCTCTGGGTTCAAGCAGTTCTCCTTTCTTAGCCTCCCAAGTAGCTGGGATTACAGATATCCACTACCATACCCGGCTAATTTTTGTACTTTTAGTAGAGATGGGGTTTTGCCATGTTGATCAGGCTGATCTCAAACTCCTGAGCTCAAATGGTCCGCTCGCCTTGGCTTCCCAAAGTGCTGGGACTACAGGCGTGAGCCACTGCACCTGGCCTTTTTGGGTTTCTTAACCCTACACCTCCCAAGGAATACCAGTTCGGCACTTCAGGACTCTGTGGGGTCCTCATGGCCGGTGGCCTCACCTGGTAGAGGGAACCAGGCTGGGGCTGGGGCTGGGGTGGCTTTGAATGTTTGGATGGCTACACCCTGAGATCCCTCTCCAGTAGTTTATCTCCTCACCACCCTGGGCGGGGAGCGGGTTGTACAGTACAGTGCTCTATTTTGGGGGCAGGATCGGAGGCTCGTTGTGGGGGCTGCCTCCCAGAGCCTTGTGTAAGTCCCAGGTGCAGAGACTCTGGCTTGCACCTCATTGACCTGGGACTGTCAAGGGTCTGATGGTGACTCGGTGGTGGCCAGCCTTGCTCTAGGGCCAAGAGTTCTGTTCTTACCCTTGATGCTTTCATGAGCCGTCCATGGGGTTGCCAGCTCCCTATTAGTCAGAGTCCTGGGTCACCTGGACCTTCATTGTCCCAGTAGACCCCCAAGGGAAGGGGCTTCAGCTCCCAGCTCATGCCTCCAGCTGCCCAGCAGGTCCTCAGATGGACCTGTCCACTCAGGGACCCTCATTTATGAAGCACCTGGCATCCTTCAGGCACCGTGCAGGGTCCCGGACACAGCCGGCCCTGCCTTCCTGTGTGACGTTCATTTGTCAGTCTTAACAACAAAAGGGAAATTCGGTGTGGCCCAGGCTGGGGGGAGGGGCGGAGGGCAGGAGCTCTGCAGGGGGCAGCCTGGAGGGCTTCTCTGGGAAGGGACCACAGAGCTGGGAGTGGAAGCTGAGTAGGAGTCCGTGAATGGGATAAGAGGGTGGGAGAGCACCCGCTATGGACCACCAGGGCCTCCAGAGCAAAGTCCCCTTCCATTGTGAGGGATCGGAGAGGTCTTAAGGGACTGCTAGGGGTTATGGGAGGGACAAGGCCGAGCGTGGGGCAGGGAGGGGGCTGGGGCCACTGTAGTGAATTGTGGTTTTGTCCTGAGAGCATGGGAGGCAGCCAGAGGGCTCTCCTCTCTTTTCTGCACCTGGGTCCCAGAGAGTCCTGCTGAGAACCAGAGAACTCTGCACGGTCATTCTGCTAGGGCCAGCACTGGGGGGGCGAGAAAGGAGTGTCACTGGGCTGGGGAAAAGGGTTGTCCCTCACCTCTCTGAGCCTCAGTTTCTCCATCTGCAAAGTGGGCCCTGCCTTTATCTCAGGCTGTTGTGAGAATCAGATGGACCAGCATGGAGAAAGGTCGTAGGGGGTGAAGGGTAGGGGAGGTGGCCAAGTGCAGGGGCCAGCCACCTAGTCCTAAGAGGACCAGGGCGCAGCAGGGCAGGACAGGCTCACCATGCTGCCCTGGCTGGTTTAGAAGCAGAGAGCATGGAGAATGCATGGGTTAAATCGAGGCCAGTGGGGCTGGGCACAGAGGGCTCCTCCCTTGAGCTGGCGGGTGTGATGCCTTTTGTTCAACCTGAGTGGTATACAGTTGGTACTCCATGAATGCATGTTGGCTCAGTGCTGCAGTTAGAAGCTGAGGCCACCAGAGGATTATGGTGACTCCTGACTGCCCCTCCCTAGCTGTGTGACCCCAGGCAAGTCACTGACCCTCTCTGAGCCTGTTTCCTCACCTGGTTCCGAGATCTACCTTTGGTGGCTTCCCACTTGTACTCAGGATAAAACCCGAATTCTGCACAGGGTGTGATCAGACCCAGGTTGTGTTTCCAGCCACAGCTGGACTTTGCCACCTCCCTGCAGCCCTGTCGTAGGATATTCTTCACTCCATCCCGGGGTTCTGCATAGAGTCCATCTGCTCCCACCCCCAGTCTGTGAGTTCCATAGAGCAGGCCTTATTCCTGCCTTACTCAGTGTGCTTGGCACATAGTAGGTGCTCAGTAAATACATGTTGAGTGAGAAAGCCCCGGGAGAGTAGGCAGGGGCTATCAGGATGGGCTACACCAGCCGGACAGGGGTGCAGACTTCTCCACTGAGCCGAGGCCACAAGGCTACACCTTGGAGGTTCTGGCTGCCAGGAGGGGTTGTTGGTGTGTTCGCTCCCAGCCTGGCCAGAGATGCGGGGGACAGGACCTAGGCTCTAGCCTACTACATAGGCTGCAGGTGCCCAGAGTATAGGGGCCCCTCCTTGGCTTCCCATACACCACCTCCATGAAGTCCCGAGTTGTGGCCTTGCCCTTGGCCATGGCCATTCTTCGGCTGGACTTGATCCTACCATGGGGGAGGGATGTGCTGAAGCCCCACCTGCCCCCGACTGTAACCCGCTTCCCAACCAAAGATGGGCCGGCCTTTCTGACAGCGGCCTGCAGCGGGAAGCTGGAGCAGCACACGGAGCGGCGCGGGGTCATCTACAGCCCTGCCTGGCCCCTCAACTACCCACCGGGGACCAACTGCAGCTGGTACATCCAGGGCGACCGTGGGGACATGATCACCATCAGGTAGGGGTGCCTGGGGGTGTTGGAGGGAATCACAGTGGGCCTACATGCGTGGGGTGTGTGAGCATGTGTCTTCATGCCCGAGGGTGTACGTGTGTGTACACAGGTGTGGGATCACGTGCATGTGTGTGAGCACATGTGTGAGGTGTGTGTGAGCGCTCGTGTGAACAGGTGTGTGAGCATTTGTGAGCAGGTGTGCGTGTGTGCAGATGTGTGCATGTGTGAGGCAGGTGTGTGTAGGTATTTGAGCAGGTGTGTAGTATGTGCATGTGTGTGAGCACATTTAAGTAGGTGTGTGCGCATATGTGAGTGCACGTGTGTGTATGTATGTGAACACATGTGCCTATGGACGTGGCCAAGCCCATGTCAGAGGAGACATAAAGGACACGTGAGAGAGTGCACGTGTAGGCACATGTGTGCGCACAGCCATGCCTGCACAGGTGCACAGTGCATGAATGAGAGCATGGGTGTAAGAGAACAGGTGTAACCATGTGTGTGCTGTAAGCATGCATGTGCACATGTGAACACACACACGTGAGTGTGTCCAGTGCCCTGGGACTCCATGGGCCTCTGTGGCAAGGTGCCCAAGCTGGACCTCTTCCTGCTTTGAGCATCGTTCATGGGGTATATGGGGTTTCAGTCACTCAGCCCTGCCACGAAGGCAGGGCCAGCACAAATACCACTGGAAACACAGCCTGGGACGGGTGGATATGGTCTGATGTCTCTGAGGTGGCAGGGGTGTCCTCTCTGTCCTGCAGGGGTGGCTGGGGGCCAGGATAGCACTGAGCCCAGAGCATAGTTTCTGGAGGGGGCCTTTGGGAGGGGAATGAAGCGGGCAAAGTCTGGGTGCTGGAGCCTCAGGGACATACAGAGGGAAAGAGGGCCAGGCAGTGAGCAGTGGTCCTGAGGGGCTGGAACTCCTGGCCAGGGGTGGTCATGGCGACGTTTGGCTGGGGTGTCACTATGGGTTCCATCTGCCGTAGTTTTCCTAAATGCCAGAGCCCCAAAGGTACAACCCCACTCTTACTCCATAGCTTCAAAACATGAGGATGTGATGAGCATGCGCAAAGTCTGTCCTAGTTTCTGTGCCTCAGTTTCCCCAAGGGCCAGCTGGTTCAGGGCCAGTGTATCTCCTGAGGTGACAAGTTGTCAACCTGCTGCAGCCTCGGCCAGCTCCATGGGCAGAGTCTCACTCTCAGTGCCCATGCCTGGGACTTTGTGCTGGGCCTGTCCCAGTGGACCCGGGCTGGAGGGGTCTGGGCCCTTGGGCCTCTGTCCTTTTGGGGAGAATGTCAGGGCCGGGGGCTCTTGACCTTGTGCTCCACTTTGGCTTCGGGCTAGGGGTGCCATGTGCACTGATGGAGGGAAGGGAAGCCGCGGCAGAGCTGGAAATGACCTGCGTGGACGTTGTGATTCTTCATGGAGCTGCCCGTGTACACCTGGATGGGGACAGCGTGGGGACGGAGTGTCTGAGAGTGGAGGAACCAGGCAGTTTGGGACATGGGGAGCAGGGGTGGCTAGCTGGAACGGGGCTGGCTGTCCTTGCTGTGGCTCCAGCCTGACTCCTCCCGGCTGGTCCTAGGCCACAGAAGTCTCGCCTACTGCCTCATGTCTGGGTCCTCTCCACGCCCCGCCCCCGCCCACAGCTTCCGCAACTTTGACGTGGAGGAGTCTCACCAATGCTCCCTGGACTGGCTCCTGCTGGGCCCAGCGGCCCCGCCCCGCCAGGAGGCCTTCCGCCTCTGTGGTTCCGCCATCCCACCTGCCTTCATCTCTGCCCGTGACCACGTCTGGATTTTCTTCCACTCAGACGCCTCCAGCTCCGGCCAGGCCCAGGGCTTCCGTCTGTCTTACATCCGAGGTGATGGAGGCCGCAGGGTGGGCAGGACACCAAGGAGCACATCATGCATGCCCACAGGCTCCCACCTGCAGGGGCAGCACTCTCCACAGGGCCCCGGCTCCCACAGGGTGTCCCTCGACTGTCCTGTCAATCTCAGGACAGTGGCAGGACTGGGCATGCCGGATGCCTTGGACTCTCAAGGTCACTGGCCCCACCTCCCAGTCTTGGCTAGTTGTGGGAACTCACCCCTAACCCCAGGCTCAGGTCAGGGACTGAGCCCACCCTGGTGTTGGGGGGTCTCTGCCTCCACCACCTGCCTGCTTCTGGTCCCAGGCCCCCAGGCTGGAAGGAGGCTTTTCTGCCCCCTGATTTTCCCCTGCTACCTCTCCACCCCACAGGGAAGCTGGGCCAGGCATCCTGCCAGGCAGATGAGTTCCGCTGTGACAATGGCAAGTGCCTGCCTGGCCCATGGCAGTGCAACACCGTGGATGAGTGTGGGGACGGCTCTGACGAGGGCAACTGCTCAGCGCCCGCCTCTGAGCCTCCGGGCAGCCTGTGCCCCGGGGGGACCTTCCCGTGCAGCGGGGCGCGCTCCACGCGCTGCCTGCCAGTGGAGCGGCGCTGCGACGGCTTGCAGGACTGTGGCGACGGCTCTGACGAGGCAGGCTGCCCTGACCTGGCGTGTGGCCGGCGGCTGGGCAGCTTCTACGGCTCCTTTGCCTCCCCCGACCTGTTTGGCGCGGCCCGTGGGCCCTCGGACCTTCACTGCACGTGGCTGGTGGACACGCAGGAATCGCGGCGGGTGCTGCTGCAGCTGGAACTGCGGCTGGGCTACGATGACTACGTGCAGGTATACGAAGGCCTGGGCGAGCGCGGGGACCGCCTGCTGCAGACACTGTCCTACCGCAGCAACCACCGGCCTGTGAGCCTGGAGGCTGCCCAGGGCCGGCTCACTGTGGCCTACCATGCACGCGCCCGCAGCGCCGGCCACGGCTTCAATGCCACCTACCAGGTGAAGGGCTACTGCCTCCCCTGGGAACAGCCATGCGGGAGCAGCAGTGACGATGACGGGGGCAGTGCGGGCGACCAGGGCTGCTTCTCAGAGCCACAGCGCTGCGACGGCTGGTGGCATTGCGCCAGCGGCCGAGATGAGCAGGGCTGCCCCGCCTGCCCGCCCGACCAGTACCCCTGTGAGGGTGGCAGTGGTCTGTGCTACGCGCCTGCTGACCGCTGCAACAACCAGAAAAGCTGCCCCGATGGCGCCGATGAAAAGAACTGCTTCTCCTGCCAGCCTGGCACCTTCCACTGCGGCACCAACCTGTGCATCTTTGAGACGTGGCGCTGTGACGGCCAGGAGGACTGCCAGGATGGCAGCGATGAGCATGGGTGCCTGGCCGCTGTGCCCCGAAAGGTCATAACGGCGGCGCTCATCGGCAGCCTGGTGTGTGGCCTGCTGCTGGTCATCGCACTGGGCTGTGCCTTCAAGCTCTACTCACTTCGCACGCAGGAGTACAGGTGGGTGCTGCGCTCACAGCCAGGGGACTGGGCTTCTTCATTGCCCAGGCTTACTGTCCCTGCAGCTGTGGGTTGGCAAACAGGGACATGGGCCAGCCACGTGGAGGCTGCCTCAGTGCACACTGGGGTCCCTACATCTTGGGATGCCCGGGTGGAGGGCTGTCCCAGAGTCCTGTTGCCATTGCAGGCACCCGGCAGCCCCACCATGTCTTCCTCCGCCCACTGCTTCTAGGGCCTTTGAGACCCAGATGACGCGCCTGGAGGCTGAGTTCGTGCGGCGGGAGGCACCCCCGTCCTATGGTCAGCTCATTGCCCAGGGCCTCATTCCACCCGTGGAGGACTTTCCTGTCTACAGTGCATCCCAGGTGAGCCCAGAGGGCATGAGACCCCTCCCAGGCCAGGCCTCAAACTGGACCTGAGAGGGCCCAAGACAGCGGCTGGGTGGGACAGTGTGCAGAGGAGGCCGTCCAGGGGTCACAGGAGCAGGAGGCAAGGTCTGGGCAGGGTGACCTGGGGGCCCACAGCCAAATGAGGGGTGTACAAGGTGGTCTTTCGGGTCTCACGTCCCTTGGGGACACTTGGGGGGGTGTGCTGACCCCTGCTCCTGAGCAGCCTGGCTGCCTGCCCCCTCAGCCACCCCCCCGCCCCCCCACCCCCGCCCACTCCGCAGGCCTCCGTGCTGCAGAATCTTCGCACGGCCATGCGGAGACAGATGCGTAGGCATGCCTCCCGCCGGGGGCCCTCTCGCCGCCGTCTTGGCCGCCTCTGGAACCGGCTCTTTCACCGGCCACGGGCGCCCCGAGGCCAGATCCCGCTGCTGACCGCGGCACGCCCCTCACAGACCGTGCTGGGCGACGGGCTTCTCCAGCCTGCACCAGAGGCTGCCCCCAACCCCCCGGCACCCCTCATGGACACAGGCAGCCCCAGGGCGGCCAGAGATGGACCCCCTAGTGCCCCCGGCCACGTACTGGAGGTGGGACCTTCAGGGCCACCCCTGCCCTTGGGCCTGCAAGACCCAGAGTGTAGGCCCATGGACAAGGACAGAAAGGCCTGCAGGGAGCCTCTGGCAGACAGCCCAGCTCCTGTGGATGCACCTCGGGAGCCCTGCTCAGCCCAGGACTCGCACCCCCAGGCCTCCACTGCCAGCAGCACCCTGAGCCCCCACTCACCAGAGCCACTGAGGGTCTGCAGGAGCCCCCCACCCCACTGCTCCCCAATGCTGGAGGCCAGCGACGATGAGGCCCTGCTGGTCTGCTGACCGCTGGGTACGCTGGTGACCGCCACAGCCCCGCTTTGTAACCAGGGAATACACAGTCATTTCTACCCTGCCTCTGCGTCCTTTCTTACGGAGAGGCCCTCCGGGGCCCCCAGCGGAGGGGCTGGGCCCTCAGCCAGCTGGCTGTAGTGGTGGGCATGGTGGGCGGGAGCTCTGGGACTGAACATGGGGAAGGGAGGACCGGTAAGCCACTGAGTTCAGTCTGTAAGGTCCCAGTGTACACAGCACCCTGGGGTCTCACTTCTCTACCCCGACTCCATTCTGGGAACCCATTTCCGGAGAAGCAGGGGCCAGAGCCTTTTTGCTTCATCCGCCCTGCAGTGGCACCCGTCGTCCCCAGAGCTTGGAGTTGTCGTGAGGATGGAGCCGGGCCGTGGGGACGCTGGATCTCATCCACGGTGACTGTTCTGCCCACGCCTCGCCCTCCTCCTGTCCAACAGGGCTCCTGGGGGAGCCGAGTTGGGCAGCTCCTGCGAACCCTCATGTCCCTGGCCAGGCGGGTGCCCTCCGCCCTCCCTGAGGGTCTAATCTCCTGAGTACTGTGGCAGGGCTGGGGTGTGTGTACCTGGCATCAGGAAGCCCCTGGAGTCCCCTGCAGGCCTCGAGGCCCCCAGGACATGCTACTCTCTGCTTTCTGGGGACAGAGAGGCCAGGGCACCAACAGCAGTGGCCACATTCATTCCATCCTATCTCAGGGCCTCAGTTTCCCCACCTGTAAGCCAGGGTGTGACTGTAGGCTCTGAAGTTCTGACCTTCACTCTGTGATTTACAGGAGGAAAGACAATCCCAGCCGGGAGCCCCTGAGTTCTCCTGGGTGGCCAAGCTCAGACTGGCATGGAGGACCTGGGGGAGGGGTGGACTGAGCTGCTCCCCCATCCTAGATGTCCCTTTGGGCAAGGGTGACTCTGGGTGCCATGGTAAGGAGTGCCTGTGTCAAGTGGCAAAGCCCCCAAATGTTGAGAGCCTCCTCCAGAGCACCCACTGAGGTGCACCCCAGCTGGCCCCGTCTGTGCCCATCAGGGACTCCCCATAGCACGAGCGAACAGCCAGCCCTGTTTATTTATAGGCCTTTTCAGGAAAAGCTAGCAGGGCAGCGCTAACACGGGAGACCCAGTCCACATTTTAGCTTCCTTAAAACAGGCTTCTAAGAGTCATATCTTTTTTTTTTTTTTCCAGAAAAAAAAAAAACTTTTTTGCCAAACATCTCCTCAATAAACATGTAAACAGAAACAGCTGCTTCAGTCTCTACAAACATCTCATTGTGGCTTCAAGGGCTTGTCTGTGGCGGGCAGCGGGGAGGGTGGGCAGGGGCCATTCTCCTCTTCCTCGGGAGCGTCCTGGGGGTAGACCACGAAACACAGCTCCTGGCCCCAGCGTGTCATGGACTCTGAGGACAGACAGATGGACCTTGGGCCCTGACCTTGTGGGACGGGGGTGACCCCCAGCTCCGGACAACTCCCGTTGGGCAGGGGTCTTCAGGGAGCTGCTCCATCAGTACGCGTGGGTTCTGGAAACTTGGGGTACATCTTGGGGAGGGCCATTTGGCAGCGACTGGGCCCTGTGTTCCCACCTCGGCTGCTACGACACCCAGCTCTGGGCGAGCCTCTAAGAAGGAGGTCCGGTCCGCAGGCCCCGGCCCCCTGTGCCACGTGACCTGAGGCTGCCTGGCTCACCTGTGAGCCCCCTGTGCCACGTGACCTGTGGCTGCCTGGCTCACCTGTGAGCCCCCTGTGCCACGTGACCTGCGGCTGCCTGGCTTACCTGTGAGTCTGTGCACACACTTTGGTTTGCTTCTCCAGAACACTCCCAGAAAGAAAATGGGCACCCCTGTCAGGATGATGATGATGCCGACCCCACAGACCATGGGCTCTGAGACGAAGCTGAAGACCAGCAGGAAGGCCCAGAAGACCAAGTAGGCCACGGGGATGAGAAGGTTCACCTGGGGAAGGGGTAGCAGGAACACCGATGGTGCAGAGACCCCAGCTCTCTACAACTCTGACCCTTGGGGGGGGTTTCCTGGGAGCTGGGGCTCAACTACACCCCCTCTTGGTGACAACCCAGTGTTTTGGAGGCCAGTTCGTGGGTCGGGCCATTGGCCAGTTTTGCTGAGGACATTTCAAAGTCTCAGCGGCACGGAGCTCCACACAGTGGTTGCCTGTGGACTTGACACTTGCACTTGGCTGGAGGTGAGTGATTTTTTGGTGTTTTAAATTTCAGGCACTGAGCACTTCTCCACTTAAGAATTTATACACACATGGTGGGGGGGGCTTTGCTTTTTTTAAATTTTGAGATGGAGTCTCGCTCTGTTGCCAGGCTGGAGTGCAGTGGCATGATCTCAGCTCACTGCAACCTCCACCTCCTTAGTTCAAGTGATTCTCCTGCCTCAGCCTCCTGAATAACTGGGACTATGGGCATGTGACACCATGCTCAGCTAATTTTTGTATTTTTTAGATGGGGTTTCACCATGTTGACCAGGCTGATTCTCAATCTCCTGACCTTGTGATCCGCCTGCCTCGGCCTTCCAAAGTGCTGGGATTACGGGCATGAGCCACTGAGCCTAGTGGGGCTTTGCTCAGGCTACGGTCTTCTGTGTTTTTCGGGCTCATGCAATCCTGGCAGGCTTTGTGACCTTGAACAGTTCCTGAGTCTTGTTTTCTTTAACTTTTTTTAGAGGAAGGGTCTCCCTCTGTTGCCCAGGTTGGAGTGCAGTGGCCCTAGCACCACTCACTGCAGCCTCGACCTCCTGGGCTCAAGGGATCCTCCCACTTCAGCCTCCCAGGTAGCTGGGACCACCGGCTCACCCCACCACCCCAGGCTAATCCTTTTATTTTTAATTTTTTTGCAGAAAGGAGGTCTTGTTATGTTGCCCAGGCTGGTCTCAAACTCCTGGGCTCAAGCCATCCTCCTGCCTCGGCCTCCCAAAGGGCTGGGATGGGCGTGAGCCCCTGCGCCCGGCCCTGAGCCTCATGCTGTCCCCATCTATACACTGGGGGCATTCAAATCACTGACCACATGGGGCTGCTATGAGGAGTGGGTGCCTCAGTGGAAGGAGAGCCCTGAGCAGGGCCCAACACTCTGCAAAAGCTGGCACCTCCCACCCCACCTGCCCCTGGTGCCCACTGTGGATGCAGGGGTGGCTCCAGTAGCACCTGGCACAGGGGCCAGCCATCCCAGGGGCTTCACCTTGATAGGCCTGTGGAGCCCTGGCCGCCTCCAGCGCAGCAGCAGCAGGCCCAGGATGGTGACGCCATAGCAGAGGTAGTTGATGAAGGACACGTAGTTGATGAGTGTGTATGTGTCGCCCACGAGCATGATGACAGCGGTGGCCCCGCACTGGAAGAGGACCTGGGGCTGACGACCGGACCCCAGCCTGCCTCCTGTTGCCCCTGCAGGATAAGCCCTGGACCCACCCCACACCCCTGCCCCGGAATGGCTCGCCCCTGCCATTACCCGGAAGGTCCCACATTGCCGGGTAGCCCTGCCTCCACGCCCTGCCTAGCCCAGGTTCCCCAACTTACGCAGACGAGGAGGGCAGGGATAGGGGTGCAGCGTCTGACATGGATCATGGCCAGCAGGCTGGGCAGGTGCCCCTCTCGGGCTCCAGAGAAGCACAGCCTACCATCGGGGAAAGAGATGGGCACCGGCCACACCCTGGGTCTCGGCTCTAGACCTGATATCCCTCTGAAGTTGCTTCTGACCTCCCCCTCTGATCCCCCGCTGGGCAGTTCTTCCCCTCGTCCAACCCGCCTCCCTCTTGCTTTGCTTCCCAGTTGTGATCAGACACTTGTTTCCGGTGGGATCATCACCCCAGCTTCAGGCGGACCCCTCTCCTAGCAGGTTTCCCTTCTTCTGGCCCCCAGCATGACTGGCGCACTCCTGCACCCCAGCCTTCCCTCCCCACGCTTACCTCTTCCCCAGTGCAGTTACCTGGAGGAGGTGAACAGGTAGCCATTGATCCCTCCGAAGGTTGACAGTGCCACGGAGACGGGCATGACCCAAGAAAAGTAGCCCAGCAGCTTCTCCCCGAAGGTCTGAGTGGGCACAGGAGAGAGGCCATGTGTGAGGCTGGGGCAGGGGCCTGGGCAGGAGCTGAGGACCGAGCAAGGGACCACTCACCACAGCCACCGCATTGGACGAGAGCAGCTCCTGGGGGGACATGGCTGTGAAGTAGGCTATGTTGGTGAAGGTGTACACGAAGGTCACCAGTGGGATGGAGATGAAAATGGCACGAGGTAGGTTCCTGAGGGCAGGCAGTGGAATGTGTCAGTGTCAGCTCCTGAGGGTGCAGGGCCCCAGAGATCCAGCCACGGGAGCAGCTGATAGTCTCCATGTCTTATGTCTGCTGAGGGTGTTGGGGCAGGAAAGGGGCAGCATTGCTGCCCAAGACATAGGGAAGATGCTGTCTGACCTTCCCCACCCCCACCTGGACATAGGGAAGATGCTGTCTGACCTTCCCCACCCCCACCTGGACATAGGGAAGATGCTGTCTGACCTTCCCCACCCCCACCTGGACACAGGCCAGTAGGATGGGAGATGGGGGAGGGACCCCATCACATCCCAAGGATGACGAAATCGCATACAGCAAAATCAGCCTGGAAGATTCCCCAAAACAGCCCCAGAGTGCACTCCGTAGACCAAGGGTCTTCCTGGAACTCTCCAGTCCCAGCTGCTCAGCTGCAAAGATTGCTCTTGGGATTGCTGGCTGAGCATCAGACGCAGTCATTGGCTTCATTTGTAGGGACCATATTGTGTGCATATGCATCATTTTAGGCCAAATGCAAATCTCTGATCTATTTACAGCAGGATGATGATATTCAGCCTTTCTGAGGCCCTGTAAGGGGCTGTGATGTGTCCATAGCCAGAGAGAACAGGGCCAGGCTAGAGTGCGAGCTCCCCTACCCCGACCAGAGGGCCTGGCTATTTCCCAGGGCCTGGTCAGGGGCCCCACTCACTTTCGGGCATCAACCATCTCCTCGGTGACATAGTTGAGGAAGTTCCAGCCACTGAAGGCGAAGGAGCCCTGGAGGAAGGCCAGGGCCAGGTGTCCCACGGAGGGCGTCATCCAGAAGGCAAAGGCATTGCTGGGCCTCAGCTCCTCGAAATGTCCTGGGGGGCCCCAGAAATCGGGAGTCAGCACTGTCTCCCCAGCCTGGCCCTCACCCCCACTCGGCCCTACCTTGGAAGATCTGCAGAAGGCCCACGCCGATGATGAGAGACAAGGCCAGCAGCTTCCCACCTGTGAACACATCCTGGATTCGTGTGGCCCAGCGCACGCTGGAGCTGTTCACCCACGTCAGGAGCACTGTGGAGGGAAGGCAGGGGTGGGCACTGAGGCTGGGACCTTTCATAGCGGACCACAGCCAAGTCCAGCCCAGGTGGCCCAAGAATAGTATCCCCTGCAGCAGCTGGAATGCAAGAACCCTACACTCAAAGGGAAAATCTCACCCTGCTGTCTTCCCGCTCTGGGCAGGGTGGGGCCGCCCGAGCAGGCGGCTGGTCTGGGGAGAGGCCCAAGGGTGATGCTTACTCAGGCAGGCCATGGACAGCATCCGGGAGGCTGCGGCAGGGGGGATGCAGTTGGGGAACACGGGCTGCAGCATGTAGTTGGAGAAGGTCATTGAGATGACAGCCAGGCTGGTGGGGTACATGATGAGGACGGCGCTCCAGAGCAGCAGAAAGCTGGAAGGAGCCGGGCAGGAATGGCTCAGGCCGCCTAGAGCCCTTCCCGGCCAACCCGGCCCTGATGTGTGCAGCAGGGCTGCCCTGGGCCTGGCAGCTGGGGGCTGGTGAGAGTACCAGAGGCCCGCACTGGTCCAGGGAGGCCGGGTTGACCCTGTTGAGGTCTCACAGCTGCATGTACAGACTTTAAACAGAGAAGGTGTTACTCATACTTAAATGTTGACAGAGCTGCCGTGGGGCAGTTGCTGGGAACAACATGGGCACCAAGCACCTTTCTAATGATGACTACAACGCCCCACCCCCAACCCTTGGACACAGGCTGTTTCCCGAGCTGGGGTCCCTGTCCCCAGATCTCTCAGCTTTAGCCCTGGCTCTAGCAAAGTCCTGTGGCTGAAGATGGGTGACTCTGAGCTGTGGTCCTCCTGAGGAAGACCTATGGGGTGCAGGGACTGGGCCTTCCCAAGAGCCGTGGCTGGGGTGGATCTCGACCCAGGTAGGGCAGGGCTCTGTGCTCAAGGCTGTGAGTCTGACCTGTTTCAGGGGCTCTGTCTGCACCCAGGGACGGAGTGGCCCTAGCCCCTGGCCAGCTCTCCAGGGAAAGGATTGCCTCATCGGGGATGCCAGCTGCCTCTGGATCACCTGCCCCTTGCTCTACACAACCATCTCTGCTCGGCTTCTGGGACATTCTAGCTCCATGGCCCCTCCTCCTAGGCATTCCCTCTGCCCACCCTTGCAGGTCGGGTACTCAGGGCTGAGGCCCTGGCCCTCTTCTCCCTCCCAACGTCCTCTCCAGGCCCAAAGCATGATTCTTCTGTTTTCTGAGTCCCAGCCCCTTTGAGGACCCTCTCTCCAGAGAGCACCACAGACGCACCCACAGCGGCGTGCCAGCCCTAGCAGGTCCCCCCATCCAAGGCCGCCCGGCCCATATCCCTCAGTACAAACTTTATATGTTTCAGCCCAGATTTTTCCTCTGAGCTCCAGAACGTCTAGGAGCCTCTCAGTAGGAAAGCGGGTGCAACAGGGGTGGCTATGCTGTGCTATGCTGTGCTCTCCCTGTGCTATGCTGGCTGCCCCATCTCCTCGAATCAGGCTCCTAAATGATTTTAGAATCTGCCTATACCTTTGCGGCTCTTGGCACAACTCACCTGGACAAATACAACAGCTTCAATCCCCCAATGCTCTTCAAGCCCTGGCGCCTGCCGTGAACCCACCCTGACCTCACCTCTAGCTACAGCAGACTCCCTGTGCACACCTGGACCACCACACCCTCTGTTCATGCTTCCCCAGTCCTGGGATGCCTTCCTCACTGGTCGGCTAGTCCAGGTGGGGAAAATCTTCCTCTTCCTCCCAGTCTCAGGGCAAACATCGCTCTCCTGGGAGTCCTCCCTAGGAGGCGCACTGCTGTCTTTGCTGGATGGCTGCTGCCTCTTCTACCTGCTCTCAAAGCAAGGCTCCTGCAGGCCTTAATCCCATTTGAGGGGCTGCTTCCTCACTATTCTGGGAGCAGTCTGAGGACAGGGGCAGACCTTTCTATCTCTGCCTCCCAGCCCTAGGCTCACAGTAGGTGCTCAACAAATGCTCCCTGGTGAATGAAGGAAGAACAGCAAGGTGCTATGGAAAGGGGACCTCTGGCCAGGCATGGGGGCTCACACCTGTAATCCCAACACTTGGGAGGCTAAGGTTGCATCACTTGAGGTCAGGAGTTCGAGATCAGCCTGGCCAACCAACGTGGTGAAACTCTGTCTCTATTAAAAATACAAAAAAATTAGCTGGGCATGATGGCGGGTGCTGCCTGTAATCCCAGCTACTCAGGAGGTTGAGGGAGGAGAATCTCTTGAACCTGGGAGGCGGAGGTTGAAGCGAGCCAAGATCACGCCATTGCACTCCAGCCTGGGCAAAAAGAGCGACACACTGTCTCCAAAAAAAAAAAAAAAAAAAAAAAAAGGTTGGGGGGACATCTTACATGATAAGAATATTGCACTTCCCTCCTTGCTTCTCATGCAACTTATGGGTTTACCAAAATCGAGGCCCTTCCTTGACTGGGCACTCACATTACCTAGGGGTTTCAGACAGTAAGAGTCCCCCGTCCCTAAGTACAAGGCAGGGGGTGGGGTTCAGAGTAACCTCTATTTGAAAGGAGATCCACAGAGGCCCAGGGGCCTGCAGGAGTGCCCAGCACACATCAGTGGGGTGGGATGGGCCTCAGTGCCAACCACCCTGGCCTCAGAAGGCTGTCTAGCACCCCCACTCCTCTCCACCCACCACCACGACCTCCCTAGGAAGCAGGAGTGGAAACTGAGGCCAGGACTTGGCTGGCCATCCCATTCTTGAGACGGTGTCCCCCTGCCCACCAGTGCCCCGCACTCACCCAGCCAGGCCCCCGAAGATCTCTGTGACGTAGGCGTAGTCCCCACCGGACTTGGGGATGGCAACTCCCAGCTCTGCATAGCAGAGGGAGCCCAGAGCCGTCACGCCCCCACCCAGGACCCAGACGAACAGTGCCAGACCCACAGAGCCTGAATGCTCCAGGACCCCCTTGGGTGAGATGAAGATGCCCGAGCCGATGATGTTCCCTGTGTGGGGAGAGATGGGGAGGTGTCAGGCCTGGGGTTTCCTTCACAGCCTGGCCTTCATATGGGGATCCACCTGCTGCCAGGAGGAAGAGAGCGTGGGGTGCTTCCTGGAGGAGGAGGAAGGAGGTAGGCTGGAGGTGTGAGATGCCACTGGCCCCAAGCTCAGCAAGTGCCATTCTGGGCTCATCATCTGCCTCTTCCTCAGTCCCTGACATGGGCAATGTTACTTCATCCAGCTGCCCAGGCCCTTCTGCCAGAGATGGGACCTGACTTCCTCCGCCCTCCATTGCCCCGTGAGGTGGGGCCAGCAAAGCAAGGAGGCTGAACCACCTGAGTGACGGTAGACGGTGGCTCCCCAGGGACCTCATAAGACCCATGCTTGGCCCTCAAGTCTGCCTCAGAGTCCCAGGCGTATCAACCTGCAGCCACTTGTCCTGCTTCCAGCCCGCTGGCCAGAGCTGGCCCCTAACGCAGGATTTTGACCACTCTCCTGCCATTTTCCCACTAACCAAAGTCCAAACTCATGGAGTGGCTCAGGAACTAGCATCTCCTCCATGAAGCCCTCCTTGACCACATTGGGTTTGGGATCTTCTTCCTTCCTGCTTCAATTTCTTTCTTCCTTTTCCTCCCTCCCTCTGTTCTTTCCTTTTTTTTTTTTTGAGACAGCTTCACTCTTGTTGCCCAGGCTGGAGTGCAATGGCGTGGTCTTGGCTCACTGCCTCCCAGGTTCAAGAATTCGCCTGCCTCAGCCTCCTGAGTAGCTGGGATTACAGGTGTGAGCCACCATGCCTAGCTAATTTTTTTTTTTGTATTTTTTTTGTATTTTTTTAGTAGAGATGGGGTTTCACCATGTTGATCAGGCTGGTCTCGAACTCCTAATGTCGAGTGATCTAGCTGCCTCGGCCTCCTAATGTGCTGGGATTACAGGCATGAGTCACCGAGCCTGGGCTTGCTTTCTTTCTTTCTTTCTGACAGGGTTTTGCTCATCACCCTGGCTGAAGTGCAGTGGCATGATCATAGCTCACTGAAGCCTGGAACTCTGGGCTCAAGAGATTCTCCCACCTCAGTCTCCCTAGTAACTGGGACTCCAGGTGTATCACCACGCCCAGCCAATTTTTTTTTTTTTTTTTTTTTTACTTTTTGTAGAGACAGGGTCTCATATTGCCCAGGCTGGTCTGCAACTCCTGGGCTTAAGTGATCCTCCCTCCTCGCCTAGGGTTATAGGTGAGTGCCACTACATCTGGCTAATTTTAAAAAAAATTGTAGAGTTGGCAGGTGGGGGGGCTCCCGCTATGTTGCCCAGGCTGGTCGAGAACTCTTGGGCTCAATCAATTTACCCACTTAGGCCTCCCAAAGTGTTGGGATTATAGGCAAGAGCCACTGTGCCTGGCCCGTCTGTTTTCTGACAGGATGGAAAACGTTCAGAGGGGCCAGCTACGGTCTGTAGAGAAGGTTCCCAGGATGAGCAAGACTCTGAGTGCCTGCCGAGCCCTGAGCTCCTCAAAGAGGCACAACCTTCTGGGCTATATGGGTCTCACCGTCTGTGCACAGGAATCAGGTAACCTCACTGGAGAGCTGCAGTAGGGCCTGTCCAAGAAGAAATAAACCCGGAACCTCAGGCCTTGTGAACAAATAGCCCTGGTGAGACATGCGGCTCAGCCTCTATGCAACGGCCACACCAGACCGGGTCCTGGGAGAACAGGTCCATCTCCCTCAGAGCAGAGCCCGCCTCCTCCACCTGCCGGGCCCGCAGGGGGCTGGATAAGGACACAGTTGTAGCTGCCAATTTGCATTCAGTCCTTGTCCACGGTGCTCCCCCACCGCCCCCACCCCCCGCCGACACAGATTTCCAGTCTGGACAGCTACGACACCCCACTCGGTTTTCCGGTCACATCCCAGGAGCCCTAAATACATCCAGATAAGGATGAACTAATTCCTGTGCCTCAACCCCCAGAGATAAGCTGTACCCTTAGTCTATTTCTGGGGGTAGAGAAGTGCCTCCCTCATCTAGCAGAGGGGACAGGTCCTGGGTGGGCTGTAAGGTTTCTAAAGGGCCTTTGAGTTCCCTCCATCCGCCAGCAGGGCCTCTGTTCTCGGGACCTGGCGGAGTGGGATTTGCAGAAAGCCAGGGAGGTTGGAAGCCAGCGGGGGCTGGGTGGCCTTGGAAGGAGCTGAGCATGTTCACGTGGGGAGCATCCCAGGCTCTGAGCCACCCACCCTGCAGAGAGCCCGCCATACTTCTGCCAGGCAGGGCCTCCTGGGTGGAGCTCCTGGGGAAGCACACCTGGCACCCTATCTTCCAGGGCCGTATCATAAGCCTTGTGCCCAGTGGCTGAAGATTCTGACACTGGGCTCCGTAGGGGTGGGGAAGCCACAGTTCAAGACTTCCTCTGTTGAGGCTCGAAGGACCACCTGCGTTAGTCAGTGTCTCTGGGGCCCTCAGGGGTTTCTCCTTCTGGGCCTAGACCACTTGTTGCATCTGCCCCAGGACCATGTGTGAAGGTGGCAGAAAATCGCATCACACCCCCCCACTGGCTGCTGCCAGCAGTGAAGGGTGGGTGGGGCACTGCATGGAACAGCCGGGGCCTCGGGCTTGGGCATGGAGGAGGGAGGGGGCTATGGACAGGGATGGGGCCCCCATCAATGCTCCAGTGATTATAGGAGAGGTGTGGGAGGAACCAGTGGATTTCTTTTTTTTTTTTCAGTAGAGACGGGATTTCGCCATGTTGGCCAGGCTGGTCTCGAACTCCTGGCCTCAAGTGATTCACCCACCTCAGCCTTCCAAAGTCCTGGGATTACAGGCATCAGCCACCAGGCCTGACCAGATCCGTGGAGCTGGAAGGGGGCTGCTGGGGTTTCTGCTCAGTCCCTCCCAGTGGCGTGGGAGGGTCTCCCTTCCAGACCCTGTATTTCGGCTAAGCAGATCTTCCTGATTCGGGGGGCAGCAATGAAGAAACCCAGCCCTTGGGGGAACCTGGTTTAGAGGGGCAGGAACTCAGGGCAGAACAGGATGAGGAGGTGCAGGATGGGCCTGGAGATACCTCTGAGCCCTGTTGGGTGTCTGATCCATGGGTGACCAGAGAGATGTGAGGTCTGAGGCCTCCACATTCCTGTCCACACAGTGGGATGACAGCTTGGTGGTCCCTGCAGGTCCTCTGGGGGCTGGAGCTCTGGGCAGGTAGGCGAGGAAGTGAGTGCCCCACAAGCTGGCCTTCCTAGAGTCTCCACCACCCGCCCCTCTTCCCTGAGCCTTTGCTGGGTGGCTTTCATCACATTAAGATGTTTGGCCTGATGGGGCTTACTGGGCTCCTTGGAGAATGAAAAAAGGACCATTGTTCCCCGTGGCCGCTGCGGTGTGCGCTGACCTATTTCTGGAGGCAGCGGCAGATCACAGAGGTCACAGGGGCGGCCCGTGGAGGTCAAGTCACAGAGCGAGCCATCTCCTGGGGTGTGCAGTCTGACTCAGGGAGGGGCAGGAAGGGCCTGTCGGGCCAGGATACTGGCACCTGTCCTCATGCCTTGAAGCACATTCCAGACCCGACTGTGTGACTCAGGCCAGTGCTGCCCTTTCAAGCCTCAGTTTCCCCATTTGCCAGGTGGGGCCACTGGGCTAGGGATCAGCAGAGGGCTAGTCCGACCCTGACTTCAGCAGGGAGGATGCACCCTGCATATCTGGGCTGGGCCAAGGGAACAGTCTGCTCAGGGGCCCTGTCCCCGACTGTGGCAGGTCTCTTCTCCTCAGCTCACTGGCCTCCCTGAAGCAACACCACCTCCAGGAAGCTCTCCCTGACTGCCCACCTTGGCCCCTGCAATCTGGACATCACCCCATGCCCACGATACCTGGATGATGGCTGGGAAGGGATTCGTATATTTGATGCGGCCATTCTCTCAACCCTGTCTGGCACGTCAGAGGCCATGGGAAGTGCTTTTGGATCTCACTATGCACTGCCATCTCCCTTGGAGACCCCCTAAGCAGCCCCATCTTTCCTCTAAGACCTGAGCCACCCAGGACCCCAACACCCTGGGGTGATCGGCCAGCTGTGACCTGAGTGAAGCCTCTCCCCCAAGTGCACGGGTGTCCTCACATCCCTCACAGTAAGCCTGTGTCAGGTACCTCTCTCTGGGATGAAGACTGTGACCACTGAGGTCTGGGCAGCACCCCAAGGAGGTGAGCGGGGACATCCAGGATGTGCCTGGAACTGCCACTTGGCCGGCACCCACCTCCAGCCTAACCCACTTTCTTTGGAGGCAGGGGATGGGCGGAAGTGTGTAGCCCTCTCCAGCTCATTCAGCCCAGCCAGCCTAGCCCAGCAAACTTTGCCTGGGCCCTGTCTCCTGGCCGAGACTTGTCATGGTCACTGGTGAGTGCCACGTTGCTGAATGCAACAGTTGAGCCCTTGGCCACGATATTGACTCATCAGCAACATGTGACAGGTGGCTGGCTTGTCACTCAGCCTCCTGGCCTCCCCCCAGTCTTACTGGCTTCTCCTTTTCAGAATCCCTTATCTTACGTGACTTCTAGACACTGGGTACCCAGGGCTCAGTTCTGAGGCCTCTTCTCTTTTCTTTCCATGATTTCTTGAAGACCTCATCTATCACCCTGGCTTCTGCTGGCAACTCCTAAGTTTATATCCCTAGCATGGACCACTCTGCTAAATGAAACCTGCAATGAACCACTCAGCAGAGACATGACAGACTTTCCATGATCAAAGCGGAATTCCTGACTTTCACCTCCTCGCCCCCAAAATGCTCCTCTCAGTCTTTCCTGATCAATAAATGGCAAAACATCCTCCTGGTTGCTTGGGCCACAACCTTGCATCACCCATGAGTCCTCTGTTTCTCCCCCAGCCAACATCCATTCCATCACAAATCCTGTGGCTCTCACCTTCCAAACTCATCCAGAACAGAACCTCCTCTGACACCACGATGGCCGCCGCCCTGCCCTGAGCCACCGTGGTCTCTTGCTTGAGAGACCCAGATAGCCTCCTGACTGGCCTTCCTCCTCCCACCTCTTCCCCCACAGGCTCTTCTCCAGAGTGAGCCCTGTAAGCCCCACCCCATCACCCCTCTGCTCAAAATCCAGGGCTACCACCTGGCAGAGAGCAAAAGGCAAAGCCCTTAACACAGTTTGCAATGCCCCGCTCACACTGAACCCTGCCCCAGTCCGACCTGAAATCCCCTGTCCCGCTTTCTGCATCCTCCTTCCTGGTTTGACTGTCTGGTCTTAGCACTTAACAAGACATGCGTTTGGCTTGTGCATCTTGTTCGTGAGACTCCCACACCAGGATGTCAGCTCCAGGACATGGATTTTTGTCTGTCTTGACCCCTGTGATGTCTCTGGCACGTAGGTCAGTGCCTGACACCATTCAGTATGCAGTGGGTGAATAGATGGCTGAGTGTGCCCAGGACTGGCAGGCCCCCAAAATTATAGTTAGAAACTGAGGCTGCCATCTGACCCTGGGGCAGGTGGAAGCCTCAATTTCCCCCACCTGTAAATAGGACTGTGGTGGGGAACAGGCAAGCCCCTACAGAGCTGTATGCCTCCCCAGGACCCCGGGGAGGAGGGGCTGGAGTTCTGCAGAGGTCCACCCTCATGGGAAGCTCAGCCACCTGCAGACCTGGAGACCAGGGAGGGTCCTGGCTGAGGCTGGGTGAGCAGGGATTGGTTCCTGCGAAGCTGAGGTTCACCACGTGAACTCCTGAGTCCCTGAACACACATCTGACCCACAAACCCTTGCAGGAGCTGGGTTCTCAAGCCAAAGAGAGAGCAGAGGAAGGGCCTGGTCAGCAGACCCCGGGGAGGAACTCCCACTTTGGAGGATGTGGGTGTGTTCCTTGGATTGTGGCTGCGGCGAGGGAGCTGGCTGAGGTTGCTGGGTCAGTATGAGAGGTCTTATGAGTCCAGCCACTGAGGCAGGGGCAGGCTCCCCGGGCTGTCTGTTTGTCCACCCATAGTGGAGTGGGAACTCAGTGAAGCCTAGTTGGACAAGCTCCCAGCTTGTTCCCCAACCCTCCCCGCTCCAGGGCTCTTACTCTGGCCCCAATTTGCCCAGCATCAGAGCAGTATAAAAGGCACTAGGACCGGGCATGGTGGCTCCCACCTGTGACCCTAACACTCTTGGAGGTTGAGGTGGGAGGATCACTTGAGCCCAGGAATTTGAGACCAGCCTGGGCAACATGGCAAAACCCAGTCTCTATAAAAAATACAAAAATTGGCCAGGCGTGGTGGCAGGCGCCTGTGGTTCCAGCTACTTGGGAGACTGAGGCGGGAGGATTGTGAGGTCGACTCTGAGGTGAGCTATGATCATACCACTGCCCCATAGCTTGTGTTATAAAGCAAGACCTTATCTCAAAAATAAAATAAAATAATAAAGGGCACTGGACTGGGAATAAAGTCCAAATCTGGTTTCGAACCCGAAGCCTACCATTGGAGTACTATCATTTCACTTTCAACCTTAGTTTCTACATCTGTAAAATGGGTATAAAAATTCCTACCCTGCAAGGTGGACATGAGATTCAAATGAAATAAAAGAAGAACACGTTTTCTTTTTTTTTTTTTTTTTTGAGATGGAATTTCCCTTTTGTTGCTCAAGCTACAGTAAAATGGCTTGATCTGTGCTCACTGCAACCTCCACCTCCTGGGTTCAAGCGATTCTCCAGTCTCAGCCTCCGGAGTAGCTAATTTTTTGTATTTTTAGTAGAGACGGGGGTTTCACCACATTAGCCAGACTGGTCTCGAATTCCTGACCTCAGGTGATCTGCCCACCTCGGCCTCCCAAAGTGCTGGGATTACAGGCATGAGCCACCACACCCGGCCAGAACACATTTGCATAAAGTGGTAAGAGGTGCTTTTCTGAACAGATAATTGGATGTGACAGTGTGCCGCAGAGCCCCTGCCTCATCCAGCTCTACTTCCTCCAGCCTGGCCAATTCCCTTCTAGCTGCGCTTGTGGCCAGCAGGTGCTACCCAAAACACACTTGATGCCAGTCTCACGCCAGCCCATAGCCTGCCCTTCCAGGTCTTCCCATTCTTGAAAGCCTCACTTCCCAGTCTGAGCTGTAGCAGAGAGTATATGTGGGACAGAGTGATAGAATCTTCTAGGAGGGTCAATGTGGAAGTTTTGGAGATAACATGCTCAGTAACTAGTAACAAACAAGGTAGATTATGAAGCAGGACTTTGGGAGGCTGAGGCAGGCAGATCACTTGAGGTCAGGAGTTCGGAACCAGCCTGGCCAACATGGTGAAACCCCATCTCTACTCAAAATACAAAAATTAGCTCGGTGTGGTGGTGCGTGCCTGTAATCCCAGCTACTCAGGAGGTTGACGCAGGGGAATTACTTGAAGCCCGGAGGCAGAGGTCGAAATGAGCTGAGATTGTGCCACTGCACTCCATCCTGGGAGACAGAGTCAGACTCTGTCTTAGGAAAAAAAAAAAGAAGGAGGACATTGAGTTCTCAAGACTTTTAAAGCTAAAATATGACACTTGCAGACATTTTCGATTCTGAATAGGCTCCCGAGGGTATTGGTGGAGAGAGAGTGAGCCTACCTGGGGCAGAAAGGTAGGGTGGGCTGGGGAGGGGAGACCCTTAGGACATCAGGAGGGGAGGGTGTGCAGACCCCGGCTCAGTCCTCCCTTGCCCAGTCCCCACCTCCTATCACGTTCTGGGTGAGGTTGATCTCTCCTTGATTTTTCCTGCACCGTCCAGCTTCTTGCCTGCTGTAACCTTCCAAAGCTCCCCAAGCCAGGTTAAGACCACGGCTCCTCAAGACCACCGCTGAGTGCCCCGGGCTTGGGTTCTGTAGCTGAATCCACCATCCTTGGTTGGCCAAGTGGCCCTTCACCCTGGCTCGGTCCTCAAGGTTTGGAGGCCAAGGTAGTGGACCTGGCACAGCAGGAAGGAACTGAAGGGTTGGGGAGTTGTCAGGGCAGACCTGGGCTGCATGGGAAACTTACAGGTCTGTCCTGTGGGAGGGTGATGGTGGAATTGGCCTTCTTCACTCCCAGTACTGCCACCACCACCAGGGCCCCCTTCCGGGGAGAGAGGAGCTGGGCAGCCTCCCTGTAACTTGGGAAGAATGGGATGTGGGGAGGGGAGAGTAGGAAGACAGGTCAAGGATGCTGAGCTTAGCTGAGGAGCCCAGGCACAGCTGTGTCTCTCTGCACCTGCCTGGCACTTATAGCTGGCTGTGGGCATGGTCTCAATCCTGTGACTCACCCATGATGTGTGAACTTCCCCTTCCCCAGGGGAAAGCTCCTGGAGAGGGTATGGGTCAAGAAAAAGCTCTAATCAGCACCCTGGCCAAATCTCCAGGACCAGCCCTTCCTTCCAGCAGACAGTCAGGCAGAGGCATCCTAGGCCAAGAAGCTCCCAGGGCCAGGTCAGGACCAGGTTCTGGGAGACAGCATTCTAGGGGGAGGGGGTGAGATGGTGGAGAGACCTGGCCAGGGGTTGTGTTCAGGGGCCACTCTGGATGTGAAGAGCTGCTAAGGTGCGGTGGAAGAGAATGAGGTGAAGACCCTGGGTCTGCCCTACTGAACCCCCAAATTTTCTCCATCTCCAGGGATCTGAGGGTGGGAGGGCGGTGAAGACACAAGCGCTCCCACTGTCAAGGGACTGGGAAGACTGGCTGGAGGTAAAGTGAGAACGGTCAAGGCCCCAGGTAGTCATCCCACCTCTTCCCAAGCCACCTCTCCTGTCCCTCCCTGGAGGGGCTCAGAGGCACCCTGTGTAGACAAAGAAACAAATCTGGATTAGTCAGTATCTATGAGTTGGGACAGAGAATGGAAAAATACCACCACCATTCCCATGACCCCTGAGCTCACTGCCTACCCAGAAACCCCTACATGGAGGCAGGACACAGACCCATTCTTAGGTTGAGGACACTGGAGTCTGCCCCATCTGTCCGGGATCCCAGCCCAGGGATCGGGCTGGCCTTCTGCAGGCCGGGTCTGCCCACGGCTGCCCCATCCCCCCCAAGTTGCTGGCTAACCCACCCCCTCTCCTGGGTCCTGCTGCCAAGCCCCGCAGTCACTGCGCGCTCTGAAACTCCGTCCCCTCTGCACCTGCTGCGCTTGTCCACTCTACCCACAGGCCCTCCTGCTTTCCAAGAATAAGTCACTGCACTGCATGGCACTCGGACCCTACACACAGTAGGGACTCAGACTGACCCACAGTCCAGAACTTCGGGAGCTCAGCCTGCTGCAGCCTGACCAGCCCCCACACTCCTCAAGTTCCTGCTGCTCAATGCAGGACTGCAGTTATGGCCATTTCACAGATGAGGAAACTGAGGGTAACTTCCTTGCAAAAGCCCCACAGCAAAATCGGCGAGTCATGAGTCCAGAGGTGGAGGGGACCCAAAACTCCCCCAGGTGCGGGAGGCCGGGAGATGGGGACACAGAGCTTTGGCACCCTGGGCCCTGAGAGCAGTCATTGCGTGCTCTGATGCCAGACCGCAGGTGCCCCAGACAGACACGTCCGAGCGCCCGGAGCGGCTGCGCCCCTCACTTGGCCTCCGCCCGGCGCCCACCCGCCTGGGTCCAGCTCACCGATAATGATGGTGCAGGCGCTCAGCAGCCCGATCTCCTTCTTGAGCGCAACCCGCTCCGAGGCTCCGGGGCCGGGGCCTGGGACCCGGGAGGGCGAGGGCGCAGGCCCTGGGTTCCCGCGCCCGCTCGGCTGCTGCGTGTGGCCGGCCATGTCGCTGTCCCGCCGCGTCCCCGCTCCCTGCGCTGTCCCGTCAGTCCCGCCGGCCGCCAGTCCGTCCGTCGGTCAGTGCGCTCGCGGCCCTCGCTGCCGGGACAGCGCCCACAGGCGGGCGCATGCGCTGGCGCCGGGCCCGGGACTGGGGGCCCCGGGCGGCCCTGGGAGGGGCGGAAGGAGGGCCGGTCCGCAGCCCCCTCCCCCGCCTCCCTTAAAGGGAACGCCCCCTCCCCCAGTCCCGGCCTGGGAAGGAAGGAAAGGACTTGGGGCAGATCTAGGAAGGACTTCCCAGTTGGGCGAAGGAAGGGCCCCTTGAGGAAGGGGCCCTTGAGTGGCATTCATTCTTGGGGTGGCGTAGGGGAGCAGAGCTCCAGGCAAGACAATCCTTGCGCCCTGGGAGGCCCAGCGGGACCGCAAGAATAGCAGCTGACCGCATGTGGGGGTCCAGTGTGTGCCCCCTTTAGTAATCCATGCCCGCACTGTGTGTGTGTGTGTGTGTGTGTGTGTGTGTGTGTGTGTGGAGGAGACAGCCCGCAGGTGGATCCATTCTGCTGATGGAAGTTGAGGTCCAGAGATAAGCAGCGATAGCCTGCTTGCAACTCTAGGCTCTGCAAGTGTAGGGCTGAGGCCAAACCCTTTCTGGTGCCCCCTTGGCTCCCAGGCACCCCCTTGGCTCCCAGGCTGACAACTTCAGGAGGGGTGGGGGCTGAGTTCTGGAACTCCTCTGAGGGATCCAGGTGTCCTATGCATCCTGGGTCAAAGGCCTGAAGGTCGGGGTGAAGACCCTGGGGGGCCCTAATCCTCATCGCGGGGACCCTGGCCCGTGGGGAGTCCTGGACATGGCTCGCCCACCCCACCAGGCTCCAGGCCACCCCTGGCCTGAGGTCCCCACTAAAGGCTCCTCGTGATCAGAGTGAGAGATGAGCGGACTAGAACTCGGGTCTCTGGCGCAGGCCTAGCGCGGTCCAGCCCGGCGCGAGGAGGCCCGGCTACTTGGAATGCTCGGGAGACAAGAAGTGGGCTGTGGTCGTGGGAGAGGGTCCGGTGTGCCGGGACCGAGGAAGGCTGCCTCCTCCCGGAAGCCGTCCGGACTGTGCAGCCCCGGCTGGCCGAGCAGATCCAGGGGGGCCGCGTCTGGGCCACCGGGGCGGCGGGCGGGGCGAGCCTGGCACGGTGCGGCAGGCGGCGGAACAGCCTTTGTCTCTTCCTGGCGGCCGCCGCGACGCGCCGTCCCTTGCATGAGGATGAGGCCGCGCCGGGCGCCCCGTCCTTCCCCCTAGTCGCGGCCTCTGGGTTTGCTGGGGCCCGGCCAGGGGTCCGACGGCTGCAGGGTGGAGCCGGGTGGGACGCGGCGGGGGCGGGGCCAGGGCAGGGGCGGGGCGTGGAGGTGGGAGCGGGGCGGGGCCGGCGTTTGCTGGCAGCGGGGAGTTTAGAGGTTGGGGGCGGGGACCTTGGGTAAGAGTAGGAGCTGGAGTATCCAAGGTTGACGTGCTGGGGGGACGCGGAGGGGGAGGCCACCCGGCGAAGCTGTATCCCTCTCGCTTCTGTCTTCGGAGTCCGGCATTCTTGGCGCCCTCCACGTCCGGCCCCAGAGACCATTCAGAGGCCGGCTCTCTTAAAGGAGCCTCGCGCAGGGTCGGGGCAGCCCTGGCTCCGGAGACCCCTGATTGTCAAAGGTGTTAGGGGCCAGGGGCCTCAACCTTCTGACTTGACTCTCCCCACCCTGTTGCCCTCGCAAATCTAGGGTCTGCTGGGAGAGGGTCTAGCCGGGGCTGGTGCAATCAGGGGCAGGTTGCTAAGGGGCAGGGGCAGGGGCTGGTGCTAGCCTCGCAGCTCTGAAGCCTGTGGTTTTCGAGGGTGTCTCTCTGGGACCTGGAATGTGGAGTATGCGTTTGTGGGGGAAAGGTCGGCCTAGGGCTTTGCACAGGATTGAGTCTTTATGTTGTCAGCCAGGCCCCATAGCTCAGGAGGTCCTTTTCGTGGAATTGAACTAAAATCTGCAAACTCCAGTGGGAACGAAAGGTTAGTGGGATTGATTTACCATCCAAAAATCAATCAGCACGATCCTTCACATTAATAGAGAGAAAAAAGGAAAACCCCACAGATGCAAAAAACAGTCATCCATGGTTTAAACAAACAAAAGAACTCTTAGCAAATAGAAATGGAAAAGAACTTCCTTAATGAGATAAAAGTATCTACCTAAAAACAAATCTCCAAAAACCAAAAAACAAACAAAAGCCCTACAGTTCACATCATGTTTAATGGTGAAACTCTGAATGCTTTTGTACTGAGATTGGAAATGAGAAGAGATGCTGGCACTCATCAATATTCTATACAATAGTATACTGGAGGTCCTAGCCAGAGTAATAAGGCAAGAAAAATAAGTAAAAAGGTATGAAGATAGGAAAGGGAGAGATAAAGCTGCCATTCACATATGATGTGATTCAGTATGTAGAAAAAAAAATTACAGGTTAATTTAAGAAAGATAAATTAATTTAATAAAGTCACTAGATAGAAGCTTAATATACAAAACCTAATTGTATTCCATATACTAGCAATAATTAGAAAATGAAATTAATAATAGCATAAAAATCAAATACCTAAGAATAAATCTAGTGAATGAAGTGTACAATTTTTATGCAAGAAACCACAAAACATTTCTGACAGAAATTGTTAAAGACATAAGTTAATGGAGGGATATACCATGTTCATGGATTGGAATTTAAGATGTTGGTCTCCACATTGATCTATGGAATTGATCAATACATCCGATGCAATTTCCATAGAAGCACCAGACAACTTTGTTGTTGATTACAAGGCTTTTTGGAGAGGTGAAACTCAACAAGCTGACTCTAAAAAGTATATGAAGAACAAATCTGGAGGACTTACACTACAGTAAGGAAGACAGTGTGGCACTGATGCAAAGATAAATCTACTGATGGAACAAAACAGAAATCCAGAAACAGACCCATCCTGGTTTATTATGACAAAGTTGAAATTGAAGAACAGTGGAGAAAGGACAGACTTTTCAATAAGTGGTGGTGGATCTATATATTGAAAAAAAAAAAGCAAAACCTTTTAACATCACTCAGGTGACATTAAAACAAGTCCCAGGTGATGTACATGTGAAATGCATGTGTGAAAGATGAAACAACAAAGCTGCTAGAAGAAAATTTAGGTGAGAGAATAGATACATTTTGTTAAACAGACACAAGAAATGCAGTAAGAAAGTGACAGATTGGACTACATTAAGATTAGAAACTTCTGTCAGTGAAAACACATAATTAGAGAGGAAAGAATAAGCTACATGTGAGAGAAGTTATTTCAACACATATAACTGATAGAGGACTTATATTTAAAAATATAAGCATATGACATGTATTGAAAAATATGTATCAAATCAATAGAAAAAAAGTTTTAAAATAGGTCAGCCATGGTGGCTCATGCCTGTAATCCCAGCACTTTGGAAGACCGAGGTAGGCAGATCATTTGAGGTCAGGAGTTCCAAACCAGCCTGGCCAACATGGTAAAACCCCGTCTCTACTAAAAAGGCAGAGATTGGCCAGGTTGGTGGTGGTAAGTGCCTGTGGTCCCAGCTACTCAGGAGGTTGAGGCATGAGAATCACTTGAACCCAGGAGGTGAAGGTTGCAGTGAGCCAAGCTCATGCCACTGCACTCCAGCCTGGGTGACAGAGTGAGACTCCATCTTAAAAAAAAAAAAAAGACTTTAAATAGGTGCTTCCCCAAAGAGGATGTCTAATGGCTGTGAAACTCCTGAACAGGTGCTGAACCTCATGGGTCATCAGGGAAATGCAAATTAAAATGAGAGAGAATAAGATACCACTGTGTAGCCAACAAAATGGTGAAAATTACACACCATGTGGAGCAAGGATGTGGAGTTGGTACCACCAGTTTAGAAAACCATTTGGCAGTACCACCAAATCCCTATGGCCCAGCATCTCCACTCTGTATTAGATCCATCTTGGATATCGTGCCATGCCCCTTCCCTGTAGTCTCTAGCCTTACCTTGGTGTGAAGGCTTTGCTACTTTTCCTCTCACTTCAGGTACAGGTACAACCTGCCAGCACCTCCCATCACCCTCAGGGCTTCTCTGATGCCCCTGAGGGATGAGATCATAAGGGACCAACTCAGCACCCACAAACTTGCAATCAGAATTGCAGGAGAGTCAACACTTGGGCCTATCCTTGTGTTACTGAACAGTGCCATGCAATTCCAGGCTCTGGGAGACTCAAGCAAAGAATTGGACAAGATACATACAGATAGCAAAAAATGTATTAAGCGCAGTGTTCCACTTTCATAGCGGGAGAGCACACTGATCTCTGTGAGATGAGATCGGCATTAGTTTGGTGTAGTTTGGGTCTTTTTTTTTTTGACTGAGTTTTGCTCTGTGGCCCAGGCTGGAGTGCAGTGGCATGATAGGGCTCACTGCAACCTTCACCTCCCAGGTTCAAGCAATTCTCCTGTCTCAGCCTTCCGAGTAGCTGGGATTACAGGCACATGCTGTCACAGGCTTGGCTAATTTTTATATTTTCAGTAGAGATGGGGTTTCACCATGTTGGCCAGGCTGGTCTTGAACTCCTGACCTTAGGTGATCTGCCTGCCTCAGCCTCCCAAAGTGCTGGGATTACAGGCTTGAGCCACTGAGCCTGGCACTTTGGGTTTGTGTGTGTGTGTCTGCATGTGTGTTTTCTTCCCAAGGCTGCCTAACCTCTAGCAATGTCTGTCTTTTTGATTGATAGGTGTGTTGCTTATTACTTTAGCCCCTGTGCACTTGGACCTTGCCTCCATCCCATAATCCTAAGTACATGCATGATATGCAGGAACCTCAAGTAGCTGATTATCATAACGGGGTTATGCTAAGGATATCTTTTCTCTCTAATGCACATGTGCATCTCTGAACAGCAGCCCCTTACTGGTTTGGTTGGGATCCTGCTGGCTGTGGGGTCCTTGATCACTTTTTAATCTTACTTTGGTTTTGGCTGCTGAATCTCTGATTTTTGTTTTGCTTCTTGCTCACCTGCCCCTTCACCTTGCTTCTGCTCTCTGCTTCTACTTATTCTGCCCTTTATCGAACTTCCAATTCCCTTTGCTATTTTCCTGCCTCATTTTCCCTGTTCTGTCTCACTTGGACAATGGGAGATGGATAAATGGCAGATGTGAGTCAGTGGATAAATTCTGCCCTCTACCTCATCCCAGATGGATCGTTATGAATCACATTCCTTATAAGACCTCTTGGAAGTTGTTACTACAAGATTCAGCAATCAACTGCTTTTGACATCAAGTGGTGGCCAGCTCTGAAACCCATCCTCATATTAGCGCTCATGCCTTCCCTGTTCACTTCCTTTCCCCCTTACTCTAGATTCCCTGGAATTGCACAACTAAATTAAGTTCTGCCTAAGTCCAGGCACCATGTCTCACACCTGTAATCCCAGTGCCTCAGGAGGCTGAGGTGGGAGGATCCTTTGAGCCCAGAAGTTTGAGGCTGCATTGATGAGTCATGATCGCACCACTGTGCTCCAGCCTGGATGATAAGCCAGATCCTATCTCTAAAAATACAAAACAAAACGAAACAGAAGTACCTTCTAAGCTTTTGCCTCAGGCACTGCTTTCTGGAGAGGACAAACTAAGATACACCTCTAGGTATATCTTCAACAGAAATAAGTATATGAAGGCACTAAAAGGCATTTACGATATCATTCATAGAAGTCTTTCTAGCAGTTCCAAACTGGAAATAACCCAGATACCATTAACAGCAGAATGGATGAACACATTTACAGTACATGTAAATCCCAGAGTTCTGCACTACAGAGGAAATGAACAAATTACTGCCATGTTGCAACACGGTGAATTTCATAAACAATGTTGAGCAACAGAAGCTGGACATGAGATTACATTTTGGGATGATTCCATTAATTTTTTTTTTTTAAAAGGCAGAGTCTCAGCCTGTTGCCCAGGCTGGAGTGCAATGGCACCATCATAGCTGACTGCAGCCTCTAACATCTGGGCTCAAGCAATCCTCCCATCTCAGCCTCCCTAACACCTATGGCTACAGGCATGTGCCACCACACCTGGGTAATTTTTAAATTGTTTTGTAGAGACAGGGTCTAGCTCTGTTGCCCAGGCTGGTCTTGAACTCTTGGGCTCAAGCGATCCAGTTCTGGGATGCTTCCATTTATAGTTCTATAATAGGCAAAATGAATGCATAATGTTAGAAGTCAAGATAGAGGTTTATCCCGACCCTCTTTCGGGTAGGAACTGGGCAGGGGCATGAGGAGGGGCCCTGGAGTGCAGGTCACGCCTGACTTCTTGATCTGGATGCTGCTTTTATGAGTCTGTTCAGTTTGTGAAAATTCATTGAGGAGAATATTTGATGACTGGTGCATGTTTGTGTGTGTGTAGGTTACACTTTGACAAATATGGGACATTGAACATGGCCTGGGCAGGGTCCTGGATGGGACAGGATCTGCATAGTGGGAGGGGGTCTGGGGCCTGCTGTGACTCCACAGTCCCTCGTGGGTGTTAAACTCACTCAGCACTCCCACGACACTTCCATTCTGTTTTCCACCCCTTCGTCCAGCCCACTCAGGCAGCCCCGGTCTTTCCATGGTTTCTACCAGCCACTCTCTCTCCAAGCCACAAGCACCTGCTGGCTGATGGCCGCCTCTCTGCTTCTGTCTCATGGATTCTCAGCCCTGGGCATTGCTTCTGTTGTGATTGCCCCCTTCTCTCTCCTCACCTTCTCTGGCCTTGACCTGCATTTCCTGCCTCCTCTCTGCACCCTCCCTTCACCTCCCTCCCTCACAACCATGTTCAACCCTTGCACTGGTGGGCCAAGGGCACAAACACGCACGTGAGCTCCACACCCGGGAGGCCTACTTATTTCCAAGTTAGATGAAACTGCACCCCACAATGCAGCCCTAATTCACACCCTGCCCTTCACCCTGCCCTGCGGGCGTGGTCTCCTCTGGCCCTTCTCATGGCCACCATCCTCTGGGGTGGGAGCTAGGACAGTGCCCCAGATCCCTGGGGTTGAGCATGCTCCTGGGTGGTGGCTGGCCTGGGCACCCTTCCCCCACCTCAGTTTTCCAACCTGGCATTTCCAGGCCATTCTAATCTCCTCCCCAAAATCTCACCAAGAAACAGGACAGGGAGGGAGTGCAGGTACCAGGACCCCAGGTACCTGCACTCTCACACACTCGCAACCACACACAACTACATACAGCCACACACAACCACACATACTCTCACACACTCACATGCACACAACTACATAAAACCACACACACAACTATGTACAACCACACACAGAATCACACACTCACACACATACATAGCCAGACACATTCACTCTCACCCAGATGCATGACTACATACATACTCTCACACACACGCACATAGCCACATGCTACATACAACCACACACTCACACTCTCACACACTCATTCTCACAATCACACACACAACCACATACACAGCACTCATGCTCTCACACAGTGACATGCACTCAACCACACATAATGGCACACTCACAACCACACACACAACTACATACACACTCATGCACTCATATACACAATCACACACAGCACCACACATTCACCACACACAACCATACACAACCTGTCACACAGGCACACAATCACAATCACACACACAACCACTCACACACACACTCATCCACACAGACACTCAACACTCTGCCCAACCTCTTTGGGCCTGTAGGGTCTTTGTTTCATATCTGTCCTCTCCCACAAAACTCACTGTTGTTCAGTTATCAACCTTTAAAACACTCTTATCGGTCTGAAATTAAGATAGTTTTTGCATTTACTACTGGCGACATCCTGGCTCTCCAGGGCTCAGGGCCCATGGCAGGGACTCCCCTGCCCAGGTCTAAGGTTGGCTGGGCCTCCATAGCTGGTGGGGTTTCTAGAATGACCAAAGGGTGTTGTTCCCTGTCATTTTCAGGCTGTGACAGCCCACCCAGTCCCAACTCATCCCTCCTGTGAGTGGGATTGGGATTCCAGTGGCCACAGCCAGAGCTCTGACCACCCTACCTGGGCCCTTCACCACACACCCACCTCCCCATGCACTCCACCCCTCACCCCTTCCTGGGGGCTGAAACAGCTACTCTCCAACCCAGGGATGCTGCTCCAGTGTACATCCTCTTCTTTCAGAGCAGACACAGGCTGTGAATGACCCTTTAGGCAGGTGTCAGGAGGGAGATCATTTAATTCATAGTACAAACTGAGACAGGGTTGCAAGTGAAAGGAGGCACTATTTATAATTACAGCAGGATGTAATTGACAGCCATAAACCAGGACATTCCAGCAAACTGGATGGGTGGTCACTCTCTTTCAAGCCAGTGCCCCAGACTCTGCCTGCCTTGATAGAGCAGGTGTCAGTCACTCCTTGCCTGCTCCTGCTGCCTCCATGGCTGTACCTTCTCACGAGTCAGGCCAGGCATCACCTTGGCCAGGAAGCCACCTGGTCCCCAGAATGGAAGACGTGCCCGTTCTGTGTCCACACTGCCACCTCCCCAGGCTCAAAAGCAGAGATCTGGTCTTGTCCCCAGAACGTCACAGGTCCTCCATGGAGATTCCAAGTGTCTGCCCCAGGAGCATCTCACAAGATGCAGGTTCTGGTCCCGGCTCTGCCATTGACTTACAGACTGGACACCGAGAGTCTCGGTTTTTCCCTGTGAAGTGCAGAGGACAAGGCAGCGTGTGATCCTGGGTGCCCACAGCCGTGGGAGGGAGGGGCAGTTTGCCTGAACTTGCCCTTCTTGCTCCCCAGGCCCTGGGGTCCTAAGAGGGACATGGAGGAGAGGGGTGACCTGTTGGGGAGGCCAGGATCCTTGTATCTTCCTGGAACTGGGATCTCCTCGCCCTCCAGGGAATCCCAGCCATGCATCCTGTGGGGCCAGCCTTCTGGACCGGGGTACCCCTTCTCCCTGGGACCTTTTTACCCATATCCCTCCATTTAAGGACACCCACCATTCCAAAAGATGCCACCAGAGGGCAGCCTCCATGTCAGTCCTTGAGACCAGGTGACTGGGCAGGACCTAGTGGCCTGACTCTCCGGGATGTCAGAGTCCAGGCCTCTGCCGCCTCCTGTACTGGAGGGCTGGGGAGAGCAGGCTAGGATTCCTGGGCCTCTCCTGGACCACCAGAGCCAGCTGGGAGCCAGGGAAGTCCTTCCTCTCAGGCTCCCTCCTGCTGTTGCCTGAGAGGGGAGATGGAGGGGAGGCCCCAGGGGCTGTGGGTGCTGGCCTGGGTCAGGACATTCATAGTGAAACCAGAGAGATCTTGCAGTGAGATTCATTTCGTGCAGCGCACCTGTCTCGGGGCAGGGCTGGGAGGCGCTGGGAGGCGATAGAGCCCGTGTGGTGGCGTTGGCTGCGGGAGGGCCCGCTGCTTATCTGATGGGCTGGCCTTGTTCACAGCTCAGTGGAGCCACCCTGCCAGGCCTATCTTGGGGCCGGTGGGCCGGGGCTCTGCAGGCCCCATGGGCTCAGCCTCCCCACCTGCCTGGTGGGCAGGGAGGACGTGAGCCTGGGAAAGGCGCGGGCGGCCACTGCTGGAAGAAAGTGGGCATCGTGGGGCTGCACGCTGCGGCAGGCTCCCCCCCTACAGACTCAAAGACACGTCAAAACTGGGTACAAGAAATTGGGGCAATCTGTATGTTTACTTCTAACAAACGAATGTTTTAACGTAAAAACAAGACTTTGCATAGCACCAAGGGGTGTTAGGATCTGGTAACGCATGGGTTCATGGGATCCTGTGGGTGGAGGCCCAGCTAGATGTGGTGCCCTGGGTAGCAGCATCCTCAGCTCTGCCTGTGGCTGGGGGCTGTGTTTGGAAGGTTGGTGGGGGATCCCAGAGGAAGTCTAACCATGTAGCCCTGGGCGAGATGGCTTTTCAGGGTGCCCCGCCACCCACCCACACCTAGGCTTCCCTGTAGTGTGTATGGGGGCCATTGAGGATTTGATTTCCCTGGGACATGGGGGCAGAGTCACTCTGGAGAAACAGAGGCCCACAGGGTACTTCTCCAGGGACGCAGTGCACACAGGGCTTGTGTGGCCTGGTGCCTTCGGAAGAGTCTAACGCAAGCTTGCCCACCCCAAGGCCTGGCTGGGATTTCCAGGATGGCTTTGCTTGCAGCCAAACACACATTCCTAAACTTTCTTAAAACATTCTGAGGTTTTTAGGCCGGGCGAGGTGATCCATGCCTGTAATACTAGCATTTTGGGAGGCCAAGGTGGAGGGAATCACTTGAGGTCAGGAGTTCAAGACTATCCTGGCCAACATGGTGAAACCCCATCTCTACCAAAAATACCAAAATTAGCCAGGCATGGTGGCGAGTGCCTGTAATCCCAGCTGCTCAGGAGGCTGAGGCAGGAGAATCACTTGAACCCAGGAGGCGGAGGCTGTAGTGAGCTGAGATCATGCCTCTGTACTCCAGCCTTGGCAACGGAGGGAGACTCTATCTCAAAACAAGAAATATATATATATATATATTTTGCTGAATTGCTATCGTTAGTGTTAGTGTACTTTATGTGTAGCCCAAGACAATTCTTCCAAGGTGGCCCAGGGAAGCCAGAAGACTGTACCCCCGTGGTCTAAGGCAAAGTGGTCTCAGGGTCAGAAGACCGGATCCCAGTTCAGGCCTGGGCCACCCTCCCTGCAGAGTGCCTTTCTGAGCACAGGGTACCAGTCACTTGGTAGGGGGCACTGAGCTCTCTGCTGGAGGAGGGTCCACATCTGCCTCCCCCATCCTGTGCTTATGTGAGTCATAAATAAATAATAAATAAAATAAGAAGGAAATAAAAGGAAAGTAATTTACAATTTCATTATGTATATGCAATTGGAAAGAGGCTCGGTGTGACCTACAGTGGACTCAGATGTGGGTTGCATAGAATGGCAGAGGCTGCCGCTGCCGCAGACACAGATGGGAGCAGGGTCACCCTCAGGGCTCAGGTGACATGCAGGGATGTGTTTCTTCAAAATGGCAAACGCAGCTTGGTAAACTTCCAAACAAAATAAAGCTCCATCTCCCGTCAATCTTCATGCTCGTTGCATCCCGAGGATATAGTGCATTTGGAAAACATGTCGAACAGAGTGGTCATTCCCAATAGGCTCGTTCCCAATAGGGTATGTTAATTACCTCTGGTCATTACTGACAGGGTTTTTTGCAATCCTACACCAGAGTTCCTCATCCACCGCACCGTGGACATGCGGAGCAGAATAACCGCGGTGCAGTGGGGTATGCTTGACAGCATCGCCGGCCTCTACCCCCTAAATGCCATTTCCCCCCAGGAAATGACAATCAGAAGTGGCTCCAGACAGTGGGAAATGTCCCCTGATGGGTGAAATTGTTCCCAGTTGGCAACTATATTCAGATGCATTGCGGGGCACGGGGCAACTTGCCACCAGGCTGGATGACCCTCACTCACATAGCAGGTGCCTGCCACCCCATGACTACAGTACCCCATTCCTGCAGCCAGCAAACACCCCATGCACTTCTAAACTACCCTGAGGAGAAGCAAAACCGCCGTCGTGGGCCTCTGACCTCCCTGATTCTCTAACCTGGATGGGTGTGGGGGCAGTGACACCAAGAAGCCCCTTCCCCTCCCAGCACACACTGCAAGATCTGTGGTCCTCACTTCTCCCTAGCCTGGCTACTCTGTAACAGCTGCATCCTCACTGGCCCTGTGGGGACATGGGACTCATCCCTGTCCTGGCTCCCAGCGGCCCTGGTGTGCTGGCCTTTCTGCCTCCCTTAATTCCAGCCTCCCTGTTACAGCTGCTTGGAATGTTGAATGTCCTCCGTGCCTTTTCCTCTGCAGTTACCCCTGGGAGTCTAGCAGAGTGCTTGGGTTGGCGGAGCCTTCTTAGCCCAGGTGTCCTCCTCTTCCAGGAAGCCCTCCTGAAATGCCCCTCCCTTGGTAGGCTGGGGGCAGCACTCCCTCCCTGGTTTCTGTAGCCCCTGGGGGACAGCATCTACTCATGTGTTTCTCATTCCCTGCCTCCTACCCTCCCCACCGCCCCATCCCAACCCTTAACCTAGCCAGAGACATTTCTCTTCGTAGCATCCCAGTCCTGGCCTGGAGTCGGGCTCCTTAAAAGGCACCATAAATTTTGGTGGCAAAGTTGAGTCTGTCATTCAGTTCAATTCTTTTTTTTTTTTGAGACAAGGTCTTACTCTGTCACCCAGGCTGGAGTGCAGTGGTGGTGCAGTCATAGCTCACTGTAGCCTCAAACTCCTGGGCTCAAGCCATCTTCCACCTCAGTATCCTGAGTAGCTGGGATTATAGGCGTGAGCCACCCTGGCTGGGTCATTAAAAAGAAAAAAAAATTTTTTTTTTCTAGAGACAGGGACCTGCCATGTTGCCCAGGCTGGTCTTGAACTTCTGGCCTCAAGCACCTGTCCCACCTCAGCCTCCCAAACTGTTGGGATTATGAGTGTGAACTTCAATTCAATTCAACTGGCTCTTCAATTCTGTGTTCATTCACTGAAGAGTCCAATGCCCCTCCCCCATCTAAAGTGGGGCAGATGAGAGGAGCAGCAGAGGCAGGTGACAGGGCCTCAGCGCTGGAGGAGACCCACCTGGAGTCTCGTCTGTCTGCCCAAGTCTTTTGCTCCTTCTAGAGGAATGGGAGGCCCTTCAGGTGGATATAGGTGCTTCTCCATCTGAAAGTCCCCACCAGGGAAGAACTGTGCCAATCTCCATGGTGCTGGGGCTGAGGGAGGGTGCTGGGTATGCAGGGGCCCTCTAACTCCCACCTGTAGAACTCTTCTGGGGGTCCAGGACTCCATGCCAGCTCCCTGGCACACACTGCTTGTGGAGCATGAACTTCCAGCCCCTAAGCCCTGAGGCTTTGAGCACAGCCCAGGCAGCAGCTGCAGGCATGCTGGGGAACCCACTCTCTCTTCACCCCACGCCTGCCCATCTCTAGCCAAGGTCAATGCTGGGCACGCAGGTGAGGGCTGCAGGGAAGAGCACACAAAGGCTGCAGCTGGCCACATCTGGCTGGTCCTCAGCCCAATGGGCCCCTGGCCCAACCCTGGCTGAGACCCCAGCCTGCCCCATGGGTACCTGGCTTCTGCCCAATGGGTACACCTCCACTGGATAAGCAGGGACTAGAGGTCAGGTGAGGGGTGCAGGGGAGGGGGCACCCTAGTGGACGAGGCCACCTCCCAGGTGGCAGGGCTGAGTGAATGGCGGTGACGGACGCCTGGGTCCTGGGAGGGTACGGGAGGTAGAGACCCCGAGTCCCTGCGAGATTCCCCCAGCAAGCCTGGGCAGCAAAGTACCCACATCTTCTGTATCTGTCAGTTCCTGCAAAGTGTCAATGCCTACAACTAGAAATCCGGCACGTGACCTTCCCCCTCTTCTCTTGACAGTTCTGGGAGGAAAAAGCCAGTGTTGTCACCTGAAGGCAGCCCCTTTAGGCGGGCTGGGTCTGGGGTCTCAGGCGCTCACTGCCACCCCATGCTGCTGACCATGGGTGACCCCATGCTCTGGTTGGCAGAGTTTGGGCACCCCCGCCTCCAGGCCTTTCCCCCAGTTCTTCAGGCTCCCCTGAGTGATGCAGGTGGCCTGGCCCTGGCCCAGAAGGGAGGCCGCTCTTGGCTCACACATGCCTGCTCCTGTGACTGGTCTGGCTCCTGGGACCTCTCCCATGCCATGTCCTCCAGGGCCACCAGGAGATGGGCCCTGCTTGGGGCATGTATTGCCATGGGGCTGGTCCCTCCTGGGTTTCTGGCCAGGTTGGCGACCTCCTTCTCCATTGGGTTCTGGCAGGTCTTCACCTGCGGGTCCTGGCTCTGCCCCAGGCTGGTTTTCACAGCAGCAGCTGTGAGGTCTGGCTGGGAGGAGGTGGATGGAAAGTCCAAGGCCCCTCCTCTAGGAGCCTCCCTCTCTGGGGGGACTAGCTGGTCCGGGGGCGTTCCTGGGGGAGGGGTGGCTGGGGGGTGCAGCTGACCCAGTGGGGCGCTGAAGAAGACTATCTGCCCAGAGGGCCCCAGGACACCCCTCCCTCATGGGCCCAGGAGGCGCTGTGGCCATGTGTGTGGGAGTGATGAGTGTCACAGCAGGTGTGAGTGTGCCTGTGGGTGCGGCCCGGAGAGCCTGAGTTGGGGCGGGGGACCGTGAGAACCAGTCTGTGGGCAGAGACCTAGGGCAGGGGTGTCCTTGCTTTCTGGAACATCCCAGGCCAGGGAGTTTGGGGGCATGGGGGCCCACAGTGCAAGAGGAAATCCTGGCCACTAGGTGTCACCCGGAGCCCACGGGACAGAAGCAGGAGCCCCCTACCTCCCAGGGATGCCCACTCCCGCAGCTGGGGGGCATTCCCTGCTTTGTTCCCATGTCTAAGGGTCCAGTCGCTGTGGAGAGCCAGTGGCATGGTCTTGCCCATGCAGGAGGCCACATGCTCTGTGGAAGCACCCTGTCCCTACCTCCTGCCCACACAGACCAGGGCTGAGGACGGAGCCAGTGCTGGGTGGGGACACAGCATCCCCTCCCAGCCCACCTGGTTCTTCTGATGCCCGGGTGCCCTGCACCTGGGACCCCCTCATGCCAGCCCCTCCAGGGAAGCAGCTTGGACCTGCGCCTGCTGTGCTTGCCAGTCTCAGGATGGAGGAGGGAAGGGTCCTGGCTCACAACTGCCCCCATCCCCACTTAGGTACAGCTCAGCCAATTAGGGTCCCAAAGCCCCGCCCAGACCACTGGGGGCCTTATGCAGCCTTTCAGAGCCGGTCCCCACCCTCCTGCAGTGCATCCATCCACTCATCCAAAGCTCGGCAAGGTCCTACTGTGTGCTGTGCTGGGAGGTCCCTGCCCAGCTCAGCTCATGAGCAATGCAATGTCAGTCACCAAATACAGAAACCAGAAAATTGGTTTTTATTTATCTAAATGAGATGGAGTCTCACTCTGCTGTTCAGGCTGGATGTAATGGCATGATCTCGGCTCACTGCAACCTCTGCCTCCCAGGTTCAAGTGATTCTCCTGCCTTAGCCTCCTGAGTAGCTGGGATTACAGTAGCCACCATGCTTAACTATTTTTTGTATTTTTAGTAGAGATGGGGTTTCACCATGCTGGTCTCCAACTGCTGACCTCAAGTGATCCATTCATCTCAGCCTCCTAAAGTGCTGGGATTACAGGTGTGAGCCACTGTGCCCAGCTAATTTTTATATTTTTTGTAGAGACAGGGTTTTACCATGTTGGCTAAGATGGTCTTGAACCCCTGACATCAGGTGATCACCTGCCTCGGCCTCCCAAAGTGCTAGGATTTACAGGCGTGAGCCACTGCACCGTCTAAACCAGAGAATTTGTAATGGAGTCAGTGATACACAGGAAAACATGGAAGAATTGGAAGGGCTGTGGGTGGAGTGGCAGCTTTGGTGGGGCTTGGGGGAGGGGAGCGCCCCAGGGTGGGCCTTGTGAGCAGGTGAAGAGCATCTTAGGTGAGCACCTCAGGGACATGGATTAGGGCAGCTAGAACAGTCTGTGCTAAGGCCCTGAGGCAGGAATGAGCCAAACCTGTTAGTGAAACACCAGGACCTGTGTGGGCTGGGGTGGAGTTGGAGGTGGGAGGTGGGAGGAAACAGAGGGCCTTGGACCATGTTGCTTCCCCCAGGTCCTCAGGGGCCATCCCTGCTGCAGGGCTGTGGAGCCTCCTGGCTGGGACATGAGGCTGTTCTAGCCAAGGCTGGCCCTGGCTGGTGCTCAGGGGGTCAAACAGGATCCAGCCCTCACATCCCTGTAGGCTGAGGAGCAGATAATATCCCAAGAGAGGCTGGGTAAGGTAGCTTTCGCCTGGAATCCCAGCATCTGGGGAAGCCGGTGTGGGAGGATTGCTTGAGTCCAGCCTGGGCAACATAGCAAGATCCTGTCTCAACGGGTGGAAGGACAAACAAGAAAAACCCCATAAATACTTAGCCGGGCATGGTGGTGTGCGTTTGTAGTCCCAGCTACTCAGGAGGCTGAGGTGGAAGGATTGCTTGAGCCCAGGAGTTCGAGGCTGCAGTGAGCTGTGATTGCACCACTGCACTTCAGTGACGGAGTGAGATCCTGTTTTGAATTTTAAAAAAAAGTCATGAAGGGGCCCTTTTCCCACTGGCTGGGGACTCCCCAAGGCAGGGCACAGCTTGTCTGTCCCAGCTGCCAGGCTCCTAGAGAGGGTCTTCTTGGATGGGGGGCAAGGTTGACTGGGGTAGGGCAGAGGGAAGGGTGGCAGAGGTCCTGTCCCAGCGCTCCTCTGCTCTCAGCCCTTTGCAGTGTCTCTGCACATCCCAGAGTAAGCCAAAGACCTTGCCATGGCCATGACCCTGCATGCGGCCTCAGAAGCTCATTCACCTCATCAGCCACTGTGCCTGTCACCCAGCTGGCACCACCACATTGCTCCTTAAGTAGAGACGCTCCTGCCCCAGGGCCCTTGCGCTAGTGGCTCCCTCTGCCTGGAATGCCTTTTCCCCAAAACCATCAGGGCTCACCCATCACCCTGCTGCAGGACTCTGCCAAATGCTACCTTCCTAGGAAGCGTTCTCTGCCCATTCCACTGAAAAGCACATTCCCCACCTCAGCATTTCCTTCCTTCCCTCCTCCCTCCCTCTTTTCTCTTTCTTTCTTTCTTCTTTTTCTTTCTTTCTTTCTTTTTTCTTTCTTTCCTCTCTCTTTCTTTCTTTCTCTTTCCTTTCCTTTCTTTCCCTCCCTCCCTCCTTCCTTCCTTTTTTCTTTTTTTTCTTTCTCTCTCTTCCCGTTTCTCTTTCTCTTTCCCTCCCTCTTCCCCTCCCTCCCTCCATCCAGCCTTCCTTCCTTCCTCTTTCTTTTCCTTCCTTCCTTTTTTCTTTTCTTTTCTTTCCTGAGAGAGTCTCACTGTGTCATTCAGGCTGGAGTGCACTGGTGCCATCACAGCTCACTGTAGCTCAAACTCCTGGGGGCTCCAGCAATCCTCCTGCCTCAGCCTTCTGAGTAGCTAGGACCACAGATGAGCACCACCATGCCCGACTAATGTTTCTTAGAAATTTCTTTCATAGACACAGTATCTCACTATATTGCCCAGGCTGGTCTTGGACTCCTGACCTCAAAAGATCCTCCCACCTCAGCCTCCAAAAGTGCTGGGATTCCAGGTATGTGCCACTGCGCCTGGCCAACCACCTCAGTACTTTCTAGTTTCTTTGTCTAGCTTCTCCCCTGATCACCATGTGAACTTCAGATCTTCTACTTGTTTATTTTATTTTTTTCTGAGATGGAGTTTCGCTCTTGTTACCCAGGCTGGAGCGCAATGGCACAATCTCGGCTCACCGCAACCTCCGCCTCCTGGGTTCAGGCAATTCTCCTGCCTCAGCCTCCCAAGTAGCTGGGACTACAGGTGTGCACCACCATGCCCAGCTAATTTTTGTATTTTTAGTAGAGACGGGGTTTCACCTTGTTGACCAGGATGGTCTCGTTCTCTTGACCTTGTGATCCACCCACCTCGGCCTCCCAAAGTGCTGGAATTATAGGCGTGAGCCACCGCGCCCGGCCTACTTGTTTGTTTTTATGGCCCATCTCTCCCACTATCCACACTAGGCTGCAAGCCGAATGTTTTGTTCCCCAACGCATCCACACCACCTAGTGCAGTGCCCACACACACAGCAACAAACACTTGAATGAATGAATGAACAAATGAACGATGAATAAATGGGGATGAATGGGACAAGGCTCCCTCATCCATCCTGACCTCATCTGGCTACAGCAGGACCAGGCTTTGGGCCTTAGCATCCACCCACTTCAAGCAGAGCCCAAGGCCTGAGCAAGGTGTCGTGTGCCCCAAGAGATCCCCAGGCTGTTACAGTAGGCTTGGGGTGCTGCGGGTCCTGCCACACAGGTCTGGGTAAATGGTACCCATGAGGAGCTCCCTAGGGCCAATCTAAGCTGGAGGTAGTAGGCCAGGCTGGGATGGTCAAGCCACTGACTATGGCACATCTGCTCCTGCTTGACGGTCCTGGGAACTGCGTTTTACATGCAGCAAATCACATCCGTCACCTCAGGCAAACAGTGCAAAGTGTGAAACATGGGCAATGTGCTGTGCCACACATATTACATGGAGGCATTGGGGACAAAAGAGGATGAAGGAAACCACATCACAGGGAAGAGGTGATGCCTTGGGGAGAGACAGGCCTCGACTGTCCTGCCTCCCCTGGTGAAGGTGTCCGTGGACTTTTGGGTGAAGATGTCCCATTATCAGGGTCCCCTCATGCCAAGTTTCTAGTGGCAAGGCAGTGCCTCCCCTGGGAGCCTCTCACATACCTGCCCCTTCACTGGAGGGCATGAAATCTATCCTAGCCCAAGACTGCCCAGCTCTGAGATAGACCCTGCCTCTCTCTATTGCTTCTTCCGGTTCTCAACAGATATTTAAAGCAGAACTCTACTTACTTTTTATTTATTTTTGAGACAAGTTCTTACTCTGTCACCCAGGCTGAAGGGCAGTGGCATGATCACAGCTGACTGCAGCCTCTAACTACTGGACTCAAGCAATCCTCCTGCCTCAGCCTCCCAAAGTGCTGGGATTATAGGTGTGAGCCACCTTGCCCAGCCTCCACTTGCTTTTGGCTTGTCCAATTTCCCTAAATTAATTTTGTGTGCCTTTTAGGGGAATATGGGGTCACTAATGCATCAGAGCCCAATTATCATTCTAAAACAAGATCTGATTGAGACATACTTATAAACCAACCCCTAGAGCTGAAAGGTCAAAATTTCTAAAAAAATTTTTAGAGAAATGTATTCAAAAACCTCAATGCTGTTTTTGAGGAGACAGGTAGGGAGCTGGGAGCCTCAACTTTGGGAGCCCTTGAAGGGACCTGAAAGAACCCCAGGAATTTCTTTTCTTTTCTTTTTTTTTTTTTCAAGATGGAGTTTTGCTTTTGTTACCCAGACTGGAGTGCAATGGCACCATCTCAGCTCACCGCAACTTCCACCTCCTGGGTTCAGGCAATTCTCCTGCCTCAGCCTCCTGAATAGCTGGGACTACAGGCATGCACCACCATGCCCAGCTAACTTTTGTATTTTTAGTAGAGACGGAGTTTCACCTTGTTGACCAGGATGGTCTCGATCTCTTGACCTCATGATTCACCCACCTCAGCCTCCCAAAGTGCTGGGATTATAGGCGTGAGCCACCGTGCCTGGCTACCCCAGGGATTTCTTGGAGCATAATTTAAAAACCACAGATTAAACTGAAGCTATCCTCGTTGCAGGGAGGAACCACATTCTAAGGCCTATTTTTATGACAATGGCTAGTAGAGCCAGTCTGTAGTACCTGATGTCCCCAGTAGGGGTCACTGCTGGAAGGAAGCCTCTGTCAGGCCCTAGTGGAATCAAGGAGGGCTCCAGGCCCAAGTAGGCCTACGTGCCTGTATCCGTGCCTCAGTGCCAGTGACCTCAAGCCTGGGTCTGCTCTGAGCCAGGCACCACTACATGCCCTCCCAGTGGACAGAGCTGCCCTCTGGCCATGCTGCCAGCTGGCTAGGGCTGATCAGAAGCCTCCAGTTTCAGGACAGCTGCCAGGGAGGGGACCATGGGGACTGGTAAGAGTTTCTGGCTAAGTCCTGGCCAAGCCATTCCAAGGGACAGCTGCAGTGTCTCTGCAGTCAGCACCTGGAAGGGGGCCAGTCCAGCCTCAGACCTGAGGCCAAACACATGTGAGTGTGCAAATGCACACACATGTCCACAGTGCACGCACACACATGTACATGAACACATGCTCACACCTGTACTCCATGCACAAAGGAACACCCACACACAACACATGCAAGCACATACATTAACCCACACATGAATGCACACATGTGCAAATGCACAGGCACACGTGCACCCCAATCACATATATGCACACACTCACACAGACAAATACTCCCCACTCTCCCTCCCCAGGCAGGCTCCAGTATGCATGGAGAAATGCCTTTGCATCCAGTGTGTTTGGGACAAGATCAGCTTGGGGAGGGGCCTCTTCCCTCCCTCCCCAGTCCTGGCAGCTTCTCCCCTCCAGGCTGGGCTTCTCCCCTGTTTGGACTGGTGGGTGTATGTGTGTGGGAGGAGGAAGGGACAGAGGAGTATCCCACCACCCCCTTGAGCTGCTCTGGACAGAGGCAGGGGATGGCGCCTTTGCTGAACCCCCTGGCTGCATCTTTCTGCGGGGGGTACTGGAACAGTTCCTGCATCCCGTAGAAGCAAGCTGGACAGAGGGTCGAGGTGGGTGCTCTGGTCACTGTCGGGCATTGGAGGGACCCGCGGTCATCCCTGAAGCAGGTCAGCCTGGGAGAGGTCTTTGTGGCTTGCTGCAGTTGGGATCCCTCTCCCAGGAAGCCAGCCTAGCCCTCAGCCTCCTGCCCTCTTGAAGACACTCCCTCCTGGCCTCTGTCTCTGCTGGCAGGTTGGGGCTTTGCACCCCTCATTCCTCAGTCATCTCAACCCCGTGAGAGCCTCAGAGGCCTCCTGATCCCTGTTGTCCCCTGGCCACTCTGGAGCATCAGCCCAAGAGTGGCACTAAGCTCATTTTCGGCAGGACAACCGGTCCCCTGCTGACACCCCCATCTCCTCAGCCCAGGAGGCCAGCTCTGGTGGGTTCTGCTGAATCCAGCTTGCTAACCACCAGCCCATGCCCACAGCCCCTGGCAGGGGAAACAGCTCTGCCCCTCCCCCACCAGATCAATACCTCCAAGGCTGCTGTCAGCAAGTCTCCGACCTCTGACCTGGCCACACACAGTGACCCCTGAACCTATTGGTCTTTCCACCAACCCTTGCTCTGGTCTCTGGGGTGGGTGAGGGGCTGATCCCCCGGCTCTGACCTGAGCTGTGAGGAGCAGGGAGAGGGTGAGGTCATCAGTTCTCACCAGCCTGGCCTCTTCCCTTCCCTACACACTCAGGGCCACAGCAGGGATGGTGGGGGAGTTGTGCCACCTACGCCAAGAGAAATGCCACCCAGGCTGAAGGGCAGTGGCATGATCACAGCTGACTGCAGACTCAAACTCCGAGGCTCAAGCAATCCTTCTGCCTCAGCCTCCCAAAGTGCTGGGATTACAGATGTGAGCCACCGTGCCCAGACTCCACTTGCTTTTGGCTTATCCAGTTTCCCTGGATAGGGGATGTGTCACCTATGCCAAGCAGGCTGTGATGAAGGATTCAGGGATCCCTTCTGGAGACCACAGGCCCTGGGAGCTCCAGCCATCCTCAAAGAGACTCCAGGCTTCTCGTCCTCTCTCCAAGGCCCACAAAAGTGGCCACCCCTTTCTGCATTGGGCCATCCAGATCCAGCTGGGACCCAGCAGCCTTGCAGCCCTGACCTGGGAACGAGAAGGGGGGTGTACAGACTGCCTCCTGACCCTGTTCCTTGCAGCTCAGCTGGGAGAGTCTCTGTCCTCCTGATCCATCCTGCCCCAGCTAAGGGTCCAGTCTACTGTCCCAAAGAAATACTGGTGGACCCTGGTGGTGCTGCTGGGAGCCCTCTATCCCAAACCACCCTGGGATACGGGCTTGGGAGTCCTGGGCTCCTTGACAGGCACCACTGACCAGGGATCCTGCCTTTAGGAAATCTGACCAGGACAACACGACCTGCCCCTCTGGTTTCCAGGTGGCCCTTCCCTGACTGCCTTCCCTTGCTCCTGCTCCTAGGAGGAGATGCCTCCATCTCCACTCCCCCATGGGGATTCTGAAGGCCATGGGTTCCAGCAGCTCTGTGTCGGTGCCAGTTGGGAAGGGGTGATGGCCCACAGATTCCAGCAGTGAGACACTTCCCTGTCCCAGGAGGAGGGGAAGAAGAGGAGCAGGAGGAGGAAGGAAAGGGAGAGGAGCGAGGATGGACAGGGGGCCCACACTAAAATGGGACAGGCAGGTGAGGGGTGTTCAGAGTGGAGACCATGCTGGAAATTGAGGCGCAGAGGGTAGTCAGAGGCAGAGCCACACACGTATGCTCCAGTGCCCCTGACTCCAGGGTCCTTGTTCCTCCAGACTGCATCAGCCTCGACCTTGACCTCTGGGTATGCCGGGCCAGGGCAGAGTGGTGACGCACTGCAGGGCCCCTAGAGGCCCGCCTCTCTGCTTACAGGGGCCTTCTCAGGAGCCAGGAGGGACCAAGCCAGGCAGGGGGCAGAGGACTGCTTGGACAGGTCCAGGCCAGGTGGAGGTATGGGCAGCCAACCCTGAGGTCACTGGGTGTGGCAGCAGGTGGGGGTTGTCCAGGAGGCCCTTACAGAGCAACACGTCATTCTAAGGCTGCATTTCACACTGGCTCAGGTATGATCTTGGCCTTCCCTCCTCCCCCAGGCAGTCCTCTGGGCTTTTCTGGGAGCCTTGTTTCTTCTTTACCTGGGACCTGGGCCAGGCAGATGGGAAAAGCCAGCAGCTACCGGGGGAGGGGGGGCCTGGGGCAGAGGAGGAGGTGGGAGAAGCAGCAGGCGGGGGGCACCCTGGGAGCCTCTCTGCCCGCTTTGGGCTCAGCCTTGCACTCAATGATCTCACCTGGCCAGGCCTGTTCGACACCCATGCCACTAACGGGGAACTGAGCCCCGGAGAGGGGAGGTGACCCAGGAGATGGAACCATGCTGGGAGCTGGGACTGGGCATTCCAGCCACTGCCAGGACAGTCCTGCCGGAAGAGTGCACTGTGTGGGCGCCCGGGGGGTGGCTGCGGGTCTGCGCCCGGCTCCTCTGACCTGGTGCCCAGGGCCCTGCCTGGCTGGCCAGAGAGGGGAAGTGCGCCCCGGGCGGCCGGCCCGCAGCTGTTGGGCAACATCTGGAGGGGAGGAGGAGGTGAGGAGCAGAGGGCATGGAGCATGGTTCTGACGATGATGTGTGCCCGCCCTGCCCAGCACCCATGAGGGCTGGGGCCTGGTGCTGCCTGGAGGTCTCCCTTGCTGTGCCCTGGGGGGTCTGGGCTCTGCACAACACACCACACCCCAACCCCAGATGGGGGCTCCCAAAGACCCATGCTCCAACACACAGGCACATATACATAGACAGATACACAACCACACACAGACACACACCACACACAGACACACACCACACACAGACACACATACACAGATACGCACAACACACACCACACACACTCACAAACACAGAATACAGACACCAAAAACACATACCACACATACACACACATGACACATACAGACATGCACATTACACTCACAGACACACCAAATACCAGACACCAATACACACCATACACACACACCACACACTATATTCACACCACACAGAGATACAGACACACATCACACCCACACACAGACATAAACAGACACATCACACTAGTAGACACACCAAACAAACACACACCACACACATACAGACACACACAGGCAGATGCACACACCACCCTGACACGATCCACCAACACACGTGCCTTTGTGCTGCTGCCCATGCCTGCACGGACTCTCACCCAGCCACCCTGCAGGCATCCTCAGCCACTCAGCCCCTCCCCCACTCCCATCAGCCCCCACTGGCCAAGGTTGGAGCTCCCGGCAGGTTCTCTGGGCTGGGTGGCTGGGGAGACGTGCAGGACGAAGGGGCACTTTCAGGGGTACCCTGTGGGGTAGGGCTGGGGCAGCCTCCTGGGTGGGGAGCTGGATGAAGGCCCCCTGAAGCCTCCAGCATGGGGCTTGTCACCTCCTTGGGGCTGCCTTGAGGAACATCCTGCCCCTAGAGTCAAGTTCCTTCCCCTCTGTACCCCCTGGGGTCTGGGTGGGCACCAAGGGGGCCCTGGTCTTTGTCTCTCCATATTTCCCTCATGCTGACCTAGGGTGGCCTGCAGTTTCCACCCCACTGATGTCCTGCCTTGGAACAAGTGAATTCAGATGGCGTGGCCCCACCCTGCACGGGGCCTGGCTCATCAGGGCTGCCCTGGACTGGGCCAAGCCCCACCGTCTGCTCCAGGCTGTGGAGACACCTTCCCCAGGCCCTTCATTCAGGCTGGACTCAGTTCTCTGACTCTGAGCTGGTCGGGGCAGAAGCCCCATCTTGGCCATCAGGGCCCTGGGGACCTCTGACCTGCTGCCTCCGTGTGACATTCCACCACCCCAGCCAGATTCTTCTGCTGCCAAGTGCCCAGGGTGCTGTGAAGACGTGAAGATGCGAATGCTCCTGGGCCACATGCGCGGGCTGGGGGTGGGGTGGGGGGTGGGGCGGGGTCCTGGGAGGAGTTGCTTCTTCCTAGTCCTGTGGGGCTCCTCCCCAAGGCTGCAGAGAGTGGGGAGTGGGGTTCTGAAGCCTCAGTGCTGCCTTCCCTCCCGGGAGGTGGCCCAGAATAACAGGAACAGGCTTGCAAATGCACCGCTGCTGGGTTCTAGCTCCCTCAGGATTTTTAGGGCAGACTCCCTGCCCTCCTGGGCAGACCAGGGCAGTTGCTGCCTAGGGGCGGCACTGCCCACCAAGGTCACCACTGTCAGTGACCATCACTCTTTATGAATTATTATTATTTTAGAGACAGTCTCACTCTGTCACCCAGGCTGGAGTACAGTGCCTCAACTCACTGCAACCTCCACCTCCTGGGTTTAAGTGATTCTCCTGCCTCAGCCTCCTGAGTAGCTGGGACTATAGACACCTGCCACCATCCCCAGCTAATTTTTGTATTTTTAGTAGAGATGGAATTTTGCCATGTTGGCCAGGCTGGTCTTGAACTCCTAACCTCAGGTGATCCACCCACCTTGGCCTCCCAAAGTGCTGGGATTACAGGCATGAGCCACCGTGCCTGGCCAATTCTTTGTTAATTATTATTATTACTTTTTAGAGATGGGGGTCTCATTCTGTCGCGTAGGCTGGAGTGCAGTGGTGCCAACATAGCTCACTGCAGGTTCAAACTCCTGGGCTCAAGCGATCCTCCAGTCTCTGCCTCCCGAGTAGCTGGGGTTACAGGTGCGTGCCACCATGCCCCCAATTAATTTTTTATTTTTTGTAGAGATGGGGTCTTGCAATTTGCCTAGGTTTTTCTCAAACTCCTGGCTTCCAGCGATCCTCCCATCTCAGCCTCCCAAGGCAATGGGATTACAGGCATGAGCCACCACACTCAGCCTAGTGGCCAGCTCTCCTGACTGGGCATCACTGCCCATACAGACTCACCACTGCCAGCACCAGTCAGTGCCCACTGGGCTTCACTGCCAGAGGAGGGTTGGCATTGGCAGTGGTCGTGGCCACTAGGTCTTTAGAGTAACGACCTGGACAAAGACAGCAAAAGCACCTGGATTCCTGAGACACTCCCCCTGCCCAGCGCAGGGTCTGGGAAAGGATGCAGCCTTGGCAGGTGCTGAGGATGAGGGGACAGTGCCCATAGTTGGCTCTTGTTGAACCCTGGCCCTCCTACTTGTCAGCCGCAGGCCACAGTCCCCAGCCATGAGCTCTGGCCTTTCTAGAGGACAGTGGGCTGGGCTTTCTGGGCAGGAGTCACACTCACGGCCAGGATGGGATGAAAATGGGAAGTGGCCCCCAGTGCCTGGTGGGTGCCTGCCGTTCTTGCCTGTGGGGGCGGCTACCTCTGGGAAGGGCCTTAGTCACCCGCAGCGGCTTCCGGGAACCTGGTGCCCAGTCTCTGGGAAACGTCACAGGCCTTTCCAGCAGGATCCCCCACCCCACCCTGGGGTGGGCCCCAAGGACCATGCTGCAGGCACCTGCTGGTGACCAGCCAGGCTCCCTCTCCAGGGTCCTCGCTGCCCCCAGGCTGACCGCCAAGCTACTCACCACCTCTGCCTGCCCTTGGTGTGGGGCAGAGCTTTGACCCGCACTTGCCTGGCTCCAGAGCCCTTCTTGGCTCCCATGCACCCAGGATAAAGCCTGACACTCGGGGCTTTTGCTACCTCCATGCTGCCGACCTCTGTGACCACCCCGCTCAGTTCCTGGCCCCTGACACAGCCAAGCCGGTCTCCCTCTCTCCTGCCCCTGAGACCTGAACAGAGGCAGCCCCGGCCACTCTTCCCCAGCCTGCAGGTCCCATGCATGTCCTGTCTCTTTAGGGTGGCCCAAGCATCTGGGTGAGGGGCGGCTGTCCCATCAGCACATAGCACACTCCCTGGAACATTGTAAGATTGTAGATTGCCCGTCTAGTCCTTTTCATCCACTGAGAACTGGGGGCTCACTGAAGCCCAGGCTGGCAGGAGCCCCTCCCCACAGCCCTGAGGACTGCCATCTGTCTGAGGCACTCCCAGGCTGCAGCGCCTCCCTGCGGGTGGGTAGGGGGCTGGCCCTGGAGGTGGGTGACCTGGCTTTGATTCTCAGCTTGTCTGCTCCCAGCAGTCCTCAGAGCCTGCCTGCGCCCCCTTTTCATCATCTGCACCAAATGGGGGTTGCATTTGTGCACACATCTTTCAACAGTGACCTGCATTTGTATGCAGGGGTCCTGGGACACTGTCAGGTAGACAGCAGGTGCTCCGTCCATGCTGGCTACTGTCACGGCTACACTTCCAGTCTAGCCAATGCTACCTTTGTCTTCTCACGCTTCCCTGGCTAGCAGTGGTGGCTGGGAGGAGGGTCCAAGAGAGCCAGCTTCCCCAGGCAGAAAGAGCAACCACGCAGGGGCTGGACTCCCTCCGTGAGGGGCACTTCCAGCCCAGGGTACTGTGCAGCCTGTGACCCCATCCCCTCTCCCTGAGCGGCCATCTCACCCGGCTCTCACATCTACAGCCAGAGGTGCGTGTGCCTGACACCAGAGCCCCACTCTCCCTCGCATAAGATCTCCACCACTGTTCCCTGACCGCAGCCCCTACGAGGCCCCTGCACACCCCATTGTGGAGGATCTGCCCAGTGAGTCTGGCAAAGGGAGACTCAGAACCCCAAGCTCCCAGAGGCAGCTGGGTGGGGGCCCGTGGAGAGCAGCAGGAGCTGTTGGCATGAGGGAGCCGGCCGGGCCCCAAAACAGTTGGTCTGTGTGGGGTAGAGAGAGGCTGGGCTCAGGGTTGGGTCGAGCCAAGCTCTGCAGGTCATGTGCAGCTCAGCCCAGCCCAGCCAGCCCGCTCTTCTGCAGTCACAATGCTGAAGACTGGGCACCAAGGCTCAGCCCCATCAGTACCCACAGCCCTGTGTGTGAGGACAAGGTCACACCATGGCCTGGCGTCCTCCCCATTCCCAGCTCCCCAGCACAGGGAACTCCTCCCCCTCTGACCCCATAAGGAGATGTAGATAGTAGCCCTCAACACTGACCACTCACATCCCCCAGACACCGCAGGATGCAGCCACCAGCTAAACAGGTATTGAGTGTGCCATCGCACAGATGGGGAAACTGAGGCCCTAAGAGGGAAAGGGCAGAGGGCCAGGCTCTGGGTTTCCATTGATGTCATTGCCCCCAGCCTCTGCTGGATGTCCCCACCCCCAGCCTCTGCTGGATGTCCCCACCCTCAGACACAGCTTGCTGAGCTGGAGAAGGCCTTGACTGTCTGAGGTCACAGGTCTGTCCATGGCAATCCCTGGCCCTCAGCCCTGCTGGGCACCTGCTAGAAGCCAAGCACATCCAGAAAGTGTGACTTCATTATTTTAGCTCATCTGCCCAGGGTCCCTGCAAGGCAAGTCTATGTTGCAGAAGAGGAAGCCAAGGTCCAAGGAGAACAGGTGACCTGCTTAGTGTCCATGGCCAAGGAACCAGTAGCATTGAGACTTGAACTTGGGTCTGTCTGAGCCCAGGATGAAAGTGTGAGGAGAGTGAGGTCCAGCCGTCCAAGGTTTGGTGCAGGGAGAAGCAGTGGGGTGAGGCCAGGGAGCTCTGTGGGGAGGGGTCACCAGGTGGGGCAGGGCTTGGCATCAGAGGCACCTGAGGCTGGTATTAACTTTGGTATTTATTGCAGCTTTTTTTTTTTTTGAGATGGAGTCTTGCTCTGTCACCCAGGCTGGAGTGCAGTAGCAAGATCTCGGCTCACTGCAACCTCTGCCTCCCAGATTCAAGTGATTCTCTTGCCTCAGCCTCCCAAGTAGCTGGGACTACAGGCGCCTACCACCACGCCCAGCTAATTTTTATATTTTTAGTAGAGATGGGTTTTCACCATATTGGTCAGGCTGGTCTTGAACTCCTGACCTCGTGATCCACCCGCCTCTGCCTCTCAAAGTGTAAAGGAGCTGACTCTTCTCAAGAAGGGGAAGAGTGTACAGGGCAGAGGGAGCTGCCAGTGGCAGGAATGGGTTTTGTGTATTTCAGGAACTGACAAGGGCCAGGTGATGGTGGTTCTCAGATGCAGCCACCCCCACCATGCAGATGACCTGCATCTTGCCCTGGATCTGAGTGGGCTTGGGTTCTGTCCAGCTCTGGTCAAGGGAGGATGCCCTGGAATTTTTTGTTTTTGTTTTTTTGAGACAGAGTCTTGCTCTTGTCACCCAGGCTGGAGTGCAATGGCTCCAACTTGGCTCACTGCAACCTCCGCCTCCCGGGTTCAAGCGATTCTACTGCCTCAGCCTCCTGAGTAGCTGGAATTACAGGCATCCACCACCACACCTGGCTAATTTTTGTATTTTTAGTAGAGACGGGGTTTCACTGTGTTAGTCAGGCTGTTCTCAAACTCCTGACCTCAGTTGATCCACCCACCTTGGGCTTTCAGAATGCTGGGATTAGGATTACAGGCATGAGCCACTGTGCCTGGCCACATGGGATTCTTGGTGGAAATTTTTCCTTTACATCTAGAAGGCGTTATCTGCTAGCCTTTGGACCAGTCGCTGCTGCTGCTATGTTATTGTGAGGCAAATTGTCATCCCTTTGTAGTACACATTTCTTTTTCTTTTTTTTTTGAGACGGAGTTTCGCTCTTGTTACCCAGGCTGGAGTGTAATGGCGTGATCTCGGCTCACTGCAACCTCCGCCTCCTGGGTTCAGGCAATTCTCCTGCCTCAGCCTCCCGAGTAGCTGGGATTACAGGCACACGCCACCATGCCCAGCTATTTTTTTGTATTTTTAGTAGAGACGGGGTTTCACCATGTTGACCTGGATGGTCTCAATCTCTTGACCTCGTGATCCACCCGCCTCGGCCTCCCAAAGTGCTGGGATTACAGGCGTCAGCCACTGTGCCCGGCCCTAAAATAATATTTTTATTATGTCTTCTACTCCCTTTTCTATCTTCTTAATTATTTTAAGTATATTTATTATTATGTAGTCTTTTACAAATTGTTCTAATATCGCTAGTCTTCCGGGTTCAAGTGATTCTCCTGCATCAGCTTCCCAAGTAGCTGGGACCCCAGGAATGTGCCATCAAGCATGGCTGATTTTTGCATTTTCAATAGGGTTTCACCATATTGGTCAGGTTGGCCTCGAACTCCTGACCACGTGATCTGCCCACCTCAGCCTCCCAAAGGGCTGGGATTACAGGTGTGAGCTACCACACCCAGCCATGGCTGTGTATACATTTTTATGTTAATTTCTGAATTTGGAGTTTTAGAACGACTGGATTATGTACATTTGAATCCACACTTATCTTTTTCCTATCGTTGCCTCAGGAGGATAGAAAGCTTCACTAGCACTTTTTCTTTTTCTTTTTTTTTTTGAGACTGAATCTTGCTCTGTTGCACAAGCTAGAGTGTAGTGACGTGATCTTGGCTCACAGCAACCTCCACCACCTGGGCTCAAGCAAGATCCTTCCACCTCTGTCTCCCAAGTAGCTGGGACTACAGGCATGTGCCACCATGCCCAGCTAATTTTTGTTTTTTTGTAGAGATGGGGTTTTGCCATGTTGCCCAGGCTGGTCTTGAACTCCTGACCTCAAGTGATCCGCCTGCCTCAGCCTCCCACAGTGTTGGGATTACAGGCGTGAGCCACTGCATCGGCCTCGCTACTACTTTTTTGGATCAGCTTTACACATCCCTTTCGTACAGAGCAGCCCTTCCATCCCTACTTTATGGAAGGGGTCAGTTCTGGCTTGCCACCTTGGGGAGTCCTGGACGCATATCTTGGCCCTGCGTTCTGCCCTGATTCTGAAATTTTTCCCGTTCTTTCTGGCCTAAGCCTCTAACCCTGTGCCTTGTGGCCCCAAGGTGCCTCCCTTACACTCCAAGGTATAGCTCCTGGATCTGCTCTTGAATAAAACCTCCCAGTTTCGCCATCCCCCTTCTGGTCACAAGGGGTGCCCTTTCCGGCTCCAGGCTCTGCAAGGCAGTTATGCTCAGAGTCCCAGAGTGGGCTCTACAGCACAGATCCTGCAGACAGGCACGGCCTCCACCTCCAAGAACTCTAGGCTCTGGCCTATTAGTCTCCTTCATCCATAGCTTTCTAGCAAAAAATCATAAAGCAGGCCAACTGAGACCTAGAATTTTCTAGTCATGGAAGCCAGGGACTTTGGTGCACCAGGATTGGTTATATATATATATATATATATATATATATATATATATATATATATATATATTTTTTTTTTTATTTTTAGATGAAGTCTCGCTCTGTCGCCCAGGCTGGAGTGCAGTGGCTCCATCTCAGCTCATCGCAACCTCCGCCTCCCAGGTTCAGGTGATTCTCCTGCTTTAGCTTCCTGAGTAGCTGGGACTACAGGCATGTGCCACCGTGCCTGACTAGTTTTTTTGTTTTTTTTTTTTTGTATTTTTAGTAGAGATAGGGTTTCACTGTGTTCACCAGGATGGTCCTGATCTCCTGACCTAATAATCTGCCCATCTCAGCCTCCCAAACTGCTGGGATTACAGGCATGAGCCATCATGCCCAACCTGGAGCAGTGATTCTTGACCTACAGTAATCTTGTACTCTCAGGGGACATTTGGCATATCTGGAGAATTTTTTCTAAGAGAAGGGGTCTTACTATGAGACCCATGCTGGAGCGCAGTGGTGTGATCACAGCTCACTGAAGCCTGAACCTCCTGGGCTCAAGCCAAGCCTCCTGCCTCTGCCTCTTGAGTAGCTGGAATTCCAGGTGTGCACCAGCACACCTGGCTAATACTTATTTTGTTTGAGGGGTCTTGCTATATTGCCCAGGCTGGTTTCGAACTCTTGGGCTCAAGTGATCCTCCCATCTCTGCCTCCCAAAGTGCTAAGATTACAGGCAAGAGCCACTGTGCCCTGGAGAAATTTTTGATCATTGCTATTGGTGGTGGTGATGGGAAAATGGTTCCTGGTATCTAGTGGATATAGGCCAGAGATGCAGCTAAATATCTTATAATATACAGAATGACCCTAACAACACAGAAGCATCCAGGCCCAGATGTCCACAGTGAGTGCTGAATCCCCAGGGGCTGAGTCCTCTGTCTGCTCTGGGTGGAAGGATAGAGGAGCCGGCTAAAGCCCTGATCACAGGGTATTTCCTGGGGTGGCGAAGTTTGGGACTGACAGTGGGACTGGAGGATGGGTGACTTTCATCAGATCGGGAGGATGTCAGATATCCCTACTGCTCCTGGCTGGCACACGGAACGGAGCCTCATCTGAGCCCACGAGCCAGGGTGCCTCCCACATCCCACCCTACCTGCCCATGAGGCCTCCTGCCCGGCCCCTCCCCGGTGCAGCCCTGCGCACACGCGCCGGCCACACGCACGCCCGTGTGATGTGGTGAGCAGCCCCCATATGATGTGGGGGACGGGCATGTGGTCGTTGGAGCAGGCCAGGCCCTCCTGGGGCGGTGAGGACATATCTCTGGTGCCATCTTTCCTGTTCTGATAAATAACTGATCTGTGGTTGAGGCAAGAAGGTCACCTCTGCCCAGGGAAGCTCAGGAACAAACCACTTGTGACCGGTGGGAAGAGCCCGGGGGGGCAGCGGGAAGTCTGTCTTCCCTGGCCACCGGGCTGCTGGGGGCAGATTTCAGAAAAGGGAAGTGCTGAGCTGGGGCAGTGCTTCCTGTGGTCGCGGCAGGCAGGGCATCAGGGCGGGCATGGCAAATCAGAGGGGTGGCTGCCCTCGCTTGGAGGGGCAAGGAGCTGGGGTCCCTGGCTGGGCCCCGAGTGCTGCCAGCCTTCATGGGTTGGGCCGAAGGCCCTGGGGGATGGAGGAACATACTAGAAAACCAATATCATGCTGGCTCCCCTGCTTGGGAGCCCTTGCTCTCCTCTCTGTGCTCAGAGTGAAATTCTCCAGGCTTCGTGATTTGCTCCTTGGCCCCTGCTTTTCCGGCACCTTCTCATCAAATTCCCTCTGGGAAGGGCCCCCCCTTCTCCCACCAGCTCTGAGCACTGGGGTCGGAGGGTGGGTGCCTCCTGCCCCTTCCCCTCTGCTAAGCCTGAAGACCCTGGCCTGGCTGCCTTGGGAACCTGAAGTCCCTGAAGGAAGGCCTGAGCCCAGAAGCCTGTGAGATTCCTCCCAGGCCCTGGCATCCCTCTGGTGGGCAGCTGTCTGCTCCCCTCTTCTATCCTTAGGGAGGGAATTGGTGCAGAGGCTTAGGAGTGAAGGAGTTGGCCGGGCCTCGATAGCTCCTACAGCTCCTATTTCCTCTTCCACTAAACTCTCAGCATCACCGCAGGACCCAGGCTGTGACCCCAGGAGATGCTGGGTCAGGGTGGAGACCGGCTCCCTTGTGTCCTAGTCCTGAGCACCAGCACTGTGGTTCCAGCTCCCTGCAGGCACTTCCTGCCTGCTTTGGGACAGATGGCCACCATGCCGTCACAGCCCTGGGGTTGAGCCCAGATCCTCCACCTCGACTGTCCTGCCCCACTGGACCCCATCAGGATCCAAGAAGACCCTGATGGGTTGCTCTATCTCCTTGGCCCTTGCTGAGTCCATGGACATGGAGCATGGTTCCCTCTGCCCCTCTCAGCTCTGTGCAGCCCACAGCCCTGCCTGCCCCACCTGAGGGTCGGGGCTCCCTGGACTGGTCAGGGGTGTGTGTGTTTAGGGGGTGGGCTGAGGCTGCTATCCCTGCCCCCCTACCCCAGCTGAGGCCTGTACCTGGCAGGGGTCGAGCCAGCAAAATCATGGTCCTACCCTGACCCATAGTGTCCAGGCCGTATGGGCAGTGCCAGGGAGGGCCCAGCCAGCCTCGCGCCACACCCCTTACCCTCTTGCTCTCTCCTTTTCACTCCCTCTGTCTCCTGACCTTGGGTCACCTCTTCTCTTTCTTGTTCTCATTCAATCCCTTCTCTCTGTTTTTCTGGTTCTTTTTTTCTTTTTTGAGACAGAATCTCACTCTGATGCCCAGGCTGGGGTGCAGTGGTGCGATCTCAGCTCACTGCAACCTCCACCTCCTGGGCTCAAGCAGTTCTCCTGCCTCAGCCTCCTGAGTAGCTGGGATTACAGGCACGTAATCCACCACACCTGACCTGTTTTTCTGTTTCTCTCACTTTAGTAAGTCCCTCCAGCTCCTCTTTGAATATGCACACATTTGTCAGTCTGTCTCCACCACTGTCCTTCCTTCCTCTCCTCCTCATCACTCTGCCCTGACCTCAGGGGTCTGTGTGTCTCTGTCTCTCTCTCCTTGTCTCCCTCTCCCCGTTATCCTCACTGTCTCTCTGTCTCTCATTTTTATTATTTCTCATTCTCTTTCCCTCCCTACCTCTATTTATTTATTTATTTTTGAGACAGAGTCTTGCTCTGTCGCCCAAGCTAGAGTGTAGTGGTGTAATCTCAGCTCACTGCAACCTCCGCCTCCCAGGTTCAAGCAATTCTCCTGCCTCAGCCTCCTGAGTAGCTGGGACTACAGGCACGTGCCACCATGCCTGGCTAATTTTTGTATTTTTAGTAGAGATGGGCTTTCACCATGTTGGCCAGGCTGGTCTCAAACTCCTGACCTCATGATCCACCCACTGCGGTCTCCCAAAGCGCTGGGATTACAGGTGTGAGCCATCTTGCCCAGCCTATTTTATTTGATTTGTGTGGGTCCATAACAGGTGCATATATTTACAGGGTACATGACATATTTTGATATAGGCATGCAATGTGTCATAACCACATCAGGGCGAATGAGGTCCCGTCCCTCAAGCATGTATCCTTTCTGTAGGTTACAAACATTCTGATCATACTCTTTTAATTATTTTTGAATGTACAATAAATTCTTGGTGACTGTCATTACCCTGTTGTGCTGTCAAATACTAGATCCTTTTTTTAAAAAAAATGTTAAGTTCTGGGATACATGTGCAGGATATGTAGTCTTGTAACAGGTAAACGTGTGCCATGGTGGTTTGCTGCACAGACCAACCTATCACCTTGGCATTAAGTCCCTCATGCACCAACGCTAGATCTTAGTGATTCTACCTAACCATATTTTGGCACCCCTTGAGTGTCCCCACTGCCCTCCCCTCCTTCTCTTTGTCCCCTTCTCTCATTCTCTCCCAGTTTTCATTTTCTCTCTCTCTTCTCATTCTCTCTCTCCCTCTCTCTGTCCCTCATTCTCCCTCTCTCTGCCTCTGTCTCTGCAGTCACCTCCAGTCTCCCTCAGTCTCTGCAGCCTGCTGCCTGGCAGTGGCCTGGGGCATTTCTTCGTCGCCCATGGGCCCACATGCTGTTATCAGTTGAAAATGAATCAGTGATTAGGAAGCGGGGGGGGGAGTGTGGGGTGTTATCGCCCAGTGCACACGGGGCTCTCGGCTAATCTCTGGCGGCCCTGGGTTCGAGAGGAAATGCAGTTGCAACACTGGGCCCTTCTTACTGTCACTGTCATGTCTACGGCAAGGCTGTGGAGGACACGGGCAAGAGATTGGAGAAGGGAGAGGGAGAGGGAAGAGGGCCTGGCCTGAGCTCCCTGCGGGCATTTGCACAGGCTCACGTGTTCATGCACACACAGCGTGTACACCGCTTGGCCCTTGCATACCTGAGCTGTCACCAGGCCCTGCCTGTCACCCTTTCATTGCCTCTGCATGCCTGCAACTGTCCACGTCTCCCCTGCCTCCCCATGTCCCCAGCCGCTGTCACTCGTCACGGGATGGCAGCTCTGGCCTCATCCGGGCTCTTAGCTAACAGAATGGCCGTATTAATAAACGGCCATACGATCGGGTTCCTTTCCTAACTTCAGCTTCCCATGGAGCAGCCACCACGGTCACGGTGGCCTTCAGGCTGGCGTGTCCAGCTCCTGTCCTCCCTGCCCTCACCTCCCATACCCCTCAGCTTCCTAGCTCCTGCAGTTCTGCCTCGACCCCTCCTCAGTGCCCGGGCTTTTGCAAATGCTCTCCCCTCTGCCTTGAAAACTCTCCTCCCCATGACAAGTCCTATGCATCCCAGGGCGCTCAGCTTTCCAGTCCCTTCCTGAAAGCATCCAGAGGCCCCTGAGTGCCAAGCTGCAGCAAGACCCTTGACTTGGGGGCTTCCACCCTCAAAGCATGGGCTCCCCCGTCACCATCCTGTCTATGGTTTATGGGTGTGATTCCTACTTCCTGCCCACCTCCTGCCAGACTGTGGGCCTGATGGGGCAGGGACTGTGCCCTCCAGTTTGTCTGGGGCCTTGTTGCACCAGACAATAATTGAATGAACAGACACATAAACACACCGAGAGACCCCAGGCACAAACACACAAATGCTGTCACCAGCCTTGCCCGGCAACTCCCACAGTGACAGACGCACAACCTCATAGATGTGCAAACCAGTTACCTAGAGAGGCACGTGGAGACCCATACACACACATGCCCATTGTCTTCTGTCTACGCTCTGGGCTCACCGCCTCTCTTCCAGCCCTGCGCCTCAGTCAGGCTCCTGGCTGGGTGTGGGCCTCCTGCACTGTAGCCCTGGCCTGAGCTAGGGCCTGGCCACAGCAGACAGTGATTGAATGAACAGATACATAATTGGTGGGGGGACCAATCCTAGGTTATGGGTCCCCGGCAGGATTCTCTGGGCCCCAGCAGTAGTCTTGCCATATGATTACTTATAGGTGGCTTTTATGCTAAATGCACATAATATCATATGTACATAGTATCACGTTGGCATATCATTGCCAATACTCACAGGTACTGTGGTTCACACAGGGAGCACGGGGTGAATCTCCTCTTACAGGGCTTTTTAGAGGAAAGTTCCAGCTCAGGCAAAGGCTTGGGACGGAGCGCATGAAGCTCCAGTTTGGCCTTTCCTCAGCAACATTCTGCTTCTAGAATCACTGCTAAAGTTAATCCAGGTGAGGGGTTCTTGTCCAGCCTCCAAGAGGTTCCAGCTGGAGGCAAGCCGCCAGCCTGGGAGAGGAACAGTGGCCAGGGAGAGGAAGGGCTTCAGGGTGGCGTGGGTGGTAGGGGCCGAAGGCAGGGGCAGTGGGGCAGGGCCTGGCGGCCAGCAGCACAGAGGATTCCCACCTGGCTTCATTTTGGGGGTGGGGGCTGGGCAGGGCATCTGGTGGAGAAAGCAAGAAGGGGTGGCCTCAGAGACAGGCTTGTGGAGCTAGGGCTGTATCCCCTGTGGCTGGGAATGAGGCTTTGAGGCTTCAAGGCCATTTGTCATGTAGAGCAGCTACAAGCATCTTCTCTCTTCCCTCTTTCGTTTTAGAGACAGTGTCTCACGCTGTCACTCAGGCTGGAGTGCTGGAGTGCAATCATAGCTCACTGCAGCAGCAAACTGCTGGGCTTAAGTGATCCTCCCACCTCAGCCTCCTGAGTAGCTGAGACTACAGGTGCACACCACCATTCTCAGCTAATTTGTGTATTTTTTTTGAGTTGGAGTCTTGCTCTGTCACCCAGGCTGGAATGCAGTGGCATGATCTCGGCTCACAGAAACCTCTGCCTCCCAGGTTCAAGGGATTCTCCTGTCTCAGCCTCCCGAATAGTTGGGACTGCAGGCGCTGGCCACCACACCGGGCTAATTTTTGTATTTTTAGTAGAGACGGGGATTCACCATGTTGGCCAGGCTGATCTCGAACTCCTGACCCTGTGATCCGCCTGCCTTGGCCTCCCGAAGTGCTGTGATTACAGGTGGGAACCACCATGCCTGGCCTAATTTGTGTATTTTTTTTTGTAGAGATAGGGTCTGGCTATGTTTGCCCAGGCTGATCTCAAACTCCTGGCCTTAACCGATTCTCCTGCCTCAGCCTCTTAAAGCACTTGGTTTAGAAGAGTGAGCCATGGTGTCCAGCCTCTCTTTCTTAAAGAGGCTTTAACCATCACTTACAGCACAGCTGTGTCCCACCTTGGCGGGGTGGGGGAGATTCTTTCCCACCTCTCTGAGTGCCTTATCTGGCTGCTTGCTCAGTGACAGCCAGCCTTTCTGCTATAACCAGGCCCTGAATGAGAGAGAACCAGAGCCACGAGCTGTGCACCAAATGCAGTAGGAAGACACGTGGGACGCCTCAGTGACCTTTTCAAACAGAGGGGCCTTTCCCTGGTAACCTGCCTCTGACCTTCGATCAGCCAGACGTGATTTTCCCAAGGCGACGGTGTTCCAGAATTCTCTCTGAGGAAGCCCTGGCAACTTCTGGGTCCTTCTATTCTGATTTCCAGTTTTCTTTTTCCTTTTTTTTTTTTTGAGACAGGGTCTTGCTTTGTTGCCCAGACTGGAGTGCAGTGGCATGAACACAGCTCACTGCAGCCTTGACCTCCTGGGATCCAGTGATCCTCCCACCTCAGCCTCCGTAGCTGGGACTACGGGCGTACACCACCACGCTTGGCTAATTTTTTATAGAGATGGTGTCTCAGTGCATTGCCCAAGCTGGCCTCAAACTAGTGGGCCCAAGCGATCCTCCTGCCTCAGCCTCTTGAGCAGCTGGGATTACAGGCATGTGTCACCATACTGGGCTAGTATTTATATTTTTTGAAGAGACAGTTCTCACTATGTTTCCCAGGCTGCCCTGTGGGCTCAAGTGAAGCTCCCGCCTCTGCCTCCCAAAGTGTTGGGATTACAGGCGTGAGCCACCGCACTGGGCTCCAGATTCCTTTATAAGGCTCAGGCCTTACCCTCCCTCCAGACCTCACATTCACGGGCTCCTTGATGGGAGCAGAGTGCTTCAGGACAAACTCGGGGCTCGGGTCTCCAGGTACTTGGGGTTTTCTCGTCCCCCAGCGCTGGCAGCTGGCCTGGCTTCTCTCGGCTGGAGATGCTGAAGACTCCTCGGCTGAGAAGCATGAGAACAGAGCTGGGAAAACCGGCCGTTTTTGTGGTTTGGGGGTTTGATGCAAGTTTCACAACTGATCTCCCAAGAACACGGTCGGTCCGGTCAGATGCACTCCCTGGCCAGGGGCCCGCTTCCCTGCTGACACCGGTGCTGACCGCCTGAGGTGGGGACTCTACTCACTCTCCCCACCCTATTCCCCGCTTTCCTTCTTTGGGGACCAGCATGGGGGCATGGAGAAGATGGCTTTGTTTTGAGGGCTCTAGTGGTTTCTCCCTCATCCTTCAGCCTTGGGAGAATTGATGGCCTGGCACCCCTCACTCCCATCCTGGAGACCTTTTTCAGATGCCTCTGGGCAGCTGTTCTTAAAGCATTCATTTTGGGGGGACAGCAGGCTGAGGACGTCTTTTGTGGTGATGATCTTGGGGTGGAGTGGATGAGTGGGAAGTCCTGGAGAGACCTCTAGGGCTCGGGAGAGATGAGGGCCGCCAGGGAGGCGCATGCCTCCACACTCAGCCCACCCCAGGACCCCTGAGCTGCCTCCTCTGCAGACAGCTGGGCTAGAGAGGGGGTCCTCAAGACCTGGCCCTGCCCCCCAAGTGGCCTGGCCCCCAGACCTATCCTTCCACCCTGGGAAGTCCCGAGCGGCCTCAGGCCAGCTGGGGCAGAACTGAAATTGGTGACATGTGCCTCTCTGGTCCCTTGGCTCCCGCCCCCACTCCCTCGCCCCCAGAGTCTTCCTGAAGGAGCCTCCAGACCCTCGTGGCCCAGCCCAGCCGGCCATGCTGGGAGCTGACCCAGTCCCAGAGGTTGGTGCGTGGTTCTAGATCTCGCCATCCCTCTTCTCGGGGGCACAATGCACTGGGGCCCATGCACGTTTCTCAGACACTCTATCTCTCACCCCACAGAGCAGGAGGGGGCTGCAGAGGGCAGGCTGGCTCAGGACACAGTATGAGGCAGGGGCCCCCGGGGAACAGAGTCTGGGCCCCACCTCTGCTGAGTGGGGAGTCCTGAGTGTCGTTACCGAGTTTTGGTGGGGGCCTGGGACCTCACTTCACAGCTGGGGAAACAGCCAGGGCTGGGACTCAGTGGTGAACAGCAGAATCCAACAGGCAGCTACACAGACTCACGGCCAGGGGGCTCGGTCCGAGGTGGGCACAGAAGATGACACAGACGTGTGAGTCAAGGAGTCAGGCCAGTGCTTTGGAGAATCCACAGGTCCACGCTTGGGGGGAGGGCACAGAGAGGTTCGTGGCCAGGCACATGTAGGCAGACAGAGGGGTTCCAGCGACCCCAGAGCCCTCTCAGTCAGAGACAGGTAAGCCTGGGCAACTGAGCCACCCAGGCAGGGAGCTGGCCAGCGTCTGAGGCCCCTGAGAGTTCACCTTCCCTGTGGGCACAGCTGGGCCCAGGTGAGGCCCACAGCATCGGGGTTGGGGAGAGACACCCAGACACGGCTGCTGCTATGGGGCCCAGGAAGGCCCGTATTCGGGGTGCATCTGCTGGGTGCCTGCGTCCCCTTCCCGTTCCCTATCCCTGTGCCCCTCCCAGCTTCCTGTTTCTGTTTTGGGGCTGCAGGAACTTCCTCTTCTCATCACGGATCAAAATGGCTTCTTGGTCTCAGCTGGAGGCCCGGCGGGGGGCTGGTCATCCCTTCCCGGGGAACAGCCACACAGCGAGGGGGGGTTCTCAGCCCCGGGGGTCAGTGGCATCTGCGCAAGGGTGAACCTTGGCCCTTTCCCAAAAGGCTCCCACAGCTCTTCCCATGGAGCCTCTCGTGTGAGTGCCTGCCCAGGCCACGGAGGGCCTGGGTCCGCTGGAGTGACCCTGAACAGCCCGTGTGCCCTTCCTGCCTCGCACGAGGGACCCAAAAGATGAGTTGCCTGGCCTCCCCTTCTTCCTGCTTTCTCCCAGGCACAGGATGCAGACACTCCTGGGCACCGTGTTGGCCTATGTGTGCAGATGAGCAAACACACACACCTGGGGGGTGTCCTGAGCCTCGGACCCCCTGAGCCTGGTACCCCTGCCTGCCAGGGAGCAGAGCTACAGATTCCTGAACCCTGAGGGAGTAGAGGGTCTGGCCTGGCCTGAGCAGTGCCTGCCTTGGTGAGGGTGTGCTTGCGTGTGTAGGATGTGCACACATGTGTGAGTGCACATGTGTGTGTGGCTCTCTGAGTCAGTGTCCTTTCTGCATGTCTAGGGGGCACCATCCCTTTCTTCCCAGTCCCCCTGCTCCCAACCCTGAGCAGAGCTACTCGCTTAAAGCTGAGCCGTGCCCTATTTAGCCCCTGGGCCCTCAGGGGAGCACAGGGTGAGAGAGGTGCTCCCCTTCCTCCAGGGACTCCTCACTCACGGGGAGCCTGTGGTGACTGTGGGGGAGGACATGGGAGGCGGACACACACCAGGGTGGGTACACAGTGTGGTGCCCCGTGGTGCCCCTGATCCACTGGAGTTGTGATGCCCACAGAAGGGGCAGCTCCATCAGGCCTGGGCACCCCGGGAGCACCCTGAACCTTGGGATGGGGTGTGAGGGTAAATGGGGGGGCACTACTGAGGGATAGAGCTAAGGAACCAGATGCTTCCTCCAGGGGGGTTGTGGCCTGGGTCAAGGTCAGGACAGCACCAGGGAAACTCCTGCCACCTGCTCCCCGAAGCCCCATGCTGCCGCTGCTGTCCAGAATTGACTCAGCACTCACTCCATGCCAGCCACCAACATGGACAGCTCCTTTAATGCCCAGTGCCCATCCTTGTCACGGACAGGTAAGTACCCCATGGCCAAATGGGTAGGAGATTGTGGAGCCTGGCACTCACACTGCAGAGATGCCAAACTCTGGCCAGCTGCCTCCCTCCCTAGGGCCTGCCCCACGGGGAGACAGTGAGGGGAATCCACAAAGCCTGGGGTCACTGGATCCCCCTGGCTGGCACCTAGCTTGTGCCCCCATTAGCACGGAGAGGAGGCAGTAAAACAAACACTCCTGACTGTTTACCCCAATGTCTTGGGGCCATAATTAAGCTTCTTATCAGCCCGGTATCTTGAGCAGCCTCTGAAGGGGAAACATCCCGGAGCATCTAACGAAGGAAAGTTGGATGCCTTTTTAGACTTTTTAAATCCTGAAGAATAGGCCTTTGTTGCCAGCTCCCCGCCTGTGGCAACCTGCCTGGTCTCTGGATTCTGCCGGCTGCCCCAGGGGCAGGGGCAGGACCAGGCGGCCCCAGTCCTGGCACCCTAGCCCTACTGGGCTGAGTCCCCAGGCCCTGCCCACCAGCTGGCTCCTCCAATGGCAGGGGCCCTGCTGGCCGGCGGTGGGGTCCTGAAGGCACTCCCTCCTCTGCCCTCAATGCTCCACCTCACCTTGCCAGATGCCAACATTCGCCCTCAGCGGGCACCCTTGCCAGCCTGGGTCAAACCCAGGTGGTGGGTGGGGCTGGTGGTGAAGGGTGAGCTCTGATTGCCCACAGCCCCCCATTACCTGGTTCTACACTCTCCCAACCAACCAGGTCTCTCCCAGCCTCTGAGCTTTCTGAAGCTGTTCTCGCCACTTGCAATGCTTGTCCCTGCTCTTTCCCCATGGACAATTTCTACTTACATTTTAAGACTTAGCTTGGGCCAGTTGTGGTGGTTCGTTCCTATAATCCCAGAACTTTAGGGAGGCTGAGGGGGGAAGACTGCTGGAGCCCAGGGAGACTGGCCTGGGCAACATAGTGAGACCCTGTCTCTACAAAAAATTAAAAAATTAGTCAGATATGGTGGTGCATGCTGTAGTTCTAGCTATTTGGGAGGATGAGGTGGGAGGACTGCATGAGCCTGGGGATTCCAGGCTGCAGTGAGCTATGATCACACCTCTGCACTCCAGCTTGGGCAACAGAGTGAGGCTGCCTGCTTGCCCGCCCACCCACCTGCCTCCCTCCTGGACAGGTAAGTACCCCATGGCCAAATGGGCAGGAGGTGGTGGAGCCTGGCACCGTGTGTGGGCCCAGTTCACACGTGATCGAGGTAATCAGGGAGCAGGGTGGCAAGGACCTGGGCTGGATTTGGCCTGGGGACTGTAGTTGGCTGATTCCTGGTGCAGAGTAAGAATCAAATATATGTTTCTCCACCTGGTCCAGAGCCAGCCGGGTCAGTCCTGCCCCAGGGCCCCAGCAGCTGCTCGGAGGAGGCAGAGTCACTCTATCCCAAGTGGAGGGCACAAATGAGTGAACAAACTCACCTACTATCTAACCAACTAACCAGTTAACTAAGCCCTTATCTCCTGGACTCAGAGTTACCCCCACCTCCTCTCTGTTTTTTATTTTATTTTACATTTTTTAAGATGGGGTCTAACTGTGTTGCCCAGGCTAGAGTGCAGTGGCGGGATCATGGCTCACCGCACCCTGGGCTCATGAGATCCTCCTGCCTCAGCCTCCCAAAGAGGTGGGATTACAGGTATGAGCCACTGTGCCCAGTCCTCTGGGCTTCTCTAGGCCCAACTGACCCCTTGCCCTCTGACCTATCTCACTGCCCTCTGGCCAGGCCTCTCATCACCCCCTCAACCTGCCCAAGGTGGTGGGAACCTCAAGAGAAGCCCACTGAGCACTGGAAGCTGCTGCTGGCCATTCACTACTGATGCGGGGTGACCTGGCCTATAGCCTGGTACAGGCTAGCAGAGGAGCTGGGTATCCCTCAGGGCTATGTGTGATGGGAAGGACACTTTGGGGCTGGGAAGGGCATCTGGCTGCACCTGGGATGGGGAGGGGTTGGCTAGGCAGACAGAGGAGACATTCCAGGCAGCGGAATGTCCTAGGCAAAGGTGCAGAGGCAGGGGCTGGTAGAGTCTGGGTCTCTGTAAATCCAGGACACTAGAAACAGGGGGCTCCTCACCGTGTAGGGCCAGAGCCAGGGCAGAGCTAAGCCCACCAGGAGCAAAGGCTGTGGCTCTACATTCCCATCCTAGCACCCAATGCATGCAACTGGACTGCCTGCATGGTATGGGCCAGGAGGACCACAGGAGGCCCCCACATCCCACTCCCAGATCGCCAAAATGTGAATTTCCTAACATTGTCGTGTGTCACAAAATACTATCATTCTTTAGATTCTTTTTTCCAAAATATCTGGGCAGGACATGGCTTTGGGCAGGCCGGACATGTGGCCATTCCTATTTCCGACTTGCATTTGGGTTCTTCAGCATTGCCCTCTCTCCATCATTCATTCACTCTACAAACGCTGGTCCTTGGTGCGGATGACCAGCCAGACAGGCCCCTTCCAGGCTGCGAATGAGACAGACATGGTGCTTGCCCTTATGGAACTGGCAGTCCAGCAGAGATGACGGCTGATGATAGGTACAGTGCCACTTCAGAGCACAAGAGGTGCCTGCAATGCTATACACCTGGGCGGGGACCAGGGGTGGCTTCAGGAAGGCCTCCCTGGGGAGGGGCTGTGGATCTTAATGAAACCTCAACAAGGAAAAGGACCAGCCAAGGAAGACTCAGTGGGAGCTGCCATGCGATGTCCTGGAGGCAGGAGGCAGCCGCTTGAGGGACAGAAAGGAGCCCCCGCAGTCAGGGGAGGTGCAGAGTACTGAGGTCGGTGTTGGGTGGGTGGCTAGGAGTGCCTTGCAGAATTCATGGGGTGGCTGCAGGCAGAAGAGGCTGGAAAGCCTTTGGGGGCTGGGCCAGGAATGCGATCTGATTGACATTGCAAGGATCCCTGGCTGCTGTTGAGAGGCTGAGGGTGGGACCCACAGGGCGGGAGGCCACTGCTCCTGGGAGGCTGCTGTGTGGCTAGGGGCCGGATCTCCTGCTGGAGCAGCAAGGAAGGCTGGGTTGGACGTGGGCGGTGGGCGGGCCCCGGGACTGCTGCTCTTGGCCTGGTTCTAGTGTTGGGGCCGCGGGGGAGCCGTGTGTGGGCACGTCCCATGCTGCCCCCCCACCACTGCCCCAGAGATGCAGCCACGGGTAGGCTGGCTCCCCTGGGCCCAGCTCACACGTGGTGGAGGTGATCAGGGAGCAGGGAGGCAAGGATCTCTAGGGCCCTGAGGCCAGCCCAGAGGACAGACGGCTCCCCTGCCAGGCCCTTGTTCATTCATTCCCCCACTTCCTAAGGTGAGGCCACTGTGAGCCAGACACAGCCCTACCCCAGGGGCCAGCGGGAAACCAGTGTCCGTCTCTGGTCCAGGGCCAACCCCGACATGGGTGTCCCCTACCGCAGCAGGGCTACGGGCAACTTCCAGCCCCAACTCCAGGCCGGCCAGGCTCTGAGGGAGTCTGAGGCTGCCTCTCCTCCGCCAGGTTCCTGTTTCCCCAGTGGCCCCAAAGACAGAAGATGGTGTGAAGTTCAAGGGCTCAGTCCCAGTTTCGGATTTCCTGGGCGTGTCAGATTTCCTGGGTGCTGCGTGGCTGCTGTCTGCAAGGGAGGCCACTGAATAACGTAAAGGCCACTGGGAAAGCATAGCAGTGTGCAGCGGGTGAGTGTGTGTGTGTGTGTGTGTTTCTGTGTGGGGTGGGGCGTGACTCACACAGGCCTGGGCTTCATGATGTCTCCTGGGAGCAGGAAGGGCTGTGTGAGTCTGTGTGAGTCTTCGTGTGCATGTATGTGCATGTGCATGTACCCATGTGACGAGCACGTGTATGAGTGCACACAGTTGGTGCAGGTGTACCTGTGTGTCTGTGCACATGTGTGTGCCTATGTCTGAGCGTGTGTGCTTGTGGTTATGAGTGTGTCTGTGGGCACACATGTGACTACAGTGTGTGTGACTGTGCACATGGGTGTGTATGTGTGTACCACCCTTTTTGGCCTGCACTCCTGGGGCCTCTTTTCCTCCTCCACCGGCCTCCTCGGCAAGTGTTGACTCAGGGAGGGACAGGCAACCTGGGTTCAGGATTTCCTGGTCAGGTGGAAGTGGTTTCTTGAAAAGAGATCAATTTTGTGCTAAAGTGGACGCAGAGAGTCTGCACAGTACAGTGCTCTCTAGGGCCCCCAAGGCCGAGAGGCCTCATGCCTGCCTTGCCTGTGTCTACAGTGTGGGGTCCCAGAAAGCCTTTGCCCCTGGCATGACCCACAGGACATGCCCTCAGACCTTTTCTAAATGCTCCCCGAACTAGGCTGCCTGGGGTTGGGGCTCCAAAGCAGGACACTCCTCTGACTGCTGTGGAGGCAGGGACATCAGCCCTGCAAGACATACCCCAAAAGAAAGCGGGCCCCTCAGGATCCCCAGGCACTAGATGTCCCAGGTTCCCTTCCACAGTAGGCAGCTTTACCCCTGTATCACCCATCCCCCAAAGCCTTAACAATTAAAAATGAAGCTTTTGGAGGCTGAGGGTTGATTAAAGTTCGAAGAGCTCTCTGCCATGTGGGGCAGGGTGGGCGAGGGGAGCCTTCCAGAAGCACTGCCCCTCTCCAGGGCTGGGAGGACTGGCCTCACGGGGCATTCCTGAGAAATGTAGCATCTTATTTGGCACCCACCTGCCACATCCACATCTGGGCTGTACCAAGGTCCCCCAGAGGAACCACTGTCCCTGAGAGACGCTGTGTGAGCCCAGGGCCCCCACACAGCAGCCACTTACTGTGCAAATGCTAGGCCCTCCCCACCCCACCACTTGGATTCCTCCCGGTGTGGCCCTGGGTCTTGGGACAGGCAGAGGGCACAGCTGCCCTGGGGCAGCGAGGTTGAGGCGGGTGGGGAGGCAGCATGGCCACCATGTCCTTGTCCCCTTGCTCCATTGGATTCTCCCTTCTCCAGCCTGGAGCTTCAGGCCTAATCCCCAAGAAAAAACAGTGGTTTGCAGCCTAAAAGTTGCTAATGCGATGGTGGCTCCTCTGCCAGCACCCGGTCCTTGGAGAGGAAACATGCTCTTCCCCGGGGCGTGGGGAGCTCCTGTCTCAGCTGGTTATAGGGATGACGGAGACGCAGCTGAGTGGCACGGAGCTATGCTATCCCACCCAGGTCAGAGACCCCAAAGGGGTCCCCAAGATCCTCTAGCACAGACCACTCAACTCAGGCCTAGGCAGCCTGTCCCACTGCAGATACGACCCCAACCCCCCCAGCCCCGAGTGCTGCCACCAAACTTGTCCCCTGCCAGTGACGTGGACAAGACCAACCCCTCGCACCCACTGGGACTCTTCTCCTGCACAACGTCCCTGTCCTCACTGCCGCTTCTGCCCGTCCCCTCCCTGCTGGGTGTGACACCCAGAAACCAGGCTGTGGGAGGCAAACATGGGGCTTCCTTGAAGAGCTTCAGACCCCCATTCTTGCCTTGGTGCCTCTGGGATCCTGACATAGGCCTTCCCTGAGCTGGGAAAGAGGCCGGTTGCAGGGTGGCAGGGACCCACAGGAGCATGGAGGCCCTGGGGTTGCAGAGAACGCGGTGTCCTCTGAAGCATGCCTGGGTCCCCCTGGTCCGGGTGGCAGTGGGGTGCAGCGCCTGTGCTCTGGGTGCCGGCCCCCACCATGCTGGGTGGCCATGAGTGGGGCTGGCTGGGCGGCCATTAATGATTAACCTGGGGCCTGGGCCTTGACCTCATGGGCCTCTGAGTAAACAGGCCTGCTGGAGCCTGCTGGGCCCCTCGTGGCCTCTCCGCCCCCTGCCCTCTCCTGCCCTCCTGGTCCTGGCCTCCCTCCCCCTCCTTTGCTGCTGAGCTGGAGCAGTGGCAGGTGGTCTGGACTCGCTGGCCTTTCTCACTGCCACCCTGGATCAGCCACCACTGATTCCTGCCTTCTCTTTGCAGACTTTGAGGGGGGCTCCTCCTTCCTGGACTGGGGCTTGCCCACTGCGTGGTCTCAAGCCCTGGCCTCAGGGGCTTGTTGAGACGGACCGCATGGAGCATGCTGTGTAGACAGCCAGTCCTGTCTACACAGCATGCTCCATGGCCTGTGTTCCAGCTCCAGCTCTGGTCTCATCATCTGTGTGACCCCTAGACGGCACCCTGTCTCTCTGGGCCTCAGTTTCCCCATCTGCACAGTAAAAAATAGAGCGGGAATCCCACAGCTTTCTAGCTCCAGAATTCTAGACACCAGTCTGGTTTGGAGTGAGACTGAGGATAGGAACAACACATGTCCCCACCTTGCCCCAGGGGACCACTCCCCACAGAGTCACTGGAGTTGGCCTCCACGTTCCTGGCTGCCTCACTCATTTCCTTCTTCTGGGACAGCCCCCTCTTCACCCCGTGTTCCCTTGGAGGACTAGCTCTCAAGCTCTCAGACCCCAGGCTTCAGGCAGGGCGGCCCCTGCCTGGGGCGCTGGAAGTGGGTCATGTGACCTGGGCCTGGCCGATGGGTGTCTGCTCTGAGACTTTTGCAGGAAATACTGAGAAAACGTCATTTTCTCTTCTCTGGCAAAGCAGGAGAATGAGCCCCAAGGCTATCTTGCTGGGCACAAAGGAAAGGATTGCTGAGAGACCAACACGGGTTTTGACAACAGAGTCCCAGCTGTGCCTGAACTGGCACCTTCTGGACTTTTCCATGACAAGAAGCTGTGGATTCCTTTTCTGCTCAAACCAGTGAGAGCTGGGTCTCCTCCCTGATTCACACATTCACACACTGGACTCACACCATGCAGGGACAGATGCCACAAATGCACAGTTGTCAGGGTTGCACACACATGGCTAAACATCTGCAGAGAAAATGTGAGTAACAGGGCTGGGGAGGAAACCCAGCTGGCCGCACTGGGCCGGGGTGGCGGAGGTGGGAGAGTAGGGCCCCAGGGTGCCAACCCAAGCTCTCTCCTTGTCACCTCACCCACCATTCACCCATCATTCCCATATCCAGAACCCTCAGCCAGCCGTCGAGGATGATGGGTGAATGGCAGCTGAGGCAGGCAGGCTGAAGCTCATTGGCTAGGGACGGAGGTGAATGCTCCTATTTGCCCGTGTGCACACATTCACAACCATGCTGAGCTTTGCATGCAAGAAACACACTGTGGCCCACTCAGGAGCTCTTTCATTTTCTTCCCACTGCAGAGGTCTGAAGCTGGGATAGGGGTCTCTGGTCATTCAGGCCCTCCCCCAGCCTGGGACTGTGTGGTTCCTGGGAGCTCAAGGACCACCTGGGTGGGGGCAACCTGAGAAGAGACTGCCTCTTCTGCTCCATTGTGGGATAGGAGGGTTACCAGGGCCAAGTGCTGGTCTCATGGGGCTGGAATCGGGGAGAGGCTTTGTTCTGGAGCCCAGACTGCCTTTATGACACCAGGTAGTCCATGGTCCTGGATGCAGATGGCTTCAGGCATATTGCACACACCACATGCACATGTAGACACACATACGCACGTGAACATGCAGACACGGCTATCTTGTGTGAGCTCTGGGGATGGAAAAGGAGGCCTTTCTGTGGACAGAGGACAAGGGTGGCAGAGGAAGCCTCAGACCTCCTGGGAAGGCCCCACCCCACAGCCTGGCTCCTATCAGGCTACTTGGGCTCTGGCCTGGGGAAGGCCCTCAGCCAGCAGCAGGAACAGCTGGATCGGGTGTCTAGAGATGACCCTGGCTCCCTGCTCCTGGCTAGAAGCCCTTCCCCCAGAGCCCTGTCCTCCCCTCCTGCTCCTCTTCCTCTCCCTGCCTTGCTTTTGGAATTTCAGGCCACATCCTATTCCTCTTTCTTTTTCTTATCTTTTTTTGTAGAGATGGGTCTTGATATGTTGCCCCGACTGGCCTCCAACCCCTGGCCTCAAGGGATCCTCCTGCCTCTGTCTCCCAAAGTACTGGGATGACTCTCTCTGACTCTGCTTCCTTCTCTCTCTGTTAGTCCCAGTTTCTGTCTCTCTAATGGGTCATCCCAGGAGAGGGACAAGTCTCAGGCCTCAGGGCTTAGGCCCCCGGCCACTGGGCTGGGCCTTCCTCTTTCTGCTGTCTGTCCCCTGCCCTGCTTCCTTACTCTGGCCAGAGCCGACTTGCCCTTTGCACTGGAGCTTCGGTACCTCTGGCTGTGGGGGAACTGATGGCCTCACCTCCCCCACCCCCTGCAGCCCCTGCTCCTCCCCATAGGAGTCCAGGAGTCTGGCCAGAGAGTTGGGCCCTGGGGAGGCCACACAGCCAGGACGCTTGTCCTGGCCCCAGGCAGAACCCTTGCCCTGGCCACAGAGCCACACCAGCCAGGTCAACTCTGTCCTCTGAAATCCTTGGAGACTGGGGCAAGCCCCCTCCCCGGGACAGCTTCAGACTCCCACTCACCTCCAGGTTGGGAAAACTGACCCCCAACCCAGGGCAGGAGGCAGGGGGAGGGAGGATGTGGAAGCTAGCCAGCCATGTAGGGGGAAGGACGACCCTGCACCCTGTCATTTCCCTCACAGGGTGAGGCCCCAGGGAATAGCCTGCCCTGGCAGGGGAATGAGAAGCAGGGGCCGTTTCCCAGCTGTGGAGTGTGCTGGGTGGGAGCAGACACGGGCGTCTGTGGGGGTGGGGGAGCCCTCCCTGCCTAGGCAGTCAATTGTCTGGGGCTAACACTTCCCACATTCTTATTCTCTTTTCTTTTCTTTTTCCTTCCTTCCTTCCTTCCTTCTTTCTTTTTTTTTCTTTTCTTTCTTTCTTTCTTTTCTCCCTCCCTCCCTTCTTCCCTTTCCTCCCTCTCTTCCTCCTCCCTTCCTCCCTCCCTTCCTTCTTTTTTCTTTCCTTCTTCTTTTTTTTTTTTTTTTTTTTGACAGAGTCTCACTGTTGCTCACGCTGGAGTGCAATGGCATGATCTGGACTCACTGCAACCTCCACCCCCCGGGTTCAAGTGATTCTTCTGCCTCAGTCTCCCAAATAGCTGGGATTACAGGCGTGCGCTGCCACATCTGGCTAATTTTTTTATATTTTTAGTAGAGATGGGGGCTCTCCATGTTGGCCAGGCTGGTTTCGAACTCCTGACCTAGGTGATCCACCCGCCTTGGCCTCCCAAAGTGCTGGGACTACAGGTTTGAGGCACCGTGCCAGGCACTTCCCACGCTCTCACTGCATTCACCGCTGTCATCCAGGCCAGAGTCTGCCAGTGCCTGCCTCGAGGAAGCCCTCCACAAGAGGGAGGAGCCTGAAGGAGCCGGCCTTCTTCCCCACCATGCACCTGACGTGGGCTTGCCCTCACCGCACTGATTAGGCTGGAAGTCATGGGGACAGGGTCAGCCTTCCCACTTCTGGAAGACCCCACCTGTCACCCAGACTGCCTGAGGCTCAGGGCTGCGTTGGAAATGTGGCCTTTCCATCACAGAGTCTGGGGCAAGGCCTGATTTCTGATCACCCTGGGTTGCTGTTTGAGCAAGTCCCCTGGGAAGAATTCCTCAGGCCTCACTGAACCCAGTGCTGCTATTGCGACAGCAGACAACCTGGGGCGATGTCCCTGGGAGCTGGAGAATGGGCAGGAGGCTCCAGCATTGTCAGCTGCCTGGGTGTGCGGTTCTGTGTGGCTGTGTCTACCTGCTGCCTTCCTCTCTGGGTACCTCCAATGATAGCTGGGAGGGGCCACCTCTAAGGGTTGTGAGCACTTGAATGAGGCAATGTGGGCAAGTGCCTGGCCTGCTGCTTGGCGCACACTGAACCCTCAATCAATGTAGCTGTCAGCCCTGCTCAGGCCAGCAGGGTCGTGAGGACTGGAGGATCCAGGTCACCTCTGCAGACCCCAGCAAGGCCTGCTGCTGGCCAAGGGGAAGGCTGGGATTAAATCTTCACCTTCCTGGCCCCCAGAATCCAAAAGGCACAAATGTGCACTTGCATACATCACACATACACTCACACACACATATATACACACATATACACACACACATATATACACACATATACACACATACACATATACACACATACACCTACACACACCTACACACATACACAATACACACACATATACACACATACACACATACGCACATATACACACATACACAATACACACACATATACACACATACACAATACGCACACATATACACACATACACAATACACACATATACACATACACATACACAATACACAGATACACACACTACACACACATATACATGCACACATATACACATACACATACACACATACACAATACACACATATATACATACACATACACAATACACACAGAGACACACATACACGTACACACATACACATACACACATATACATATAACATACACACATATACACATAAACAATAAATACATACACACATACACATGCACACAGACATACATATACACATACACACACATACACAATACACACCTAGACACACAACACACACACACCTGGCTTAGCTCCCCAGGACCCAACCACCTGCTGGAAAACCAAGAGCTGCCTCTTCAAAAGGATGATTAAGAACCAGCCTTGACTACTCAAACTGAAACTCCAAACCCTTCTCTGGAGTACTCAGCTCCTCTGGAGCCTGTGGGCGAAAAGCTCTTACCATAGTGGAAAAAATATTCTGCCGAAACGGAAGTCTTCCTCAGTTTAGCTGAGTCATTTTCTTGTGGTTAAGGAAGTCCAGGTTATCTCTGGCCCTTCCCCTGCTGCCCATGGTCTAGCCAGCCTGGGGGACCCCAGTCCACCCTCCCGTCCTGGCAGGGGACATGCCCATCCCAGTGAACTACAGGACCCTTAATTGTAAGTCACCCCACTCACCCCAGGCTGCTTCCCACAGCTGTTTCCTGTGCTCAAGTGGGAATCCCGAGCCCTGAGAACCAGGATCCAGGGTCAGCCATCACCAGGTCACCAGGGCAACTCCTACAGCCCTGGGGTCTGCCTGTGTTTCCTGTTGGGGATGGTGGCACCTTGAGGATAGAGGCCTTGTGGATTGACACTGTACCCGTGTGTCCCCATCTCAGGCAGCTCTTAGCACGTGGCAGGTTTCAGGAGCCCAGTCTCCCAGCATACATGGCTCACAGACCCCCCCAAGGAGCAGATAGCTTGTGATGAGTTCCCAGTAGATGGGCAGTAGAGGGGGCGGGCGCCAGGTCCTGCTTAGCTCTTGGACCCAGTGGGGCTCATGGCAACCAGGGATGCAGCCTCAATTTCATTTTGTATCCCAGGAGCCTGAGCCTGCAGGCTAAGGCACCTGGCCCAGGTGTGGCGGAGTCCTGCCCAGTCCGGGCTTCGGCTGGATGGAGGCTGGTGCTGGAGGCAGCCTGCTCCCTGGGAGATCCTTTGGAAGCTGCCAGGGGCCATTGTGGGGGAAGATGGAGAGATGACAGGGTGGGCCACCTGAGTGGTGTGGGGAGAGCCTTGAAGATGCCACGTGGCAGCAGTTGCAGGTGGGGTGGGGAGGCCAGCTCTGTGGGTGCTGCATTCTCCCCGTGCAGCCACACCGTGTGCCAGGAATCAGAGACCCCCTGGGCTGTGCCTTCCACCCTTGCCCTCCTCCGGCTGAATCCTGGGCTACCAGAGAGGCAGCAGGAGACAGGGCAGGCCGCTTTTCTGAGCTCAGACTTCCGATCAGCTGACGGGGGTCACGTGCTGTCTGGGCTCGCCTGGGGCCTGAGAAATGGGGATGCGGGCCGCCCTGGCCAGGGCTGTTAGGGAAATTCAAGGAATGAAAGTCAGAGGGAGTCAGGAGGCCACGACTCAGGGTGTGCGCAGGGGCACTGAAAGCCCTGCCGGATGTGGGGGATAAAGGACCGCCACATGTCACTTGTGGGGTCTCAGGGTGGCCGGGGGGTGGGGTGGGGCTCAGGGCTGCTCTTAGCTGGGGAGGGCAGTGGCTAGCAAGGTCTGGGGCTGAGTGAATGAGGCCAGGCTACACGGCTGCCCTTGTCTCAGGGTTTGGAGAGCCAACAGCCGGACTTTACCTGCGTCCCTGGAAGCGAACTGGCGAGACTGACGGGCACTGGAGGGGCCCTCGTGGGACCTGGAACTCAAAGGATCGGGTTCCCTGAAGCCTGGACTTGCCTGCAGGACCTCTCTCAGTGGCCAGCAGGCACCGCCAGCTGGGTCCTGCGGGCTGCACTGCCCGTCGACTCCAGAGTCCTTCCACACCCACTTGGACTGGGTCCTCCCGGGGCTCTGGTAGCCAAGGTTTGGGAAATTAGGTGAGGGGGCCCTGGGACGAGGGTAAGGAAAGGAACAATCTATGTCCAAAAGTCATCTAGAAATTTTCAGCATTTCTTTTTTATTTTTCAAAACAAAAGCTCTACATGTTGGGGTGGGGGGTGGTGGTGGACCTAGCTTTGTGGGAAGTGAGTCAGACGGCCATAAAATGTGTTTTTCTGAGCCGAGGGGATTATTTTACATCTTGTGGCATGGAGCTGCCGGGAGGGAGCCCTCCTCCTGGTCCCTGGTGGGGCTGCTTGCTGCTGGGCCAGGCTGAGTCTCAGCACTGATCTCCTTTCTTGAGATGGGGGCTCCTGCCCGTCCAGGACACCTCCCCAGGCCTGCCCCTCTCTGACCTCACATCCCATTCTTTTAGGCAAGAGTGAGGCTGGGAAGGTCGTGGCCTCATGGTGGGGCCTAGTACTGGCTGTGCCATCTCAGTGAATCTGGGTAAAGTAGGCCTTGGGAACCCCCCAACCCCTCGTCTAATGGACAGGCTAATGGCAGGGGACCACCTACCTCCTAGAGCAGCCACTAGTATGAAAGGAAAGACTTGAGAACATGCCTGGCAGGCCGTCAGGGCTCGGCCAGTGAGTACCCTCCCACCTTCAAAGAGCATCCTTGAGTGCAGGAGAATAAATAAAGGGCAAGAGGGGCAACTGGGCTCTGTGGGGACCCTTCCCAAAGCCAAAGGTGCAGGAGTCATTCCCTAACCTCCACTGTCACCAGCATCCTTTCCACCACTGCCTCACCGTGGTCCCAGGGAGAGGACACTGCCTCCACCCCAGGGACTGGAGACCGCAGAGGGGCTAGGGTCAGGGACTCCAGATGCCCATTGGGACAGGACCTGGTGGCTTCAGGGGCCTCAGGGTACAGATCCCCCCACCCAAGGCAGGGACTGGGTGGGAGCCATAGGGAGAGCTCTGCCTGGAGCCTCTCGTGCCCTCTGCCTCTCTGAGGCTGCTGTCCATGGCCATATGTGTCCCCTGAAGCCCTGCCTCCCTGGGCTGGAGTCACAGGCCCCATCAATAGCTTGGGGTCCAAGGGCCCACACTGCCTGTGAAGAGAAACCCTTGGTAGCCTGAGGCCGGCAGAAATCGGGAAGAAATCTGGGGCCCAAACCACTTCCAGAAGCCCACTACCCTTCTCTTGAAGCAGCAGTAAAGAGATGTCCCTGAGTCCTCCCCACTCACCATGTCTCCACTTCTTCCTGGGACCACGGCCAGGCATAGTGGACACCCACTGTTTCACCTGTCTCAGCATCCATTTCTTTCCTTCCAGCCAACACATGGATTTTCCTCAGAGAACCTCCTTCCCTCATGCTCATTACATGCAGTGTGGCTGGGGCTGAGCCCCCAAACTGTGTGTGTGTGTGTGTGTGTGTGTGTGTGTGTGCGCGCGTTGGAGGTGTGGGATAAGGACCTGACTCAGGATTGACCAATCAGCGTCTTCCATGCTCCTGGATACAGTGGCTGGTTCAGTAATGAGCCCATGGTCCAACAGCATCAGTTCTGGGATTTTCCATGGAATTAATCAGACATGGAAGCTCTAAGGCTGGGCGCAGTGGCTCAAGCCTATAAACTCAGCACTTTGGGATGCCAAGTCAGACAGATCACTTAAGGACAAGAGTTCGAAACCAGCCTGGCCAACATGGCAAAACCCTATATTTACTACAAATACAAAAATTAGTCAGGCGTGGAAGCACATGCTTGTAATCCCAGCTACTCGGGAGGCTGAGGCATGAGAATAGCTTGAACCCAGGAGGTCAAGGTTGCAGTGAGCTGAGATTGCATTGCTGCACTCCAGCCCAGGTGACAGAGCTTTCTCTCAAAAGAAAGAAAGAAATGGGAGCTCTAGTCTAAGTTTCTGAGTGTCCGTTTGGAAGCTTTGAGTCACTGGGAATCCCCAACAGATGGCTGAAGCCAGTGCAAAGGATGGCAAAACCAGGATATGGAATGAGAGAGGACTCCAGATGACACAGTCTGGGCTCCTGGATCCAGCCATGCCCGAGGATGAATCCTGATTGTTTTCCTCATTGCACCTGGCGCTTTTCCTGAATCTCCATCCAGAGGCAGCACTTTAGGAGAGATGTGCCAGTGTCATGTGCCCTCCTCTGTTCAGGCTACTTGAGCTGGGATCCTGTGTGTATTTGTAAGCCATTTACCGAGAGCTAGAACCCGTGTGGAACAAGGGACTGGTCAGGACAGCCAGCACACCGCTGAGCTCACCAACCACAGGAGCTGGATATGTGGGTAAGAATGGGAGTCAGGAAGCTCCACACAAAGGCATCTCCTGGCGGTGAGTTTGGGAGAAGACTTCATGGGAAGTAGCTCATGATTTTCCAATTATTAAACCTAGAAAAAGAACCAGCAGAACGTTATCTTCACCTTCATATTTCTGTCTGTCCAATGGGCACCTTGACACGTCCAGGGCACCGAGTTGTGCAGAACTGGTTAATATTGTCAGACATCTGCTTTCCTAACACTGGAACATAAGCTCCCGATGGCAGAACTCCTGCAAAACGTGCCTCTGACACTGCTGTGTCTCCAGCTAAGGAGAGCTCTCGGTGCTCAGTGAATACTTGGTGAATGAGAAAAAGGGGTGATTCTCTCAAAACACTCAAATGTCTTCCCATTGCAGCTAAAACATAAAATCTAGACTTCTTGCTCTGCCCTGTAAACAGAGTGACTGTGTCACTTGTTGAACAAGCAGGGGCATTTTTTTTTTTTTGCAGGCCAAAGGGAATGCTACCAATCAGGCTGAAACAATGGGAGTAACCCGGCATTGTTCCAGGCAAAGTGGGTTGCATATCTTCCCCAGCTCCAAGACCCCCAAAATACTGATCCCTGTCCCAGTCTTCAGCCTCACTTTCTGCTCCTCCCTGTCATGGGTCACACTGACCCTTCATCAGAGCTTTGCACTGTCTGTTTCTCTATCTGGAGAAGTCCTTTGAGTGACTTGGTCTTTTCTGGCACCTCGGTTTCCACTGCACACCACCTTCTCAAAGAGTTCTTTTCTGACCACCCATCCTCACCCAGGAAGCCTCTACCAAGAGGCTGTGTTTCCTGTTCCTCATTGCACTGGGCTCTATGTAGGCAGGCAGGGAGTGAGCGCTAAATTTCAGGACACAGCTCCCAAGCCTCTGTCATCCTCTGAGTAGGTGCTTGCGTGCCCAGCACGTGTCTTCAAAGGGAAAGTGAAGTGAAGCCAGTATCAGTGCAGAAGTGGGGTGGGAGGGGTGGGAGGGAGGGAAATACAAGGAAAAGACAAGAAGGAACGAAGCCTGTGGCAGGGAAGCCAAGGAACAGCTCTATGCACAGCCTCAAAACCAGTGAGTTCACTCCAGAAATCACATGCACTTTGACCTCAATCACTGGGGTGCCTCTTATTTATTTATTTATTTATTTTATTGCACTCTTGTTGCCCAGGCTGGAGTGCAATGCCGCAATCTTGGCTCACTGAAACCTCCATCTCCTGAGTTCAAGCGATTCTCCTGCCTCAGCCTCCCAAGCAGCTGGGATTACAGGTGCCTGCCACCACACCTAATTTCTGTGTTTTCAGTAGAGACGGGGTTTCGCCATGTTGGTCAGGCTGGTCTCGAACTCCTGGCCTCAAGTGATCCACCCTCCTTGGCCTCCAAAACTGCCAGGATTACAGGGGTGAGCCTCCATACCTGGCCTGGGACACCTCTTTTAAGACCTGTTTGGAAACAGCATTTGAATGTAGTTTGCAAAGCCTCCCCTTTGCCCGCCCGACGGCTGGAATTTTTGTAGACATATGCAGGGATTGTGCAGCCAGAGAGGTCACCACATACGTTTCTCATTTTCCTGATTTTCTCTGTCCTTGCTGCTCTGTAACATTGTCCCAGCTGTGTTTGTCACTTTGCTCTGGCTCTCCATGAACACCTGTGGGCGTTTGTTTATAGAATGTAGACACCACCCCTTTGGCTGCCACGAGGGACTAGCACCCCTCCAAGATGCCCAGACAGATTTGCTTCTCTGCCTTCTTCCTTTTTTTTTTTTTTTTCAGACAGACAGGGTCTTGCTCTGTTGCCCAGGCTCACTGCAACCTCGGCCTCCTGAGCTCAAACAATCCTCCAACCTCAGCCTCCCAAGTAGCTGGGACTACAGGCATGTATTATCATGCCCAGCTAAGTTTTGTATTTTTAGTGGAGACAGGGTCTCACCATGTTGCCCATGTTGGTCCTGAGCTCCTGGCCTCAAGTCGTCCGCCCACCTCATCCTCCCAAAGTGCTGGGATTACAGGGGTGAGCCATGGCACCCGGCCTTCTCTGCTTTCTTTAAAGCTAAAGAACTGGAGTAGCAGGGATCACGCAGGGTCCTGGATGAAACCAAACTCACCCCTGATGATTCCGATAAAGGGATATTAACCAAGGGGCTAGTTTATGGAGGCGTGAGCAGGGATAAGGGAATGAGGATGGGATGCTGAGGCCACCAGAAGCTGGCCATGGCAGCTGTCATCACCACCTGCCAGGCTGAAGGGGCGAGGGGAGGAATCGGTGCTACTGGAGCCCTGTGGAGGGTGGAGAACAGGCCACCTGTCTTGGGGGTGCAGATGAGGCACAGACGTAGGAGAGAGCGAAGAAGACACCGCAGCCTCTCTCTCCTTCCTCTGTCTGATTTCCTGCTGGTGCCGCCCATTGGCCAAACCCAACAGGAAGCCAGACGGCATGGGAGGCCCTAAGTGTGGCCTGCACAGAGCAGACTCCAGGGCCCGGGGCAGGATGTAGAGGGGATGGGGACAGAGAAACAGCACAGGCGGGTAAGGCAACCAGGAAAAAGTCTATGCTCAGTCTTGGGGCAAATCCTGCTTTTCCGTGGTCCCATCCACCTCTAGCCACAGAGCTTTCTCACTGAGCTGACAGAGTTCCCTTTAGCAGCCACAACCCATGCTCCAAACACCAGCAGAGTGATTCTAATAAGCAAACCTGGCCAGGTGCAGTGGCTAAGGCCAGTCATCCCAGCACTGTGGGAGGCTGAGGTGAGTAGATCGTTTGAGCCCAGGAGTTTGAGACCAGCCTAGGAAGCATAGCAAGACTCCATCTCTACAAAAAATTTAAAAGTTGGCTGGGCATGGTGGCACATGCCTGTAGTCTCAGCTACTTGGGAGGCTGAGGCAAGAGGATTGCCTGGGCATGGAGGTCAAGGCTGCAGTGAGCTATGATCATGCCACTGAACTCCAGCCTGGGCAACAGAGTAAGACCCTGTCTCTAAAACAACAACATCAACAAGAAACAAAAAGCAGCCCTGTCCTCCATGTTCTCTCTATGGTTCCTGCTGCTCTTGGGATATTGGCTAGAGTCTGAAGCTCTGCACGTGACAGCCTGTGTAGTCTGACCCAGCTGACCCTCTGACCTCACCTCTCATCCTCCACCTCCCTCAACCCCCACTCCCTGTTCTGTGCAATGTGGCCACACCAGATATTTTTCAGGACCTAAGAATGTCATGCTCCTTCTCACTTCTGAGTTTTGTATATGCTGTTCCCTCTGCTTGGATTCTTTTGCTCCAACTCCCAACTGCTTATAAATCCCACTTCAGATCTTCAGATCTCAGCTTAAAAACACACACACACACACACACACACACACACACACACACACACGTAAGAGTGACTTCCCTGAGTCTACAAGGCAGGTGAGGACTCTGGGCAGACACTCTCACCACCCCTGAATTAACTTACTTCACAATATGTGTCACAACTGTAATTAGCTAATCAATTGTGTCACTCTCTGTTTACCGTCTGTCTCCCCAGAGACTAGGAGCTCTACAAGATCCCACTCTGTCTGTTTCACTGCTGTGCCCACAGCATAGTGCCTGGCATATAGGAGGTACTCCACCAACATTTGAAGAATGAATGAAAGGAGGGCTTCCAGTTTCCAGTACTGGCACACTATATATTTGGGCTTATCCTCTTGCTAAAAACAACAGCTGGATTAAAAAAAATTAAAATGTATTAAAAGGAAGGGAGGGAACCACCAGGCCAAAATTGAGGAGAAAAGGAATCCAGACAGGTGAGCAAGAGAAGAAGACACTTTTTCCTTGGGGCACATTCTGCTCCCCAAAAATGCAAATCTTGTTTTGATAGCCTCATGGAATGAAAGAGACAGAAATCAATCTTTGGGGCTCACAAAAGGTGGAGCATATAATAGGACACCCATCCCATGTTGATGCAGAACTTCAAAGGGCTACACCCTCAGGATAAAGGTGAACCAGAAATAAACTGCCTTCGCATAAACTTCCCGTCTAAGTACTCATCTCCTGGGTGGGCTAGGGACCACTAAACCTTAGTAGTTTATTAAGGTGGTCTGAGAATGTCAGTGTTCCTCAGAGTTTGGCAGAAGAAAATGAAAATTATCTCCAATGGAAGGTACCTTTGTCCTAAATCCTAAATGTTTCTTATAAAAACATTTATCAAAACAATGACTAGCACACAGTCAAAGATAATCAGACACACACACAAATAAGATACTGTGAGTAAAAACTGGAAGAATCAACAAACGGACTTCAAATTATTGACTATAAAGTAACTGTGCCTATGATGTTTAAAGAAATAAGACATACTTAAACGTAACTTCAGAAATGGGAATCTATAAAAAGTGAAATATTAGATCTGCAAATGAATCAAGTAGGATCTCTAGAAATGAAAACTACAATAACCAAGATTAAAAACTTTAATGGACAGGTTTCATAGATCAAACACAGCTGAGAAGAGAATTAGTAAACTAGAAGGATGTCAGAAGAAATTATCACAAATGTAGCACATAGAGACAAAAAGAAAACACAAAAGAGAAGATATGAGATAAAGAAGAAGGCCTAACATATTTCATATTGTCCCTTAAGGTGAGGAGAGAGGGAATGGAGTGAAGCCATTGTTTTAAGGATGCATATGGGTAGACATTTTCTAGAACTGATACATGACTGAGTGAGAAGAAGCACTGAGTCATTGGGCCTTGGTGACAATCAATCCATCTCCATGTTTCAGACAACCTAGAATTCAAAACATACTAATAGGAGATTCTGGACCTAGTCTACTCTTGGCCAAAGGCCACGGTGTTGTATAATACCAAGTGAAATACAGCAAAGAACACATGAAAACAAGATTAGGAGTGAGAAATCAACTCCTGCCTCTCTCCTGCCTCTGTGCTTCACCCCTGCCTTCTTAGGAACTATTTGGGCAGCTCTGAGATGACCACAGCTGCATCCTCCTGTCCCTTCTTCCCTCCCATGGGCCGTGCTGACCAGCACTAGGAGGTAGCAAGACAACATTCCACAGGCAACTGGGGGTCCAATGGCATGAGTGGGTGGGTGAGGAATGCCTCTCTCCCATCCTGATTCAGTGCTGATGCTGATATCTTCCTCCTAGACACTGTTCCCCTTCTGTCCCCTGACCTCTGCCTCCCCATTCTGTGACTGGGCCCTTAGGGGTATTTGGTGGAGACTCATTCACTAGCTGACTGATATGAATTGGTCCAAAGGAGCACCTATGCTCCCTTGCTTCCCAGTACACCAGCATCACCTAGGACCTGGCTGGCAAGGACCTAGGAGCTAGGCTCCAGGGGCAGGCAGGGCATTACCCAACCCTGGGTCCTGCCACCCTCTACCTCCCAGCCCTGTGCTTTCTTGGATGAGCGAGTGATCTGACTGGCAGGTGGGTAGCTTGTTTGTGACTCATGCTCCCCACCTTGGTGGCCAGATGGCCTGGTCCCTGGCCTCCTCACGGTGACTCGTCCTGGAATCAGGTTCTCGCTGTTGCTGTGTTCTGGAGGGACACCACTCATCATCTTGCCTCTGGGAATCTCGGCACGCCTCTCAGACATGCTCAAACAGAGAGGCTGCCAAACCTGTGCCATGTCACACAGCAGGTGTGTGTTGAGGCCAGGGCACACACACGGTCCCACGCCCCTAGTGGGCGGGAAGGCGGGCCCAGCCCTTGTGTAACCAGCATCAGGGCCTGGGTGCTGTGAGCGCTCCATGGTGGAGCTCAAGGAGGCCCTGGTCTCACCCTTGTCCTCAGGCATGTGCCAGATTTCCCCACCCCCAGCAGCAGCTCCCTCCAGGGCCCTGTGCCGGGCAGGACACCAGATCCAGGACGAAAGCAGAGAGGGGTAGCCAACTGGCAGTTGATCTCCCAGCCAATGATGAGCGAAGCCTGGGGTATCATCCGGTCCCCTAGATCTGGCTCTGCAATGTCTCGAACATGCCATTCTGATTTTGAAATTCTCAAAGATGTTCCAAACAGCATGCAGTTGATTTAATTTTTTAAATTGAAATTAAAGGAAATTGAGTTGAGGAATGTTGAATGGAGGCAGTGGCGGGAGATGTGATGGAATTGAGCCAATCATGAGAGCTTTGTGAAAACAGGAACACTTCACTTCCCTGTGTGGATCTGGGGGTATGGAGGGTTAGACTACCCCACTGGATGGGGAATCTAGAAGCCGAGGTGCCACTCCTGCCTATGTCCCAGCCCTGGTCTTATCACTGCTCCCAGTGAGAGGGATCCCTGAGGGGCTTAGGCTCTGTGGCGCTGGGCACCTGGCTGGGGCACCTCCCAGGATGCCCAGCTCCTGGGTGAGCAGCTGGGACCCTGAGGAGTCTGGTGCCTCCCAAGGAGGCAAAGGAACCCAGATTGGGCTCTGTCCCTCTAGCGTGGCTTGCACAACCCCCAGGCAGCACTGCCCCATGTAGTGACATCACTGCCTCACTCAAGATGCTCATCTCACCTCTGACACATTTCAGGCTTGGAGCCATCATCCCCACCTCCCCTCGGCTCAGGGGCCTGGCCTGTGACTCACACCTCCACCTCTCCCAGCCAAGATTGCTCCTTGAACAAAGGAGCCCAGGCCTTGGTGAACTTGGGAATTGCACATGGGGAGATTCTGAGCCCCCGGGTCCGACCCCTCCAGCCCTGCGTCTACCTTGAGCTTGCATGCAGGTGGCACGTGGCTGCACCCGCAATGACAGCCCCACCCAGCCCCTCTCCCCAGTTGCTCTGGTAGCCACCCACACCCCAGCCTCTCCTCTGTCCTTTCTGCTGCCCAGCACCGAGCCCAGCTGATCCGCAGGGTGAAGAAGCCGATAATTTAAGACCTCCCAGCCCCTCTTCATAATTGTGGCCCTCCTTTGGGTTAGCAAGTGGAATCCAGCTGCTTTCTGTGCTTGAACAGGGAGGTGGAGAGGCCCAAGAGCTGCCTGCCTTTCTTGCCCGAGGAGTTTGCACATTAACTTGAATTACCCTCGTGGTAGCATTCCTGGCAGGGCAGGGAAAAGCAGGGTCGGTTTCTAGAACCTTTTCCTGTTGGTGGCCCCAGCACTGGGGAAGCTTGGACAAGGCCTTCTCCTACCTGCCTTCGTGCCCCTCCTCAGGACACCCCAGGACCGCAGGAGCTTCCCTGGCTGTCGGAAGCCCTGCCTGGGCAGCTCTTCTGCAGGGCTCAAGCTGACCTCCTGGGCCCTAGCTGGGTTGGGCAAATGGAAATCAGCTGTGATACCAAGCGCTGAGATGACCTCATTGGGAAGTGAGGGGGCAAGGGAGCAGGATGTGTCCCCCACCCCTGACACATGCAGCCCATGTCTCCTGCTCCCTTCTTGCCAGCAATGGGAAGGCAGGACCCCCCAACGCCCCACTGCCCCTTTACTTGCTGAGGTCACAGTCTTCCAAACAGAAGTTAACTGGGAGGCCCATGTGGCGGAGGACTGTCTCAGGACCTGGGGAGGCCCCCACCCCAGTGAGAATGGTTGTTCTCTCTTGGACACTCCATGAGTCATCACCTGGGATTCTGCACTTGTATGAAGAATATTTAAAAATAAATTGTAGGCCAGGCACAGTGGCTCGCACCTATAATCCCAGCATGTTGGGAGGCCGAGGTGGGCAGATCACAGGTCAGGAGATCAAGACCATCCTGGCTAACATGGTGAAACCCCATCTCTACTACAAATACAAAAAATTAGCCAGGCGTGGTGGTGCACGCCTGTAGTCCCAGCTACTCGGGAAGGTGAGGCAGGGGAATTGCTTGAACCCAGGAGGCGAAGGTTGCAGTGAGCCGAGATCGGGCCACTGCCCTCTAGCCTGGGCAATAGAGCAAGATTCTGTCTCAAAAAAAAGAAAAATTTGTAGATGGGAGTCTGGCTATATTGCCCAGTCTGGTCTCAAACTCCTGGCTTCAAGCCATCCTCCCACTTTGGCCTCCCAGAGCACTGGGATTTAGGCATGAGCCACCATGCCAGGCCCATAAAGAGCAAGTGGGGCACCTGCACCTGCTCATCTGAGTGTCGGACAGGGTTTGACCACTGTGCTCAGCCTTCAGGGTCCCTGGCAAGGAGGCTCTACCCCCAGAATGAGCTCATTAAGTGCTTTTTAAGCAAATGAAAGGCATTCTTTGGTGGGGGAAATCTAAGCAACATTAAAATGACTTCAGTTCTTTGGTTATTTGGATACAAGCATTCTGCCCTAAATCCTTAAGAAGGCTGTTTCCTTCTACTGGTGTTTTTCAGGGACCAAGGTGTGCCCTAGCCTCCCACTGTGCCTTCTGCCCCAGCACGTGGGAATTGTTAGCTGGAGCCAAGTGTCTCACAAGCTTTCCCTGTTTACCTTTCACAACTCCATGACATGCTACTTGTTTTGCATATATTTTACATAAAAGGAAACTGAAGCGTGGGGAAATTGAGAGACTCAGTGCGGGCCACCCAGTCAGCAGGAGGCAAGGCCAGGATTCAGTCTGATGCCAGGGCGGCACAGCCCTCTTCCCATGGGCCATCCTCATCATGGGATGGGAGAAACTGGAAATGCCTCCTTGTCACCTGTGAACAAATTGCTTTGCTCCAGAAACCAGCTCAGCACACACCTCGAGTGTGCACCGTGTCAGGGCATTCGGGCCTCATTTACGTGTCCAGTATGAGACTGAAGGCCCACTGTGAGCCAGGGTTCTGTAGGCTTCAGCTCCATGCCTAGTGGTCCTGGCTCCAGGCAAGTAGCAATTGCGATGCCGAATGAGGCATATATTTCAGCATGACAGACCTCAGTGCCTTCAGATTGTTCTGGGATACGTCCTGTGGCCTCCTGGGCTAAGGCCAATTAAACGGCTGCCAGGTGGGGCTTATTCCCTATAAATCAGTGGGAATGTGGCCACATGAATTTTAAATATCAGATTAAAATCAAATTAGTGGGAAAATTTGGAACAAATTGCCTCAAGTAGAGTGAGTGAGTCTATTTTTAAAACCCTGCTGCACCAGGCAAAAGCGTGAAGCAAACACACATTTCCTAACAGCGAGCAGACACCGTGCTGGGAGTGCTCTGTCATGCTTAGTCACGGTAATTGCTCTAGCAAAACTCAGGAATCAAATAAAACGTGTTTGTAAATTGTAAATCGCTCCAGGAGGCTACTTCAGGCAGGTCCTAACCTGATACTGAAGGTCACGGCGGCTCTCTTTGGAGCAGACACCCAGCCCTGATGCCTGCCACCCCCCTTGACCCATCCCCAGCCCCTTTCTTTGAGCAGGGGGTTGAGCCGGCTGAGACCACTGCCCAACATGTGCACGGGAAAGGCCGCCATAAATCAGCCACATTTCTGCATCTGCATGCGGGAGGGCACCGCATCCTTGTGGGGTGCCAGGGAGGGCTCTCTGATGGGCTGGAGGGAGGTGAGGGGCTCCCCCAAGGCCTCCATGGCCAAGGTGGGGATGAGATGGCCATGGTGGCTCAGGGAAGAGAGGCTGCGTTTCTGGTGAAAGGTTGGGCTGCCATTTGGCTGAAGAAAAAGATCTTCAGATCCCAGAGGGCTTGGGGCGGGAGGTGAGGGCTCCCTCAGGTCCTGTCCCTGTCCCTGAGTGACATGCCCTGGCTCTAGGCCACCACATTTGGTCCCCAGCGTCCCCACCCTCAGGCTGTAGTCCCTCAATGACAACCTTGCCGGTCTAGTCCTAGAGTGGAGATAAGACAGAGACATGAAAGCTTGAAATAGCTTTTAAAGCAGAAATGCAGCCGATCTTGCTCCCCTGTGCTCACCTGTGGCTCAGGCAGCTTGGGGGCAGGTGGGACTGCTCCTTCCCTCCTCTGTCCCCTCTTCTGGAAATCTCATCTCCTCCCCAGTCTCCTGCAGAGCCTGACTGTCTCTCTAGAGCCCAGCCAGAACTCCGATTCTAGTGATAAACTAATCACATGAAGGCTCGGAAGATTATCGAGGACTGGATGGGTTACCTTTCTTGGGATTCTTGTATGTTAAAAGTAACTTCATGGGCTGGGTGCAGTGGCTCACACCTTGTAATCCCAGTGCTTTGGGAGGCTGAGGAGAGAGGATCACTTGAGCCCAGGAGTTCCAGACTAGCCTGGGCAACAAAGTGAAACCCCTTCTCTACAGAAATATTTGAAAATTAGCCTGGTGTAGTGGCGTGTACCTATGGTTCCAGCTACTCGACCTCCTTGAATCTAGTGGGTGGAGGTTGTACTCCAGCATGGGTGACAGAGAGAGACCCTGACTCAAACAAAACAGGCCAGGTGTGGTGGTGGTTCACGCCTGTAATCCCAACACTCTGGGAAGCCAAGGCAGGTGGATCACCTGAGGCTGAGGTCAGGAGTTCAAGACCAGCCTGGTCAATATGGTGAAACCTCATCTCTACTAAAAATACAACAGTAGCTGGGTATGGTGGCAGGTGCCTGTAATCACAGCTACTTGGAAGGCTGAGAGGAGAATCATTGAATCCGGGAGGGGGAGGTTGCAGGGAGCTGAGAATGGGAAACTCCATCTCAAAAACAAAAACAAAATCAAAAACAAAACAAACAAAAACAAGGCCAGGTGTGGTGGCTCATACCTGTAATCCCCAGCACATTAGGTAGCCGAGGCAGGCAATCACTTAAGGTCAAGAGTTCGAGACCTGCCTGGCCAATATGATGAAATCCTGTCTCTACTAGAAATACAATAAAAATTTATCCAGGCATGGTAGTGCATGCTTGTAATCCCAGCTACTTGGGAGGCTGAGGCAGGAGAATCACTTGAACCTGGGAGGCGGAGATTGCTGTGAACCGAGATCGCACTACTGCACTCCAGCCTGGGCAACAGAGTGAGACTCTGTCAAACAAAACAAAACAACAAGTAACTGTAGAAGCTACAACATTTAAGGCCACCATAGGGGATCCTTTTCTATTGTGCTCTTGTGTTGCCTCCCACCGTGGTGCAGCCTGTTTGGTGGACCTCGGGCCAACCCCATGGACCCTTGGATGGAAAGGAGAGGGTGAGGATGTCTTGTAGAGAGTTGGAGAGATTCTTGCATTCAAACACATATATTCAAGACCTGCATAGCCAGACACTGAACGTCTGCTGCAGCCAAGTTCAGCAGGAGGCCAAGACCGGCAGGAAAGACCCCAGGAGCATTCAGTTGATTTGGCTTTAGGAGTTAGTGTGACCTTGGGAAACAGAGTTTCCAGGGAGGACGAAGGTGGAGGATGACGTCAAGGAGTGAGGATGAGTGTCAGAAAATGGCGCTCTGGCTATGTGACAATCACAAAGCATGTTTCTTAAACAAGCTTGTTTCCACCCCACCTTGATGGCTGCAGGAGAACTATGTCTTTAAGTTGGGGGTGAGCCTGCAGACTAGTCTGAAGACCGGGCTGCTATAGAAGAGTCTCACTTCTCAGCTGTGCCTAGAAAAACCTTCTAATTAGTAGAGAATTCTTTGCCTATAGTCCTGGTCCAGCCTCTTCTAGGCCCCTCGAGGCAGCCGAACAGTGTGAACCCTGGTCCCTGCTGCCCAGAATCACCTGAGGTGAGGAGTTCGAGACCAGCCTGGTCAACATGGTGAAACCACATCTCTACTAAAAATACAAAAAGTAGCTGGGCATGGTGGTTTGTGCTGATCTCGAGAGCTCAGCTGGTCTTGCCCGAAGTATTTACCACTTTGCATTATAGTTTTTTCTTTTTGAGACAGGGTCTTGCTCCGTTGTCCAGGCTGGAGTGCAGTGGTAGGATCATAGCTCTCTACAGCCTCCAACTCCTGGGCTCGACCGATCCTCCCACCTCAGCCTCCTGAGTAGCTGGGACTACAAGCATGGGCCAGCACACCGGATAATTTAAAAAATTTTTGTTTGTAGACACAGGATCTCACTGAGTTGCCCAGAGTGGCCTTGAACTCCTGGGCTCAAGCAATTCTCTCACCTCAGTCTCTCAAAGTGCTGGAATTACAGGTCTGAGCCACTGCACCCAGCTTTTGCATTCTAAGGGGAGTTTCTAGGGTTCAGGCCCACTGGGGTTCCCCAACACTGTCTTCTGCCATTGTCAAGCACAGGCAGCAGATGTGGGGCACAGCAAATGAAAAGAAAGGGCGTCTATGCCAGCCATACACCCGGAGAGGCCGGTTCCTAGTGGGTAGGGCCAGAAGGCTAGAAAAATAATAAATAAAAACAAACCAAAGGGAAGCAAAGCTCTTGGGTGCCAGAACGGGGCTGGCCAGGCCTGCAGCTGTCTGAGTAATGGGTTCCACATTTGTCTGGCTCGGTCTGCATCCACCAGGATGCAGGGTGCACTGTGGGCTTTGCAAGAGCTAGAGGGGACAGCCCAGCTGCAGCTGGACCTAGCACACCCCTACAGCGGCCCCATCCCCAGCTGACCACAACAGGGCTGAGATGTTGCTGTGAGCTTCCACTCGGCACCCGAGCTTCCCTCCCCCTACAGCCCACCCCTGCCTGAGGCTCCTGGGTTTCCCCCTGGCCAACACAGATTGTTCGTGTTATTAATGCCGCTTTCCCAGAGATTCCATCTGGCTTTTTAATCGCTTTGGGATGGGGCTAGGATGCTTTGATAGTGAATCGGTATCTTTCCTGGGCCTTGGCTTACGTCAAACACTCCATCCGCAGAGAGGGGTGTGGTGCAGGGAAGAGGTGGGGTTGTCCAGAGAGAAGAGATCGCAAGAGTCTTTCACAGAATCAAGAAAGCACTATCAAAGGTGCTAGTGGGTCAGTTTTACCTAAAGAAAGGAAAAAGAGGCTGGGCGCGGTGGCTCACTCCTGTAATCCCAGCACTTTGGGAGGCTGAGGAGGAAGGATTGCTTGAGGCTGGGAGCTCTGAACCAGCCTGGGAAACACAGCGAGACCCCTGTCTCTAGAAAAAATAATTTATTTTTTTCAGATGGAGTCTTGCTCTTGTTGCCCAGGCTGGAGTGCAGTGGCGCGATCTTGGCTCACTTCAACCTCCGCCTCTTGGGTTCAAGCAATTCTCCTGCCTCAGTCTCCTGAGTAGCTGGGACTGCAGGTGCTCGCCACCATGCCCAGCTAATTTTTGTATTTTTAGTAGAGACAGAGTTTCACCATATTGGCCAGGCTGGTCTTGAACTCCTGACCTTGTGATACACTCACCTCGGCCTCCCAAAGTGCTGGGATTACAGCGTGAGCCACAGTGCCCAGACTACAAAAAAAAAAAAAAAAAAAAAAAAAAAATTAATCCCAGCAGCTACTCAGAAGGCTGAGGCAGGACTGTGTGAGTTCAGGAGTTTGAGGTTTTGAGGAGTGGTGATTGCACCACTGCACTTCATCTGGGGTGACAGGGTGAGACCCTGTCTCTAAAAAAAGGAAAGAACAGAAAAGCCTTCCCCTCCCCGCTAGCATAGGAAAGAAACAGCTGGAATATCAACACCGTGTAGGCAAGGACTTAGCCCCTGTGCCTAGAGAAGGACTGTGGGTACCCTGGAGCGGCCCCTTGGCTAAACAAAGTCGGGGGTTTCCGCTCTTCCTTGACCTTCCCCATGAGTGGCCCCCTCCCCTCCTGTGAGATCAGCAGCTCCTAGAGGAGGCCTGGCAGGATACTGCCTGGGAAGGAGCGGGTGGGAGAGCTGGGAGGGGCAGACATTCCTCACCAGGCCCAGTGGCTCATCACAGGTGTCAGGGCCAAACCCCACATTCACAGATTCCCAGGAGATCCAGGAGATAAGAGTAATATCCGTGACAGCACTAAACCATCAGGACGCATCTGGCGGCAGAGGAGATGCCTCCCTCCTTTCCACCCTTGCTTTTTCCTTGAAGGCGGGCTAACCCTGAACAGAGCTGGGACACAGGGCTCAGGAGTGGCCCAGCAAGGGGGAAAAGGTCCCCTGGTCAAGGGGAGATCAGAATAAAGGAGAAGCATCCAGGGCAGGGGCCGCCTGCCTCAGGCGTTTCAGCAAAGCTGCCGCCTCCAGAAAGGAGGATCCACCTTCCCGGTGTATCTTGTTCACACTCTGAGCTCCTCCTCGTTGTATGTGGCACCTCCTAAACCACAGCTTGGGGGCCTCAAGGCTGTGGGCTCCCCTAGCACCAGAGCAGAGTCTGTTTGTTCCCAGCCCAGTGCCCCATCTTTGACGCAGGCCCTGGCATACAGCAGGCATCTGATAAATACTTGCAGTGTGTTCAGTGCTGGGCTCCTGGAGTGGTTCTTCATGAAGGCTGCAGTCAGGAGGGGAACTGTGAGGAACCCTGCAGGAAGCGGTGGGTGGCCAGGGGCGACTCTGTTCCCGGGAGTCCCCCATAGCTGGGCACGGGGTGCATGCTGGGCAGGTTCACCCCACGCTGCCCAAAGGTCCTTCCTCCGCGCTACTTTGGCCTACCCTGGGGCCTCACCCTCCCCTTTCCTGGGGCTGGATGTGATTGGATCCGTTTTGTCCCTGGAACTCAGGATCAGGAGGAGGACTCAAGGTAGGAGGGATCGCTTCCAGGAGCTGGTGGCTTTGAAACAGGAAGCCCCTTGCAGGCTGGCATAGCAGAAAGGAGAGGAAGGAGTGAGGGCAGGAGGGTCACCCCTCCCCCACCCATCCTAGGACCCGTTCTGGGGGGAAACGGGGAAGCCAGGAATCAGCCCCCTCAAACAAGAAAAACTGGAATTAGCACTGAACTCAGAGAGGGTTTGCTGGGACTTAGCAAGCTGTGGCCTGCCCCAGGCCTCTGGGCACGCGGCAGGGCTCTGCCTCCTCTGTTCCCAGGGTGGTGGGGCAGGCACCGCCTCCTCACTGGGCTCGTGGCCTCTCCTCTGCCAAGGGCGGCAGTGGGTGAGGAGGCGGCCAGACACAGGACAGAGCAGGGGGCCGGAAGAGGTGCCAGCTAACCACGAAGGCAGGTAAAGCTAAGCTTCCAGAGTATATAAAAGGGACGTGTAACTTCTCGAAAATGCTCTAGCCTGCACTGGCACATACAGTAAGCCGCTTAGTGAACACTGTCTTGGTGCAGTTAAAAAAAAAGCGCAATTTATCTTTTACCCTCCGAGAGGGTAAAACCCAAAAAGCACCATCAACCTCCTGGGCTGCTTCCTCCCGGGCCTTGTTAGTTCAGAGATGAGGGCTGCCCTCCCTTGCTTGGCTGTCACTGCTGTTAAGTGGATGCCAGGGTGCCTGACCTTAGAGGGTGCTCGTCAGAGTTGGGGGCATGCCAGCACTCAGTCCCCTGATGGGTCAGGGATGAATGCAGTGGGCAGTGTGGATGCTGGGGCAGTTCCTGAGCAGCCAGTGTGTGGGGCAGGGCTGGATTGCTGTTGCTGGTCTGCCTCAGTCTCCTTTACTGTGAGGGCTGGGGCAGGGCAGGTGTGGAGGGCTGGATGGAAGGGTCTCTCTCTTCAAGCTGCCCTGGGGGCTTCACAGGGTAGGGTGTAGCCACATGGTCCAGGGAAAGAGGGGAGGGTTAGAGGGTCCTACCACTGGAATCCTCTTCCTGCTGGCCAAGGGTCCTGTTGGAAGCTGGAGCTGCAGTGGGTATGAGTGAGGCACTGGAGCCGAAGGTGATTTGGAAGGAAGTCTGGACAAAGGGTGCCTTGAGCCTGGGGCTGCTGAGCTCAGGCAGAGGACTTTCTCTTCTCCTCCCAGGGGCAGATGAGAGGCCTCGCCAAGACCTCAGCCCTGTAAACCCCACCATGGCCCCCTCCCATGACTCCAAGAGACTGCCTTCAGGCTCTGGGCATTCTCCATTTAGAGACTTGTACTCTGCTATTTATTTGTCTTGCCTGGGGAAGTAAGTCCCTCCCCACTTAGGGTAAAGAGGGGCTGGGGATGGATGGAGAGCTCATGAAAGTCAGGATGGCAGCCAGGGAAAATGCTGTATTATTTACAAATGTGACCTGGCCCACAGACAACCTTGGAAGCAGCTTCTTTCTGGTTTTAAAAAGACACCGACATTGACTTTGATATGTTTATATTATAGATATAATACATAAAACATCTAGGGTGAGACTCTATGTTCTCCGCAAAAGAAGAGAACAAAGCCGTCCTTCCCCGCTCCCAGCCTCAGTGATGTGTTGGCGGGAGGCCACCTCCCTTCTCCACTAGGAGCCAGGGCCTCTGGGGGACAAGCCTTGCGGGCAGCCCAGGCTGGAGGGGCCAGGGAAAAGCTGAGGGCAAAGGAGAACACCCCTCACCTCATTGGTCCCTCAGGAGCCAAAGTAATCCCAAAACTAAAAGGAAAGAGTCTCAGACCCTTCCCCCAGCTGCCGACGGAGAGTCTCATTTTGGCAAGTATCCGAGCAAAACCAAAACAAAACAAAAACCAAATAAAATGGTGGTTTAGCAGAGACGCGCACATTCACATTGCACAAGGCACTGCTGGGGCACAGAGGCCAGATACAAGTGTTGATATCGGCTGATAAAGCAAAATATTTGGAAAGCTTGTCATAACTCCGGTCCCTCTGGGATGGACTGATCGTGCTTTGTGTTCCTATGGCAATGCTGAAGGCATACAGTACAAACAAGGCTGAGGGTCCCAGTGGCCCTTCACCCCCTACAACCGTCTCACGCAGGGGCCAGATCTCTAGGTCCCCTCTCTCCCATCAGGGGTATACATCCTCAGAGCTGACCCACGATCTAGCTGTCTGGCCTGACTGGGGGTGGTGGCTCCCACTGGTCACCTGGTGACCCCCATATCTCAGTGAGTTCCGCCCCAGGGGGAAGCCCAGCCTGTGGCAGGCTGGGGTGGGGTGTGTGCGGAGGGATGGGAGAGGTGCGGAACAAGAGACCCTCCACCTTCATGTAGAATCAGCGGAACAACCTTAGGTTCAAAGCCCCAAGTCCCTATGTTTCCACCCCTCTATAAGAAAGGCGCCGAGGAGCGGCTGGGGCTGGCTGGCTTGTAGGGATCTCAGCTCCCTGAGCCCTCCTCCTCCCGCCACGGGCCGCTCCCTTCCTTCTCTCATAGGGGCCTGCTGTAGCCTTGGGAAGGAGGCAGGAAACCTCCAAATAAAATGACAAGGCACGATTTGCTCCCCCTACTCGGTAGGCATCGGAGCAGAGAGTTTACATTTCCAAGGCACAAGGTTATCCTTAATACTAGAGTACCGGGCTCCCAGCTCAGCCCCAAGAATTCTCTCCTCCTCGGAGGGAGAAGCCACCGCCTGGCCCCCTCATCTTAGACGCACCAAGTCCGGCGCAGAGGAAGGGAGGGGACACGCGGAGCAGGCCAGGCTTTCAGGCGGCACCGGAATCACCTAGTCCTGGCTCGCACGTCCCGAGCAAGCCTCGAGATCCGGCGACCCAAAACCACTCCCGGGGTCCCCGCCAGAGGCTGGCCCAGGGCGGTCCCGCAGCCGCGCGCCTCACGCGCAGTTGCCCATGGCCTTGACTAAGGAGCTCTCTGGCAGCTGGCGGAAGATGCCCCGCAGCGTGTCCAGTTCGCGGCTCAGCTGTTCCACCCGCTTGCGCAGGCGGTCATTGTCACTGGTCAGCTCCAGCACTTTCTGCTGCGTCTCCACGTTGCGCTGCTTGGCCTTGTCGCGGCTCTTGCGCACCGCGATGTTGTTGCGCTCGCGCCGCACACGGTACTCGTTGCTGTTCTTGTCCACCGACTTCTTCGCCTTGCCTGCGCCGCCGCCGCCACCCGCTCGGAGGTCGGCGTGCGCGGCGCCCAGCCCCTTAAGCGCGCCGCCTGGGCCCGGCAGGCCGGCGGCGCCGAGCGCTGGCGCGGGGTGCGGACTGGGCACAGGCGTGGGCGGCGGCGTGGGGTGACCGGGCTGCAGGTGCATGGTGGTCTGGCCGCAGTGCGCGATCTGGAACTGCAGGTGCGGGGCGGCCAGATGCGTGGGCGGCGGGTGCGGGTGCGGGTGCGAGGGCGGCGGCGGCGGCGGCGGCTGGTAGGGGAAGAGGCCGGCCAGCGCCAGCTGCTTGGCTTCGTCCTCCTCGCGGGGCTCCTGCTTGATCACAAGCGGCCGCAGCGCCGGCGCCCCGACGCGCTCGTACAGGGGCTCCAGCCGGCCGTCCAGGTAGCCGGCGGCCGCGCACCCGTAGCCGGGTGGGGGCCCATGCGCTCCACCGGGCATGACGGCGCCGCTGGCGCCCGCGGGCGCGCCGGGGTAGTCAAAATCGCCGCCGCCGCCGCCGCCCGCGGGGCCAGCGGCCGCCTTGGCCTTCTCCTGCTGCCGGCTGTGCTGGAACAGGTCGGCCAGGAACTCGTCGTTAAAGGCGGCCGGGTCGATGTAGGCGCTGATGTCGATGGACGTCTCGTGCTCGCAGATGCCGCCCAGCGGCTCCGGGGCGGCAGGTGGGGCGGGAGGTTGCGCGAGGCCAGCGCCCCGGGGAAAGCCGAAGGCGGCGCTGCTGGGCGCGTGCGAGGGGCTCTGCAGGTGGCTGCTCATCAGGGGCCGCGGCTCCACCTCGTAGAAGTCGGCCGACTCCATGGGGGAGCTAGAGTTCTCCGGGCATGGCGAGCCTCGGCGGCCTCCAGCCAGCGCGGGGCGCCGCCGCCGCCGTGCACCCGGAGCCCCTGCTCGCCCGCGCCCGCGCAGCTCCGGGTCGCGAATGGCCCAGCCCGCGCAGGCCCCGCTTTTATACCCTGCAGTCCGAGTCGCCCCCTAGAGTCCGAGGCGGCCTCTGTCCCCTGGCGGCGGCGGCGGCGGCGCGGGGTCCGCTGGGTCCTAGCGCGCAGACGGAGGGTGGGGGCGAACCAGCGGGGCCCAGCGCGGCGCACCACAGGCAGGCTGAGGCGCAACGCCCACCGCCTCCGGCTCACCCAGCCGGGCCGCGGCGCTCGCTCCAAGCTCCGCCCCGGGCCCGGCTGTCGCCTCCGCGCCCACGTGGTAGGTGGCTGGGGCCCCCTCCTCCGGCCTTCCCTAGGCGCTCATATCCAGCCGTGGCCGGGAGCCCTGGAGCATCCCGAGGTTGCACGGGGTAGGGGTGGAGCGGGGCGGAGGGCAAGTCTTGGTCTCGAGCTACTGTGGTGCGGACTCGCTTTCAAAGCTTGAACCAGGCCAGGCCTGTCTGGGACCCGTGTCCCTGGGAGGCTGCGGCGCTGAGCGACCGGGCCGGCGGGGGCCAGTGGGGGGTCGTTTGGGACGCGCGGAGAGGCCCGGAGCGCGGTGACTCTGCGTCTCCTAGCTCTGATCTGCAGGCGACCCCTGTGATTCCGCGCAGAGGCACCTCTCCGAGGACGCCGGGATCCCATGAGCGGGCGCCGCAGGGCGCTAGGACCCCGCGGGGAGCAGAGGCGGCCCGGGAGTCTGGAGGATCTGGCCGGTCGATCCGCCCCGGCTGGAAAACTTTCTTCGTAATTATTTCTCCAGCCCGGAGCGCTCGGCTGCCTAGGCGCGCGGGGCCGGCGCTACTACTCGGCTTGGTGTTGCTGATTTTTTTCTTGCCGGATGGGCGGGCTCCCGGGACAAGCTGAGCTGGACGCCGGGGCGAGCACGGGGAGGGGCGCACCGAGGGAGGAGACTAACTTAACTCCCGGCCGGGATCCCTCGAGACGGGGACCGTAGCCCGCGAGGCCCGAAGCCACGGCTTCCTCCCCCAACTCCCTGTTCAGGTGGACGCCTACGGCTGGAGCGAGGGTGTCCAGGTCGCCAGGTCCGAGCACCCACAGGGAGAACTCTGCCCTGTGGTTCGCTGGACGCTGGGGTCCCCGGGATCTTGGGTGCCGTGGCCGCCGGGCCCTGGAGCCCCTTAGGTGCGGCACGCTGACCCTCTCACCGCGGCGGGGGAAGGAGCTTGCTACAGAGACCCCCAGCCATGTGCGTCCCTCGCTTTCTTTACCGCAGCCGGGGATTGCGGACTGTCAGCTGTCAGTCCCCGTTGCGGACTGTCAGCTGTCAGTCCCCAAAGACCCCGTTGGGGCCCTCAAGTGTCTCCTGCCCCTGCCCGCGCCGCCCGTCGGGACTGGCGCTGAGGCCAGACGCCGCCTGGGTCCCGGCTAGAGGCTCGCTTGCCTTCAGGTGAGGGAAGACCCCTTCGCCGACTGTGGCCTTCTTAGGCCTGGCAAGGCGCCACTACCCGCCCAGGAGCCTCCGAGGGGGTGCAGTTAAAAACACTGCTGGAGAGGCTCCGAGCTTCCATAGCGATTGCAGTAAAGAAGCAGTTTCATCTGGGCAATGCACACTGTGCTTTAATCAAGTTCCTATTCAACATATTCCCAGTGATTAATAGCCCAACTGCTTCGTTTTCGGTCCAGAGCTCATAAACAAGATATTTTTAGCTTGACGCTTTTGGACGGGAGGGAGTAAAAACTAGATAAGTTAAATAAATAACCCGATCTGAGCCGAAGAGCTGCTTGCTGAGCCAAATACAGGACCGGTTCATACACCATCCACCTGTGGAGGGAGACCTGGACAAAATCAAAAAAACACCCAGAGCGACTTGCATTTTTTATTCTGCGGTGCTAAAACTAATGGCTTTTCCTAGGTAGTAACAAAGAATCTCCACTGTACATGCACGATTCCTGGCCCGTGCAGTGCAGGGAGGAAGGCCATGTCTGGCCTCTTTTGCACAGCTTGCTGTTGCCTGCCCAGAGATCAAGAACTCTGCCGCTTAGGGCCGGAAGAAACCTCAGTATGGGGATAAGATTGTCCAATAAGGGGCTGATGAATGTGTGGGGGTGAAAATGGCAAGCAGTGGGGCTCCCCCCCTGGGAGTCTCCAACCCCAAGGGCCCTAGGTCCTCCTACAATTGAACCAGAATTCACCCACCCCGGCCTGCCCTGTGCAGGGTGCTGAGAGCCCAGGGATGCGTGAGAAGGTGGTCCCTGCCTCTGGGAACTGGGACAGTGGGAGAGACTAATAAAGTGTCACACAGAGGCTGCTGGGAGGAAGGAGGACACAGAAGGAGTAGGGGATGAGACCTCATTCATTCATCAAATGCACAGGAGGCACGAATGGGAATAAAGGGTGGATGTGCTGTGATGAATAGATGCCCTGCCCTGAATAAGGTGGCGCTGTGGAGGAGGCAGAGATCAGATCTGTCTGGGGAGGTCCTGTGGATGGAATTGTGTCCCTGCCCCAAATTCCTATGTTGAAGCCCTAACCCCCAATGTGACTATTTGGAGATAGGCCTTTTAGGAAGTAAAGTGAGATGAAGTCATAAGGGTGGGTTCCTAATTCGATAGGATTGGTGGCCTTATCAGAAAAAGAATGTCACAGGAGCACACCGAGAGGAAGTGGCCGTCTGCAAGCTGGGAAGAGGCCCCTCACCAGAACCTGACAGGGCTGGCAGCCTGGCCTTGGGCGTCCAGCCTCCAGAACTGTGAGAAATCAGTGTTTATGGTAGGTCTATTATGGTAGCCTTCATGGACTGAACCATGGGGTGAAACAGGGCTTCATGCAGGAGCAGACCTTTGAGCTGGGCCTTGAAGGTTGAGCAGGAATTTGCTGGAAGGATAGGGGAGGAAGCCTCTTCTAGGAGGAGGGAATGGTAAGTGCAAAGGTGGAGAGCCTGTGAGTGCATGACGTGTTCTGGTAACAAAGGACGAGAGTGGGGGGAGGGAGGAAGGGGCCTAGATAAGGCTGGATCCTCAGACCCGGCTGGGCTGATGGCCAATGCTGCTGCAGGTGAAGAAGGAACCCTTATCTCCCAGGCTTTTGACCTCCAGTTTTTAGCAGGGGAGCTTCGTTGTCAGATTTGGGTTCTTGAGAGACTACTCCAGCCAAGACGGAGAATGGGTGTTGACCAGATGGGAAAGAATGGAGGCTTGAGGCCCCAGTCTGGAGTGGGCAGGGTAGATTTGAACAAGATGTCAGGACGTTGGGGCTGAATACCAGGCTTCTGGCTGGGATGACTACCCCCTGACATGTAATGCCCAGGAAATTGGGAGCCCCTCTCCAAGCCCCCAGGCGGCCATGGGGGACCCATTCCAGGATGCTTACCTGCCTGCTTTGTGGTTTAGGAGGGGAGGACCTTGGAGAAGTTGCTAAGATCCACCTACCTTGTTCTGGTTTTTCCTTGAAAGCCTAAGTGTATACCTTGAGATGAGGAGGAAATGGGTTTGAGGGCAAGTGGTAGGTCTCTGGCTAGGCCCGACTAGGTGCTGAGAGGACAGTGGGTGTCTGGGGTCCTGAGATAGAAGTGTCCTGCCCAAGCCCTGAAGCAGGAATTAGCTGGGGATTTGAGGTGAGACCCGGGGTCAATGGAGTCACTTTCCACAGGAGATGCCCAAGGGGTAAGAGAGGAGCAGGCTGATGCCTGGCAGTCTCATAGACAGTCGGCTGGTGGCAGAAGTGGGAACAAAGGAGAAATCACCTTTGATTGAGAGAAGTGGCTCTGTGGCTCGTGTGCAACTGAGACAAAGCCAGTCATAAGAGCAGCTTGTAAATTCTTCTGTGACCACCTTTAAAGTCCTTCTTCCTGAGGCTGTGGATGGGGGTATGCACAGGCCAGGTGGGGAGGAGGTGAGCATGATTCCCCAGGAAACAAGTCCTGAGTTTTGGGTGCTCCAGGATGAAGCCTGGTTCCTGAATCAATCGCAGCTCTAATTATTTTGAGAAGACAAACAGAGCCCTAGAAACGTTTTACTTTACTTTGATTCAACCTTCCTAAGGCAAGGACCATGAGGGAATTAGTACGTAAGTCTGGAAATCAATCAAATTCTGAAGAGCAAAAATGGAACTAACCCTTCTGAACTAGTTTTCTGACTTTATCTGAAGCTGAAGTGTGTGTGTAAGATTGGTCGCTCCAAACAGGACCAATTCAGATAAGATAAAAGTCCAGAACTATGATTTCAGACACAGCTGAGCTCTGGCTAGGGGCAGGGGTATCTAATATGGTCTGTCTGAGAGCGTTTCCATGTTTCAATATGATACCCTCAAAGGCCTTCCTCAAATTAGACAAACAAGACAAAATAAAAACACTAGTTACTGTTTATTACCAGTGAGTTTTATACGAATTCGTTTTAGGCTTTGGATCTTGACATGTAAAGCTATGAACTCAATGCACAATCAACCCAAACTCTAGTGTTCCCTTTTTCTTCTTCCTCTTTTTTTTTTTTTTTTTTGAGCCAGGGTCTCACTCTGTCACAGGCTAGAGGGCAGTGGTTCAATCTCAGCTCAATGTAACCTCTGCCTCCCAGGCTCAAGTGATCCTCCTACCTCAGCCTCCTGGGTAGCCCAGACTACGTACCACCATGCCTGGCTAATTTTTTGTATAGACGGGGTTTCACCATGCTGCTCAGGCTGACAAAGCCAATGAACTCTCCAGAACTCCTGACCTCAAGTGATCTTCCCACCCCGGCCTCCCAAAGTGCTAGAATTTACAGGCATGAGCCACTGTGCCCGGCCTAATGTTCTTCACCAACAGATGCCCCAGCTCCTGGAGAAGCCATTCTTATTATCTGCGAGATGACTCATCCTGTCTCCCCAGGAGGCTCAGTGGTGTTGGGGGCTGCTGGGGTGATTAGGGAGCTTCTCATCCCAAGGCCAGTTCCTGGCATACAGGAGACACTTATTTAGTAAAGAAGAGCTTGATGTGTTCTTCGCTGCCCTCCTTGTCTCTCCATAAGCACACTTTTGAGGTGCCAGTTTCCCCAAAACTTTGAAATATTAAGCAACTAGTTTCTTTCTTTCTTTTTTTTGAGATGGAGTCTTGCTCTGTCACCCAGGCTGGAGTACAGTGGTGCAATCTTGGATCACTGCAACCTCTGTCTCCCAGGTTCAAGCAATTCTCCAGCCTCAGCCTCTGGAGTAGCTGGGATTACAGGCGTGCACCACCATGCTCTGCTAATGTTTGTATTTTTAGTAGAGACAGGGTTTCACTATGTTGGCCAGGGTGGTCTCAAACTCCTGACCTCAGGTGATCTGCCCACCTCGGCCTCCCGAAGTGCTAGGATTACAGGTGGGAGACACCATGCCCAGACTAGGCAACTCATTTTAACACATAGTTATGGAATATTCTGGCAGTGTATTAGGCTGAGGTTCTCTATGTGTTTTGGGGAAAAGCACCTAGAAGTCATGGTACTCTCTGCAGAAAGTTCCAAGGCATAATGAATTCTGTCTTCATAAACTGGAGGCCATTTAACTGTTAGGAAGAATAACTATATTGTATGTATACCATATAAAATCACAACCATACGTACTCCAGTCTATAACAAGTACGTTCTGTCAAATTCACAAAAATCAGCTGTTTCCAGTTTTCTCTCTCTCTCTCTGAGATGGAGACTCCCTCTGTCACCCAGGCTGGAGTGCAGTGGCATGATCTCATCTCGCTACAACCTCTGCCTCCTGGATTCAAGCGATTCTTCTGCCTCAGCCTCCCAAACAGCTGAGATTACAGGTGCCCACCACCGTCCCCAGATAATTTTTGTATATTTAGTAGAGAGTAGAGATGAGGTTTCACCATGTTGGCAGGCTGGTCTCCAACTCCTGACCTCAGGTAATCCACCCGCCTCAGCTTCCCAAAGTGCTGGGATTACAGGCATGAGCCACCCCGCCTGGTCTCCAGTTTTCTCTTAATATTCATCTACTATACTATGTGTGATTTCTTTAGTCGTTGTTCGTGTTTGTGATGGGGTTAGGCTTTGTGTCCCCACCTAAAGGTCATCTTGAATTGTAATCCCTGTAATTCCCGTAATCTCCATGTGTCAAGGGAGAAACCAGGTGGAGGTAATTGAATCATGGGGCAGATTTCCCCCAGGTTGTTCTCATGATAGTGAGTTCTCATGAGATCTGATGGTTTTATAAGGAGCTCTTCCCCCTTCTCTTGGCACTTCTCCTTCCTGCTGCCTTGTGAAGAAGGTGCCTTGCTTCCCTTTCATCTTCTGTTATGATTGTAAGTTTCCTGAGGCCTCACCTGCCATGATGAACTGTGAATCAATTAAATCTCTTTTCTGTTTAAATTACCCAGTCTCAGGCAGTTCTTTATAGCAGTATGAGAAAGGACTAATACAGTTTGTTTATATATTTTTTGCTTCCCACTGCTAGTAGGTAAGCAGTAGCGGGTATCAAGCATTCTAGAAAAAGGAAATGGAGTCAAAATATAAAAATCAGGGCTAGGCACAGTGGTTCATGCCTGTAATCGCAGCACTTTGGGAGGTCAAAGTGGGAGAATGTCTGGAGGCCAGGAATCTGAGACCAGCCTGAGCAACATAGTGAGGCCCCACCTGTACATAAAATGAAAAAATTAGCCAGGTGTGGTGATGCAAGCCTGTAGTCCCAGCTACTCAGGAGGCTGAAACAGGAGAATTCTTTGAATCTAGGAGTTTGAGGCTGAGGTGAGCTATGATGGCACCACTATACTCCATCCTGGGTGATACAGCAAGATCCTGTCTCTAAAAAAAATAATAAAAAAAATTAAAAATTAGAAAATTCTATCTTTTAATTTGTTTAGCAAACTGGGAAGAGCCCTTTATTCTGTTTTGGTGGAAAACTTCTTTGGTAAGTGAGGGGTCCCCAAACTCTGCATCTTGCATTTGGGGAGCACTGCAGAAGGCAAGCATTGGATGTGGCAGGTTGCCCATGCTTCTGTGGGATCCGAGACAAGAGTACAAATGGCAGCCCCCATAGCATCTGTTTAAATATGAAAAGTTACCAATCAAACTGAAAAACTGTTAGAGAAAATATGTTCTACCTTCTTGCCTTAACACATACATCTTTATAATGTCCTAGAAGACCAGATAGAATCTGGTTTGGGAACATGGTGGTATGGGACAGCCAGCCACACCAATTCTCTTCCCATCCCATCCTTTGTTCCATTCCCCACCAGAAGGGTCCTGGGTCAGGGGTGTGGATTCCCTGCCCAGGGCGAGAATGCTGTCTGTGCCCCTGAAAAATGCCACACCCTCTTCCTTCCCACATCCTGGGGCTTGGGGGCCTGGCAAAGAGGCCCACGAAGGCCCAGGCAGCTGGCCCTGGGCTGCAAGGGCAGGAAACTCCTTGACCCATTGGGGAGGGGCAGCCAGAGGGGGAATGGCGGGTGCCCTCTCCTGTGAGCGTCCAACATGGGAGCCCTCCTGCCTGAGTCTAAGGGTGGGACTAGGCCAGCACACACAGGGCAAGCAGGAGAGCAGGGACCCTGCTGGTTCTGTCCTTGACTGGGGGCCCCTGGGTCTGCTTCTGTAGGAGAACACGACAGTTGGCAATAATCCCATGCCCATGTCCCCAGTTCTTCCCTTTTCTCCACCTCACTGTGTACATCCTGCTTCTTCCCTTCCCTCCACCTCATGATGCACAGCCTGCTTCCAGCTCTGGGGCTTTCTCACCTGGACCACTGCGCCAGCCTCTGGCCTCCCTGTGGCTTTCCCTGCCGCCATGCCCGCCCTCGCCCACTCTTTCCACAAAGTAGCCTGAGTTATCCCTTAGACATGCACTCAGCCTGTAATTCCAGTGTTTTTGGAGGCCGAGGCAGGAGGATCACTGGAGGCCACAAATTGGAGACCAGCCTGGGCAACATAGCAAGATCTCCATCTCTATAAAACAAATTTAAAAAAAACAAAACCAAAGGAAAACATGTACTCAGATCATGCCACTCACCGACCTAAACCCTCCTGTCAGCACCCATTGTGTGTGGGAGAAAACCCACGTGAATCCAGAGGGCCACAGATGCTGCCTAAATTGGCACTCATTTCTGCTCACACCCCATCCGCTCCTTGATTCTCTGAGCAGAGTGCCCCCCAGCCGCAAGGTGCTGTGCTTGGCACTTCTGGCTCCCTGGAGTGTTTTTCCCAGGTTCATACAACTTCCTTCCTGCCATTTGAGAAGAGGTTCTCAGGTGCCTCACGGGGACGTACTGCACACTCATCACCCCTCCCACATTGTTCCGTAGACCACTGTGTGTTTTATTTTCCTCATAGCACTCTCTAAAAATGGTATTTTATGTGTTCCTTATCAGCTTCCACTACTAGAGTGCCAGCTCCACAGACGCAGGGACCTTGTCCGTTCTGTTCTGCCCATTCCTAGAGCTAGGGCTGGCCTCGGCCTATGGGAGAGCCTCAAATATTTGTTGAATGCACACAGATGGATTTGACTGCAGAAAATGGCTACCCAGCCACCCTCCTGGAACTGGGTCTATTCCTAAGCCTAGAGTTGCTCAAGGGTGGCCCTGAGGATGCTGGAGAAGACCCGGATGACCCCTTGGGTCAGGGATCCCCACAGCTGACTCAATCCGGAGCCTCCTGAAGCTGATTCAGGGAAGGCTGCCAGGGCCTGGAGTGCCTGCTCAGTGCCTTTGGGCTAACTCCAAAGAGGGCCCCTGCCAGGCAGCTGTGGCCCCCATGGGCTTGGCTAAGAAGCACCTTTGTAGGGAAGTAAATAGGCTCTTTTTTTGGGGGGAGTTGCAACCCAGCCAGGACACAAGGCTTTGTGAATAGAGGTCACCTGAAGTGCCCCCTCCACTGTGGCTCCAGAGCTCCCCTGCCTGTAGGGCACTGCCAGGAGGGGTGCCCGGGGGAGCATGGACATGGCTGGGCATCAGACCCACATAGGGAATGGGCCTGCCTCCCAGCTGGCTCATGGGGGCACAGGGGCTGCTCTATCCTGCAGACTTGGCAGAGCCCACTGCTCCTTGGAGCCCATTCTTGCACGCCCATCATTCTGACTCAATTTCTTCTCTTTGCCGAATTCCAAGGATTTCTGCCTCAAGATGCATCTTTTAAAAAAATTTTAGCTTGGTGCCTTGGCTCACACCTATAATCTCAGCACTTTGGGAGGCCAATGCGAGAGGATCTCTTAAGGCCAGAGTTCAAGACTAGCCTGGGCAACGTTGTGAGACCTCATCTCCATGAAAAATTTTAAAAACTAACTGGGTAGGGCCAGGCGCGGTGGCTCATGCCTGTAATCCCAGCACTTTGGGAGGCTGAGGCAGACAGATCACCTGAGTTCAGGAGTTGGAGACCAGCCTGGCCAACATGGTGAAATCCTGTATCTACTAAAAATACAAAAATTAGCCAGGCGTGGTGGCACCTGACTGTAATCCCAGCTACTCAGGAGGCTGAGGCAGTAGAATCCCTTGAACCCAGGAAGCAGAGGTTGCAGCGAGCCAAGATTGTGCCACTGCACTCCAGCCTGGGTAACAGAGTAAGACTTGGTGTCTCAAAAAAACAAAACAAAACAAAAACAAAAACAAATTTAACCGGGCATGGATGTGGACACCTATAGTCCCAGCTACTCAGAAGGCTAAGATAGGAGGATCGTCTGAGCCAAGGAGGTCAAGGTTACAGTAAGCTATGATTGTGCCATTGCACTCTAACAGGTGACAGAGCAAGACCTCGTCTCTAAAATTAAAAAAAAAGTCATAATAAGGCAAGAAGCCAAATCTTTTGAATAATCAAAATAAGAGTGTCTAGGGCTGGCTGCATGAAGGCCCCAATTCTAGCCCCTTTTCCTTGTGACTCTGCTCAGCTGCCTCAAGTCTAAGCCCCTCGACACTGTGTAAAGTAGCCTCCAAGGGCAGACACTGAAGCTATGGGAGCAAAGAGTGGGCCACTTAGAACATTTCCAAAAGCTGCATCTGCTCTAGCACATTAGTTGGAACTCAATTTTTCCCAAAGGGAGCTGGTATCAGGTCCTGCTGTGGCCTGTGGAAATACACTATCAACTTACAGGTTAAGAAACCGAATTGCAGAGTGTAAATTAGTTCAACCACTGAGGAAAGTAACATGGCAATTCCTCAAAGAACTAAAAGCAGAAGTACCCCTTCAAACCAGCAATCCCATTGCTGGGTATATATACAGAGGAATATAGAGCATTCTATCATAAAGACACATGCATGTGAAAGTTCACCGCAGCACTATTCACAATACCAAAGACACTGAATCAATGTAAATGCCCATCAATGACAGACTGGATAAAGAAAATGTGGTATGTATATACCATGGAATATTATGCAGCCATGAAAAAGAATGAGATAGTGTCTTTTGCAGGGGCTATTATCTTTAGCAAACTAACATAGGGACAGAAAACCATGTTCTCACTTATAAATGGGAGATAAGTGATAAGAACTCATTAATACAAAGAAGGGACCACAGACACTGGGGTTTACTTGAAGGTGGAGGGTGGGAGGAGGGAGAGGAGCAGAAAAGATAAGTTTTGGCTGCCAGCCTTAATACCTGGGTGATGAAATACCTAACCCCTGTGACAGGAGTTTACCTATGTAACAAATCTTCACATGTACCCCCAAACTGAAAATAAAAGATAAAAAAAAAAAAGAAACCAAATTACCATTCATGACATCCAAGATAAACCCTTAACTGAAACAAAGCAAGTTGCACAACAGCTTGCAGCTTCCATTTTCTGAGAAAAAAACCTCTTTAAATATCCATTTGTGGGTGTGTAGAAAGAAGTCAGGAGGACTTCACATGGAACTGTTAATGGCGGCTCTCACTTTGTGAGAAGGGAGACAATTTGTACTTTTTAACTTACATACTTTTATATTTTGGACTTTTTAAAACAGATGAGTCTATCTTTATTAATTTTATAGTTTTTAAGTAACAAAAACATGTTGTCACTGTAAACTGTTTTAAGTCACCTTAATTTACTCTACAAGTTATATAATGCCATAGTGGATGGTATAGTTTTATAACAACTTCCAAATGCTTTTCAGTGACCATATTTTCTAAATAAAAATATCTGGAGATTGGTGTGGTGGCTCATGCTTATAATTTTGGCACTTTGGGAGGCTGAGGCAGGTGGATCACAGGGTTAGCAGTTCACCAAGATGGTGAAACCCCATCTCTACTAAAAATAAAAAAAGTAGCTGGGTGCGGTGACAGGTGCCTATAATCCCAGCTACTTGGGAGACTGAGGCAAGAGAATCACTTGAACCCGGGAGTCAGAAGTTGCAGTGAGCCGAGATTGTGCCACTGCACTGCAGCTTGGGTGACAGAGCAAGACTCCATCTCAAAAAAAAAAAAAGAGAGAGAGAGAGAACTTCTAAGAATCAATATAAAAAGAATTGCAATCCAAAAGAAAACTGGAGTATAGAGACAGTTTATTTTAAAAAGTAAATACAGGGGGTGTGGTGGCTCATGCCTGTAATCCCAGGACTTTGGGAAGCCAAGTTGGGAGGATAGCTTGAGGCTTGGAGTTCAAGACCAGCCTGGGCAACATAGTGAGATATTGTCTCTACTGAAAATAAAAGCTTAGCCAAGCGTGATGTTGCATGCCTGTAATCCCAGCTACTTGGGGGTTGAGGCAAGAAGATCCCTTGAACTCAGGAGTTCAAGGTTGCAGTGAGCTGATTGTGCCGCTGTATTCCAGCCTGGGTGACAAAGTGAGACTCTGTCTATTAAAAAGAGGGAAATGCAAATAGATTTTAAACATGCTTAAAAATGCTAATACTCTGAAAATGATACACGAATTTAAACTACACCATTGGACAGGTGAAGATGAAAATATTTAATATGCTGGACTGATCAATGAATAGGGCAAATAGGTAGGATTCTATATTGATACAACCTCTTGGGAGGATAATTTAGCAATACTTACCTAATTTTAAAATGTCATTTTTATTTCAACTTGCAATTCCACTTCCAGAAATTGAATCCCATAAACTCTTATGTATACGCAAAGGGGTACATGTTGGATATTAACTGGGCTACAAGGAATATTGACTGTAACTTTTTTTTTTTTTTGAGACAGAGTCTCCCTCTGTCACCCAGGCTGTAGTGCAACAGCGTGATCTTAGCTCACTGCAACCTCCACCTCCTGGGTTCAAGCAATTCTCCTGCCTCAGCCTCCTGAGTAGCTGGGATTATAGACACCCACCATTAAGCCCAGCTAACTTTTGTATTTTTAGTAGAGACAGGGTTTCACCATATTGGCCAGGCTAGTCTCAAACTCCTGACCTCAGATGATCCACCCACCTTGGCCTCCCAAAGTGCTGGGATTACAGAAGTGAGCCACCTCGCCTGGCCGACATTGTTTATAATTATAAAATAGAACGATGGTTAAATGAACATGGGACAGCTGGTTCATAATCTTCTTTGTCTGTCGAAAAGGAGGAGAAAAAGGCTGTATGAACACTTACAGAAAGATGGGTGTGGTGGTTCACGCCTAGCACTTTGGGAGGCCAAGAGAGATCACTTGAGCCGGGGAATTTGAGGCCAGTTTGAGCAACAGAGTGAGACCCCAACTGGACAAAAAATTAATAAAATATTTATAGCCAGGCATGGTGGCATGTGCCTGTAGTACCAGCTACTCAGAGCTGAAGTGGGAGGGTTGCTTGAGCCTGGGAAGTAGGGGCTACAGTAAGCTGTGATTGTACCACTGCACTCCAGACGTCTAGGTGAGAGTGAGATCGTGTCTCAAACCAACCAACGAACCTCTGGTATATTCATTGATCATTCATACATATTACATGAATACATACATATGCCTATGTAGACATGGAAATATGCTCTAAAAATGGATTGTTTAGCGATTTGTGAGTTTTCCCATATGAAGAACATACACAGTATATACACTAAGTCACAGGTTTTTTTTTTTTTTAGATGGAGTCTCTGTAACCCTGACTGGAGTGCAGTGCAGTAGTGTGATCTTGGCTCACTGCAATGTCCACCTCCTAGGTTCAAGTGATTCTCCTGACTCAGCCTCCTGAGTGGCTAGGATTACAGGCAAACACCACCACACCTGGTTAAATTTTGTATTTTTAGTAGAGACAGGGTTTTGCCATGTTGGCCAGACTGGTCTCAAACTCCTGACCTCAGGTGATCCACCTGCCTCAGCCCCCGCAAAATGCTAGGATTACAGGCGTGAGCCACTGCACCCGGCTAACAGTACCTTATTTTTATTGGTGGCCCTAAAAAACCCTATGCAGTACTCAGTTACAGGAAAGTTTTTCATACAACATGAGCCCATTTCTCTCAAATATAAAATGAAGTTTCCTGTTGTGTTGATTTAGCACTTCAGGGACTGTAGGTGTGGCAGGATTGTCCCATCCCACCTCTCTAATTACTCTCGTCTTTACCATTTTCAGTCAAAACTCCAAAGGTCACTTGGAAGGCATATAGCCTACAAAACTGTCCAGACACTCCCTTTTGGCCAAATAACACCCCCATAGCCCAGATTTCAGTGCAGAGCCCTGGGGACCAGGGGCGCGCTCTTTCCTTTTTTTTTTTTTTTTTTTTTTTTTTTTCCCCAATCCTCATCTGCTTAGCCAAAAGGGAAAGGCCACACTGAACAAACTGAGTTTCAACCAGCATATCTTTAGAACCCAATTTGTATTATAATTGATTTAGCTTACATTCCAAATGTACTCTTTTTCCCCCCTTAATCTTAGTCAAGGTGCAATAACAGTTAAATGAAAACCAGCATGAGTCATGCTCCTATAAAACTGTCTGCTCTCAGAGTTTAGTGTTTTTCTTGAACCCAGAAGTTTAAGGCTGCAGGGAGCTATGATTGTGCCACTGCACTCCAACATGGGCGACAGAGGGAGATGCTATCTCAAAAATAAAACAACAAAACAAAACAAACAAAAAACTCAAGAAAGTGAAACAACTAACACGATGGTGGAACATATGTGCAAATCATACAGCTGATAAGGGACTTGTATCTAGAATACATGAAGAACTCTTAAAACTCAAGAATAAAATTACCCCAGTTAAAATATGGACAAAAAAATTGAATAAAAATTTCTTCAAAGAAGCTCTACAACTGCCCAGTAAGCACATGAAAGGATGCTCAACATCATTATTCTTCAGGGAAATGCAAATAAAAACACAATGGGATACTCGCTTCACACCTGCTAGGAAGCCTCTAATAAAAAAGACAGCTAGTAAGTGTTGGCATGGGGAGACTGATACCCTCATACACTGCTGGTGGGGATGTAAAATGGTGCAGCCACTTTGGAAAGCACTCTGGCAGTTTCTCCAAGAAAGCTGCCATTTGACCCAGCAATTCCATGCCTACGTATATAGGCAAGAGAAATGAAAATCTGTTGTAATAGTCTGTTTTCACGCTGCTGATAAAGACATGCCCGAGACTGGGTAATTTATAAAGAAAAAAAGAGGTTTAATGGACTCACAGTTTCAGTTGGCTGGGGAGGCCTCACAATCATGGCAGAAGGCAAAAGGCATGTCTTACATGGTGGCAGGGAAGAGAGGGCTCATGCAGGGAAATTCTCCTTTATAAAACCATCAGATCTCATGAGACTTATTCGCTATCATAAGAACAGCATGGGAAAGACCCACCCCCATGATTCCATTATCTCCCAAGTCCCTCCCACAATACTCGGGAATTATTTGGGTGGAGACATAGCCGAACCATATAAGTCCACACAAAATCTCATACATGACTACTTATGGTAGTATTATGTATAACAGTCAAAAGGTGAAACCAACCTAAATGCTCACCCACTGCTGAAAGAATAAACAAAACGTGGTATATCCATATGATGGAATATTACTTGGCTGTGAAAAGGAATAACATGCTGATATGCAGTACCACATAGATGAATCTTTTTTTTTTTTTTGAGATGGAGTTTCGCTCTTATTACCCAGGCTGGAGTGCAGTGGTGTGATCTCGGCTCACTGCAACCTCCGCATCCTGGGTTCAAGCAATTCTCCTACCTCAGCCTCCTGAGTAGCTGGGACTACAGGCTGTGTCACCATGCCCAGCTAATTTTTGTATTTTTAGTAGAGATGGGGTTTCACCACGTTGACCAGGATGGTCTCGATCTCTTGACCTAGTGATCCACTCGCCTCAGCCTCCCAAAGTACTGGGATTATAGGTGTGAGCCACGACGCCTGGCCCGAATCTTGAACATATTATGCAAAGTGGCAGAAGAAAATTACAAAAGATGACACAGTTTATGAGTCCATTTATATTAAGTGTCCTGAACACACAAATCTGTGGAGACAGAAAGGAGATTAATGGCTGCCTAGGGTTGGGAGGAGGGGTTAATTGGGGATGTCGCACGATAGCTAAAGGGGACAGAGCTGGTTTTGAGAGTGAAGAAAATGTTCTAAAACTGATTGTGCTGATAGTTGTACAACTCTGTGAATAAAAAAAGTAGTCATTAAATTGTACACTTAAAACGGGTGAATTTTATGGTATGGGAATTATATCTTAGTAAGTAAGTTACCAGTAAAATTACAAAACAAGAAAACGCGTTTATTTTATTTTATTGAGAGACGGGCTTTGCCCTGTCACCCAGGCTGGAGTGCAATGGCACATTCGTAGTTCACTGCAGCCTCAAACTCCTGAGATGCCTCAGATCCCTCCTCAGCTCAAGCGAGCCTCCCACCTCAGCTTCCTGAGAATCTGGGACTACAGGTATACACCACCATGCCCAGCTATTAAAAAAAAATTTTTTTTATAGGTGGAATCTTGCTGTGTTGCTCACGCTGGTTTCAAACTCCTGTCCTTGAGCAATTCTTCTGCCTCAGTCTCCCAAAATGCTGAGATTACAGGTAGGAGCCACTCGGCCCAGCCCTTTTAATTTTTAAGTTATACAGATGATATATGTGTATTTTATCTTTAAGAAAATCAAAGTATAGTGAGGTGTAGAGGAAAACATTTTAAATTACCCTCTTATCCCAAATTTTGAATCCTACCACAGTCCTAAGAGGAAGCCACTGTTACCAGTTTGATGCAAAGATTTCTTCACATTTTTCTGTGATATATAAGGATGAACATACATAACAAGATGTAGACACATCATTTCGCTTTGTAACTTTAAAAATAAAAGGGTTGGTGAAGTATGTATTGCTCTGCTGCTTGCTTTTTCACTTAACATTGTGTTTTGGAGAGCTCTCTGTGTTATTACACAGAGATATTCCTTTGCTTTAAAAATACTGCATGATATAATATTATATTGTAAAGACGTGTGTAGGCTGAATACTTAAGGGTGTGGGCTTTAAAATTTAACAGAGGCCAGGAGCAGTGGCTCACGCCTGTAATCCCAGCATTTTGAGAGGCCGAGGTGGAAGGATTGCTTGGAGCCAGGAGTTGGAGACCAGAGTGGGCAACATAGTAAGACCCTGTCTCTAAAAACTTAGCTGGGTGTGGTGGCACACACCTGTGTTCCCAGCTGCTTGGGACATTGAGGTGGGAGGATTGCTTGAGCCTGAGAGTTCAAGACGGCAGTGAGCTATGATCGCACCACTGCTCTCCTGGCTAGGTGATACATCAAGACACTGTCTCTTTAAAAAAAAAAAAAAAAAAAAAAGGAAGGCCAGGAGCAGTGGCTGACGCCTGTAATCCCAAGACTTTGGGAGGCCGAGGCAGGTGGATCATGAGTTTAGAAGATCGAGACCATCCTGGCTAACACAGTGAAAACCCATGTCTACTAAAAATAAAAAAAATTAGCTGGGTGTGGTGGTGCATGTCTGTAGTCCCAGCTACTTGGGAGGCTGAAGCAGGAGAATTGTTTTAACCTGGGAGGCGGAGGTTGCAGTGAGCTGAGATCATGCCACTGCACTCCAGCCTGGTGACAGAGCAAGACTCTGTCTCAAAATAAAAAAAAAAAAAAAAAGAAAAGAAAAATAAAATTTAACAGATACACATTATTTTCCAGAAAGGCTTCACAGTTTTATACATTCACCAATAATGAATACATACATCTTTCAATAATATTTCATAATATCAAATAATGGATATTATAAGTATTTTTAAATTTTAGTTGTTTGATAGCTCATTGCTGCTTTAACTTCTATTTTCCTGATTACTTACAAGGTTAATGAACATGATATTCCCTAATGTTTCTACTCTGAATTATTTTTCTTAGGCTGTCTGGTTGATTTTTTACATCTTTTTATTTCAAGGACTTTATTTTTAGTTTGTCTTACCCATATCTCTTCTAAACAGCAAGTAGCTGATTTTCTTGATTGAAGTTCTTATAAATTTACCTGATCTGGGAGCTGAAAAAAAAGGAACTTGCAAAATTTAACAGCTTGTTAATGACAAATTAGGAGAGAGTGCAGAAGAGACAGAGAAAAAGGGGAGAAATAACAGTGACCATTATCAGAATTTAAAGTTCACTCAAAGCTTATGACTTCCCTAATACTCCTCTCAATATTTTGCCGGCCACCCCGAGTGAATCCCAACAACAAACCACTAAGATTGTTTTAAAGTTGTCTGTATGCCGTGTATCATCTTTGTTTAGTGTATTATCATGTGCTGTAGAATTAAAGTTTATGTATATAGTGTATTTTAAGTTTTTGTTTGTTTGTTTTGAGACAGAGTCTTGCTCTGTCACTCTGTTGCTCAGGCTGGAGTGTAGTGGCACAATCTCAGCTCACTGCAATCTGTGCTTTCTGGGCTCAAGCAATTATTGTGCCTTAGCCTCCTTGGTGAATAGCTGGGATTACAGGTGTGCACCACCATGCCTGGATAATTTTTTGTATTTTTAGTAGAGATGGGGTTTCACCATGGTGGCTAGGCTGCTCTCGACCTCCTGATCTCAAGTGATCTGTCCCCGCCTTGACCTCCCAAAATGCTGGAATTGCAGGCATGAGCCACTGTGCACAGTCCATTTTAAGTTTTACCAAAAATAATTCCATCTGGTCATTATGATGGTTTTAAAACATGTCCACAAATTCCTCGCCACTTTTCTCACTAAAGGTGGAGTCTAATTCCCCTGCCCTCAAATGTGAGCTGGCCTTAGTGATGTGCTTCTAACAAGCAGAATGTGGTTCTGGTGCTGTGCTCTGTTCCAGCTTCCATCTGGCTCTTTTCCTGTTGGAATCCATGTCCTTGGAACCTAGCCACCATGTGAGGAAGCCCAAGCCACGTGGAGAGGAAAGGAGGCTCCCAGCCAACAGCCAGGATCAATTGCCAGACATAGGAATGAACCAACCCTAGGATGACTGCAATTCCCAGCTTACAAGTCTTCCAACCAAGTGCCCAAACATCCTAAAGCAAAAACAGGCCATCTTCATTGTACCATTTGAATTCCCCATCCATAAAATCCACGAGCAAAATAGATGGTTGATGCCATTAAATTTTGGGGTAATTTATTATGCAGCCATAGTAACTACCATATTTATTGATAAAGAGTTAGCCAGGCATGGTAACTCACTTATAACCACAATGCTTTTGGAGGCTGAGGTGAGAGAATCACTTGAGGCCAAATAGGTAAGACCAGCCTGGGCAACACAGTGAGATCCTCATCTCTTAAAAAAAATAGCTGAGTGTGGCGGCACGTGCCCGTGGTCCCAGCCCAGGAGGTCAAGACTGAAGTGAGCTATGATTGCCACTGCACTCCAGCCTGGGCAACAGAGAGAGACTCTCTCTCTCTCTAAAAAAAGAGAGAGAGTTTTAGAGGTGTTTCTCAACACCTTCCAAAAAAGACAATGTTACCCAGAAATGTAACTATGTTTTTCTAGTAAGTCACTTCTTCACTGTCCTTAATGAGATATATTTGAAACTGTTTGTACCATCTTATTTTGTTTCTTATTTTTATTGCTATATAGAAGTATTTTTCTTTTGTTGTCTTTTTTCATTAAAAAAATATTTTCCTTTCCTTGATGAACAGGATTTTCTTTCTTCCATTCTTTTTCCCTCTGGGAATTAGGATATATAGAATTTATACATCTTTTTTTCTTCTAGGATTACAATCACTTTTTTTTTTTTTTTTTTTTTTTTGAGATGGAGTTTTGCTCTTGTTGTTCAGGCTGGAGTGCAATGGTGTGATCTCAGCTCACTGCAACCTCTGCCTCCCAGGTTCAAGCAATTCTCCTGCCTCAGCCTCCTGAGTAGCACAGGCATGCGCCACCACGCCTGGCTAATTTTTATATTTTTAGTAGAGATGAGGTTTCACCATGTTGGCCAGGCTGGTCTTAAACTCCTGATCTCAGGTGATCCGCCTGCCTCAGTCTCCCAAAGGGCTGGGATTACAGGTGTGAGCTACCACACCCGGCCTGCAGTCACATTTTTAGAACATATTTTTTCTACCAATATTTAGTGGTACCCAGTATCTTTCTTGCCCTGAACAAGCCAAAGAACTTAGTAGCCTCTCCTCCTTCTCTTCCCATCCATCTCTCATGTTACATCATCTGAACTTGAGTTTTGGACTACCTTTTTAAAAAAAGCCAGCAATTATTTATCTTTAATTAGAAGTTCATGTCCCCACCCTAGTTTTTTTTTTTTTGCTTGTCATTGTTTTTAATATCACCTATCTTTCTCATGGATTCATTTTCTGACTTGGAATTTGTCTTATAAGAAAAATTTCAGGGACTTCTTTAAGGGTCTTTAGATCACTAAAAATGTCTTTATTTTGTGCTTGCCATTTGCATGCTGGTTTGACTTGGTGTAGAGCTCTGGGTTAAAATATTGTATTTATTTATTTTGAGACAGAGTCATCTTTGTCACCGAGGCTGGAGTGCAGTGGTGCAATCTCGACTTACTGCAACCTCTGCCTCCCAGGTTCAAGAGATTCTAATGCCTCAGCCTCCTGAGTAGCTGGGATTACAGGTATCCACCACCACACCAGGCTAAATTTTGTATTTTTAGTAGATACGGGGTTTCACCATGTTGGCGAGTCTGGTCTCGAACTCCTGACCTCAAGTGATCCTCCCGCCTTAGTATCCCAAAGTGTTGGGATTACCGGCGTATGCCACCATGCCTGGCTTAAAAGTCGTATTTCTTTCAGAACTATCTTTTTGTTTTGTTTGAGATGGAGTTTTGTTCTTGTTGCCCAGGCTGGAATGCAATGGCGTGATCTTGGTTCACCACAACCTGTGCCTCCTGGGTTCAAGTGATTCTCCTGCCTCAGCCTTCAGAGTAGCTGGGATCACAGGCAGGCACCACCATGCCTGGCTAATTTTTGTACTTTTAGTAGAGACAGGGTTTTACCATGTTGGTCAGGCTGGTCTTGAACTCCCAACCTCACATCCGCCCAACTTGGCCTCCCAAAGTGCTGAGATTACAGGCGTGAGCCACTGCGTCCGGCCTTCTTTTATAACTATCTGTAGTGTGTTCCATCATCTCGTAGCACCCAGTGTTGTGAATGACAGACACGATGTTAATATGATTCTCATTCTTCTGTGCCTGATTTCCTGTCTCTGTTTGGCAAGATTTTCTTTTCTCTTTGCTATTCTGAAATTTCATGAGATGAACTTTATCTTCATTCTTCTCCCATCAGCAATCTTCACCCATCTTCTCTTTTGTTCCTTCTATTGTGACAAGGGAGGTGATGCTCCTTCTGCCCCTGGACAAGCCCTGTTGTCATGCTCTCGAAGAATTGTCTTCCACCTTCTCAGGGATACCACCCCACCTGCACTGAGTTACACTCTAGGGTCCCCCACTTAAGAAAACAAAATGCCTATCTCTGACTACACACCTTTCCACCTATCTATTTATTTTCTTTTTTGAGACAGAGTCTAGCTCTGTCTCCCAGTCTGGAATGCAGTGGTACAATCACAGCTCACTGCAGCCTCGACTTCCAGGGCTCAAGCTATCCTCTTACCTCAGCCTCCTTAGTAGCTGGGACCACAGGCATGCACCACTGCACCCAGCTAAATTTTTTTTATTATTTGTAAGACAGGGCCTCGCTATGTTGCTCAGACTGGCCTTGAACTCCTGGCCTCAAGCGATCTTCTTGTCTTGGTTTCCCAAAGTGCTGGGATTATAGGTGTGAGCCACTGAGCCTGGCCTTTACTTCTTGACTCTTCACTCACAACTCAACTTTCTGACAGTTGTCTCCAAACAATGTCTCTGCTTACTCACCTTTCATTAAGTTCCCAATGCAGTCTCATCTGCTCCCCACACTTTACTGCAGTTGCTGTTGGAAAGGCCCCTCCCCGTTCTTAGACCCAGCAGCAGCCTCTCCCATGGTCCTCGGTAGCGTGCCGCAGCCTCCCATTGGTGAAATGCTTCCTCTCTTGGCATCCACCCGATGCTTCCAGACTCCTGCATCAGCTCCTCCTCTCTCAGGGCCAGTCTCACTTATCTCCTCAGTCTGCACTTTTCCTCCGGAGACTCTAATCCTCTCCCCCAGCTTTAAATATAATCACTTTGCTGTTTAGTCCCAAATTCGTGTCTTCAGCCCAGAGGCCAAGTCTGAGCATGATCATCTCACATCCGATCTCTCCATCTGTCTATTTCACAGGTATCTCAGATTTAACAAGTCTAAGACGAGATCTTGTTTTCCCCTGAACCTACCTCCTGCCCCCAACCTGCCCCTTCTTTCCAGCTACTTAAGCCAGAATTTGAGAAGCCAGTTTCTACCTCTCCTTCTTTCTTATGTCTCCGTGCCTAATCTCTTATAACCTATTTACTCCTCTTTGGCTCAGTATCTCAATATACCTATCGACTTCTTCTTTTTTTTTTTTGAGATAGGATCTCATTCTGTCGCTCAGTCTCACTCTCACCCAGGCTGGAGTGCAGTGGCATGATCTAGGCTCACCACAACCTCCACCTCCTGGGTTCAAGTGATTCTCCTGCCTCAGCCTCCTGAGTAGCTGGGATTATAGGCATGCACCACCATGCCCAATTAATTTTTATATTTTTAGTAGAGATGGGGTTTCATCATATTGGTCAGGCTGGTCTTGAACTCCTGACCTTGTGATCCACCCACCTCCGCCTCCCAAAGTGCTGGGATTACAGGCATGAGCCACCACACCTGGCTACCTATCATCTTCTTATCTCCACTGCCAATACCCTAGTCCAAATCACTGCAGTCTCCCACCTGGACCATAATGATGTCCTCTTAACTGGGCTCCATGCCTGCCTTCCTGTTCCCTTCCAATACATTCTCCATCCAGAGGCACTGCTGCAAAAACAATCCAGTGCATAACTTCCCTTTGCACTTATACCTACCCTTAGCCCTACCAGGTCCAGCATGATCCAGCCCCTGCTTCTCTCTCTCCAGACATACCTGTGTTCTTCTCCAGCCCACTCAGCTTCACACCTTCATTCATGCAGGGACTTCGGTCTTTCAGTTCCAGCCTCCACATCAGCAAAGACTCTTTTTCCCATTTTGAAGAGAATCAACCAGTTGAAGAGCGGTTAGATGATAGAGCAAGTTGCCCACAGAGGCAGCAAATTGGACTCATTCTCCTTTCCAATGATGAAGAGTATTTATTTTTCTGACTCAGGATCAAAGGGGGCTGAGAAGCCCATGCTGGGAAAAGTACTTGAAATACATATGGCAGAGGAAGGGTTAATATCCTGCATCCACAGACAGCCTCAAATTGAGACGAAAAGCACAAAAAATTCAGTGGGAAAATGAGGAAGGAATTTAATAGATTTTTCAGAGGCAGAGAAATTTAAATAGCCAATAAATACGTGAAAAGATCAGTTTCACTAGTAATCAGGGAAATGCCAATTAAACAAACTGGAGCAGTTTTTTAAAGGAAAAGCTCATCAGATTGGCAAAAATTAAAGAGTGGCTGGCTGTTAAGAATACATGTGGGTAGAAACACAATTGCAGCAATGCTTTGGGGAAATAATTTGGCAATATCATTCAGATAAAAAGAAAATACATGTGGCTGGGCACAGTGGCTCACGCCTGTAATCTCACCACTTTAGGAGGCTGAGGCTGGTGGATTGCTTGAACCCAGGAGTTTGAGACCAGCCTGGGCAACATGGCAAAACCCTGTCTCTACAAAAAAGACAAAAAATTAGCCAGACATGGTGGCACAGGCCTGTAGTCCCAGCTACTCAGGAGTCTAAGGTGGGAGGACTGCTTGAGCATGGGAGGCTGAGGTTGCAGTGAGCCGAGATTGCGCCACTGCACTCCAGCCCAGGTGACAAAGACCCTGTCTCAAAAAAAAAAAAAGCTTCCTTTGACCCAGAAATGGCAACTCTTCACAATCTATCTTCTGAAATTATTTTATAAAATTACCAGCCTACAAGTATATTTATACCAAGACGGCATTTTAGCACTGTTTTCAACAGAAGAAGTCAGAAGGGAGGGCGGGAAAATATTCCACCGAGACAGAAAATTACTCATGATGTCATGTTAAGTAAGATAGGAAGAAGAAAATTCTATCGCTGTTACCCCAAATCTGTAAACATTGACTATGTGTATGGACGTAGGCTAGAGGGCACCATGTATCTACAGAAATATTGATTTAAACAGCTGATAGAACTGTGGGGGACTTTTGCCTTCAATTGTAATATTGTTTTGCCAATTGTGCAAATAATTGTTAAAATTTTATTTATTTATTTATTTTGAGATGGAGTCTTGCTCTGTCACCCAGGCTGAAGTACAGTGGTGCCATTTTGGCTCACTGCAACCTCCACCTCCTGGGTGCAACAGATTCTCTTGGCTCAGTCTCCCAAGTAGCTGGGTTTACAGGCATGTGCCACCACCCCTGACTAATTTTTGTATTTTTAGTAGAGATGGGATTTGGCCATGTTGGCCAGGCTGGTCTCGAACTCCTGACCTCAAGTGATCAGCCTGCCTCAGCCTCCCAAGGTGTGGTATTATAATATAGGTGTGTATTTTGTCTTTTTTTTTTTTTTTGAGATGGAGTCTTTCTGCACCCAGGCTGGAGTATGGTGCAATAGTGCAATCTTGGCTCACTGCAACCTCTGCCTCCCAGGTTCAAGCGATTCTCCTACCTCAGTCTCCTGAGTAGCTAGGACTATAGGCACACGCCACCACGCCCAGCTAATTTTTGTATTTTTAGTAGAGACGGGGTTTTACTATGTTGGCCAGGCTGGTCTCAAACTCCTGACCTCGTGATTTGACCGCCTTAGCCTCCCAAAGTGCTGTTTTATCTTTTTTGAGAGAGTTTAGTTTCTCCTCCAGCCTGGTGTACAGTGCAGCAATCATAGCTCACTGCAGCCCTAAACCCGTGGGCTCAAGTGATCCTCCTGCCTCAGCCTCCTGAGTAGCTGGGACCATAAGTGTGTGCCACCACGTCTGGCTTATTTATTTATTTACTTATTTATTATAGAGATGGGGAGTTTGCTATGTTGGCCAGGCTGGTCTTGAGCTCTTAGCCTCATGCCATCCTTCCTCCTAGGCATCTCAAAGATGCTGATATTACACAGTGAGCCACTGTGCCTGGTCTTGAATGACAAATTAAAAACAAAAACAAGAAACAAAGAAGCCGTAACTGAGCATTCTTCTGTTACTTGATGGATCTGTAGAAAGATGGAACTTTGCTTTCAATAAGACAAACTATTTTCATCAGAGAGATTTCCAAAAATAGCACTTCCTCACTTTCTGGCGAAACTATTCCTCATTTTGTATTATGCTAATATTTTTTGGTTTAATATTGAACTCAACTGCTGTTTCCAAGTCTTTGCAATATAGCTAGCATATATTCCCTACTGAAGCATCCTTTTCCTTAAAAAAAAAATTGCTTGGTTGGTTTTTCTCATTATATAATTGTAAACAGTGGACACAGATGACCCAAACTACCCCTTGGAGCTTTAGTCTTTCGTGATGGACCAATTCCTCCATTCTTTTAATAGCTTTGGTTCCTCTTTGCACGCTGCCAGCCAGAAAACTCTACATGCTTGTGGTAGAAAGCTGCCCTAGCTAAGCACAGTTTTCTGGGTGTGGCTCTACTGTACTTCCCTCATCTGGGCAGCCGTGTCTCTCTCTGGCCTTTTCGGGTTCTCTGGCACTAGTTGGTCTGTGGCCATCTCCTGTGGGGGCCTCTTCAGTGTCTCTTTGTGGCTGTGCTGCTACCAACTATGGCCACAGTCTCTGACACTCATACTCTCTGCCATTTGTAGATTCCACTAAACAGGTCTATAATTTCCCAATCACACATGAGCGTTAACACATCCAAGCTTACTTACTATGATGGCTATTATCATTTTAAAAAAGAGAATGGGCTGGGAGTGGTGGCTCACGCCTGTAATTCCAGCACTTTGGGAGACTGAGGTGGGCAGATCATGAGGTCAGGAGTTCAAGACCAGCTTGACCAACATGGTGAAACCCTGTATCTACTAAAAATACAAAAATTAGCTGGGTGTGGTGATATGCACCTGTAATGCCAGTTATTCAGGAGGCTGAGGCAGGAGAATAACTTGAACCCAGGAGGTGGAGGTTGCAGTGAGCCAAGATTGTGCCACTGCATTCCAGCCTGGGTGACAGAGCAAGACTCCATCTCAAAAAAAAAAAAAAAAAAAAAAGAGAGAGAGAGAGAATGACAAGTGTTGGTGAGGATGTAGAGAAATTAGAACATTCACATATTGCTGGTAGAAATGTCAAAAGGTGGCTGGGCACAGTGGCTCACACCTATAATCCCAGCACTTTGGGAGGCTGAGGCGGGTGGATCACCTGAGGTCAGGATTCCAAGACCAGCCTGCCAACTTGGGGAAACCCCCCTCTACTAAAAATACAAAAATTAGCCAGGTGTGGTGGTGCACGCCTGTAGTCCCAGGTACTCAGGCGACTGAGGCAGGAGAATCTCTTGAACCCAGGAGGCAGAGGTTACAGTGAGCTGAGATTGTGCCATTGCATTCTAGCCTGGGTGACGGAGTGAAACTCCATCTCAGAAAAAAAGGTGAAAAGTTGCAGTCACTGAAGAAAACAATATGGTGGTTTCTCCAGACATTAACAATAGAACTCCTATATGATCCAGCAATTTCACTTCTGAATACAGACCGGAAAGAATTGAAAGCAGGGTCTCAACAAGAGATTTTCACATCCATGTTCACAGCAGCATTATTCAATAGCCAGAAAGCAGAAGCACCCCAAGAGCCTATCAATGCATAAATGAATAAACAAAAGATGGTATGTCCATGCAATGGAGTATTATACAGCCTTAAAAAGGAAGGAAATTCTGGTACATGCTACAGTATGTATGAATGAACCTTGAGGATGTTATGCTAAATGAAATAAGCTGGTCGCAAATATCAAATCATGTATATTCTAGGCAAATGCTATATGAGGTACCTAGAGTAGCAAACTTACAGAAACAGAAAGCAAAATGGTGGTTGCCAGGCGCAGAGGGGAGTGGATTGTTTAGTGGGTACAGTTTCAGCTTTGCAAGATGAAAAGAGTTCTGGAGATTGGTTGTACAACAATATGAATGCATTTACTACAACTGAAACATATACTTAAGATTGGTTATGGTGGTGAATTTTATCTTATCATATTTTACCAGGATTTAATTCTTTTCTTAAATAAAAAAAAAAAAAGTCTTGAGATGGGATCCAAACCCATCATCTGATGGCAGTCCTAACTCTTTTTTTTTTTTTTTTTTGGAACAGAGTCTCTGTTGCCAGGCTGGAGTGCAGTGGCACGATCTCAGTTCACAGCAGCCTTTGCCTCCCAGGTTCAAGCAATTCTGCCTCAGCCTCCTGAGTAGCTGGAAATACCCCATCCATTTTGACCCCAATTCCAGTTTATGAAATTGGTAAATCCTCAGACTCTCTATGCAAGACACTTTCTTTTGGCAAGTCAAGTTCTATTTTCCTATTAACTTACTTACAATATTAGAGTTTTGTCATTTTCATTTTTGACTGTTCTTCAGTAAAGACTGGTCATGACTATGGGATTGTCTCATGAGTTAAGTGATGCTCTGTTAGAAGACTACTCCATGTGAGATCCTGTAACACTACCGCTTCAATAAAGCTGTTTTCTTTTACCTTTGGCTAGCCTTTGAATTCTTTCCTGGGCAAAGCAAAGAACCTCCTGGGCTACACCCTTATCTTGAGCTCACCTGCTCTGCATCAGTACTGGCATGAGAACAGACAAACTGACCAGTGGAAAAGCACATAGAATCCAAAAAACAGACACATACAGTCAACTGATTTATGACCACTGCAATGAGGAGAGAAAGAATGAGCTCTGCAGCCAGGCACAGTGGTATGCCCCTGGGATCCCAGCTACTCAGGAGGATGACACGGAAGGATCCCCTGAGCCCAGGAGTTTGACACCAGAGTGGGCAACTTAGTGAGACCCTGTCTCTAAAAAAAAAAAGAGACATTATCTTTGAGAAATGATGGAGATGATGGTGGATCAGACTGCCCTCTCCTATGCGGATGGGCCTCATCCAATCCACTGAAGGCCTGAAGAGAACAAAAGGCTGCATAAGAAAAAAAAGTTTTCTCTCTGTGTGATTGTCTCCAAACTGGGATATAGTCTTCTCCTGCATCCAGACTCGGCAACATAGTGAGACTGCCATCCCACATAAAATGATAGCAATAATATTTTGTTTAGAATTTTTACATCTATGTTCATGGGAGAGATGGGCTAATAATTTTCTTTCCTTACAATATCCTTCTTAGTTTGGGGATAAAGGTCATTCTGTCCTCATACAAGTTGGGAGGTATTCCTTCTTTTAACAGTCCCTGAAAAAGCAAATATTTATCCTCCTGGAATACTGGGTAGAATCCACCAGTGAAGCCACCTGGACTTGAGTTTTCTTTGTGGGAAGGTGTTAAATCAGGAATTAAATGTATTCAATAGATAAGAGATTATTTAGATTTTTTTACTTTTGGTAGGTTGTGCTTTTTTCTAAGTTTCATCTGAATTTTCAAATTCATTGGCATAGGAGCATCATTGTTGATCATATCCTCTTCTTACCTTTTTAATGTTTGTAAGATCTGTGGGCGTAACAAAGTACCACAGATTAGGTGGCTTAAGCAATACAAAGTTACTTCTTCATAGTCCTGGAGGCTGGAAGTCCATCAAGGTGTCATCAGGGTTGGTCTCTTCTGTCGCTCTCTCTCCTTGGCTTGAAGATGGCTGTCTTCTCGCAATGTCTTTACGGACTCTTCCCTCTGTGTGTGTCTGTGTCCTGATTTCTTCTTATGTGGACATCAGTCATATTGGATCAGGGTCCACCCTGATAAACTCATTTAATCTTTTTTTTTTTCTTTTTTTGAGATGGAGTCTTGCTCTTGTTGCCCAGGCTGGAGTGCAGTGGTGCGATCTGAGCTCACTACAAACTCCAGCTCCTGGGTTCAAGCGATTCTCCAGCCTCAGCCTCCTGAGTAGATGGGATTTTAGGTGCTCACCACCATGCCCAGCTAATTCTTGTATTTTTAGTAGAGACGGAGTTCCACCATATTGGCCAGGCTAGTCTCAAACTCCTGACCTCAGGTGATCCGCTCACCTTAGCCTCCCAAAGTGCTGGGATTACAGGCATGAGCCACAGTACCCAGTTAATCTTAATTATCTTTTTAAAGGCCCTATTTCCATATACAGTCACATTCTAAGGTAGTAGAGGTTAGGACTTCAGCATATGAATTTGGTGGGGGCTGCCATTCAACCCAAAACATTGGGTGTCTGATACGCTTTGAGTGTAAGTTGATAGAACCACTTTGGGAAATGGTTGGGCAACACGAAAGATGAAGAGATACACATCCTGTAACCCAGGGATTCCATTCCTAGGTGTATATGCAACACAAATGCACATGTGCACATCAGAACATGCAGGACAATATTCATGGAAGTGTTCATAATAGCCCCAAAAATGAGCTATCTTTTGCTACTCCCAACATAGGTGAATCTCATGAACATAAAGTGGAATGACAGGAGCCAGATATGAAAGAGGACCATCTGCACATTCCACGGAAATGCATTTATATCAAATTTTATATCAAACAGACAAAACTACCTTATAGTGTCTGAGGGGGAGGGAGGGTAGAGACTGGGATAAGAGTCACAAGGGGATTTCTTTTCCCTGATCTGGGTGCTAGCCTGGTGAAATTTCAGAGCTGTACACTTATTAGTTCATTGAAAGAAAGGTAAAGCAAGGCCGGGTGCAGTGGCTCATACCTATAATCCCAGTAGTTTGGGAGGCTGAGGCGGGAAGATTGCTTGATCCAGGAGTTTGAGATGAGTCTGGGAAATCCAGTGAGAACTCCATCTCTACAAAAAAATAAAAAATTAGCCAGGCATGGTGGTGCACAACTGTAGTCTCAGCTACTCAGGAGGCTGAGGCAAGAGGATCACTTGAGCCCAGGAGTTTGAGGCTACAGTGAGCTATGATTATACCCTGTACTCCAGCCTGGGCTATAGAGCAAAACCCTATCAAAAAAAAAAAGAAAGAAAGAAAGAAGAAAAAGATAGCACCTCAAACAAGCCTGATACTCATTTGTTACTTATTAAACAACGAACACTTTTATCAGTACAATGCAAATATCCCTCTTGTCAGGTCCTTGCCAGGCAGGTGGCAAAGAGGCCAAATCAGCGTGATTCTCTCCCTGCTGCTGACAGCATTTCTAATTCAACTCCTCATCAACAGTTCTGAAAATTTCCCCCAAGAGACTACATTTTTCATGGTCAGAGGAACATTAAATTGACTATTTTTAGAAAAAGGAGCTTTGATAAGAGACTACTTTTCATTATGAAATTGAGAAGAGAGAATTCAGGAGAGAAAACAACTTTGGTAAACAAGACAGAAATAGACCCAAGAAACGTACCCAGATGTGGTCTTGATCCCTTAGGAACCCAAAACTAATTTACACCACGGATTCTTCTTAAGGATGTGACTTCCTTATTCCCAACTGATCTTTTTTTCTTTTTCTTTCTTTCTTTTTTTCAGACAGAATCTTGCTCTGTCACCAGGCTGGAGTACAGTGGCACAATCTTGGCTCACTGCAACCTCCGCCTCCTGAGTTCAAGTGATTCTCCCGAGTAGCTAAAACTACAGGCGTGTGCCACCATGCCCGGCTAATTTTTGCATTTTTAGTAGAGACGGGGTTCACCATGTCTTCCAGGGTGGTCTCAATCTCTTGACCTTATGATCTGCCTGCCTCAGCCTCCCAAAGTGCCAGGATTACAGGTGTGAGCCACCACGCCCGATCCCCCAACTGATTTTTTAGGAGAATTTGGGCATGAGGTATCCCAGAGCTGGCTGAGTCCTCAGTTGCCATTCCCAAGTCCCTCCCTTCTGCTCTCCCTTCCCAGATACCATGGAAACCCATAATCAAAAGCAACGCCAACAACTCCTCTTCCTTCTCCCACGGGGCAGAGCTCAGCGCTCAGAGATGCAGCTTTGGCTGAAAAATGAAAAAAAGAAAAGAAATTGAGCTCACTGGAGATTCACCCTTGGAACTCTTAAGAAGATTTGTCATCTGTGTACCTCATGTGATTTCTCAGAGAATTTTATATCAAAAACAGTGTGTGTGTGTGTGTGTGTGTGTGTGTGTGTGTGTGTGTGTGTGTTTAAATGACAATCTTGGCTTAATGAATATACCAGTAATCGAAGGTGGGGATTTCCTCATATGCCAGTGCCTCTTTTTCCCTTCCCTCTAAGGAGAGCAAACTCTTGGCAGATCTCATGTGAGTTTTTAGAAATAAGTGTGGCTGTTACTAAATCCATGGACAGGAGAACACACTCTATTCTCAGGTGGATCCCACTGGCTCTTGTTTGCACATGTTTTGGATTGAGAGGCCCCTTTTAAAAGATAATTCACTAAGCATGTTGTTTCGGTGAGTTTTACTTAAATTTCAGTTACAATAAAATTCTCCCCACAGGAACACATCTCTTGTCAAGAGAAAGGAACTTAACGTTTTCCTTTGTAGGAGTCTACCTGCCTCAATGAGCACAAATCCTACATATACTCCTTGAAGAGAAGGTGGAGAGGAGGGGAAGAGACATTTCTCAAGGGAGTGACTGTGATTATATCTACAATAGCATGTAGTAGGAGAAAAAGGGAATTTGGCAGTTTTAAGAGTAATACATCTCTAGAAAGCCGTTCTAGATAGTCCAATCTCATGGCCCATTTTGGGGGCTTTGATCCTATTGGTGGGACTCTAAGTCTTTAGATCCTATTGATGAGACTCTTAAGTGTGGTTCCATATGGCCTTCTCTCTGTGGCCTCAGCCATGCTATTTAAAATGTACTTTATCCCACGCCTGTTCCTTGTCAGCCTCCTCCACTTTCCACCCCCACGGTACTTACCACCTTTAAACACAGCGTGCGCTGATAGTGGGAGTGTAAATTAGTCAGAAATAATGGAAAACAGCATGGAGGTTCCTCAACAAATTAAAAATAGCACTACCATATGATCCAGCAATCCCACCAGAGGGTACAGATCCAAAGGAAATGAAATCGGTATGTCAAAGAGATTTCTGCACTCCTATTTTATAACAGCATTATTCACAATAGCCAAGATATGGACTCAACCTAAGTGTCCATCATTGAAAAAATGGGCAGTATATATACACAGTAGAATACTATTCAGCCTTGAAAAAGAATGCAGTCAGGGCCGGGAGCAGTGGCTCATGCCTGTAATCCCAGCATTTTGGGAGGCCAAGGCAGGTGGATCACGAGGTTAAGTGATCGAGACCATCCTGGCCAACATGGTGAAGCCCCGTCTCTACTAAAAATACAAAAATTAGCCAGGCATGGTGGCATGTGCCTATAGTCCCAGCTACTCAGGAGGCTGAGGCAGGAGAATTGCCTCAGTCTGGGAAGCGGAGGTTGCGGTGAGCTGAGATCACACCAGGGCACTTCAGCCTGGGCAACAGAGGTAGACTGTGTCTCAAAACAAAGGTTGATCTCATAGAAGTAGAGAGTAGAATAGTGTAAGTGGTGGGGAGGGCAGGGAATGGGGGGATAGGAAGAGATTGATACAAAGTTACAATTAAATAGGAGAAATAAGTTCTCCTATCTATTGATGATCTATGCACAGCAGGGTGATTATGTTTGTTTAGCAATATTGTGTTTTTCAAAATAGCTAGAAAAGAGAATTTTGAATGCTCTCACCACAAAGAAATGATAAATGTATGAGGTGACAGATATGCCAAATATCCTAATTTGATTATTACTCAATACATACATGTACTGAAATATCACACTGTTTCTCATACACATGTGCAATTATTACATGTTAATTAACGCCAAAAATAATACAAATAAAACGGTGTTCAGTTTACCTCTGTTTTCTATTATTTGTGGTCTGTTTCCCCAGCTAGAATGGGACCCCAGGAAGGCAAGGAGCTTCCTCTCTTTTATCCCCTGGTGCATACTAAATGCTTAGGACTGTGCCTTGCATACAGTGAGCACTCAATAAATACTTGTTAGCAGTTTTAAAAGTCAGTACCTTAATTAACCAAGCACCAAGACTTTTAATCTTTTTGCCTCAAATCAAACTAAAAACCTTGATTAAAAGGTCTTACCCTGTCTCTACAAAATAAAAATGAGCTGGGCATGGTGGCACCTGCCTGTAGTACCAGCTACTCAGGAGGCTGACGTGGGAGGATCTTCTGAGTCCAGGGGAGCGATGATTGCATAACTGCCCTCCAGCAACCTGGGCAACACAGCAAGACCCTATCTCAGAGAAAAAAAAAGACTTTGCTGTTATCCAAAAGAATGAAACATTTTCCAGACAGAGGGTCAAGTTATGCTATCTTTTTCCATAATACTGTTTAAAACAAATTATTAAGAAATATCAATTTTATAATATGAAGGTATACAAATTCTGGACATTAAAAATTATATCTGCAAGACTTACATAGTCTATGATATAAAGCAAATTTGGGGTTAATCAGTTTCTCTAAAGAACTTAAAGACACATTTGTCTTTAATCATGGCATGAAGTGTCTGATTGAGGAAGATCATATGAAAAAGTCCACATCTGATTATAATTATTGAACTGTGTATTGAATGCTTGATATGTGCTGGCATTTTTGCCTACATTATCTCCAGTTTTGCCAACAACCCTTCAAGGTAAATATTACTGTCCATGGGTGAAAAAGTTGGGACCCAGAAAGGAGAAATAACCGGCCAAGGTCACATGGATCTCAGATGGGAACATGGGTTTGCTCTACTCCCGGGCTTCTCCCCAGACACTGCACTGGGTTTTCCAGAGCACAGAGCAATGCAATTTCACATGTGTCACTGGTTTTATATTCGCAGTCAACACACATGTTTTGAGTAATTGTTATGTTCCTGGCACTATGCAGGCTTTCTTGGAGATCGCTGTAGGAAACTTGACATCTCGCTGGGAGGTACTTGGGAACCCTGGGCACATTTTGGGATGTGACAGCTGAGTGAGGGCCACTGTAGATGCTTGGGGACTTGGGAACAGGGAGGGGTCCTCATGGGCTGGGCTCTTGAAGCCTAGTCATGGTGTCCTTTGGCCTTTCCAGTCAGGCAGGGGCCATTGGTTGGGTCTGGCTGCCCTGCAGTTGCATCCCCTGGTAGGGGCACCTCAGTCCTCAGGAGCAGTGACCTGTCCCCTACTGTGTGGTTTTGGCAGAGGTGTAACTTCAGATCGAGGTCCCACTGTCCCCTGCTGCCTCGCCCCTGGCCTCTGTGGAAGCTAAAGAGGCCAATCTTCCCTCTTTGGGATGCCAGGGGCTGGGGCCTGTGACCCACACTTGGCCAATTGCAGGTCCAGGCACTGCCTTTAAGTAGACTTTAAGACCTTGGATCTTAAAGATGGCAGAGCATCTGCACACAAGAATGGCAGGACATCCACAGATAGTGATGGCCATGGTGGGAAGAGGTCAAAATGGAAGATATATAGCTGCATCTCCAATGGGCTGTTCCTGAGATGACACGGCGACCAAGTTCTCTGAGAACTTGGTGGATCGTCTTCCAGCTCCCACCAGGTCTGTGAGCCCATGATATCTTCCCAATCAACCCATTTTGAATACAATTCTAAGTCTGTTGTCCAGCTTGTAGTGGAAAAATAAGCTTTTTCCTTTACCCTTTACTCTAAATTCAACATGGATGGATAAAGGTCATGAAAAAACATTCTGGGGACAACCACAGAATCAGAAGGTAAAATCAGCTTTTAAGGAATTTTTCTTTAGCTACTCTGATGCTTTCTCCACAGGCTGATGACGGCTGTCTGATTCTTACTTAACAAAGCTGGAAAATTTCGTCAGCCTGGCCAATAGAGTGAGACCTGTCTCTACAAAAAGAAAAATCAATACAACTTAAAAACTTAGTGAGGCATGAGGCAAGAGGATGGCTGAAACCCAGAAGTTCAAGGTTATAGTGAGCTATCACTGTGCCACTGCACTCCAGCCTGGGTAACAGAGCAAGACCCTGTCTCAAAAATAATGATTCTAATAAAATGGCTGGGAAGTTTCAGTGTTTTCTTCAACCTTCAGAAGCTAGAGAATCATACATCAGGACTCACCAGGACAAGAGGACTCACCAGGCCCATCAATTTGCCACGGAGAGTTCAGGCTATCCAGGTTAGGCTGGGTCTCTGGCTGAGGAGCATCAGGAGCTGGGCATCAAGGCCCTGGGCTTCCTGTTGGGTTTGCTCAGTGGATTGTTGCAGAAAGAGGCTTTCCTGTATTTTGGCCCAGAGCACACGATCTTACCTGCAAAACCGCAGCACTGTGCCTGGTGCTAAAACCACGAGAGAATCAAGCCTTGGATGACCCAGTTACTGGGCAATGCTGCCCAGCTCCAGGACTGCTTGTTGCTCCCACAGTATGATGTGTTAAATCGCTGACTGTATTTTCAGAGTCCATCCGCTGCCCTAAACTCTCTGCACCCACAGTTCCAATGGGGAGCAGTAACTTGAATTAATCAAAGCCAATTATTCCAGTTCTTCTTTTTCAGCTTGGATTCTTTCATTTCAAGTCGTCATGGGAAAATAAGTCTTAAGAAATCCCTTTATGCATGGAGAACTAGGGCAATTACTGACATTTTAAGAATTATTGTAACAATTTTAAAGTTTTTTGATTAAAGTTCTGAAGGACATAAGTAATCCTTTTTTTGTTTTTTGGAAGGGCTTCAATTATTTTCAAGGACAGACGTTGGGCACATCGGCTGTTCAAATCTAATTAATCATCTGGCTGTGCCCACAAGAGTCACACCTTCCAAACACTGAGGTTATAGCTAATCATCTGAAATTCTCCCACACTGGAATAACTGTACCCACCCTCTGGGGCCATGACAGATACATGTGCAGGGTGCATTATAGGAACTCAAGGCACACCTCTGCTGGGAAATCAAGCTTTGTTTGTTAGTGACTCAACAACTTAGTTGTGTATTAAATATTCAATATCTGATGCAAAGCATTTAAAATCCTGAGGTGGTACCTTGGAGCAAAGAACACACAGGCTGGGTTAGCCAATCCCATTACTATTTTTATACCATAAATTAGATTAGAAATCCTGAGCTGGGAAAAGCCAGGATGGAAAGATCCCAGGGAATGATATGGCTCCAAAAAATCAGTAGTGAGCAAACTCCTTGAGGCTAGAGGGGGGTCTGTTTCAGTTTATGATCAACAGGATACTGAAGGCAGGTAACCTTCGACCCCTGGAGAGACATACTCATGCCAACCGGAGTTCACTGGAGCTGATTTACTGCACTACGCTATGCACTAAAAATGAGCACATAGTTTGACTCAAACATGCATTTAAGTAAAAAAAAAAAAAAAATCTTTATTTATTTATTTTTTTAGTTTACCATGCACTGGTAAATTTTGAAAAAAGGATAAGAGCTGAGCAGGAGGATCACTTGAGGGTAGGAGTTTGAGACCAGCCTGGGCAACATAGCAAGACCCTGTTTTAAAAAAATTTAAAATAACTTAGTTGGACATAATGGTGCATGCTTGTAGTCCTAGCACTTTGGGAGGTTGAGGTGGGGTGATCCCTTGAGACTTGGAGTTCAAGACCAGCCTGGGCAACATAGTAAGATCCTGCGTCTACAAAAAAAAAAATTTTTTTTAAACTTAGCCAGACGTGGTGACATGCAGCTGTAGTCTCAGCTACTTGGGAGGCTAAGATGGGAGGATCACCTGAGCCCAGGAGTTTGAGGCTGCCGTGAGCCATGGTCATGGCACCGTACTCCAGTCTGGGAAACAGAGCAAGACCTAGACTCTAAATAAATACATAAAAAAAGGATAAGAGAAAAAATACTTGACCTTGAAACCCCTCTTAGAAAAGCTGCAGAGGTCACCTGTAGTAAAGCAAAGGAGAGAATGGAGCAGCCACACCTCCATCATTGCTGAAAGCCAAATTCTATTGATTCCAGAGGAGGGCATATTATGCCAGGTTTTTAAAGCTGCCATACGCCTTATCAGAGTCACAGTTGAGTAGTGGTATGCAAAGCTGCAGTACAAACACAAAAATAAGTGTTTGAGCAGGATACGGCGTGCCTGTGCATCTTTTCTTTGGCAGAGGAGTTTGGAATTCACGGCTCCAAGGAAACAGCTGTTTGTCAATCCAAACCTTGGATGCCGATACTGTTGGACAGTTCAGTGATGATGTTCCTCTGTGACTCAAGTGGTTTCTAAAAGGCAAGAAGCCATCCCTGTGAGGCATACGGTGATCGGCGCTGCATCTTCCTGCCCCATTTCCCACAGGGATCAATTGTAGTCAAGAGGATGTGTTTTTTTCAGAGGAGGACATGCTATGCGAGGGAAGAGAGGCATGAGCAGCTGAAGGAAGGAGAATGAACGGAAGAGCTGGACACAAGGCCAGGTTGTGGGGGAGGGGCTCATGCCTGTAATGCCAGCACTTTGGGAGGCCCATGGGGGCAGATCGCTTGAGCCCAGGAGCCGGGGCAACATAGCGAGACCCTGTCTTTACAAAAAAACCACAAAAATTAGCTGGGTGTGGTGGCGCACACCTGTAGTCACAGCTACTCAGGAGGTTGAGAGGTAAGAAGATCACTTGAGTCCAGGTTGTCAAGGCTGCAATAAGCTGAGATCACGCCATTGCATTCCAGCCTGAGCAACAAAGCAAGACCCTGACTCGGGGGGGAAAAAAAAAAGAAAGAAAGAAGAAAGCAAAAGCAAATGCCGGACAGAGCAGGCCAAAAGACTGAGTCCCACTTGATCATTGTTGATGACTCTAGGAAAAGTGGTATTTGGACCCGAATGTCTGAGAGCAAGTATAATACTGCCAACAGGACCTATGGCTTGGCTACAAATGGCTTTCTATCCCATACTGCATATGGTGAAAAAAGATAAGATTGGAACTTCGCCTCGAGAATTAAACAAGCATTACAAAAAGTCAGTTTTGTTTTATATTTCAGAAAACTAGGTTATAGCTGCAGTTATGCACGGTTCTTAAAATGAATGAAAAATGAGTCAAGTGTTGATGGAGGAGTTCTGATTAAGGCATGTGATGATATTCTATGGATTTCCCGTTGGACTGTCACAGTGTAATCACAAAGAGAGCCACTTTATTAATCTTCCCAAGAGCATCTGAATCCTTTGCTATCAAACTCATTCTCTTTCGTCAGTGTCCTGTATCCATCGATTTCTCTTCTACAGTTGTTAACCTGTCTGAATCTTGTCTCATTCACCTGTCAATGGCTTTGCTCCTGATACAAGCAATCAATATGGCTTTCACAGGCTGTGTGTATTCTGGCTTCTTTTGCAATTTCACTTATGGTAGACCTGTTGTTTTGTTCATCCTTCTTATTGCATTTTGGACAATGAAAGTCCTACTTTTTTTTGAACATATTACATTTTCTTTATTGCCTAAGGTAAAATTATTTTGTGTGTGACTGTTCTATTGATATTTGAAAAGAATGCATATTCTTTGACCTATACAGCATTGATATATTTTCTCTATTAAATCACAGTTTTATGTTGTTATTCAGATTTTCCTTGTCTTTTTAAAAAATAGACTCATAAAAATATAATCTATATACCATACAATTCACTGGTTTAAGGTATACAGTTCAATGTTTTTTTGTATATTCACAGGGTTATGTAGTAATCACTATATTCTAATTTAGCCTAACTTACCAAAATCTGTGCAGATTTATAATGACTTAGTTCCAGTGAAATATAGAATCCCAAATAACTCCATTATACCCCATTATGCTATTATTAGGGATTTATAGTATAATAGTATTACACTATAATACCAACAATTCTTTGGTATCATTAATGCATTATGTAGCTGCAAGTCTTTTAAAAGAACTGTGAGAAAAAAGGAGAAAAATATATTTATGTATTTTGGTATGGTGGCTCATGCCTGTAATCACAGCACTTAGGGAGGCCAAGGAGAGTGAATGGCTTGAGCCCAGGAGTTGGAAATCAGCCTGGACAATATAGCAAACCCTGTCTCTACAAAAAATACCAAAATTAGCCAGGTGTGGTAGCATACATGTCTGTTGTCCCAACTACTTGGGAGGCTGAGGTAGGAGGATCACTTGAGCCCAGGAGGTCAAAGCTGCACTGAGCTATGATCATACCACTGCACTCCAGTCTGGTGACAGAGTAAGATTCTGTCTCAAACAAACAAACAAACAAACAGTATATCTATAGAGTTTTTTATATTACCTTTTCATTTTTTTTTTTTTTGAGATAGAGTTTTGCTCTTGATGCCCAGGCTGGACTGCAGTGGCATGATCACACTCACTGCAACCTCTGCCTCCTGGATTCCAGCAATTCTCCTGCCTCAGCCTCCCAAGCGGCTGGGATTACAGGTACCCACAACCATTCCTGGCTAATTTTTGTATTTTTAGTAGAGACGGGGTTTCAACATGTTGGGCAGGCTGGTCCTGAATGCCTGACCTTGTGATCCACCCACTTTAGCCTCCCAAAGTGCTGGGATTACAGGTATGAGCCACTACACCCCACCATTACCTTTTAATTTGCTCATTCTCGTTGTCTTTATTACTATAGTTTGAGCTACCATCTTGTGTCCTTTCCTTTTCCCAATATAGCTTTGCTCCCACCTTCCATGTAGCATCAGTGTCAAGTATACTGTATGTCTGTAGATTATAGTCCCAACAACACAATTATCTACATTGCTCTATAAAATTACTTTATAAATCAGTTAAACAATAAAGGCGAAGAAGGCCAGATACGGTGCCGTAAGCCAGCAATCCCTGTACTTTTCGAGGTAAGGCAAGAGGATCACTTGAGGTCAAGAATTCAAGACCAGTCTAGGCAACATGGCAAGACCCCATTTCTTAAAAAAAAAATTAGCCAGGTGTGGTGGTGCACACCTATGGTCCGAGCTATTTGGAAGGCTGAGGTGGGAGGATTGCTTGAGCCCAGGAGGTTGAGGCTGCAGTGAGCCATGTTTGCACCACTGCACTTCAGCTTAGGTGACAGGGTTAGACCCTGTCTCAAAAAAAGAAAGAGAAGAAATATACAATTATATACTGTCTTTTGAAATTTCTAATTTCCTTTACCAATGTTCTCTGTGTGTGTTGTGTGTTTATGCTGTGTGTGCGCGCATGTTTTCTGAAGTCACTTGCTTTCTTCATGAACACTTCCTGTCAAGCAGGTGTACTATCAACAAATTCTCTCAGATTTTGTTTATCTTGGAAATCTTTATTTTGCCTTCATTCCCTAAAAGATAATTTTGCTGGATATAAGATTCTTGCTGGATAAAATTTTATTTTCAGCACTTTGTATCAACCCACTGTGTCTGACCTCCATTGTTTCTGATGAAAACACTGCTGTTAATCTTATTGGGGACTCTATATATGTGACACTTTGTTCTGTTGCTTCTAAGATTTTTCTTATTCTTTGGCTTGCAGCATCTTCACTCTATCTTGATGTGGATCTCTTTGTTTAGCATACTTGGAATTTGTTGAACTTCTTGGCTCTGTAGATTAATGTTTTTAATCAAATATGGGAAGTGTCAACCTTTGTTTCTTTGAGTACATTAATACTTCCATCTTTCCTCTTTACCTGCTAATTATTTTGTGTGTATTTTGGTGCATATAATGGCATCTCACATTTTCCTGAGACTCTAATAATTTTTCTTTCTCCTCTTCATTTTTTATCTCTGTACTTACGATTGGATAATCTATATTGATCGAACCTCAATTTCACTGATTTGCTCCTGCCAGCTCAAGCCTGCTGTTGAATCTCTCTAGTGAACTTTAAATTTTTTAAATTTTGCTTTTCAATTCTAGAATTTTTATGTGTTTCTGTTTAAATAATTTTATCTTTTTATTGATGTTCTGTTTGTTGATATATTGTTATTGCCCCTTCTTTTAATTCTTTAAGCATGGTTTCTTTTAGTTCTTTAAGGGTGTTTATAATAGCTGCTTTGAAGGTTTTTCTATTATTTCACCATCTGGGCTCTCTCAATTTCATGTATTTTTAAGTATTTTTCTCCCTGGCCTGTCAAAGAATGAGAGGTATATTAAGGTATCCCACTAAAAATGTGTTTTCTTTGAGTTTCTAACTCAAAGTAAAAATATTTTTCTTTGAGTTTCTAACTTTCACTTTATAAATGTTGTTGATGTTACTAGGCATATAGTTTTCTATTATGGTATTATTAAATACTGAGCAGGTATAAATTAATATTCATAAAATATGAGTTAAATATTAATGACCTAACCAATATCTGAGTTTATACCCATCACATTTGAGAACACATATTATCATTAATTTTTTCCCTTTTTATTTTGAAGAATGAATTTGGAAGATTTATACTACAGATGTCAAACCTTGTTATTATGTTACCGTAGCATATTGTTATGTTATCATAAAAGAGTGTGGTATTAGCACTAGTGTAGACAGACCATTGTAACACAACAAAGAGTCCACACATATATGGCCACTTAATTGATAATTAAGGAGACAAATGCAGAGCAGTAGACTTGATGAATAGAAGCTCACATATTAATAGTAATCCTGTACATCTTGTAGATGTTACAAATGTTTTCTCCCACTTGACAGCTTATTCTTTAACTCTTTAACTTAAATCTCTACTTTTTTTTTTTTTTTTTTAATAGCCGTAGAGCTCGATAAAAAAGAAAAAAAAACTCTCTTTGGTCACACAGAGTTTATTTATTTATTTATTTATTTTTTGAGACAGAGTTTTGCTCTTGTCACCCAGGCTGGAGTGCAATGGTATGATCACCACAACCTCCTCCTCCCGGGTTCAAGCAATTCTCCTGCCTTAGCCTCCTGAGTAGCTGGGATTACAGGTATGCGCCACCATGCCCAGCTAATTTTGTATTTTTAGTAGAGATGGGGTTTCTCCATGTTGGCCAGGCTGGTCTTGAACTCCCGACTCAGGTGATCTGCCCATCTCAGCCTCCCAAAGTGTTGGGATTACTTATTTATTTATTATTTTTTGAGACCAGGTCTCACTCTGTCACTCAGGCTGGAATGCATTGGTGTGATTACCGCTCACTGCAGCCTCGACCTCCCCAGGGTCAGGTGAGTCTCCTACCCCAGCCTCCCAAGTAGCTGGTACCACAGGTATATGCCACTATGTCTGGCTAATTTTTCTATTTTTTGTATAGACAGGATTTTACTATTTTGGCTAGGCTGGTCTTGAACTCCTGGGCTCAAGCAATCTGGCTGTCTTGGCCTCCCAAAGTGCTGGGGTTACAGGCTAGAGACACTGCGCTCAGCCTATTTTTTAATTTTAAGTGATCAAATGTGTTGATTTCTCTTTTTTGGATCCTAGATCTCATGAGATAATTACTAGAACTTTCTCTAACCCAAGTTTATAAAAATATTTCCCTCTAATGATATAAAAAGGGTTTTTAAAATGCTTAGCTATTAATTTTCATCTAGAATTTCTTTTTCATGTGCAGTGCATGGTAGGCGTCTAACAAACAGCAAATTGTCAGCTTATCATTTATTGACTAAGCCTTTCTTTCCCCAGTAACTAAAAGGGCCACATTTTTCATCCTGTATATTCCCATATGTAACTATCTGTGCTTTGGGTTGCCTGTTCTGTTTCACTGTCAACTCTTGGGCCAATATCACATTCTTTTAAAAATTATAACTTAGTAGTGTATTTAGAGTTCTGCTAGAACAGTTTCTCTTCATTTTTTGTTTCCCCTAGCCTACAGCAAATTGAGAGGGTACTCACTAAGGCCTTACAAGTCTAGCTGCACTGGCCTAGGCCAGGCAAAGCTCTTAGGTCAGATTCCAAGAAATATCTTTGAGGGTAGGGTTCCTAGAAACAACCACACAAATACACTGGACAGAATTCTTTCTTTTTTTTTTTTTTTTTTTTTTTCAGATGGAGTCTTGTTCTGTCACCCAGGCTACAGTGCAGTGGTGCGATCTCTGCTCACTGCAAACTCTGCCTCCCGGGTTCAAGTGATTCTCCTGCCTCAGTCTCCTGAGTAGCTGGGATTACAGATGCCTGTAATCCCATACCAGGCTAAATATTGTATTTTTAGTCGAGACAGCGTTTCACCATGTGGGCCAGGCTGGTCTCGAACTCCTGACCTCAAGTGATCTGCCTGTCTTGGCCTCCCAAAGTCCTGGGATTACAGGTATGAGCCACCATCGCTGGCCCAGGGTCAGTTCATTCTTTCTGCTATTCTTCTTACCTCTCATTTCACATGTAACTCCCTCTGTAAAACCCCATCTCTCCATTGCCTCCTCCAGGATGAACTTTCCTTCTATTTTACAGAGCAAAACCCATGATATGGAAACCCCTTAACTTTCTAGGGCAAACCTACAAACTTACACTTAAATCCATCTGTTTCTTTCCCTACTATTAAAATAAGAGTAGAGTCCTGCCCTCTCTTCCTCCTAAGCTAAAATAGCTCCATTGAGTGAGATCTGGTTTCCTTCCATACCCTTAGGAAACAGCTAGGCTCTTCTTCCCTGTCTGCGTTGAAACATGCCTATCTCGCCCACTCTAACACACACATGTTCACACACACATCTTTGGGCTCCAGATTCTCCTGCAGCCATCTTGCTATCTCCTCTTGTTCAAAGCTCTACTTCTAGAAAAAGTTGTCTAGCTCGTTGTTTCTTCTCTTATTCATTTCTCAGCATACTGCAAGGGCCGCCAGTCACTTCCTTACTGTTAAATCCTTGCTACTATTCTTGTCTCCAGTCTTGCTCTCCTCCAAACTGTTTGTCACCATAGAAGCCAGAATAATCCTTTTAAGATGCAAATTTGGATATATGATTCCCCTCCTTAAAAGCTTTCATATTATTACTGATCTCAAGATCCACACTCCCTGACAAGGCCTCCACCTCCAGTCTCCTCAATCTTATGAGCCCTTTCCAACCCTAAACCCTGATCACACCCAGCCATTCTCTGCCCCTGACTTCCTCACTATGCCTTCACCTGGTTTTTCATTCTGCATGTGTGCCTTGCTAGCTCCTACTCACCTTCAGTACTCCAGCAAGAAGACACGAGTGACCACCCTACTACTCCTTCCCCTACTCCAAGACTACAGAAAGCGCCCCACTTTGTATCTTCCCAGCACCCAGTACTTATTCCCACTACGTAGAACATTCCTTACACTCTACTTCTCTGTCTCTCCAACTAGATGGAAAACGCTTTGACAAATGGGATCATTTCTTAATTATCATTTAACGCCAACATTTAGCAAAGTGCCTCTCGCACAGAAGATGGACTGTGGATGTCAGAAATAAATAAATAGCTCCTCTATTAGCCACAGAGCTCAGCATCACCCGTGACCTTCTTTTTTGACTAAAGCTATTCATTCATTTTATTGTGGTAAAAACACATATCATAAAATGTACCATCTTAGCCATTTTTAAGTATACAGCTCAGTAGTGTTAAGTATATTTACAGTGTTGTGAAGCAGAACTCTGGAACCTTTTCATCTTGCAGAACTGAAACTCTGTACCCACCAAACGATTCCCCATTTCTCTCCTACTCCCAGACCCTGGTAACTACCATTCTACTGCCTCTGTCTATGAATCTGGCTGTGTTAATACCTCCTATACTGAAATCATTTGGTATTTGTCCTTTTATGCCTGGCTTATTTTACTCAAGGTTCATCCAGGTTGTGGCATGTGATGGGATTTCCTTCCTTTTTAAGGCTGCATAGTATTCCATTGCATGTATATATGTATATATATATATATATATACACCGTATTTTGTTTATCTGTTCACCTGTGAACATCCATGAACATAATATTTTCACCAGTCTGTGACTTTTTATGATAATTTTCTGTGGTATTTATAATTTTGTTTTTTTTGCAAGTTTCTGATTCCACAACATTTAAATATAGTATTACAAGGAATAGATGCAAATATATGCTTTCTATAAATACAAAGGGCTTTTTAAAATATAAGCTTTTGTTATTATCATAAAGTTGTTCATGCTTTTTGTAATAAAAGCTCTTTTTATTAAAATGTCTTATATTTTAACAAATATTTCACTGTACCAGTCCCTATTAAAAACAAAAAAATCCTATGTAAGATTTGGTATCAATTTAATTTGTATAGAAGAATGAATCTAACCAAATTGATCTGAGGAGCGATGTTTTTAACTTAAAACATTTAACCTAAAAACTTTTATGCTTTTAACTTAAAAACATAAAAAGTCTTACTTCAGAATTACTTCAGAGCTTGCAACTAGAAATATATGTATATTTAATTCAAAGCTAAGGGTATACCTCTTTCTGAAAGAAGGAACACAAGTAATTGATCTTGGTTTTGTTCAAGTAACAGACAGCCCAGAGAACATTTTTCATCCACACCTGAGGTCAGGTGGGGTGGATAGAGTTTTATGCACTAATGGTCAAATAAATTACAGTGTAATCCATCCAACAAGACATTTAGTCACAATTTCCTCAAGGGATAAAAAGACAAAAGGTGACCAAAAAAAAAATCCAGTAATAGACTCCGCCATAATCCTTTTACTTTAAGGCAATTACCCGCCTTAGGCAAATCTCTTCTTTAAACAATCACTTCATTTCTTCTTGTTGATTTTGAGGATTTGGTCACTGTTGTCTGGAGTTCTTCACTTGGACATTTAGATAGAAGCTCTCTTTCTGCTATTGTAAACAATAATATAATTTACTTCCTTGTATAAAGATACATGTACTATATCTTTATACGTGTATCTTTATACAAGGAAGTAAATTATATTCTAATAGTCTTCTCAGAATACATGACTGAGTTGAAATGGCGAGGTCAAAAGGTATGCACACTGAGGGTTTTTGTTACAAATCGTCAAGTGGCCTTACAGGAAGATTGTACCAAATTATTTTCCCATTGACTATATATGGAAATGCCGGCTTCCTTATCTTCTCCCTCACACCGTGTGTTAACACTCTTTTTGATGATTTATAATCAGATAGACAAAATATCCTATCTCAGTGATTTAATCTGCATTTGTGTGATGAGAACACATTTTTCCATTTCAGACCATTGGTATTGCTTTGTGAAATGTTTTGCTTGTGTCTTTTGCCCTTTTAAAAATTGTGCTCATCTTCTGATTACTGGTTTTAAGAGTTCCTTGTACAGTAAGGCTACTTACACTTTGGTATAGGTTGCAAATATTTCTGTTTCCCATTGGTGGCTAATTTTATTTATATTTCTCTACCCAGAAGATTTAAATACTTATGCAATCAACTCTATCGACTGTTTCATTTATCTTTTCTGACTCTGAAGTCAAGATTAAGTAACCTCCTGTGGCAGGTTCCTGTCCCATGGAGGAGCAGCTTGCTTGCTAATCTCTGTGAGAATCTTGGGGCAGGGGTTGGGTGCTAATTAGATAATTGTTTCACACTGTCTTGCCTGCCTTGGAAGACTTATCTCCTGTTCTCTGGCCGTGCTAACCAGTGCTATGTATAACCCTGGCTAGCATAGGGGGGTGAGGGAGGGGAATCTGTCTCTTGAGCACAAAGCTACTTCCACTCCCCACTCCCAGCAAAAGCTAATCTGACCATGGAACAATAATCAAAAGTAGGAAAATAACATTGGCCAGGTGCAGTGGCTCATACCTGTGACCCCAGCACTTTGGAAGGCTAAGACAGGAGGACTGTTTGAGGCTGGGAGTTTGAGACCAGCCTGGGCAACACAGCAAAACCCCATCTCTACAAACATTTTAAAAATCAGCCAGGTATGGTGGCATGTGCCTGTAGCCCCAGCTATTGGGGAGGTTAAGGTGGGAGGATCACTTGAGCCCAGGAGAGCCATGATTGTGCCACTGCACTCCAGCCTGGGCAACAGAGCAGGACGCTGGCTTAAACAAACAAATAAACAAACAACAACAACAAAAAACCCAAACCCACCAAAAAAAAAAGTCAAACGAAAAAATTAAGAAAAGTAACATTGACATACTATTATTAACAGACCAACAGACCCAATCTGATTTTCTCTAGTTTTCCCACTGATGTCCTTTCTTTCTGTTCCAGAATCCATTCTGGCAGCCTACGATGCACTGTGGTCACGTCCTCTTCATCTCCTTCACTATGGAGCAGTTTCTCAGGCTTTCTTCGATTTTCATGATGGGTATTTTTGAACAGTACTGGCAGTTATTTTATAGACTGCTCCTCAGCTCGAGTTTCTACAATATTTCCTCATGGTCAGATTGAGACTGTATTTTGGCAAGAATGCCACGTGAGTGAGACTGTGCACTTCTTGGTACATTGCAGCAGGGGGTCCATGATGTCTCTGTGATTTATTGCTGATGATGTGAACTGTGATGACTTGGTTAAGATGGTGTCTTCCGGTACACCACCACTCCCGGCTAATTTTTAAACATGTTTTGTAGAAACAAGGTCTTGCTATGTTGACCAGGCTGGTCTCAAACTCCTGACCTCAAGTGATCCTCTTTGCCTCGGTCTCCCACCAAAGTGCTGGGATTACAGATCACATCTGGCAACTCTCCCACTGTTTCTACCCAGTTCCCATACACATCTTGTAGGTAATCATCTCATTCGCTTCTGGCTTATTCTTCATATACTTCTTTTGCAGATATGGTCCCCTGCCCAATTTTGATGGCAATCAACAGGTACAGCAGCCAAGGCTTGAGAAGGACATGGGAATGAAGCATACAGACTTCTTAGAGATGAAGGTGTGAACTACTAGGTGAACTACTTAGACCAGGAGAAGTATGCTCGCCAAGGGTGAGGGAATATACAATGGGTAGTAGGGGAGACAGCTGATGGAAACCAGCTATAGCAGGGGCTGCCACTCATCCCGTCATCCCACTAGCTATCCTCTTGCAGATTTCTCCAGGAAAGGAGACCATCCAGAATCCCAGAGAAGCTGTTCACAGATGGCGTTAACTTACTATGAATAAGTAAGAAGTAGATCTGAGTGACGCAAGAGGTGGATTGTAGTGGATGTCATTGTGTGCCTCCCAGATCACACATTCAGGTTGGAGGGACCCACTTCCCCAGCTGTGTTTTCTAGAGTCTCATAGGTACATAGCATGGCAGTATGTATATACAAGAGAGCCTTGCCAGGCACAGTGGCTCACATCTGTAATCCCAGCACTTTGCAGGGCTTAGGTGGGAGGATCACTTGAGCCTAGGAATTCAGGACCAGCCTGGGCAACATAGTGAGACCCTGTCTTTACAAAACAATTTAAAAATGAGCCAGGCATGGTGGTCCACAACTGTAGTCCCAGCTACTAGGGAGACTGAAACAGAGGCTTTCTTAACTTGTAAGCCCAGGAGGTCAAGGCTGTAGTAGGCCATGACATGATGGTGTCACTGCACTCCAGCCTGAGTGACAGAGCAAGACCCTGTCTCTAAAGTGTGCATGCGTGCACACACACACTCCTCTCCGTAAGAACAAAGTACAAGCACAAGACAGGACTGAGACGGGAGTGTGGGGATTGGGAAGGATTTGGGTACATGGAATTGGGAAGAAATGGCCCACCAGATGGTACATCGGAATGAGGTAGGCTTTTCTTGGGTCATCCTCCACTTCCCTCTCCCTAGAAGGAATAATCTTCCTCCTTCCCTCTCCCACTTCCCTCTTCCCTAGACACACTCTGATCTCACAAGCTGTTCTGGTTGCTTCAACTTTGAGTTTCATCCATTGTCTAGCCAAGATTAAGTTGGAATGTTTTGAAAGGAAATTTGCTCTTTTGTCTCTCAAGTTGGCCCAGGGCTTCCCACCTATGGGTACGGTTGGATCTTTTCCACTGTAATAGAACAAATGCTCTGCTAAAAACTGTTTCTGAGCCTTTCTGAAGGTGCCTGGCTTTAGTGAGCTCCTGGGCACCTCCAGTAATATACCCAGGCCATTTATATCTACTGCCCCCAAAGTCTCCTGAGGGCCTCAGTGGAGCCTCCGCTTCAGCTCCTTCTTCACAAAGTTGATACCCATATGCCAAAGGCACTGACTCCTGATTTTTACAAGAATCACTTCTAGAGGAATCTGTCTTCACTCCAGTTCCCACTTGGCTGAAGGCACAGGGGACTGTTCAGAGGTGGGGGGAAAATCACTCTCTTTGTAAATACCGCAGAACAGCACTTGTCTCTCCCCAAATCCCAGTTTCTTCTGCACCCCAGTTTCCCCACAGAAACCTCTGCAAAGGGAAAAACAACAACCCCACCTTCCTCTTCCAGTCAAAACCCCAACATTTATGCAAATAAACTTGTGACTCTACCTGCCAAACACAAGTCAATACGAGTCCCAATTGAGGCTGATACAAGAACTGATTATTACCATGGGAATCTAAAAGAAAAATAAGATGCAAAAGAAAGGAACAGTGATGGTGGCCTAAGGGTGGACACAGATTCCTGACACTAAGCACAGGGATTCTAGGCCACGAGCCCACCTGGCCTGGCTGTGTCTCCTCAGCCCTGTCTCATATGTTGGGCCCCAGCTCCCCACAACACCCCCTCCCCAGCCCCAGCCCCTTGGCTTGGTCCCCACAGGACTCCCAGAATTTGGGACAGGCCTGGCTCAGAGCAGGAATTCAGTCAACATCTATTGACTGAGACAGAGGAAAGAAAATGGGAGAATAAGTGCTGGGGACAACCATGTCCCTTTGTCTGTGAAGCTTCTCATTTGCTTCTCAGCTTAGTCTTGCAGCTTCCAGGGGTTGACCTGGTGTCAGGACCTTCAGATGAGGATGGAGCTTCCCCAACTAGGACCAAAGATGGTGTCCTGGGCCTGAAAGTGCGCCCCTCCACCTCCCCTTCCTTCTTTCTATCCCTCTCTCCTCCTGCAGGAGCTCCTGTAGTTCTATTCTCCCTTTCTCCTCCATTTCTCTGCATGTTTTGGGTTTTATGGCAGAAGCACAGTCACTACTAGCGGATTGAAGGAGGGAGTGGGGCCTGAGGCTCTTCTGCTGCGTTCTTCTTTACCCATTTGGCTAAAATCTGGCCTTAATCTGGGTTGTTCTGTTTCAAAATGGTACTGTTTCAGGTTAATGTTAAGACTGCAATGCATCCCAAATACTTTAAGAAAATTTCTCAGAACTATTTTATTTTTAACTAATTATTATAAGAGACAGGGTCTCACTCTGTTGCCCAGGCTGGGGTGCAATGGAGCTATTGCAGCTCACTGCAGCCTCAACCTTCCAGGCCCAGACTGTCCTCCCACCTCAACCTTCTGAGTAGCTGGGACCACAGGCACATGCCACCAAAATTAGCTTGGCTAATTTTATTTTTATTAAGAGATGGGGCCTCACTATGTTGGCCAGGCTGGCTTCAAACTCTTGAGCTCAAGCAATCTTTCTGCCTCGGTCTCCCAAAGTGCTGGGATTACAGGCACTGTGCATGACTCAAACAACTTAAGATTTATATCGCACACCAGGGCCTGTTGGGGGATGGGGGGGCTAGGGTAAGGATAGTGGGGGTTGGGGACTAGGGGAAGGATAGCTTTAGGAGAAATGACTAATATAGATGATGGGGTGATGGATGCAACAAACCACCATGACACGTATATACATACATAACAAACCTGCATGTTCTGTACATGTACTCTAGAACTTAAAGTATAATAATAAAAAAGATTTATAAAGACTTGCAAAGGCAGTACAGAGATTTCCAAGTTTCCCCTAAGGTGTTATCATGCCTTACATTCATGTATTTGTTATAGTTAATGAAAATATATTGATACATTATCACTGACTAAAGTTTCATTAATAAACATTGCCCATAAATCACATCTGGATTTCCTTAGTTTCTAATATCCTTTTTCTGTTCCAGGATCCCATCTAGGATACCACCTCACATTTAGTCATCATATCTTCTTAGGATCCTCTAGACCAGGTGTCCCTAATCCCTCAGCCACAGACCGGTTAGGAACTAGGCTGCCCAGCAGGAGGTGAGTGGCGGGTGAGCAAACATTACTGCCTAAGCTCTGTCTCCTGTCTTAGCAGCAGTGGCATTAGACTGTCACAGGAGCACAAACCCTACTGTGAACTGTGCATGTGAGGGATCTAGGCTGCATGCTCCTTATCAGAATCTAATGCCTGATGATCTGAGGTAGGACCGTGGCATCCCGAAACGATCTCTTCTCTCCTGCTGCCCCCTATCCATGGAAAAATTGTCTTCCATGAAATTGGTCCCTGGTGCCAAAAATGTTGGGGACTGCTGCTCTAAACTGAGACACTTCAACTGACTTTCCTTGTTTTGATGACCTTGACAGTTTTGAGGAGTCTTAGGCACATATTTTATAAAATGCTGCTCTATTGGAATTCAGTTTTTCTTAGACTGGGGTTCTGAGTTCTCAGGTGGAAGACCAAAGGTAAAGGGCCATTTTCAACTTATCTTATCAAGGATACTTGCTGTCAACATGGTTTATGACTGCTGCTGTGGACTTCGATCACCTGCTAGTCTTTGTCAGGTTTCTCCACTGTAAAGTTACTCTTTCTTCTCCTCCATATTCTACTCTTCAAAAGGAAGTCACTATGTGCAGCCCACGGTTAAGAAGCAGAGTTAAGCTCTCCAGCCTGAGGGCAGACTGTCAATTATTTGATGTTCTTCGTGGGAGATTTGCCTCTTTTCTGCCATTTATCCATTTATTCCATCATTTATTAACATCTGTAGGGACTCATAAATATTCATCTCATACTTAGGGTTATATATAATTAAATACTACATTATTTGTTTTGCCACTCAAATATTTCCAGCTTTGGGCATCGGGGGCACTTTCATTTGGCTCCTGTGACCCTTTGATAGAGTGTTATGGATGGAATGTTTATGTCTCCCCAATTCATATGTCGAAGCCCTGACCCACATGTGACAGTATTTGGAGATGGGGTCTCCGGGAGGTAATTAGGGTTTGGAAGAGGTCATGGGGTGGGGCACTCAGGATGGGATTAGCACCCTTATATGAAGACATGCTGGAGAACTTGGTGTTTCCCCACACCGACTCCAAACAAGGTCACAATGGAGAGATCATGTGAGCGCATGGGGAGGCTGGAGCCGCATCCAAGCCAAGAGAAGGCTTCAGAGTGAAATTTACCTAGCCAGCACCTTGATCTTGGACTTTCTAGCCTCCAGAAAGAAACAAAGTTGTACTGTTTACACCCTCAAGTCTATGGTATTTTGCTATGGCAACCTCAGCTGACTGAGACACACGGCCTCAACTGTTTCACGTTCTGAGGACTTCCTTTCTGACACTGCAAGATGCTCCAGGCTCACCTTGTATATTTCCTGCCCCAGCCCTAGAATCAGCCACTTCTGTAAGAGGCCTGGCTCCTGTTATTGAAGAATTATATTGGAAACCAATAACTGGCTCCTAGGTAGCAACTCATTCTTGGACACACTAGAAAACACTTATTTTGTGCCTCCTATGTGCCAGGCAGTATGCTAGCTCCTTTTCATGTTGATTTACTTAATCCTCATAACAACTCTATGATATATTTACTGGCAATCCTCCCTAGATGAGGACTGGAGGTTTAGCTGGGTTAAATGCTAGCCAACAGCACTCTGTTCTGTCTCCAAAGCCCATCACACTGCCTTGATGAAGACTGGTGTCACATACCTCACAAACACCATTTTTTTTTTTTTTTTTTTTTTTTAGGCAAAGTCTCACTCTGTTGCCCAGGCTGGAATGTAATGGCACAATCTCGGCTCACTGCAATCTCTGCCTCCCAGGTTCAAGGGATTCTCCTGCCTCAGTCTCCCAAGTAGCTGGGATTACAGGTGTGTGCCACCATGCCCAGCCAATTTTGGTAATTTTAGTAGATGGAGTTTTGCCATGTTGCCCAGGCTGGTCTTCAACTCCTGGCCTCAAGTGATTCCAGATGGCATCATGTCTCTCCTTATGTGCAGAGATGACAAGGCACCTGTGTGTGCACAGATGCATGTGGCTCTCCTCATGTGTGCAGGTGATATGTACCTATTTTCATGTGCTCACATACCTTTGTGTGCAGAGATGACATGTACTTATCCTTAAGACAGATGACGTGTCTCAACTCATGGGATAATGCAATCTGACAAACTGAAAAGTGCTTTAGAATGGACATTTGCAGTACTTGCCAACTGCTGAAGCTTAGACTGTCAGGTTTTTCTCTATCATCCATAGGTCTCGCTTATGAGATGTGGGGATATCCTAAGACAACCACTTAGCATTCAAACAGTGTTTCATGCTTCCAGAGAGAAAACTGCAGGTCTACATTTTGCCCTCAAGCACAGGGATCATATCACACAAAAAAGAACAGATCAGTCGGCCAGAATGAGTAAGGCTTCCATCAGAGCGACCACAGTGTGATCTGCCACTTGAAATGCATATTGGGGGATTTGTCTGTCCAGCACTTCTTTTTCCTCTGAGATCGGCCTCTGCCAACCTCTCCAGAGCAGCCATCTTCATCCATCACCACCCACTCTTAACCCTTGATCATTTCCAGATGAGTACATGACCCAGCTGTGCCAATCCGAGAGTCCTCACCTAGGACTGCTGGAACAGGAACTTAAAAAGAGTGGGCTTTTCTTTAGGGACTGAAGCTATAAACACTGAGACTGTCCTTAGCCATGTGAAGGTTTATGTGCCAGCAGAAAGCATAATGAAATCAACAGGAACACACACACACACACACACACACACACACACACACACACAGACATCTGTTCTTGGTTCTGACATGACCTGGGTATTTTGTGGAGTGCCCTAACGTCTTTCACCAAGGCCTTGTTAGTGCTTCGGCCAGTCGGAGATTGTTTTCACTTACTTCCAACCAAAGAGCCTTAACCAATGCAGAATGAATGATAATCATATTATCACTCACATACTGCAAGACACATCAACTGAGACTCAAACCTCTGACGGACATTTTCCCAGCTTTCAAATGTTACAGATACAGTCCGGTTCTCCTATCAAAGGTGGTTAATTTGGTACATTGGTTTTTCAGAAACTTTCCAAATATATATTAACTTCTTTCAGTTTGCATAGTAAACTTTTATTGATCTGGCTTTCAAATTTAAAAATTTCAAATCACTAAGCTGTTTCTCCACTCTACTTTGTGGAAACAAATGAAATAAGATGTGATAACTAAGGAACTGCTCTAAAAAACACCTTCTAGGATACAACATAGGGTCAACATCAAGACCTTCAGTATCATGTGTGTTTAGTGCCTGAATCAGCAAAGCAGTATAAGCACAGCTTGGCCTCATTTTACAGTGCATTTCAGTCTACTATGATTCTGTGGATGCAATTTGTTTGTAATTCATGTATGAGCATCATGGTAATAACAGCTAATACTTTTTTTTGAGACAGAGTCTCACTTGGTTGTCCAGGCCAATCTAGGCTCACTGCAATCTCTGCCTCCTGGGCTCAAGCGATCCTCCTACCTAGATCTCCTGAGTAGCTGGGACCATAGGCACATGCCACCCATCATACCCAGTACTTTGGGAGGCTGAGGTCAGAAGATCATAAGCCCAGGAGTCCAAGACTGACTGGGGCAACATAGGGAGACCCCATCTCTACAAAAAATTAAAAAATAAGCCAGGTGTGGTGATGCATGTCTGTAGTCCTTACTACTCGGGAGGCTGAGGTGGGAGGAGTGCTTGAGCCTAGGAGTTCAAGGCTGCAGTGAGCTACGTCATGCCACTGCACTCCAGCTTCACCTTCCCAAAGTACTGGGATTACAGGAGTGAGCCACTCTACCTGGCCACGTAGTTAATACTTTTGAGGTCATACTATGTACCAAGCAGGTACTGTTTTAGGGGCCTAATACACTCATTCCTTTAATCCTCACAGCGACCCTGCTGTTGTCCCCATTTACAGATAACAGAGAGGTCAAGTAATTTGCCCAAGGCTGCACATCTAGTAAGTGGTGAAGCTGTGAACATTAGAATTCATCTCTTAGGTAACTAATGCAGTGAATCATAGTACCTGTCAGGGAACTAGAATATTCAATGAACAGGACATCCTACTTCCCAAGTCCTTTTGGAGGGGATTTTATCTTTTTATTTTTTATTTGTTTTAATTAAACAGAGATGGGGGGGGGGGCTCTCACTATGTTGTCAAGCTGGTCTTGAACTCCTGGTCTTAAGTGATCCTCTCACCTTGGCCTCCCAAAGTGCTACAGAGGCTACTCATTCTTTGGATTTGTAGAATATATATTGATTACCAGTGAGGCAGAGAGATATGCAGGAAATTTTTCTTTTACTGTGATGGCTTGGGTCCCTCTGTGGCTTGTAAAAAAGCTGCATAGCAGACCTCCGAGGCTTCACCAGGCCCTCATTTCCTTACGGTGAGAGCAAATCTTTCTGAAGCTTCCATCTCTTAGGGTAAAAATCTGAATGCTTCCCCTGGCTAGCTTGTTGGTCTCCACTTTACCTTCAGCCAGTTTAGCCTTAAATTTCTCCCATCACAGGACTCCAGACAAGAATTCCCTGTGACTGCTGTACCCACGTCCTCTGAGGTGCCTAGCCAAACCCCATTCATCTTTCAGGCCTCCCCAGACCCATCAGACCAGTTTGGCAGAGTGCCTTGCAAACCAGAGGATAACTGAATATACCTATATAAGTTTTTTTTTCTACACATTTTTTAAGTGATTAGGAAATATTCAGAGTAAAATTACGATTTTGTGAGCAATAAATCACAATCTATTTTAATAGTACTACAATCTTGCTCAAAGCAATTTCAGGCAAGGCTTGGCTGCTTACACCCATAATCCCAGCAATCTGGGAGGCAGAGATAGAAGGATCACTTGAGCCCAGGAGTTTGAGACCAGACTGGGCAATATGGTGAGCCCTCATCTCTACAAAACATTTTTAAAAAATTAGCTATGTGTGGTGATGCATGCCTGTAATCCCACCTACTTTGGAGGCTGAGGCAGGAGGATGGCTTGAGCCCAGGAGGTCAAGGCTGCAGTAAGCCATGATCAAGCGGTGATGGTGCCATTGTACTCCAGCTGGGGCAACATTGCAAGACCCTGTCTCAAAAAAAGAAACTTCATCTCGGAATACTGAGAGCCAGTGTGAAGAAACACACTTGTTTTGATGACACTGTTATTTTCCCAAGTGTGCATCTGTGAGCATTATTCACTTTTGATTTTGAAGGCAGGGTCTCATTCTGTGGCTCAGGTTGGAGTGCAGTGGCTCAATCTTAGCTCATTGCAACCTTCCATCTCGGTAGCTAGGACCACAGGTGTAGCGCCACTACACCTGGCTAATCTTTTGTATTCTGGGTAGAGATGGGGTTTTGCCATGTTGCCCAGGCTGGTCTATAACTCCTGACCTCGAATGATCCACCTGCCTCCGTCTTCCAAAGTGCTGGGATTACAGGCCTGAGCCATCTCACTCAGCCCATTGTTCACTTTTAACTGTGACCCCTTTTAAAATTTCTTGCTTTATCATCTTACCGATTCCTCGAAACAATCTTACGGGTCAAGCTGGTTCCATGGGCGCTGAAGCAACATTTCCTCTTTCAAAGACTCAATTTTTTGAACGATATGCACTGCTAAAGAGGAAGCAATCAAACCTACCAGGCGAGCTCTGCCCTCCGCCTAGCAAGCTGCTGCTTCCTGGTGTTAAAACGCTTTCAGGTTCTCCTAGTGAGTTCTAAGTCACACCGGATTGATGCTCGTTTTTGGAGATCACCTCGCACACATCCACCTGGAAGGCACCCAGAGGGGATTGATTTAGGAAATTCATTCATGTCACCCTAACAAGGAAGCACAGATGTAGCTTTCACGCATGTGGCATCAATGCTAATCCTATGTGCGAAACATTTGGCTTCATTCGATTTTTAAAAAATGAATAACAGAGATGGGGTCTCGCTATGTTGTCCAGGCTGGTATCCAACTCCTGGGCTCACGCCATCCTCCCGCCTCGGCCTCCACTCGTTTTTCCACGACAAAGCCCGCCCGCTTGCGGGGCGTTCCGTGCGGAGAAACTGTGAAGGACGTCGCGGGGGAGGGGGGGCGGACTCCCAAGGGACGCCGCAAAACCAAGTGACCCGTGTTCCCAAAAGCACCTCAGGAAATGCTTCCAAAGGCAGGGCTGGCCTCCACAGGGTGACGGCTCTTCAGCCTCCGACTCAAACCTGAGTCGTCCACACCACTGGGCCGCCCAGGCGAGCCGCCGAGACACGGCGGACGCCGCAACTAGCCTCCGCCTGCTCCCGCCACACCCGCCGAGCCAGCAGCGCCGAGCCCACGCCCCTGCCGCGTGCCCGCCTCCTGTAGCCATGCGGCTCGCGATTGGTCGAGAGCGCTGCCCGTCGCGAGAGAAGGCAGTGTCTCCCGCAGGCCGGCGCTCCCATTGGTCGGAACGGCGGCGGCGGCGCGCGCGGCCCCGGCGAGGCGGGGAAGCCGGTGGCCGCGGCTGCGGAACGGGCGGAGGCTACCGGTTTCGTAACCGTCGCTCGTCCTCGCTGACTTGCGGGCTGTGAGGCCTGGGTCGGCTCGGGCCGCGCCGCGCGGGGCCGCTCGGAGTGGAGGCCGCCTAGGGGGCGGGCGGGTTGGAGGCGCAGGTAAGGAGGTCGCGGCTGGCGCCCTGCGAGCGGGGAGGAGGAGGCCGCGGCGGCGCCTGCAGCTTGCCTGGGCGCAGGCCCGGCTCGGGGAAACCCAGCCCCGGCCGCAGACGGCCGACTGGCCCGGGAAGGCCCCGCGAGGCTGGAGGCGCGGGCGGCGACGCCGCTCGGCGTCTGATGCAACCTGCCGGCAACACCCGGCGGGGACGCTGAGCTCATTCCTGGCCCCGGCCCAGCGCCGTGGCGCCGCCCGCCGACCCCCGCGCTGCCTGGGGCGCCCCTCGCAGCGGGCCGGGAGCGCGCGGTCTGCCGGGGAGTGCCCCCTGCGGAGCCCGGCCCCCTCTCGGTGAGACGGGCGGTGTGACTGGCCAGGCTCGCATTGGCCCCCGGGGATGAAGGGTGTTCCCAGAATAGCTGAAGGTGGACCGAATCGGGTTTTAGAGTCCTGCTCCTCCGGAACGGCTCAGCCTGCGGTGATTGAAAATCTGTTGAGAAGTTCAAAGACTGATCAGTAAAATAGGGAAGGCAATTGGTTTTTGAATGCGTGAGTTTGCAGAGAGAATTATTTTGCTTCTTTCTGGAGCTGTTTGAATGTCCTGCACTTTACTGTTGAACGTAGTTTAGAAGAACACGCAACACCCACCGGTCGAATAGAAGGAAAGAAATGAAGCACTTCGCGGGCATGGAGGGAGCGAAGCAGGGCACACAGCCAGCAGAGGTGCCCAGATTCGGAGGATGGAAATGCTTGTGTGTGAGGGAGGAGAGTGTTTTCCAGGGCAGCGTGTGCTTTGCTGCTCTTCCGCAGGTTTACGTGTTTGGTTTTCCTCTTGTTTGAGGTTTATACTGTACTCTGGCATCCTGAAATGTGTAAGATTTAGAAAGGTCCCAGTGTTGGTGGGTGGCACCCGAATTGGTAATCGTGTCAAAATGGACTGCTTAGATGAATAGGTTGTCTCTTCAGGCCGACTTCTCCCCGAGAAATGTGACTCCCAGAGAAAATTTTAAAAGAAGATTAAGGGCTTAATTTACGAAGACATTCTACGTCTGGAAGCTCTTGATGTTTAAGATGTGGTCATCTATTAGCCCTTAGGTAGTATTTGGGATAAGCTGGTCATAAGGTTGATTCTGCTTCCGGAAAAAGTTGCCGTAAACAAGGCTAAATAATTATAGGGTACCAGGGAGCTGAAGCGTATTTCAGCTTCTTGATTCCTGCTTCTGGTGGGCACACTTGGCTGGTTTAGTTATTTTGAATACCTACTTTAAAAAAAAGTAGGTGGAAACAAAACTTCATTGAGAATGTCCTTTAAATTCTCAAGAGCACATTCTGTCTGTCCGCAAGGCTCTCTGATCTTGGAGTGATGGTTTCATCCCTGGGAAATTAAACACTACGTGTGGAGCCCTTGGTAAGGACAAATAGGACCTCATGGAACTGAATTTGGTCTTAGGGTCTAAGATTGCCTCACTTGGTCACAGTAAAGGTAAATAGAGGTAGTCACGATTGCAGGTGTATTGTGTGTTCTTGGGAGGGCTGGTTCTATGGGTTGTTATATGTACACTGGCCCCCTGCGTTTGTGGCTTTCTATCTCTATCAGTAAAAAAGTAAAAAAAAAATGAGCATGAGCTCCTAATGGATGTTTATTTACAGTCTGTTTGTTTTGTGTGTTGTAAATCACTTCAAAAGGATTGGGTTAGAAAGGCGATGTTGATATTCTTTCTCATGCCCCAGTGACCCGCTTCTGTACTCCCAGAAGGGGGATGTCCCCTTCCTCATGGGCTCTAAACTAGATGCTTGTGAATATCTGCAGGGAGACACACGATGCAGCTGGAGCTGACAGATCTAGAACAAATCTTCCCAGAAGCCCAAAGAAAAGAGAAAGCACAGACCTTTTAGGATATATATAGTGGTTTAGTACTATCAAGATGGAAGGTGAGGGAGGAGAGAGGGTTAGGACCTTGGATTTGATCCTGTAGACTGGAGCCAGGGATGAATTTTCAGCAGGAGAGTGATCGGTCAGGTTTGAGTGATTGCTCTGGAGACAGTGGTGGGAGGAAGCAGGCTAGACCAGAGACCAGTGTCCCTGAGAGATGACAGTGGCCTAAGGTGATTTCGATGGCATTGGGATGGAGAGGAAGGGGAGATGGGAAATTGGTTTTATTTTTTGTTTGTCTTAGGTAGAATTGTCAAATCCCAAAGACTGGACAGACTTAGGACCAGGAAGAAACATCTATGACTATTTTGAAATGCTGACCTTCATTGAGGGAAATTGAGTGAACAATTTATTTTGGTGGGAGGAATATTGGGTTCTAGGTATATGGAAAAAAGGGACAAAGGGGTTAGGAAAATTCTTAATAGGTTTCTTTTCCCAGGTGAAACTTGAGAAAAATTTAATTTTGTTTTACTCATTCTAGCATTCTGTGTTTTCAATGTGACTGACATGAATGAACATTACTTGAATTAAGTTTGAATTAAAACAAAGCCTGTTACCCAGTTAGTGAACCATTCTCAATGTTCATGGAGAATCAACAGCAGAAGCCCTCAGACTTCAGTGTCATCAAAGTTACTTGGAGGTCCCCTTATGAAAAGATGGCTCAGCCCTGTTCTTGGAATTCCTGATTCTAAGTGTTGTGCAGCCTGAGAAGTTGTATTTCTAAGGAGTTCTAGATCATGGCGATGCTGGTCAAGGGACCACACTTTGAGAACCACTGCTCTTCAGCTTTCCTGCTGTTTCCTACTTGAGTGATTCACATGGAAGGAAGCCAGGCACCACCCTGCTTCCTGTAGGCTGAACTTTGGAATTGCGTTTGTCCGCAGAGGAGCCCCACTTGGATTTAGGACTGACTATCCAGCTTTGAAATAAACATTTTTTGCTTGTTGTAGGTGTTCAGTAAATGTGTGTGGAAGGAACAAAAGCATAAATGAGAGCCCTCTTTTCAGTGTAAAACCACTGAGCTCTTTTATTCCCTTTTACTTGGTTATTTTTCTCTTCACTCTAACAGCTATTTATATGGTTAAAGAACTTTTTAAACAAAACATTCTTGGAGCCATTTTGATTATCTCCAAGTTTCTCTTTCTTACATTTTCACCAGTTTGTAGATTCCGTGAATACTCTTTTCAGGCCAGAGGGCTTACCTTCAAAACCTCGCCTACCACACATGTTCAGCCTAGTATCTTGAGCAAGATGAGTCAGAGAGAGGTAAAAGAGCCCTTCCCTGTTCCTGTATCTTGGGATGTGGAGACAGGCATGAACATCGACCCTGTAGTGAGTAAGAGCTGATAGTGACTAAAGGTCGTGGTGTGTTGTCTGTAAGAAAGTGTCTTACCATTCCACATCCCTCATTTGCATATGGGGAAGAGACGCCCACGGAAGAAAAGAGATTCACCCAAACTGAAGTAGGGGGAGCCACAGCCAAGACAAGAACTGGCCTGGCCACTGGTCTTTACCGCTTTGGATCATTGCTGTCTCTGAGCATGGCCACCTTGACTGTAGAGAGCTTTAAAGGCTAAAAATGCAATGGGTATATCAAAAATACTAAAAATTAGAGAGCTAAAGTGAACATGATCATGATTGTTAAGACAGTCTTAGGAGAGGTGTTACATTAAACAAGTTCTTAAAAATTGAGTAAAGCACTTCTGCTCACTCGACACCAAATAGATAAGCAATAATAATGTTAGGTGGCACTAAGGGTAGCTCAGATCAATACCAAACAGCCACTCTTCCACTGGAAGAAAAATTAGGCAACCAGATAACGATCAAGGGAAATCGTGAACTGTGCATTACTGTAGACTTGGAGTGGATAGCCCTCACGCTTTGGAGGGACGCTTTCCGTCTGGCCTTAGTACTGGAGTGAGAACAAATGACCTACTAGCTCAGAGCCAGCTGCGTGGCTTTGAAAACAGTTGAAAGTAGTGTCACATGGATTTTTTAAAGCAAAGTTTTTTTTTTAAGAGACCAATAAACAGGGTACAAAATTGCCTGGCTGAAGGTTTGGGTGTAGCAACTGGTGTTTGCTAACTGAGCTTTCCCTCATTGTGGGATCACTGCATAAATCTGACTCCAGATTTTTTCCACTGACGTAATTTTAGCAGTTTTGTGAAAAGAGAACAGGATAGTTTTATGTACCTAACAGTGCTTTCTAAATTTCTAAGAGTGCCATGACTTAGTTTGTCTTGAAGTGGTCTCATAATGATAGGATAGTCACCCCTTTACACTTCTTGGGGCAACTGTGGGGACTTGATTGGATTCAGAGTAGTCCACATGTGACTGGGTTTTCGAAACTGTGACTTTATTTCTGCAGGCAGCCACACAGGGATGCTTCAGAGCTGGTGCGCCGTCTGAGTTCACATGAGCTCATTCGGTAGCTCGAAGTGGCCACTGGCACCATTGCTGCTCAACCCCTTTGTCCAGCCTGGGCCCCATCAGGATGCATCATTAGGGCTTCTGTTTCTTTCCTTGTGGTTTCAGATTGAATGTATTTAGAAGTTTTATTAATTGTGTCAAGAAGGACACACACATATTTTTTTCAAGCCTGGTGGGATGGGGAACAAATTGAATCTCAGAGCTCCTAAATTCAAGAAACTAACTCAGTAAAATTTGTTAAAGTGTGGAATTACCATTTGAGGTCATTAAAAAATAAAGCAAAAAACTACCTCTTCAAAATCTCCCATAAAGAGAGCTCTGGGAGAGAACTTGAGTCCTCGATGACTCTTTCTCTGCGTATTAGAACATGGAACTCACAGAAGCAGTAGAATGATATTCCTCACGAACACTGGAGACAGGGGCACCACCCCAGCCTTCTGTTTTGACTTGAGCCAACAATGGAAACTTTCCCCCCTTTCATTGCAGGTGTCTTTCTACCACAGTCAGCTGCAGCCTCTCCCTGGCAGATTGTCAGTGCTGTTAGCTCACATGCGCTACCTAATTAGTGGCAGTCTTTTGTTTTCCTCCCATTTTTGGTAACAGTCACAGAGGGGCAGTGCCCTCAGGTATCCAGGTGCGCTGAGTTCGCCTGATGTTGCTTTTGTACTGACTTACCTTTCTAAGTGAAAGGATTTAGACTTCTGAAACACTGGAACAGTTGGCAGTTGCTGTAGACTTCTCAGCAGTATCAATTAATGTTGCCCTGATGTTAGGTACATACAAGTTTAATCTCATTTGATCCTGTCATTTCAAACATTTTAATGCAATTTATTTTTTAACTAGGTACATGTGAAGATTTTTTGGCAGCTTAGCCTGGAAACCATTGATCACCTTGCCCTCATTTCTGCCTGTTCTGTGTTGGCAAGGGAGAGTGGCCAAATGAGCAAGATATCGCAGCAAAACAGCACTCCAGGGGTGAACGGAATCAGTGTTATCCATACCCAGGCACATGCCAGCGGCTTACAGCAAGTCCCTCAGCTGGTGCCTGCTGGCCCTGGGGGAGGAGGCAAAGCTGTGGCTCCCAGCAAGCAGAGCAAAAAGAGCTCGCCCATGGATCGAAACAGTGACGAGTATCGGCAGCGCCGAGAGAGGAACAACATGGCTGTGAAAAAGAGCCGGTTGAAAAGCAAGCAGAAAGCACAAGACACACTGCAGAGAGTGAATCAGCTCAAAGAAGAGAATGAACGGTTGGAAGCAAAAATCAAATTGCTGACCAAGGAATTAAGTGTACTCAAAGATTTGTTTCTAGAGCACGCACACAACCTTGCAGACAACGTACAGTCCATTAGCACTGAAAATACCACAGCAGATGCCGACAGTTCAGGACAGTAGACTGCACTCTTTCCAGACTTCACAACTTGCGGCTTGAACGTTAAAGGTGTGACTGCCGACACCATTCATGTCAATGGCTGAAAGTTGTCCTTTTCCATTATTCAGAGACCCATTGGAGGCTGTTTTCTAGGATCAGCACTGAAGAGTTGATTAGCTAAAACTGGTAGCCTGTAATTTGAATATCTGGTTTTAAATGATAGAGATTTTTGTGGGGATCAGAATCCCCCAAATGTTAAGGTGTATGGTCAAAACAAAATATCCGGGATCCTGATGTTTTTAATAAATCCTGACGTCCCGAGAAATGCTTCTTTTTTAAGTTGACAAAAGAAATGGGAAGCTGGCAGACCATGCACAAGGTTCTTGGTTTTAATGAATAGGCTGAATTAGATTAAGAAAAGTTGAATGCCACCTCTGATAATCTATTTGTGATTTTCTTCTAAATTATGTATTATAAATTCCTAGAGCTATAGAAAGCAATGAGTGTGTAAGTTGGTGTGATTTTATGTATGGCATAAACTTCGTTTTAACATAATTAGTACTGTTTTTCCCCAAAAGTACAAGTTTTTGAATACTGTTGTTCAGTTAAGTAGAGAAACCTCATCACATCTTACAGGCAGTATGCAGCCAATTGACTTAAAAATACAAATAGCATTTAGGAAGCAAATAGATTAAACACAAAAATAAAACTAAAGCATAGGAATGACATTTTTGGGATACCTTTGGGCTTAGGTTGGCATATTTTATTCTATAAAACCAACTCAGTGGTATAGAGAAACTTGTGTACCAAAATTTTAGTTTCTGCAGATGCTAATTAAGTAAGTGTTTTTTTGGATACAATTTTTGACAGCCAAGTTAGTAAGCAGAATGTCTTAACAGTTTGATGACGCAGGCTGCTGGTTAGGGGTTGGAATATTAATTCAGAAGGTAGTTTCTCTTGTGTTCAAATTAGCTGCCAAGGGGCCATTATTTTTAAAGTCAAAAATGTCTTTTGATGGCTCATTCTGGTATTTGATCTTAACCAAGTGATTATTAGAGAAATGTATCAACTCCATGCCATCTTCCAAAATAATTGTCTAAGAAAACTTGAAAGTGTAAGGTTTTAACCTTTAATTTATTTCACTTAAATACATCTTTTGATACTGTTTTTGTGAGATTTCTTTTTCTGGTTAGTAGGCTTTCTGGACTTTGTACCACTGCTTCTGTTTATTCATTTATATGCTTTTGTGTCCCATAAATTATTTTAGAAAATGCTGACAAAACTCAGGATATTGACATTTTTGTTGAGACTAAAAAATGGCAGTCACTGAAGTAGGGACTCTCTAGAGTCTGGCTTATGTCGGTGTTGGTAGTTTAGATTGTCAACATTTTTTTTTCCTCTCTCTCTCTCTTTTTTCTTAGCACAGTTCTAGCTCAAATTTGTGTATTTTTTGTGTGTGTTCCTGGGCTGGAGATGAGAGACTGAGTCATATCTGATCTAAAAGTTTGTGTTACCAGGTATCTTATTTGAACATGGTCATTTTTGGCCATGTTGCTGTTTCATACCAGGACTAGGGATGATGTAACCAGAATGAAATTCAAGTTGCACCCTCGGGTTGGTGGAAGAGTGCTAATCGTGCCATTCTTCTGGGCAGGAGAAGACATCATGGGGCCCAGCGACTCAGCAAAGCCGTTCTTAGGGTCACAAGGCCCTTCTGAATGTAAGACAGGAGCCCAGGAGATGCTGTCCCAGGAGGGCCATTAACTCCCTATAGAGCCAGGAGACAGGATGGGGGCTTCTAGGGTCCAATACCAGATTACCTTGGAATATGGATCTACCCATGAAGGATGAGAGATATTTTGAATAACTAGCCAGGACACACCCACAGGATCCTATTGGATCCTTAGCAGCTGAGTGGTGTTACATAATTAACTTAATTGGAGATGCATTAGGTCACTTGAATCTATAAGCACCTATGGTAGATGCTATAGACATTTAAATCTCTTATTTACTAAAAAATATCTTTGGGAATTCAATGCCCTCATGGAATTTGTGGTTACCAGTTATATGAATTGACCTTGCCAGTTATGTGAATTGACTTAAGTATCTTGAAAAAGAAACTTTAGGGAAATCATTGGAGGTGTGTACTCAATATTTCAAATCAGACCACAAGATTGGAACTTTTGGAAAAATAATTCGAGCTTTCCTTTTACCCATGCATATCCAAAGTTTAGCACAAGCAAGCAATTCGGCAGAAAACAAAAATGTTAACCGTTGTGTTGTCTGTCTTTCTGAAGTGGTTGGAAATGAAAGCTTTTAATTTGATAGATTTATCAGTATAAAATTGGGGAAACCAAGTGTGGGGAATTAATCCGTTTAGAGCTTTGGGACTTGTAAGGTGACTTTTGTAACTTTCGTTCTGTGTGTGACCTGTGAACCATTAGGATGTGATCTGCCCTTGTGGGCAGGTCCACCATTTTAGGAGTTAGGCTTTAGTGTACATTTCTAGCGCATCTGAGTCTCCTGGGATGGGTGCTTTTTGGCTGGGTTTGGCTGCAGGTCTTGAGATCAGAGCAGCTCTTGTTGCTGCTGGCCCATGAAATCAGTTGTTGGGATGCCAGTGCAGATACTAAGTAGTAAGTTTTTAATCAAACATGACCAGGTCTGAAATGCAGGTCATGTGTGTGAAATTCTCAAATTTACATCAAAAGGAGAAGCATAGGCAATTTAACATTTGATATGAAAGGAGAGGAAATTGTAGTGGCTTTTCACATTTTCTAATTGCCATTAGAGGGCTTGAGACCTTTTACCCGAACAACCCATTTCGCGCTCAGTGCTTTTTGATGCCTTAGCAATAGGAGAATTGTTTTGTTTGACAAAAGCTGGGAAGGAAAAAGTCCATTTTGCAGCTGTTAGATCTGCCTCTCAGGAAAAAGTACTAACTTGTTCTTTTTGTTCCTGGCTTTCTTCAGTTTGTGAGATTTCTCTATTTTTTTAAATATAATTTTATTTCTTTCAACAAACAAAATAAAAAACAACTTTGGAACAATGACTCGTCTTTCACTGTGGCTTTCTTCGTATTAGATACTGAAAAGTGATTCAGATGTTGAACAGCTGGGATGCCCAGGCAGATGCCTTGCTGTCTTTCCTGTTCCCACACTGGACAGCCGGGGGTGGGGGTGGGGAAAGCAGGGAGAAGGCAGAGGTATTTGTGTCTGAGCCTAGATTTCCCAGTTGCCCATAGTGCATAGGAAAATAGTTTTCTCTGAAGATGGGATACATCTTTAGTTATGTTTTTAGTCACTTGGTCTAAATTAAAAATTATACCAGAATAGGGAAAGGAATCAGTGAAGAAATGAGTTCCCACTTAAATCACCCAGTGTTTTGGAGCATTGTTTCCATTTAGAGAGGGAAGAAATTCTTATGTTTTAAGGTAGAAAGTAAAAAATGTAAAGTAAGCCCTTTCCCCTATCTGGAGTTTTGTAGTACACGTAGACATCATCTTCATTTACGTTATACCATAGAGTGTCTGTAGAGATGAATTTGCTGATTTTATAAACGTTGTCAGTCCAGGGAGCTGATGTGCATTGAATAGTGAAAGGGAATGCCATTTAAACGGTTTTCTTCTGTGATCCCTCAATTATTTTCATGTCTTGGGAAATAAATTTCTGCTTGCTGCTGCTATCTTAGTGAAAAGTGGAGGTCAGGAATTATTTCTATGGGAAGTATGGCCCGTTTCATTTTTTAAAATTAGTTGTAATTTAGAATCCAATAATGTGTCTTGGGGAATTTTTTTTTTCTTGAGACAGAGTCTCACTCTGTCGCCAGGCTAGGAGTACAGTGGCGGGATCCTACCTTCTGGGTTCAAGCGATTTTCCTGCCTCAACTTCCTGAGTAGCCAGGACTATAGGTGTGCGCCACCACACCCAGCTAATTTTTTGTATTTTTAGTAGAGATGGGGTTTCACCATGTTGACCAGGATGGTCTCGATCTCTGACCTCATGATCCACCTGCTGTGGCCTCACAAAGTGCTGAGATTACAGGCATGAGCCACTGCACCCGGCCTGTCTTGGATGATTTTAGGGAGCGATGACATGTTTGTGAGGGGCCAGGTCTTTTTCTAATGAAAGCACTGTTAGACCTGCTCATCTACTGCCTGTGCCTAGCCAGAGAGTTCATATGCATTTTATATTCACTCAGAGAACAGCAGTGCCTACTGCAATATCCCACTCCTCACAGAGCTCTAGACCTGAAAGCTGTACAGAGGCATCTAGAGAAATGGGGGTTATAGAATTGGACTTGGAAAAGGAATAGAGTTGTCAATGAAACAGTCACTCATTAGACTTTTTGCAGCCCAAACACCACCTCCCATCCCTCCCTTTAAAGCAGCTGTTAGAACCAGATGTGCTTCTGCACTTTCACTTCCACCGTCCGAGTGTATCTCCTGTACCTGTCTGCTTCACCCACCCGACCCCCCATGCAGAGCCATCCTCTTGCCTGGACTTGGTGACTGGTTCCTTGTTGGTGATGAGGACTGGGTGATGGACTTGGTGATGGCTCCTGGATGGCATCATCACTGCCTGCTCTCCAGAACCATCTGTTGCTCCCCATTGCACCCGGGGTGAGACCTAGTCTCCTTGTGGTATGGCGTTTCCCCTCGTCAACTTAATTTCCCTCCATCCTCCTGTGTCACTTTGCTTCGGCTCTAGGGCTTTTCTGAGCTCTTTTCTGCCCTTTCTGGGACAGTTCCTTCGGTCTGGAGTGCAGCATCTTTTCTGGCTTTTCACTAATAAGCTGCTTCCTCTGTCTCGGCCCCCTGGCTTTCTACACAAAGCCTATCCTGTTGCTTGCTCCACGGCACTTTGCAGTGTTTGAGACAATATATTTGTTCATGTGGGTTTGAGGTGAAGGCTCTGGAAGAAGGGCTCATGTTTGTATCCTGCACTAGCAGAGAAAACGCTCAATTATTGAATGAATACCTAGACAGAGTTTCAGGAAGGGCTTTAGCACAGTTTCTGGAGGGGTCTCTAATGCATTCCTGAAGCTACATGAATTTCTGCAGGGGTTAGAAGAGACGGATACAAACACGGGGTAGAGGAGGTAGCAACTGCTGGCCCTCTAGACCTGTGCTTCCAAAGAATGAAACAGGTAGAGACTCACGCCTGTAATCCTAGCACTTTGGGAGGCCAAGGTAGGAGGATTGCTTGAGGCCGTGAGTTCAAGGCCAACTTGGCCAACATAGCAAGACCCTATATTTATTTAAAACGTATATTTTTAAAAGAACACCCTTTGACCTACTGGCTCAGGAAAAACACGTGACCTCTGTGTTTCTAGTGACCTTCTTGGATAGAGTGTTTAGATGGAAATAGATTTCTCCTTTTTCCTTTTTTGTCTACTTGATAATCAGAGATGTTTATGGAACGGGCAGCTTTGGTATGGAATGTCTGAAAGGAGAAAGGTGCATGATGCACTCAGCTGTGTTTCTCAGTTAACAGAACTCCACTGTCCATTTCGAGCTTCAACCTGACTGAGTGGTTTTATCCTGAAAATGGTGGGAATTAAAGTCCTGTTCACCAGACTGTGTCTGTCACGGGTGAGCAGGAGTGGAGGAGTGCTTGGTGTAACTTTCCTTACACTCAGAAGACAGTATTTTTTTTTTTTTAAGGGACAGGTTCTTGCACTGTTGCCTGGGCTGGAGTGCAGTGGTGGGATCATAGCTCACTGCAGCCTTGAATTAGGCTCAAGCCATTCTCCCACCTTAGCCTCCAGGGTAGGTGGGACCATAGGCACGTGCCACCATGCCCAGTTTTTTTTTTTTTTTTTTTACTTTTTGTAGAGATGGGGGGGTCTCACTATGATAGCCCAGGCTGGTCTTGGACTCCCAGTCTCAGATAATCCTTCGGCCTTGGCCTCCCAGAGTGCTGAGATTATAGGCATGAGCCACTGTGCCTGGCAAAAAGACACAATTACTACTGCTCAGTGTCACAAATGGTTAGCTTAGGGAATGTATTCGTACCAGCAGAAAACCTTCAAGAATGGATGTTATAAATCTAAGAGGCAGTTCAGATAAATGGTGATTTGGAACTGAGATTGGCTTTTATTTTGACGTGACCACTTTATAAGCACTTTTGTGATACTACCATGGGAGGAAATCAACTTGTACAACTCTTTGGTGACTTTTTTTTTTAAGGCAGTCTCACTGTTGCCCAGGCTGGAGTGCAGTGGTGCAATCTCAGCTTACCACAACCTCCGCCACCCAGATTCAAGAGATTCTCCTGCCTCAGCCTCCCAAGTAGCTGGGATTATAAGTGTATGCCACTACACCCAGCTAATTTTTGTATTTTTAGTGTAGACGGGGTTTTGTCATGTTGGCCAGGCAGGTCTCAAACTCCTGACCTCAAGTCATCAAATTGCTGAGATTACAGGCGTGAGCCACCATGCCCGGCCTTTGGTGACTTCTTAAAACGTCTCTCTTGAGCCACAGTTTTCTACCCCCTCATGGTTTCATCTGTGGTATCTTCCTCACTTGTCCTTCACCTTGGCGTGGGAACTCCTGGATGGAAGCTCTGTGAGGAAGCAAATCTGGAAGGGTATACAGAATTCTAGAAACTAGCTCCAGGGGTGGGCTGTTCTGTGGGACCCTGGGAGAACTGGACAAGCAGAGGCAAGGACGGATACTTCACCAGGCACTGCTGGGTGCCGGCTGGCTTCCTGCCTGGGGTTTGGTACACTTAGGGAGGACAGTCTCTGCAAATTCGTGGTGGCACTGCCTTTGTTGGGAGTGTCTCCGACAGAGGCTGGCTTTGCTAGTGTGTCCCACATGAAAAAGAAATCGAGGACAAGAGATCCCTGCAAGTCTCAGCTTTTAAATATCTGTACTTCAAGCTCTATATAATTCTACCACCTTCAGAAATCTTGTTTGGAGGTGGTAACCATATCAAAAAGGCTTGTTATCAGTCTGCTCTTCAACGTGCGCAAAGGCATGGCGCGGGGTGACTCGGCCAGTCTGACCTGAGTGCCTAGGATCTTCCTGCAGGATTGCTTGCCCCCACCTCAGACCTCGGGCTGTGCTGATACTGACAAGCTAAAGCTGCTTTGCCTGGGAGTACTTCTCACACTTGTCTGTCAGGAGCTTCTGGTGGGCGCCTGCGAAATACACAATTCTTAGGCCATTGCCCTAGAGATTCTGAGTCAGATGGTCTGAGGGGGTCCCAGGAATCTCTTATCAAGTGTCCCACTGGTTCTGATGCCTGTTAGGCTTGGGAAACCTTGCAGCAAATGACAGGGTGACACCAAAGCTCCAAGTCCCAGGGGCTCAAAACAGGCTCCTTGGGGAGGACTCTGCCCTTGTCCCACCAGGCCAGTCTGAGGCAGAAGCAGCAGTTAGGGCCTGCATCATCAGCACCATTTTCCTGGAACTGACTTTTCATACTGATACCAGGTGAGCTATCTTTTCAGGGTGCATGGGTCCCAAATGCTATCTGCAAAGGAATACAGGGGAAGCCGTGCACAAAGGATCATTTTAGGAAACCTTTTATTGCAAATGCCATTCTGCATATTGATTTTTGAGAGAAAGCATCAGAAATGCTCCTTTCCTGGGAAAATATAAATGACAGCAAGACACATTTTAGTTGCTACTAAAGAACAGTATTACTTTCAATAAATTTAAGTCACTCATTTAATAAGCAAGATATAAAACAGATTAAAGGTGTGAGCCTGCAAAAGGCATATTAAGAAAGTGTTTCCTTCCCAGGAAACAGCGCTGTTTGGTCTGATCAAATGCTAAAGCTGGGATCTGATTCTGGGCGCCGTCTCTTGCCGCTGGAGTGCTGACCAGCAGGCTGCCTGTCTCGAAGAGAGGTTGCAAGGCCAGGCGCCCAGGTGCCCTGGGATTTCTGGCTGGCTTTACTTGGGGCCAGAGAAGGACGTAAAGGCCTTGTCACAACCTGCCATGCACGCTTCAATCTCTTCCACAGTGCGGGGCACACAGGTCAGCAGCTCGATGCCACTGTCAGTCACCACAACGTCATCCTCGATGCGGACCTGGGTCAAGCCAAACGACATGTGTTATCACAAAGCAGCCTCATGTGCCAGGCTAGAGGGCCAGGCCTGCTCCAGGCCCACCCCACTGTGGGGAGGGAGCAGCTGACATTCCCTGGGAGAGATGTGTAGCCTCCCGGGCTCCATGAAGCCATCCTCTCACATCACCTGCTCACCCTGTCCCTGCCAGGTGGATGGGAGCGCCTGGAGCAGACAGGTTTTATAGGATCTCTGTTCCTACTGAGGGGTGAGGCTCCATCCTGTGACAGACCACACAAAGGGGCAGGCTGACCCACCTCAAGGGAGGACGTCACTAGGGTCCTTGCCTTGGGAGTAAGGAGTCTGCAGCTGCAGTGGGGGTGAGATGTTCCAGGAGCTAGAATGGGGCCCATGGGTACTCACCCCACCAAAGCCGCGGAAGCGCTGCAGGACCTCGCGGTTAAAGAAGCAGGCACGGGCCGGGTCTGCCAGGGCCTCGTCCAGGAGGTGGTCAATGAAGTAGATGCCCGGCTCCACAGTGAGCACCATGCTTGGCTGCAGGTGCCGTGTAGTGCGCAGGCTCCGCAGGCCGGGCTCGTCAATGCGCTCCACGCCCTGTGCAGAATGGAGATGAGGGGCCTGATGAGCAGCTCCAGGGCTCACCATGCCCTCATCAGGAGACAGATGGGCTTGTGAGGGCTGGCGCCAGTCACGTGGGCTCTCTGACCACTGGGGTCCACAGCCTAGACTGGCCCCTGCTGTGCTGGGTCATGGGCACCCTGAAAGACCATCCACCCTGCACATACCCCTGGATCTTCAGTGTCCTGGCCACGCTACCCTTGGGCTCGCTTAAGGAGCCCTGTGGCCGCCCACGTGCACACACCCGGGGCGAGCTGCCCAGACAGGACTGTGGGGCTGGCCGAGGGTTGGGCTGCCCTCAGCCAGGCCCTGCTCCTGGCCAGAGGAGTGGCAGATGCCAAACTGCTGAAGCCAAAAAAGCTCTTAAGGCAGCTCTGAAGCCCCTCAGGGCCACAGCTTTCCTTCCAGGCAGCCCAAGTGGGAACTGGCCCCAGGAGTAGTAGTCCTGGCTCCCCTAGGCCGAGACCCAGGTTTTCCATGTGACTGTCCAGGGAGAGGGACAGGTGCCGTCACCAGGGTGGGGCCCCCAGCCTTAGTGCACCAGTACACATGTGCTGTGTGTGTGTGGCTTGGGGGTGTGACTCCCAGAGGAGCACTCGGGGCCTTACAGCGGGGCCTTGGGATACAGCCCCCAGCCCTGGAGGACGCCTCATAGTGGCAGAACCACTGCCTTCAGGGGCCCCTCTCTGCACCCCACACTGCCTGGGTGCACACCCAGCCTGGCCTTGTCCACTCAGGTATAGCTGAGGAGCCTCAGCTTGGCTGAGGGCAGCGGGTGCTCGCCCCAGGTCCCCAGGGCACCATCCAGCCAGTGGCCAGGGCCTCTGAGCCAGTGGGCATGAGTACACTTTCTGGTCAGGGTCTGAGTCTGCCCTGCCCAGCCACACTCCCTCCCCGAGGAAGCCCAGCGGCTGGAGTGGGAGCTGTCATTTTTGACTGTTTGGGGGCCAAGAACATCAGACTCCAATTAGTGGTTCACGTAAGGTAACCAGCAACAGGCTGGCTTGGCCTCCATGCTGGGCACAGCCAGAGAGGCTGTGACTGATTCCCTGGGGCGGGGACAGCCATGCTGACCTGGAGAGAGCAGGCTGGGCGGGAGGCCATGAGGAGACACCACAGCCTGGCTGGTGTGGCCCCAGCCCCACAACACTTGCTTCTGGGCTGCTGATGGGCAGGTGAGGCCAGAGGGCAGGGATGCCCCATGGCCAGGGGACCGTCAAGTGACAGTCCCTGTGGGCAGGTGAGAGGTACAAGTGAGTTGGGCTGGGGCTTGTCTCCTGCCTCGAAGCTGCTGGGGGTCCTGGGGTCCCTGCTCCAGGACCTGCCCGTCCCTGTCATCCCTGGGCACCCACACTGCACCACCACCCATCTCTCCTTCATGCTGCTCCTGAAGTGACCATTCCTGTTTCCCCACCCCACAGTGGTCGAGGCCAGGGGCCCGGGGGAGGCAAGGGCCTGCCAAGGTCAAGTTCCTTCTTCCCAGTCACCCCTCCATTCCCATGGGCCCATGCTCGGCCACTCTGTGGTGCACGGTCGGGGGACACCCTAGAGAAATGAACTTTCCTCCCCTCTGAAATCTTGAGGTTCACCACTAAAGTTGGGGGTGGGGGATTAGAAGGGATCCCGGGGGGCACAGGGGCAAGACCTGCTTCAGCCCAGCCGTGCAGTTAACCCTTCAGGGTGTTGGCTCCAGGGGCCTGCCCAGGGACCCGCTGAGAACAGGGCACAGGCGTGGGTATAAGAGAAGGGGAAGGGCTGGGCTTCATGGAGCACAGAGCCAAGTGGGGAGGGCATGAGCCCCTGGGGCCCAGGAAGCGCAGCCTTCAGTGTGGGAGGTGCCCATGCCCGCCTCTGCCTGGGCACAGGGCTTGACGAGGCCTCAACTTTTACTGGGCCCCAAGCAGAGGAGCCCCAAATGTGTCTGCAGGCCTGAGGTAAAACAAATGACTTTTATAGGAAAAACCATATTTTTTCCACAATGTTTATCTGTCAGAAGAATAGACCCTGTGAGTACAAAGAGCTGCTTACTGGAAAAGATGAAAACAGTTTGCTGCCAACTTTTGCTGCTGGAAAAAAAAAGCTTTGGCGACTAATGAATAAGAACCTCAGCTAACAATGTCTGGAAGGCCCAGCTCTTGGCTCCCGCACACAATGGGATGAATAGACATTAGGAAATTAAAACTGATTTTGTTTCTCCAAATTTAACTGTTTACACTTGAGGAAAAAATAATTGAATAATAATGCTTAAGCAATTCCCCGCACCGCCCCCCCTCCCCAAAATTGTTCTTAGTGCTTTCAAAACACCCTGCAGCCAAGAGGCTGAGCCTGGTCTTGGCTAACTGGCTGGGGGGGCCCCAGGGCGTGCACAGATTGCACAATCAGCCCCCTGCATTGGGCAGACGGCCAGGGGCAGGGACCGGCCCCGCCTGCCCAGCCAAGAGGCCACAGCCACCTGCCGGGTAGGACCTCCCCAAGCCTCATGCACCCTCTGGGTGGTCCTCTGAGGGCTGATAGTCGGGGAGTCTTGTCTGGAGATGGCCCCCCAGCATCCCTTATCTGCCAAGGGTCCCCAGAGTGCCTGGGGATGAGGAGGCTATAGCATCACAGGTGTGCAGCCCAGGGGCCTGGGAGGCAGAGGGCACACCAGCAGCAGAGCAGGGCTGCTCTGGGCTTGTGAGGGGCCAGGACAAATCGCCATCGGGTGGGGCTTCACCTCCCAGCACCCCATGTCTAAATGAAGCCAGAGGCAGCAGGATGCAAGGGGTGCCATGCAGCTCCATCACAAAGACCTGTCCTCGGCACCACTGTCCTGTAGGGCCCCATGCACCGTATCCTGACTGTGTGCCACCCTTCTGGGCAGGCGACACCTGGGTCCAATGTGTAGACAGCAGCACCTCTGTGTTCAGGCCTGTGGAGCACTCACAGGTGCACCCTGCCTTGGCCAGGGCCCCCGATTCCTCCCCTCATGCCCTCCGTGTACCACAGGGAGCTCGGGGCCCATCTCTGCCATCCCACTACACCTCTGCTGCCTCCCAGAGCCCCACCCCACCCTGGGGACCAGGCTCGGCAGCAGCTGATGGGCAGGCCACTCTACCTGCCGTGTCCACACTGACCTCTGGGTAGCCTCCCACGTCGTGCACATCAATGCCCAGGAAGTGGCCGAGCCCATGAGGCATAAACACGGCCCCCAGGTGGGCCTGGACCATGGCGTCCACACTGCCGCTCAGGATGCCCATCTGGGTCAGCTCCTCCAGGTGGATGCGGTCAGCCAGGCGGTGCATGTCGGGCCACCAGACACCTGTGGGCCAGAGGGAGCTGCCGTGAGCCAGAGCCCAGCAGCTAACACCAGAGGGCGAGGGGCTGGGAGACCCAAAGCCCTCACACTGACTGTGGTGAGCGGGACTGAGGTGGGGGGGGGGGGGCACCACACTTCGGGCCCAGGGGGACAAGGCCTAGGGTGGACCCTCATGCTGGGCTTTTCCAGCCAAAGCCCTGGCCCTTGGGACCCTTCTTCTTCATTCTGCCCTTAGGGGCAGGTTCCTGTCATCTGCAGCCAGGGCCCAGACCAGGGGCCCAGTCTGTGCTTCTGGGCCCAGGAGGAGAAATGCACACATCTCCCCAGTAGCAGACACAGGGAGACTCTGTGGGCCCTGGGCCTGAAGTTCAGGCCCAAACCCTGGCTGACAGCTCTGGTGGGGTTTTGCTGCTGTGGGCATCAGGGAAGCCTGAGGTTGGGGGAGCGGGTCCCTGCACATGCCAGAATGGGGATGAGTCACCCCTGGAGCTGCTGCAGGGAGCAAGGGAACAAAGGTGTCTAGGGCAAAGGTACGGCTGGCGTGGCCCCACGAGCTGGCTGGCAGGGGTCCGGGCCCTGCCTGCCAACAACAGTGGCACCATCTCCAGGGGAGCCCAGATGTCCAAGCCCCGGCTATGAATTCAACTCAACCCTGCTGCATGTTTGTGGGGCAAAGGCCACCATGGAGAGGACTTCCTAAGCACAGGGCTTCCGGGGCCACACAGGCTCTGTGGCATGGCCCCTGGGAAGGAGGCCCTTGGAGAGCTCCTCGCCTAGAGCCTCAGCAGCCTGTGGGTGCGCCCATCCCACCCCCAGGCTCTGCAGAATCCCAGCATTAGCCTCACCAAGGCTCCCACTGTTGGACAGCCCGAACACCAGACGAGGACTTGAGGCTGGTGAGGCTTCCTGCCCTGGCCCCATGGGGGCTGGGTCTGGACAGGCCACATGTTGGCAGAGGCCAGGGCCCCAGGACACCCTGGCCAGGGACATGACAGGGGGCGCTTATCAGTGTGTAGTTTGCTGGCCGGAGAGGGCACTTGGCACTGTCCCTGTGGCACCTCCTGGTGAGGTCCAGCCCTACCAAGTGGAGAGACCTTGGCTTCCAAGGGCCTCCCGGCCAGGTCCTGCCTTGGCGCAGAGCCATAGCCTGCCCTGCATGGCCCTGTCACTGCCAATTGCTGCTGTGGGAGGAGCCCGGGAGACCCTGAGCTGGCAAGGGCTATGCTGTGAGATGCAGGGCAGATGATGGGCTCAGGGGGTGAACAGGGATGAGTCCACACTGGGACACAGGCTGTCACCCCTGACATGCACGGGGCACAAGTCCCTCATGCTGGGACCCCTTTAATGCCAGAGTTGGCCACCCCAGTGCTGGCGTCTCAGGTGGGCTGGAGACACATGGCTTTGGGCAGGCCATAGGGCGGTAGCCTGCCATTCACAGCACAGCACCCCAGCCATGGCTGTGGCCTCAGGGTGGCAGAGGTGGAGATGCCCAGACCTGTCCCCGCTCCCACGACACACACAGAGCAGGGATCCTCAGAGCCCAGCTTCCTGTCAGCCCAGCCTTCTGCCCCAGCCTCTGAGGGGCTGAGGTGGGGATGGTCATCCTAAGGTCTGGGATCTGGCATGGAGGAGAGCCCCAGGAGGCCTGAGGCAACTCTGGCTGCCACTGCTTTGTATCTGGGGCAGCCCTGGGTACACACACACCCCTGGCTGGCCTAGTCTGCATCCCTGGGGGCAGAACCTGGGTGGGGACTTTTCTGTGGGGCACAGCATTCTGGAAAGGGAGACCTGGGTAACTAGAGCTGCCTCCGTGAGCCTCAGATGCCTCCTGTCAAACAGCCACAGTGCAGGCCCTGGAGGGCTGCTCTCAGAGCCTCTGGTGTCCTCGGGGGCTGGGGACAGCACCGCGGACAGGGGCACCGGCCACCATTCCTCCACTGTGCATGACCAGCCGGCCCCAGTTCCACACTGGACGTTCACTTGCTCCTGGGGTGCGAGCCAAGCCTACCCAGTCTCTGCTGCTGCTCTTCTCTGAGGCCCCAGCCTGGACAATTGTGGCCCACTTCGCCCTCCCTCCCTCCCTCCCTTCCACTGCATCCTCCAGAGGCCAGGCCAGTCTTCTGTTCCAGAGGCACACAGGCCTTTCTACCTCAGGCCCTTTGCTTTGGCCTGTGATGCCGCATCCAAGGAGTCTCTAGGTAAAAGCTGTCCCTTCCTTAGCCGGGTGTGGTGGCGGGCACCTGTAGTCCCAGCTACTCAAGAGGCTGAGGCAGGAGAATCCCTTGAACCCAGGAGGTGGAGGTTGCAGTGAGCTGAGATTGCACCATTGCACTCCAGCCTGGGTGACAGAGTGAGACTGCATTTCAAAAAAAAAAAAAACCTGTGCCCTCTCGGGGGAGACCCTGCCTCGCTGTTCCAGGCTTGGTAATTTCTCCTCGTACCGTCCGGCCTGCAGCCCTCCCCTGGACAGATCTGCTTGCCTGCTTTTCATGTCTCACTCCAAGGGTAGGGGTTTCCTGAGTGCCCCTCAGGTCCCCCAACAGCCTGCAAAGCTGGCATGTGGGGCTGGGAGGCCTCCTGTGCATGACTCGTGCCCCAAGCCCAGCTCAACTGCTTCTTCTTCGACGGACCCTTCTCTGGTCACCAAAGGGGAGCCCCGGGAAGTGCAGCCGGCCTTCCAACCAGGCTGACTTCAACAGCTGGCTGCGCTCCACAGAGGGCGGGAATCAGGTATAAATCATGTTCTGCGGGGGCCCTTCCCGGGGGCAGGCCCGGCGTCGCCCGGACATGCCGGCCAGGGGTCCCCTTGGCGCCGCTGGTCTTCCTCGCCTGCCTACCCTTGGGGAAGGCCTTGCACACAGCTCTCTTGGCCGGGAGAGCGAGTTTCTGCCTGTGTGTGGTTAGGGTTGTGACAGTGATTCAACCTCCAGCAACTTGGCCCCAGTGTTGCGGTTACGACACCCATGGCCTGGGCGGGGGCCCCTGGAGTGTGTGAGGGTCACTGTCCTTGCACTAGGCTGGCGGGGTGGGCATCAACTTGAGGGCTCCCTTGCCTGCCTCAGCCCACTCTCAGGCCCCTCCCACCCTGGCAGCCTGGAGGCACCGTCAAGCTCTCTAGTCCAGGCTGGAAGGCACCCCGGCTATACCCGGATGCCACACTGGGAATCACACAAAAGCTGGGCACCAGCTGCCCTGCATGCCCCAACCCCCAGAAAGCACCAAACCTCATTCTGGCTTTCCTGTGGCACCCCTATGCCTGCCCCACCCCTCCTAGAGCCTGCCCAGCCCCTCCTCTGCTGCACACCCCTCGGATGCCATCTCTTTAGAAGGAATGGGGCAAACAGGGTCATTCCTGGCCCCGGACAAAGCCCAGGTTCTCAGCCTGGCTTGCTCTTCAGCCTCTCCCTCACTCACTCCTGGGTGGGGTGGCCAGACCAAGGCCATGGGTCCTAAGAGCTGGCTCTCCCCACCAGCTGTTTCCTTAGCTGGGGCCACCCCCTATGAGCCCCTTTTGCCAGATGAGCTCCCATTCTCCCTGTGGGCCTCTGTGTTGAGGCTCCTCCTCCAGGAAGCCCTCTCTGACTGCCCCTTCCTGTGCTTTCAGAGTTCACAGCACACATGGCACAGCTGGGTCTGGTTATGACCTCTTGGCTTTGCAAAGGTGATGCCCTTACCCTGCTCTGCGCCTGGCACGCAGCAGGTGCTCAGTAAATGCCTGGATTCAGGGGAGCCCTGGCCACCCTCATGGCTGTCTTGCAGCCGGTGCTGTGTCCCCGTCCCTGCCTCCTCTGTGTACTCAGACCCTAGAACAGGCAGGGTGGCCTCTAGGTTAGCGTCCTGTCATGCGCCTCATGAAACGGCTGGGATCCCAGCGCTCAGGCCCCAGGTGTGGCCAGAGTAGCCCCTGGGTGGTCTTCTGGGCCCACTTGGTCTCCTCAGGCAGCACTCGCTCCTGCTGGGCCTGGGGCCCCGGCCAACTCCTTAGAGCCTCAAAGCATCCATCACAGCCCCAAGGCCTCCTGCCTGGAGTGTGACAACCCCAGGGGGTTCCCGGGCCTGATCGAGCTATGAAGGCAGCATCCTCAGAGCCACTTCCAGACAAAGAGCGCACTTCATCTGCGGAACATGGCCCTCGGGGGATGGATGGGGAAGGAGCCAGGCCCTGGGTGTGTAGCACAGCGGGCTCAGGGGTAGGCCCTGAGGGCTCAGCTTGCACTCGGGCAGGGGGCTGTGTCGGCCCAGGCTGCTCCTCCAGTCTCCTCCCCTGCACCCCGGCAGAGCGCCCCGAGGAGGAAGAAGAGGCCAAGGAACTGGCTCACCGTTGCAGCCGGCAGGAGGGTGGACATGGGGCCCACACTGAGGGCAGCACTCCCCGTCCTGGTGCCTGTCGCAGAGAGCACCTGTGGCTGGGGTGGCATGTACCTGCCACACCTGTCTACCTGAGCCCTGCACTCCACTCCAGCTTGGAGGATGAGGCCTGACTGCAAGTCCAGCCATTCGGCCCCTCTCCCTGGAGCTGGCTGGGAGGGGAGCAAAGCCGGCAGAGGCGCCCCCTGACCACGGGGCTATGGGAGACAGTCCCTCTCCTGCCCATCTAGTCATCCTGCGGCTCAGTGCCATTCTCTCATCCCGTCAGGCCTGTTTTGGGAAGTGGGGGCACTTCCTGCCACTTCTTTCCCCTCCTCTGACCTCACATTGGCAGCACCCTCCACCCCTAACAAGTGGCCAGGACCCTGAGGGCAGGGACGAACCAGGAGTTGGGGATGGACACGGAAGAGCTCACGGAGCATGGACCACCCTTGCTGTTCCAGGCTGATAGAAGTTGGGCCACCAGTGACTCCCAGGTGAGCACAGGAAAGGGCAGAGGGAGGTGGGGAGGCTGGGGGGAGGGCACGTGGGCGAGGAGGAGAGGGAGCTGGGTAGGGGCTTGGAGGGGAGGCTGCAGGAAGCTAGGGGGCTTGCAGGCAGAGGGCCTAGGGCCCTCAGTCCTGGGGTCCTGTGGAGCTCCAAGGACTGTGTCCGCAGGACCAGGACAGCTGTGCTGCTTCTAGGAACAGCCTTCCTGCTGTGGCTGTGTCAATGCAGACCCTGGCTCACTGCTGTCCTGCTGGGCTCACCCACCTGTCCCAGCAGTGGCTTCCCCTACTCCACTCACCACGCACTCGGGGGTCTGCATGGGGTGGGCAGGAGCCACGCTGAGCTTGGATCCCACCCGGCCTCCAGTGCATGGCACTCACTGAGGTCCTGCAGCTGCCAGGCCTTCCCTGCCACCCGCCTGTGGGCTCCCGGCCGCCGTGAGGAATGCTCCCCCTCCAGCTCTAGGATCAGGGTCCAAGGCCTGCATTCCTCAACTCCCCGGGGTCCTGATGGTTCTTTCCTGCCTCTCCTTTGGGCATAGCTATGGGGTTTCCTGCTTTATTTACTCTCCCTGGAAGGTCACAGGATGCAGTCGGGCAGTCTCAGTGGGGTGTTTGTCTTGGCCCAGGAACTGAACCCACAAACTCAGGGCATTTCCGCTGGGACAGGGCAGGGGGCTGACCTGGCCACGGCCTCCTCAATGCTACGGGAGGCAACCCGCCCCATCTGGAGGGCAGCTCTGTGTCATGGGCCTTCACTGTGTGTGATCCAGATGGAGTCCACCTCTGTCCTTGGGGGACACATCAGTGCCACACAGCTCAGTGTGGGTGGTAGATGGTGGGGGGGCTTGCTGGGAGTCTGCCCCATCCCCTCACACAGGGATCCTCTAGACCCCACACTGGTCTGGGCAGTGAAGCCCAGGAGTGGGCGGGAGTGGGGCTGGGGGATGACCTAGCTCCCATAGCTGGGCTTGGCATGGTGACCCAGACACCCCTGCGAGGCCTGAGGCCTGTGCCTGCCCCTGCCCCAAGAGTAGGCATGAACCAGGTAACCCCACAGGACAGGAGACCCTTTCTCAGTGGCATGTGGGGCTTGGGGACTTGCTCACAGTCCTGGCCACTTTCTGGACAGAATTGGGGCTGCTGAGTGGGGCCACTGAACTGGCCAGGATGCCAGCTGTGGAGATGCCACCCAAGTCCTGCCCAGGCCGCAGCAAGCTTTCCTGCAGGTGAGGACAGCCAGGGCTGGGCCACCCCGGTCTCACCCAGGATGAGGGGTAAGACATTGGCTTTCCCATCAAACACCACCCCCAGGCCTTGGCCCCTCCTGCTTCCCATGGCCTGGTGCTGCCTCTGGCTCCCTGATGGGCCTGGCACTGCTCGCTGACCATGCTGAGCTCCCCAACCTGATGCTTGGGTGTAAAGGGTTGCTGGACGTGGGGTGGGCCCCTCACAGACCACAGAGCTCTGCTTCACTGCTGGGAGCCTCAGCTCCTTCCAGCCCAGGGCTTTGACTTCCTGGGCATCCGGATTTCACAACTGCCCATGGTGTCTGACGCTACTACTTGATGTGATGGTGACAGTCTGCAATGACACAGCCCACCTTGGCACAGCTGCAGAACAGCAGGCCAACCCTGCACGTGGAGGGTGTCCAAGAGACCCTGGCCCATCTGAGAGGTTGCGCCTGGCAGAGGGCCCTCCACGGAGAGGGCTGTCCTCGTTTCTGGGTAGAGGGACTGTGCTCACAGATACCAGGTGAATACACCGCAGGCCACGCTCACCTGCCAAACCCTCCTGCTGGATCTGAAACACAGATCATTCATTCGAGTGACTAGTGGTATTCCAAACTGAGCAAGAAATTATGATCCCTAGAGTGAAGGAAGGAGGAAGAGTGGTGCCCCTTGGGTGACTGCTTCATAGACACTGGAAGTGACAGCTAATAGGGGATGCTTCCCATAGTCAGAAAGACTAAGAAGGAACGCAGTGAACACTCTGCCCTGTCCCTTCCTGTACATCCTTTGTGGATTTCACAAGCATAAGGGAATTCACGCTTACTCCCTCTTCCTTTTATCCACAAGGGCCTGCTGGCCATACCCTCCTGCACTCTTGTGTCCTCACCCACTCATCTGCCTGGAGACACCTGTGTATTCATACTCAGGTGTGGCAGCTACTTTTTTCTTTTTTTGAGACTGGGTCTCACTCCATCACCCAGGCTGGGGTGCCTTGGTGCGATCTTGGCTCACTGCAACCTCCGCCCCTCAGGTTCAAGCAATTCTGAGTTCAAGCCTCCTGAGTAGCTGGGATTACATGTGTGCGCCACCATACCTAGCTAATTTTTGTAATTTCAGTAGAGACAAGGTCTGTCCATGTTGCCCAGGCCGGTCTTGAACTCCTGACCTCAAGTGATCTGCCCGCCTTAGTCTCCCAAAGTGCTGGGATTATAAACATGAGCCACAGTGCCCAGCCTGCTGCTTTTTAAGCAAAGCAATTCCACACAAAATGCTGTTTTCCTTGGCAGTCACTAAACCAGGTAAGTCCGATCAGCACTGTCACCCCATCAAGAGCTTATTGACTTTTGGATTTTCTGTCTTGTCTTCTTTTCCACCTCTGGAAGAGGTCCCCCTGCTTGCACTCATGCGTTTATCAAATTCTGTTCCTGTTGGATGCGTGAGGATATAGGGCTGGGGCCTGGCACTGCCCCCAGTGTCCCTCCTCGGCCTCTGGTGGGGGCTCTTGAGGCTGGACTGGGCACCCTCTAGAAAGGCCTGCCCACAGTCTGCCTCCTCTTAAAGCAACGGTAGCTGAGGGCCTCTCTGAAGCAGCACTTGGGCCGGCGATTCAGGCTGCAACTCATACCAGCAATGGGCAGTGGGGCCATGGGGACTAGTTAGTCGATTGTCGAGATACTGAGTTTTGAGGCCATGAGAGAACACATCCTGAAGGCTCCCGATCTTTCTTTCCTCTTTTTTTCCTGCATGCTGAGAGCACACTGGGCAGCTGCCAGCTCTCTGTGGGTCCTTAACAGAGGGCATTCCATGTCTAACCAGATGCCACAGTCCAGAGCTGGCTGAGCCCACCCTGGGGTAGACTCTGCTTTGGAAGAGCAGGGGTCTATCCCTGGCCTGTTTGGGACTTAAGTAAGGTACCCTGCCAGCAGGCGGCAGAGCTGGGGCTGGGCTCGGGGTGCTCACGGGTCTGGGGCCTGCATCCTGGACTCTGAAGTTTCGCTATACTGCATTGTCCCCTCTTCCCGTGGTCAGCCCACGTGGCTCCTAGAGGACACCTGAGCTCCCCTACACGGGTTGCCTTGGGCCTGCCTGTCTCTCTGGAGGTGTGTATAGCTCTGGGTGAGAGGCAGTGGGCTAGGGTGGGACTACGACCTGGGCTGGGCCAACATGAAGTGCTCTCTGACCTCGACCCAGATGGAGGGACTCCAGGCTGCAGGGGGTGGCTGGAGCCTGTGTGCTGAGGGCGGGCCCTGGCTGGGCAATCCAGCTGTGAGCGCAGGCCACTGTCCGGTGCTGCTGCGGCCCTGGCCCCAGCCCAGACCTGATTTTCCACCTCTGGGAGTTTGTGGTGGCAAGAAATGACCGAATTGGCCGGAGACTGTTCGCTGCTTACAACGAAAGATGCAGAGCCTGGGTGCCTTGGGGGCTGGCTGTGCCAGGGCCAGTGTGGGCAGGGAAAGCCCCTCTGCACTGCAGGCTGGAGCCTGGCAGCTGCCATAAAGACCCCAGTCAGGCTCGCGGGAGCCATGTGTCTGCAGAGTGCCAGGCCTGGGGGTTGGCCAGCACATGGTGACCCACAGGACCCTGCCCAGGCTCTGGGGAATCCAAAGACTGCAGCAGCGGGGCTGTGCTGAAGCCCTGGAAGGCCTGATGCAAGAACACGTCCAGACCACATGCCCCAGTCCTCTCCTCTAGGCAAAGGTGACAAACAGGGACCTCCCATCCCTGCTGGGAAACAGTTTCCATTATTGCAGGGCAGAGAGCTGGGGTACAACCCTTTGGGTGCTGGACTCCACCCTGCCAGGACTATGGAGGGCCCAGGGTCACCTGGAAGGAGCCTGGCTGAGCGAGGTGGGGAGAGTGGGAGGTGCCCGGGGGGACGCCTGAAAGCTGGCCTTGGCAGGATGCTAGCTCCCCTCCAGGGGACCTCCTCTGCCAGCCCCGCCAGACCTCAACAGCATGCGGTCAGAGGTCAAGGGGCACAAGCTGGGCCTGTGCAGGCTGCCCGGGATTGGGAAGGGTGGGGGCAGGACAGGTTGGCCTATGCTGGCTGCTGGGAGAGAGAAACACCAGGCCCACCTTGGCCTCAACATGACCATCATGGTGGTGACTGACCCCTGCAGGGCACTGCCACATAGTGGGCGGCCTTGCAGACGCTTTACATGGCTTAACTTAGTCTCTGTGAGCTGCTGTCTTCCCATTTACAGATTTGGAAACAGCCACCCAGAGGAGGGCTTTCTGTCTAAAGTCACAGAGTGCTAAGTGGGGCTTGGACCTGCTCTGACCCCATGCCAGCGTCCAGAGTGGGCCGAGCCTTCCCTGGAGTAGACACTACTTAAGGATATAAGGATAAGGGCAGGGGACAGGCTGGCGTGCTGGCCAGTGGAGACGAACGAGGAGGTGGAGGCCACCAGATTGGTGGGGGGCCCTTGGCCTGAGCCCCCAATTCCTGGTTCTGTCCCTGTGTGGTCTGCCTTGTTTCCTAGGAGTGACCCTGGAGGCCTGAAACCACCAGAATCTCAGGGATTAAGCATCTGGAGTGTGGACAGATTCAAGTCACAAAATGCAGGCCCACTTCCTGCAGGCACCTGGCACACGGCAGCCTCCCCCGCCCCCACCCCTCCACGTCAGGTACACCTTCCCCCACCACCCTGCTGCTCACCTGGCTTCATAGTGCCCATGATGGCACGGGAGCTCCGCAGCACCGCCTCATAGATGGCCTTCTGGTCTGCAGTGAACTTGCCGTTGGCGGGAAAGGAGCAGGTGATGTCAGATGCAAAGCAGTAATATTCACCGCCCATGTCGAACAGGCTGCGGGGAGAGAAGGGCAGGGCAGGTGGGTACTGGGCACCACTGCCCCTCTTACCCTTACAGGTCCCCACCTGCCCTGGACTCCAGGGAAGCCCAGGTCCTGGATGCAGCATAGGCTGCTCCCCTTCACAATGAGACTGCTGTGGAGAACTCCCGCCTGCTGTCTCCCATGGGTGTGTGGGCAGGAAGGAAACCCAAAGCCATCCTGGGAGACCTGTGTCCCTAGGAAAAAAGGAGCTCAGGGCTCAGGCCAGGCAGGGAAGGCTTAGGGGAGTGGCAGTCCTATGAAGGACCCCTACCCCTGAGGCCTGGCCTCCATGAGCTCAGCCATGGAGACTTGCCTGGCTAAGAAGAGGCAGAGATGCCCCAGGACCCCGCCCTCTGCCTGGCCTCCAGCCAGCACACAGCCCAACAGGCCCTCCAAGGTCTCCCTGCACCCAGCACAGAGCACAGGCTGAGGCTGTTCTTGTGGGAAGCAGAGGAGGAGGGGGCCAGGTGGCGGCTCCAAGTAGGATGCACAGCCTAGAACCCGGGGCCTGATTCACACCACCTGCTTCTCCCAGGACCCAGAGCGTCTGGGTGGAAACTCAGTGGGTGGCGAGGGCCTCTGGCTCTGCTGCAGCACTGGGGCCCCCTAGCTGGATGGATGTGCTTGCACTACCCCTCTACCCACAGGGGTGGGACGGAGAGATTCTGCCAGGGCCCACGGGGAAGGCAAGGAGGAAGTACCAGACGGCCTCACGTCCAGCAAGGCATTCCCAGGGCCTGCTGGCCACACGCCCCCGCAAGCCAGGTGGGCCCTCTCACCCTGTCCACCTGTACCCTGGTACCCTCCAGTGGCAGGCAAAGACCAGCAGGATGCAGGCAGGGGCAAGAAGAATGGGGCAGAGGTGCCAGCTGTCTAGGACAGAAGGGGCCTGGGGGCCAGCAGAGGCAGAATGGTGTGGGACAGACGACGTGGGACAGGAGGCATGGGACCAACGGCAACAGATGACGGAGGCCTGCTGAGGCAGGAGGAGGGTGGCTGAGGCTGCCCTCGAGATGCCCCGTGAGAGAAGCCCTTGGCACAGAAGGGCCAGAAGGAGTAGGCCTGTCTTTGCTGTGCAAAGGGCCTCAGGGCCCTCTTTAGGCAATGGCAGAGAAGCCGCCCCTGACTCATCCTGCAGTGAGGAAGGGACAGGATAAGGGAAGGGATGCTGGACCCAAACCTGGCTCCCAGGACTACCTGGAAGCAGCCCAGGTGGACAAGGCCAGGCCTGGCTGAGGGGCAGGGGGTACACGTGGTTCCCCTTCCATTGTGTCCCACCTCGGGAGGCTGCAGGCAGCAGACAGAGCGGAACCCTCGGGCCCACTCAGTCCCTTCACAAGTCATGGCCAAGTCATGATGCTGGTTCAGCCCCAGGACCGAAGCCCACCACATCTGCAGGGCCCAGAACCAGAGCCAGGAGGGGCTGAGGAGGTGCAGCTGCCCCTCTTTGGCTCCACCCTGGGCTTCCCATGGGGTCCATCTGCAGCCGCGCGAGTCCTGGCAAGTCTGAGGCCAGGGGCACAGCCGCGGCTTCCATCACGAGTGCCTCTCACCCAAATCCCAGCTCTCATGGTAAACACAGCCACTCCACAAACATTCCAGAAGCTGCCTGTGGGGGGGTCCTGTCCCATGGGAGGGAGCCGGGGGTGGAAGACCCTGGCCCCACGTGGAGCAAGGAAGAGGGCCACGTGGCCAGACAGGCAGCAGCAGCTGACCCACAGAGGCAGATTTCTAAAGGAAAAACTTGAATGCACAGCCAGGACGGTTTGCTGAAATCCAAAGTCCCCAGCCGGGCACTTTTTAATCTCCTATGTTTTCTGATTGCAAAACACCATCAGCAGTGTCAACAGGGCAGAAAGGTCCAGATAACACCTCAGGTGACTCTCTGGGTGGGGGATGAGCCCCACCTGCACGACAGGGAGCTTCAGGTTGGGTCAGAGTCACAGGATCTCTGGAGGCAGTGGGCTGCTTGGGCCAAAAGCTGCCTGGAAGTTTACTTCTGCTCAAGGCACAGGCTTCCCCACCACTGGCCTGGAGGGTGGGGCATGTCGGAGCCCTAAACTGAAGGGAAACTGAGGCTCAGAACACAGGTCCAGGAAAGCCCTGAGTCAGGAGGGTAAACCACTTGGAGCCTGGAGACGGGTTCTCCTGTCCTGGCTGCAGCGCTCAGCCTCCAGGGCTTCAGTCTTCCCATCTATAAAATGGGACCCTCCCACCACTGTAGCACTGTGTCCTCTTGGGGCCAGCAGTGGGGAGTGGAGCCGTATGGACCACAGCCTAGTTTTGCCTGGGGACAGCTAAGCGTTTTCATTTAGGTTCCCCAGAGTCGACCAAGGAAAATGGTTTGTGGTTTGTTGGTTTTAGAACATGCAAGAATGTCATGGGCAGAGAGGACAGGGCCATGGGGGACACGGATTCCTTAGGAGGCACCAAATCAGAAGATGACCTGCAGCAGCAACCAGGACAGAAAGCCTTTCAGACTGTGCTGATACAAAAGAAAAAGCAGAAACTGAACTATTGTCAAAAAACAAAAAAACAAAAACAGACAAATCAGGAAGCCCACAAGAATACCCCGAACGCTGGAATCATCTAGAGGCGTCAAAACAAGACTGTTCTCCAGTGCAGATCACACTCGGATCCAGTTCCCCAAACTCTCGTCAGCAAAGCAGAAAGAGCATGGGATAGTGGGTGCCTGGATACTGTTGGCCAGTCTGACTTTGTCTTCCAGCTTCTAGAAGACTCCAACTGCATTTCTTGTTTGAAAATCATCCGCTTTCTGGAGAGGGAAGTATACACCCAGCCAGCCAGCTCCATCCCGCCCAGCGAGGCCCAGGCACGGAGCTGAAGTCTATTTTTGTGCTCCTCTCAGTTCCCTATCTTTTTCTGCCTTAAAAAAAAACAATCCCCCTAGCGTTTCTACACACATAAGTTATTTAGATGCAAGCCTTTCTGGAATCCAGGGACGAAGGACATGGCTTTGATAAATCATCTCCCTCCCACTTCTCTGTGTCCACTTTATCCATCCTCTGAAAGCAAACCGACAATGGAGAATTTGGTCATACGTTGGCTCAATCGAGAATAGGAACACAGGATCCCTCCTTCCTGGCTGTCTGGGGACCCTACCATCTTTGGCCGAGTGAGTCTCTGATAATACAAGACATCTGGGAGATGGGACGCATCTCCAAGCAACGTGCTGGCATCTCACTCCCCACATGTGTTCTGAGGGCTCTGTTCTGGCCAGGAAGAGAGGTTCTGTCTTCCGCTGGCTCCTTCTGGGTAGTTTTGGGCCCGGGCTACCCGCCACCATTGGCCCACCCAGACCCTCCCTGGGCCCCACTGCAGGGACCGGCCAGCCCACAGGCAGAAGGCCTCCAAGATGGGACGGCCACTGTCAGAAGGCTTGGGAACAGTTTTTCGGGGGAAATGCTGCAATGTTTATATGAGAGCCACTTTGGACTTGGTTTGCAGTTCCATTTGAGTCCCCTGAGTCGTGGCGCTGCTCTTAGCTGTTCAATCCAGCATTTTATGTGTGCGGGAAATTCAGGCCCAAGAGAGTATTTCAGACTCCTATGTGCAGCCGCCCTGGTCGGTGTCCCAGGCCAGGCTGGGGGATTTCTGAGCAGCAGGAAGCCCTTGCTTCTCCTCAGTGTGAGACAGAAAGGAAGGCGTACGGGTCACTGTTCCCTTCGTCTGCTGCAGTGGGCAGCCCCTGCAGACACGGTGGCGAGCTGTGGTCTCCAGGGCGCATTGGGCCGCTGCCTGCTCCCAGCCAGGCCTTCTGTGGAGTGCCAAGCAAGCTTCAAGTGTGGCCAGCAGGGCAGAGGCCACCACTCAGAGTCTTTGAGGCTCCTCGTGCCATGGCCTGACCCACCAAGGGGACTTCTCTCAAGTGCCTTCTTGGGCATCTCTGCTCCCTTCCTGTGTGATGGCTGCTCCTCCAGGGCCTGGGCAGACAGGAAAGCTGCCCGTGCAACCAGCGCATGACCACAGCTTCTGGTCCCCAGAGCCAGCAACTCCTGATGCATGCAGTGGGTGACAGGAGCAGCTGCCTGCCGTGGGCCTGGAGTGGCACTGCCGCTTTTATATATGACATGGACAGCTAGGGCCCAGGGTCCCGGAAGAGCACACGGGGTGCCTCGCTAGGAGGCGGGTGAGACGCAAGGACAGCTGTCAGGAAAGCACAGTGGGGCGAGGCCTGGGCATCAGGGCAGTGGCCTTGGCAGGCGGGAGGGAGAGTCACACGCACAGCACATGTTGCATTTTGCTTTTTTTGGTGACCAGTGTCTCATGATGTCTGGGAGCACCCAGGCCGTCTGGACAAGTGCTGTGGGTCATGACATCAGCTGAGGCGGGTGCAGCCACGAAGCACAAACAAGAGACGAATGGAAAACGTGTGGGCAGGTGTCTGCTCATAACCAGGCCTGTCCACGTGTATAAGGATGGGTGAGAATGGACAGCACACTGCTAACTGGGGCGGGATGAGACGGCCATGGCCTGCAGGTCTGGGCAGCAAGTTGGCCAGGGCCTGGGCCCTCCTGAGGGTATTCTCTGACCCCAAGAGCATATCTTTAAGATGGCAGGGTGCTCAGGCCAGGGCTGGCTGGTGACAACAAGCCTCCTAGGGAGGAAACAGCAAGGTGGCAGGGGAGGGATGGGCTGGGCCGGGCAGCGAAGAGCAGGCCCAGGGGCGACACTCTACCCTGGAGCTCACCAAGGCTTTGGGCCCCAGGTGGAGCGGAGCGAGGGGGTCCCCAGGAGCTTGCCACCTGTGGGGGCTGCAGCGTGCTAGTGGCACACAGACTTACGCTGAGCAGACAGCAGGAGCGGGTACCCAGGCTGCAGGGCCCCCACGTGAGGCCACAGTGGCTGCTGAGGTCCTGGGTGAGCAAGGACCCCGTTGCCTGCAGGGGCGAGGGCTGTCATCTAGGCAGGAAAGTAGGGGAAGAGGGCCCTGGTGGCTGCTGAGTGTGGGGGCTGGGACAGGTCTTTCCACCTAGCCAGGCTGGCTGCCACCCCCCCACCCAGGAACACAGACCAGGCCCAGACCCACCGTCCTGAGACAACGCTGCCCTCTGCTGGCCAGTGCTGGAAGGACCAGCTCGAGGTCCACTAGCCACATACTGACTGGGGCAACCAAGGCCTGGGCATCCTGGGTGCTCTAGAAGCTCTTCAAGGGGCCACAGTAGGTTAAGGCCCCCACCCCCACCACCTGATCGGGAAGTGAGGGAGGCAGGAGGGGTGTCGCAGCTGCTTTCCCAACCAGAGCCCTTCGCCACTGCCCCACACGGTGAGCCTGCCTGGGGCCTGGGGCAGCCTCAGGCCTGGAGTGCTGCAAGGCGTGGGCCCTCTCTGGGCGCCCTGCTTCCCAGAATCATGGATCATGCACCCCCTGCCTTGGCTTCGAAGCTCGCCGGCCTACAGTGTCTCCACCCACCTGGGGGGCTCTGGTACCCACAGCCCAGGTTGGTTGTGGAAAGACAGAGCATCACACAGGGGCTCAGAAGATGACCAGGAGGAGCAGCGAGAGGAGTCCTGGTCACCTCTGTGCTCACACAAACCTGCTTGCGGCTGGAATGAGGGAAGGTGTCTTCTGGGGCCTCCCACTTAGGAAGGGCCTCCAGTGACCTCAGGCTCCTCGCTCTGTGTGAACATGTTGAAAGCTTTAATTAGCAAGTGTGCTTCACTTTTGTAACCCTGTTCTTGAAGATCTGCCCGAATGCTTTAAAAAGGAAAACAGTAAGTAGTAAATGGCCCCTCTAGTACAGGGATTTGGAGATGGGGTTCATGGTGAACCCCAGGTCATAGCGGGAAAGGGCTCTGAGAACAACAGCTAAATCCCCAGAGGCTTGGTGGCTACAGGCCCACAACAGGACCACATGGCTCTGAACCAGGCCGAGGGGGCGCAGCCACAACAAAGCCCGGTCCCTCACCACTGTGCGCATGCGAGGGGGTGGGGCGGGATCCTGCCCAGAGAGGCGGGAACGCGCCTGAGGGGTGGCTGGCTGGGTGTGAGGAACAGCCCTCAGGATGCCCGCCCGTCTCAGTCCTTGGCTGACAAGCCTGACCCTGAAGGAACCAGCGTGTCTGGTTCACAGCCCTTCTCTGGCCATGACTGTGGCCGACAGTGAACTCAGCCCAGCTCCAGGGAAGCTCCTGGAGGGGTAAGGATGAAGGACTGGGAGGGGGCCTGGCAGACTCCAAACCCCGCCTGGCACACACATCCTGATTTGGGGCTGAAGATACAGAACAGGACAACCACGGATGGGAGCTGTCTGAGAAACAGGCCTGGCCCGAGCTCTGCTGGTGGCTCTCACCTCCAGCCTGTGCTGCAGAAACAGCTGCTGGAAGTAGGCATCAGGGGCTGGTCTGCCCAGCTTGGTGAGCACACCAGGGCTGCCGCTGCCACTCTCCCCCGAGGAGTGCCCACGCTGTGCCAGGCCCATGCCCTGCGCTGTGCACAGGTGGCCACCGCAAGAGAGAGAGGGAGGCAAGGGCTAGCACTGTGCTCACTGCCATGCAGCGTGGCCTCGGTCAGCTCCATGTGTGTGGATCCATGTGTGTGCGTGTTCGTATCTGGGAGTGTTCATATCTGGGACTGTGGAGAGAGGGATGGAAAAGTCTGGCCTCTCTTAGGTATCCCCCACCCTTCTCCAGTACAGTTGTATAATCTGGCTGCCCTGGACCAGCTCTGATTCCCTGCAAAATCCTATTCATAGAAGCTAAAATATCTCTGGGGTGTCCTCACCCCGTCAAAGGACTGCACCCAGAGCACACCACTGCAGCAGGCGCACTGCTCTGGGAGGCTCTCGGCTTCAGGAGGAATTCTACGCTGGGCTCGTGTTTTGGTTTCATACCTTAGGATGAAGTATCGTGGCTTTTATGTTGGGATAACAGAGTGATTTATTATTTACCGAACACAGTAGGCGCTGAGCAGATCAATTTTAATGCAACAATGGATTATAAATGCCGCCAGCAATCTGGCAGTAGCAGTAATCAACAAAACATGTTGTTCTAAATGCTGCATAATAAATTGACTATAATAAACTCATAATTATTCTACTGGCTACATTTCAAAGTTAGCACTAGAAAAATCAAATCACCAATTTGGATTTGGCATTAACATCCTCGAATCACTCCTGCCTGTTCGGCTGCAGCCAGGAGACGCAGGTGCCATGTGCCGTCCCAGAGGGCCAAGGCCACAGCATCCGGCTGTGTGGCCTGATGTGCTCAGAACCCTGGCCTGTCAGAGGCCGGCCCAGGAGTAGAGCTGGGATTAGCCTCACGGGGTGAGGACACTCTCCCCTCTCTAGGGCAGATAAAGAGGGTCATGGAGGAGCAGCCACTTCCTCTGGGGTGTGCTAAGCCCACAGAGGAGAAAAGCTCATGGCCACGTGGCTGGCACAGGGCTCTCCAGCCACCCAGAGGTGCCCCCTGGACAGTGAGGACCCACTGGTGTGGCTGGGTCCCTGCCTGCATCTTGGGACTGGGTTCTCCTGTCCTCTAGGCCCAGCCAGAATGGGCCACAGGGTTAAACAGCTTTAGAAAAGGTTTCAGGGCTGGGCACCATGGCTCACATCTATAACCCCAGCGCTTTGGGAGGCTGAGGCAAGAGGATCACTTGAGCCCAGGAGTTCCAGGACCAGCCTGGAAAACATGGTGAGACCCTGTCTTTTTAATATGAAAAATGAAAAAATTAGCTGGGTGTGGTGGCTTGTACCTGTACTCTCAGCTACTTGGGAGGCTGAGGTGGGAGGATCACTTGAGCCCAGGAGTTTGAGGCTGTAGTGAGCTGTGATTGTACCACTGCACTCCAGCCTGAGAGGCAGAGCAAGACTTGTCTCTTAAAAAGAAAAGTTTCAGGAGGAGGCCAGGTGGTCTCTGGAGCCACTGGTGGGTCCACAGTGTGGGGGCTGGGCTGTCACCCTCTCCTGCTCTGGTCTCTGACTGAGCCAAGTCTGAGTTTGCCAATTCCCTCCCTACGTCCCTCTGCCTGGGGCAGTGGCCCAGCTGCTCTGCTCCGCACACCAGGGGCTGTGGGGAGGATCGAGAGTCCTCCAATGGGAGAAGAGCCTACCAGAGGGCGGAGGCTGCAGGGCCCTGCCCGCATCTCCTCATCAAGGCTTCTATGAAGAGCTGTGAGCACAGCAAATGGTGCTCAGGAAAGCCCTCCATGCGGCCATGGGTCAGCACCACTGACTTTTTGAACGCAGGGCTACATAGGCCAGGGGCTCCTGCAGAAGGATGGCAGCTTTCAGAGCATGGGAGGCTCCTGGGGTCTTACTGGCTCCAGATCAAGGGGCCTGCCCTCTTGGCACCAAGACATAAAGATGTGAGCGTGGTGCCCCCGAACGGAGAGGACAGCCGGGGCAGCGTCTGGAGAGAGTTCAGGCCCCTTCAGAGAGCCCACAATCTCATGGTCCACAGGAAACCACATCAGGGGTCCCTCTCCTGTGCCCTCTCTGTCAGTGCTCCCTGAGGGGTGCCTAGTGCATCCCAAGGGGGTACAGGCTTTTTGCTCTGGAGAAGGCACCACATAGGCTGATGGCCTTGGCAGAGAAGTCTGGGCCAAGAGGCCCGGGGAGTTGCTGTGGTCAGCCCTTGCAGGGCAGGGACCCCAAGGCTTCTGGTCCACCTTGAGGTTGAGTCCAACCTTGGCCGGGCTATTCACACACAGACCCAGGGCCACTGGCCCAACTTACCACATGTCCCCATTCTGGATCGTTCGGTCGTTGGGGGCCCCGGCGTGTCCGTAGTGTAGCACAGCTGAGTTCTCACCGCTGCAAAGAGCCAGGGGAGGGTAGTCAAAGCCCGTCCTTATGCAGCAGGCTCTGGGGGAGGGGGTGGATGGCTAATTCCATGCCCCATGGGCAGCACCATCCGCTGTCCAGCAGAGGCCCGGGCGTGGCTGGACCATGTCCACAGCCAGAAGTGAGGCCAGGAGACGTGGTGGCCCTGTCACCCTGCCGTCACATGGCTGGCGGCCAGCCTCTCAGTCTGTGGCAGGTCCTCCCAGCTGAAAATGTGGTGAGGTGGCTGCCCTCTGGGCTGGGGATGTGGGTGCCATGTGGAGCTCAGGTAAAGCTTAGCAATGGGCTGGGCACTGGGTTCACAACTGTCATCCCAGCACTTTGGGAGGCTGAGGCAGGCAGATGGCTTGAGCCCAGGAGTTCGAGAACAGCCTGGGCAATATGGCAAAACCCCACCTCTAAAGAAAATGTAAGAAAAAATTAGCCAGGTGTGGTGGCTCACAAATGCAATCCCAGCCACTCAGGAGGCTGAGCTATGAGGACCACCTGAGCCCCGGAGGTGGAGGCTGCAGTAAGCTATGATCGGGCCACTGCACTCCAGCCTGGGCAAGAGGGAGACCCCATCTTTACATTTTAAAAAAAGAGCAAAAAAGGGGAACAGCAGTTCCTAGGCCTGGAGAAGGGCCCTATGGAAGCCCTCCTTTCCTGGTTGCCAAGGGGAGAGGGCCTCCATGGGAAAGGCCCTGGCTGTCCTGGAGCTGTCCTGGTGTCCTGGCCAGGCTGGAGAGACAGGAAACCAGAGGCTCCTCAGCTCCTCGGCCCGAGAGGGCTTCCCTAATGAGTGATGCCTTTAAGCAAAAACAGACTTTTAAGTCTGTCCAAAGGGGAAAAAACCCACCTGGGTGTAATATTTATGGCCCTGCTCAGGAGTCTTGGGAATCATAAAAGTAGAAATAATGATTTTCTCTCTGTCCACCAGAGAAGAACGTTTCCAAGAACTAAGATGTTCACATGTATTATTCATGTGCCAGGGATGTGCACGTCGGCAGAGCTGCCCAGCTCCCTCCTGGCCAGGCAGGGGCCAGACCCGAGGGGCAGAGCCTGGACAGAGAGCAGGGAGATGGCTGGAAGAGCCCAGGAGATAAGGGGGCCATGCCCACAGCCAGGATGCATGTGGGGCAGACACATCTACATGGACACGCCCCAGACAGCATGGCAGTGATCCCGTATCACGGTCATTTCTACCACGTGTGCGCCTCCAAGCACAACCAGCATGTGTCGATGGTGCACACTCAACCACACACACCCACACAGAGCCCTGCCCCTTGCCACCATGTGCCATGCGCAGCCACACCCACACACAGCAGCACTGGTCCCCAGGCAGCCACACCCACACACGGACACACAGCCACCGTTTCCTGCACTGACACAGCCCCTTCCACACTCCACTCCTGCTGCACACAGACGCTGCCCAGACTGAGCTCACAGCCTGGTCCCCACATGCTGTGTGAGTGCCGGTGTGGAGGAGTGGCCTTCCTTTGCTTAGCTGCTATGCTGACCAGCTGCGGACCAGAAAGGGGACGCCAAGCAGCCCCTCCGCAGTAGGCTGGCCATTGCCAGGTCCTGCAGGCAGAGGTCACCTCAGCTCCCGGAGCCTTGGGAGGGAAGAGCGACTTCCATGGTTGGGCTGCTGGGTGCTGGTGTGAGTGTGTGAGTGAGCCAGTGTGGCTGAGCTGGGGGATATTGGGGTCCCCCACTCTCCAACTGCCCTACCTCCTCCCTCTGGTCACCCCCAGGGGAGCCAGGGTGCCCTGCTTACCTGCCACAGATGCAGGTGTAGGAGCTGTGGCGCATGCCGCCCCGGGAGTAGCAGTAGTGCTCGAAGAGGCTGCAGGAGGAGAGATGCGTCAGGGTGGGGCACTAGAGCGGGCACACCCCACTCCACGAGCCCATGAACCCCAAGGGAAGACCCTCAGCCCAGGTCTTCCCCTTCTGCGGCCCCAAGATGGTCCAAACTCCCAGTCTGTGAGGCTTACATCCTGGAGCCTGGGCTCAGTCTCAGGCTGCAGAATCACAGAGGCCAGTGTGGAGGGATGGGGAAGCCACATGCCAGAGGAGCTCGCCAGCCTCCACAGCCACGGTGAGTGGCTTCCCAGGCACATCAGGGCAGACAGGACTCCTGGAGCCCAGGCCCCAGGGAAGCCAGGCTGAGGCAGAGGCCACACATTTCTGTAGAGCTGGAGGAAGTGACTTCCTGTGACCCTGTGCCCAGTGGCCACCACCCACCCTCCCAAGAGGGGCTGGATGCACAACCTGTGCTCACCCAGAGAGAGGGCACACGAGCTGTGGGCAGAAGGGGTGAGGGGCAGGCCTCCTGCAGGTGTGGCACAGCAGGGTGGTCTCTAGGGATGTGGGTGAGGCAAGGCTTGGGGAACACATCCTGCTTCTCCCTCCTTGGAACAAGCAGCATGCCGGCTGGGCTCCCTCGACAAGCTCCCACTCTGAGTAGGTGGGGCCAGAGCCAAGTTTGGAGAGAAAGAGAAGCCCTGGCCCCAGGCCCAGCCCAGAGCCGGCAGCAGGGAGGCCTCCAGGACGGCAGATGGCAGCATAGTTGCTGCATGGACTTTGAGCTTCAAGGGACTGAGCCATTTTGCCCTGGTCTTCCTCAGGAAAACCCGGTGGTGAGGGGTGTGGTGGTGGGGAGCTGCCCTCACCCTCTCCTGAGGCCTAGGCAATAGCCTTCCTGCCAGACCCCAGCTGGCCCACCTGCTACAAGGTGAGGCAGGCCTGGGTGCCACCCCATCACCAGGGCAACTGTCGTGGCCGCCCAAGGGCACGCCACGCGGCAGTCCTGCCCTGCACGTTCCAGGCCCGCCTTCGAGAAAGTCTGTACGGGGAGTTTCATCTTCCAGGCACTGTAAACACAAATTATGTGTAATTGTCATAACTGGGTATTAAGCAGTTGTTACACAGGAATGGCTGCGCTAGATTCAACCAGCTCTCAGACTTGCCTTCCAAACCTCACAGGATAATTGGGTATCATCGAGTGAAATATTTCCTGAAAACAAAGGATTTCAGGCACTGCCAGGGAGGCAAAGAAGCCACACGCTCCCCTCCTCAGCCACCCCTGTATTCGTGGTGTGAGCCCTCAGGAGGTTGCTTCCACCTCGCTCCTGGGAGTCGCAACGCTGAGTTCAGCTACAGCCCAGGCATGTTCCCACCGAGGCAGGCAAGGCCAGTGCTCCATGCAGCAAGCCCTGTGCGCCAGGCCAGACACGTGGCCTCAGAAGCTGCTGCACACCTCCGTGGCGCCCTCCCAGACAGCCTGAGAAGAGGCCTGAGCCGTGCTATAGAGCAGGGGTCTCCCTTGGCTTTGGGAGATGTAGCCCTGCCCCGACAGAAGTGAACCTCAGGAGCCACATGGTCATTCTCGAGGTGATGGGGACAGTGGGCCTCTGTGGGACAAGTGACCTGCAGATAACCATGGACTGCACTGGGACTGGCCAGCTTCAGAAAAGACAGGCAGAGGGACAGAGATGCCATCCACATGCACAGAGGAACTCACATATTCTACGAGAAACGAGAGGCAGGCCAGGTGCAGTGGCTCACGCCTGTCATCCTAGCACTTTGGGAGGCCAAGGTTGGAGGACTGCTTGAGGTCGGGAGTTCAAGACCAGCTTGGGCAACACAGCGAGATCTCATCTCAACCAAAAAGAAAAAAGAAAAAAAATCAACCAATCAATACAAGATATAAAAATAAAAGTAAGAAAGGGGAGGCAGTGAGGAAACCTGGTTCTCTCGCCTGCAGCAAGCTTCCCCCTGCATAACCCACTCAGTGGAGACAACTTTCTTTGAATGCTTTCGCTTTTTAAGAAAAAAATAGTACTTTCAAGAAGGCACAGCTCACAGAAGCATCCAACTAAAGAAAGGCTGACCCAGTTTTCACCTGCAGAGGACAGTCTGACACAGGTCACCTTTGCTGGCCACGCTGACGACTCCACGCACTATTCCACAGGAAGGACTTACACCACGTGCTGGATATTCACCAGCCTTAAAGAGGCTGAAGTGCTTCACACTGGACTTCAGTTCTGAATTGTGCTTTAACAACTTGAGGACACCCTGGTGCTTTGGTGGCAATAACAGGTGGGCAAAGTAAGCCCATATTCTCTGCAGACGTTGGGCTTGGGGTGTGGACCCACAAGGGCAGCCAAGTTCTGGGCAGATGTGGCGGCACAGGGGCCTGTGGATACATGTGAGCCCAGTGCAGTTCGGATCCTCAAGGGGTTAGTATTGAGGGGTGGATGCTCCAAACTGGGGCCCATGCTTGACACGGAGGTGGCATGCGGCCCCCGAACAACTGGGCCAGAGCTCGGCGAGTGGCGCTGGGATGGCCAGGAGCAAGTATGGGCTATGAGGACAGGCTGCAGGTCAGCAGGGCTGGCCGATGTCCCATGGACGGTCGACACACCATGGCAGCAGCAGCGGGTCACCTCATCACAACTCCTCCAAGTGCGAGGCAGGAGGGGTCCAGCCAACTCACCCCTGGAGCAGGCTAGCAACTAACCCACCCAAAATAACACCTGGAACAGGCTGTCCATCAGAGGGCAGCAGACAGCAAAACAGGCAGGAGTGTCACCGCCCCCCAGCTGCCATCTCTGCCGGCTCCTTCCATAAATTTGTGACTCGGGCAGCGTGGGTCCAGCTGGGTCTAACAGCCCCTGCTCACCTGGAAGGCGATGGGGTGAAGTACAGCCCAGCCAGGGTCAAGTCCAGCGCCCAGTGCGCACCTCCTCCCCAGCAGCAGGGAGGGCTTCCTGATTGCCTGAGAGGGGGCCAGGATCTGCCTAAGTCCCAGACAACGACGTTGCAGCTGCTGTGTGGGCATCATTGTTTTTCCCTATGTGGCCATTCCTCTAACACCCTTGCCTATAAATTTCTCCCAAGCAAGCCTCGGGAGAAGAGGCTTGTCTCCGGGCACAAGTGAGAGCCTTTAAGCAACCTGGGGGAATTTGCATGTGTGGTGAATAACGAGGTGAATGGAGTCACTGCAGTGTCGAGGGGAGGGTGTTGGGGGGCAGGCACATCTGTTAGTGCCTGGAGATGAAAAATGGGGTAGGAGCAGAAAGTTCCCAGGCCCAGATCTGCAGGAATGGGGTCCCCAGGGACTGTGACACTGGGCCTCCTGCTGGGACCCACAAATCCAGCCCGTGGAGTGCTCCCCGGCACACGGCCCAGCTCCTGCCCTCAGAAGTTTATCACTGAACATGAAGACAAGCCACAGTCCCATAAAAATGTCGCAGCTGCCCAGACAACAGTGGAAAGGGCTGCCCTGGCTGCAAGCGTTGGCCAAGCTATGTGCCTCGAGCACAGGTGGGGTGGCGCAGCAGAGGTACGTGAGGCAGTGCAAGGGGTGGCCCTGGCCACATCATTCCCTTTCCCAGGCTGGGCCTCAATGTATCTCAGGTACTCACGAGGCAGAGAGGAGAGGCTGGGCCGGGAACAGAAGCTTAGGAGTGAAAATACGCAGGGCTGGTGGAGCCTGCTCAGCTGAGTGGAGGGCTTAGGAAAGCGGGTAGTCGGGAGATAGGGTGACAAACCTAGGGTGGGGAGAGTGTGTTTTGCATTCCTGGGGTCCCTGTTCTGGGCCCCACACACCCAGCCTTCTGGGACTCAACACCAACCTCAAGGGCAAACCTTGGCTCTGCCACCGGCCAGCTGAATGGCCTCTCCGTGCCTCAGTTTCCTCATCCATAAGATGGGGATGATAGTGGTGCCTCCCTTGCAGGGCTGCTATGTCAGTCAAATGATTTAACACACTTGGAATATACAGAACAGTGCTTGGCACCCACGGAGCTCTGTGTACAGGACTGTATACAGTGATCTAGCCACGCGGGCACTATTCAGAGGCTTGCAGGGAGCCTGGATAATGGGGATCCCTCCTTGGGCGGCAGGAGAGGAGGTTGTCAGACTTTGAGAAACAGCCTCTTGACTATTCCTTTAAAACCAAATAGAATCTGCAAAGGTCCTCGGCCTGGACACCCACTCCAGGACACCCACTCCCGCATCCTCCAGGCAGCCAAGCTCTCTAAGGAAGTCCTTCCTGGGCCCACTCACTCTTAACATCTCTGCAAAGTTCACGAGTAAAACCGCGGAGGTGTGTCCTCTGCACCAGCTCCTGGGACATGTGCGCACAGACAGGCTTCTGGCTGGACAGAGGGCGCCTGTCTCATCATCCCTTCACGGCTGCCCCTCACCCTCACAGAGCTGAGCTAGGGTTCCTGCCTTCCCAAGATGCACCCCAACTCGGGCCTTTAAGAGGGAGAGAACCACAGAGGGTGAGAAGTGCCTCATGATGTTTGGGGCCAAACAGCTGTGCTGTGTATAGTCATCTTAGCACCAAATTGCTTGTAATTCACATTTATTTTGAGAACTGCTGCGATATTTTCTTATTTTAAGTAATTGCCGGAATATTTTCTGGGTATACGTGACCATAATTGTGCAGTTAACACAATACACCAGTTACTAAAGGAAAATCCTTTTCAGAGTAAAGACCATGAAGTCCTGCAGGGGGCGCCCTGAGACACCTCTGGCTGAGCAGGAGGGTGTCTTACGGTTCTCCAACTGGGAGCAGCCACTATGGAGGACTCGGAGCCAAAACCAGATGTTTCTACCAGTGGAGCCCCGGCACAGCTCCTTTTGCAGGAAACCGAAAGCACGTTCTTCTTGAATTCCCAGGGAAGGAGGAGAGCTGCTACATGTTCTTCTTCTGGGGTGGCCAGTGGGTCATCAGAAGGCACAGGTGATGGTGCCCAAGCCCCACCCTTGGAATCGCCACGGGGGTGGTTCCAGCGACCTATCCAAGGCTTTGCCCCAAGTCCCAGGTGGGTCCCAGCTCCTTCAGCACTGTTCCCTGTGGGTCTTCTAAAGAGCAGGTACTGGGACTTGGCAGTGAACTGAGGGGCTGCCCTGTGCCTCCCCTTCCCCAGGGCCCTGTGGGGACAAATACAGAGAAAGCTAGGAATGAGCACCCGAGAGGCCCCGAGTGTCTGAAATGACCAAGAGGCATTCACATGATGTGTCGCCTAGAAGGAACAAATCTGAAACCTCGGGTTAAAGCCAGAAATGAATGATTAATAAAACTGGTGCTAGCGGAGAGCTGGTCTTCATGGTGTAGCCAGCGCCAACATGGCAGCATCAGACACAGGCTGTCTGCAGTAGATGCGGTGCTTGGCTTCAACAGCTTGCTCTGCTGCCTGGAGCTCCAGCGGAGCTCCTCACTCCCTCCTCCTGCCACCCCCATCCCAGTCCTGGTCTGCAGACAGAGACAGTTTTACCTGGGGCAACACCTTCCCACCAGGACTTCCTGAAGGCCAGCCAGCAGGGTCACAGGGTATATGGGGCCAGATGTCTTGGGCTTACATGGACCATCTCCATATGGCAAAGCAGATGAAGTCAGAATCCTGGGGCCCCACTGCCGCCCAGACCACTCTCCCTAACTACTCAGCTCCAGGGGGCCCCACAAAGCATTGCATTGCAGGGAGGGGTGGGCAGACTGAAGCAATCCAGGCCCTGATGCCCGCTCAGTCTGAGGCTTGGGGCAGGTTGCGTAGCTGCTTCATTCAGACAAACTGAACAGCCAACCACAGCATTTCGCATGGCAACCACCCTTTGAGGGCCGAGGGATTGTCCCACTGCACAGAGAAGGATGCTGCAGCTCAGAACAATGACGGGTTGAGCCTGAATTCGTGTTCGGGCTTGGAGTCCATGCAGGGTCTCCAACTGCAAAGCTTATGGTCTTGACCTGGATGCCTCTGAAGCCTCAGGTCTGTCAGCAGGTAGAGGGTGGAACAGCGCTGACCTTGGGGCTTGCTGTGAAGGCTGAAGAAGACACAGGGAAAAGCTTCAACTCTATAACCACTGGCAGTGGGTGATGCCATGGCTGATGACTTATGAGGCCCCTACCTCACACCCATGCATGGGGGTCTGAACTGAGCCGAAATGGGTCTGGCAAGGTTAAATGGTGAAGGAGCCCCGGGCCAGTTAGTAGATAGCAGGAGCTGGGGTCTGGGAGAGGCTCGGGATGCTGGGGCCCCACCCAGAAGGGGGGATCTGCCAATCACAGGCAAGGGCAGCGACCAAGCCGGCAGCGGTCACAGCGGGAGGAAGAGTGGCTACAGACAGGAGCAGCTTACCCTCTCTCGAGAGCTGCCTTATCAAGGCACGAGTTAATTAGCATTTTAATTGGATAATTGGGAATTCTAAATTACCTATCTTGTATTAAGCATAACTGAGGACATAACATGACATTCAATTAACAAATCTTCCCCTTTATTTTCAACGTGCTTGATTAGGTTGAGTTTCTGAGTTCCTCGGATCAGTTACGGGATAAAACATTCTATCTCCTTCTCAGTCCCCAAAGCCCAGGCTCATCAGACTGTAATATACTTGTGTTTTATATGTGTATGGAGAAGTCTTAGAAAGTCTCCTCACAAAGAAAAAAAGTCGCTGATCGTCCTATCGCCCAGAGGTCTTCTCTAGCCAGTATTTTGCTGAATATCCTTCCAGGCATTAAAAAAAAAAAAGTATAAACACAGATTTTAAAAATAATTTGCTATGGCCAGGCATGGTGGCTCACATCTGTAATCCCAGTGCTTTGGGAGGCGGAGGTGGGTGGATCACCTAAGGTCAGGAGTTCAAGATCAGCCTGGCCAACATGGTAAAACCCCATCTCGACTAAAAATACAAAAATTAGCCGGGCTTGGTGGCGGGTGCCTGTAATCCCAGCTACTTGGGAGGCTGAGACAGGAGACTTGTTTGAACCTGGGAGGCGGAAGTTATAGTGAGCCGAGATTGTGCTACTGCACTCCAGCCCGGGTACAAAGCCAGACTCCATCTCAAAACTAATAATAATTAGCTGTAATTTTTTTTAACTCACCTTTTTACAGAAGTAGGACATACATAGAGAAAAAAACCCAAAGCCTACAGACACAGCACCCTGCACACACCCTCCTGGTCAGTCTCTCTTCTCCAGGGGTAGCCTGACTCCTATCACCATAGGTTAGTTTGCCTATTTTTGAGCTGTATGTGAATGGAATCAAACAATATGCTCTCTTTTGTGTTGGCTGCTTCCGCTGCTCATGTTTGTGGACCGTCTAGGTGGGCAGCAGTCGCTGGTTGGTTCTCACTGCTGGGTGGTGTTCCACTGTGGGGGTGTTTTTCTATTCTTCCGTGTGTTTTTCTATTCTTCCGTGGGGGAGCACTCGGATTGTTTCCAGATTGTGGCTATTATGGGTAGCGCAGCCATGAGTGTTCCTGTGCAGTCTTTTGGGGCCCATGTATGCGTCTCTGGCTGAGCAAACAGCTAGGAGTAGAAATGCTGTGTCGCAGGATTTTTTGGGGGTTTGGCTTTAGTAGACAAAGCCCAACAGGTTTTCTGAGTAGTCGTATCCACGTGGTCACTGTCCTGAAACTTCCCCCACTTCATACTGTGAATGGGGCCCAAACCGAGCCGAAACAAGTCTGCCAGGACAAACAGCCTCGCCCAGTCCGGTGCAGGGGCTGAGCTGTCCCACGGAAGGTTCTTGTTGGAGCAAAGAACATTCTCCTCACCAACAGATACATGTCTGTACCTTTTATTTTTGTTTTTCAGTTTTATTTTTAGAGATAGGGTCTCACTCTGTTGCTTAGGCTGGAGTGCAGTGGTGCAATCATAGCTCACTGTAGGCTCCAAGTCCTGGGCTCAAGTGATTCTCCCTCTTCAGTCTCCTGAGTAGCTGGGACTACAGGCGTGCACCGCCATGCCCGGCTAATTTTTTTATATGTTTTGTGGAGATGGGGAGTCTCACTGTGTTGCCCAGGTTGGTCTGGAACTCCTGGGCTCAAGCGATCCTCTCACCTCAGCCTTCCAAAGCTCTGGGATTACAGGTATGAGCCACTATGCCTGGCCTATTTTTACTTTTAACATGGTCACTATGTCCAGAATCTGACCACTTCTCCCCACCACCACTCCTTCTCTGGTGCAGGCCATGGTCCTGTCTCCCCTGGGGGATGGCAACAGTGGCTGGGGATGGTGAATGGTGATGGTGGTCTGGCTGGCCCCACTGCTTCAGCCCTTGTTCCCTAGAGTGTGCTCCACAAAGGGATCCTTCCACAACTTAAGTAGAATCACAGGACTCCTCTGCTCACAGTAACCCTGGCTTCCTACAGGCAGCCCACCTCCGCCTTACTCCCCCGTCTCATCTTGGCTTCTTGGTTGAACTCCTCACTGCTCCTGGAACTGCCAGGCAAGTGCCCACCAGGTCACTGGATCAGCTTCTTTCCTCTGCCCGGAGTGTCCACCCCAGAAAGCCATAGCTTGCTCTCTCTCCCCTTTTAGGTGTCTCCTTCAATGCCTCTTTCACAGGGAGGCATCCTGGGTCCCTGGATAAAATGTAGCTCCTTCCCCTGTAAACCTCACTACCATCTGACATATTTATCTAGCTATCCCTATCTAGCATCAATCAATCAATCAATCATCTGTCTACATCTACCTACTTATCACCCATCTACCCATTCATCCATCTATCATCACTTTATATGTATCTATCTATCTACCTACCTACCTACCTATCATCTACCTACCTATAATCCATCTACACATCTATCCATTCATCCATCTGTCCATCACTCTATCATTCCATTCATCCATCCATCATCTATCATCACTCTATCATCTAATACCTACCTACCTGTATTATCCATCTACCCATCTATCCACCCATCTATCCATCCATCCTCTGTCTACTTACCTATCATCCACCTACCCATCCATCCATTACTCTATATCTATCTACCTATCTACCTACCTATAATTCGAACATCCATCCATCACTTTATCACCTACCTACCTACCTATCATTCATCTACCCATCCATCCATCACTCTTCCATCTACCTATCCATCCATCCCTCTATCAATCATCTATTTCTGTCAACTACCTACTTATCCATCCCTCCCTCCCTTCCTCTCTCTCTGTATCTGTCCATTCATCTGTCCTTATACATCAATCTATATCCACCCATCCCTCTATATCTATATCCATCCATCTATCCATCACTCTGTCAATCATCTATTTCTATATCTACCTATGTACTTTTAATCTATCCATCCATCATTCTGTCTTCCCATCCATCACTCTATCAATCATCTATTTCTATACCTACCTACCTATCATCTATCCATCCATCCATCATCCCATCCATTCATCCATCCATCATCTATCAAGGTGATGATCATCTGTTTCTGGATCTATCTACCTACTTATCATCTATTGATCTACTCATCCATCCATCCATCCACCCACCCACCCATCATCCATCCATCCACCCATCCACCCATCCATCCACCCATCCACCCACCCACCCATCCATCCATCCATCCACCCACCCACCCATCCATCCATCCATCCACCCACCCACCCACCCATCCATCCATCCATCCACCCATCCACCCATCCACCCACCCATTCACCCATCCATCCATCCACCCACCCACCCACCCACCCACCCACCCATCCATCCATCCATCCACCCACCCACCTATCCGTACATCTCTAGCATCTCATTAGGCTTGAGCTTTATCTTTTTGTTCCCTGTAATATCCCTCAGACCAGAATAGTGCTTACATCAGAAGGCGTCAGTATACCTCTGTTGAGTGAGTGAATAAGTAAATGGCTGTATGAGAGCACCACGGCCTCTAATTTACTTAACCAGCTTCCTGCTGTTAAAGATTGAGGCTTCTTCCACCTCTCTGTATGATGGCTGTGCATGATGCCTCTTCACTGCCTTTGGGCTAAATTCCTAGGAGGGAGATTATTGAGCATATGCACATTTTCAATTCTCGGGGCATGTTCTGCAAAAAGGAGCCCCGAACACTCATAAGGATTTTGGGGTCCTGAGCAGTACACTGCAGGGCCCGTCTGCCCACAGGACTGGGAATCTGGTGGGTAAAATGCAAAAGTATTTCACTGTTTTACTGATGAACTGGCAAATTTTAACCTGCTTGTATGTCTATTTACTCATATTTCTTCCTTTTTGAATGGCTTGTTCCTTTTTTAAAAAATGCGAATGTTCATCATTTTCTTATTGATCCTTAAGGGATTTATACAGGAAGAACACAGGCAGTGGATCTATCATTTATGTAACAAGTTTCCCCTTTGCTCCTTCATTTTCTTTATGGCATTTCTGGACAGATAATTTACATTTTTATTGGCTAGATCTGTTACTTTTTTTTTCTTTATGGTTTCTTCCTTTAAGAAGTCATTCCCTATCCCTATGATTATATAAAGTCTATCATCTTTTGTGGACCTTCTGTTTGCACGTTTACTTAATCAATCAACCTAGAATTTATTATGATGTAGGTCATCAGGCAGAACGCCACTTGATTATTTTCTTTGCTTTCACTAACTGTCCTTGTGCACTGGCTTGGAGCACTGTCTTGCTGAAAGAGAAACCCTTTACACAACAAGGGTGGCTGGGGGCTGCGCCTGTTACCTGTTCCTATGCCGGGACTTCCCACTGCTCTCACTGGGGTTTTCAGAGTGAGTCTCCCCAACTCACTGGAGCTGGCCCCACTGTGACCCCCTCCAGTACCTTCTCTGCTGATTCCCAGGAAGAAGAACAGGGCACCAGGGACAGGACTGGACCGGTGCCTGGGAGGGTGACAACACAGAACAAGAAGAAATTCAAAGCTCGTAGTGCCCGCCTCAAGCAGGAAATTCTAAATCTGTGACTCTAGACCCGTGTTTGGCACCTTGAACAAGCGAGGGAGCTCCAGCTTTGGAAGGCCTAAGAAGATCTGTGTAAACACAAGCACCATTGGCCCACTGTTCTCTGACTTATTCTGGGATCAACACCCACTCACATCTGACCCAATCTTACTAGTCCATGCTGACCACAGAGATAACACCTTTCTTGGCCCTAGAACAAAAACTCCCCCTTTAAAAAGGACCAGAAGGCCAGTGTGGTGGTTTATGCCCATGCATGTGGTGTACTAGGAGGATGAGCCCAGGAGGATAGCTGGAGCCCAGGAGTTTAAGTGCAGCCTGAACAATATAGTGAGACCCTGTATTAGTCCATTTTCAAGCTGCTGATAAAGACATACCCGAGACTGGGTACTTTATAAAGAAAAGGTTTAATGGACTCACAGTTCCATGTGGCTTGGGAGGCCTCACAATCATGGTAGAAGGCAAGAAGGAGCAAGTCACATCTTACATGGTGGCAGGGAAGAGAGAAAACGAGAACCAATGGAAGGGGTATCCCCTTATAAAACCATCAGATCTTATGAGACTTGTTCACTACCACAAGAACAGTGTAGGGGAAACAACCCTCATGACTCAATATCCACACAGTCAAATCCTATCAGAACTCAGCTCTTAAAAAAAAAAAAAAAAAAAAACAGGTTATACTCAGATACATCCAGAGAGACTCAAACCACTGTCAGAGGCTGGGTGCAGTGGCTCATGCCTATAATCCCAGTACTGTGGGAGGCTGAGGCAGGTAAATCACTTGAGGTCAAGAGTTCAAGACCAACTTGGCCAACATGGTAAAACCATGTCTCTATTCAAAATACAAAAATTAGCCAGATGTGATGGTGTGTGTCTGTAATCCCAGCTACCTGGGAGGCTGAGGCAGGAGAATTGCCTGAACCTAAGAGGCAGAGGCTGCAGTGAGCTGAGATCGCGCCACTCCACTCCACCTGGGCAACAGAGCTAGACTCAGTCTCAAAACAAACAAACAAACAAACAGGCTTGCCAGAGTGGCAGATGATCCTAGTTCTACACAACCCAGAGGCCACTGTCTCTCTAAGGCGTGCTGGTACCCTGCCTCCATCCTCCCCAGGAAGGTGCAGGTGAAGCAAGCCAGGTGCACAGGAAGCTTTCTGGAGGGACGACCAGGGCTGAGGGGAGGGAAGGGGTTGCCTTTGAGCTCATATTTCCCAAAGTATGACACGAGTCCACAGGATGACATTACGCGGTACCCGCTAAGCATATTTCCCTCATGCACTAGGCATTTATTTTAAAGCGTTAACTTCTCTTAATGGCAAATTAGATTGGGTTTCATTCATGACAAGGATAAAAAGCATCGTAAAACATATATTTAAAGGAAAAAAGTGAGTCAATTGAAAGAAAATGATTAAGCAGATAATAGGAGAGGTGGGACAAGAACTTGACCGAAACTGCCAGGGTGTCCTGCTGAATGACTGGCTCTGGGAGATCCCGCCTACGGCTTCTTTGAGGAAAAGCCTGGCTTTGAGTTCTTGGGTGAGCCCTTTGGTTAAGAAATTCCCTAAGTCCCCAGATGGCAGGTGGTGAAATGCAGCCTCAAGTTCCTGGGCTCAAGCAATCCTCCTGCCTCAGGGCAAGTGTGGTTGCGGACACCTGTAGTCCTAGCAAGCCTCCTGAGTAGCTGGGACTACAGGTGTCCACAACCACACCTGGCTAATTTATTTATTTTATTTTGTATCTGTAGAGATAGGGTCTTGTGATGTTGCCCAGGCTGCTCTTGAACTCCTGGCCTCAAGTGACCCTCCCACCTCGGCCTCCCAAAGTGTTGGGATTACAGGTGTGAGCCACCGCGCCCGGCTCAGGTTCAATATTTAAGGAGCATACTTTGGTGGAGGATCTTGGCTTTCATGCCACTGCACTCTAGCCTGGGCGACCGTGGCAGACACCCAGATCCCACCCTGTAGAGTCAGGACAGAATCCCCAAGTCACCCCTTCTAGAAAAAAGAAAAAAGTGCTTTGCTTTTGATTCCCTCTAGGGCATTTTTCTGTTTTGCCTTGAAAGAGTCCAGCACTACTTTATTTCGAAATGTCAAATTCCTTTTTCAGCCTTATAATCTGAAAATACTTCGCAAATGTGTCATTTCAGATCTAACTTTCTCTGGAAAGTGCTGTTTCCTAACAATGCCTTTCTAAGCACTGTCGCACCTGGGCCCAGCTCTGGGCGGCCCCTGCAACTCACTCGGTTCATCCTGAGGGTCTAGTATCCAGCTCCCGCCCTATCGTCCTCCACTGAGGGCCCTGGAGAGGAGAACAGAAGCAGTCCATCCATGTGGACAGACAACCAGTCTCGGTGCTGTGAGCACAGGACACTGGGTACGGGGACCTGGTCAGCCGGGAGGCAGCGCCAAGACAGTGGACAGTGCGCAGCAGGTGACTTCGGCTACAGCTAGGCTGGAGGGACCACAGAGGAGCTGGGTTACTGCAGCCCCAGATCCCCAGCACCTGCAGGAAGTGAGGACCACAGACGCCTGTGAAAGACGTCTCCTCTCTTAGAAGGTTCTTTCAAGCATCCAGGAACCACGAAGCCCAGGACGCAGCCAAACCTGCTGTGGAGGGAGCCCCAGACACCATCTGGCAGGGCCAGCCTGGGCGGGCCCTAGGTGGGCAGGGCCCCTCCGCCGTGTGTGGCTGTGTTTTATGGCAGCGAACCGGCTGCTAAGCGTGAACTGCGGACAACCCCTCTTCTAATGAGCCTTTCCAACCTCACTCACGACTCCAAACGTTATTTTAGTCACACTTGGCTGAAGGAACAACAGGACCGCTATTTATCACTTTGAAACTCTTTATCTACTTAAGATGATGAATAGGGGTGGCAGTCACGCTGCCGCTACAGAGATCGGCCCTGAGAAGAGGAGCGCCTTGGCCAGAGATGCGCTCCAAGCGTGGAGCCAGGGATGGGAAGGCTGTCGCGGCACAGGGCGTTTCTAGCACATTCTAGACCTGTGCCCCCTCAGGGACCTCTTGGTGCGATGCCACCATCCAGGTCCTCAGCACCCTCTCGTGCCACAGAGCACAGAGGTAGGAGGTGGGGGAAGTGGGTCTGCCCCAGGCGCCCCCCAATAGGTCCCCACCTGCAGCAGGATGTCCACTTTGGCAACACAGAGGATGGGAGGGGTGACTTAAGAACTAACTCACTTAGCCAGGCATGGTGGTCCATGCCTGTAATCCCAGCTACTCGGGAGGCTGAGGCAGGAGAACCACTTGAACCCAGAGGCGGAGGTTGCAGTGAGCTGAGATCTCGCCATTGCACTCAGGCCACAAGAGCGAAACTCCATCTCAAAAAAAAAAAAAAAAAAAGAACTAACTCACGCGTCCTAAACCTTTGCTGCTGACATCCCAGAGACACACGGCAGGTTCCAAAAACTGCTCCTCCAGCCAGAGGACGCCAGGAATAACTCCTGCAAATTTAATTTTTGGGTAGCTTAAACCTATTTATCAATAGCTAATTAATAAGGTCTAAGTCCTTGGATGACAGGATGATTAAACTGGTTTTCAAATAATCCATTTTTAATTAAAACGCTACCCTCTTCTGGCTTCTGGATATATTCAAAGGGAAGCCTTAACAGATGTCTTGTTTTTAAATATACATTATACAAAGCCAATAATTAGAAGAATTTGTGCTTTTAATTATATTTTAATTATTCTTTGCCTATCGATGCAAAGTTAAATATCCTTTTTTTATGGCACCAACACTACTCCCCAAAGCCAGTAGAGCGCTAGCAGGAATTCTGTGCGTGAGGCCCACTCCAGGAGATCCGTGCAGCAGTGACAGTGCCTGTAGACAACCCATACCACCATCCTGGCAGGCGTGGCAAAATCTGACCATGGCAAAGTGCTGTCTTGGGGCAGCACTCTCCTGGCCCCCACCTTGTAAGAGACACGCTCGAAGGCAGAAGTGGTCGTTATGTGATGAGGGTCTGGGCCCCTCTCCTGTATAGCGAGCCAGGAAGTTCCTTGACTTTACTCGCCAGCCTGTACACATGCTGAAGCATCTCACCGGCGCCACCCACTGAAATTTAGAAAATTCGTACAGTGCCGACAAGGGCTGGGAGGATGCAGAAGAGGGAGCCACGCCTGGGGACGCCAGGCTTCCCGGAGTGCTTTGCAGCCTCCCTGCAGGGAACCTGGGAATCACACACCTGTCCAGCATACCCCAAGCTCCCTCTTCCGGGGTCCACAACACCACCCATCCCAAGCCCACCCACTTCTAGCACCTTCCATGAGACACCTTCCTCAATGATGCTCGTCCACCTGCCAGCCTTTAACAGGTCCCTTCCTGGCCCACCTGCCCACCAGGAGGTCATGGCTAGGGGGGGTCTCAGTGAACTCCTGGCACCTGGTGCCCCTCCGGAGCTGGAAAGATGTCCATGCTTCACCTCCTGCTCTCTGCCAGTTACCACCAGAAACCACCCGCATGCCAGACTGACACCCGTCTCCAGTAATCTCCCTGGGTTCCCCCACGGGGCCTCTCCCTCCTCTTACCACCAAAAGCCCTCTGTAGGCACACTCTTACACTGTGGAGCTTTCGGCCTGGCACCTGCCCATTCCCTCCCAGTCTTGAGGGGCACTCCTAGAGGCAGGTCCACGTCACCCATACCCAAGGCTGGTCACAGTGATGAGCACACAGTAGGTCCTCAGTAGACATGTGAAGACAGGGTAATGAATGGCAGGAACAGCAGGACTGAACATGCCCAACAATCAAAAGAGAACATTCACACATCCATGCATACGTGCATATACTCACACACATGCAGGCAGCCTGAACCCCGTCTGTCCAGGAACAGGCCTGACTGAAGATCTAGCCCTGTGTCCACTCTGTTTCCTCTTTCTGGGTACGTAGCTTAGCCTCCCTGCAGCTACGTTGGGATCACAAGACTCTCACCCCAAGAAAAATACGAAGTGACAAGTGCTGCCTCCAGGCCATGGCTTTTAAGAGTGGGTGTGAATTCTCCATGTTCTCTCTCTTCCTTCTCAGAGGCAGCAGAGTTGGCAGTGGAAGCAGCCCTGTGTCCCTGCTGGAGGAGAGCCACTGGGCCAGCCACAGATGGCAGCATGAGCAAGAAATGAGCCTTCACTGTGCTAAGCCACTGAGATCTGGCTTTCTGTTGTTACTGCAGCAAAGGCTACCCTATACTGACTAATACACCCAGGAATTTAGAATATGGCAAATGTGGAATTTTACAATGAGGGGCAAGGACTTTATTCCAAAGCCAACAGGTCGCCTAGTCATTATGCAGGGGCAGAAAAGCCAGAATCCTTGTTTATATATTATTCTTAAAAGTAGTTTAGATCAAGTAATGTGTTAAATATAAAAAATGAACTGTGTGGATACATGGATATCTAGTAGACTATATATGGTGGTGTGTGAAATATTTCATAATTATGCAAAACCTTTTTTAAAAGAAAGTCATAAGACTATAAAAATAGAAAAATCATGCCGATAGCTGGATTATATATTGAGGCAGTAGAAAAAGCAACTTCGCAAACACATAAACTATACAGAAAAGGACCGACATGACAACTGATATTTATAATTTCTGTATATCCAATTGGGAAAAATACTTCCAACACACAGAACAATAATACAAAGAGCCCCATTACAAAGCAATAAGTCACCCGCAAATGTCCCCACTGCAACTGGGCAAAAGACTGACAAGCCATAAAGATAAATGCCAAAGAAATACCTATGAGAGAAATTTGGGCTCACCAGTAATCAAATAAGCAAAAAATAAAGATGGGGTGTTACTTTTCCCTTATCAGAATGATAAAAGTGAATAATAATAGAAATAACATAATTAACCTTGAGGCCCTGGTGGGCACACCAGCACTCATGATTTGGGAGGATGGGTGTCCTGCACCCTGACTGAGAAGATGTCTTCTGGAGAGAGGCCAACTGGCCTCTAAGACCCATCTGTCCACTGTGGCGTCTCTATAATGCAGAGAGGATGCTACACTCCTCCCCACCTCCCTCACGGGATTAAATGAGAACACCCCTGGGAAGCGCCTGGTATCTGCTCACCAGACACGAACCCAGCCCCAGCCATGAAGGGAGAACAACTTTTCTAGAAGGGACTGTGCTTTGGGCATCAACATTTTTCCAGCAATTCCATTTGCAAGAGGTGACCCCAAGGAGATGGTCAGTTCAACACCCCAGAGACAGCAAGGTAGGCCCGACGGTCGCGGTGTCTGTCACGCTGGGAACCACCTGGCTACTGGGCACAGTCTGGGTAAGTGGATTATGATGCAGCCCCAGTGTGTCCCAGTTCACTGCCAGGAAGAGACTTCCGCTGCATAAACTCTGCCCAGTGTGAGCCCAGATCAAAGCCCATCTGTCTGTGCCTCAGAGAGACTCGGACGCCTGTGTGCTAGAGCAGTAAGTTTTGTGCGCTTCTGCATCAGAGGGTTTTTTTTTTTTCCTATCTTGTTTATAATGTTCTGTACTGACTGGATTTCCTACTGGCATATGTGTCTTTTTATCAGAGTAAAGCTATTTTCATTTTGAAAATACTTTTGGGAAGAAATGAAAGCTACCTGTCAAAGACCTGCCCCCCTCGCCGCAGTCTCGCCCCACTGGCCCCACGGGGCTTCTTGTCCTGATGTGTTCTGCCCAGCAGACAGTGCACACTCCCCAAGCACAGCCGCTGTCCAGGATGACGTTGGGAAGCTGCCACCAGGGGTCGCAAGTGCACACCATCTGGCACCCACAGGGAGCGCCTTGAAAAACCTTCAGCCTGGCTGGAGAAATCAGTGTGTCTCTGTTTGTATGCCATTGTTGTGGACAAAGTGAAAAATAAGCAACCCAACCAGGTGCTGTGGCTGCACACTTTGGGAGGCTGAGGCAGGAGGATCACTTGAGCCCAAGAGGTCGAGGCAGTGAGCTATGATTGTACCACAGCACTCCAGCCTGGGCAATGGAGTAAGATCCTGTGAAGGAAGGCAGGAAGGAGGAAGGGAGAGAGGGAGGGATGGAAGGGAGGGCAATTCAAGCCCAATTCCTTTCTGACTATCAGGGAAGTCTACCATGGGTTGAGATCACCCAAAGTCTGAATGTCCAGGTTCCCCCTCTTCATCATCCCAAAACTTATTTGGGAAATTTCCCTAAGAGAAGGGGACAGAAAACAAAGCAGAGATTTCCCCTCCAAATTCTGTCCAAGACAAAGCATCTGAAATTCCGCTCTTGATGTTTCCTTCGTCATCTCCCGCTTTCTACCTCTGCTTTTTGCCACAAGGGGAAGATTCTTCCTGGGAAGGACATCCTCAAAGACTCTCCCCTCCTAATTAACACCCACCTAGTAGCATCTCGGCTTGAAGATGGTGGCAAACGCTAGCGGAGGATCACTCTTTTCCTGCTTCCTGGCCTCATCTTCAAAATGGGAAGATTAGGCAGGGCGCAGTGTCTCATGCCTGTAATCCCAAAACTTTGGGAGGACAAGGCGGGTGGATCACCTGAGATCAGGAGTTCAAGACCAGCCTGGCCAACATGGCGAAACCCCATCTCTACTAAAAATACACAAATTAGCCAGGTGTGGTGGCAAATGTCTGTAATCCCAGCTACTTGGGAGGCTGAGGTAGGAGAATTGCTTGAACCTGGGAGGCGGAGGCTGCAGTGAGCTGAGACGGCCACTGCCCTCTAGCCCCGGCAATAGAGCAAGACTCAGTCTTAAAAAAAAGGTGGGGGCGGGGGGAGATTAAACTCAGAGTGGCCATTACCAGTCTAAGAGTCAGAGGCTGAGGCTAAGAAGTCTTCCCAGGTAAGGGCCACTCTGGGAAGAAAGTACAGCCCCATCCCTTCCTCCACCCAGAGCTCCTGAGCTGCTCCACTGTGCCGGCAGGTTCAGAGCAAGCTCTGTGGACAAGGCTCTCTGGAATGCAGCCTGGAGAATCCAAGCTCCTAGAATGCCTGCTGACTCCTGCTTCAGGAGCCCACTTGGCCTTCTTTTCTGGAATCAGATTCTTTGGCAAAACCTCTGTCTTTTGCACGGGGAGCTAGAGAAGTCAGAGACTGGTTGGAAAACAACCTTGCTTGTCTCCTCTGGATAAACACTCCACACACGCTGCATGTCATCCTAGGGACCACCCACCCAAGCAAAAGGCGCCCACCCCACCCTGGAGGAACACCGACCGTTCAGGCTTCTGCTGCAGACAGGACAGAGCAGAGCCCACAGCTCTGAAGGGCCGATTGAAAAAGCAAATGTCCCTCTGGTGCTGTCTCTGAAAAAAACCCTGACAGCTCTCTCCCCCCCCAGGGGCAGGAGGAAGCCTCCCTGCCCGGGAGGACTGTGCTGTTCCTTGGAAACGAGCCTGCTGCTGCAAACAGATCCAGCAGGTGTGGGCAAATCACCTAGAATGCATAAAACATTACGTTCGCCAAATCCCCCTGGACAGAAATCTCAGATTCAGCAAACAGCTCAGATCTGAACGAATTTCCACTCACAGCTTAGAAATCCCCCAATTAAAAGCACAAGCGCATGGGAAAGGTGGAAGCTTGGGGCTTCCGGGCTCCAAGTACCCACAGCCTGGAGATGGTGGCAGTGACATGGTCCAGGTCACATGCACACGCCTTCCAGAGGCACCTCAGCCTCCTCCAGCTGTACCAGCCTGCGGGTGTGGCTGGCCTGCAGTGACAGGCTTCCTCACTGCCACACTGCCTGCAGCTGGGTCCCCTTGAGTGAAAACGCTTTAAGGGAATTGTTTTTGTCCCTCCAGTCCTGAACCAGCCAGGGGGTCCCCAGGGACCCAGGAGCTACACACCCATTTGCATGTTGTCCCTAATCAATTTCCACCCATGTCAATCAGGGCCTTACTGGTCTCGGCCACAGAACATGCCGGGTGATGCCTCAAAGCGCCAACCTCCTCAAAAACTTGACTACGGAAGAGGTTTCTTTATAAAATGTCTGATGGCTGGCTCTCCCCTCTTTTGGTGGGAGCAGCTGTTTTCTCCTTAAACTACAGAGCCAGAGCTCTCTTCTCCCTGCGCGCTCACTCCACAAACACACAGGGTACACTGAAGCCCTTGAGACACTCTTGGAATAATGATGCCCACTCTGTACCTCCAGGGGACTTCACTAATTTATAAGGCAATTTTAATAATAACCATATATTAATTTTACATCCCCTTTTTACCTATTTCAGTAGCTACTAACTGTTAGGAATTAGGTAATATATCACAATGGGCTCCTGGGGTCTTTTTATTAACTAATGCCCCATATTTAAAAACCTTCTTGTCAAATGAGAAACATTAAGAAGCGCTGTCCCTTTTATAATTGCTTCTAATAGACTCAATATTCAGGTCCTGGCCTGAACAGACAGCCCAGGCGATACTTCCCTAAATTGCATTTAACTTTTCATTTTCTTTCTGTCAATCGGCCAACAGAATAATTCTGCAGGTGTGCAAATGGTCATTTTACCATGTCGGCCTGTAGCTCTGGAGGTGTCTGCAAGTTAGGAGGACCACTCACTCGGGTCAAGAGACACACAGCCTCTCTGGCCGCAGGAGCAATACTTGGCCATTCTGGTGTGTGCACAAGCCTGTTTATCAAAATATATGCCCGTCTTTAACGTCCACACTGACGACATCTCACAAATGTGCCCCCTAAGTGAAGACCCAGGACATTTCTATTCTCCTAGCAGGCTCCCTCACTACCCCTTCCCCTCCCCTCTCCTCCTTGGTCACCAAAGTTTTGCTTGTTGGGAACTTTATGTCAATGGGACTGTAAATGTTTCTGAGCCTGGCTTCTTTCGCTGGATGTCACTTTCAGGGCCGTCTGTGTCCCCAACTGTGGCAACAACCTGCTCATTTTCACTGCCCAATTCAAGCTCAATTCATTTCAAGACTAACAGACCTGAGAATTTCTTTTTTTTTTTTTTTTTTTTTTTAGGGAGGGAAGGAGGAAGGGAGGAAGGCAGGAAGGGAGGGAAGGAGGAAGGGAGGGAGGAAGGAAGGAAGGAAGGGAGGAAGGGGGGAGGGAGGGAGGGAGAGAGGGAGGGAGGGAGGGAGGGAGGGAGGGAGGGAGGGAGGGAAGGGAGGGAGAGAGGGAAGGGAAGGAAGGAATTCAAGCAATGAGAGAGACATTGCCGACCTGGATCTAGAGGTTTACAAGTTGATTTCTTTTTTTGAGAGAAGGAAAGAAAAAAAAAATGAGTAAAGGAGAGAAAGAAAGAGGAAGAGAGAAAGGGAGGGTGAACGGAAATATTGCTTTATTCTGAAAAAAAATGGGCATTATTAAATTCATTAATACACTGACCAAGCACCTCGGCTTAGTCACTGGGATGCTCAGGTACGTCTGAGGTTGGGGGCGGCGCCCTCCAGGCTCTCAGCAGGTCCTCAGCCTTCCCAGGGCTGCAAACCCTGGGGAAAGGTGGGGGTGTGGGGCAGGCGCACTGGCCTCCAGGAAGCGCTGAGCAGGGAAGGGTACGGCCAGCTGCTGGAGGAGAGTACAGGTCTGAGGTTAGCTCGGCCCAGGGCTAAACAGAGACACCCACAGTTTACCTACCCACCCTATACAGGCTTGGCTTCTCCTCAGATCTAGACCCCTCCCCCACCTCATGTGTCTCTAGAGCACCTGGGGCAGGCAGAGGGGAACTATGGGGCACCAGGCATGGAATGCCTGGTTTTGTGTGGGCACTGCCAGCCATGTAACAGCGATGGTTCTAGCATCTCTGTTTTCTGCTTTTTTATGGCCCCTGGCAGATAAGAAACTTTGAAGCCCATCTCTTTGTGAACCTAGGCAGGAGGCATCGGGGCACCTCAGTAGGCCTGGGAGCCACCAGGCATTCCCCCACTGCACCGTCCCTGAGGGCAGGCAAGAACGGGGTTCCCCTAATGTCGGGCCTCCCCAAGGGATGACAGCGCATCTGGCCTCCTTTGGCCGAGGGGTGAACTTCACAGAAACGAGAGCTTATTGTGAATGAGGGAATGACAATAAAGTGCAACTCCATTCAGCCAGGGATGAAAGCTGCCACCCAGGGTGTCCAGAGCAGCTGGGAAAGGTCATGCCCCTGGGGTGGTCCCTGGGCCTTGGGAGCAGGGCCAGAGCCCAGCCAGGTGGAGCAGCAGAAGCCTGGCACATCACGGGTGAGGTCTGGCCCTCCTCGGTCCCTGACCCTCCCTGTTCTGGGAGTGAAGGCATAAGAGACAACTTGGGTGTTACAGACTGGGCGGGGGGAAGTACAGACCCTTGAGGGCAGCCTGGAGGGAAGGCAGCTGGGTAGACAGTAGCCTCCATGCCCAGGGACTCAGGAAAGATCAAAGTGTGCACTGGAATGCGATGCCGAAGGAAGATGGGATGGAGGAGGCGGCAGAGAACCTTGGGCGCCGGGGAGGCCAAGTGAGGCGGCCAAGGCAGCGGCTCCCTCATCCATCCAGCATCTCCAGACAGAGGAGAGCAAAGGCTTGGCCCCCTGCGGCTGCCGGAAAACCACCAGGCTGGAATCCTTTGTTTTCATTTCCAAACCCAAAGGCCCCTCAGCTAGGCCAGTGTCTGATCCCAACTCAAGGCCACAGGGAGCCTCAGCTGGGACACAACCCGGGGGCTTGGAAAATGGAGGCTCCAGAGCCAGTTTTAGCAGTTGATGAATAATAAATGTAATTAACATGATGGAAAACAGAAGCTGGAGGCCCAGCTGAGGCCCCGGGGAGTGACTCATCAGCTGCCTCCCTGTCACTTCCGGCTGCCCGGGCCCCTCTGCCGGGACAGGTGCCAGGAGGTGAGGTTCTCCCAGTCCAGAGTGAAGGACAACTGGACCAGATCCAGCTGGGGACAACGGCCCCTCCAGAAACAACCCCCGTCATTCGGTCCCAGTAGGGCCTGCCCTGGTACTGGGGTCCCTGGGCCCTGCAGCAGACCTCTCTGGCCTCAGTGCCAGGCCTGTCAAGTGAGAGTGGCAGCCACGCTTTGGCTGTTGTCATATGGGCACTGTGTGAGAATCTGCTATTGCTCGTATGGTCCTCAGTTCTCAATCATGACAGGATTGAGGGTCAGAACCTCCCAGGGCCACGGGCAGAGGCCCTGCAGCCCAACCCACTCTCTCACGGTGTCCCTGGCTTGGTCACTGGGATGCTTAGGTGAGTCTGAGGCCAGGGGGTGCCCTCCAGGATCTCAGCAGGTCCTCAGCCTTCCCAGGGCTGCAAACACCTCCCCAGGGGGGAGGTGGGGACGTGCGGGAGGCGCACTGGCCTCCAGGAAGCAGTGAGTGGAGAAGGGTGTGGCGGGCTGGTGAAGGAGAATATGGGTCTGAGTTTAAAGCGGCCCAGGGCTCCCTCTGACATCTCTGCACCCACCTTAGTTTCAGGGCACTGCTTTTGGCCTAGAGGAGCAGAGGAGAAAGAAGGAGAGGAGTGGGAGAAAGAGAGTGGGGAGGAGGGAGGAGGAAGGGAGAGAGAAAGGAGGTCAGAGGAAGAGGAGGAGGAAAAGGAGAAAGGAGAGGGGGAGGGAGAGGAGGAATGGGAAGAAAAGGAGGAGTGAGAAGAGAAAGAAGTGGGGGAGGAAGAGAAGGAATGAGGGTGCTCACTGGGCAGCCTTCCCAGCAGGCCCCAAGCCCTGCCTAGGAGGTAGGCAGCAGCCGTCCTCAGCATTTCCCGATGGCCCAGTACAAGGGTGCACCTGCCTCACCACGATGGACCCGGTCTGAGGGCTCCAGTCACACCTGGGCTGCAAGGCTGCACAGGCTATGAGCCAAGTGCCTGCCTGGCAGGCCCCACCTGAGACCCACTCTACTCTCCCTGCAGGGGCTGAGGGAGAAGATAGGTTAGGTACTGCCAGGAAGGTCCTCTCACCACAAATTCCATGTTTATGGGAAAAATCAATGTTATTACCTCCTCCATCTTCCCACCCTTGCTGCTGGTCTAAAGCAATAACCTCATGGGTGCTGCGCCAAGACTGAGCTCTTGGGGTCACTGGCCTGCCCATCCCTGCCTCCTGGGAGAGCCAGGAAGGGAATCAGTTGAGCGAGCCAGCATGCCCAGCTCTCCAGGTGTGTGAGAGGCTGCTGGGGCCGGTTCATCGGGTCTGAGCACCAGCCACGTGGTGCCATACTCACAGCACCAGCAAGGCAGGCCCCTAGTCCACAGGGGGCGGATGATCTTACTTAACTACGAGAGTGTTAAAGTCAAACAAGGCAGAAGCCACAAGGCTTGATGGAAGACTTCCTGGAGGAAGAGGAAAGAACAAGTGGAAAATCCAGAGAAGCTGGCACAGAAGGGGAGCAGCAACCAGGCAGAGCGGTAGTGCTCCAGGGGCCACGGAAGAATCAAAGCGAGTGGGGCTCTCTGAGAACACGGCTCAGGAACCTGAAGAAGAGACACGCTCCCCACAACCACTGGGCTCTAGCCCTCAGAAAGGCTGTGTTGCCTGGCCCTGCACACTACTCTGAATGTTAATGTCTCAAAACGGTCAACTTTCTCCTTTCAAGATTCTTTTAAATGATAGCTTGTCTAACTACCTCCATCAATTGGCTGGCAATTCCATGAACAAATGGTTCTCTGCTTGTCTCTGGGTTCAGCCACTTTTATTTGTCCCCAAGTATTTGGCAGGAGCCAGCTGCATCAATAAAGAAACATCAATTTTTAGCAGCCACATGAGATGCCGGGGTTCAGATGGATTTTGCGTCGGCAGGCAGGGTGCCTAGAGGAGCTGTTATTAACAACCAGGGGAGACACGGGGGCAGGCCCGGGAGACAGCGCTCCAGATTTAGACTGGATTAAGAAGATACTGTAGGCACCAGGCCTCGAAGCATCATAAATAATGTTAAAATTTTAGACTGTGGTTGAACTCTCTGCTGTCACAATCGTTTAGATCACGGTGCGTTTGATGTTTTATAGCAAGATGACAAACATCTTTCTCAACTGCTAAGTGCAGAGAGCCCATTGAAATAAATCCAACCCAACTGCCCACCACAGGTAAGTAGGTGGCGTCATCAGGAGGGGACCAGGGGAGCGGTGGTGTCAGAAACAACTCAGGCAGTGATTTCCGAAGGCGCGCCCCGACGATGCAGTGACAGCCATTTTTCTCAACCCTCGCCAGTTCCTGGCACGTAATCTCATTGTTGGAAGAGGCGGGGTCCAGACTCTGAGTAACACATGGAGTCTGACACCCCGGCTCTCCCCGCAACAACAACAAAGTCGCAGGAGAGCAAGAGAAAGGGACAGAAAAAACAATGCAGGAAGGACAGTGTGGTGAGATGTCTAACCACGAAGCAGGAGCCGGGCGCATGAGAGCAACAGGTCATTCTCCTGGCCCCCTGAAGTAGCCCTCCAATCACACCAGCTGGCCCCCTGCCCAGAAGCAGGCTGCAGGGATGTTCAGGAACCCAGTGGGGATCTCAGAGGGCAGACCCAGGGTTTCTAGCACGGACCCTCAGCTGGGCACAGAGTGAAGAAGAGCTGCCTGTTTGCTGGGCCCGGAATGACTTCCATCAGTTCTCTCAGGGCACACAACATACTGTACCTGCTCTACAGGGAAAACAATGCCCGTCTTACAGTCCTGCTCCGAAGGGGCCCCAGAGCCACACAGCTGCTGTCTCTCCCCTGAGCCAGGCCAGGGCGACTCTTGTGGCTGCCAGAAACTGGCAACTGCTGGACATCAAGAGAAGAGGCAGGTCCAAGGGTCTTTCTCCCCTGCCCTTGGCCCTATGAGGTTTGGCGCCCGGGCACTGTATGCCCCCAGCCTTGCCAATGGCAAGTGTTTCCACTGCCCAGGTGCCCAGATCCAGGACTGGAGTGGCTCTGAGGTGATGGGGGTGGGGTGTGCAGGGTTCTGCTAGAAGCCAACAGCCCAGCCCTGCCATGGGCAGCTGTCCTAGAGTAAAACATTCTCCCGGGGCTGGTTCTCCTCCTCGGAGCAGAAGTGTGACACCTCAGTACCAACCCATGGCAACCCTGGAACAGAGGAGTGCTTCCTCTCCATTCTTTTTGTGTGTGTGTGACAGAGTCTCACTCTGTCTCCCAGGCTGGAGTGCAGTGGCATCATCTCAGCTCACGACAATCTCCGCCTCCTGAGATCAAGCGATTCTCTTGCCTCAGCTTCCTGAGTAGCTGGGATTACAGGCGCGTGCCACCATGCCCAGCTAATTTTTGTATTTTTTAGTAGAGACGGGGTTTTGCCATGTTGGCCAGGCTGGTCTCAAACTTCTGAGCTCAAGTGATCCACCTGCCTCGGCCTCCCAAAGTGCTGGGACACAAGGGACAGGTGGAGTGCCTCCTAGCCAAACAGGGGCCTGTGATCAAGGATGGGCCGGCAGCACAGTCCTCCTTGCTGGCAGTACAGAAGTGGCTGCCCAAGGACAGGACACGGGGTTGAGGTTGGAGGGGCTGTTTGAGATGTCACAGCCTGTTCACCCCAGGGGCTTCCCCTGAGGAGGGAAAAGTGTGACATGGCCAGGGCTCCCAGAGCCTGGGCATATCTTACATGCATCACAGCCCAGAGGTGCCCCACCAGCACCTGAGTCCTGTGCTTCCTGGCCTCCTGCCTCCCTCTGGGTGGGCACCTGAGCCGAGGGCTCTTGGCTGTTGGTGGCCATGACTTCTGGCAGGACCCTGAGGAATGGCACCAGAGCCTGCAGATCCTCTCCCAGAGGGGACCAGACCTCAGGCACAGGCGGGTCTGCTTAAAGACTTCTTCCCTGTGCACACAGGCCTGGGAATGTGCAGGCTTAGGCCAAGGAGGGCTGGCCTCTGGTGTGGGCGGGCTGTAAGGCCCATCGAACCTCCCCAGCTGCTCTAGCAGAGCTGCCAGGCAATGCCTCTGGGGTCCAGGCCATTTGTTTTAGCTCCTCAGGGGCTCTCAGCAAGGGAGACAGCCCAGGTGGGAAGGACCTGGCTGAGGGATGACCACCACAGGGGGTTCCTCAAGTGTCTGTGGGTCACACATCCCAGCACTGTCCTAGAGAGGCTGTCCCCAGCTTGTGTAGGGCGGCTGGCACCTCCGACTGTCAGCCTGTCCTGTGATTAAATGAGATCACAACCTCCAGGGTGCTACCACGCTTGAGGCTGATAAATGCCTTTTATAAACTCCCTGGAGCAAAGGCCAAACTTTCCAAGGCAGGGTTCCAAAAAAGTTTCTCTTTTTTTTTTTTTTGTAGAGATGGGATCTTATTGTGTTACCCAGACTGGGCTTAAACTCCTGTCCTCAAGCAATCCCTCTCTGTTCTGGACGCCCAAAGTGCTAGGATTACAGGTGTGAGCCACTGTGCCTGTCATAGAGGTTCTTAAATGATTTGACACTGACTTTTCCTCAAGCGTCTCTAAGCCTTCTAATGGGACCTGCCGCAGGATGAGTGACCCTGGAAATAAACCTCTGAACCTCTCCCCTGATGCTCTTCTGTTCGCTCCTCTGCTGCCTCAACTTACCCACGCATAAGGGGTCTGGACTCTTCTCCTTGTCTTCCCCACCTCACTCAATAGCAGCTCCATCCTTCTGGTTGTCCAAATCCAGACCCCTGGAGCCATCCTGGACTCTTCCCACACCACCCAGCCCTGACGGGCCACTGGGTCCTGCTGACCTTGCCTTCGCAACCTACCCAGGGCCTGCCTGCTCCTTCCCCAACCACTCTGACCCCTGGGCTGCAGAAGCCTCCTCCTGGGCTTGCTGCTCCTGACCCGGCCCCTCCATCTCTGCTTTGGACAGCAGCCAAACGGCTAGACCATGGCCCTCTTCTGCGCAACCCTCGCCTCTCTGGCCTCACCTCCCACCTCCAGTCCTCTCCTCTGCCCCTCGGGTCTCCTGGCTGTTTCTGTTCTCTGCCACCCCAAAGCTCAGTCACCTACTACTTTGGGTCTCACTTGACTGTCAGCTCTGTGCAAGGCTTTTCACATCGTCCTACTCAACACTGCCAGTCACTCCCAGGACTCCCTCTGCTGTCATCCCCACTCTTCTTTTTCTACAGTGCTGGTCACTATTGAATGCACCATGTATCTGACTTCTTTACTTGGGTTGATTTCTGTTCTAGAGTTTTGTAGATGGGTTTCCTTCTGTTGTGCCCCCCCAGCTCCTAGAAGAGTGCCCGGCATCTGTCATTACTCAGCACATGCATGTAATCCAGTGAGGGGCACTAGCAGGCTGGAAATGAGGAACACTTGCCAGCCAGAGGCCAGGGCAGGTCCACGGGCAGCCTGCCTTCACAGGATGGGTGGTGCATAGTGGACGCTTGGCTGGGAGCAGGGAGAGGACTGGGAGATCCATGCTGTACTCCAGGCAAATCCTCTGAATGGTCAAATTGGAGTTATCTGAAATGGACAACGCTACATGTAATGTTTAGATGGTTTGGTCCCACCTACGACATCTGGAGATGATGCTGGTCACGCCTGGTCCTGAAGGGATGATGAGCCTGGTTTTGTTGTTTCCACCAAGCTCAGAGAGCTCAGCCCTGGCTCCAAGGTCTCCTGAGAACATGCCCTGGCATTTAACATCTTTCCGGTGAGGCTGGCCTGTGTCTGGCCCTGGGACCATGTGGGAATGGTTGCCACATGAACCTCATTGCAACACCAACACGTGTCCCTTATCGGCCAGCCCAGTAGTGCAGACCTGATACCCTGATAACCACTGGGCCATCGGGCTCACCAGGGCTGGTAACCACATCCCCAGGAAACGTGGCTGCCTGGAAGAGTGTACAGGGAGGCCGCCACCTTGCTCGGACCTGCACGTCTTTGCACCCAGCCAGGCTGAATCCTCTGAGTGCTGAGTGAGGAGCCCACCTGGTCCTCCTTCCCCACCACCAGTGGAGGAGGCATCCCTGTTCCTTTTCTTCATTCAGGAGCATTTACTAGCACCTGCTGTATACCTGGCTCTGCCACAGAGATTACTGTGCTGGGGCTGCAGTGATAGCCCCTGGCTTCCTAGCCGAGGCCAATCTTGACCCAGAGGTGGATGGGGGAGCTGAGCCCCTTCCCAGGCAGTCTCTTTCCACTTCAGCAGGCAGAAACTATTCCCTTAGGAGAGCTGGCCTGACTCTGGTAATATGTTATTTGTCATCATAATTCATAATGCAATAGGTATTTGTCCTTTTTATGGGTATTTTTAAACTTCTTGGCAAGACAACTGTGCCTTTCCAGTGCCCTGCACTGAGACAGTAACTACAAGGTCAGAAGATGCAGGTGCCCTTCCGTCAAGCAGAGGTCACCATGGAAAAGTGGAGTGCAGGCTCTGGGGCCAAAGACCAGGGTTCAAGGTCAGTTTCCCCCACTAGTTTGTGGTGTGATCTTGGACGGGTTATTCAGCCTCTTCGTTCCTCACCTATAAAAGGGGCTTATTATAATAAAGGTCCCTGGGCCAGGTGTGTGGCTCATGCCTGTAATCCCAGCACTTTGGGAAGCCCAGGTGGGTGGATCACCTGAGATCGAGAGCTCGAGGCCAGCCTGACCAACATGGTGAAACCCTGTCTCTACTAAAAACACGAAAAATTAGCTGGGTGTTGGGGGGTGGGGCACCTGTAATCCCAGCTACTTGGGAGGCTGAGACAGGAGAATTGCTTGAACACAGAAGGAGGTGGAGGTTGCAGTGAGCCAAGATTGCACCATTGCACTCCAGCCTGGGTGACAGAGTAAGACTCTGTTTTAAATAGATAGATAGATACACAGATAGATAAAATAATGGTCCCTGTACTCAGAGGGTTGCCCTGAGGATTAAATAGATCTTACCTGTCATTGAATTATAGACAAGCACAGGGCTGGCACATGGTCAGGCCTTGGGAAACGTCCACGAGGGCTGTCCACTGCCTCCCCCACAGAACTGTGCTCCATGGAGGCTGGGCCTTTCCTTCACCACTGTCTCCCCAGGGCCCAGAACAGCGTCTGGCATACAGTAGGTGCTTCATAAATGTTTGCTGACAAAACCAATTTCCTAACATTTTGATTACCCCCCAGAGAAACTCACAACCCACCTGCTGTCACTCTTCCCTGCTTTCTCCCCCATGTTCCTGGAAACTCATGGCCCCGTCTCTGTCGACTTGCCTGTTCTTGACACTCTGCACAAACAGAATCACACGGCATTTGGCTGCCTGACTTCTGACACTTCACGTCATGTTTTCAAGCTCTATGGATTCTGTCCTACGTACCTGTGCCTCATTTTACAAACCGCTGAATACTATTCCCTTGTGTGGCTGGGCCGCAGGCCACATTCTATTCATCCAGGTAGCAGGTGGTGGACATTTGACTTTTTTCCACTTTGGGGAGAATGTGATATTGTAATGTGCCTTTCTCGATACATGACTGAACAAATTAATTTTAAAAATTTAAATAGAAAACTGAAAATTATTACCGATTTAAATTTATTCATAAGATTATATGCTTATTTATGATTCTATTTCCTACATAATTGCTGTTTAGACGCATGAACATAATTACCATGTACACAATACCATTCGCCAAGATAAACTGCACACTTCTTTAAGGATTTAAATGTAAAAAGAAAACAATACAAAAACAAGTGAAAGATTGGAATTTTTTTGAAAACACAAATAAAGAAAGGCCTTTTAAACTCTAATTCCAAAAAAAAACCAAAAAGTTTGCTGAACAAATGAATGGGCTGAAAGAGGAGTGATCTGAGAGTCAGGCAGGGGCAGGGTGAAGGGGTGTGCGTAACGGGTGTACACATCACACACACATGTGCACAAGCACACACACACAGTGTGTCCTCAGGCAGGTAGGGTGAGAAGAGTATGTAATGGGTGTACATATCACATACATGCATGTGTACACACACACACACACAGTGTGTCCTCAGGTGGGTAGGGTGAGAAGAGTGTAATGGGTATACACATCACATGCACACACACAGACACACACAGACACACACACACACACACACACGCTGCATGTCCTCTGGCAGGCAGGGAGAGGGGAGCATGCAGTAACCGCACACACCACACACACACATGCGCACTCTCAAGGCTGGGACGTGGAACCCTAACAGGCTGGGACGGAAAGTGCAGCGCCAGCGCCCTGGGGATCATCTCTCCTCGTTCAAAATCACGGACTTCATAAGATGCACAGCCTGTGGACAGAGCCTCTGAGGTTTAAGCAGGAAACAGCGACTGTGAGACCGGGATGGAGAAGGGAGCAACTGACACAGTGCCGAGCTGTGTCCCAGTGAGGGGCCAGGCAGCAGACGCATGCCAGGTGGGACCTGACTCAGTGCAGATACTGGCTAAACAGCACTGGGTGCTGGAGACTCAGGGCCTCCCCCCTGCTGCCTTTCACCCTCTGCATCCAATCCATAGGTGAGTGCTCTCGGCTCCACCTCCAAACTCACCCTCCAGCCCCTTCCCTCCCACAGCCAAGCCCACCAGTTAATAAAAATATTTGAAATAGAAAACTGAAGTTTTTCTATTTAAAAACTTCATTTTTTTAACAGAAAAGGAGGACAGTGAAGAGGGCAGCCTCTTCACTGTCCTCCCTATGACCACCTCTCTCACCCCCCGAAGCTAAGCCCCAGCTGGGCCACGCACTCCCCAGCTCCCAGAAACCACTTGGTGTCTCATGGAGACCTGGCTGTGCGGCCCACTCCTCTCTTACCCTTCATGCCCCATCCACTAGGCCCTCTCTCCATATGGCAAATGCCAGGGATTCTCACCCTTCTCAGCCTCTGCTCAAGGGTCACCCCGTTTTCCTGGACAACATTTTATCATTGCCTGTAAATCCTCCCACTTGTCTATCTCCCACTCTGGGATATTGGCTGTGCATCCAGCCTGAGGCCAGCCCAGCCCTTCAGAAAGTTGGAGGTCACCACAGTGAAGTGCAGCGCAGGTTTGGGGGCCAACACCAAGGTTCAAATCCTGCCTCCCCGTCTAGCTCACAGTGTGATCCTGGATGGGTGGCTCAGCCTCCTCAATGGTTCCATACGCAGAAGGTTGCTTCAAGGATTAAAGGAATCTTGCCCCTCATTTAATCATACACATGCAGAGGGCCCAGACCAGAGGCTCAGGAAACGTCCAGTGGGCTGCGGCGCCTCCTGCTGACTCAGCGTGTATGAACCATCATGTGAGGAACCAGGCCTGGCTTCTCCAGAGACTAAACACACTGCTTCAATCAGCTCAATGGTGTCTCTCTCCCCAAATCCATACATCAAAGCCCCAATTTACAGCACTTCAGAATGTGACTGTTTGGAGACAGGGCTTCGGGGCTTTAAAGAGGTGAGGAGACTGAACGGAGGCCCTTAGGGCAGGCCGAACCCACGCTGACTGCTGCCCTTATTTGAGGATATCTGAGCACACGAGAGACCCCAGGGATGCGTGCGCACAGAGGAAAGGCAGTGTGAGGACAGGGTGAGAAGGCGGCAAGCCCAGGAGAGAGGGCTCAGAGATTATCAGCCTTGCCGATGCCTCAATCTCAGACTTCAGCCGCCACAAGGGTGAGACAGGCTGCTGCTTAGGCCAGCAGGGCTGTGGTCTTCTGTAGGGCAGCCCTAGCACACTCACACAGGCACCTTCAGGCCAAAGGGGTGGAAGAGAGGACCCCAGATCCATCAGGGAGTGTGCGAACCACGAGGCCCTGCACTGCCCATGACCTGAGCTCTGAACTCAAGTCCCACTAGGCTCAAAGCCAGGACCTCAGGGGACACCGGACAGGTGTGAGGAGTCCTTTACCCCAAGCCGGCTCTGGACACGGCCTGCTGCCCACCAGGAGGGGCCTGGATTATTCCCCGTGGCAGAAGAGAGAAGCCCATGAACTCCAGCCTGCCTGCCCCTGTCCCCACCCACCAAGGAAGGGCCGCCGGTCCAAACCACCCAGACCCTGTTCGGGATTCATTTCTTTCCCCTTCAAAGCATTATAGATTGATTGCCAAGTCTTGCTGTAAATCAAAAGACAGTCACTACTCATTACCTACTTAGAATTCCCCGAGTTCTTCCTGGGAAGCCATTTCTCATCTGTTTGATCTCAGGAGCCACCAGCACTGTCTCCAGGCACGCCACCCATCACAGCAGCCGCCAGACACTTTTTTCTTCCAGGCTCTTTCCTCACTACCTAGATGAATTTCCACCTTTCTCCAGCTTTAAGAAGAGCTGCCAAGATAAATGATTCAAAGACTCCAGCTCATGCTGAAAATATATGGACTGCATAAAGCCTATTCCGAACCAGCCAGTGCTAAGCCCCAGGCCCACCCAGGCATGCGGATACTCTCTGGAGTCTTTTCACACGTGGGATCATGACACTTGTCTAGCTTTGACCAGTGCCAGGTACCTGTGCCATCCCCAAGCCTCTGCAACCTCTCAGCACAGGGGGGGCGGGAGCCCCACGGGTACATGTGGCCTAGCAGGAGTGAGGGGAGGGGTCCCCTGTTTGTACCACGCATCCAGAAGGAACTTCCCTCCCCAGCCCTGAAGCTGGGACCCCTTTTGCAAAAGTGGCATGCTCTTAGCCACAGCTGCTCCCGCCCAGAGGGGAGGGCGCAGCGGGCATCAGGACCCGGCACCCAGAGTGGTGAGGCTTTTCTGCCACCTCTGCTGATAGGGTCCCAGGACCACGACTTTCTGATGTGCCTCCCACTGTCAAACCCATGCGCCTGTCTCCACAGCCATCAGCAGGCCCCACCAAGGGCATCTGGCCCCTGTTCTCTTGCTGGGATGGGCAGTAAGAAAGTAAACAGTACCAGCAAAGCCCAGCCAGGCACCTAACCAGCTACCCAGGCATTGGCTGTGCGGGAGAATAGACAGCCAGGGCCCTCCAGCAATGAGCTGCGGTTGCCCAGGCTGGAGAGGTAGCTACCGTGCACTTCAACCTAGCCGAGATGCCCAGGAGAGCCACGTGTACAGGCCACAGCACTGCATCTGAAGGCTGTGACATGGGAAGAGCTCCACCCCCGCGTGCAGATGTAGAGTTCAGCAATCACCATTAACCAACAAGGGGACCCCAAGTGCTGTCACAGGCGCTCCCACAAGGCTTGTGGCATACTCATGGAGGGTGGTCCCGGGAAACACTGCTGCACCAATGCAGGATGGCTGGGGGTGAGGAGGGACACAGATTCATGGACCCTGGGGCTCTGCCTTCACAAAACACGCTTTTCTCACAAGAGGGTGGAATTCACATGAAGGCAGCTGGCTGGGTCTGTGGGCAGCGGCGACAATGACCCCAGACGTACTTCCCTGTGTCCCTCTGCCAAGTTCTTGCAGGTGCAGGAGCCCAGGATGCATGACGGTGGCAACACTATCTGTGCAGGCGGGGCAGGAGCGCACCAGCCCAGGCCCAGCCTGAGGCCTGACACTGACATGGGATGGGGCCTGCACCCACCAGCAGCCTGGCTCCTGGGTATCCGGGCCCATTCAAACCCTGTAGCACAGCAGTGAGTGGAAATCCATAGCCAGTAGGAGCTTCGAGAGGACAGCGGCTGAGTGGGCGGGGCCAGGCCAGCTTCCCTCCTGCCCAGCCACCCCCAAGATACTTCCTCACCCTGGGCAGCTGAAAAACGAGGCAGCTGTGGCCAGGCCCACGGCTCGCCACTGGACAACTGCCAGAGAAAGCATGAAGACCCACGCTGCCCAGCCTCCATGCCACGGACAGAGGGTCCAAACCCTCAGCCTGAACCACACAGGCAGAGGATGGCCTGGCTTGGGAGGTTCCTCAGGATGCAAACTCAGCTTCACAACTCTGGGACATGAAGCCAGCTGTTGGAGTTTCTAACAGGGGTGGGGAGGAGCCCCCGCTTTTGTTTTATCAGAAATTACCTCCAGGCTTCAAGAGCAGACATGCCTGCCGGCAGGTAAGCCCTTCCTGAATGAAACTCTTCATGACATACACAGAATTCAGAGCTAGGAGGAAAAAAACTGGCCCAGAATAATTACTCCCGCAGGGAGCATCCTTCACACCAGCAGGTGATAGGGCTGGATGAGGATTTTCTAAAAACCTGCATCAAACCTCGCAGCATAATGACTACTGTCTGGCTGCTCTGGGAGCCAAACCTACATAAGTGCTCCTTCGGGGCCGCACCTCACCAGACGCACCCAGGACCTGGAGCCACGCCTTCTCATGCGCAGAACCAGACACAGCCTCCTCTGAGGTGGGCGTCTAGTCTGCCTGCCAGCTCCACGCCCTCCCATCTACCACAGCTCCTTCGGGCATGGAAGAACCGGAAAGGCTCCTGTGGAGTCAGGGACCAGCCCCAGAGGCCTGGAGGCACCCGAGGGAGTGAAGCTGGCCAGGTTGCACGCAAAACAGACAAACAAAAAAAGTCCTTTCCCCACAGCTCCCCTATTTTTCTTGAAATCTCTGACCCTTTCCATTATCTTTTTTCTTTTCTTTTGATAGAGATGCTGGTATGAGAAGCTGTTCTCATCTCTGAAAGAACTGACAGCATGAAGGCCATGAAAAAGTCGGCTTCAGTGCCCGGGGAGGTAACAGGGAGGGGTGGGGCCTGTGGCATGCACCCCAAATGAAGGCTACTTAGCAACCACCACGCTGCTGCTCTGTGGAAATTCTAGTCCATATTACCAGTTACTCTGATTTTGCAGGAAAAGGCAAAAAAAAAAAAAAAAACCTCCTGATTTTTCAAATTTGGTTTACTTAGATGAACCAAAACGAACTTTTAAAATACCCATTGCCCGAGCCAAACAGAAACTGCCCATGTACTGGACGTACCCAGAGGCCACCAGTATATCAACTCTGGCCTTTGTCTTGCTAGAAAATTCTTCCTGGGGAATGAGAGGCAGAAAACCAGGGTTTCCCCATACTCCCCAACCAAGACCCTGACGGGACAGAGGCCCCCCAGAGGCTGCAGTCCACTCTCACAGGGGCCTCAGGGGAAGGCAGGCAGCTAATGGGAGTGTGGCCAAAGCCAGCGCCAGGGAAGCAGCCCACCGTAGCAAAGATGCCTTCCACTTCCACCATGGCGACTCGGTACTGCCTGGACCAGCTGGTGCAACTTCACAGCCCCCTCCTCGGAGCTTCTGGAGTCGCTCTTCTCGCACAGTGAAGCTACGATCAACCTAAATGTTCCTCCCACTTACTTCTGGGCCTGTGCCATTGCAGCGGGGCCCTGCATGGTGGGGTCAATCAGACATCTTTTGGCCAGCTGTGCAGAAGGAGCCAGAGAGGTCTCTTGGGTGCAAAATGAGAGGAAACCTACAAGGAGCCACCAGCTCCTGTTTTCTCAGGATCTATGAGGACAGCTCACTGGAAGAGCCTGCACCAAACCGGGGAGGGACCAAGTCACAAAATGCACACATGGAAACAGCGGTAGAACAAGTGCGCGGAGTCACAGCAGGAGAATGGGAGGCGGGCCGAGATCACGCCACTGCACTCTCCAGTCTAGGCGACAAAGCTAGACTCTCTCAGAAAAAAAAAGAAAGAACAATAACAACAACAAGTAGAAGGTGGGGGGAAGGGAGGCTATAAAGTAAAACTGAGGCAGGAGGCAGAGCTTGACTCTGGAGGCAGGGCTCGGACACCAGACCAAATGAAGGAGCAGCTAAAACAGGTCCGGAGCGGAAGCACCTTTCCATAGGTAACGTTACCACTGGCAACGCCCGGGAGTTACCGCCCCTTTCCATAGCAATGACTCGATGAACCCAAAGTGACTGCCCCTTCCCTAGAAATGTCTGCATAAACTGCCCCTAACTCTGCGTGCAATTAAAAGTGGGCATAAATCTGGCTACAGAACTGCCCTGAGCTGCGCTCTCGGCACACTGCGGGTAGCCCCGCTCTGGAGGGGTAGTCACAAAGCTGTCCCACTGCCTGAACTCTAACACCGCCGCTTTAATAAAGCTGTCTCTTTCTACCCTTAAATTCCTTCCTGGGTGAAGCCAAGAACCCTCACGGGATAAGCGCCACTTTAGGGCCTGCCTGCCTTGCAACAAAACAATGCTAAGTTTCTAATTTTTTAAGTGAGGAATCAATATTGTCTAACTTTTTAACATAGGTATAAAACAGAAATAAAGGTGTTTTTCTCTTGATTTAAAGGTGATTCTACATTTAACATAGCATACATATAAAAGAGAACAAAGGAAATTTCACCAACCTTCCAAAGATAGAAAAAAATGTTTAAAGCCACAGGGGGAAAAAAAAAGCACAAAATAAGGCTGTAGAAAAGAGAACAGATGCTGATTACACTGTGAATTCAAACGGCTCTCCTAACACAGGGAAGGCTCTCTATTTGAACAATGAGTAAGCTGCACCTTATAAACAACCTATTTTAAAAAGTTAAAAATACAGGGATAAGCAAAGATATGCCAGAGAAATGTAACAAAAAGAAAACAACAGCAATACCAACATCAGATAAAGTCAGATTCAAGACATAAATAGGTTAAAAGGGGTTTCTTGAAAGCTGTACAAAGGCAAAATACATAATAAAGACATAACAATCATCCACCTTTATGCCTCAAACAATTTATCATCAAAATGAATAAAACAAAATATATTATGAATCACAAAGAATTACAAAGCCATCTCTCTAAATCTTAGAGCAAATACACAAAAATAGGGGAGGGGGCAGAGGAGTGGGATTGGATATGCATCTGATTCAGGGACACCAAAGTATGTATTCTAAAGATAGAAACTAAACACTTTCCAGTATTCCACAGAATACTGACCAAAATATTTTAAAATAGGCCACAAAGAAAAACTTCGAAATTAAAAACCAAAAATATTCATACCAGCTGCATTCTCTAATTCCAATGGTGACAGAACCAGTACCTAAAAACCGTACGGTCACCAAGAAAAATCCAAGCACATCTACCGAGAAATGAAAAGAAATACACTAGTTTAGTTCTTGGGGTCAAAAACAAATCACTCTAGACATGTCAGGATACAAAAATAAACTAGCCAAAATCCGTTTACTACCAAAGAGGAAAAAATAAAAAATAAACTAAGATTCAACTAAACAAGTTAAAAGATAGATGTGTCAAAACAAGGTTCAGGAAGAGAGGAGAAAGGAATTAATAATAAAACTGGAAATCAATGAGTTTGATCAACAGTAGAATTGAAAAATAAATTTAATAACCGATTTTATGAAAAGAGCAATAAAGAAGATAAAATTCTAGCAATTCTAATCCACAGAGAAAAAAACACAAGTTACATTAGGAATGAGAAAGAAAATATAGCTACAGATATAGAGGAGATATTTTAAAAACATAAGATTTTAAAAACATAAGAGAATAAATTAAATTGGTTGCTTGGTTCCAATTTAAAATCCTGGATGAAAACAAAGACTTTATAGGAAAACATACTGTGTTGACTCAAAGAGTGATGAATTCGGACTCAAACAATCCCATAAGAAAATCTGAAAAGTTAGCAAAGCAATGTTCCCCAGAGAAACAAGTGTCTGACGGAGTCAAAGGACAAGAAACCTTCAAGAAACAGCCAAGCCCGCTGCTTTCTAAGTAGTTCCAGAAATCAGAAAAATGTGTGGGGCTTCCCAAAACATGATCTCAAAAGCCCTGGTCTTAAAATATGGCTAAGAGAGTTAAAGGAAAAGGAAAAAAAATAAGAAAGAGCTTATAACTCAATTTCCTATTTTGAGCCTATATAAAATGCCAGTAAAAGAATAACAAAAAAGGCCAGGCATGGCAGCTCACACCTATAATCCCTGCACTTTTGGGAGGCCAAGGCAGGAGGATCGCTGGAGTCTGGGAGTTGGAGAGGCAATATAATGAGATCCGAAATCCACAGAAAAATAAAAAATTAGCCAGGCATGGCAGTGAGTGCTTCTAGTCCCAGCTACTCAGGAGGCTGAGGTAGGAGGATCACTTGAGACTGGGAGGTCAAGGCTGAAGTGAATTGTGATTGCACCACTGTCTTCCAGCCTGGGCAACAGAGCAAGACCCTATCTAAAAAAAAAAAAAAAAAAAGAATAACAACAAAACAGGCATCATAAGAATGCTTAGTGGATGTCCATCTGTTCAGTGTGCTGTGCATACAGGCATGCCTCTTCTTACCATGCCTTGCTTTGTTCTTTTTTTTCAGCAGCTGAAGATTTATGGGACCCTGCACTGAGCAAGTCTACTGGTACCATTTTTCCAACAGCATGTATTCGCTTTGTGTGCATCAGCATTTTTTTTTTTTAGCAATAAACTCTTTTTAAATTATGGCATGTACATTGATTTCTTGAGACATAATGTTATTGCACCCTTAAGAGACTACGGTATACTGCAAACATAACTTTTATATGCACTGGGAAACTCAACATTTCCAGTACTTGCTTTACTGCAACAGTCTGGACCCAAACCCACAATATCTTTGAGGAATATCTGTACATCCATTTGTCTGATCCTCCTAATCATCCTATGAAGTGCTATTAATTTTTTTCCAGATGAAGAAACTGAGGTAATGTTATCAATTTGCCCAAGCTAGTAAGCAGCAGAGCTGGGACCCAAACCAAGAATGCCAGTCTCTGGGGACCATGCTCCACAAACTCTACTATACTGCCTCCTATGTCAGCTTCTTTTCTTTTCCCTGAGACAGAGCTTCACTCTTGTTGCCCAGGCTGGAGTGCAATGATGCGATCTCAGCTCACTGCAACCTCCGCCTCCCAGGTTCAAGTGATTCTCCTGCCTCCCAAGTAGCTGGGATTACAGGCATGCACTACCATGCCTGGCTAGTTTTGTATTTTTAGTAGAGACGGGGTGTCTCCATGCTGGTCACGCTAGTCTCAAACTCCCGATCTCAGGTGATCCATCTGCTTCAGCCTCCCAAAGTGCTGGGATTCAGGGCATGAGCCACAGTGCCCAGCCTCCTATGTCAGCTTCTTAAAGTCCTGATGTACCACCATAAAGGAGGGTGTATGCTGGGATGCCTCACTGGCTCTGCACCAGGACGTCTGGTCATAAAATTCATCTAAGGTGCACCCAGCACCCAATCTTGGTTTCAAATACCATTCTCCAATAAAAGGAACCGGGCTCCTTGGTGAAATGGCTGATTCTGGGCTGCAGCAGGGAACAGACAAGATGAGCCCAGTGCAATTTGCAGTGCCAGAGAGTAGGGGAGTGCTCAAAAAGCAAAAGGACAGGGTGCATCAGAAAGACACAGGAGTCAAGTGAAGAGCCCTCGATGCCCAAAGCTGGAAGGACCTGAGCATCACGGAATACTGGATTATAATTTAAAGTATACAATAAATATCCATGGGTCTATACAAATATAAGTTTAAAATAAAGACACCAGGTGCAGTGGCTCACACCTGTAATCCCAGCACTTTGGGAGGCTGAGGCGGGAGGATCACCTGAGGTCAGGAGTTGGAGACCAGCCTGGCCAACATGGTGAAACCGTGTCTCTACTAAAAATACAAAAATTAGCTGGACATGGTGGTGGGCACCTGTAACCCCAGTTACTTGAGAGGCTGAGGCAGGAGAATCATTTGAGCCCAGGAGGCAGAGGTTGTAGTGAGCCGAGATGGTGCCACTGCAATCCAACCTGGGCAATGGAGCGAGATTGTCTCAAAAAAAAAAAAAAAAGACAATTTCAAGTTTTAACAAAAGGTTGAACAAATAAAAAAGGGAGAAGAGACAAATCTGTACAGATGGATCACAAATAGCATATTTATAACTTGCATGCCTTAAGTGTGGGTGGTACACAGTGACTGCTTTCCAAGAGTGCAGAAGAGCGGGTAGGAGAGTGACTTGACGGTGGAGAAACCTGACAGGCAGTACCTTGGCCAGGTCATCAAGGTCAACATCATCAGTGATAAGTCATGCTGATGTGATGGGATGACAATTGCACTTCTGCGCTCTCCCTCCTAGTAACCTATAACTCCTGTCTCACAGTGAGAAAAACTACAACTGAAAGGCATTCTTCAAAGTACCTAGCCATACTCCTTGAAATTGTCAAGGTCATCAAAACCAAGGCAATTCTGAGAAACTGTCACAGCCCAGAGGAACCTAAGGAGATGTGACAATGGAACGTGATGCGATTTCCCAGATGGATTCTGGAACAGGAGGAGGGCATTAGGTAAAAGCTCAGACCACAGAAATAAACCATGGACTTAATAATTATGTATCCATAGTGTACATCAGTGGCTAACGAATGGTCCAAAGTAATGTTAATAATTTTACTGATAAATAATAGGGAAACCTGGCCCAGGTGTGAGGACTCCCGCCTGTAATCCCAGCACTTTGGGAGGCCAAGGTGGGTGGATCATGAGGTCGAGGGATTGAAACCATCTGGGCCAACATGGTGAAACCTCGTCTCTACTAAAAATACAAAAATTAGCTAAGTATGGTACACATGCCTGAAATCCCAGCTACTCAGCAGGCTGAAGCAGGAGAATTGCTTGAACCCAGGAGGTAGAGGTTGCAGTGAGCTGACATTGCGCCACTGCACTCCAGCCTGGAGACAGAGGGAGAATTCGTCTCAAAATAATAATAATAATAAGGGAAATTGGTCCAGATACATGGAACTCTCTAATGTTTCTATAACCTTTCTGTGATCCGAAACTATTCTAAAATAAAGTTTATTGATTGCTTAAACACACACGTGCAAAAGGCCAAGGGAGATGCCAAAAACACAGCTGATAAAATTCAACATCCTTTCCTGATAAAATCTAGTAGGCCAGGAAGACAATGCTGCATCCTTAAACTTGTGATAAATGATATCTATCTGAAATCAATAGTCAGCATCAGGTTCTGGGGGATTTTTTTTTTCTTTTTTTTTAAGAGATGGAGTCTCACTCTGTTGCCCAGGTGGGAGTGCAGTGGTGTGATCATAGCTCACTGCTGCCTTGACTGCCTGGGCTCAATCGATCCTCCTGCCTCAGCCTTCCAAGCAGCTGGGATTACAGGGGTGCATCACCACGCCCGGCTAATTTAAACTTTTTTTTTCTTTTTTTAGAGACAGAGGTCTCCTATGTTGCCCAGGCTGGTCTTGAACTCCTGGCATCAAGCAATCCTCCTGCCTTGGCCTCCCAAAGTGCAGAGACTACAGGCATGAGCATGTAGTTACCATGGATGGTAATATCAGGTTTATGGTGAAGCATTAGAGGAAAATCCATAAAGGTGTCCACAGGCACCACTGTTCCTGATGATTCCTACTGTGATTATCCCCGAGCAATTCACCCAGCATTGAAAAGCTGGGTGAAAACCACTATTTCTGTTGGTTTTGCCCCAAATCTCTAATTAGTCCTTCATTGAGCAGGCTACATACCTGCAGAAAGCTCTTATCTCTGGTTCTCTGTCCAGCCTTCTGGTTGGACACCATGCTGGTTTTCTCCAAGTTCCCATTCCTTAGTTACTCTAAGAAGCAAAATGAGCCATCCCTGCCTTAAGCCACAGGGTCCCACAGCCTCTCACCCCCACACCGGACACCCCAGCTTCATTCTTGGATGCCTGGCTCTGCTGAATCTCAGGTGGACAGACTCTCTACACTCGCCTGCTCCCTGGATCCCTCCCTCATGTCAGGTGGTGTAGACAGAGCCTGCTGAATCTCAGGTGGACAGACTCTCTACACTCGCCTGCTCCCTGGCTCCCTCCCTCATGTCAGGTGGTATAGACAGAGCAGATGGCCAGGCACACAGGACGTGCCCTGCCAGCATCAGATAGCTCAGATAAGGTAGAACCGGCTCTGGGCTCAGGAATTCTCCACCCAAGACAGCCCTGGCTCTCCGGAAGGGCTCAGCTCAAATGCCCCGAGGCATGGCTGGCCAGGGTGCAGGACTCAGGGACTACCCTCCTAGGGTGTAGACATTCAGATGGGATTTCCTGGCTGCTCTCATGATAGGCTGGGGCCCATCTCCAACAGCCCAAGGCTAGCAGTAAACCCATTCCAAGCCACCTGAGGCAAAGAGAGTGTTTCTCCAGCCCAGAACTGGGTCTGAAGGGGCCCTCCTCTCTGAATGGGCTGTGCCAGTGCCCTCACCCGTCAACACAGCCACCAGGGAAAGGATGCGTCTGCTCGGTGGGTGCAGGGCCCTGCCCATGGACACACAGCAGCAGGTCCAGCAGGTCCCTGCCTGGACCCAGACTTGTTCCAAACAGCCCTCAAAGAAAACTGCAGCACTCTCTGTGGGGGTGGCCACATGGATGGCAACCTCATTAATGCCCACATTTGCCCAGGCTGAGAGCAGATTAGGTCAGACTGTACCTGGAATATGGAGACTGCATCTCCAGGACCTTCTGGAGGAAGACGGGGACCTCCTGGTGATATTCCTCTCCAATGAAACCTGGATCCTCTGCATGCCCCGTGAGGGGCCCCAACCCTGATCAGAGACACACAGGATGCCTCACCATCCGCCCAGAGTGCCCAGCAGCACAGCCCCATGTAGCCTCAGATGGGAGGAGGACCATATAGGCACAGGCATCCAAGAGACATTTCTTCAGGGGTCACTGTGCACAAGAGGGACTCAGATGAAAAGCAGAGGGTGCCAGGCTGGGCATATTATGCCTATAATCCCAGCACTGTGGGAGATCAAAGCAGGAGGAATGAATGAGCTCTGGAGTTCTAGATCAGCCTGGGCAACAAGGCAAAACTCCGTCTCTACAAAATAGCTGGGCATGGTAGTACGTACCTGTCATGCCAGCTATTTGGGGGGCTGAGGTGGTAACATCACTTGAGCCTGGGAGGCAGAGACTGCAGAGATTGCAGTGAGCAGAGATGGCCCCGGAGGGGTGGCCTGTTTTCGGGCCTGTGCCCTCTGCAGCTCTGAGCACCGTGGGCTGGCAGGGATGCCCACAGACTCTCCCACTTAAGTTTCTAGTATTAAAACAAGGGAAAAAAATCTGTCCTGTTTAACAAGAATGCAACAAGAGTTTTACAACCTGCTCCTAGGGTGGATTCACAGAGAGCTCCATCCCCACTCCAGCATGCTCGGCTTGGGTGGCTGTGTGTGGGGCAGGTATGTATATGGTATGTCTATGGGTATGGTACATACTGTGCATGCGATGCATGTGCTGGGTGGTGTGTGTATGGTGTGTAGTATAGGTGTGGATATGGTGGGTACGTGTTGTGTGTGATGTATGATGTGGTGTGTGTGTACAGCTGTGGTGCATGTGTGTGGTGTGTGTGTGTGTATGGCTGTGGTGGGTGTGTGGTGTATAGGTGTATGTGGCATGCGATGTGTGGGATGTGCGGTATGTGTGGTATGTATGGCATGTCATATGTATGTAGTGTGTGGTGTACGTGTGGTCTGTGTATGGTATATGCTGTGTGTGGAATGTGGAGGGGATGTGTGAAGATGTGTATGTGTGGTGTATATGGTGCATGGGTGTGTGTGTGGTGTGTGTAGTGTGGGATGTGTGTGGTGTGTCTGGTTCATATGGTGTGGGCAGTGTGTATGTGTGGGGTGTGTGTTGTATCTGTTGTGCTGTGTGTGGCATGTGTGGTGTGTATGTGGTGTGTATGGTGGGGTGTGTGTGGCATGTGTGTTGCATGTGGCATGTGTGGTATGTGCTATGCAGCATGTGTGTTGTGTGTGGTGTATGTAGTATGTGTAGTATGTGTGGGGGTGTGGTGTGAGGGATGTGTATGTAGCATGCGAGAGTGTGTGGCATATATGTGGTGTGTGTGGTGTGTATGGTGTGGTGTGTGTGATATGTGTGTGGTGTGGCTGGCGTGTATGAGGTGTGTGATGTGTGTGTGTTGGGGGCATGTGTGTGGCGTGCATGTGGTATATGTGGCATGTATGGGGTGTGTGTTGTGTGTGGTGTGGGGGATTTTTATGATATGTGTGTGGTGTATGTGGTGCGTACAAGATATGTGGTGTGGTGTGTGTGGTGTGTGGTGTGTCTAGTGTGTGTGTGTGCTGTGCATGTGGTGTGTGGTATGGGGGGCATGTGTGTGGTATATGTGGCATGTATAGGATGTGTGGTGTGGGTGTGTGATGTGTATGGTGTGGTGTGGGTATCATGTATGTGGTGTGTGGTGGGGGCATGTGTGTGGTGTATGTGACATGCATGGGATGTGTGGTGTGGGAGTGTGGTATGTATGGTGTGGTATGTGTGTTGTGTATGTGGCGTGTGTGTGGGGTGTGTGTGTGGTGTATGTGGCGTGTGTGTGGGGTGTGTGTGTGGTGTATGTGGCATTCACAGGATGTGTGGTGTGTGTTATGTGTGTGTTGTGTGTTATGCATGTGGTGTGTGGTGTGGGGGGCATGTGTGTGGTGTGTGTGGCATGTATAGGATGTGTGGTGTGGGTGTGTGGTATGTATGGTGTGGTATGTGTGTTGTGTATGTGGCGTGTGTGTGGGGTGTGTGTGTGGTGTATGTGGCATTCACAGGATGTGTGGTGTGTGTTATGTGTGTGTTGTGTGTTGTGCATGTGGTGTGTGGTGTGGGGGGCATGTGTGTGGTGTGTGTGGCATGTATAGGATGTGTGGTGTGGGTGTGTGGTGTGTATGGTGTGGTATGTGTTGTGTATGTGGCGTGTGTGTGGGGTGTGTGTGTGGTGTACGTGGCATTCACAGGATGTGTGGTGTGTATGTGTGTGGTGTGTATATATGTGGTATGTATGTGGTGTGTATGGTATGGCATGTGTGGCATGTATGTGGTATATGGTGTGTGCATGGCATCTGGGGCATGTTTATGGTGGGGGGAGACCCTCAGGCCGTGTCCCCTCTCCCCAGCCCACCTGCACTTGAGTGGCACTGGGCATACAGAATCACAACTCACCCATCTGGCTGAAGAGCAAGAAAAGCACCAAGACCTTGAACGAGAAGGAGCACAGCTGGGCAAGTCCTTCACCCACAAGGGACTGATGGGGACAGGAGGCTGCAATTAAGGACTGTTGCCTGTGGCAGGAGAGTCCAGAAAAGCCCGGGCCTGCAGAGGGTCTCCAGCGGGTCCCAGCTGAGGAGGGGACACTGCCACATGGTCCTGGTTACACCACACAGATCCTCTCCCTTTCCCATGATTCTCACAACCCCCGGGAAACGCAAGAGCCCCAAATGCCCCACTCACAGCTTGGAGAGAAAGAGCATAACTTCAATTAAGGCCCCAGGCTGTCAATCACATTGAGTTATTAATCTCCTTGTGGCAAATGTGAGCTGGGGCCCGCTTACATAACCAATGGAGCATGCTCTAAATTAGCGTTTGCAGGTAATGGATCCGGCTGCCAGCCCCACGCCAGCTGGCTACAAGCTGGTTACGCCACTAACATGAAATAATAGGAGGTGGAAAAATGGACGGCCTGATTGGGCAGGCTGCTAGCGCCCGATTTACCCAATGTGGACGACTTATTGGTTTAACACAATTTACTACACCTCAATTGTGGAAAATGATTTTCACTTCCTCTGAACCCTCGCTCCGAGGCGCCGCACAGGGGACAAGTCTTCATAAATGCCATCCGCTCACCTTTTTGTTTTTTAACATGCCCTCAAGATTTTATAACAAATCATAGATAATAAAACAAACAAACAAAAAGATGAGGCTTAGAACTGGGGCTCGGGGCCAGCATCTCGAGTCCTGGGCTGAGTAGTGTGTCCAGCTCGAGAAAATCAGCCCCACTCTTACCCCTAGTCCTGAACTGGGGAGCTCCCTGCCTTTCTGCCCCATGTCCCTGTGCAGGGCTGAGGTCTTAGGGACGCCCAACTTGTTCGCAGGGTGCTATCAACACATATAAAAGAGCAGCTGACTTCCTCGGAACCCAGTGAGTCAGCCATTGGCACAGCGGTAAATAGCCGCCCCTCAGCCTTCCCTGGCAGCAGTGGAGCCTGTGTTCAAAGGGCCACACCCCCAGGCAACCAAAAACACTGGGTTTAGAAGAGATTTTTGTTCCTCGACCAGTTAAGAATTCTCAAGTTCCCAGTGACGCAGAAGATGCCAGAAAAATAGCTTAAAACCTTTTCTTCTCTTTTCCATCCATCTACTGAACCCACCTACATGTTTCCCGACACCCACGGTAGGTCAGACATCATGCAGATAAATGAGACGTGGTCCCCAAGATGGCGCCTCCAGGCTCTCCAGGACAAGGACCACAACACTGTGTCACCGCGTGATCCTGCCCTGAAGAGGGAGCTCAAGGCGGAAGAAGTGTCAGCCCACCTCCCTGGCTGCAGATGGCCCCAGGGGCTTCAGCCTGGGCACCAGCAATTAGGGACACCCTCCTCAAATCTGGCCAGGGATACTCCATGATGTGACACTTTTCCCAGACACCCATGTTCCCACCACCTTCAGAGGGGGTGACCCTTCCCTCCCCACTCGGTTCCCTCAGTAACAGACTCCATCTCTCATTCTTGCTATCTCAGTCCCCATCCCCACCCCTGCTCTAAGCTCTCAGGAGCCCACAGATTGGATGGCTTCCCTGGCAGGCACTGTTTCCCCTGTATGTCCTGTGGTCAGCCTCAGGTGAGCGCACACGGCAGGTGCACAGCATGAGCACAGCGGGCACACACGCTGAACCAATGCCATCAGCACTCTGCGGGTGGCTGCTCCCAGCTGAGAGCTTCCTGGTGCACTCAACTGTGGCCTCTGGCTTCGAGCTCATCTCTCCATGAGCCACCCTTGTCCACACAGGAGGCAGCAGCAAGGCCAACCTGAGGTCTTGGGATGGGGGTGGAGAGAGGGTTGGGCAGTTTATAGATAGGTGAGATCTCCCCAGAGCTCGCCTTCACAACACCCTGCTTCCAACAGCAGCCAAGTGTACTGTGTAGACTCTGTGTGGATCCTGACCTGAACAAACCAATGCTAAAATGAGTTCAGGATCGATGTAGACTAGATATTCATGACATGACACTTCAATTGTGATAGTGGATGTGATATTGGCATGGTGGTTATGTAAAAGTGAAAAAAAGTTCTCATCAACTGAAATACCTACTGAAGGATTTACAAATACCATGACATGATGTCTAGGATTTGGCTTTAAAATGCTCTACAAACAAAACTAAACACAAAAATCTGATGGGGACTTTGAAGTTCATTATGCTTTTCTATTATTTTGAATATAGAAATTTCCTGTTAAAAAAAAAGAGACCTCCATTACCTGGAAGGCAGGAGGGCTAAGGAGCAGCGGGTATTCCAGGGCCCCCGGCCCCTGACCCAAAGCCCACGCAGCTTACGCAGCCCTGTCCCCAGGCTGGGCAGGGTCAGGCTCTGGGACACCATCAGGAGGAAGGCTCTGGGCCCCTCCTAGGAACCACCTGGACGTCAGGGCTCCACACGGGGCTCAGCTATTCCTGCCCCAATTTCTCAGTTATTTTTATTTGAAGCATCAGCTATGGGTCACTATGATTCAACTCAAGCCGGGGCGGGTTTCTGGGGCAGTACCAATCTGAGGGACCCATTGTCCAGCCCACCTTGCCAGGGGAGCCCCCCAGCACACTTCCCATCCCGGATCCTCGGAGGGTGCAGGGGTCCTGGGAATGCCGGGTCACAGATGCCGCACTGCAGCAGGAGACCGCGCAGAAGCCAGTGCTGGGATAGCTCTGCGAGCCCTTCCCAACCTCCCCAGCTGACAGAGCTGGGCTTTTGATGAATGTGTGTTATATGCCCCCTCCTAAGGTGCCAAGCATCCAGGCAAGGCCATTTCAACCTCCTCCTGGGTGGGGTAAGGAAACGAGCACACAGCTGACTGCTCAGAACTCCTTCCAGGGTGAGACTTTAGAAAGACACCCATCCCCCAAGCACAGCCACAGTGAACAGAAGTGTCCAAGCAGCCCACAGCGCACTCCACCCGACCTCAGCCCTGCACCCCACTGATGAAGCAGGGAGGTCAGGAGGGCTGGGAGGGTGATATGAAGCCAGCTCCCCCAGGGCCAGGGCCTTGCCAGAGAACAGGCCCTGCGGACATCTAGGAGGGGACTTGGGCTCTGCAAGGGGGGAAGGGACACCAGAAACCAACTTTCACAAGGACAGGCAGGAAAGGCAGGCCTGGGGTGGGGACAGGGGAATGGCAGCCTCTTCGGAGTCACCTCCCCAGAGCTTCCAGGTGGCACCAACACTGGTGGGAGGTCCCAGACTGGGGGCCTCCTGCCCCAGGGGACACAGATGGGAAGGGAGCCACTGAGCACTGAGCCAGTTTGGGTCTGACCCAAAGGTTTCCTCGTACCATGGATGGCAGCATGGGTTCTGGAGCGGGGCTAAGCTGACCAGGCCACACCTGCCACAGCTGGGCAGCCACAGGAAGCTCCCCACGTGGCACCAGCTCGCTGCAGGCCTAACAGGAGCAGAAGGCCGATGGAGCTCTCCAGAGCTCTTTACGGGCCGTTTAACCATCCCTCGACCCAGTCGCCGGAGCACAGCAGACATAATGGCAATGTTTACACATAAAAATGGCAAGCTGTTTTAATAGGCTTTCAGAGTCACAAGAGTGGCAATCTGGTAAAGTTTCCTGTAAATGGCAGAAGCAAAGTCCGAGAATAGAATGGTAGAGCACTAAACCACCCTGAAAAGTCACTGAATACCGTTACATCAAACACTGCCAAGAGCCAGGGAGGGGCCGCAGTCAGAAGAAAAATAATCCTTGCCCGTGATCCTGAAGCCCTGTTCGTAATCCCCACTCGAGGTGTGTGTGCCGCTGTGGCGTCTCATCTGTTACTCACTCAGGGAACATAAATTACTGGTTTTTACCTTTGAATCTTTGCCCGGAGAAACACGGTGGCTTACCTTTCCAACTCATATTCTTTCATTCCCACTTTTATAGCTTTCATTACCTGGAGGACAGATATTAAGCAAAGACATTTGTATCAAGCAGATCAGTAACACAGTGTGATAAATAACACACAGCACTCTTCAAAAGCACCTCTTCTTTAAAAAAAAGAAAAAAGGAATGATATGTGCACGCAGTGCTACAGTCATGTGACAAATTAGAACTTTGTAAAAGCTCCACAATCCACACGGTTTTATTTAAACTGCAATGAAGCACTTCCATTGGGAAGCCGATAAATGCCAAGGCTCGAGTTAGAGCTCAGAGGCCACCAGCAGCCCGAGGACAGTAAGGATTTAACCATGAGGCGCTTGGTGAATACTTAATGCTATGAAAGCGATGATGATCACTAAAAGGACTCCTTTGTTTAACTTTCATAAGACATGGAGAACATTAACTCGTACAAGAGAGTACGCTGCCCATCAATTACCCTTGTCTGTTTCCTAACACAAAACTGCAACGTTCCCGAGCAGATGCTGGGCCGTCCTCATCTTTCAAGACATGTGTTTCCTTATTTGGTCTCATTCCTCCAGTAAAGTGGGAAGGCTTGGAAGAAGTTTTCAGAAAATGGATGATGGTAATAAGTGTGCCCGAACCATAGCTAAGGACAAGAGATTCTTTAAAATGAGCCAAGAACTGCTGGGATATCAGGAAGGAACACCCTACCCTCCCAGAGTTGGGACTTTTTATTGAAGAATTTCCTGAAGATTAGTGTCCATGACAGCCATAATGGGCAGGTGCCCTAAGCTGAGGAACTGGGGCAGAGCCTCTCCTATCCCTGCCCTGTGTCCACCAGGGAACAAAAAAGAGAACCATCCCTGTGTAAAACTTCCTACCTCTTGTGTGGCCTTTGGGGATTAGAGCCCACCCAAAAACCCTTCATCCTCACTGGGTTCTCTCTCCCCACACAGCAACACCACGTTTCCCACTCAGCTGGAGCCGGTGCTTACCTCACAGTGGGCCTCACTGGAGATTTTATTGGTGTAGCGCAGAACCTCCAGCTCCATGTCTGTCTTAAACACTCGGCTTCAGAGACAGAAGAACAAAGCAGCAAGTCAGTGACTTTCAACTTTCAAGAGGCACTGGCTGGAGCCCTCCTGGGAGACCTCAGGGCCCGCCACACCCTGCACAGCCGGGAAGGGGTGCTGTGTGAGGCCTGCCGGCGACCACTCGGGGCCAGAGTGGGGCCACTAAGGCCCAGGAGTGACAAGATGCACAGAAGAGTCTAGAAGAAAACCTCTATTGGGGAGCAGAGCTGCTGCTCACTTGTCCTAACACCAGCCAGCAGGCAGGCTGTTTCCAGGGATAAGATCTGGAAGCTGCTGTGGGCGGGGAAGAAGCCTAATTGCTGCAGCCTGCCACAGGCTGCCCCCTCCAGCCTCAGTTTCCCCATGCACGGAAAGGGGATGAAATCTACATGGCAGGGCTGTTGGGCCATAATCCTAAGCCTGCCGCCTTCCGAGGCTCTACCCTGTTGGCTGAAGAGGCCTCGTTTCCTCCCCATCCCCACCCACCTGCCCACAGGTGGGAGACAGGGTCAGATGAGCGGACTGAAGCCATTCCAGCTCCGTGTGTGCAGGTACAAATGTGGGAACAGCTGGTCTGCAGACATAGGCAGGAGACAAGGAGCAGATGAGAAGGAGGCAGCCACAGATGAGAGAGTGGTGGTCTATGTGGGCAGGGGAGTCACAACCGGGGGACCCTGCTGTCCCTTCCCAGCTGGGCTGTACCTCCCGCAACTGGACTCCTGGGGCTCCCAGGTCCTCCCAACAAACTGGAGTTAATTTGCCCAAATGTGGTTAGGTTTCTGGTGGTCGCAATCATCTGCAAGTAAGACCCACAGAGAGGAGCCGAATAAGTATTCATTTTCTACCTCCACCCATTTAAAATAACCCTGGATCTGCAGGCACTGAAAGGGCAGCCATGCTCAGGCATTCAGAGTACGGGCCCAGGAGACAGGCTCTGGGCTCCAGTCCAGCTCCACCCCTTCTCAGTGGTGTGGCTGAGATCCCTATTCTGTGCCTCGATTTCCCCATCTGAAAAATGGAGATATGAACATTGTTTTCATTGTAGGTTTGCAGTGAGAATGGAGTTGGTATTTTTAAAGCACTAAGGACAGTGCTCAGCACACAGTAAGTGCTGGGTAAACTTGTTCCAGAAACCAAGTGAAATGAAAAGCCTGCAGACACCACCTCATCCACACCTCCCACCCCGAAGCCAGGCAGAGTGCTCTGATGCCCTTAGGTAGGACATCTTAATTCTCATCAAAACATTACCTCCCAGTATTCACGACAGGCCCACGAAGCTAAAGCAATCTCAGCAGACAATATAGCCTCTCTTCATTTTAAATTGCCATTTACTGGGGACCCACTCTATGCTAGGTCCTGTAAGTTGCAGTGGATGCTGGGTGCACTGCCCAACTCATCCCCTGGGGCCACATCCCTTGACTGATCTCCTTGATTCAATGGAGGGAACCAAGATTCAGCTCCCTTGCTTCAACTGGGGACATCTCTGAGAGCCACTCCAGTGCCAAAGGTCCGCATGGGATCAGCCAAGATGCCCTTGTGACAGTATCACAGCCCAAGCCTGCTCCCTCACTCTACCACAGGCGCTGATCCCAAGAGCACTCCTCAATAAGCTTCCTGCCTACTCAGCTAAGAGACTCAGCTTCTCACAGAACCAACCTGGAACAGGTACTACATTCCCATTTCACAGATGGTCACATAGCTGAAACAGTGTCAAAGCGCGCGTGACCCACTGTGTTACACTCACCCCCTTTTTGTTGCACTCCGTGCAAAAATAATAGAACTCCACAGCCAGACAAACTACTAATCGAGTACAGAAATAAACTAGTCCTTTTCAGACTTTGGAAAACTCAGAAACGGGGGAAGTACTTAAGGATGTACTCCAGCAGAGAGAGAAGGGTAGAAGGGTGGGGAGGGAGGGACAGGGAGAAAGCACAAGCCAATAAAGAGAAAGCGGTGATATAATGGGATATTTTTAAAAACTAGAGTCAATCCAAAAGTATAATCAGATGCTGGACAGCAAGCCTAGAAAGTAATCAGTAAAAATGAGAACTCGACGTATGCGGATGAGAAAAACATCCACAAAAAGAATGGCATGGATTCCTTTCTGCAGATAAAATCAACAGGAAGCTTAAAGCTCTTAGTGATATGGTGAAGAAGATATATGCTTCTTCTCTCGATAAGAAAAAAAGAAAGGCAAATTAAAACTCCAGGAAAAACAAAACAAATATACGTATTATGAAGGCTGCATTTATTAACACAGTACCAAAGTAACACCAGGCAGATTACTTTGCAGGTCAAGGGGGAAAATGTAACCCAGTGATCAGTCTTAGCATCATTGATTGTGGATGAGCTAAATATTTTTTTGTGTGTGTTTTTTTTTTTTTTTAGATGGAGTTTCACTCTTGTTACCCAGGCTGGAGTGCAATGGCGTGATCTCGGCTCACTGCAACCTCCGCCTCCTGGGTTCAAGCAATTCTCCTGCCTCAGCCTCCTGAGTAGCTGGGACTACAGGCGTGCACCACCATGCCCAGCTAATTTTTGTATTTTTAGTGGAGACGGGGTTTCACCTTGTTAACCAGGATGGTCTCGATCTCTTGACCTCGTGATCCACCCGCCTCGGCCTCCGAAAGTGCTGGGATTACAGGCTTGAGCCACCGCGCCTGGCCTTCCTGCAAATGCTTTAAACTTCCATGGCTTTAAATCTAACTTCCAGTTTGCAAGAAATATGGGGATAGAGGAACAAACTAACTGTGACCACAAGGGAACGACCATACAAATCCAGAATTGGGATGCTGTGGTACAGCCCAGGCTTTCAGTATCTGGGGGAAAACCATCATAATACCCAGGTAAGAGATGGGAACTATATTGGCTACATCTGGGATGTTTTAAGGAGAACTGGAGGAATTCTTGTTTATGTGAACTTTCTTTTTTTTTGAGGGGAGGAAGGGAGGAAGGCAAGAAGGGAGGGAAAGAGGAAGGGAGGGAGGAAGGAAGGGATGAAGGGAGGAAAGAAGGGAGGAAGGGGGAAGGGGAAAGGGAGGGAGGGAGGGAGGGAAGGGAAGGAAGGAAATCTAGCAATGAGAGACATTGCCGACCTGGATCTAGAGGTTTACAAGTTGATTTTTTTTTTTTTTTTTTTTTTGGAGATATGGAAAGAAAAAAAAATGAGTAAAGGAGAGGAAGAAAGAGGAAGAGAAAGAGGGAGGGTAAATGGAAATATTGCTTTATTCTGAAAAAAAATGGGTATTAATAATGGCCAATCAATGTTTCATTTAAACCTATGAGTAGGTGTGATGTGGTATTGACAAGAATGTATATTTTGTGTATTTGAGTGGAGAGCTCTATAAATATTTATTAAGTTTACTTGTTCTGGATCTGAGTTCGAGTCCTTGATATACTTATTAATTTTCTGTCTCATTGAATCTAAGTCTCTATGTATCTGGGTGTTAGGATCGTTAGCTCTTGTTGCATTGATCCTTTTACCACTATCTCTTTGTTGCTTTAAAATCTATTTTATCCGATATGAGAATTGCAACTCCTGCTTTTTATTTATTTATTTATTTATTTATTTTTGCTCTCCATTTGGTTGGTAAATCTTTCTCTATCCCTTTGTTTTGAGTCTTTGTGTTTCCTTGCATGTGAAACAGGTCTGGATGTAACATGCTGTTGGGTTTTGGCTGTGTCTTTTGATTGGGGGATTTAGTCGTTTTAAATTTAGGATTACTGCCATTTGATGTTAACTGGCTGTGTTGTCCATTCGTTGATGTAAATTCTTCTTTATGTTGGTGCTTTTACTTTTTGGTATATTTTTAGAAAGGCTGATACTGGTTGTTTCTTTCTGTATGTAATGCTTCTTTAAGAAGCTCTTGTAAAGCAGGCCTGGTGGTAATAAAATCTCTGAGTACTTGCTTGTTCATAAAAGATTTTATTTTTCCTTCAGTTGTGAAGCTTAGTTTGGCTGGATATGAAATTCTGGGCTGAAGGTTCTGTTCTTTGAGGATGTTGAATATTGGCCCCCACTCTCTTCTGGCTTGTAGTTCTGCTGAGAGATCTGCTGTAAGTCTGATTGGCTTGCCTTTGTGGGTAACCTGACCTTTCTCTCTGGCTGCCCTTAGTATTTTCTCCTTCATTTCAACCCTGGTGAATCTAACGATTATGTGCCTTGGGGTTGCTCTTCTTGAGGAATATCTTTGTGGTGTTCTCTGTATTACCTGGGGTTGAATATTGACCTGCTTTGCTATTTTAGGAAAATTTTCCTGAATTATATCCTGAAGGGTATTTTCCAGCTTGGATTCATTCTCTCCATCGCATTCAGGTACACCTATCGAACGTAAATTTGGTCTTTTCACATAGTCCCACATTTCTTGGAGACTTTGCTCATTTCTTTTTATCCTTTTTTCTCTAATCTTGTCTTCTTGTTTCATTTCGTTAAGTTGGACTTTGACCTCTGATATCCTTTCTTCTGCTTGAACAATTCGAGTGTTTAAACCTGTGCATACTTCTTGAAGTTCCTATATTGTATTCTTCAGTTCCATTAATTCACTTATATTCCTCTCTAAGTTGTCTATTCTCAATAGGATTTCATCAAACCTTTTTTCAAAGTTCCTAGTTTCTTTACGTTGGGCTACAACATGTTCTTTTAACTCGCTGAAGTTTCTTATTATCCATTCCTTGAAGAGTGATTCTCTCATTGGGATGCGCTCGTTCTCCGTCAAGCCTTGTTCCATTGTTGATGTGGAACTGTGATCATCTTTAGAGGGAGAGGCGTTCTGATTTTGAGTATTCTCAGCCTTTTTACACTGGTTTCTTCCCATCATTGTAAATTTATCCTCCTGTCAAATTTGGAATTACCAACTTTCAGATTAGGTCTCTTGAGTGGACGTCCAAGTTGTTAGTTCCCAGGGCCAGAGCAGCGGCGTTAAGACTGATGGTGCTTTTCTGCCCAGGATTCTCCTGTCTGGCTTCCTTCTTGTGTCTGTAATAGGCGACTCTGCCTTCCTGGGGCTCCAAACCACGGTCAGAAGGGGAACCAGTCTCGTTTACTCTGCGCCGAGAGCTGCCGCGAGGTGCCGTCCCAGGCAATGCGCCGGCCTCAGGAGTCGTGCTGGGGACCCGTGTGGGTCCTCCAAACCTCGGTCAGAAGGGGAGCCAGCCCTGTTTACTCTGCTCTGAGAGCTGTCGCGCTGAGGTGCTGGCAAAACCACTGCGCTGTCCACAAGAGTCACGCTGGCGACCCATGTGACTCCTCCACTGGGGGTCTTCTGCTCCGTGAGCAACCAGAATTTGTCTGAAAGTGTGGCGTCCTCTAGTTCTCTGTGCTTTGACTGAGAGCTACAATCCCAAGATGCTAGCGATCGGCCATCTTGGACTGTTCCCCCATGTGAACTTTCTGACTTTCAACAATACACGTACGCTGCTTTTGTTCTAATGAAAAAAAATTTAATTAAAAAAATAAAGAAAACCATTCTTTAAACAGAGAATAAACTAAAATACAAAGTGATTTTGTACAACTGTTCGTTAATAAGAAAAGCCATCTATATGCTCTTAATGCTAGGAGCCTCCTCTTGAGGGAGGCCCTGGGCTTGTGACATCTGACCCAAGAGAAGGCACTCCTGCCCTGACATATTCCTTAGCTCTGCAGAGACCACGATCATAGTGATCATGGAAACAGTTTTATGGGTTTTCTTTGGTTTGTTTCTTTTTTTACCTTTTAGAGTTAATGTCTCCCCCAAAACAGGTAAGATTTACTGCTCACATGAATGCAATGGGAATGTAACATACCCTAACAAGGAAACAGCCACAGAAGTCAGGAGGTGAAGACAGGGGGTGGAGAAAAGATGTGCAGAGAGAGCAGGGCCCCACCTGTGCAGCCTCAGCTCACCCAGGGCAAAGGCGAGATGGGGTGGAAAGTTTACGGAGCAAGAACTAAAGGAGGCTCAAGTGTGTATGACAAGAAGGCAAACGGAACCTGTGGAAGAACCAGCAATAATCATATGATTAAAAGATGGGTGGGGGCAACAGATATAGTCCAAAAAATTGACTTTGGGGAGGGCTGGGGTAGAGAGAGATGAGCTGGCAGGAGTCGCTGGTTTCATGATAACCTAGCTTTCCTGTAGTGATTTTGTACTAGTGGCTTTTTAAACCAAGGGCACACATTGCTTTGATAACACTGTAAAAACCTTAATCAGCTGCTGTCCATAATGGTAAATGTCCATTCATTCATTTCACATCACTAATAAGTACGTGTTGGCTGGATGTACGAGGCACAAGTGATGGAGTGGAGTGAAAGGGCCACGTCCTCCCCTGATGGAGCACAGAGACTTTGGAGGGAGGAATACAGTGCGAGTAAACACACAATAATGGAGCGGAAGGAGGGCTACTAAGGGCAGGAGCTGGGGTGCTATGGGAGGGAATGATGGGAGAGGCCTGAGCCCTTTTGGTTTGGGGCTGGCCACCCAGTCAGAGAGGTCTGTAATGCTGAGACCTGGAGAACAGAGGTGGGCAGCCCAGCTGAGTCCCTCTGCACCAAGGTCCCTTCTGCAAAGGCAGAGAGTTCCCGGTGCACCCCCTGGCCAGCTCCTTTCCCTTTACTAAAAATGACCTACCTGCAGCAAAGCTCCCAAAGGCCCACCTGTGGCTCTCAGAAAGGGATCAACTCAAACACTCTCAAGATCAGCAAAGCTGGAGGGTCTGAGGATGCACACCAGCACCCACCCCTCTATCAAAGGGGCTTCTCCTGCATCTCCTCTTCCTCCTCCTCAGCCTGGCCAGGAGCCCATCTGAGCTGGCCTCCATCAAGGCAGCCTAGACAGAGGGCCAGAGGTAGGCAAGGATGGCAGGAAGGCGAGGGGCCCAGCGGCTCCCCCATCCCCATCAGAGGCAGCAAGGCCTCGGATGTCATGGGAGCAGCCCACGCTAGCCTGCCGCTGACTCACACGGTCTCCATGACACCACACAGCTGGGACAGCCAGCCATTTGTCACTGGGAAATGAAGCAGGCATCCTGCAGCACAGCGACACTTTCCCAATGCCACAGAACCTTCTGGGGAACGTGGAGAAAACAAACCCGCAAGCCCAGGGAGACCCTCTCGAATGAACGCCCTAACTCTCTGGCGGTGGCAGCCCTGAAGCCTGACGGCGTGCTGTTAATCACCGTGAAGGTGCCTCTGATGCCGCTGCATGGCGGGTGCAGTCCCATCTGGGACCAGAAAGGTTGCTCCTATCCCCAGAGGGTGAGAGTTCAGAGCCATGGGTGGGAATGGGGCCAGCAGCTCAGGCTCCCTAGGTCTGAACCCATTCACGGTCCCTTGGATGTCATTCCCACTGTTGCTGTCGATGGCACCAGCCCAGGGAACCTGCCATCAGCGAGCAGGTCTCTCTTCTCAAATGCAGTGACGATCACTAGGTGACAATACAGGTGAGGTCCAGGAGCCCCCACCCTTCAACCCCTTACTTTTTCCTGGAGCCACCTTCTGCCTCCGTTTGGCTTAGATCCCTGTCCTTCCCTGTGGCCACTATTCTTTCCAGTGCTGTAGACTCCTCGGCCCTGTGTCCACCATCCCCACGGGCTCAGCCTGTGACTGCTCCAGGAATACCGAGCGCTGCTGGGGAGATCACGCAGCTGGCAAGGGCCAAGCAAGTCCCAGTCAACAGTCTCACCCACCTCAGTGAGGCCCCAGCTCTACTGTGAGCTGCAGGGGAACCCACGGGAGGGCTACTCTCAACTTCCCACAACTTCTTAAGATTTCTACTCCCCACTTCTGCCCACCGTGGGAGCCGCTGCAGATGAATGAATTCCACTCCTACTTCTTGGAGCGCACAGCAGCCAGCAGATGGGCCCACTCTCACCTCTCCTCCTCCAAACTCCCAGGACTCCCCAGCCGTCCTTTCTCCCTCCCTTTCAAGAGAAGGTGCATCCTCTTTCCAAGTTCACACACCCACCTGGGGATCCCAGCTCCACTCTCCACCATGCACCCACCCTTCCTGCAAGAAGCTCGATGGCCACCGAGAAACAGCTTCCTCTACAAGTAAAGAATCCTCCCCTCACTTGCCCCTTCTTCGCCTACAGCCAAGCCTCCCCTACGCTGCCTGCCGGGGCCCTAACAGTCCTTGCCTTGGGGAGGAGGGAGAGCAGCTTTTGCATTCTATTTTGAACTTCCTCCCCATCTCTTCCCCTCCCCTCTCCCCTTTCTGCTTCTCTCTTCAGCCCCCATCACACTGCCAGCCCTCCCCTTCCCTCCTCCCAGAAGGTATGGTTCCCTCCGCCTCTCCCTGCTTTCCTTCTGTTCTCATTTGTAGGTCCTGGGCACCCTGGAGCTCAGCATGTGAGAACCCCCACCATACCCTCATAATGCGGCTGCCATCTTCCTGCTGCTTCAGCAGAGACCCGGGCACCATCCTAGATGCCCTCTCCTATCACATCCATCCATCGCTTCCCACATCCAACCCATGGCCAAGAGCTGCCATTGCCCTCCACAACCTCCCTCGGTGCCCTCCACAACCTCCCTTGGCACCCCCCATTTCTCTCTATCTGGCCCCAGCCTCTCCAGCCTGGATAACCCCTGCAGCCTCCAGGCCTCCAGTCCACCTGCTGGATAGGGGGGTCTTTAGGAAATGCCAACCTCATCAATCTTCCCTTCATGTCCAGTGGTCTCTAGGTGTCCTCAGGATGAAGGCAAACCTCTAGTAGAGCACAACTCACTGGTGCAGGCCAACTCCACCATTCACCCCACGTGCTCTCCCAGCCCCTTCCTCCTGGAACTGACTCCTGCCCTCAAACACGCTTTTCTGGGGGTCAGGGACGACCCCCTTCTACTCCCCCACCCTGGGCTAAGTGCCTTCTCTGTGTTCCCTAGGTAGCCTAAATGAATCTTCAGAGACCTCTAACATTTACAATTCTTTTAATTTAAGTCTCTTCTGAAAGGCCATATACGGCCCTGGAGGACAGGGTCCCAGCACCAGCGCAGACAAGCAGTAACTATGTGTCATCAAAGCTACCTGGCCTTCCACCGAAGCCAGACAACAGCTCATTTCCAAAAAGGAGAGCCGATGGCCTCATTTCAAAGAGAACAGGAGGCCTCTCCACCCAACCCTCCCCACCCCATGGAAGCTTAGCAGGGCAGCATGAAATGTTGCCAAACCAGGCACAGCAAGGCCCAACCTCCCCAGGCCTCAGCACTCCCCCAACTTCCCCCTGCCACTGCCTCATCCCAGTCCCACAGGCAGGAAGAGCAGCCCAGGGTTGGCGCCAGGAGTCCACACCCCAGGCTCTCCACTCCGCCTCCCCCTGCAGCTGGGGTATCTTCCTACAGCGATGAATGGGAAGAGGTCGTTATCTGCCAAAGGAGAAAGAACCACATCCTCCCAGCAGAAGCGATAAGCATCTCCGCCATCAAGGCCCAGAGGCCTGGTTGCTTTTCTCATCTTACTTTGGGGAAAGTGGCAAACTGGGCTTCTAGCTGGTTTACTCAGGATATTTTTTTGACTTACATAAAAAAAAAAATCAAACTGAACCAGGGCAAATTATTCTACAAAGGCACTTCTCTGATGAAACCAGCCTGGCTGGGCTTTGGCCTGGCCCAGTTGAATCTATGCTTAAATAGACGTCTGCTGTGTGCTGGCTTAACCAATTATCTATAGGGCACTCTGGGCCTGAAGTCTGGCCCAGGCGCCAGGCATAGAGGGCTGCGTCCCAGCCTGGCCTGGTTATCTCAGAGCACAAATACCAGAAACTGTTTTTAAGATGAGTGTAGAAAAGAACAGGATTTTCCAGCATTCCGTGTGGTTTCTCCCTGTCTTCAGGAGGAATGCATCACCCTGAATATGATGAGCCAGTTTCCACTGTTCCTGAGCATGCGTGGGCAAGGTCAAAAGGGTGCCTCAGCCTCCGTGGGCCCACTGGGACCTGGAGTGAGAGAGGCATGGTCGCACTCAGTCCCAGCCTTGTCTGCCCCGGGGGTGTGTGGGGTGGTTGTTATTAGTATGATCTACAAGGCTGACAGCCCCATGAGAGGACAAAGGCCACCTCCTCCGGGAAACAACAGAGAACCATGACTCAGGACAGGGTGACAAAGATGCCACCTAAGAAGTTTGGGCAGGCCAGGCATGGTGGCTCACACCTGTAATCTTGACACTCTGGGAGGCCAAGGCTGGAGGATCATTTGAGGCCAGGAGTTCGAGGCCAGGCTGGGCAACACAGCGATAACCCGTCTCTACAAAACATTTAAAACTCAGCCAGGTATGGTGGTACGCACTTGTAGTCTCGGCTACTCAGGAGGCTGAGGCGGGGGGGATTTGAATGAGCCTGGAAGTTCGAGGCTGCGGTGAGCCATGATTACACCACTGCACTCCAGCCTGGGCAAGAAAGCAAGAGCTTGTCTTTAAGAAGAGCAGTTTGGGCAGAAGTCAGCTCAGGCTCTTTGGCAAGGAAAACGTGTGCCAGGAGACATGGGCACTGCACAGCCTCACAGACAGTCCCCAGCTCGTGGCCATGCTATGGGCATCACCACGCCTGGAGGCTGTTCAGACAGACAGGGAGGCTGGGAGGCAAAGGCTCCTACCCTATGCAGGCCTGCTCTCCTGCTACAGACCTAAAATAACAAAAACTAGATGAGGCGAAGATATATTTGAGCAACCTTATTTTTTTCCTTAAATATTCACAAGTCACAGAACTGCCTCTGAGCATTAAATCCTGAATTAAGATATCAATTAACTGAGGTCTAATACTCCACTGATTAAAATAGTAGTGAGACAAGGATGAAGGATTTCTAAAATCAGCCTCTATGCATCAAAGTGCCACCGTGTTGAACAAAACTCATTTAAAGAGCCAGGAAATCCATCTCTCCTGGAGATGGATGTGCAGAGAATGGTTCAATTGGAGCCAGGTGGGCGGAAATTCAACACCACTGGACCCCCCACAACTATCCCTCCCAAACTCCATGACCCAGTGATGCAAAGGATAAAATCCCACAAGGGGAAAGACAGAAAGAAAAGAGCGGGTTGAAATTACATATCCTCCAGGGGATCAATCAATAAGTCCTCTCAAAGAAACCAGAGCCATGAAGAAAATGATGGTTTAGCTCAGCTGTGCACTGAGTGTGCCTGAAACCTAGCCAGGGGACGGGCAGACATGGGGCAGAGGTCTACCTCCACCCTGGACCAGGGCCTGGCCACGCCTCTCCTTCTGTCTGATGCTCCCACATCCATCTCCTGCCTCCTGGCGTGTGGTGACTCAAGTTCTCACTCTCCCCTAGGAGTCCCACTTCCCATGTGGCTTCCTTGCTGGCGTAGGGTTAAATGCCTATTCATGAGGACACAAAGATGAGCAACACTACCTACTGGAATCCTTTTCACAGACACACCGAGAATTTAGGTCATCATCTACGTATCTTTTCTAATTTGGGACACATTACCCAGGACGTAGAATCCTGGGGCACGTCTACCTGTGAACCAACCACAGCTTCCCATCTCCTGTGCACACAGAGAGGCCGGGAAGCAGAAATAGACACGTTACCCACCACCTGATTAATGCATGCAGGACACTTTCGTTCTGTGTAATTAACAGCTCTAAAACCGGTGGATGACTCAAGTTAACACAGTCTCGCTTAAAACCCAAGAAGGCACACGGCAATAGCTGACACGCCTGCTCTCCCCTGACGCTTCCAGAGGTACTTAACCGAAACCCAAGGCACTGAGCTATCAGGTGGTATGAAAACATCTCCTTTTATTTCCCACCTTGCCTTCAGATCAATTTAATCATCTGCAAAACAGTAAAGCAGAACCACAGCCTAAATGATGGAAGTAAGATGCCTGCTCTTTTTAAGTTTCAACTTTTGACCTTCACATTCAAACTGTACGACCCAGCACAAGAAAAGAAATGATCAGTTATGATCTCATGTTTGTGGGGAAGAGTATGATTATAAAGGAATTTACAGGAAATCAAAAAGGCGCTCCTGGAGAGAATGGAAAACAATAAAACAGTCACAGGCAGGAAATGAATGACAGCTGACCAAAAATGAGAAAGCGAGTCTGCCGGTGCTAGGAGAGGCTGCATGCTGCCTTCCAATCAGACGGGCTCTGGAGGAACCCCACGTCCCCAGCCAAGCTGCTAGCGGGAGCTGGGGTGCACCTGGGTGGCAAGCCAAGCAAGCATCTGCCCCCTGGTCCTCCACCCTACTATACCCTGGCCCCAGCGCCAGACCATTCCAAAGGTGCTGGACCCTGCATTCAGTGGGACCAGCAGTGAGCTGGGAGGATGACTGACACTCGAGCGGATCCACTCCAAGTGTGCCCCCTCAGAGCTGCAAGGAGCAGCGCAAGAGCCTGGAACCAACAGTCTGGGCTCAACTGGCATTTTCTTGGGCAAGTCACTAACTTCCTTGAGCCTCAGTTTCCTCATCTGTAGCATGGGGATAGCTAGAACACTTACCTAGTACACCACAAATAAAATATCTTTACATACAGTGACATGCATCGAGTGCTTAACACAACACCTTGTGCACACGGAGTCTCAACAGGTGACAGTCAGTGTTATTAAGAGGTGCTTAGGGCCGGGCGCGGTGGCTCATGCCTGTAATCCCAGCACTTTGGGAGGCCAAGGCAGGTGGATCACGAGGTCAAGAGATCTAGACCATCCTGGTCAACATGGTGAAACCCTGTCTGTACTACAAATACAAAAAATTAGCTGGGCACGGTGGCACGTGCCTGTAATCCCAGCTACTAAGGAGGCTGAGGCAGGAGAATTGCCTGAACCCAGGAGGCGGAGGTTGCGGTGAGCCGAGATCGGGCCATTGCACTCCAGACTGGGTAACAAGAGCAAAACTGCGTCTCAAAAAAAAAAAAGGGGGGGGGGGCGGGGCTTAATATTAAGCCAGCTATAGCCTGGCTAACATGGTGAAACTCCATTTCTACTGAAAATACAAGAAGTAGCCAGGCGTGGCGGTGTGCACCTGTAGTCTTAGCCACTCGGGAGGCTGAGACACAAGAATCACTTGGAACTGGGAGGCGGAGGTTGCAGTGAGCCAAGATCATGTCACTGCACTCCAGCCTGGGTGACAGAGCAAGACTCCATCTAAAAAAAAAAAAAAAAGTGCCAGGCTGGGTGCGGTGGCTCACGCCCATAATCCCAACACTTTGGGAGGCTGAGGTAGGAGGATCTCTTAAGGCCAGGAGTTCGAGACCAGCCTGAGCAACACAGGAGACCCTGTCTCTACAAAAAACAGAAAAATTAGCTGGGTGTGGTGGCATGTACCTGGTATCACAGCTACTTGGGAGGCTGAGGTGGGAGGATCGCCTGAGCCCAGGAAGTCAGTGCCGCAGCAAGCTATGATCACGCCACTGCACTCCAACCTAGGACGGAAAGTGAAATCCTGTCTCTTAAAGAAAAAAAGAAGACATGCCAGTACTTGACTTAGACTCTCATTCAATCTTTGAGCCTACTTTGCAAGTGAGGAAACTGAAGTTGGGTGAATCTTCACGTCCGTACCATGAGTGAGGTTTCACTACGTCTCCATTTTACAGATTAAAATGCTGAGGCTCAGAAAAGTCAAGTGACTTCCTGACGGGGAGGAGCTGGGGCTACAATTCACATGTGCGCGAGTCGATGGTTTCCCGTTACCCCCATGACCCTCCACAGGGCCCAGAGAGAGAGGGTGGTGAAAGCATTCAAGGCCATCCAAAAGATGCATCCCTGAGTCATGCATCTAACACCATGGAAAGCCCACCCACTGTTGTAAATAAGGGACCTGCCACCGCCCCACGAGGAAGCCTTCCTCCAGTTACCCAGGGAGTGTGATGATCATGGCTACAGTGGACCCACCGAGCATGACTGGGACCTGGGCCATTAAAACATACCCCTGAGCAGCAGGGACGATGTGACATTTCTAAAACAGTTCTACTGCCATCAACTGTCAAGTAAATCCTTTCTGCTGCTTGCTTTAATAAAGTTGGAGGTATCCTTATGAACACAGGCTCGACCTCAAAGCCTCGAAAATGTCACTAGAATTACAGTGTGCTTCTTCCAAAGTGACAAATTAATGACTTATCCCTTAGGAGATGCAGGAACGCAGGACCCAGCTGTGGTCTCCAAGCCACCCAATCTGTAATCGACCTCAAGAGAATGTCCCATGTGGGGCAGTGTAAGTGGACATGGTCCACTTTAAGTACCCAGGATTTATTCTTCTGCCAATGGGGGCTACAGACAGGACAGACCCTCTGGTTTCTCTTCAGATCCTATAAATCTTTCGCTCTTATGAACAGGTCAGGCATTTGTTACTTCATTTTATTGAGACAAGGTCTGGCTCTGTCAGTCAGGCTGGAGTATGGTAGCACAATCATGGCGCACTATAGCCTCGACCTCCTGGGCTCAAGTGATCCTCCTGCCTCGGCCTCCCAAGAAGCTAGGACTATAGGAGTGCAACACCACGCTTGGCTAATTTTTAAGTTTTGTTTTTGTAGAGATGGGATCTCTCTGTTACTCAGGCTGGTCTCAAACTCCTGGCCTCAAGTGATTCTCTCATGTTGGTTTCTCCAAGTGCTGGGATTACAGGCATGAGCCACCAGCTCAGCCTTGTCACTTTATGAAAACAAGAGGTGGCTATAAACGTGAAGAACACCAGCCTCGTCCTCACAGAGTGTGGCTGTGAGGGGCGTGGGACCCACTGGCCTCTAACCCTCCTGAGGGTCAGTATTGGCACCAGTCAGCAGCCCTTGGTTCTCCACCTGGAGCTCAGCCGTCTCCCCCACTGGCCCTGCCTCAGACTCAATACACTCCAAGTCCCAGATCTGCCCCTCCCAGTTGTCCCCATCTCCGTGACACATCGCCCAGCATCACCTTCAACTCTATCCTTCACTCAAGCATCACAACCGGTCCTTCCCAGGAGCTTTCCCTTTTGGCTGTGGCCTCACCGCTCAGATCAGTCCTGCCACCACCCTCCACTGCCAGCTGGACCCCTGCAACAGCCTCCTCACTTATACACTGTGCCCACACTTGTCCTACAACTGAGTCTCCAGTCTAAGGCCAAAATGATTTTTTTCTTTTTGAGACAGAGTCTTGCTCTGTTGCCAGGCGCCAGGCTGGAATGCAGTGGCGTGATCTCGGCTCACTGCAACCTCTGCCTCCCAGGTTCAAGCAATTCTGCTTCAGCCTCCCAAGTAGCTGGGGCTACAGATGGGCGCCACCATGCTCAGCTAATTTTTTTTTTAGTTTTTAGTAGAGACAGGGTTTCACCATTTGGCCAGGATGGTCTCAATCTCCTGACCTCGTGATCCGCCTGCCTCGGCCTCCCAAAGTGCTGGGATTACAGGCATGAGCCACTGCATCCAACCCAAAATGATTTTTTAAATGCAACCCAGTCCTACCAATCTCCTGCTTAAATCCTTCAAAGGTTTCCTGTGTTTCCCATCCCTCTGAAGAAAATGTCAAAATGGACACCAAGGCCCAACTAGCCACTGCCTATCTCTCCAGCTATTCTTGGGCTCTGCTCCCTGGCTCCGCACTGGGCCCACAAAGCCACCACCCTTTCTCTTGTTTCTGTGAATAAGTGGTCCTTTGGCCTGGGCCACTGTCTCCTGCTCCTTCCTTTTCCCCAGCCAATGGCCACTAATCTTTCAGGATACCACCTTGGTCCCAAGCTCTAAGATGAGGTAAGTCAGAGCTCCCAGCTAGATGGGAAAATGTGATTGCACAGACTCAGGGTCGGATGTGAGAAGGCTACACATCTCCTAGGCAAGTGACGATGTAGCAAAGGCCTGGCCTTGCCCCTCTTCTACATTCTCAGTAAGTGCAACCATCCATCAAAGAAAAAATGCCTTGCTGTTGTCAAAGAGCAATTCAATGGCTTAGGAAGAAAACTGGTGGCATGTCAGAATTGGAAGGCCACCTCCAGGGCCCACAGAGGTGACACCCAGTGTAAGTCAGCTTACTTCGTAGGCAGCTAGGAGAAGCCAGTTGTGCTGCAGGTAAGGGCTGCCAGTATCACCAAGGGAAGACAGAAGGTGACAGAAAAATGCGTAGAACAGAATGCCACCTTTGTCAAGATACATGCGTGACATGAGGAAAACGTGGTTACCTTTCTGGCAATGGGATTACGTGTTATGTTTATTTCTGCCCTTTTCACTATCTACCCTGTGCTAGAGCTATCTAAGTTTGGTTTACTTATGGTGGGAGTTTTTATAAGATTGCAAATAAGGGAAATGATCAGTTTAATTGATGTTTAAGTGACTCATGTCCTTTCAAAAAGAAGTGCAGCCAGCCAACCAACAACAAAGAACAAGCGAAACAGAAAAGACTATGGGAGAAGGTTCTGGGAATTTGCTTTCTGAGGGGCTCTCTGAGATGGTGTGGGTGGGGACAACGGGCATTCCATCCCCATGAGCTGAGCACAATGGGCAAGGAGACCAAGGCTGTACTCACCACTCAACGATCTCTGGGTGAAGAATGGTGTTGTTGACTTTGAACCTATAGGGGGAAGAGAAATCAAGGCCATTAATCCAATGGTCTATCATGTCCCAGTGAGAATTACCTCATTCGAGACATGCACACATGACAAAGAGAGGGTCCCACACTTTAATTTCATCCCACACTTTCATTTCAACAGGCCACAAAACGCCTGTTGCTCCTTTCCTGCAGCAGACCTGGCAGCCTGGGCCTTGTCCTCCAAATGCGGTCAGTTGGAGAGCAAGCTTTATGGCTACAAAACACTATCCCCGATCCCCAGTAGGCAGACAGCATAGCCTCTTGTGTCAGGTATACCAAAATACACACAATAGGAGTACCAGAAGGAAAGAATGCAGAGAAAGCAGAAACCTCACCAATTTGATGAAAAACATTAATCTACATATTCATAATGCTCCATGAACTCCAAATAGGATATTCAAAGATATCCACACCTAGACACATCATAATGAAACTATCAAAAAAGTATCTTGAAAGCAGCAAAAGTATTAATAATTCATCACTTACAAGGGATCCTCAATTAGATTAATATCTAATTTCTCATAAAAAACTATGGTGAACAGAAGGCAGTGGGATGACATTCAAAGTGCTGAAAGAAATAAAAAGTCCACAAAAAAATTCTACATTCAGCAACACTATTATTAAAAAATGAGCGTGAACTAAAACACTCCAGATAAGCAAACGCAATGAGAATTTATCACTAGCAGACCTACCCTGAAAGAAATACTAAAGGGAACTGTTTCAACTACAATGAAAAGATACTGCAGAGTAACTTGAATCCACATGAAGAGAAAGCAAATACTGGCAATGGTAACCATATAGATAAATATAAAGACAGTATAAAGTATTTTTTGTTTGTAACTCCTTTTCTCTGACTTAAAAGACAACTGAATAAAGCCGTAATTGTAAATCTGTACTGATAAGTACAAAATGAATAAAGACGCAATCCATATGCAATAACAGCACAAAGGCAAAAGAGGGAAAGGAGACACAGAGGCCAACAATTTAAATGAAGTTGACACTAATGCAAACTAGATTTTTACAAGTTTAAGCAGTCAACTGTAATCACCACAATAATCATTAAGAAAATAGCTAAAACATACAGAAAAGGAAATGAGAAAGAAATCAAAACGTTACAAAAAAAAAAAAAGAATGTAGTGGAGAAAGTGAGGAGCAAAAATGTTAGAAGACATAGAAAACTGATTTTAAAATGGTAAAGGTTTTCCTTATCAATAATTACTTTAGATGTAAGTGGATTAAATTCTCCAATTACAAGGCAAGGATTGGCAGAATTTTTTTTTTAAGACAGAGTCTCACTCTGTTGCCCAGGCTGGAGTACAGTGGTGCAATCTCGGCTTGTTGCAGCCTCCGCCTCCCAGTTCAAGCAATTCTCCTGCCTCCATTTCCCAAGTAGCTGGGACTATAGGCATGTACCACCATGCTCGACTAATTTTTTGTATTTTTTTTTTTTTTTTTTTTGAGATGGAGTTTCTCTCTGTCAGCTAGGCTGGAGTGCAGTGGCCTGATCTCAGTTCACCGCAAATTCCACTTCCCATGTTCAAGCAATTCTCCTGTCTCAGCCTCCTGAGTAGCTGGGACTACAGGCGCATGCTACCATACCCAGCTAATTTTTGTAATTTTAGTAGAAACAGGGTTTCACCATATTGGTCAGGCTGGTCTCAAACTCCTGTCCTCAGGTGATCACCCACCTGGGCCTCCCAAAGCGCTGGGATTACAGGCATGAGCCACGACACCCGGCTTTTTTCTTTTTTTTTTTAAGTTCAGGGGTACATGTACAGGTTTCTTTGTTGTACAAATTATTCTGCCACCTAGGTATTAAGCTTATACCGCCTAGGTATTCTGCCACCTAGGTACTAAGTTATTCTTCCTGATCCTCTTCCTCCTTCCACCCTCCACCTTCCAGTAGGCCCCAGTCTGTGTTGTTCCCCTCTATATGTCCATGCGTTCTCATCATTCAGCTCCCAATTTTAAGTGAGAACATGTGGCATTTGGTTTTCTGTTCCTGTGTTAGCCTGCTTAGGATAACAGCCTCCTGCTCCATCCATGTTCTTGCAAAAGACATGATCTCATTCTTTTTTATGGCTGCATAGTATTCCATGGTGTCTATGCACCACATTTTCTTTATCCAGTCTACCACTGATGGGCATTTAAGTTGATTCCATGTGTTTGCAATTGTGAATAGTGCTGCAGCGAACATACACGTGCATGTGTTGTTATAATAGAACAATTTATATTCCTTTGGGTGTATACTCAGTAATGGAATTGCTGGGTCGAATGGTATTTCTGTTTTTAGGTCTTTCCGGAATTGCCATACCGTCTTCCACAATGGCTGAACTAATTTACACTCCCACCACCAGTGTATAAGTGTTCCTTTTTCTCTGCAACCTTGCCAGCATCTGTTATTTTTTGACTTTTTAATAAAAGCCGGGCAGAATGAATTTTTAAAATATGATTCAACTATATGCTCTAAAGAGACACACTTTAGATTCAAAGAAAAAATAGGTTGAAATAAAAGGATGAGAAACGATATGCTTTACAAACCGAAACCAAAATGGAACTAGAATGGCTATACTAACATCAGACAAAATAAGCTCTAAGATACAAAGTTTTACTTCTTTGTCTTTAGACAAAGAAGGACTTTTTAATGATAATTAGGTCAATCCACAAAGAAGATAAAACAATTACAAACATATGCACTTAACAGAGCCCTAAGATACATGTATCAAAAACTAACAAAATTGGAGAGAGAATCAGACATCAATATTCTACCTTCCACAATGAAGAAAACAACCAGACAGAAGATTAAAAAGGAAACAGAAGACGTGAACAAAAAGGAACAAAAACTGGATGGCTCACGCCTGTAATCCCAGCACTTTGGGAGGCCCAAGCGGGCCTCCTGAGGTCAGGAGTTCGAGATCAGCTGGGCAACATGGCAAAACCCCGTTTCTTCTAAAAATACAAAAATTAGCCAGGCAGTGGCACGTGCCACTACTTGGGAGGCTGAGGCAGGAGAATCGCTTGAACCCAGGAGACTGAGCTTGCAGTGAGCTCATGCCATTCCACTCCAGCCCGAGCAACAAAAGTGAAACTCTGTCTTAAAAAAAGAAAAGAAATAGAAAATCTAAACAGACTTTAACAAGAGAACAAATTTGTAATAAAAAAACTTCTCATAAAGTAAACCCCAGGACCAAATGTCTTTACTAAGGAATTCAATCAAATGCTTAAAGAATTAACACCAATCCTTCATAAACTCTTACCAAAAACCCAAGAGGGCCAGGTGCAGTGGCTCACACCTGTAAACCGAGAACTCTGGGAGGCAGAGGCAGGAGGATGGCTTGAGGTCAGGAGTTCAAGACCAGCCTGGCCAACATGGCAAAACCCCATCTCTACTAAAAATAAAAAAGTTAGCCAAGCATGGTGGCACGTGCCTGTAATTCCAGCTACTCAGGAGGCTGAGGCAGGAGAATCACTTGGACTCAGGAGGTGGAGGTTGCAGTGAGCTGAGATCACACCACCAAAATCCAGCCTGCGACTGAGCAAGACTGTCTCAAAACAAATCAACAACAGTAACAAAAACAGAAGAGGAGGCATTACTTTTCAACCATTTTACAAGGTCGATGCTAAACTAGACAAAGACACCTTAGAAAAACAAAACTACACACCAAAATTACTTGCGAATAGAGACACGAGAATGTTTCAACAAAATACTAGCAAACAGAATCCAGCAACATATAAAAAGGATATATATATACGTCATGACCAAGTGGGAGATTTTTCCCAGGAATGCAAGATTCTTTCAACATACAAAAATAAATCAATGTAACACATCAATCATATTAATAGAACATGTAACAAACCATATGCTTGCATCAATACATGCAGAAAAAGAATCTGATAAGATCAAACACCTTTTCATAATAAACACTCAATGAACTAGGGAGGGAAAGGAACTTCCTCAACTTGATAAAGAGCATCTACAAAAAAGAAAACAGAAAAAAAAAGCCCTCAACTAACATCATAGCATACTGAACGGTAAAAAACGAAAAGCTTTCCCCTAAGATGAAAAACAAGGCAAGCACGTCTGCTGTCTCCACGTCTATTCAACCTTGTACTGGAGGTTCTAGCCAGGGCAAACAGGCAAGAAGAGACATGAAAGGCATCCACATGACCCTGCAATTCCACGTCTAGCTATATATCCAAGGGAATGTGAAAGTGTATGGTTACACAAGAAGTCTGACATCAATGCTCATGGCAGCATTAATCAGAACAGCCCAAAGATGGAAGCAACCCAGGTGTCTACCAACCGATGAACGGACAAATCAAAAGTGGTATGTATCCATAGAAAATACTTTTCAGCCATAAAATAAAGTAGTAGTGACAGAATAAGCAAGCAGAGAAATCAGGAAAGATGGAGAAGACATAAACATTACATTAACCAACTTGACATCACTGGCATATACAGAACACTGTGGCCCATAACTGCAAAATACATGCTGTAAGTGTACACAAAACATTTATCCTAATGGTCATGTGCTGGAAGTTCAACATATTTTAAAGGGCTGAGATACAGAGAATGTTCATTAATCGCAGTAGAATTAAATGAGAAATCCATAACAAAAAGGAAACGATAAAATCTCAAACTGTAGAAATTAAGCGGCAGACCTAAATACTCATAGCTCAAAGATAAAAATACAATGAAATTAGAAAACAGCAATACGAAATATCATAACCTGTGAGAAATGCAGCCAAAGCAATGTTTACAGGAAAACTCATAGCTCTACACATATACAGCAGAAAAGAACACTGAAAATCAGTGATCTAAACTTCCATCCTAAGAATGCCCCTTGCAGAAAGCAATGAAATGAAAAGGAGACACATAAGAAAATTCTGCAAAGCCAAAAGCTGTCCTTTGATAAGATGAACATCAATGAAAAGCTGACCCCAGGAGACAAAAGGATCAGGTTGGGGCACATCACTGACACAAGAGAACCATGTGTGATCCAGAGCTCAAGCTGGAGAGGAACAAGGTAGCCTAGCACAAGCTACAGGCCTCAGCAGAGAAGCCTCGGCAAGACTTCAACTCTCTGGATTCCAAGACCTTGCTTCTTAGCCAGGTGCGGTGGCTCGCACCTGTAATCCCAGCAGTTTGGGAGGCCAAAGCAGAAAGATCACTTGAGCCCAGGAGTTTAAGACCAGCCTGGGCAACATAGCGAGACCTTGTCTCCACAAAAAATTTAAAAATTATCTGGGTGTGTTGGCACACACCTGTAGTCTCAGCTACTCAGGAGGCTGAGGTAGGAAGATGGCTTGAACCCAGGAGGTCGAGGCTGTAGTAATTCATGATTGTACCACTGTACTCCAACAGCCTGGGGAAGAGTGAGACCCTGTCTCTTTAAAAAAAAAAAAAAAAAAAAGAAATAAAGAAAATGAGACCTGTCCCAATGGTACACACAAGCACATGCAGGGTCATGACTACCTGTCCTCCTGCAAGCCAGGGACTCTCCAGGACTTCGTGAATGGTATTGAAAATACCTTCGTAATGACATGGTTGTCAGGCCAGCAGCCCTATTCCCAGCTGAGCCAGGTGAACAGGGTCAGGAATAGGAGAGAAGACAGAAGGAGGTACCAGCAGGCTGAGAGGATTCCAGATCTCTGAAGCATTCAGGATCCTCAACTATACAAACAGGACCATATGATTCAAAGTCGACCTAAATGTCGTGGAATCAAAGCCCTACTTATGAAATATCAAAGAGACTACAGGCAGCCAATGTGGTTCAGAGTGAAGAACAGGGTAGCAGGTGACATAATTCAAGACTGCAAAATAGACTGTGGCTCCCACTGCACCAAATGTGACTTTGACCTCAGGATGAGCAGTGGCTGATCTACTCAGCAGCCAAACACACCGACATTTCATTTTACTCAACATACATATGCATACACACATGCACATGCACGCAAGCAGCAAAGTGACCCAGGACAGAGTGACTCAGCACGCAGGCACAGATGCACATACACAGATACACAGAGACAGGCAGATGCTTGGAAAAGTGGCACCCATGGACACACACAGCCATGTGCACAACAGAGGCATGCTCAGACACACACAGATAGACCCTAGTGTATGTGCACAGACACACACAGACAGGCAGACACACCCAGGAACAAACACACACACACACACACACACACACACACACAGACACATGCTTAGAGGAATGCAGATACACAGATATAGACACACATACTCAGGCAAATACTTAGACACACAAAAAGATCCACACCTGGATATACACACATATAGGTACACACAGACACATACAGATCAATGTATATACACAGATACACATGTGCATGCACACACACACACACTCAGACACAAAAATATACTCAGAGAAACATGACCAGACACACATGGAAGAATCCAAAAGACAAAGCTAATAGGTTGAACCACGGGTAATGAAATTCATATAGTTCTTGCTTTTGCCTCCACACTGGTTACCATTTTCTCCAATGAGCATGTATTAATTGTGTAAAAGTATCGATGAAATCCCTCCGGGTCTGTGAGGGTAGTAGTGCCCTAGAAGCAGAGTGTAATTTCCAGATGAGCTCTATATGCAGCTGGGAGATGAAAGGGCCAAAGTCCCCATCCAGGCCACTGACTTCTTCCCAGGAGTTTCTCACCCAAAGATGAGGCAGCCCCTCCACTGTGCTCCCTGCAAGGCAGCTGGGTCAGGTTCTCACCTCTTGAGGGTCCCTGCCCTCATTGAGATCTCCACAGGTCCCAATTAGAAAGCCAGTCCTGGCAGGGCGCCATGACTCACGCCTGTAATTCCAGCACTTTGGCAGGCCAAGGTGAGTGGATCACCTGAGGTCAGGAGTTTTGAGACCAGCCCGGCCAACATGGTGAAACTCCATCTCTACTAAAAACACAAAATTAGCCAGGCATGGTGGCGCATGCCTGTAATTCTAGCTACTCAGAAGGCTGAGGCAGAAGAAATGTTGGAACCCAGGAGGCAGAGGTCGCAGTGAGCCGAGATGGCAGCACTGCACTCCAGCCTGGGTGACAGAGCAAGACTTTGTTTCAAAAAAAAAAAGAAAAGAAAAGAAAAAGAAAGCCAATCCTAAACATCAACTTGATATTCAAGTTAACAGTAACCAGAAAACCATGGTCCTCAAATCACAGATTGGCATTTTGCTATAATCGTCAAGTTTTAATAATGTCCCTGTACTTCCTGGGTTTTAAAATTCACATCTTCGGATATTAATATTCCTGCATTAACAACCCCCAAATTCAGCATTTCGACTTAAACTGCTTGCTTAAGTGGGATTAATTTGTAACCAATTGTCTTCAAATACGCAAGGCCATGTAAGTAAATGCCGAAAGATAAGAAATACACTTATCCTGAATAACAGGCTGATGTAAAATAAAATACCGACCGTATTTCTTTCCCAGACAATGGCAAGAAATGGAGTCCCTGTCACTCGCTGCCCCTGCCCAGGGCTCCTGCGCACAGCTTCTGCCTGTCTAGGAGGTGACTGTCTTGTGCCAAGAGGGCACCCCTGTTAAGGCATGGAAACCTGATGGACAGGCAGCCCTCAGCTCAGGCCACCTGGCCCCTGCAACAATCCCCCAACAGACCATCTCTTCTTCACAGTCAGTCTCCCTCTCTCAGAAAAACCTACCCTGGAGTCCACCTCCTTAGATGCTCTCAAGAGATCTACCATGTCTGACTTTGCTCCCAGTCTTCAGGAACCAGGAGTTCTGGGGAGCCATGGTATCTGCCGTCCACAGGAGGAAGTCTCAAGTCTCTTCCTGCAGGGTTCCCCTCCCTACCTCAGCTTCCCTCCGTTCCCTGTTCCCCAAACCAGCCCCCCTTCATAGCCCCGCCAGGACCTGGCAATAAACATCCAACCCCATGCCCACACCCACCCCTCCTGCCAGAGCCTGCAGCAAGGCGTGCTCTGCCCCAACCTTCCTCGGGACTGCTCCAATCAAGCTACACACAGAGCTGCAGCCTGGGCCAGATCCGAAAGTCAGAAGGCCCTACAGACTGTCCCGGCCTGCGTCTTTCACACTACTGTCATCAGGCTGAGCCACACCCCTCGGTAAGCCCAGGGGCCCCAGGCTACCAGACCCAGGGGCCTCTGGTCATTCTGGCCATGAGCATGCCCACCACCCTCGGCCCATCTCTGCCCCCATCCCCTCTGCTTCCTGTCCTCTGCTATCCCCACATCTCGAGACCCCCACACTCCTGCTGCAAGCAGCAGAACCCTGACCCTGATCTGAGGAGGCAGACGGAGGTCTGAGACTAAGGCTGAGCCCAAGTGGGACAGATCACAGGCCAGACACCCCAAGGAACCCCAGCTGGTGGGGTCCCAGGCCAACTGTCCAGCTGGACCAGGGTTCCGAGGGTCTAGGCTAGGTGGACAGGTGGGGGTCACTGTCTACCACAAGCTCCTCTTTCTTGCAGGCCAGGGGATAAGGAGAGCTGGAGGGACCCATCAGGTCAAACCAAGAGACTAAACCTGAACTTCTGTTAGCAGGAGACCAATCGAAGCCCAAGGTACAAGGTGCGTCAGAGACATTTGAAAGGGTCAAAAAGGACAACCCAGGAGCATGCAGCTTCATCAGAGTGGTGAGAGGCAACTGGGGCAGAAGCAGCTGCATACTGGAGAGGAGGACAACAGCAAGATTCATCTTGCTTGGGAAACAGGCTATTAATATCCTGGCTAGCAGCTGGAGGTGCACCCGGCAGGCCGGGGAATGTGGCTGCTGAGTGGCAGCGGCCCTTGGGGACATGGTCTCTGACCAGCCTGGCACAGAAGTGCTGGTGGCGTGGGTGAGTGGAAGGCAGGGAGATGAGCTGTATCCAGACCTTAGGAATGCAGATGAGACTGTCCACAGGGAAGGAGCTGGAGGCAGCTGGAGGTAGAGGCTGGGGCCCCATGTCAGGGCCCATGGCATACAGGGTAGTGGGCACCAGCCGGAGGCTCCTGCCCCAGTGAAGCAACCCTGGTGACATGGTGAGGTAAGGCCCCAATGGAAGAGACACAGGTGGAGGACCCCCAACAGGGGATAAGGAGGGGATGGAGTAGAACGAGCAGGCCAGAGACAGCCACTAGGGTTCTCACCTGCAGTGCATTGCATCAGCCAAGTCAGATGCAACCCGTCGGCAAGCAGCCTGACGGGTGGGTGTGGAAACTGACATGCCAGCACCCAGCGTGGGGTGTGGTGTCTCAGCCCAGCCCCCAGCTGAGGGGCCAGGTGAGCACCCTCCTCCCAGTCAGCCCCTGCCTGGCCTAGATCAGAGGTTGGAGAGGTACCAGCCTGGTGTCTGGGGAGACGGCGCAAAAGTAAGACTATCCCTAGCTCTCCAAAAAGTGTCCTAATGCTGACAGGGTGGGGTGGGGGTTTGCAGAGCATGGGCTCCTCTGGGGTCTTGGCAGGGGACACAGGGACTGGTGAGCAACAGGGGACAGAGACTGGGATGAGAGGTCACACCTGGTAATCCTCTGGGTAAAAAGGCCTTTGATTTCTGACACTCACTGATAGTGATGAGGGCCCTGGGGCAGCCTGGGGCCCCGCCTGCCTCCCTCAGGGAATTGCAAGGAGGAGCTGGCAGAGCTCTACTTCAGGGACCACATCTTGAGCTCCCCGCTAGGAACCCTGCCTGCCATACAGCTACCAGATGTGGTCCTCCGTGCTCAGCATTCTCTACAGCAGAGACCTCTGGGGGGCAAGCAAAGCTCTCACTGCTGAGAAGCCCCACAGCAAGCTGACATCTGGGAAACTGGGAATCGGTGATCCTGGAGTCCACCCGGCCCACTATGCAGATAGGGAGAGTAAGGCACAGAGGAGCGATGGGATTTGCTGGGGTTTGCTTGTGGGCAACTGTCACTGAGCACCAGCTGTGCCAGGCCCCAGGTGAGTGTGATCTCCTCCAGTGCCCACCACATACCAGGCAGCACCAGGTTACACGTGGATGAGCTGAGGGTCCCCCTGCTGCACAGACCCAAGCAGAGGCCATGGAGAGGTTCCATGGCATGGTCAAGGAAAGTGTGCAGGACACTGGAGCCCTGGCACCAGGTAGGCTGGGGGATTCTAACAGCCCCGGGCCTGGGGCAGGCAGCAGCTGGCTGTGCCTGTACCTGCTAAGAGGGCCTTGGGGGACTGGAGAGAGAGAGCAGCTCCATGGCCAGCATTTCAACAAGCTGGGCTAATTGCTGCCAGGCGTGGGAGGCGGGGCCGCTTTGGGGAAACTCCCGAGAGGACACAAAGATCCATGCAGTGAAAAAGAAGCAAACCTACTCCCCGCCCGCTCAGGAGGGGGAGGTGATACATATTTATGAGCTCATAATCCCTCCTAATCACCCCTACATCACACATAGAGATTCCAGCAGCTTGGGCTCATACATAATTATAAGGCGCTTCCTGAGTCACTGCCTTGGCCCACCAAAGGACAACAGAGGACACGGAGGCTGCAGGGGATGCATAGTAGCGGAGGGGCTGGGGATCCAGGTCCTGGAGTTGGGGCTGGGAGCTGCCCACTGTCCACACTCAGCAGTCTCGAGCATGGGGACCCTGTCTGCTATAGCACCAGTCAGCAATGCAGGCCACAGACCCCAGGGCCAGCCACCAGCCAGCCCAGGGACACAGGCACAGCCAGTGGGCAGGGCTCTCCCACCCTCTCCAGGATCTCCCAGAGGCCATGGGTAAGGGATGACAAACAGGAGAGGGGCTTCTTTCCCTGTGCCCAAGGTCTGTCCTTCTGCCTGGAGAGAAAAGGGGAACTGCTTCCCAAGTAGGGTTTAGGGGCTCAGCCAGGAGCTCGGTTAAGAGAAGAGATTAAGGGGATCCTACATGGGACTGGGACAGCAGGGGACATGAGGGAGCTGCTGAGAGCCGGGTTGAAAGGGGATAATGACTAGGACTAAGAGAGGGGGCTTGGGCCAGGCACACATCCGGTGGCTCACATCTGTAATCCCAGTACTTTTGGAAGCTGAGGTGGGCAGATCACCTGAGGTCACGTGGCCAACATGGCAAAAACCCATCTCTATTAAAAGTACAAAAATTAGCCAGGTATGATGGCGCGTGCCTGTAATTTCAGCTACTCAGGAGGCCAAGGCAGGAGAATCGCTTAAACCCAGAAGTCGGAGACTGTAGTAAGCCGAGATCCCGCCACTGCATTTCAGCCTGGCAACAGAGTAAGACTCTGTCTCAGAAAAAAAAAAAGAGGGGTGCTTGACGCACGGACCGCAGGGGCTCACAACCAGTCTCTAGAGGGTAAGCAGCCACACCTGTGCCTGCCCCTGCCCCTGCCCCTGCTAGGTGGCCAGGGCTGCCTGAGCACTTAAACAGAGACGAGGTACCTTTCCTTCAAGAAAATGTTTTCTTTCAAGGTGATTTTTTTTTCTTTCCTTCAAGGGGATTTTTGGCAAATTATGCTTCTAAACATTTCCTCAAAATGCCCAAAGTCCTTAAAAAGAAGTTTGCATATTTCATGTCTTATTTGTAGACTGGGAAAGCCCTGCTGGTGGAGGTGGGAGTGGGGGAGGGCGAGGAATGAGTCCCTGGGGCCGACGACTCACTTGCTGATGCCCTCAAAAGAGGCCTCTCTGCAGATGCTGCCACTGTCCGTGTTGACGCCACGCTGGGGAGGGAGAACACAGATGTGTCACATGGGCCGTACGGCACCCCCAGAGCCTGCACCCCTGTGGCCTCCAGTCAGGCTCAGGACAGGTAAGAACAGGTAACCCCTGCACCCCAGCCAGCCCATCCCCTCCTGCCTTCCCTCAACAATTGAGCCACCCAGCCAGGTAGCTCCAGGCCCAGGTCCAGCACAAGGGTGGCCCTCCTTTGCTGCCACTTGCCAAGTGGAGGAAGTGGCATGTACTTGTAGTCCCAGCTACTCAGGAAGGCCCCGCAAACACCGCAGCGTCCCAGCTGCACAGCCAGGCCTTCTCCATGGAGGTCAGAGCTCTCTGCTGAAACAAGCCAGGCTGTCCAGGGACAGGTGAGGGCCTGGGGCCACCCCCACCACAAATCTGCTCTCCCCACCTGTTCCATCTTCCTTCTCCTGCACACACTCCCCACTGGCTGTATAACATTCAAAAGAGTCCTGTCCAATCCAGCCCTTCTGGGGAGACGTGCAGGACCCAACTCTGGCAGGACTGCTGTGAAGCAGGGTGAGATCCCTCTCTTAAGTCCTAGGAGACTCCAAATGGAACTCGGACAGGAGTAGAGATACAAGGGATCTAGAGAAAAACGGGTCCTCCCCAGAGAGGCCAGGCATTTTAATTTATTGATTTTTTTTTTTTTTTTTTTTGAGACGGTGTCTTGCTCTGCCGCCCAGGCTGGACTGTGATGGTACCATCTTGGCTTACTGCAGCCTCCACCTCTCAAGTACAAGTGATTCTCCTGCCTCAGCCTCTTGAGTAGCTGGGATTACAGGTGCGCACCACCATGCCCGGCAAATTTTTGTATTTTTAGTAGAGACAGGGTTTTGCCATGTTGGCCAGGCTAGTCTCGAACTCCCGACCCCAAGTGTATCTGCCTACCTTGGCCTCCCAAAGTGCTGGGATTACAGGTGTGAGCCACTGTGCCCAGCCCAAATACTAGACCTTATTCATTCTACCTAGCTATATTTTGGAACCCACTAAACTGACTTTATACATCCACAAATTCCATGAGCTTAGCCTGACGCAAATACATCTTCTAGCCAGGTTTAACCCTAAAAGTGGGTGTGGTGTCTCGTCCACATCCTTATGACAGGACACAACAGGTCCCAGGGAGACTCAAGGATGGGGTCCCATCAGCAGCTGGCTATTCAGACTGGGCATGTGTTGCTACTTATCACCAATGACCATTCCTCTTGGTTTCTTTTTTAATTTTTTGAGACAGGGTCTTGCTTTGTGGTCCAGGCTGGAGAGCAGTGGCACAATTATACCTCACTGCACCCTCGAACTCCTGGGCTCAAGCACTCCTCCTACCTCAGCCTCCTGAGTAGCTGGGACTACAAGTACATGCCACAAGGACTGGCTAACTTTTTAATCTGTTGCAGAGACAGGGTCTCACCATGTTGCCCAGGCTGGCCTGGAACTCCTGCCCCCAAGCGATCCTCCCAGCATGGCCTCTCAAGGCACTTGGATAACAGGTATGAGTCACTGCACCTGACCCCTCGAAGTTTCTTAATCCTCCCCTATGGTCCTGACCTCTGTAGGAGAGGTGGCTCCCTAAAAACCTTCTCCAGACCCAAGCACTGTTCCACCCCTGGACACCAGCCACTTACCAAAGTGAGGAGGACAGAGGGCTTCCTTGACGTCAGGACATTGGCAATCTAGAAGGTCGGAAAAAAAACCCACTTTAGACCAACCACAAAGCCTGATGACGATGACATGCCACCATTCCTTCATAATGACAGTGCACATTTGTCAAGCAGATCCTTAAGACAGGTGACACGGGTGCTGCCCTCCCCCTGCAGGTGAAGAAACCCAATTTCCCCCAGTTGAAGGACTTCTAAAAGCCACACAGCCATCAAGGGGCAGAGAAGATAAACCTACACTGGGCTGGCTTCCCACCCTGCCCTGCTTCCATGAGGCACACGTATCCCTGGCTCCAAGCAGCCAGCCCCACCCACCCTCCAAGGCCAGCACCTCTGCCCATCTGCAAAGTCCTTGCTCAAAGACCCGGCCCCAGGAACCCTTCAGGCTCCAGCCCTGCCAGGCTCTGGTTCCTAGGGCAGAGGCCTCCCTAGACCCAGGGGAGTTGGCATCCCCAATCCCACCCTCTGGCCCCCACCCCACAGCCCACTCTCTGTTCCTCCACCATGACACACTCAGGCCTTCTGCCACTGCAGGCCAGTTACTTCCCCACCCAAGCCCTTGAATCTGAGTGTAAGGCACACCTCTGCTCCGGCTCTTACCTCTCCTTGAATGCCTTCTTCCCAACACAGCGCCTCATCAATTCACATTCAGGATGGAAGCCCTAGCCCCCTGGGCAGGTTCATTCACTCCCTCCTCTACTGCCCCACCGACAGTCACCACTCCCCCAGCAAAGTGTCAAGTGCCAACCACCCTGCCAGGAGCTATTTCTTCGTCTCCTAACCCCTCCTCCTCAGTCTGCCCTGGATCTTGGCTACTGCAGATCCTCTTGTATCTGAGCACCCCCAGGGCAGAGAACGGTCTCATCTCCATAGCCCCCCCCCCCCCCACATCCCTATCCTAACTCTTTACACCAGCAATGGAGCGGGAGAGTAAGGAGAATGTTCTTGTTTTAACAACTTGATTGAGTGATCACTTAATGCTGCCTGTATTTAACATGGACATTTTGATAAGTTTTGACATATGTATACATACACCTTTTTTAATATGGAGATGCCTCCCAAGAAAACCTGGAACGCACTGAAAGCTATAAAAAGATAAAATGCACGTACAATCCTATCACCAGAGACGTTTCAGTTTTGCACATAAAAACAGAGATATGTAATGACATTTGGATCATATGAAATTATATGCTTCACTTATTTCCTGTCATTATATATTCTTCAAACATGCAATTTTTAGCAGTCACTACCGCTGGGGACGGTAAACGTCCCATAAGTCGCTGATGACGGCCTGTGCCAGTCAACTTACACACAGCATCTCATTTAACCACACGGGGAGACAGCGCGGCAAACGTGCAGGTTTCGCAAATGAGAATGGCTTACGAGTTAGAGAACCTGCCTGAGTCCAGTTAAAAAATGATAGTGCAGCCCAGATTTGAGCCTTTGGCTGTAGGATACTCTCTTAGTGGAGGCCACTCATTCCTCTACGGGACACTTAAATTCCATCTAATGATTCACTATTATAAATAATGCTGTGATGAACATCCTTCCATATAAGGCTTTATTTCCTGAAAATTAGTTTTTAAAACTGCTGGGTCAAAAGCCACAGACCTTGCCAAGGTTTGCCATGCTCCTCGCCCAGTGATCCTCCAGACATGCACCAACCATCTCCCAGGATCCTTGAGAATGGCTGTGTCCTTTGGCCTCAGTGTTCCAAAAAACAAAAGGTTCGGCCGGGCGCAGTGGCTCATGCCTGTATTCCCAGCACTTAGGGAGGCCGAGGCGGGACAATCACTTGAGGTCAGGAGTTGGAGACCAGCCTAGCCAACATGGTAAAACTCCATTTCTACTAAAAATGCAAAAAAATTAGCCAGGCATGGTGACCGTAATCCCAGCACTTTGGGGGGCTGAGGCAGGAGAATCGCTTGAACCCGGGAAGCCGAGGTTTCAGTGAGTCAAGATCGCCTCACTGCACTCTAGCCCGGGAGACAAGAATGAAACTCCATATTAAAAAAAAAAAAAAGGCTCATCTGTGTTCCTCCACAACCCCGGCCCCTCCTGAAGGACGGGAGGCTTATTAAGAGGAACAGGGCTGCATGTGCTGGCTCTGGGTGTGTAGTTAGTTGATGTGAAGGGTCTGCATTCATCGGCACAGGAGGAGTCCGTCAATTACAGCAGCAGAATCAGAGAGCCAGGAGGCACTTGGGGACTGTATCTGCTACTGTCCTTGGGAGGGAGGGGCAGGATAACAAATGGGTGGGCTGATGGTTCTTCTTGGGGCGATGACTCTCGGGAGGTGCTGGTAAGGAATAATGGAAAGGAGGGCAGCCGGCTCCAGGCAGCCTGGTGCTCAGACAAGGCAGGCCTCCCAGTCCTGGCAGGGCATCTTTTATTGATCACAACTGCTTGAGTGGGCCCTGGTTACGTCTGCGGCTGCAAAACCTCTCCCGGCCTGGCAGCTCCACCCACCCTTCCCCACGGAGACCCATTAGTGCTACGCTCTCATCAGCACACCCTGATTCCATGCCTCAAATATTAAGGGAACATGACACGCTGTGGGTTGCTGGCTCCCAATGCAGCCCCAGCACACATGACAGCACGGCTGTCAACCCAGGGCCTCGTTTCCACGGAGTGGTGGCCACTGGGGACCTCTCACACCCCGCGCCATTAAATGGCCCTGCCTTGCTTCGTGCCACTGCCAGCATCGATTTCTCAGACAGCCCCCGGCCTCTGTGGCAGATGGAATTGGATGGCCACAGGCAGAATTCATTGGAGCCCTGTGGGTGTACATCCTCCCCCAGGGACAGTCAGAGGCTTCTGCACTTTCCTACCCACCTCCTGTGCTTTCCTACCCAGGGCCTAGACCAGGCCCGAGGGCCGCTCTTCTTTTGCAGGGTGACAAGCTGGATATGCCTTTACCAGCACTGGGAAAGCCTGCAAGGTGCCAGAGAGCTGGCTCTGCCCTGAAAGCACTGAAGGTTTTGAAAATAGGCCTTCTTTCACAGCATTCTCCAACAGTAGTGCACACTAGTGGCCTATGTTAGGGACAAGCTGCCTCAGAAAACCCCTCCGTGCAAGTTGACCCCCCCCAATTCTGACTGTTCTGCAGCTGCATTCCTGAACTCCTATCTAGGTGCTACAATTGAGCAAAGCCTGAATACAGCCCTCTGGACAGCTCGGGGGAGAACAGGGAAAACAAATGTTTGTTATCCATACTTGTAAATTCCTGTTTTACACATACCTGTAAAATCCCGTTTCAAACTCCTGCCACAAAAGTCACAGGACGATGTAGTGTAAGTCTGTCACAAGTTAACAAACGATCTCTGTGCCTGTTACAAGCTGATAGATGACCTCAGTCCTGAAACTCCCTTATGCCCCTCTCACCCCATATAAACCCCTCGTTTTATAAGCTCGGGGCTGCCTCCTCTGATTGTTATGGAGCAGCCCAGCAGGTTAATAAAACTTGCTTGTTCGACTTTGGGTCTACTCTCCTTTCTCTTGGCTAACCTGACAGCCTGCATTGCTTTTAAATTATTGAATTTGTTTCTCAAATGTAAACATCAGGAAACATCGCCAACAGTCTGTGTGTGCAGCTATTCTTCAACAATCAGGTTCCAGGGGCCCTGGGCCGGCGGTCCCACAGAGTGACAGCCCCTGCTGACCTCATCACTCCTGACACCTGTCCCTGTGCTCCCGCAGTTGTCCTCTTATCTGTCCTGCCTGCAGCAGACTCAGTGACCCTGAGACCTTCTGCCTGGCGCCATAAAGGGAAGCAAGTGTAGGGAACACGCGCTCCACCTGCCAGCTCCCAGCCACTGACCCCGCCAGCCTTTGCAAAGGGACTTCATGGCAGAGCCTCGGGGCCCCATTCAGGGTTCTGCTGAGTGCCCCCTTCCCAGGGGAACTGCCTTCTCAGTAGTTAAACTCAGGATCATCTGTGGGGAGGAGGGAACCTTGGAGCCAGCTGTGCCCCATCAGACACCTGCATGTCACACATGCTGTCATATGACCAGCCATGGCATGGAGGGCTTCCTGCCTTTTTTCAGAGGAGACAAGCATTGGCTGTGATGTCACTGACAGCTGAGGCCACCCCAACTGAGAGGGGGGCTGAGCACTGTAGAAATGGCCTGGGGACCCCTTCTCCGCATAAAAAGCCTCCTGTCACCTCCCACGATGCTCCAGGCCCCAGGTACCTTCAGCAACCTGGGACACCTCCCAGTTCAGGGGACTCAGTCCAGCAGGTCATGCTTTTTGGCAGGCTCCCTTCTGAGCCACAGAAAATCAAAGGCACAGGGAGCCCGAGTTGCCTGCGCAGGAGTGTCCTACAGCAGCCCTCCTTTCTGAGGGGCAAGGGAGGCCTGCAGGGCAGGCCCCTGGGTCCAGAGGTCCTGGGGTCGCATCCCAGCACGACTCCCTTCCAGCTGTGTGACAATGGACCAGGCCTTTCTCTCTCAGCCTCAGTCTCATCTATCAACGGGTTGGGGTCTGCGGCTCAGCACAGGCCATAGCAGGAGGGACGAGGGGCTCCAGGAGAGCTGCCGGTGTTACTGGAGCCCACGGGGACCACCCCGGCATGAAGCACTTGCCCTGCTGTCAACATGAGCCTTGTTTCCAGTAAAAACACCAGCAGTATTAGAGCATCAACACCGATCTGCACTGGCAGTGGCGGTGATGGGGTGACTGTTCGCTCATGTGGTCACCGCCTGCACTGCACTGTGCCCCGGGCTATTGAGGTGAACCCTGCATCTCAGCCACCTCTGATGCCCCATATGTCCCTGGGACTGGGCAGGGAGAGGAGCAAGAGGCATGTCTTGGGGAAAAGAACTGGGCATTAAGACAAATATAAGACAGTCAAGGGCAGGATGCACATCAGAACACAGTCAGCATCCACTGTGTCCACAACGTGTCCTGACGGCTCGGGGAAGGGGCACCAGTGAGGAACAGGGTCCGCAGTGAACTCAGGGGGCTGGTCCAAGGCCTCAAAAGATGGGTAGGGGAAAAACTGTCAGAGACATGGAAAACGTATTCCAGGGCAGCAGAACTGGAGGCAGGGCTGGGCCTGACTGTGGACACACAGTGCTGGCCTGCCTGGAGTCAAAGAGAGCTGGCCACCTCAGCTGGCTGGGCCAGGCTGGGCCCCAGATGCTAAACAGAGACAAACTGGCCCCTCACAGCAGTGTGCCCAGCCATGATCCCTGCGAACCTGCCTCCTACCCAGTGCCATCATCCTCGGCCAGGCTGTGTCCTGCCCATGGGAAGGGGGAAGCTGCCTGGCCGCCAGGACTGGCTCCCCTAGCCACTCCCACACCGCAGCCCCGGCTCATAGCATGGCCCACACGTGACCTCTATCTAGGGAAATGTAACTACAGGAGGGCCCCATCCAAAGCTGATGCTGCCAGGTCCAGGCTGGACCCCCAGTGGCAGGCACGGACTTCAGGTGTTTCACATTCTACATGGCGCTGACCTGCACAGGACGTGGGATTATGACAGTGCCCAGGGCCGGAGCACAGAGGCCTCCTGTGTGCCAGGCCATGGTTCAGTGTCAGGGCCTTTGGTCACTTAGACCACGGGGGCTCCCAGCTGTGCTCTCGCCTCTGTCCCAGCCCTGCCCCATTGGCAGGAAAGAGAGCTGGAGTCAAGGAGTCAGGGCAGCCCCTTTCACCTACCTGGACTTGGGACAGATTCAAAGCCCCAAGAGGACAGTCCCTCGCCAACCCAGGCCACAGGACACCCGCTGGACAACCCCACTGAGAAGTGGATTTGAAGTCAAGGGACCTCCAACATCACTCTACAAGCCTTTCATAACCTCTGGTTTTTCTGACAGGAGCATCTGCAGCCAGCCAGGGCTGGAGACACATGAAGGCCTCAGCCCAGCCTCGCAGTGACTTAGACAGTGTGCCACCGCTGAAAGCAGACCTGTCTCTCAGAGACGACTCCTGTATCTCAGCAGCCATGACCCAGATCACCAGACACTTCCACCCACAGAGTCAGGGGCCTTCCCAGGCAAAGCAATGGCTTTGCAAAGAAGCCTGAGGTGTGGGTTGCTGCCTACTCCTTCCAAATGGGAGCCACACCCTGAGTGGGGGGCTGGTGGCCAGGCGGTAGTGTCCCCGACACCCAGCTAAGCTGTGGCAGTGGAAAGAGAGAACTCCAGCAGTGGAAGGGGTGCTGGAAGCCCTGGGACACTCAGAGGAGGAGCCAGCTACCCACCTCATCTGTGTACTGGACGTCGTCCACGGCATACTTCTCCTTGAAGTGTTCCTTGGAATGGATCCTCAAAGAAAAGCACAAGGAATGCCAGGGTCAGGGCTTGGTAATAGCTCATTGTGGCCACCTATCTGCCTGCCAAGCCCAAGCCATGGAGCCCCAGGCCCATCCCCATCACAGCCAGTTCCCAGCAACCAGCATCGAGCAGGTCTGCCCAACACACACTTGGAGGGCAAAGGGCAGTGGGCCATGGAGTGACCGCTGAAGCACACCTGCTTTCCTCATCAACCCCTGCTCCTCCATGACCCTAGCCACCTACAGCCAGCCACTGCAGACAAAACCCCTATCATCCCCCTTCACTGCCAGAGACAGTTCACCAGGGTAGCCAGCCAGTGCAGCCCACCCTCTATGGCATAAAATAACCTGCCTGCCAGGTCTTCATAGAGCATCTGTAAAGAAAAGTTTATTTTATTTTATAGACAGCATTATGCTCTGCTGTCCAGGCTGGAGTGCAGTGGCACAATCAAGAGTTCACTGCAGCCTCAAAGTCCTGGGCTCAAGTGATTTTCCCACCTCAGCCTCTCAAGGAGCTGGGACTACAGGCATGCACCACCAAGCCAGCTAATTTTTTTAAACGTTTCAGAGAGATGCGGTCTCACTATGTTTCCCAGGCTGATCTGGAACTCCTAGCCTCAAGCAATCTTCCTGCCTCGGCCTCCCAAAGGGCTGGGATTATAGGTATTAGGCACTGCGCCCGGCCAAAAATTAACATTTTTAAAAAGTCAATATCACTATTACTCAATGTGATGAGAAAAACTCAAGCTTACTCATTATTCCTGAAAGATCTAACAGTGAGAAGACACAGAAACGACAAAGTTGGGCAGTCCTCATCCACCTCCTGACAGGCTCTTTGGTCACAGCTGTGCTAGGCAGACCTCCAGCCTGGGTCCTGCAAGCCGCCACCCCCAGGTTCTTGGTCAGTAGATGTGTCAGTGTCTCTGCTGGTGACAGAGCTTACGTGAGGAGAAAGGAACACGAACTGCACAAGGGAGACGCTGAGCGCCAAATCCACTGACGCACACGCACACCGTCCCACACCATCCCACTCCTGGGCCCCACCTCATCACAGGGGCTCTATCCCCAGCTGTGCTCCAGGCCCCACCTCACCACTGTCTGTGGTCTCACTGCATTACAGTCAACAGGTGCTAAGTTCCAAAGAAGCCTCAGACAAAAAACAGCAGATGGTTTCTAGATGATGCTTCCAGGGCTGTCAAGGGATGATGGTGAGGCAGAATAGGGTCTGGAGGCAGGGAACCTAAGGCTCTTTCACCAGACTTCCAGGAACTAAATTGAAAGGAAAACCTTAACTTTCCATGCCTAAATAACAAAGGACCGGAGGCTACTCCCTAACCCCTTTTCCAGGCAGATGGGTAATTGAAAGTACTTCGGATTGCAAGGGAGTCTTGATTTGCATATAAGTGCAACTTTGTAACTTCACTCTAGCCTCTGATTGGTGGCTTTCTGCAACAAATCACATGTTTGCACAGGAGCGTGACTTCTGCAACTTTACTTCAGTCTCTGATTGGTTGCTTTCTACAACCAATCGACTGACTGAGGGCCACCACTTCATTTATAAGAGGTGAGTACCGAGTGGACAATGGGAAACCTCCACGGGGTATTTGGACCTCAGAAGATTCTGTCCCTAGGCCCTTCAGCCAATGCTTGGATGGCTCCCACACTGTGAAGTGCACTTTCATTTTCAATAAATCTCTACTTTCATTCTTTCCTTGCTTTGTGTGTTTTGTTCCAATTCTTTGTTCAAAACACCAAGAACCTGGACAACTAGCAGTCAAGACCCTCTACCAACAACACTGGGGGGTATGGAGGACACTGTGCCCAGGGTGCCCCACAGAACATAATGGAGGGAGAGAACCTTGGATTCAGAGGTGACAACCTTCAAGAGTGAGCTCCTGAACTGGTGTCCTATGTGCCACTCTCGGCCTCTGTCACACCAAGGACCAGCATCACTCCCAGGAAACAGAATCCACTGCACTGAGTTCTCCACTACTTCCCTCTCCTCCCAAACCAGGAAGTACTGGCCACAGGGCCCAGGGACAGACGGGAGGGCTGCAGGGAACAACATCAGGGACAGCAAGGACCCAGCAGATGCTGGTCTCACTGCAATCAATCAGCTGCGCAGTGCAGCCCACAATGCCCTTTGCTTTCTCTCCCTTTTGGCTTCTCTGAAATAATCACAGGGTATCAAGTGCCTGCTGTTAATTAAATTTGCATGATTCAGTCACATTCACTTGTGCTTTTGAGACAGGACTCAAAAGTTAAATGGCCAAGGTCTGACACCTCCATTAGCACGGCCTCAAGCAGTTAAGGCGCAAGAATTGATGACAAGCACCTCGCCTGGACTCCAGAGGCCCCAGACTCAGGGCTTACTGTGCAGCCGGCTCAAAGGGAAGCCTGCAAACCCTTTGCTACTGAACAACTGAACTCTCGGCACCAAGTTGACCCCACAGGCCAGCACAAAAGCACATGCCAGAAATACAAAAGGCAGGGCCATCAGTGAAACCCGTGGCTGAGATAGTCACATCAACTCAGACTGCCTGGCTCCATAACAGACACCCTGCGTCCTCCATGCATTCCCAGCTCTGCCTCTAGCCCCTTCCCTTCAGCTGTGACAGGTGTGGAAAGCAACTTCCCAGCAGACTGGGGAAGTACAAATGAACTGCTTTTGAGGCCAGCGTCCTACAGAGGGGCATCTCAGCCATCAGTGTGGCACCTGACCTTGTCACCTCCACTCCCAATGGGAGTGCCACACTGATGGCTGAGACCTCCCAACTCACCCCAACTGTGCAGAGGGAAGCCACCAGGAAATTCGTTCCCACCCCTCCTGCCAAAATGCACCTCCTGAGCAGAAGGCCTAATTCTCAGCAGAAGAGCCATTCAACAATAAAACCTGAAAAGCTGCATGCAGCTCTTCCGGCACTGCTCGTTTCATTCTCTTTTAAAGGGCAGAGATAATTAAGTTTGGATAGTACTTATTTTTCGTGTTTGGGGGCTAATTATAGTAAAATCCATTTAAACCTCACCCTAAGGGATATTCGTGCCAGACTCCCACGTCAAACCAGCCACCGAAGGCTTGGCAGCCATGATTTGGTGGGGTTGATGAGAAAAGAAGTGGTGTGGCCACACAAGCCCTGCGAAGCTGGCTGGAGAGGCCCCTGGGGGGCTCTGGACTCCCAAGGGCCAGGTTGGCCAAGGCAAGAGGCAGCCACTCGGAGGAGCCAGCACCCTGCCCCACAGGGAGTCTGGGTCCAGCAGTGGCACTTCATGTCAGGCCCCATCACATGGGAAGTCTGGATAAAAACAACTGGACTGGTGGCCGGGTGTGGTAGCTCACGCCTGTAATCCCAGCACTTTGGGAGGCCAAGGCAGGCAGATCACCTGAGGTCAGGAGTTCAAGACCAGCCCAGCTAACATGGCAAAACCCCATCTCTACTAAAAATACAAAAAATTAGCTGGGCATGGTGGCTGTAATCCCAGCTCTTGGGAGGCTGAGGCAGGAAAATCGCTTGAACCCAGGAGGCAGAGGTTGCAGTGAGCCGAGATCGCGCCATTGCACTATAGTCTGGGTCATAAGAGCAAAACTCCATCTCAAAAAAGAAAAAGAAATAACTGGACTGGAGAGGATGGGTCAGCAGAGAAGCTGCTATCACCCCACACACTCTCCCCTCAAGTGCCAAGGATAGCTTTGGCAGGAGAGAGAAGTCCTCCTACCCAAAGAGGTGCTCATCCTCCACGGGGTCAGCATCCAAGGACCCCAGCTCGGCCCTGGCATGAATGAGAGGCCTTTCTCAGTGCCCAGAGTCAGCGCCCATGCCTGGTTACTCTGCGGTGACCACCAGCACCCATGGGGGCCTCGGGTGGGAAGGAGACATAAATTAATGCCACACAGTGCAGACATGGGGAGCCCTCTAGAAAATGAAATTTCAGTGAGTAGGTCTTGTCGGCTGGCTGACCACCTGCACACAGTTAATGAATAAGTAATAGGGTCAAATTATAGCCGTCACCATCCATTTCCCGCAGCCAGGCCTGCCTTCAGCTACAAACAATGCCACCTTGAGACTCACTCTGCTCACAGTGGAAGGCAGCGGCACCTGCTCCTCTGTGGCGGAGCCGGCAACCATCTGAGGATGTCATCAGCTGGACAGAGACAAAAGCAGACCTCGCCACAGTGACGCAGGCATCTACGCCCAAAGACCACCCCCCGAGCAAGGCTTCCTCACAGGGGCCACAGAGGGGACAGCGATGCCCAGGAGGCCGGAGAGCAGGCCCACTGGCCAGGCCTGCCCAGGGTCAGCACCCCAAACCGTCCAGGCAGCAGCCAAGGGAGCTCCTCAACCTCTTCTCAGAGGCCTGCGTCCCGCAAAGAGAGCCCCCCACACCCTGCTGATCACAGGGAGCATGGGAGGGAGCCACCAGAGAGGCTGGGGAAGCCTTGGTCCTTGGGGCAGTGCCAGGAAAAACACACAACACACTCTCATCACAAACACACAACACACCACACACATCCACATACAACACAGCACACTCACACCCACCACACCCCATCACAAACACCTTACACACTACTCACATACCTACACACACCCTCATCAGAAACACTCTACACACACCCACACACAACACAGCACACTCACACCCACCACACCCCATCACCCTACACAACACTCACAAACCCAAGCACTCACACCCATACACTCTTCAGAAACACCCTATACACTACACACAAACACATGCCATCACAAACACCCTACACAACACTCCCACACACAACACACACACCCACACCCCCTCACATGCACCCTATACCACACACCCACACAACACAGTACACGCACTTCCATCACAACCTACACACCACACACTCCCATCACAAACACCCTACACACCACACACAAACACACCCCATCACACCTACACACCACACACACTCCCACTCACAACACAGTACACACATACTCCCATCACAACCCACACACCACACACACAACACACCCCATCACAAAAACATACACACCACATATTCCCATCAAAAACACCCTATACACCACATACACACCTACTCACAACACAGCACACACGCCCACACATTCCCCCTCACATGTACCTACATGCCATACATCCACACACAACACAGCACACACACACCGACATCACAACCACCTACACATATCACACGACACAGCACACACCCATATGCACCCTTCCTCAGAAACACCTTACACACCACACCCCCATCACAAACACCCTACACACCACGAACACAGCACATGCCGCCCCACAAACAACATACTCTAAATGCATCACACACACACCTCACACACACACGTCCTCTCCACACCACATCCATACATACCCACCCCTTCACATGCACCACATCACACACAGGTACTATATGCACATGCAGCCCCCCACACATACACCATACACGTGCAAACCCTCCCACCATACCCGAAGCCATCTCTCACACGGGAGGTGGGTATGGCTCTGAGGAGGGTGAGCACCTCTCCCTGTACACCCAGGGCTGGGCACAGAACAGGCTGCAAAGGTCCCAGGAGGGTCCCCCCACCTGGTCCAAAGTGGCTCCCAACCCTGGGCTCCGAAGCTGCCTGGGGCGCTGACTCACAGAGGCCCCGGACACCCCATAGCCAAAGCCACCCTCCACTGCGCCCGACTTCAACGAAAAATGGTGGAAAACACTCTCACATCAAAAAGATACCACACTGTTGTGAGCAGAGACTGAATAAAAATGCATTTGAAGCTACTACCCTCCCCTCCCAGGACCAGCCTGGGGTGAGGAGTGGGCCGTCCCCAGGCTGCCCACGGTCCCAGGCGTCTGCAACCCTGACAATAGCAAGAGCCGTTCTGCAGGAAGTGGCAGATCCTGCAGACGGGGGTGTCGTTTCCCTGGGCGACTTTGGATTGCAGTATCTGCCAGCTGGATTTTCAAAAGCCATCAGATAGGGACTCAAAAGGAAGCTGAAGAGCTGAAGGTCAAATGTGCAGTCTGGTGGGTTTTGCTTGCAAAGGCCAGGTACTCCCGTCAGCCTCGCTCCAGGTGCCCTATTGATTCCAGGAGCCGCTGGAAGTAGCCGCAGGCAATCAGATCTGGCCACTCCCCAGCTCTAGTCCCACACAATCAACCCCGCCCCTACTGCCCTGTTACAACTGAGCCTTCTCTCCCGGGGGCTCAGGCTGGGGAGACTCAGACAGGGTTACCCCAGGGCAGAGGAACAAAGAGGCCTGCTGGGGGTGGCTGTGGCAGGGAGCCAGGACTGCAGGCACAAGGGTCTACCTCTCAGCTATGGGGCCAGAAGACCCCTTGGGACCAAGGCTCCCTGATCTGACCTGCCCAGCATGCACACAGCTTTTTCCAACAGGGGAGACCCCTGCTGGAAACCCCTAAACAGAACACCCAGTGGGGCCCTGCTTAGGCCCTGATCAAACCTTCCCTGAAGCTGTTCCTCCTTCTCAGTCCGCATCTCACAGAGGAGGCATCCTCCCCAGCTGCTTCTCTGAGCAGTGGGACATGTCAGCAGGCTCTGGGCCAGCATCGAGGGCCATGAGGAGGCTGAGAGGGCATCCAGCTCAAAACTGCAGAGCCAAGAGTCACCTGGCACAGGGGCCCTAGCTAGTTCTGAGATGTGCCACTTGCAAGAAGGGCTGAGGCCACAACTCTGCTCTGGGTGGTGAGAGGATGCTGGGAGAATGCTCCTGTGGAAAGCAGACCTAAACTCTTCGTCACTGCTGTCCCAGTTACAAGGGCTGGGGAACAAACAATTCCAAAATTTAATGGAGTGCAAAACCACCAATCACGTTCATGGACTCTGAAGGCTGAGAATTCAGAATGAGCCCAGAGAGGACAGAGAAGCTCTGCTCCATGACACCTAGGACCTCAGCAGGTGGAAAGCTGGGGCTCAGAACCACCTGGAGCTCATGCACGCTGGCGGCTGCTGCTGCTGGCAGCTGGAGTCCCCCTGTGGTGGGGAGTTGTGCTTCCTCATGGTGTGGTGGCTGGGTTCCCAGGGTGAGCACCCCACAGGAGAGAACCAGGTGGAAGCCACAGTGCACTTTACAGTCTAGCCTCAGATGTCACACAGCAACACTGCCATATCCGTCATGAAGCCCGACCTGGGTCAGACATGAGGGAAAATAGATGTCACCTGCAGACAGCAAGTGGCCGGAAACACTGCTGTGGCCGTTTTTGTACAAGACAACCTGCCTCCTGGAACCATCCCCACCTCATGTCACTGTCACAGATGTAACCGTCCCTGGAGCAGCCAGCACTGTAATTCCAGTCCAGGGGGGCCTCCCGAGCAGCATCACAGGGAAGGAACTAGAGCCCCAAACATGACCAGACCCACTCACAAGCCCCACGGCCTCTCAGAAGCCACACTGAGCCAGCAGGTGAGCTCAGCTTCTGACTGCAGCTCCAGCAAGACCTGGCAGCAGGACCCGCATGGGTCACATCACCACGCTGAGCCATTTCCTGTTTTATAACAGGGCAGTCATAAGGATTCCACTGGGAATGGGATGAGGGTTGACAATAAAGATTGTGACAGGATGAGAAGGCACCGTCAGGCGGGAGCCCCGAGGGGCAGCCTGTCAGGAGCCCCAAAGGCGGCCAGCCTAGGTGTGTCTACTCCATGCTCTTCTTCCCAGGGGCGGAGCCAGGAGACCACCCCCAGGAGAAACAGGCCTCTTCTTCTGTTGCCAATTGTGCTCCAGGGTGAGTCCTGCCCAGCAAAGACCCCAGTCTTGCCTGGCTGGAATCCTGCCAAGTGGCCCAAGAGCAGAATGATCACCAACTTGTAAGCCTGAACCCCTCGCCCTGAGACAGCAGAAGCAGCACACACCAACAAAGACAGAAATGAAGTCTGTACCGAAGGGAGGGGCGGGCAGGGCGGCGCTGGAAGCAGGGGAAGCCCCGCTGTGGCCCCAGTCTGGCCCTTGGCACAGAGCCCAGTCCCTGTGGCAGCCAAGGGCCTTGTCATTCAAACTAGCCACAGCCTCTCCAGCCCACCTGGTAATGAGTGTTCTGGGGCACCAGGCAGCAGGATCCTCTGATTACCTAAAATCTCCCTGGTTAAGCATCTACCCCAGCACATCTGAGCAGGCGGAACAGCTCTGGGGACCTGGAACAGCAAACACCTTGGAGGGTGGAAGGTGCCCAGTAGCCTGAGCCTCTGCTCTGTCTCACAGGTGAGCCAAGAAGGCAGGGCCTGCGCAGTGTCCAGAGGCAGGCAGCAAATAACATGCCCAGCATATCAGTGACCAGCCTCACAGAGGGGATCCCGAGACCCAAACCCAACCTGCCACCCTCAGGTATGCACAGGGCCAAGCCATGCCTGTCAATGCCATGCAGGAGTGACGGCCACCCGGGGCCAAAGCCTCCGGCATCTTTTTCAGGGTGTGGGGAGCTAGAATTTCAGGATTAACAAACTGCACTTCCAAACAAGCAAGGCCCCCCGGCTGACAGGCTCCGATTATTGAAGTAACACCAGGGATTCTGGTCTCGAGTCCAATTAGAAAAAATGACACGGACACATGTGGAGTGGTTTTTAAGGAGCGGAGAGTTTAATAGGCAAGAAGAAAGGGAGAAGACAGAAGGAAGAAGCTCCCCAAGCCGAAAGAGGCAGTCCCCAAGTGCAGTGGACACCAGCCAGGTATAGATGCAGAGGCTGGAGGAGATGATGTCTGATTTGCATAGGGCTCAGGGGATTGGTTTGACCAGGCACATCATTCAGGTAGCCCTCCGAAAAAGCTGGCCCTCCTGCCTCAGCCTTTTAACATGTAAATGTAGGGCGCCAAGGATGTTCTACACTCTCGTGGATATGTGGGGGTAGCTGTGTTGCCAGGAACTTGTGGGGCAAGGGCAAGAAGGCCTTGGGAATCGCCAAGTTGGGTGGACCCAGGCTCTAAAGGCCAGCATTTGCATATCAAAGGTTGCCAGCCTGGTCTGAGAGGTGAGGCTTTACAAGAAAACCTCCCAAGGACCCCTTTACCTCTCTATCTGCCTAAAATAATTTCTTAGTACCTTCTACCACACAGTCATAGCTTCAGCTCTGACATCCCTTCCCAGGGCTCTGGCTCGAGGCAGGCTGTGACAACCCTGACCTCATCCCCTTCCTCCTGCGGCTCTTCCCTCCTCGCCATCCCCAGGCCCCGCCTAGCCCTGCCCTCCTACCCTACCTCCCCTCCACCTCCCCTCCCTTCCCCCAGCCCGTGGTTGGTAGCTGCAGTGCCCCAGCCAGGTTGCTCCTTACTTTCCCATCCAGGTGGCATGGCTGGCAGGAAGCCTGGGCACAAACAGGGTTGATTTCCCAGTGTCAACGTCGATGACGCCATAGCAGCCTGGCTCAGTGACACCGAATGCCCAGTGAAAGAAGGACTCCTATGGCAGGAATAAGAATTCTCGTTAGCCAGTGGAATGTGAGGTGCAAGCAGGGACCAGGTGGCTGCATCCTAGCCCTCCAGAGAGCAAGTTCGGGCCAATCATGTAACTGACCCTAGCCCCTCACATCCCTTCCCCTCAGCACCCGGCTCCTCAGCTCATCCTCCCACGGTTTGGCAGAGGGCAGCCTGGGAGCTTCTCTACCCTGATGGGAGCCCTCTACCCTGCTGGGGTTTCAGGCAGATGCCCGAGCCTGCCTGTGTCCCCACCCCCTAGACCACAACAGAGCGCCCTGGGATCCCGGAACCCAGCAGCACCGAGTGGTCTAGCTCAGCTCTGCCTCTCTGCCACACACAAGCAGGCAAGATGCCCCCCGGATTCTGACGCCCAGGCCGGATATCTGCACGGAAATGGATTCCTCCATTTAGGACTTCTTGCTTCCCTCTCCCACCCCCGGGCGGCTGATGACTTCAGTGTTTAGCAATGAATGCTGGCTGCGCTAACAGGACGTCATAAAGGTATGAAGTGGAGGAGGATCTCTCCAAAATTAGCCTTGCATACCATCAGAAAGGGAGCCAACAGCTGAATTTAGGAAATCGGTTTTTAAGCCACAGAATATTTAAACCTGGAGAAGCATCAAGACTAGCCGGAGAAAACTTATTTAGACCTCCACGTCTCTCGCAGCCATGGGATTGCAGGCGTCCAGCTGCAACAACGGAGCAGAGAGACAGGACTCTGGGCAGGAGGTGCTTTTAGTAAAGAAAAACACAGCCTGCAGTGGCTCAGCAATGGGTCTCAGTCCATCTGTGGCTTGCTGGGGCAACAGGGTCCAGTTAGGGAAGCCACGCCTTGCCACATCCTCTACATGCTCAGCTTCCCTTCACATTCCCATCTCTTCTCTGACCAGGACTCTGCATGGACACGTCCCCTAGGCTCTGCCTGCCCCAGAGAGGTTCTGAAGTCAGGCTCCAGCTCTGAGCATGGCAGCGGGGAGAAAACAGCACTAGATTGAGAGTTGGAAGACGAGGTTCCAATCCCAGCTCTGCCTCTTGGTAAGTCATCTCCCCTCTAAGCCTCAGTTTCCTCATCTGCAAAATGGGTTTAGTGCTAAGATCTGTGAAAGTGGGCCCAGCTCAGAGCCTCACAGTCTTCCTGGGTGGGTGTCCTCGTGTTCCTGTGCCTGGGGACTGAGTGCTGCCAGTGACTCTCAGTCATGGCCACCATGGCCAGGCTGGCTTCCTGCAGCTGGGCTACCCGCCATCCCCACAGGATTCTACACCTTCAAGGAGCCCCCAGAAAAATTACCAGGTGAGGAAACGGAGGCTCAAGGAGGGCCACAAGGGGCAGCACTGGCCAAGCTGGGGCCTCCAACTCGTGCTCAGGGGAGCAGCTCCGTCCCACCCCCACCACCCACTCCCACCTGCAGCCAAGGGTGGCAGGCTCACCTGGCGGAAGAGGACCCCAGTGTCGGTGCAGTAGCGCTGAGTCTCCTCCCCACCCTGCAGGACCACGAGAGAGCCGGCCTGCACAGCAGGGTTCTTCCGCAGCCGCTCACACAGGCGCTGCCGGTTCAAGGCAAAGAGTGCCAGCGGCACCTTCAGGGTTTCGTTCCCCAGCCAAAACGAGGGTCTGCAGAGGCAAGAGCACACACCGCCAGACGGGCCTCTGTTAGTACCTCCACGCATGCCCACACCCGGGGTCGGAGATGACCAGAGGCCCAAGCCTGCCATGAAAGCCCCATCAGCATGGGGCAAGCTGCCCAAGCTCTACCTGCTTAGGACACAGAAACAGCCCCTCACTGAGCTGCCTGAGGACCGCAGGACCTTGTCTCCCCTCCACTACCCATGCTGTCCTGAGTCCACCTCCCTGCTCCTCTGTCCCGCTACCAACTGCCCAGCAGGCCACAGGGACTCCATACTTCCCGATCTGCAGCAGGTCCCCCATCCTTACCAGCCACTTGGTGCCCATGACCCTGGGGGCCACTCTCTCTGTGGAAACCCTGCCCAACAGCAGCCGGTTCAGGCTCCCCACCAGCCGGGCCCCTGGTCCCTGGCTCAACCTCCCTGCTGGAAACCAGCTTGGCCCAACACTGGGGCCTCTTCCCTAACTGGCTCCTTCCTTCAGCTCTGCTGAGCTCACCTAGTCCCTTAGCTCAAAGGACCATCTGCATCTGCAGACTGATAATGTCCGGCTCCAGACTCACAGACCCATGGGCCACCCTCAGCAGGCATAAGATGGCCCTGAACCAAAGCTGCTCCTCCCCACCTCCCCTACACAAACCACCTGCACCTGGACAGTCACCCAGGCCATTCCGGCCTCCTGTCTTATCCCACCTGCTGGCCACCAGCAAGGCCTGCATTCTACCGTCAAAGCACATCCCCATCTCCAGGGCCACCTCCCCATGTCCCACCTGGACAACTGCAGGCAACTCTCAGCATCACTCTTGGCCCCAGCTTCCCCACAGCCTGGTCTGCACCTTCTGCCAGAAGGGCCCTTTCGAAATGCCAATCCCAGAACACACTCCCTGCCCAACCCCGAGCCAGCTGGCTTTGCTGAGTGCAGACTGCTCCCCAGCCACGAGGGATCCGGGCCCCCACTTCGCACTTGGTTTCCTCCACTGCAGCATGGGCATCCTCGCTCTTCCCTAAACACCCAGAACACTCCCGTCTTTGCTGCTACAGTGCCCTGTGGGGAATGCTCTTCCCAAGGGCATCCCATGCCCTTTTACCCAGCCTCTGCAAAAATGCCCCTTTCCTACCCACCCCATCCCCCAGCTCTCTTCAAGTCTCTCTAGTGCCCCCATAACTTTTCACTTATTTGTTTGCTGGGCCTTCAGGTAATGTGTAAGCTCCCTGAGGGCAGGGACAGAGCAGGTGTCAGTATCTGCTCTGTTGAATGAATGAATAAATGGTTGGTGGTCCTGGCAAGCAGGCTGGAGGCCAGGAGTGGAGACATAATGGGGACTAGGTGGAGGAGGAGTCAGGCAGAGGAGGGAGCCCCTGCAGGCTCTCCAGCCAGGGAGCAGTGGGTGGGCATGGAGGTCGAGGAGGCAGGGATGTCCCAGAGCCAGTCCCAGAGCACAGCTCTGCCCGGGGACTGCAGTGAAACTGCGATGAAACCAGCCCTCACAGCACACCAAGGTGAAATGGCCTGGGGCACCTCTCACACTCACCTCACATGGGACCCTCAGAGGCCCTGACCCTCCGGCCAGGGTCACATGAGCAGGTGATACCTCCTGCATATCTTGGCTCCAATATGACCTCAGGATGCTCTTCCCTGGCCTCCCTCTTTGAACCTGCAACTCTTCTCCCTGCCCAACCCTACTAGTCCCTGACCTAAGGTTTCCCTACTTGCCCTCCAGATACAGCCCACTGCTCTGTGCCCAGAGGCCGACCTACGCAACCTCCTCAGCATGCAACCTGCCTCCTGCCTCCAGGTGGGCTGAGCCAACCGCAGGCACAACAGGCTGGGGGCAGGAGGAGAGGGAGGACATTGGATCCACTCCTCTGGCTCCCGCCCTGGGGACCCTGAAACTAAATGGCTGGGGGTGCCCCTCCATCCAGGGCCACTGCTCTGATGAGGCTGCCCTGCCCCACAGCATGGCCCTTGCTGGGTTTCTGACCAGGTTTCCCCATCTTCTTTCCAGGGTTTCCTTAACACACGCACAGCTCTGCATATGGTCTCTGCTCTCAACTCTCCTTAGTGGCCCCCTGGAAGGAACTCCTGGTGTGGGGCCAGGTCCCCGGCCAAGACAACACTTAGCACTCAGCAGGTGCTGCCTGGTGCTTCCTGGTGTTCTCTGGCATGACCCTCTGGGTGGAAACATGAGAAGATGGAGCTCCAAGTTGCCTTGGTCACTGCCGTGCCCCGCCTGGTGCCCTGCCTGACGCACAGCAAACGCTCAACACATATCTGCTGAATGACACATGGTGTCACAAACACAGCTGTGAGATAAAAAGATGCCACATCAGCGTGCAGGAAGCAGCCCTCGAGCTCCAGCCTGCCCAGGGAGGGTGGAGGGTCAGCCGCACATGCTGACATGACTAGAGCCCCCTCCCGATCCCCGACGTGCCCTTCCTACCCTCCAGGAGGGTGAGCAGGTAGCTGGGTGGACACCAGCGGCCAGGGCTTCCTCTAGGTCAGGGCTTTTCTGCCACGCTCAGCCATATGGATGAAAGGGTAGAGGGAAGTCACTGACAGTTTGTAAACATGACCACATGCCAGCTGGCTGTGCTGTCGGGAACTGAAAGTGCAGTCGCCAGCACCTCGTGCTCATGTGTCCCCCATGGACTCCCACACCCTTTCCCCACATTCAGGAAAGCCTATGGTGGTGGAAGCTCCAGGTGCCTCGTTCATTGCTATGCTCCTGCCTGGCACCCGGCCAGCTGTGGCACGGGGCAAAACCCGTCTCTGCAGAGTCCTCAACAGCACAGGGGCAATGACACCAAGGCCCCACTATGGATGGCCTCAGCCACCATCATCGAACAGCATGACTGGTCAAAAATGCCCATCCTCAGCCACCGGCCTGCAGACCCCAGCCCTGTCCACCTCTCCCACACTCCCCTCTCCCTGCCTGGCCTCCCTCCTTAATCACACCAGGTGCTGGCTCCCCATGGCCTGACACCATGCTCCCACCTGTAATGCTTGCAGAAGAGCTGGCCCTCCCCCTGTCTAGAACCTTCTGAGAGATTGAAATTTCTCAGGACACCCGGACTGGGATCCCAAGAGCTGAGCAGAAAACTTGATAAGCCACTCAAGCACTCAGCTGCCACTGAAAGGAAAACCTACAACCATGCTTACTTCTCCATGGGACTCCGCCAGAACAGAACCCACCCACCCTGTGCGGGGCTCTGGGAATGAGAAGGGCTGGCCTGAGCCACGAGACTGGACGACACCCTATAGTCATTAATTACAGGACACCACAGTATCAAGTTTTATAGACAAGCCCTTTGATTTTTCATGGCATAAACCAGACCCCCAGAGAGACTGTCAGGCCCAGAGCCAACACACATCAATTCTTCCTGCAAATTCAGCAAATTCAGCACCAGTAAAACATTTCCAACAGGTTTCTGCCGCAGCTTTTGGTAAACAGGCACTCCCTGTGAGCTAACCTGGCCAGCCCAAACAGAGAGAAAGCACACCCACTGCTTAGACACCAGCCTGCTCACCAGCCTTTAAAAGGTTCACAGGCTGGGTTCAAGGATCTTTACACCCATCTGAGACTTTGTCCGCTCTGTTCTCTACCTGAACGGAGTCTCGTCGCTGAAGCACTAGCACAAAAGTCATCCAGGGAGTGAAGGCTTCCCATACTTTCCCTGAGCTCAGAGTCAGTGTCCCTCCTTGCAAATGCCAAGACCATAGGCAAGCAGATGGATGACAGAGTCCCATGGGTCCATCTGCTGCAGTGGCCTGTGAGTACCTAAGGGTAGGCCCAGTGCTATTCCTGGAATATAGCAGGTGCCCACAAAACGTTTGAATTGTATGTTCTAAGGTCCCCCAACCTTGGGGGTCAACTGAGAACCCACTTTCTGTTGCCATTTTCCCCACATCCTAAAAAGAGAGATGCAGTCAGTCCATTAGTTCCCCCATTCTGACCTCAGTTTTCAACCTGGCATCTGGAATACTGCTCCCTCCTACACCAGCTCCCCCTACCCCATGTCACCAGACCTGCACCTTCTCCCATTGAGAATGTGCTCAATGGAGCCTATTCTTTAAAAAACAGATCCAGCAGCTTGTAACAAAACCCTTCCAACCCCTCAGGGCAAAGTCTGAAGAGGCCACCTGGAACACCACACCTTCCAGCCCAGGCTTGCACCCCTGTCACCGGAACACTGAACTCTCAACCTTTGTCCCTTATCCAGTGCTCAGATGCTCCCTATCTGGGACATTCCGCCCAACGTTCCGGTGAACCCATCTAGCCACCCTTCCTCGCACTAGGACCACTCAGCCTTCTTTCATTCAGCTCAATATGGAGGACCTACTGTGTGCAAGGCACTGGGCTAGGGAGAACCAGAAAACTGCCCTGCCCTTGCACTCTAAATGGGGAAAAGATACAAACAATGCTCTATATAGTTTATCGGGTGATGATGAAGGTACAAAAAGTGGGATAGATGGTTAGAGAAGGATTCTCTGAGGAGTGACATTTGGCCCCTGAAAGAAGTGGGGACGTCCCCTGCTGCGAAAAGGGAATTCCAAGCCTGAATCAAACACTGCCTCCTCCGGGAAGCACCCGGGTGCCTGCAGTCCTCGCAACGCCGCCCTCCCACCTGGGGTTCTTGGCAGCGAACTTGCGTGTCGATCCGAGCCCCCATCGCGACAGCACAGTGTGGCCGCCAGACGCGCGCAGGTGGGCCTGAGACAGCCGGGAGGGTGGAGACGAGCTGCGGCCCCTGCGCCGACCCTGACTCGGAGCGTGCAGCTCGCCGCCCCGCGCTCGGACGCTGGGCCCACTAGAAGAGGCGCCTGCCGGCGCCACTCAGCGAGCCCGGCTGGGGCTCTTACCCGCAGTCCGGCCAGGACACCCCTGCCCCTCTCCACGCCAGCGGGAAAGAGCGAGGGAGGGGCAGCACTCACCCGGCGGCCGCCGCCATGTTCGCCTTGCACCGGCGTCACGTGAACTGCGGCGTCAGCTGAGCCCTGCGGGTCTCACTGCGGGGGGCGGGGAAGGGGCGGGAAGGGGCGGGGAAGGGACGGGGCAGGGAGTCCTTGACCCGCCTCCTCCAGCGCCAAACTCCACGAGACGGGAGAGGGCAGGACCTGGGGAGGGGCGGGGCCATGATGGGGCGGGGCTCCGGAGGGGGCGGGCCCGGGAGCGCGACCGGGATACATGGGCGTGCTGCAGGCGAGGTAGGGGCAGCGGGCAGCATCCACCGCCTTTGCGTGGTGGGAGGGAGGTCCCGAAGCAGAGGACATACACCTTGGTTCTGGTTTAGCCCCCGATCTGGCGTCCCAGCCCTCCAGGGAGAAAACTCGTAGTAATAAAGAAACAACGTGGGGCCGGGCGCGGTGGCTCACGCCTGTAATCCCAGCACTTTGAGAGGCTGAGGCGGCCTGATCACGAGGTCAGGAGTTCGAGACCAGCCTGACCAACATGATGAAACCCCGTCTCTACTAAAAATGCAAAAACTAGCCGGGCGTGATAGTGCGAGCCGGTCATCCCAGCTACTCGGGAGGCTGAAGCAGGAGAATTGCTTGAAACCAGGAGGTGGAGGTTTCAGTGAGCCAAGATTGGGTCACTGCGCTCCAGCCTAGGCAACAAGAGCGAGACTCTGTCTCAAAAAAAAAAAGAAAATGAAAAAGAACATGGGAAGAGAGGGCGGAGACCGACCCAGCCTAGGGTGGGGGCATAGGTGGGGATTTTTGCTTAAGAAGGGAAAGGACTTGAGCAAAGGCCAGGGGGCAACTGGAGGAATCCAAAGGTTCAGTGTCCAGAAGAGTGTGCAAGAGAGAGGTGCAGCCTAAGGGAAGCAAGGGCCAGACCCTGCAGGGCCTCCACTATGGGGCCTGTGAGTTGGGTCTGGTAGAATCTTTTGTAGGTTCCCTGGGCTGCAGAATGGAGAAGCTGGAGGAAGGGAAGCCAGGGAGGAGAAGTGGGCACAGCAGAGAAAGGTTTAGGAAGGTAAGTCTGCCAGAAGGCTTGCTCCTCTGCCCCACTGGGCACTGGTACTGGGTGCAGAGTCCAGCAGAGAAGGGGGAAGGGACCCTGCAAGCAGACACTGCCCTCCCTACTGCCAACAAGGTTAAGGCATTACAGGCATGGCCCAAATGCATTGCAAATGGGAGGTAATAGAAACCTCGCCACAGCCCTATGAGGTCGAGACTATCTTTAAGTTCATTTTACAGATGAGGAAACTGAGGCCAGAGGGTGCTCACACAGGGGCTAGCTCATGCAGCCATACCCTGAGGAGTGACCTTGCTGTCCCTGTGAAGGAAGGGGGCCCAGTCCCAGATGTGTGTGGACAGGTGGATGGGTGGCCCAGCATAGGCCCATGGGGCTCCTGACCCCAGCCTGCAGCTGTCCCACAGCTGAAGTGGCTTCTGATCAAAGGTTGTGGGTTAGAGGATGCTTCTTGTTTCTTTGGACAAGGATGTGGGTCACCATAGCCAGGTTGGTAGGAGCCAGGGGCTATGACTGGAGAAGCAGCTGCTGTTTGTCCCCACAAAGCATGGAGGAGAATAGCCCCCTTATACAGGAACAAGGGAGCCAGCCATAAGCAGGGTGGTGAAGGGCACCTGAAGCCCAGTATCATCCCTGGTGTCCTCATCTGCCAGAAGGGAGCTAATGGGGCCACCTCACAGGGCTGCTAGAGGGTTTCATACTCAAATCTGCAGGCACAGCCAGACAGGCCAAAGCTGCCAGGAGGAGGGTGGCCCCTCCACACAGCCCCTCCCACCTCCCAAACCCAGATAAGGAAAACAAGAGTTGATGGAAGATGGGGGCTTCATCCCTTCTACCCCTTCTCACCACACATGGGCACTTTGCACAGGTTCCTGACCTCCAGACAAGGTCCAAGAGGAGCTCTCTCCACCCTCTTGCCAGTTTCCAGGGAGGAGAATAGAGACAAGCGTTCACACCCCACTGCCTGACCCAGGACCCCACCCCCCACACCCAGAACTTGGAACAGCCCCCCATTAAGCAGTAGTTCTGCCTTCAGCTTAAGAAACTCAACTCCCAGCCGGCCACAGTGGTTCACGCTGTAATCCCAGCACTTTGGGAGGCCAAGGCGGGTGGATCACAAGATCAGGAGTTTAAGACAAGCCTGGCCAAAATGGTGAAACCCATCTCTATTTAAAAAACAGAATTAGCCAGATATGGTGGCACATGCCTATAATCCCAGCTACTTGGGAGTCTGAGGCAGGAAAATCGCTTGAACCTGGGAGGCAGAAGTTGTGGTGAGCCAAGATCGAGCCTGGGCGATAAGAATGAAAGTCCATCTCAAAATAAAAAAGTAAGAAAGAAAAGAAACTCTACTCTTTAATAAGGGGCACTTAAAATATATATAACAAAGTGTGAGCAGAATGCATCACACCTGCCCCCACCATTTCTTTTGACATAAAATACGACAAAATTAAGCCAGCTGCCAGCTCTGAGTCCTTACTAATATGAAAAAGAAGTAATTATCCCAAACACTCTCAAAATAATAGGAGGAAAGCACCTACCAACTGAGTGGCGCTTCCTTGTTTGTGGACAGTAATATGGAGGCACTGCCCATGACCCCTGCCCACTCAGATCCCCCCCTTCCCCTCCCCTTCAGGGGCTCAGGCAAGGCTGCTGCCCCTCGCCCTTCGCCCCTCCCTATCAGAGGCTCCAGCAAGGCTGCTCCTCACTCCTCACCCCTCCCCATTAAAGGCTCTGGCAGGGCTACCCGCTACCCCTCACCCCTCACCCCTCACCCCTCCTCATCAGAGGCTCTGGCAGGGTTGTCTCTCACTCCTCACCCCTCCCCATCAGAGGCTTTGGCAGGGTCCAGAAGCCACCCAGATTGTGGGAGAAGACTGCGTAGTTACTCATGCAGAGCAGACCCAGGGCGTTGCTGGGAGCCAGGAGGCAATTGGGGGAAGATTGATTTTAGAGAGTCGAAGTGGGAGTGTGTAAATCAGCCGAGGCAGCGCGCCAGGCAGCACTCTCACGCAGCATTGCCTTCGAGGTCACGGGGCCTTGACTGAAACAGTCTCCCCTTGTCAAGTCCTACAGGTGGCTGGGATATGTCTGAACTCAGTCAGCCTGATAGCCTGGTAGCCGGCCCAGTGTTATTCTCCAGAGGGGGGCCCCGGGCCCCGCCCCGCCCCGCCCCACCCCCGCCCCTGCCAGGACCTGCAAAAGAAGCTTCACCCTGGGAAAACGCCTGTCTCCCGGGGATATTGTGTCCAGCCATGTCTCCCTCTGCCACCCATTCCCCACAATCTAGTCCCCATTCTTGCAGCTCCATGGATGCTGCTGATGGCTGGCTGTCTGGAGACAGCGGGCCCAGATGTGGTGACCTGCTAGGCTCTGAGTCACGAGCCACCTTGGGCCATGAAGGGGAGGTCCCTGGGAAGAGCCCTGTCCATCTTCTGCTGTGCATGGAGGGCACAGGTCTACCAGAAGCTCTGTGGGACCGCGCTGGAGGTAGCGTGGATGTTGGTTCTGCCCCGCACTGCCTAGTTGTTGCCCATGGTGCCAGTCTGGGACTGGCCATGCTGTGAGAGCCAGGGGCCCAGACCCTACCCTTGCCTAGAGGATCTTTAGTCTGGGAACAGAAAGGAAGAGGAGCCCTCTGCACTGTCCCTGGGGGGCCCACCATCTGTGAGGGATGTAGAACCAAGCTTCGAGCTCCTGCTTCCTCTTGGCTACTAGGGAGATGCTGGGGGATTCTAAGTTGGAAGCTGCCAATCCAAGTCCCTCTCTCCAGCAGGAGCTTGGGAGGATTAGCAGAAAGAACTGAAAAGAGCCAATCAGAGCCAATACACCAGTCGGGAGCAACAACTCATGCCTGTAATCCCAGCTCTTTGGGAGGCTGAGGTGGGCAGATCACCTGAGGTTGGGAGTTCAAGACCAGTCTGACTAACATGGAGAAACCCCGTCTCTACTAAAAAGTACAAAATTAGCCGGGCATGGTGGTGCATGCCAGTAATCCCAGCTACTCAGGAGGCTGAGGCAGGAGAATGGCTTGAACCCAGGGGCAGGAGGTTGTGGTGAGCCGAAATCGCTCCATTGCGCTCCAGCCTGGGCAACGAGAGCGAAACTCCATGTCAAGAAAGAAAAAAGAAAAAGCCAATAAACTAACTGGACGGGGCCACTGGCCTCAGATGGTAAAAGCCCTTACAAGGTGGCATTTGGGTGTTTTGCGATTGTCTAATTTTGCTGAGAATAGAAGATTGGATGCAGAAACCCAGCACCAACTAAACAGGAGAGGAAGAATAGAGGGGGCTGTGGGTGTGAGATGGGGGCAGGGTGGCATATGACAATACAATGTCTTCCCAAGTGGGAAGGCAAGGAGCGTGATGGGCGTGGAATGCCCAGGAGGCTGTCTTTCCACACTGGTTCTGGCAGATCCCAGCCTTGGGCCTTTGCAGGGCCTACAGCCACAGCCACGGCTCTCCCACTCCAGAGGCCTGTGTGGCCTGCTTATTCCTCCAGGGCTACACCCCAGCTGTCACCACCATCCATCAGCCCCTGCTCCTCCCAGGAGCCTCACACCATGTTCTACTCCTCCTGTCCTTTCTCCCCCAGCCCAGCCCACCTGGGCATCTACCTTGCTGCAGAAAAGAGGCAGGCAGAGCTGAGGGGTCTTCCCAAGGAAGCCCCCGTCACCGCCTCAGATGAAGTGGTCCCTGCTGAGTGCTTTGTCGGGGTCTATGAGGCAATTCAAGATGAGAAATGGAACAGTGGCTCCAGAAAGGCAAATCATTCGAACAGTACCTGAAAACATCGAAGGAAACAAGCTCTTTTTGTGTGTGTGGAAATGGGGAATATATTGTTTCTCACTGTTTGGAAGACTGTTTTCCCATCTTGAAATCACAAGCTGTTTTCTTCCAGAGAGACTTATAAATACATCCAATTATCGACATTCAATATAGGAAATAAAGTTCTGAAATGGCTTTCTTCTGCACACGCAGAGTGAGCTGGCCAGGTTGGGCAGGTGATAATTACTTTTATTTCTTATGAGTAGGTATCACTGCGGAGTGGCTGGAAGCTTCACCTTTTATTGCCTTCACCTTTTATTACATTTCCCATGTTGTGCAGGGTAACTTTATTATCCCATTTCAAGATCTTGATGAAAAAATAATGGATGAAATTTCTAATTTCAAAATGTATGGGCTGGGCGCAGTAGCTCACAGATAACCAAATCCAATTCCCAGGGAGCCCATGGCCATGGCTGACTTGCCGGCATGATGCCTCGTTATGCCTGACTCTGTGGTCTGTCCTGTGAGTGCAGCTGGGAGCTGAGCTTTGCGGGAAACAAACTTAATCCTTCTGTTCTTAAGGAAGCCACTGGGGTCAACCTCAGGCTCAAAGTACCCGCGAGAAAGCCCCATACCAGACTGGGATGGCTCTTCCCAAGGAGACTGGCAGGCTCTGGAAGCTGCCACACCCTTTTAATAGCACACCTCTCTAAGATCTGCCGCTCTGTTTTGTCTCCCTCACCCGCCCTATGCGGTGGCCCAGAGAATCAGCTCTCATTCTGGGGCCAGGCACGGTGGCTCATGCCTGTAATCCCAGCACTTTGGAAAGCCGAGGAGGGCGGATCACCTGAGGTTGGGAGTTCAAGACCAGCCTGACCAACAAGGAGAAACCCTGTCTCTACTGAAAATACAAAATTAGCTGGGTGTGGTGGCACATGCCTGTAATCCCAGCTACTCAGGAGGCTGAGGCAGGAGAATTGCTTGAACCTGGAAGGCAGAGGTTGTGGTGAGCGGAGATCATGCCATTGCATTCCAGCCTGGGCAGCAAGAGCAAAACTGTCTCAAAAAAAAAAAAAAAAAAAGTATGAGTACAAAGTCCCAGAGTATCGAGGTTTGGTTCTACACCTTGTGACCTGGAGAGCAACCCCACAGGGGGATGGACTGTCCCTCTGCCCAACTCCAAGTGACTGAATGCCTCTGACTGGACAGTGAGTCTCTGCTGGCATTCACAACTCTTCGTTTCTTTTTTTTTAAATAGAGATGGGGTCTCATTTTGTCACCTAGGCTAGAGTGCAATAATGTGATTACAGCTCACTGCAGCCTCAACTTCCTGGGCCCAAGTGAGCCTCCTGCCTCAGCCTCTTGAGCAGCTGGGACTACAGGCATGCCCAGCTAATTTTCTAAATTTTGAATTTTTTGTAGAGATGAGGTCTCCCTGTGTTGTCCAGGCTTGTCTCAAACTTCTGACCTCAAGGAGTCCTCCTGTCTCGGCTTCCCAGAGCTCAGGATTGCAAGGCATGAGCCACTGAACCTGGCCTCAACTGTCCCTTTTAGGGATTCTGCTCAGGGAGTCATTTTAATTTAACTTAATTTTTTGTTTATTATATTTTTTTGAGACAGTCTTGCTCTGTTGTCCAGTCTTGCTCTGGAGTGCTATGGCGTGGTCTCAGCTCACTGCAACCTCTGCCTCCTAGGTTCAAGTGATTCTCCAGCCTCAGCCTCCCAAGTAGCTTGGATTACAGGGACATGCCACCATACCCAGCTAATTTTTGTATTTTTAGTAGAGACAGGGTTTCGCTCAGGCTGGTCTTGAACTTCTGACCTTGTGATCTGTCTGCCTCAGCCTCCCAAAGCACTGGGATTACAGGTGTGAACCACCCTGCCCAGCCCAGGGTGTCATTTTAAGAAGGATGCTTGTAGCATTTCATAAAAGCACCTTCCTGTCCTGTCCATGCCACTGTCAAGATGAGATCACCTGTGTCTCCTCCCTCTCTGTCCGCTGGAACTGCTCCTGACCCCACCCCTGTCTCCACTTTTTCCTCAATGTCTTGTCTCTCCTCCAGCCTCTCCCTTCCCGTGACTCTTCTGCTGCTTACCTGCACGACTGCTTGGCTGCAGTCTCTTCCCATTCTGAGCCTCTACACGTCAGGATCTTTCTGTAGCAAGCAGCCCCTGAGTCTCACCTCAGGTAGAAGAAGGATGTAGTAGATGGCTGTCAGGCTGCACAGTTGCAGGAGAGGCAGACTCAGAAAACAGGCAGTGCCAAGGAGGCTGGCAGCCGAGTGCACCACCAGGCTACCCCCAGGACATGGCAGCAGGCACAGCTGCTCAGACCCTTGCCACCACCTCTACCCCTGGGCATAACTGGGACTGATATGGCATCCTGGCTTCACCCCCTGCATGGCCAAAGCTCTTGGTGGGCAGTACAGCCAATTGTAGCGCCCAAATCTCATGCCCACACCCTGGCTATCAGGTCCTTTTGGCCTCTGCAGGGCATGGGGATATGTGTGTATGGGGTTGGGGGGGGGTTGGGTAAATGACATCTCACCAAGTTCCATTTTCTGAATAGGAGGGTTTAAGATGCTGGTAGATATACACAACCCACCCCCACAAGTAAAACCTCGAAAAGTTTAGCTTGGAGAAAAGCCTGAATATTTCAATCAGAACATCTAGAATGCAGATATTTTCATTTTAACCTAAGTGTGAGTTTCTTGTTTGATGGTTTGGTATAATTTAAATTTCTGATGTACATGCTGGGGGATGGAATACACAATTTTCTTTCTTTTTTTGAGTGGTGGGGGGACTAGGTCTCCTTCTGTCACTCAGGCTGGAGTGCAGTGATATCATCACAGCTCAGCCTCAAATTGCTGGGCTCAAGTGGTCCTTTGGCCTCCACCTTCCGAGTAGCTGGGACCACAGGTGTGTGCCACCATCCCAGCTTACTTCCAGTTTCTTGCCTCTGAAGGTCTTACTTAGCTCTACCCCCATGGCATTCAAATGAATATCCCTGAGCACAAAGTGCTTGAATAGAAACTGTGCGGTAGAGAAAGAAGTGCACAGACAGAGCTCTCCCAGGGCTGGGGCCAAAAGGACACTTGGGGCCCGTGAGGACCAGGGGCTGCCATGGCTGATGTGAGTTCAGACCCTGTGTGTCCCCGCCCCACTTCCCCACTCCGCCCCCTCCACCCCCACCCCGACCTGCCTGCCTCACTCCCATCCCACTGCCCAAACTCCATCTCTCCCAGCTACTGGCCACATCTTCCAACCTCCACCTCCTGGCCCCACAGCTCCTATGCTCAACCCCAGCTTGACCCCTGACCCTCCTCCACCATGCCAACCACTACCTCTGACTCTCATCTCCCTGCCGCTCCCCTTGTCCTGCCCCTTGTTCCCCACCCCAGGGCCTGCTAACTCCTCCCACCTCATTTGCTCAGCTCTGGAGAGAAATGGGAACTGATATCTTGTCGGGGTGGCTGCTGGTGAGAAAGAAAATGGTATCTGAGGCTTTTATTCAAGGAAGGTAATATCCTCCTCCCCCTCCCCCTCCCAGGACTTGCAAGGCATCGCCCAGCCCCCTCCTCCTTCCCAGTGTTCAGCCTCCTGTGTGGTTTCCATGGATTCGAAGATTTCCTTCCAGCACCTGAGCCCTGAAGTAAAGGACAGGGGAGGGAGGGGAAGGGCCCAGCCATCTAGGGGAGGGTAGTGGGGAAGCTGCTCCAGGATGGACCCCACAGGTCCGCCGGCCCTACCCCCTGCTCCTAGAGACTCCGAAGCTGGGCACCCAGGGGACTTGCTGGAGACTCACTGGGAGTCCAGCAAATCCCACTCTCCTTCGATGGTCCAAGGGATGGCATCCCATTGGGTCATGTTGGTGAGAAGAGCTGTCCCAAATCCCAACCCTGTCCCTGACCTCGACCCCTGTAATACCCAAATCCCAAGACCTGGCCCCAGAACACAAGCTCTGGGTTCTGACATTCAGTGGACTGTGAGGACGATGGTTCAGGGAAGGGAGCGAGGACAGCCCTGGGTCAGCCTCCAACCTGCTGAGAACTCACTCAGGTCCCCTGTTTCTGGGGCTCTGGTGCTAGCTGTAGATCGGGGACCTAGGAGAGAAGGCAAGAATGGTTTATGGTGGGGAGTCAGTGAGCATTGGCCATGTGGGGGTCTCCATCTTGCCCAGCATGGCCCTTTCCAGAACAGGTGCAGGGTGTTCATGACTTCCTCTGGCTCTGCCAGAGTCCCCAGGACATGTGTGGAGCGGGGAGAAGCTGCAGGCACTGTCATGGTGGCTGCCCAGAACCTCGACACCCTTTCTCTTGCAGGTATCTGGGGTGCAGGCTCAAGCACGGCCTGTCCCATGCCCCTGCCCAGGGCTTAGCTCAGCTGGAAAAGATTCATCGTGGCTGCAGCAGAGCAAGAATCAGAGCTGGGGGCCAGGGTAGCTGTGCTGGCTGCAAAGGCAGAGCAAGTTGCCCATGAGGGAGCTTGGCCCAGGCGGGGTTCCTTCCCCAGCCCAGGGTCCCGCAGGTTCTGAGAGCTGTCCAGCATCCTCCTGATGGGGTTTTTTTCTACATATATTTGTCTGAGTTCATTTTTATTGATTGCAGTTGAGAGCTCACCCTGGCCTGACGTTTGCCAGTGGTAGGTGGTCTACGCTGGGCAGTTAGGTTCTTGGAGACCAAGTGAGTGATTCCAGAGGAATCACTGCCACGTGAGGGCCCAGTGGTCCTCTGCCCTGGTTTCCAGTAGAACCTGCTGGAGTTTCTTTATTTATTTGTTTGTTTTTGGAGATGAGGGGTTTTTGTTTGTTTGCTTGTTTGTTTTAGAAAGAATCTTACTCCGTTGCCCAGGCTGGAGTGCAATGGTGTGCTCTTGGCTCACTGCAACCTCTGCCTCCCTGGTTCAAGCAATTCTTCTGCCTCCATCTCCCAAATAGCTGGGATTACAAGTGCGCACCACCACGCCCAGCTAATTTTTGTATTTTTAAGTAGATACCGGGTTTTACCATGTTGGTCAGGCTGATCTTGAACCGCTGACCTTGTGATTCGCCTGCCTCAGCCTCCCAAAGTGCTGGGATTACAGGCATGAGCCACCACGCCTGGCTTTAGAGATGAAGTCTTGCTTTGCTGTCGAGGCTGGAGTGCAGTGGCACAATCATGGCTCACTGCAGCCTTGAACTCCTGGGCTCAAGCCATCCTCCTGCCTCAGCTTCTCCAGTAGCTAGGACTACAGGCATGTGCCACCATGCCCGGCCAATTATTTTTTGCAGAGACAGGGGTCTCATTACGTTGTCCAGGCTGGTCTCAAACTCTCAGGTTCAAGCTATCCTCCTGCCTCAGCCTCCCAAAGTGCTGGGATTATAGATACAAGCCACTGCTCCTGACCTCTTGGAGAATATTTAAAAGCTACTAGTGGGCAAGGCACAGGGGTTCACACTTGTAATCCCAGTAATTTGGGAGGCCATGGGAGGAGGATGGCTTGAGGGCAGAAGTTTGAGCCTATGCTTGGGCAACATAGTGAGAGCCCAGTCTCTAAAAATGTTTTAAATAAAACAGTAAAATAAAACTTATTCATCATGATCAAGTAGGATTCATCCCGGGGATGCAAGGCTGGTTCAACATACGCAAGTCTATAAACGTAATTCACCACATAAACAGAACCAAAAACAAAAACCACATGATTATCTCAATTGACGCAGAGAAGGCATTTGACAAAATTCAACAGCCCTTTATGCTAAAAACCCTCAATAAACTCGGTATTGATGGAACGTATCTCAAAGTAATAAAAGCTATTTACGACAAACCAACAGCCAATATCATACTGAATGGGCAAAAACTGGAAGCATTCCCTTTGAAATCTGGCACTAGACAAGGATGCCCTCTTTCACCACTCCTATTCAATATAGTACTTGAAGTTCTAGCCAGAGCAATCAGGCAAGAAAAAGAAATAAAGGGTATTCAAATAGGAAAGGTGGAAGCCAAATTGTCTCTATTTGCAGACGACATGATAGTATACCTAGAAGACCCCATCGCCTCGGCCCCAAAACTCCTGAAACTGATAAGCAGCTTCAGCAAAGTCTCAGGATATAAAATCAACGTGCAAAAATCACAAGCATTCGTCTACACCAATAACAGACTTAAAGAAAGCCAAATCAAGAACGAACTGCCATTCACAATTGCTACAAAAAGAATAAAATACCTTGGAATACAACTCACAAGGAACGTAAGGGACCTCTTCAAGGAAAACTACAAACCACTGCTCGACAAAATCAGAGAGGACACAAACAGATGGAGAAACATTCCATGTTCATGGTTAGGAAGAATTAATATTGTGAAAATGGCTATACTGCCCAAAGTAATTTACAGAATCAACGCTATCCCCATCAAGCTACCATTGACTTTCTTCACAGAACTGGAAAAAACCATCATGAACTTCATATGGAACCAAAAGAGAGCCCGCATAGCCAAGTCAATTCTAAGCAAAAAGAACACAGCGGGGGGCATCACACTACCGGATTTCAAACTATACTACAAGGCTACAGTAATCAAAACAGCATGGTACTGGTACCAAAACAGAGATATAGACCAATGGAACAAAACAGAGACACCGGAGGCAACACAACATATCTACAACTATACAATCTTTGATAAACCTGACAAAAACCAGCAATGGGGAAGGGATTCCCTGTTTAACAAATGGTGTTGGGAAAACTGGCTAGCCATGTGCAGAAAGCAGAAACTGGACCCCTTCCTGACGCCTTACACTAAAATTAACTCCAGATGGATTAAAGACTTAAACATAAGACCTGGCACGATAAAAACCCTAGAAGGAAATCTAGGCAAAACTATCCAGGACATAGGAGTAGGCAAGGACTTCATGAACAAAACACCAAAAGCATTGGCAACAAAACCCAAAATAGACAAATGGGACCTAATGAAACTCCACAGCTTCTGCACAGCAAAAGAAACAGTCACTAGAGTGAATCGGCAACCAACAGAATGGGAAAAAATGTTTGCAGTTTACCCATCTGACAAAGGGCTGATATCCAGAATTTACAAAGAACTCAAACAGATTTACAGGAAAAAAACAAACAAGCCCATTCAAAAGTGGGCAAAGGATATGAACAGACACTTTACGAAAGAAGACATATATGAGGCCAACAATCATATGAAAAAATGCTCATCGTCACTGGTCATCAGAGAGATGCAAATCAAAACCACACTGAGATACCATCTCACGCCAGTTAGAATGGCGATCATTAAAAAATCTGGAGACAACAGATGCTGGAGAGGATGTGGAGAAAAAGGAACACTTTTACACTGTTGGTGGGAGTGTAAATTAGTTCAACCATTGTGGAAGACAGTGTGGCGATTCCTCAAGGCCTTAGAAATAGAAATTCCATTGGACCCAGCAATCCCATTACTGGGTATATATCCAAAAGACTATAAATCGTTCTACTATAAGGACACATGTACACGAATGTTCATTGCAGCACTGTTTACAATAGCAAAGACCTGGAATCAACCCAAATGCCCATTGATAATAGACTGGATTGGAAAAATGTGGCACATATATACCATGGAATATTATGCAGCAATCAGAAATGATGAGTTTGTGTCGTTTGTAGGGACATGGATGAATCTGGAGAACATCATCCTCAGCAAACTGACACAAGAACAGAAAATGAAACACCACATATTCTCACTCATAGGTAGGTGATGAAAAATGAGAACACATGGACACAGAAAGGGGAGTACTAAACACTGGGGTCTATTGGGGGGAAAAGGGGAGGGCCAGTGGGAGGGGGAGGTAGGGAGGGATAGCCTGGGGAGAAATGCCAAATGTGGGTGAAGGGGAGAAGCAAAGCAACGCACACTGCCATGTGCGTACCTACGCAACTGTCTTGCATGCTCTGCTCATGTACCCCAAAACCTAAAATCCAATAAAAAATTTAAAAAAATAAAAAAAAGAAAGAGTGAGAAATTAGAAGGAAAAGAAAAAAAAAAAACAGTAAAATAAAGGCTGTTAGTGCCTGAGCTTCAGTCCAGACCAAGTAAATCAGAATTTCCAGAAATGGGAATTTTTGGAAACTCCCTGGGAGTTTTCATGGGGAATATTGGGATTTTTGACAGCTCTGTGGTTGATTCTGCTGGAAGCCAGGACCAGGAAAGCTTCAAGACAGAGTCTTCCCAGCAGGGACAGTAGGTGCTGGAGGTAGGGGAGGGAAGGCAGGGGGAGTCCCTGGGCATGGCCTCCTCTCTTCCCACCCTCTGCGTGACAGCTCCCCCTTGGTCCCCACCCTCTCCCCTGCGCCTGCCTCCTAAAGGCTGCCCACAGGTCCCTGCCCCCTCGTCCTCTTTGTCCCTTCATCGCTCAGCCCAGATCCTGTCTCAGTCTTCACAGTCAGCCGGGATGCTTCATGAAACCTGGAAAGGAAACCATTCATCTGCAACCTTAAAACGGTTTTCTTCTTCAACCCAGAAACTCCACTCCTGGGTGTACACTCAGCAGAAATGTGAACCGACGTCTGCTGGCAAACACAGGTGAGAGGTGGCTCATAGCTGCACTATTCAACATACCCCCAAACTGGAAACTCCCCGAATGCCCATCCACAGTAGACTAGATGAATAAAGCGGTGTTTTCATCCAGTGGAATTCACATCACAAAGAGGATGGATATCAGAAGCACGATGCTGAGTGAGATCAGCCAGACACAAAAGAATCCGTGTCGTATGGCCGCATTTATTTAAAGTTTAGAACACAGGAGCCAGGCGTGGTGGCTCACACCTGTAATCCCAGCACTTCGGGAGGCTGAGGTGGGCAGATCATGAGGTCAGGAGTTCGAGACCAGCCTGGCCAACGTGGTGAAAACCCATCTCTACTAAAAATACAAAACATTAGTCAGGCATGGTGGCAGGTGCCTGTAATCCCAGTTACTCAGGAGGTTGAGGCAGGAGAATCACTTGAACCCAGGAGGCAGAGGTTGCAGTGAGCCGAGATCGTGCCAGTGCAACCCAGCCTGTGCAACAGAGCAAGACAAGAAGGAGAAGGAGAAGGAGAAGGAGAAGACCTGAAGAACTAATCTAAACTATGGGAGGTCAGAATCATGGCTCCCTGGTGAGCAATGATCCTAAAGGGACAGAGAAGAGACTTCTGTGGTCAAGGATGGTGGTTTAACTTGTCTGGATGGTTACAGGGGTGTATTTGGTTTGTAAAAATGCAAGGAGTTGTGTGCTTACAGCTATGCACTTTTCCATGTGTGTTATTCTTAAGAAAAACCGTCACAATTAATCCAGCTGCCCTCAAGGAGGACAGGAGAGATGAGAGAAACATTTTCATTCACTCTTTCCAAGGCAGGAAAGAAGAAAATGTAACCTGTAGGTTTCCATTTTTAAAGGCAGTTGGACATTTATATCCTGCCAGGGAGTTTCCCCAGCTGCTCCCATAAAGTTGCCTTTTACTCTCACACCTGGACAGCACCAGACTCCAAGGCAGAAGAAAACCCTGTCTGGGGGCTGGGAGAAGGGGGCAGGAGGAGAAGCAGCCCAGTCCAGCCCACCTCTTTGTCCCTCAGAATCCACTGAGCACCTTTCAGCCTTGTACCGCTTGGCCCCTTGGGATTTTCGGGCTCTGGGACCACTCGGGGACAGAATCTCACTCTGGCATCCAGACTACGGCTGAAATGCAGTGGCATGATTATAGCTCACTGCAGCCTCGAACTCCTGGACTCAAGCCATCCTCCTGCCTCAGCCTCCCGAGTACCTGGGACTACAGGTGTGCACCACCATGGCCAGCCAATTTCGTTTGTTTGTAGAGATGGAGGCCTTGCTGTGTTCCCTGGGATGGTCTTAAACTTCTGGCCTCAAACAACCCTCCCACCTTGGCCTCCCTAAGTGCGGGGATTACAGTCATGAGCCACTGCACCCAGTTTATAGGTCATTTCAGATGGTAAAAGGAGCCAAGAAGAAAACAGACCAGGATTACCATGCGACTCTAGAGAGCGTGGAGATGACACTGAAGCTGAGGGTTGAAAGGACCTGTTTCCTCTTTCTGCCCACACTGGCCTTGGCATCAAGTAATCCTTCCACCTCAGCCTCCTAAATTGCTGGGATTAGAGGCATGAGCCTCACTCCCTATTTTGAAACTCTCTCTCACTTGCCTCCCAGGTATGCTCCCTCTCCTGACTTTGCCCCTCTGGCCAGTTCTTCTCCAGCTGCTGAGACTTGGCCCATCCCTTGGGAAGACCCTGCCTTGTCCAACTGCCAATCAGGTACAGGAAACTCCAGCAGCTTTAGTGCCAGCTCAGAGTCTTCCTCGGCTCCATTTCTGTATCACCCATGGCCCCCACAGTTATTTCCTGCTGGTAAAGACATACCCAAGGCTGGGCAATTTACAAAAGAAAGGGGTTTATTGGACTCACAGTTCCACGGGACTGGGAAGGCTTCACAATCAAGGCAGAAGACGAAAGGCACTTACATGGCGGGAGACAAGAGAAGGGAGCTTGTGCAGAGAAAATGTTTTTTGTTTGTTTGTTTGTTTTTGAGACAGTCTCACTCTTGTCCAGGCTGGAGTGCAATAGCAAGATCTTGGCTCACTGCAACCTCTGCCTCCCAGATTCAAGCAATTCTCCTGTCTCAGCCTCCTGAGTAGCTGGGATTACAGGTGCCTACCACCACACCTGGTTAATTTTTATATTTTTAGTAGACACAGGGTTTAATCATATTGATCAGACTGGTCTCTAACTCCTCACCTTGGGTGATCCACCTGCCTTGGCCTCCCAAAGTGCTGAGATTACAGTCGTGAGCCACCACACCCAGCCTGGAAACTCCTCTTTTTAAAACCATCAGATCTCATGAGATCAGATCTCACGAGGTCTTTCCTGTGCCATCAGAACAGCGCAGGAAAGACCTGCCCCATAATTCAATCACCTCCCACAACACATGGGAATTGTGAGAGTTATAATTCAAGATGAGATTTGGGTGGGGACACAGCCAAACCATATCACCAGGCAAGACAAAGTCTTAAACAGGCACAGCTTACCCACTGCCCCACTCACCGCCTTGGTATTCCCCATCTCAGCATCCACAAGGCCAGGTGACCACATCAGAGAGCAGGTGTTGCCCACCTTCACAGGTACATCCCAGCCATCACCAAATGCTGCCTGTCCTTCTCCTAATTATTTCTGAAATCCTTTCCCTCGCCCAGTCCTAGTGTCCCTGCCCTGGCTAGGCCCCCTTTTCTCCCACCTGCTATCACTAGAACCTTTGAAAAGACTCTCCCAGCTTCTGCTCAGTGATCCCTTAAATAAAAGCGATCTGGCTGAGTGTGGTGGCTTATGCCTATAATCGTAGCTCTTTGGGACGCCAAGGTGGGCAAATCACCTGAGGTCAGGAGTTCGAGACCAGCCTGGCTAACATGGCAAAACCCCATCGCTACTGAAAATACAAAAATTAGTCATGCATGGTGGCATGTGCCTTTGGTCCCAGGTACTTGGGAGGCTGAGGCAGGAGAATCGCTTGAACCCAGGAGGTTTGGCCATGCGCATTCTGTCACTGGAGGATCAGGAAGGACATGGGGACCAGCCAGGGTCAGGAGTCTGCAGCTGTGCTTAGGCAGTGGCTCAGGCAGGAAGGCGAGGAGAGGACCAATATTTACTCAGTTGCATCTCCTGTCAGTCTCACAATGTACCAACAAAATAGGTACCATTATATCCCCAGTCTATAGATGAAGACACAGAGGCTCAGAGAGGCTGAGTAACTCACCAAAAGTCACATAGTTCTTGAATAGGGCAGGATTCCAACTTGATCAATTAGGCTTCAGAGTTGCTCTCTAGCACCTCATTTTCACCCCTGAAGCCAGGCCAGGGCTCTCAGTGTGCCCAGAAAAGAATAGTAAACACATCACACGGGCTCGTCAACCACATAAGGAACTCTGTCAATCTGTCCTCAAAAAATATTTTTACTGTAATCCCAGCACTTTGGGAGGCCAAGGAGGGCAGATCACGAGGTCAAGAGATCAAGACCATCCTGGCCAACATGGTAAAACCCCATCTCTGCTAAAAAAATAATGCAAAAATTAGCTGGATGTTATGGTGTGCACCTGTAGTCCCAGCTACTCAGGAGGCTGAGGCAGGAGAATTGCTTGAACCCTGGAGGCGGAGGTTGCAGTGAGCCGAGATAGTGCCTGGCAACAGAGCGAGACTATGTCTCAAAAATATATATAATGGTTGCATTAGGGTTGTGACATTATCAAAACTCTTTTTGTCTGTTTTTCAAATGTTTGCTAATGTGCTTATATTATCTTTATCATTAAAAAGGTAAACATTGAAAAAAATCATCTACTGAGTGGCTTCTGTCAAGAGTGCAGCTAGGGTAGTTGTCATTTGGAAGAGGCTGTTCTGGGGACAAATCAACCATTTGAAGATTCTCTGCAGGGCGCGGTGGCTCACACCTATAATCCCAGCACCTTGGGAGGACGAGGCAGGCAGATCACGAGGTCAGAAGATCGAGACCAGCCTGGCCAGGATGGCAAAAACCCCATCTCTACTAAAAATACAAAAATTAGCCAGGTATGGTGGCTGTAATCCCAGCTACTTGGGAGGCTGAGGCAGGAGAATTGTTTCAACCTGGAAGACGGAGGTTGCAGTGAGCCAAGATCATGCCACTGCACTCCAGCCTGGGAGACAGAACAAGACTCTGTCTTTAAATAAATTAATAAAAAATAAATAAAAATTCTCCAAGCCCCATTTCTCTTGTTTCTACCCAGATCACCAAAAAGTGTATTTTTCTGCTTTCACACAGAGCTGTTTTTACCAAACCACATCTTAACACTCTGTCCTCAGTTTCCGCTGGGGATCAGTAGATAACATGTGCACGTGTAGATTGTCTCTTTATTTCACATAAAACTGTTCTCTCAAGCACCACCTGTTGTGTCCTTCACATTTCTTGCAAAGATCCAATTGACAAACTCCTGTTAGATTCATAGCTGGGAGAAATGCTATCTTGATCAACCAGTGAGCTCCTGAAGAGCTCAACAATGTCTATTTTCACCCCTGCTGTTTTCACAGCACCCAGTAAAGTACTAGGCATTTACTCTATGCTCAAATATTGGTTTCTGAGTGAAAAACAAGGCATCAATTGACTCATACAACTGAGAAGTCCAAAGGAATGTCTTACTTGCTTCAGGTACGGCTGGATCCAGGGGTCCAAATGGTATCTTCAGGACTCTACCCCCCACCTTTTGGTCCTGTTTTCTTGTGTTTTTTGGCTTCATTCTCAGGCAGTCAGCCTGCCTGTAGCAGCCAGAACAGCCACTCACATTTCCCAAAGTTCCTTCCACACACCAACTTGAGAGCCTGGAGAAACGAGGGCAAGCACTCAGTTCCCCAGAAGTTCCAGGGAAGACAATCAGCAAGCAGGAGTCTGTGTGCCCATCACTGAACCAATCAGGGTGTCTGGGAGGAATTATGTCATCTCATTAGCCAGGTCTGGGTCAAGTCCCACCCTTGAAGCCAGGGGGCGGAGTCAGCTGCATCCCATTCAAAGACACAGCAAGGATGGGCTCTAGTATCAGAAAGGGTGGTAGAGAAAGGCAGGCTGGGCAGGAACCTAGAGCACTGCAGTTCCTGCAGCGTCCCAATCTGGACTCCTGATTTTGCCACCATCTTGATAAATGGTGCAACCACCAACTCTCCCGTTCCTACAGCCAGAAAGTTATAGATTATTCTTTGTTCTTTCCTTTCACTCCCTTGCAGGCTGGTGAAAACTTGAGGCATGTGGCTCCTAGGTCCAGCCACTCTGCAGTCCAGCCCCAGCCTGGGAGCTGCTGACCCCTTAGCCCATATCCAGCTCTGAGAACCCTGGAGCAGAAACGGCATTACACCCATTTTATGGGTAAATGTGCCAAGGCTAAGCTGAACAAATGATGTCTTTCCTAAGTTCACACAGGATGCTGGTGGCAGAATCTGGGCAGAGTCTAGGTCTCCAGCTGCTTGATTCAGGAATACACCCACTCGTGTACTGCTCCATATCCTATAGCCAGGTGCAGCAACAAATTACAGCACCAACAAGCCAAGCACCCCCTATCCAACCACCCCTCTCCAGCGCAGCCAGGCCCCAGGGTTCATGGCTTGGGGGCACTGGGCTCCCTCAGCAGATGGGTGTGGCGGGGGCAAGGCTCCTGTGTGTAGAGGGAACCGACATCATTGAGGATATGTTTCCTTGGCTTCTGGATGCCTGAGCAGCTACCAGATGTGTCTGAGCACACACTAGTCTCTCTACAGAGCAAGACTCTGCATGGCCAAGGCTTGGAGGACCTGGAGCCAAGGCTGGTTGCTGCTGGGGAGCAATATACATACCCTTGCTCATGGAATTCCTAGCACTGGGACACTGTAGTCTCTGATACAGAAGAAAAGAAGTGCTGTGGCTCAGGGATTCCAACTCAGCTCGCACAGCCTGTGACCTCCACAAGACGTCTGGACCAGTGTGTGGTGCAGCTCCAGGCAGCACCCCCTAGAGTTGTCCATCCCAGCCGGCATCCTCATTTATGGTATCTCGTTTCTTCCTCGCACCAGTTCCCAGAGGAAGGCGTCTGGTCATCTGTGTCAGTCGGGGCCCCCAGGAAGCAGATGCTGAAATGGGGTTGGAGATGCAACAGGTTTATTAGGGGGAAAGTCTATGGAAGATAATGGGAGAGGAAGTGATTGAGCAGGGAGAGCCCCAAACACTAATGAGAGCCCACAAACTTTCATCCAACTTAATGGGGAGCTCTGCAGCAGAAAGTGCCCACAAGAGGAGTCCAGATTAGGTACAAATGGCCAGGTCCTGGACCTCCTGCCATGCACAGTTACTGGCTGAGGGATGCCTGGGAAGAGCCTGGCTTCATTCAGCTAGAAAGCTCCTTGCACCTCAACAGCAATTCTGGAAGGGAGGCTTGGGCATCTTCATGGCGGCCTCATGATCCATTTTACAGATGCATATGCCAGTGCCCAGAAATGTCAATGACCCTCCTAAAGGCACACAGCTGGCACATGGCAGGGTCAGGCTGGTCTGATCCAAGGCCATGCTCCTGTCAGCCCCAGAGCAACTCTTGGCTGGTAAGATGCCCTTTTCTACTGCTGGACAGGACTCTGGGACATGTTCCCCTCATCCTCCAGGGACAGTGACAAGGTGGCCTGACAGAGTGCCCAGGTCCCTGCTGAGCCTCTGTCAAAGCTCCTGTCCCTGGGAAACACGAGCAGGGATGGCCCATATTGTGTTTCAGTCTTTCCAAATCTCAGGAAACTCTTGGGTAGAGAAGCCAGTTCGATGGGGCAGCTTCAATTCTGGCAGAGACTCATCAAAAACCTGCAGTGTTTCCCGCTCTTTCCAGGTGCCCCATCTGTCTGGGATCACCCAGGGCCATTTGTCTATCATCACAGAGGTGCTCCCCAGCATTCCCACAGCGCTTAAGCCTCTGCCCAAAAACCCATGGAGTTTTTTATTTGCTATTCACTACTGCCCTCCTGTAGACATGAGGATACTTCGGGGTTGAATGCAGATCCTCAAAGGTCCTGGGGCCCCACCCTGCCACTCAGTGCACAGAGAGTGGGCACCCAACCCCGAGCCTCCTAGCACTTGTCCTCAAGCCCAGCAGCGGGAGGGAGTGTGTGGCGAGTGGAGGGGGACAGCAGTCACTGAATGGAGGAGGGGGAATAGGCGGCAGAGAGCCGATCCAGACATGTGGGAAGGGAGTGGGAAGCAGGAGCTCCAAGCACCCAGCTTATGCTCCGTTGTCCCAGGGGACTTCACTCACAATGCACAAGTTCAAAGGTAAAACATTATTAAGGACGTGAAGGCAGCGATTGCATAGCAGTAACCCCTAGTGCTGTAAACTCCCTTCTGAGCAACTGCACTGGTCCACTGCCATAATAGCTAGCTCTGTCTGGAAGGGTTTTTAAATGTCCAATACACCTGTCATCCCACCACTTTGGGAGGCTGAGGCGGGTGGATCACTTGAGGCCAGGAGTTTGAGACCAGCCTGGGCAAATGGTAAAACCCTGTCTCTACTTAAAATATAATTAGCCGGGCGTGGTGGTGGGTCCCTGTAAACCCAGCTACTCAGGAGGCTGAGGCAGGAGAATTGCTTGAACCCGGGAAGCAGAGGTGACAAAGCAACTCTGTGTCAAAAAAAAAAAAATTACCCTTTCTGTCCATGTGCTTATGTACCTGTGGATATCTGGCCCTCCATTGTCCCTCCCTAGCCCTCTGCCCCGCAAGGACAGGGCCTTTTCTATTTTGTTCACTGAGGTCCTCCCAGATCAGTGCTGGACACATGGTTGGAGCCCAGTAACCATGTGGTGAAGGACAGTCAGGGGTCAGGTTTGGTGTTGGGGTTGTGAGTCACAGTCCAAAGGATGACTTACAAGTGGCCAGGCCAAGACCCAGTTGGACAGATTCCCATAGGGCTGGCCACAGTGGAAAGTTGCTGGCAAGTGCCCATCTCATTCCATAACCTTCTCTCAGCACGGCGGCAGCACACACAAGTGTCCCAGAGGGACAATGACGGCTGCTTCAGCTTGAACCACAAGGGAGGAGGTAGGGTGTTGGATACACTCAATTATCACCTGAAACCCTATCATCACTCATAATCTGCCTGAGATAAATCACAGGCAGGTAATTACGATGTCAGGCCAGGTAGCAGAGAGAAGTTCTAGAATAGCAATCAAAGAACTTCCTGGTTAATTCAAATCCATCCTAACTCGCTCCAGGGGACAAAAGTGCTTTGGCTGTAGAATTGACCAGGCGGAGAGAAATGCGATTGCTTGATGCAAAATGGGAACTCCTGGACTTAATGTTTCTCTCCGTCAAGTTTCAGAATAGCACACCTGTCAGAAGCCCTAAATCAATGATCCACCATCTGGGGTAAATCATACTGCGGGGACGTCCTATTTTCTTGGTGTTAAAACCAACCTCTCCAGCCTGCTTGCCAGACCGTGTCCTCTTCTGCTCAGCCCAGGCCTCTGAACCCACTTAGTCCTGCCTGCTTGACTTCCCACACCTGTGCTGCTTCCCTCATTCAAATGCCACCAAGACCCAGCTCAAGCCACCTGGCCCCCGAGCCTTCTATGCCCAGGCCCATCCCTGGATCCAGCTGAAGAGATTCCTGTCCCCACCTCAAAAGGCCAATGCTGGGTTTATCCATCCCTGAACTGGTCACAGCCCCAGGCCTGTGGCTCTCCTAGAGCTGGGTTTCCCTGTTCTTATCCTATTGGCTTCTGGAGCCAGCTCTTCTGCTGGGCAACAGAAACTGCTTTGGATTCACTACAACCAGAAGAATGGAGGTGGGTTTGCTGGAAAGATGCTCTTTGTGGGGAGGTCTCTTGGGGCGCCACGGAGCAGAACACCCAATCCACCTGAGCTGAGTAGAATTCATCCGGGGCAGGCTGGCCTCAGGTGGGACTGCATTCAGGCACAATCTCTGGGATCTGGCTGACTCTGTGGATGACTTTCCCAGGCTTTTCATGGTGGCAGGGTGGTTGCTTATACCTCGTCCAAGTGCGGGTCCACTTAGATATGGCAGATGATGACTTCAGGTTGCTCAGACAAAAGCCCTGGGCTAGGGCCAGGCATGGTGGCTCATGCCTGTAATCCCAGCACTTTGGGAGGCTGAGGTGGGTGAATCACCTGAGATCAGGAGTTCGAGACCAGCTTGGCCAACATGGCAAAACCCTGTCTCTGCTTAAAAAAATACAAAATTTAGCTGGGTGTGGCAGCAGACACCTGTAGTCCCAGCTACTTGGGAAGCTGAGGCAGGAGAATCCCTTGAACCCAGGAGGTGGAGGTTACAGTGAGCTGAGACCACGCCATTACACTCCAGCCTGGGTGACACAGTGAGACTCCATCTCAAAAAAAAAAAAAAAAAAACCCTGGGGTTAGACTTCATGAGGCTTGACTATGTGGCCAGAGGCACATGCCCACCCCAGGGCCAATCCTGGCAGCCACAGGAGATCAGTGTTCTGATGGGCAGGGGCCCTGGGTCACAGGCTGCTGCCCAGGCATAGGTGTGCAGTTCCACCTGCAGCTGATAGACTGAGAATGTGAGAGTAGTGATTCCCACAGGTCAATCAGGGCACCAACAAGAAGGAATGGGTGGTAGGCAGCTCCAGACCAACAAACACCATGAAGCTGGCTCTCTGGACCAGAGGGAATGCTGAACAAAATCAGACTGGCCTGGAGGCTGGAGTTTCAGGGATTTTCCTCTCCCTGGGAATGCCCATGAATAAGGCACTCAGCTTCACCACCTCTGGTTTCTGGAAGAGAAAATCCACTCGGCCAGTCTGAACCACAGACACTGCGGCCAGGGCCTGGCCGAGTCCTGGGGGCATTTCCAGAGAAGGGAGAATGGGCTTGGAGAGCCAGGAGACCTCCTCCCGGCAGCTGCTAAAATGTGGGTGTTGATACTGTTGGAACTCGTGCCTCCTTAACTTTTTGTTTATCACAAATTAGAAATTGCACAGTTTTCCTTTCAATGTCATTAGCATGCAGTGCAATTTCAGGATGATGGTTTATCTGAGCAGAAAATTGCCCTTGGCATCTATCATACCCTCCCTGGTCTGGAGCCCTGGGTGTAGCTGAAGCCACAGCAGGCATGGGGGCAGGTAGAGCGTGGGAGTTGGGGGGTTGCCCATTTTCTCCCTTCTCTGGAATCAGGAGGAAAAAAAAATGCCATTAATTTTGTTGCAATGAAAACCCCATCTCTACTAAACAGACAAAAATTAGCCAGGTGTGGTGGCAGGTGCCTGTAATCCCAGCTACTTGGGAGGCCAAGGCAGGAGAATCGCTTGAACCCAGGAAGCAGAGGTGGTGGTGAACTGAGATAGTGCCACTGCACTCCAGCCTGGGCAACAGAGACTCTATCTCAAAAAACAAACAAACAGACAAAACAGATACATTTGGAGATAACTTGAATCTTTACAATAAGGAGTCTTTTCATCTGGGAAAGACCCATTTCTCTCTAATCCTCCAGGATGTTCTCAGCTCCAGCTCCCCTCCCTCACCATCCCAGGAATGGCAGTGACCTTTTGTACATACATGACTTAGTCCCTCATCCTCCAGATACATTTAAGTGCTTTGTCTCCAGTCTCCCTGCCAAGCCCCTATCTGACACTAACCTCATATCCTCTCCTCCCCAGCCTCAAATCCTGTCCTGGCTGCACCTGGGAACTTGGAGGTTCCTCCACACCTCCAGGCTGTGGTTCACTGGGCACGCTCCTCCTGTCTCATCACCAGGGATTCCTATTATAACCAGGTGTTCCAGGTTCTTGCCTGCCCCCACGCCCCACCCCAGGAATGGGGGAAGAACCAGGTGTTCCAGGTTCTTGGCCCCGCCCCGCCCCAGGAATGGGGGAAGAACCAGGTGTTCCAGGTTCTTGGCTCCTTCCCCCCCCCCGCCCCAGGAATGGGGGAAAAGGCCCTAGAGGTGCAGTAGGCTCATTCAAATAAATATCAGACTCAAAGAGTTTTGCAGAAAAGCAATTTATTAGGCAGAGAGAGAGAGAGAAAGAGAAGTAGGGAGAGAGAGGGAATTCCCATGCTGTCGTGGGAGGGGATCCAGAGATAGAATCCACACAGGTAAGAAGCAGGGGGACTTTTAATCTGGGAGGTACTCCTGCCCCATTCAAGTCCTCGTCCAGTGAGAGGAGTTCTTTCAAACTTCCTCTGGAGTAATTGATTTTTGATTTTGATGCTGGATTGGTTGCCCGGCCCACATTCTCTGTCCCTTATATTGTTTCCCTCACCATAGAACAAAGCAGGAGGGGCCACATTCATCTTTCAGCTTGGTACTCCCCATGACCTCCCCCAGTCGCTCACTCACATGCACAAGCTCATCCTGCTTCACCAATGAGTCTTCTCCCCCACACTTGCCAAGTCTTCCTAGGACCCCCAGGTGTCATCCTGGGTGTGGCTGGTGGTGGGTGCTCAGTAAATGCATGCTGGATGGAAGGGGAGACAGCATCGCTGGGAGGAGGGGACTGCGTTTCCACCAGCCCTTGGTAGGATCTTTTTTTTTTTTTGAGACAGAGTCTTGCTGTCTCCCAGGCTGGAGTGCAGTGGTGCGATACTGGCTCACTGCGACCTCCACCTCCCACGTTCAAGTTATTCTCTTGCCTCAGCCTCCTGGGATTACAGGCACGCGCCACCAAGCCTAGCTAAGTTTTGTATTTTTAGTAGAGATGGAATTTTACCACGTTGGCCAGGCTGGTCTCAAACTCCTGACCTCAGGTGATCCACCCACCTCAGCCTCCCTAAATGCTGGGATTACAGGTGTGAGCCACCATGCCCAGCCTTATCAGGATCTTAATTCAAGAATTGGGTTCATCCCTGTGGTCAGCTCTGCAGCACCCAGGGAGTTGGAGGCCCTGAAAAGGGGGCACTTGGAGAATTTGAGAACATGACCAGGAAAATCTCCCCTGGAGGCCCCAGCACAGGGAACCATTTAGAGCACAAAAAGTTGGTTGCCTCCCCTGCCCCAGCACATGCCTGAATCAGAGCCTAACCCTGGAAGACCCCTGAAAGGGAAGACAGACCTGGGAGATGTAAGGCATCTGGATCTAGAATGTTCTTTCTTGTTTTTCGTTTGGAAACAGAATCTCATTCTGTTGCCCAGGATGTAGACCAATGGTGAGATCCTGGCTCACTGCAACCTCCGCCCACTGGGTTCAGGTGATTCTCCTGCCTCAGCCTCCCAAGTAGCGGGAATTACAGGCACCTGCCAGCACGCCTGGCTAATTTTTGTATTTTTACTAGAGATGGGGTTTCACCATGTTGGCCAGGCTGTTCTCATACTCCTGGTCTCGTGTGATCTGCCGGCTTTGGCCTCCCAAAGTACTGGGATTACAGGTGTGAGCCACTGCACCCGGCCCTGGATCGAGCATGTTCTAAAGACAGGAGCTTCTGGGAATGCTGAAGCAGGAGTCTTGCAGGTGTGCAGAGGGCTCTTGGGCTCCTCATGAGCAGCTGGAGGTGACCCCTCTCACCACGTGTCTTAAATAAGGGTACTCAGCCAAGACAGTAAGACTGGAAATAAAGACAACAAAAGGCAGTGCAAAGATGAGAAAGCAGGAGACGATATTATCATTCTTGGCAGAGAATATGTTTATATTTACCCAGAAAGTCCAAGAGAATTCATTGCAAAACAGAACCACTAAGAAAGCCTAGAAAAGTGGCCTGATCAAGACCCATGGCTTCCCACATGCCAGGGAAGAGCTGACTGGAAAATGAAGTGGAAAAGGCCTCATTCACAGCATTGATAAAGGGGTAATTGACACCAGCTTAACATGAAACAGGCCAGACCCATACAAAGAAAATGAGAAAACCACAAAAAGGGTAAAAATATGTGCCTCATTAGAGAGAAAGTGTTCTTTCCCAGATGGGAAGACCCGCTAGTGTGCAGATTCAAATTCTCTCCATATTTACCCATGTTTTTATTGCAATTCCGATGGGAAAACAATTCCAAAAACATTTTCATTGGTGTTTGACAGAAAAATGCTTATGTTCCTCAAAAAGGTACAGGCTGGGTGCAGTGGCTCACATCTGTAATCCCAACACCATGGGAGGCTGAGGTAGGTAGATCACTTGAGGCCAGGAGTTCAAGACCTGCCTGGCTAACATGGAAAAACCCCATCTCTACTAAAATTACAAAAATTAGCCAGGCACGGTGGCATGTGCCTATAGCTCCAGCTACTCGGAGGCTAAGGCAGGAGAATCACTTGAACCCGGAAGGCAGAGGTTGCAGTGAGCAGAGATCACACCACTGCACTCCAGCCTGGGCAGTAGAGCAAGATACAGTCTCCAAAAAAAAGAGGAGGTGTGACAGGGCTGAGGGGCATTGCCATGCTTGTGAATTACCTACCCCTGTGTGCATGCCAGAAGGGACAGGGAGAGGGCTTCCTCCCCAGCTGCCTAGAATAACGTTGCAGTCAGCTGTCTCAGCAAAGCCACACAGTCATTGTGGGCTCGGGAAGTGTGGGGGCACCTATGTCGTGCTGGCTCTGAGAAGCTCAGGCATTGGTGCTGTTTTCCCCTGGTGGGGGTCCCGGGACAAATGATGTTGCCAGCTGTGCATTCCAAAACCACCATGATGGAAGAGATGAGTGTCTCCTGCAGGTCATGATATTCCAGGCTGGGCAGCAGCAGAGAACAAGGCATGGCCATGGGCCCTGGGGAAGGGGACCTGTCTTAGTCTGTGTGGGCTTAAACTGGGTGGCTTATAAACAACAGAAATTTATTTTTCAGTTCTGGAGGCTGGGAAGTTCAAGATCAAGGCACAGGCAGATGCGGTGTCTAATGAAAGCATGTTTTCTGGTAGAAGATGTGCCTTATATGGTGGAAGAAGCCAGTGAGCTCTCTGGAGCCTCTTTTATATGGGCACTCATCCCATTCACCTCCCAAAGGCCTCATTTCTAACACCATCACATTGGTGATTGGATTTCAACATATGAATTTGGAGGGGATGATGTGGATATTCAGACCACAGCAGCACCTAATTGGCTGAGCCCAGCTCGCAAACCAGACTTGCGAAATGGTTTTCTGCTGATGTCTCCTTGGCCCTGACTGGGCAGAGGGGCCTCAACAGGGCTCTCGAAGATCTCAGCATTGTGAAGAGCTTGGGAGAGATGGGTAAGGCAGAGCAGGAGGACCAGGAGGACCTGACTGTTGGCCACAGAGGGACCTCTGTCCCCACCCTCTCCTGCAGCTTCCTGGGGCCGGGAGGCAGAGCCTTGAGTCTCCTCTGGTCTGAGCTCCTTTGTTGTGTGACCTGTACCATGCTTCCACTTGGGGCCTCATTTTCTCCATTAGTAACTGGGGTGTTGGCTGGATTTCAGGGCTCAACAGGACTCCCTTTCTTGGTAGGTGGAAACTGCCATCTTATAAGGGGAACCTGGGTGCCACTGGCTGGGAGCACTGGGTGGGCCAGGCCAGAGCCAAAGGCCCAGGAGAGATGGAGAGAGGCTCCATCCTGAGTGGGGCTCTTCCAGGCCCTGGAATCTCAGGCCACTCGTGCCACTACAGGAGAGACAGAGGCTGCATGGAGAGGGCGTGGACCCATGAGGGGGTCAGGGTTCCCCGCCACACATCACGCCTTCTCCTGAACCTGGAGACCTCTCCTGCCCCAACAGGCCTGGAACCAGCTGTTGGTGTCAAGGACTTGTACCGATGACCCAGAGAGCATCCCCTCTCCTTCCTCCCAGCCTGCTGCTTCCATGCTAGATGCTAGATTCGGGGCCATTTTGCCGCAGGATTCATGGGAGGGCTGAGAGGGAGCTGCCAGCTTTTCCACCTCGGAGCCGAGGTTACTCTCAGATTCATGGGAAGCCATAAACCTGCGCCCTATTTCTGCTCTAATTGAGGCGATTTGTATTGTGACTAAAATAATCAGAGACAATTTTATTGGTATATTTTTTTAAATAATTACAGCCCATATATTTAAGTTATATAACTGCAGTGGCACTCTGATTGGGTTCCCCAGAGCCCCATCTTGAAGAGCCTGTACAGCAGCCGCTCTGTCCCCCCATGCCCAGCACCTTCCATCTCCCTAAAATCTCGAGCAGAGGTTATGTTGACAGATGCAGGTCCCCAGGTTCTGAGGCTCAGTCAGAGACTTTCCAGCGGGCATGTCTTAAAACTTTGTGGGCAACCATGCCAGCCCAGCAACCCCAGAGCACTGTAGGGAGGTGGGGAAGGGATGGAGGGGGGCTCTGGAGTCTGACTCAGCTCTGGCCTTTGTGGTGGGCATCTGTGCCCTGCCATCCAGCATGCAATCACTGACCTTCTGTTCACCCCATTCTTCTCTGGGAACCTCCAGCCTTTGTCTTGCACCTGAACAGCAGACTGTCCCACAAGCTCTGGGGTGGGCCAATCAGAGCATTGCATTTTCCAGCCATGGTGATTGGTTAAGGGTTAAGCACATGACCCAGTCAGAGTCAATGACATTGCACGTGCCCCAGCTGCACTCCTGAGTGGATGGGGATCCGGAGCTGCAGGCTGCCATCTTGCTCTGCTTGGGCACTGGAAAATGGGACCAGTGTAGAGAAGACCTTGGCCTAGAGATGTGGACGGGACGGGGTCCTGGTGGCATCATTTGAGCTCCTGAACCTGGAGCTGGGGCTGCTCCTCGAGTTTTGGATATATGAGCCATTTTGGCTTAAACCTGCTGTAGCTGGGCTTTTGTCAGTGTGACCAAGTGTCCTGTTTCCGTAAGTCCCGCAAGCCTCTGTTTCCTCACCTCTAAAGGGAGAAAGTAATCACCCCCGTGGTCTGTTATGCATTGTCATTATCTGCAGAGATATCTTGGTGTGTAGCACCAAGCACAGGACTTGGACAGAGTTAACCACTCAATAAATAGCAGCCATGACTGTCGTCAGGGGCACTGTGGAGCACTGGATGCCGTCGCTGGTATAAGGTGTGGGCAGAGGAGACAGGGAGAGGCTACCAGGCAATGTCCCAGCCCAGAAGGAGGCACTGCCCTCACATGCTCTTGGATGGCAGAAGCACGGCTCCTGCTGGCTCAGCAGTGGCTCCTTGCCTTCTTCCATCAGTGACTCTTGCCTTCTTCCACTCCTGCTCAGCCAGGATCCCGTACTGTGCCCAAACCAGTTCTGCATTGATCCTCCCTAAATAGCACAAGCTGGAAGGAGGGAGCTAGGGAAGTGAGGAGGGGCAGACAACGCACCCACTGGGAGGGACTGGGGAGAGGGGCAGCAGCCACAGCTCCAGCACAGTTGGATCCGACTGTGGGTGGGAGAACCTGGATCGCAGGGTGCTCTGGTGCCCAACTTGGCTCTTTCCTCTCCGCGATTCCCCCAGCTCTCTGCTGAGCGGTTGGATGCCTCAGTATTCCCAGGCAAATCCCCCTCGGGCCCTGCCTTTGGAGCTGAGCAGTGTCTGGCCTGCACATCCACCAGCCCGGCACCACCACCAGAGACTGAAGGCCAAAAGCGGATCCAAACTCCCTCCCATCTGAGCAGGTCTCTCCTTCCGCAGCCTTCACCCGGAAGTCACAGCTGTTAAAGCTGCTAGCAGGTGGTGGGGACCCTGTGGTTCTGCACCCGAGAAAGCCTTCTCTTTACTGGCTTCAAACCATCTTAGACCTAGACAGCAGTACGGGGCTCGGGGATAGCCCCCAGGTCTACCCTGTGGGAATGACACCTTCCACTATCAGAGGCTTGTCCCGTGAGCCCACTACTAGGGAAAGGGCTGAAGGGAGCACTGGGGCTGAAACGTTTAGCTGGCTCTTGGGTCTCCAGGCTCTCGTGACTGCACAGTTTAGTGGAGACATGCACACTCGCTCTGTTGCACATACTCACATGTACACATATGCACATGCACACTCTCACATGGGCATGTCACACATACACACATGTTGGTGCATACTCACACCAACACACACGCACAATTGCACACATGCACACTCAGGGGCATGCTCACACACGCACACTCACACGTGCACAATTGCTCACATGAGCGTGGTCATACTCATGCATACTCACATTTTGCACACTTACACACACGCACACACACACTCCTATACATGTCCACACTCTCTCCTGCATGCTCCCCCCGTCCCAAAGTGCTTGCCTTTTCTGCTTATAGCAGAGCGGAGGTGCGTCAGTCAATGCCCTGTGGTGTTTCTCGGGATCCACGCATCCCACACACTGTATGTTGTCAGCCAGGAGACTGCCTGCTCCTGAGTGACTGTGTTCTCTCTAGCTCTGAAGGTCCTTATAAACATTGGTGCCACCCATCTCACAGGACATTCTCTGTGAACCTCAGCAGAGCTCCCCTGGTTTCAAACATTCTTTTCTCTCATTAGAGCTTATGTTCCATAGATGACTTTGAAAATCCTGCCACCTTCACAGGCCCAGACATGACAGTGCAGAGGACATCGGGACCAGCAGGACATAAAACCCTCACAGTCACAGGGAGAAAGTCAGATCTGGGCACTTGACACAGCCAAGCCCTGCCATCCCTTCTTTGGGTCCTAGAGGGAACAGCCTGGCGGTGGGCACACCCCTTCCTCTCCCAGCAATGACCTGGCAGACCCCCTCCCCCCAGTGATGGCCTTAGGGATTCCCAGCCATCACCCCTCCCTCCAGGAACCCCTCATCCCATCCTTCCACAGGACCACCACCCAGAAAGGCCCCCTTGACCATCTGCACAACTAGGATGGGCAATGCCCCACCCAAAGCACTGCATGCCTCCCCCACATTGTCACAGTGTGTAAAGGACCTGGGTCAACCAGATCTCAGACACTACAGTCAGTACCTGCCAGTCCACTCCCAGAAGACCTCTGCTCCCCACCCCGGTGTCACTGAGCCACTTCCTCCATCGCAGCCCCACAGAGGGAGGCCCTTTTGTGTCTTGCCCATTGCCCGGCTGGCTAGATCTGCTCAGCTCTTCCCTGACTCAGGAAAGACGAGAGAGTTATATTTGTCGGTTTTCATGCTGCTATGAAGAACTGCCTGAGACTGGGTAATTTATGAAGGAATGAGGTTTAATGACTCGCAGTTTAGCATGGCTAGGGAGGCCACAGGAAACTTATAGTCATGGCAGAAGGCAAAGGGGAATCGGGGCACCTTCTTTTTTTTTTTTTTTTTTTGAGACGGAGTTTTACTCCTGTTACCCAGGCTGGAGTGCAATGGTGTGATCTCGGCTCACCGCAACCTCCGCCTCCTGGGTTCAGGCAATTCTCCTGCCTCAGCCTCCCAAGTAGCTGGGACTACAGGCATGGGACTACTGCACCACCATGCCCAGCTAATTTTTAATTGTATTTTTAGTAGAGACGGGGTTTCACCATGTTGACCAGGATGGTCTCGATCTCTTGACCTCATGATCCACCTGCCTCGGCCTCCCAAAGTGCTGGGATTATAGGAGTGAGCCGCCGTGCCCGGTCAGGGCACCTTCTTCACAAGGAAGCAGGAAGAAGTGCTGAGCACAGGGGGAAGAGCACCTGATAAAACCACCAGATCTCGTGAGAACTCACTCACTATCACAAGAACAGCATGGAGGAAACCGCCTCCATGATTCAATTACCTCCACCTAGTCTCTCCCATGACTCATCGGGATTATGAGGATTACAATTCAAGATGAGACAGTCAGGACCCACCTGACCCCCACACACAAATCCTAACCATGTCAAGAGGCCTATGGTCCCAGATAAGCCAAGAAGCCTTTGTGGAGGAGGCCACCCCCTCCCTTGGCCTCCAGACCCAGTGGGAGGCCTAGGTCAGGATGGAGGGTTCCTCTAAGGGGGCTGGCATGGATGTCACATATGCCATGGCACAGCCTGAGGGTAGGCAGCCTTGAGCAGTTGGAAGGGAGCTGGGTCTGCAGGAACACAGAGTCCTGAGGTCTTGCCCTTGAACCCCTGATCTGGGCTCTTCAGGGGATCTGGGAGAAAGCCCCCTGTCCCCTGCTGGTGCTGGTGGCATGGTACAGACAACTTGGAAACCCTAACAGAAGCAGGGAGGGAGCCGGATGCGGTGGCTCATGTCTGTAATCCCAGCACTTTGGGAGGCCAAGTCGGGTGAATCACAAAATCAAGAGATTGAGACCATCCTGGCCAACATGGTGAAACCCCATCTCTACTAAAAGTACAAAAATTAGCTAGTCCTGGTGGCATGTGCCTGTAGTCCCAGCTATTCGGGAGGCTGAAGCAGGAGAATTGCTTGAACCCAGGAGGCGGAGGTTACAGTGAGCCAAGATTGGGCCATTGCACCCCAGCCTGGGCGACAGAAGAAGACTTGGTCTCCAAACAAAGAAGAAAAAGAAAAAAAGGAAACAGGGAGGGAGGGAAGGTTGCTGAGAGGTTGCTGTGCAGACCAGGAGTCAGGGAGGTACAAGGGGAGTCAGGTGGGGGTTGCAGGAGGGACAGACAGACAACAGCAGACTGGGTCATACCAGGATCCCCTTGTGGGCCCCCCAGGAAATGAATAGGTCTAGCCCAAAAGGGGGTCCAGGAACACTGCTCCCAGCACCTCTGTGCTGCCAGCCCTAAAGGCACCCACCTGATCCCCACACATGCCGCATCTCCACTCTTTGCAGGAGGAAACTAAGGCCCAGGGGCCTGGAGATGTGTCTACCCCAGGTCATGCTGTGGGCGATGCAGGTCCAGAACCCAGACCTGTGGACTGCACCAGGCTCTCTTGCTCCAAACCACAGCTCCTCCTCAGCCCTCCAGCATTCTCATCTGCAAAATGGGGCATCGGGACAAAAGGTCTTCAATGCCCCTTCTGGGTGGGATATCAGAGTTTGGGGACCTCTCTCTCCAGGTCTTCATGAGTCCAGCAGGATCTCTGGCAGGTTCAGGGTCCCCTCCTTCCCTCTGCTCCCACTGCTCAGCACCCAACCCTTTTTATAATTAGCTCTGTGAATTACAGAACTAATACCTGCTTGCTTGTTAACATGTTTCAAACATCACAGAGGGTTCAAGGTGGAAGCTGAACATACTCCCCAGCCTCCCCCACAATCCCAAGCCCACGTGGTCCCACGTGGTCTTTGGGAAATGTATAACTATTCTAGCAAACTCCCCTCTTCCCCTCCTGGCTCTCCCCTGCCCTACCATCCCTCTGTCATTTCTCCATGGACTGTCCCCTCTTCCCATAGAAGCCAGGAGGGAAATCTGGAATCGGTGAGCTAGGTGCAGTCCTGAGCTCAGGCCCAGAGATCCCACACCCATGCCAACTCCTGCCCCTACCAGCCCCCTCCCTATGCCAGCCATTGCCCCCCTTCATCTATGCCAGCCCCCTACCACCAAGCCCATCGTTAGGGGCTCATTATTCCATCCTGTCTGCGTAGGATGGGGCAGAGTGACAGCTGTTCCATGTTTAATTACGGATGGGCTGAGGCTATGCCAACCCATGAATAAAATTACAGTTGTTCTGCAATGCAAATATTGCGGGCCTCAGTCTGAGGGTGCATGCAGGGCTGATTTTCATAGGCTGGCTTTTTGAATGAAAAAAGTTTTATTACATTTTAAAGAACATTTGTAATGATGAAATTCGCACACCTCAAGATTTATACAGCACTGCAAACACGTGGCAGGGGAAAGGGAGTTATTTATACCTTCAAATAGGCTCCTGCCCTCTGACTGCATGATTTTAGGGCACAGAGCATTTTTAGCAGATAATTGCTTTAATGGTAAGTGCAGAAACTTAAAACCAAATATTGGGAGTGTCTAAACAAGGAGAAGCCTCAGTGAAGATCGGGGCGAGTTGACCTCATGGGTAGGGAGGGAGAAAAGGGAGCTTGCTCTCGCCAGGGCTCATAGGATAAGAACACATGGCAGACAATCAGCACAGTCAGAGGTTTGCCATCTGCAGATGCCCACTGGGCACAGGTTCAGCTTATGGTGAATGAACTTGGAGACGTGACATCCTCCTGTCAGAGCGGCCATTGCAGGGCTATTTCTCCTCCCACGGTCGCTGTGAGATTTCCTTCTGTGTGGTGTATCCGCGCTTTATGTGACTGGAAATCTCATCTGAGCACAGCTGGGTGGGTGATAATGCAAACTTGCCATTCCATCATCTAAATCCATATAGATATGAATACAGAACATCTGACTTGATTTCCCCTTGTACTAAAAATACAGAGCTTCCCAGGGAAGGCAGGCATTTCTTTTGCTAAGTCTTCCCTGCAGATCTTTCCCTGTGTGGATGCAGCTGAGCTCAAGAACAGTATAGTTGAGAGAGGCTTCTCCAGCTGGCCCTGGTCCCCATCTCTAAACAGAACAGAACCTCCTTCAACTTAGCAACTTAGCACCGTCGACACATTGATTCGTTCATTCATTTTGCCAACATGTGTGTATTGAAGGCTTACTACGAGTCGGGCTCCTGGCACATTTGGATGAGGAGGATGTAGTCTGCGGCCTCCAAAAGCAATGGAATAGTCAAGACCCGTTCCCAGAGACAACTGAGCATCACTAAACAGCAGTGTGACAAGGACAGGAATGGAGGTATACATGTCCAAGGACAGGGACAGCAGAGGAGTGGGCCCAGCTGTGTCTGGGGGTGAGAGTTCAGAGAAGGAGCCATCCAAGCCAGCCTTGAAGGATGCGGAGGAGTTTGGAATGGGCACGCGCTTAGCAGGGCGGCAGGGTGATCATCAAAGGCACCCTCCAGCTTGAGGTCTGTGGGAGGGAGAGGAAATTTGAGTGTCTGGAGCATGGGTAGCATCTATGTTGGGTGGCATCTATGGTGGAGTGTCAGGTGGAGGAAACCGACCTCCTTCCTGGGGCATCTCTGCTGCTCAGAGCTGGGGTTCAGGGGCTCTGGAGCCTGTGTGGAGCTCCAATAGATGGCGGGGGCAGGGAGGGTGTCTGGGATAGGGACTGGGCCCGCCGGCAGGCATGTGAAACAGTTAGAAGGAGAAATCAGTGACTCCTGCTTCTCTTCTCTTGGAAGTCAGCCAAGCCTGGGTGTCTCCTGTTCATTCAGCAAGAGACGGCTTCTCAGAACAAGCGAGCAAAAGGAGACAGGGCAGGATTCCAAACCAGCTGCAAGGCTCTCTCTCAGTACCCTCCCCCACGTCAGCATGCCCGTGCGTGCATGCTGGCTTCTGTGCATAGGTTTCCATGTGTGTGTCTCTGTATATGTTTGTGTGTGTACTTGGTGTGTGCTTCATGTGTATGGATGCTTGTGCATGCATGCTGGCTTCTGTGCATGGGTTTACATGTATGTATGTCTCTGTGTATGTTTGTGTGTGTACTTAGTGTGTTTTCATGTGTGTGCATGCCTGTACATGTGTGTTTGTGCTGAGTCTACATGTGTCTGTGCATGTTTGTTATGTGCAGATATGTGTGGTGTGCTCACGTCTGTGAGCGTGTGTATACATGTCCGTGTGTGTATGTCAAGCACAAGGGTGTGTGCTTGTGTGAATGTGCACTCATGTATGCACTTAAGCATTTGTGTATGTTTGTGTTTATGGATGTTTGTGTGGATGTGAGTGTGCATGCTTATCAGAGGGTCTGTGCCTAGACTGAACACTGGGGTTTTTTTGTTTTTTGTTTTGTTTTTGAGATAGTCAGACTATTGTCACACCGGCTGGAGTTCAAAAGTGCAATCACAGCTCATTGCAGTCTCTAACTCCTGGGCTTAAGCGATCCTCCCACTTCAGCCTCCTGAGTAATTGAGACTACAGGCGTGAACCACCATACCTGGCTAATTTTTAAACTTTTTATAGAGAAGGGGGTCTCACTAGGTTGCCCAGGCTGGCCTCAAGGAATCCTCCCACCTCGGCCTCCCAAAGTGCTGGAATTACAGGAGTGAGTCACTGCACCCGGCCCAGACACCAGGATTTTTAAACTTACAGTCTGACACTCTGGAACCCATGCAGTCCGACACCACCACTGCAGATTCTAAAGTGAACCCCGTACAGCCACGTACGCAGCCCATGCCCTTGGGTGGCTTGGGTCCCTGAGGTCTCCTGGGTGAGGGGAAGAAAATGGAAGCCTGAATAACAGTGGCTGCCTTGTGGAGCAGCCCAGGCCAGGGTGGGAGGTAAGAGAATGTCTGAGGACAGCCAGGCTGGTCCTGCTCCTGTGCTCACCCAGAGCCAGAAAAGAGAAGCACCAGCCAGGACCGGGGCAGCCTCAGGGGCTCTGAAGACGGGAAGGGTGTCCAGATGCCTGTGGTACCTGGGAGAGCACATGGGTGTGTGTGTGTACATATATGTGAGTGTGCAGGAGTGCATATCTGTGTCCGTGTGAATAAAAGCATCTGGGGCTGTATTTGTGTGCAGATAGGTATGTTGGTGCCTGTATATGTGTGCATGTGACCTGTGTTTTCTGACCCAGAAACAACCATCTCTTGACCAAAGGTACCCAGAGACATCCTATTTCTGTCCTTCCCCACATTGGCCCTCTGACCTGCCAGCATCAGAGCCATCAGGAAACAAGCCATCCTACTGGCTGGAGAGAGTGGCCAGCGGGCATCTGGTATACCCCAGGGCACTCTGTGGAACAGGAGTTCATTGTCGGCACCAGAGGCCTGCTTTATTTTTGCTTTTCTTCTCTTTTTTTTGAAACAATGTCTTGCTATGTTGCCCAAGCTGGGGTGCCGTAGCACGATCATGGCCCACTGCAGTCTCGACCTCCCAGGGTGAAGCAATCTTCCCACCTTAGCCTCCCTGGTAGCTGGGACTATAGGTGTACGTGCCACCATGCCCAAAATATTTTTTGTATTTTTTTTTAGAGATGGGATTTTGTCACTGCGGTGGCTCACACCTGTAATTCCAGCACTTTGGGAGGCGAAGGCAGATGAATCACCTGAGGTGAGAAGTTCGAGACCAGCCTGGCCAACATGGTGAACCCTGTCTCTACTAAAGAAAAAAAAAAGTAGCCTGGTGTGGTGGCACGTGCCTAATTCCAGCGACTCAGGAGGCTGAGGCATGAGAATCACTTGAACCTGGGAGGTGGAGGTTGCAGTAAGCCGAGATCACACCACTGCACTCTAGCCTGGGAGACAGAGTGAGACTCTGTCTCAAAAAAAAAGAGACAGATGGGGTTTTGCCAAACCCAAACCAGTTTGCCCAAGCCAGTCTTGAACTCCTGAGCTCAAGCAATCCAACTGCCTCATTCTCCCAAAGTGCAGAGATTACAAGTGTGAGCTGCCAAGTCCAGGCCTGTCCCCTTCTTAGTGGCTTACTTGGGGTTTCAGTGATGACAGGGTCATTATTGGGTTTTAGGAAACTTCCTTAAGCAGCTGAAAGAATCCGTTGAGCTCTGCTTCATTTTCTGTCTTTTAGGCTGAAGGAGCTGGAAGGGCCTGGGGTCTCCTTGGGGGAAAGCAGGGGGATTTGGTGATTAAGTGAATGGAATCTGCCCATTGCAGTAAAAATAGTGGAGCTGTGCTTGGTGGAGGCGCAGAAGCCTGACCAAATGGACCCAGAGGTGTTCAGGAGGGAGGAAGCTGAGATCTGATGATTTATTAATGTGTACACAGGAGCCTTCAGAACAAAGACCCAAAGATACACGGAATGTTGCCCGTTTTTCTGCTTAGGTTCAACAACATATGGACAGTGCTGGAAATAGAGGTTGGAAATAGATGCTTGGTGCCACAAAGAAAAATTAGCACTGAGACAAAGTATCTTTCAGTAACACAATTTCTACTTCCTGGACTGTAGGAAGGGTACTCTTACTAGCCATCTTGCCATGAGAGTACAAAGAACAAAGGAATACACATAGATTTATTTCTTATGCATTTTGGGTCGTCCTTACTGCTGTGTCTGAGCTCCATTGGCTGGAGTCAGACCTCACAATCTAAACTAAAACCTGATTCGCTAACAACTTAAAACTTTTCTGAACAGGTAAAAGCAATGGAGAGCGGGACATGCCTGTGAGCACGTCCAGCGCAGATACCTTGGTTAAAATACAAGGACATAAAATGTACTATGTGCCTGAAAGCACAGCATGTCTAACAGCTACATAAGATAGGGCTTAACAACGTTATTAGCACACTTATTCTCTAAAAAGAAAGGAATCTTTAAAAAGGAACTTTTCTACTGCCCATGGACAGCCATGTCAAAATAGGATGGGACAGCAAGGGCTGATAGACTGAATAGGAAGACCCAGCCAGGCCTATTGTCTAGATTCTTCTTGTTCTCTCTAAGTAATGTTCCTTTCTTCTGGGTAGGGGGCGAGGCCCTTTCTGGAATGGGGATCTCATGACCTACAGTCAAACAAGGTAGTTCAGAAAATTTATTTTTATTTTATTTTACTTTAAATTCCAGGATACATGTGCAGAACGTCCAGGTTTGTTACACAGGTATACATGGTAGTTTGCTGCACCTCTCAACCCATCATCTAGGTTTTAAGACTTGCATGCATTAGTTATTTGTCCTAGTGCTCTCCCTCCCCTTGCCCCTCAACCCCACACAGGCCCCAGTGTGTGATGTTTTCCTCCCTGTGTCCATGTGTTCTCATTGTTCAACTCCCACATATGAGTGAGAACACGTGGTGTTTGGTTTTCTGTTCCTGTGTCAGTTTGCTGAGAATGATGGCTTCCAGCTTCATCCATGTCCCTGCAAAGGACATGAACTCATTCTTTTTTATGGCTGCATAGTATTCCATGGTGGATATGTGCCACATTTTCTTTATCCAGTCTACCATTGATGGACATTTGGGTTGGTTACAAGTCTTTGCTATTGTGAATAAGGCTGCAGTAAACATAAATGCACATGTGTCTTTATAGTAGAACGATTTATAATCCTTTGGGTATATACCCAGTAATGGGATTGCTGGGTCAAATGGAATTTCTGGTTCTAGATCCTTGAGTAATTGCCACACTGTCTTCCACAATGGTTGAACTACTGAAACTCCCACCAACAGTGTAAAAGCGTTCCTATTTCTCCACAGCCTGGCCAGCATCTGTTGTTTCCGGACTTTCGTTGGGATGGTATCTCATTGCGGTTTTGATTTGCTTTTCTCTAATGATTGGGTAACAAACATACAGAAAAAAAGCTCATCGTCACTGATCATTAGAGAATTTCTTTATGGCCAGTTTTTACACAGGCAGAGGGAAAGTTAGAGTTATATTTTTAGGTTTTATGGCTGTCTTTGGGGGAAAGTGCTTGGGATCTATGACCTGCCTTGGGGAAGAAGGATTCTAGTTTTTATGGTTGGCCTCAGGGGAGAATGGGACTGAGAGACAGGAGGGCAGGAGAAGGTCAGAGAAATACTTGTGTTTTAGAGGCTATTTCTGAGGCCCTCATTTTGGGCCGCAGCAACAGCTGGACCGGAGGGAGAGTGGCGGGGGCTCATGGGGCAGGACTCCAGAACTGGCTCGTCCACCCGCAGAGCCCTTCTTCCCACAGACACCCCCTACCTAGGTGGGAGTTGTGAGTCAGTTCCACAGGCCAGGAAACTGAAACTCACAGAGGCCAGGGCACGGAGGTTTCCAAGACAGAGCTCTCACCTACACCAAGGTCGCCTAAGCCCACGGGGGCCACCTCTCCCATGCAGCCCTCGTCTCCTGCCACTCAGCAGGGGACTCTGAGAGTCCAGAGATGGGGACCATCCCTGGGGCAGACACTGGGCATCCCCGATGCTAGAAAATGAGCATGTTTTCTTTCGTCACATTCCAGGCCACAGTGCCCCATTTGCCAATTGTGTTCTAAGAAAACAGCAACAACAAAAAGGCACCAAAGAGGAGGCGGCTGGAGTTCTGGGCTGTGAGGCTGCCTTTCAGGATTCTGACGCTGTGCTTGGAAGAAGAGCCTGCCTTTCAGGCTGAAGGCAAATTCTGACTCCTACTGCATGTGATATAAAATGGTCACAAAATTAGATATAAATGCATCTCTCTAAAGTCACTCCTTTCTGTGTGTATATATATGTATATTTGTATTTATTTATTATTCCTTAAAAAATTGTATTTACTGTTGTCTTTATTATTGTATTATATTTATTATTCCTGAAAGTTTGTACTTATAATTTATTTATTGTATTTATTATTTATTATTGTATTATATTTGTTATTATTTATTGTATTTATTATTCCTAAAAGAGTTTTTAGGAAACTCTGAATTTATTATTCCTAAGATAATATCTGTTGTATTTATTATTCCTAAATATTTACATGTTTATATTTATATATTTGTAATATTTATATTATATATTTACATATTTGTAATATTTCTATTATATATTTACATATTTGTAATATTTATATTATATATTTACATATTTGTAATATTTCTATTATATATTTACATATTTGTAATATTTATATTATATATTTACATATTTGTAATATTTATATTATATATTTACATATTTGTAATATTTATATATTATATATACATTATATATTATATATTTATATATTATATATACATTATATATTATATATACATTATATATTATATATTTATATATTATATTTAGGCACAATACATTGCCCTTATTATTCCTAAAAAAGTTTGGGGCAAGATTAATTTGATAGGATAAACCCAAATACCACAATGCTGTTTTTTTTTTGCACCCCAGAACTGGTATGCTGATCCATCAATATTCCTTAGTCAAAGTTCTTAGGACCTTGACCTGGAGGTAAGAGGATAAGCCCAACCTTAAGTCTCTTGTATTTTAGAGCTTGTGGGGTATATGGCTGTGAATACACAATGTGATTGAACCATAGCATAGCAATGTAACCAAGGAGGTCGAGTTGTAGCAGGGATAAGAGTCATAACTTTTGGTACAGTAAGTAATACATAAGCCTTGCTTATCGATCTCCACCGTGGGCCAGACACCCCGAGGCCCTCACTGGTTCTGGTTGTCTTAATTAATTTAAGCCGCAGAACTTGAGGTTGGCACTGTGATCTTCTCCATCTTTATAGGAAGAAGCTGAGCTTTCTCTCCAAATTTGCATACAAAATATTTTTGTCCTTTATTAAAATTTCACTAGGAAAAATTACTCGCTATATCCTTAGCCATAGATGTGTATGTAAAATGCATTTGTGGGGTCAGTGGTAACTGACATAGCCTGTAACTTACCAGGCATGAGATGTATAAATGAAGATGGCCATTGTCTAAAGTGAGAAGAATGGCGTTAAAAAGAAAAAGGAAACAAAAAATCAGAGAAGTCCTAATGAAACTCAGTGAAAGTGTCAGCTACGTTTCACAAACTTCAAGGAGTTTCTGTCAGGTGGTAGGCTGCTGAGACCAGAGTGAAGTTGTGGCTTGAAGCAGACATATAGCCCTGTCTCCAGGGGAGGCAGCATAGTGTGGGAAAGAAAGTCAAGGAGATTGTGCCCATTGCACTCTAGCCTGAGTGACTGGGCGAGAGTCCGTCTCAAAAAAAAAAAAAAGAGTCAAGGAAATGCTGGTGGAAAGTCATGCCCTCCTCTCCAGGGTGGGCATGCAGGGGTGGCAGCCATGGGGGAAGTGGGCCCAGTGCCTGCCTTGTCTTAAGGGCCTGCAGACACCCCCAGCTCCAGATATGCAGGCACAGCCTTGGCTGCGCCTAGAAGCCCTGGGGAGCTGGAAGGTTTCTCTGATGTGAGCATTTCCTGGGATGGAGGAACTCCTTTTTGACCCCCCCATACTTGCTGAGGCAGGCTAGACATATGAGTAGGTTGCGCGTGAGCACCTTTTGTGCCCAGGAACCAGCAGTTATGAGGATGCTTTGTTGACTGGCGAAACTCCAGTGTTTCCAGCAGGCAGAATTCTGTGGCCCAGGCTCTTCTCCAATGGCCCCTTCACCACTGTAGTGAGCTCCATCTGCCCTGAGGGGCTCCCTTCCTGCATAAGAGAGCTGTATCTCACTCACACAGTGGAATGGGGGAATGCCCTCAACTTGACAGGCAGAAGAAGCCTGGGCACGAGAGTGAACTCAGCTATCCAGCCCCCTGAAGAAAAGACAGATGGAACGGAAAACCATATTGTCATGATATCGAGGGAAGAAAAAAAAACAGAATTCTAAAAATATTTACTCCAGGAAACAGATGTAAGGTTTTTTTCCAAAATGAAAACATTGAATCTGCAAACCAAGTGAGGAAGAAAGGATGAGGACAAACTGTGGTCAAAAGGGAGCTGGCAGTCAGGTAAAGCATCCGAGGACACGAGCATCACAGCAGTATCGCAGAAAGGTCAGCGACAGGGAGGATCAGCAGGAACCCTGCAGACAGACAGTGGACTCGGTGACATGGAGTATGGGTTGGAGAGGATTTTTCAGAGTGCAAAAAAAAGGACCGGAGAAGTTAGAAGCGATCATCAGCAGAGCAGCAGCTTTGAAGAAAAGAGATTGGAAATCCTATCAGGATGACAGGCGTTAATGAAGAAAGGACAGGACTAACAGGAAATAAAAAATATTCAAAACTGAAAGAGGAAAACTTGGCTGAACCAAAGACAGATCTACATCTGTAGGTTGAAAGGGTTTGCTAGAGACCAGGCAAAACTAATAAACATCAAAAGATAGTGGTGACACACTCTAATCTCTTGGATTCATGCCTACAAAGACTTAAACTCCAGGCTGCCTTGTTCTCCCGCTGCACCCCTTACTGCCTGCCCTCCTTGGAATAGGGTCTCACCCTGCCTTCTCAGCATCTATTTCTTTCTTTCTTCCTTTTTTTCTTTTTTCTTTTTTTTTTAAGATGGAGTCTTGCTCTGTTGCTTAGGCTAGAGTGTAGTGGTGTGGTCTCGGCTCACTGCAACCTGCACCTCCTGGGTTCAAGCTATGCTCCTGCCTCAGCCTCCTGAGTAGCTGGGAGCCACTGCGCCCAGCCTCTCAGCATCTATTTCTCCACCTTCTTGATTACAGCTCCCTGCGCCTCAGTCCCTCATGAGAGAAACCCAGGTGAGATGCCCTTGTGCTCCCAGTGTTACAGGAAGTGAGTCCCCATCCAGACCCCTTGGATCTTGCCCAAGAAAGAATTCAGGACAAGTCTATAAAGTGAAAGCAAGTTTATTAAGAAAGTAAAAGAGGCTGGGCGCAGTGACTCACGCCTGTAATCCCAGCACTTTGGCAGGTTGAGGCAGGCAGGTCACAAGGTCAGGAGTTCAAGACGAGCCCGGCCAATATGGTGAAACCTGGTTTCTACTAAAATGCAAAAATTAGCCAGGCATGGTGGCGTGCGCCTGTAGTCCCAGCTACTCAGGAGGCTAAGGCAAGAGAATCACTTGAACCAGGGAGGTGGAGGTTGCAGTGAGCGGAAATCACACCACTGCACTCCAGAGAGAAGACTCCGTCTCAAACACACAAACAAAAAGAAAGAAAGTAAAGGAATAAAGAATGGCTACACCTTAGACAGAGCAGCCCTGAGGGCGGCTGCTTGCCTGTTGTTATGGTTATTTATCGATGATATACTAAACAATGGGTGGATTATTCATCCCTTCCCTTTTTAGACATCCTTCCCACTAAGGTAACTTCCTGATGTTGCCATGGCATTTGTAAACTGTCATGGCACTGGTGAGAGTGCGGCAGTGAGGAGGACCAGAGGTCACTCTCATCGCCATCTTGGATTTGGTGGGTTTTAGCCGGCTTCTTTACTGCAACCTGTTTTATCAGCAAGGTCTCTATGACCTGTATTTTGTGCCGACCTTCCACCTCATCCTGTGACTTAGAATGCCTTAACTGTTTGGCAATGCAGCCCCGTTAGGTTTCAGCGTAATTTTACCCAACTCCTATTCAAGATGGTGTTGCTCTGGTTCACACGCCTCTGACACTAGTAGTCTCGCCCCAGAGCTGCTGAGCTGCTTTCGGTACTGGGCTACTCTGCGGGGACCAGAAGCTGGCTGGCAATGCTCACCAGATGTGCCTTGGCTGCTCACACCTTCCCCCAAGAGAATCCCTGTGTGCAGATGAGGTTTGGATAGGCAGACCTCCTTCGGCAAATTTAGGGCAATGATGGGTCAAGCTCTGAATAGCCGAGGCCACATAACTGTTGGACCACATTGAAGACCCAGTGGATGATCTATGCTTCTGAGCCAGCAGGTCCACTGGGGCTCACCCAGACTAAGCTAGATGCCCCCTGGCAAGGTTGCCAACTCCCTGACCTCTACCTCTAGCAACCCACGGAGGGGAATAGCCCACCAGCCCATCCCTTTGCAGCAACTGTAGTGGGAAGGATGAGAATCGTAATTAAAACCTCAGGCGTCTTTTCCCAAGGGTCATTCCAGCTGAAGAGCCTAAATATCATAAGGGTATGAATGTGCTGCATTTATTATTTTCACCATGGAGCCGTCCAAGAAAACTGACCTTTTCAGCTTCAATAAAAACGGATTTTCCTGTAGGTCCTTTGACAACAGCTGTGATTATGAGCTGGGCTGAAACTTAATATGAAACACTGAAGACCAGAAAAAAGAGATGGCTTCCCAAGGCCTGGGAGAGTTACTGACACCCGTTTGCAATTAGACACTGGGATGTGTGTGGCAGCCTGAGCCCTGCTCTGAGATGCTCACTCACTCCTCCAGGAACCCACTCAGCATGAAAGCCACCTATGATTTATACTTTTGGTGTAAGGCATGTAGTAGCGGACTGCCCTGGAATTCAGTATCCCCCTCCTGTTACGTGATCAGGAGCCCCAGACATCGCACTCCAGCTTGTCTTCCCCTAAACACAGCCCAGGGCTGACCCTCTTGCCATAACTTGGCCATACTACTTGGCAAAAAGCTTGCCAATGTCCTGCCCTACCATTTCTACTGACCACGGTAGCCAAGACCCGGAGGAACGGATGACAGTCCATGGCAGCAGCGCCGCCTTGCACTGAAACCGGGTATCGAACAGCAACAAAACCTGGAGTTCCTGCTGAACACCTGTGCTTGACCCCAGGCATTTTCTCCTCCCCATCCCAACCCTGCGGAAACTGCCTTTGCTGAAATTATGACTGAGAAAACTGTTACAGTAAAAGAGATCCAACCTAACCAACTCCATCTTGCTCCTAACCTCCAAGCTGCCCTTGTTCATTCCTGGGCCTGGGTCAAACTAACTTTGGCAGGAACTTGGCGTGTAGTTTAACTTTGAAACAAAGATGATAATAGCTCTTTCCCAAAACAAACCCCCTTCTTGCCTGGTGACTAGACTGCCTTTGCAGGACTAACAAATTAGCTGTGAGATTAGAAATTATGGTTTAGAAGTCACTGTTACAAAACCTGAGATTGGTGCTTTTGCAGACCCTGTGTCCTAGTGCACCAGTGATGCCACCCAAATTGATAAACTGGCTCATCTGGTCTTGTGGTCCCCCACCCAGGAGCTAACTCAGTGCAAGAGGTCAGCTTTACCTCCCTATGATTTCATCTTCAACTCAACCAATCAGCACTCAACACTTTCCGACTCTCTACCCATCAAGTTATCCCTGAAAACCCTGGTCCCGCCGGGCACGGTGGCTCATGCCTATAGTCCCAGCACTTTGGGAGGCTAAGGCAGTCAAATCACCTGAAGTCAGAAGTTCAAGACCAGTTTGGCCAACATGGTGAAATCCTGTCTCTACTAAAAATACAAAAAGTAGCCGGGCGTGGTGGTACATGCCTGCAGTCCTCACTACTTGGGAGGCTAAGGCAGGAGAATCACTTGAACCCAGGAGACAAAAGTTGCAGTGAGCCAAGATTGTGCAACTGCTCTCCAGCCTGGGTGACAGAGTGAGACCTTGTCTCAAAAAAAAAAAAAAAAAAGAAAAGAAAAAGAAAAAAACAAACAAACAAAAACAAACCTGGTCCCCCAGTTTCTGGGGAGATTGATTTGAGTAACAACTCTGTCTCCTATATGGCGTGGGTGGCCTCATGTCGATTAAACTCTCTTTACTGCAATGCCGTGGTCTTTATTTGTGCAGTGGGCAGGAAGAATCCATCAGGTGGTTACACAGCCACCATGAAAGTGAAGCAATGTAAAAAGGTGTAAACAGTAATGACAAAGACAGATGAGGAGATAGTAGCAATGAGAGATTTCAATGAATTTCAGAAGGCAGAACTTGGAGCAAGGCAATCTTACTGAGCAGAGCAGAGAAAGTGACACCTGAGATACTTTAGAGGAGACTGATGAGCATGAGCCCGTCAGAGGCATTTGAACCAGAGTGACTCCATCTTGAATAGGAGCTGATAAAATGAAGCTGAGACCTACTGGGCTGCATTCCCAGACGGTTAAGGCAGTTTAAGTCACAGGATGAGATAGAAGGTTAGCACAAGATACAGGTCATAAAGACCTTGCTGATAAAACAGGTGGCAGTGGCCAGGAGCAGTGGCTCATGCCTATAATCCCAGCACTTTGGGAGGCCCAGGCGAGCAGATCACCTGAGGTCAGGAGTTCAAGACCAGCCTGACCAACATGGAGAAGCCCCATCTCTACTAAAAGTACAAAATTAGCTAAACGTGGTGGTGCATGCCTGTAATCCCAGCTACTTGGGACACTGAGGCAGGAGAATCGCTTGAACTAGGGAGGCAGAGGTTGTGGTGCACCAAGGTTGTGCCATTGCACTCCAGCCTGGGCAACAAGAGTGAAACCCCATCTCAAAAAAAAACAAAACCAAAAAACATGTTGCAGTAAAGAAACCCACCAAAACCAAGATGGCGATGAGAGTGACATTCAGTCATCCTCACTGCTCCACTCCGACCAGTGCCATGACAGTTTACAAATGCCATGACAATGTCAGGAAGTTACCCTATATGGTCTAGAAAGGGGAGGCATTAATAACCCACCCCTTGTTGAGCATATCATCAAGAAATAACCATAAAAATGGACAACTAGCAGCCCTTGGGGCTGCTCTGTCTATGGAGTAGCCATTATTATTTATTTATTTTTATCTTTACTTTTTTTAGACGGAGTTTTGTTCTTGTTACCCAGGCTGGAGTGCAATGGCACGATCTCAGCTCACCACAACCTCTGCCTCCTCAGTTCAAGCGATTCTCCTGCCTCAGCTTCCCGAGTAGCTGGGATTACAGGCATGCATCACCGTACCTGGCTAATTTTGAGTAAGCAGAAGAAGGGATTGGCAAACATGAAAATAAGGATATTGAAAGTATCCAGTCTGAGGAACAGAAATAAAAATGAATGAAGGAAAATAACCAGAGCCTGAAGGGTTTGTGGGATATCATCAAATTCTATCCATTATAGGAATTACAGAAGAAGAAAGAAAGAGAAAGGGGCAGAAAAACATATTTAAAGAAATTGTGGCTAAAAGCTTCCCAAGTCTGATGAAAGATACGATATAGATATTCAAGAAGCTCTGGCTGGGCATGGTAGCTCATGCATGTAATCTCAGTACTTTGGGAGGCCAAGGTGGAGGGATCACCTAAGGTCAGGAGTTCAAGACCAGTTTGACCAACATGGAGAAACCCCATCTCTACTAAAAATACAAAATTAACCAAGTGTGGTGGCTCATGCCTGGAACCCCAGCTACTCAGGAGGTCGAGGCAGGAGAATTGCTTGTACCCAGGAAGTGGAGGTTGCAGTGAGCCAAGATTGCACCATTGCACTCCAGCCTGGGCAACAAGAGCGAAACGCTGTGTGAAAAAAAAAAAAAAAAAAACCTCAACAAACCCCAAACGGGATAAACTCAAAGATCCATACTGAGACATATTATACTGAAATTGCCAAAACCCAAAACAAAGAGAGAATTTTGAAAGCAACAAGGGAGAAGTAACTCATCATGTACAAGGTATCATCAAAAAATTAACACCTAATTTCTCATTAGAAACCATGAGGGCCAGAAGGCAATGGAATCACATATTAAAGTCCTGAAAGAAAAAAAAAACTCGATAGAAAATTCTACATCTGGCAAAACTATTTTTTAAGAATGAGGGAGAAATTAAGACATTTTTAGATAAACAAAAGCTGAGGGAGATCATTATAAATAGACCTGCCCTGGAAATGCTAACAGACTGAAAAAAAATACACTAGACAGTAACTTGAAGGTGTTAGAAGAAATAACACTGATAAAGGCAACTAGACAGATAAATATAAAAGCCAATATTGTTTTTGCTTTGTTTGTAACTTCCTTTGGTTTGGATTTGCTTGGATTCATACTTTCGGTTTGGTTTGTAACTTTTCCATTTTTCCTACCTGATTTAAGAAACTAATGAGCCGGGTGCGGTGGCTCAAGCCTGTAATCCCAGCACTTTGGGAGGCCGAGGTGGGTGGATCATGAGGTCAAGAGATTGAGACCATCCTGGTCAACATGGTGAAACCCCGTCTTTACTAAAAATACAAAAAATTAGCTGGGCATGGTGGCGCGTGCCTGTAATCCCAGCTACTTGGGAGGCTGAGGCAGGAGAATTGCCTGAACCCAGGAGGCAGAGGTTGCAGTGAGCCGAGATCGTGCCATTGCACTCCAGCCTGGGTAATAAGAGCAAAACTCTGTCTCAAAAAAAAAAAAAAAACAAAACAAAACAAAACTAATGCATCCAACAATGATTGTAAGTCTATGTAAACGGGCACATAAGGTATAAAATGTGAACTGTGACAATTATAGTGTAAATAGGAGGGGGAAGGTGTATGGGAATGGAGTACTTATGTTCTATTGAAACTAAGTTGCTATTATCCAAATTGGATTATTATAAGTTTAAGACATTATTTGTAATTCCAAGGTAACCACCAAGAGAATAACTTAAAAATAGATAGAAAAGGAAAGAAAAATAAAATCAAACGATACACTACAAAAAAAATTAACTGAATTTTTTAAAAGGCAGCAATTGGGGAATTAAACAACAAAAATCTTACAAGATATACAGAAAACAAACAGCTAAATGGCAGAAGTAAATCCTTCTTTGTCCAGAATATATAAAAACTCCTTTAAATTGGCAACACAACAATGAAAATCCCCGAACAACTCAATCTCAAAAATGGGCAGAAACCTTGAATAGAGGTCTCTCCAAAAAAGATATACAAATGGCCAATACAAGATGAAAAGATGCTCAACAGCATTAGTCATTGGAGAAATGCAAATCAAAACCACAGTGAGGTATCATCTCACACCCATTAGAATAGCTGTAATTTACCAAAAACGTTTTTTAAAACCACCCGAAAATGACTAGTGTTGATGAGGACGTAGAGAAATTGAAAACCTTGTTCGTGGCTATTGGGAATGTAAAATGGTGAAGCCCCAGTGGAAAACAATCTGGTGGCTCTTCAAAAAGTTGAACATAGAATTATGTGATCCAGCAATTCTGCTCCTTTGTATATACCCCAAATGCTGAAAAACAGGGATGAAAACAGATACCTGTACATCAATGATCAGAGTGTCACTGGTGAACGGTGTTCAGGTTCTTGGCATTTTGAACAAAGAATTGGACAAAATGCAGAAAAAAGAAAGAACAAAGCAATGAAAGCAGAGATTTATTGAAACAAAAGCACACTCCACAGTGGGAGCGGGCTTGAACATGCAGCTCAAGAGTCCCCTTACAGAATTGTCTGGGGTTTAAATACCCTCTAGAGACTTTTTTCATTGGTTACTTGATTTATACCCTATGTAAATGAAGTAGTGGCCTGCAACCAGTCTAATTGGTCGCAGAAAGTAACCAATCAGAGGCTAAAGTGAAGTCACAAAGTTACCTATGAAGACTTGGCCCGTGACCAGTCTGATTGCTTGTAAGAGGGGATCAGTCAGAGGTACTTACATTTTTCATCTGCAATGCAGAAAAGGGATGGGGGGGTGCAAAGGGAGTAGCCGCTGATCCTTTTGTTACCTGGAAGTGAGGTTTTCCTCTTGATTCAGTTCTAGGAAATCAGCATGGAACAGCCTAAGGATCCCTGCCTCCAGACCCTATTCTCCTGCCTCAATAGCTGCATTTTTCATAACAGCCAAAAAGGAAGGTGTAAACAACCCAAGTGTCCATTAACGGATGAATATATAAAAGGTGATATATATATATACAATGGAGTGTTATTCATCCGCAAGATGTACTGAAATGCTGGTTCATGTTATAACATGGAAAACCCTTGAAAACGCTATGCTGAATAAAAGAAGCCAGACACAAGAAGGAAAACACTGTATAATTCCACTTGTATGAAGTATCTAGAATGGCCAAATACATACAGACAGAAAGTAGAATGGAGGTTCCCAGGGGCTGGAGCAGGAAGGTATGGGGTATTATTTCTTAATAGGTACAGAGTTTCTGTTTGGGATGATGAAAAATTTCTGGATGTAGATAGTGGTAATGATTACAAAACATTGTGAATGTACATGATGCCACTGAATTATACACTTAAAAGGGTCAAAATTGGTAAATTTTATGTTACATGTATTTTACTAGAAATTTTCAAACCCAGAGGAATTGGTGAAAAAGCTGTAAACCCTGCAGTCTCTCTCCTGGCTCTATAGGTGGGAGATGAGAGGCTGGAGTTTCATTTTATTGGGAAATTGAACCAAGAAGTTGAACTTCAGGGCATCAGGCATAATAGAGGTCTGGGGAACAGTGAGGATTGCTAGGCCTCCTTCACTTGCCAGATATGAGCATGTGGTGACCACAGAGCTCCTTCCTGGGGACTGGCGTTTCCCATGCTGTGTGTGTGTGTGTGTGTGTGTGTGTGGCATTTCCTATGCTGTGTGTGTGTGTGTGTGTGGCGTTTCCTATGCTGTGTGTGTGTGTGTGTGACGTTTCCCATGCTATATGTGTGTGTGGCGTTTCCCATGCTGTGTGTGTGTGTGGCGTTTCCCATGCTGTGTGTGTGTGAGAGAGGTTTCCCATGCTGTGTGTGTGTGTGTGTGTGTGTGTGTGGCGTTTCCCATGCTGTGTGTGTGTGTGGCATTTCCCATGCTGTGTGTGTGTATGTGAGACGTTTCCCATGCTGTGTGTGTGTGTGTGTGTGTGGCGTTTCCTATGCTGTGTGTGTGTGTGTGTGTGTGGCATTTCCCATGCTGTGTGTGTGGGGGGGGCGTTTCCCATGCTGTGTGTGTGTGGGGGGGCGTTTCCCATGCTGTGTGTGTGTGTGGTGTTTCCCATGCTCTGTGTGTGTGTGTCTGTGTGTGTGTGTGTGTGGCGTTTCCCATGCCGTGTGTGTGTGTGACGTTTCCTATGCTGTGTGTGTGTGCGTGTGTGTGTGTGTGGCGTTTCCTATGCTGTGTGTGTGTGTGTGGCATTTCCCATGCTGTGTGTGTGTGTGTGTGTGGCGTTTCCTATGCTGTGTGTGTGTGTGACGTTTCCCATGCTTTGTGTGTGTGTGTGTGTGTGTCGCGTTTCCATGCTGTGTGTGTGTGTGTGGCGTTTCCCATGCTGTGTGTGTGTGTGTGTGTGTGTGTGTGGCATTTCCCATGCTGCGTGTGTGTGTGTGTGGCATTTCCTATGCTGTGTGTGTGTGTGATGTTTCCCATGCTCTGTGTGTGTGTGTGTGTGTGTGGCGTTTCCCATGCTGTGTGTGTGTGTGTCGCGTTTCCATGCTGTGTGTGTGTGTGTGTGGTGTTTCCCATGCTGTGTGTGTGTGTGATGTTTCCCATGCTCTGTGTGTGTGTGTGTGTGTGGCGTTTCCTATGCTGTGTGTGTGTGTGATGTTTCCCATGCTCTGTGTGTGTGTGTGTGTGTGGCGTTTCCCATGCTGTGTGTGTGTGTCGCGTTTCCATGCTGTGTGTGTGTGTGTGGTGTTTCCCATGCTGTGTGTGTGTGTGTGTGTGTCATTTCCTATGCTGTGTGTGTGTGTGTCATTTCCTATGCTGTGTGTGTGTGTGTGACGTTTCCCATGCTATGTGTGTATGTGTGTGTGTGTGTGTGTGGTGTTTCCCATGGTCTGTGTGTGTGTGTGTGTGTGTGGCGTTTCCCATGCTGTGTGTGTGGTGTTTCCCATGCTCTGTGTGTGTGTGTGTGGCATTTCCCATGCTCTGTGTGTGTGTGCATGCGCACACGTGTGTGCACATGCAATGTGGCCGGGCCGCCATGCATCTTAGCAGAATAGTAAGACGAGTGAATAATGCATTGATCCCTGAGACCCCAAAGAAGTTGCATGGTAGTCTCCTAGTAACAAGCCTGTGATCAAACGTTTTCAGGTGTCAGGAGTTGTGCCTCACTCACCCAGAATAGCTGAGAGAGGACTTTGGGTTTCTTTACAACCCTGAGGAGGGTCCCTTTCCCAGGAGGGCCAAGGACCCCAGTTTGAAGAAGCTTGCCTGGCTGGCAGCACTATCCTAAACCCTCAGAGAGCAGGTTCTGCCTCCTTCCCCATCTTCCCTACAGCATTTACCACCGCCTGGGGACAGAGGGTATCCTGAGCCTACTCCCTCTTTATCGGGTGACACTGTTTACACAGATATTCCAGGGAGACGCTACCTGATGGTGACCCTCTGACCCTCAAGCTGGCTGGTGTGAGGACGAAGCTGTGGGTCTCACTTCTTTTCTGGGGAGAGCTGGCCAGGCTCCCCACGATGGGCAGGCTGCAGGGAAAGGGGCTCAGTGCACCTGGCCAGCCCTTTGCCTTTGAGCCGCATATTGAAGACACATATTTAAGCAGCATAAATGGCTTGTATTTAAGTAATTCTTTCACTTTGCCCTGGGAGTGGGGCCGCAAAGAGAAGGTTGTGTAGAGTGCAACGGAAATGTCCAGACCTACAGCAATGGCAATGAAGGGCACGTTCTGGATCGGACTATGTTAAGAACTGCCTGCTCAGTCCATAAAGAGGCTTGGCCCTTCTGCCCCAGCTCTGGTCGGGGGCGTTTCAGGGAAACGGGCTTTCCAGAGATGCTTCGGCATGGTTGTGCCGTATCCTGGCAACCAGATCCCCGGGGGCTACTCCCTATAACTGCTGGCCGGACTCCATGGCCTCAGCACCCCAGCCCCAGTATGGACATATGACTCTTCCTTTCATACCCCAGAGGACAATATCCAGGATAACGGAAGGAGACAAAAGCCAGAGCATCCCAGATACCTAGAACTCCTTCTCTGAGCCTGGTGGGAATGGGCTGCAGCTCCTGGCACCTCTGATGGCTTCATTATTTTGAATCCCATCCTCAGGAAGCACCCTCTCAAGGATCTGCCTTCTTCGAAACCTGCCTGACCCTCCTGCCCAGGCACATGCAACCTTCTCCACCTGCCCCAGTTGCTGATGAGGCTCTGGAAGTCACTAGAAATATTCTTTACTTCCAGCAAGACTTCCCCACCATGCCCCAACTCACTAAGACCCCTTCTAGAAAACCCACAGGCCCTGAGAAGGGGAGCCAGGAGTGACTGAGGATGGAAGGCCGAGCCTCACTACATCCAAATCTCAGACAGTCCTGCCGCAAGTCAGCTCGCAGCTGTTGTCGGGAACCCAGCCCAGCCAGGTGCAATGGCTCCTGCCTGTAACCCCAGCACTTTGGGAGGCTGAGGTGGGAGGATTGCTTGAAGTCAGGAATTCAAGACTATCCTGACCAACATAGTGAAACCCCCATCTCTACAAAAAAAATATAATAACAATAATAATTAGCTATGTGTAATAGTGTGCCCCTGTATTCCTAGCTACTTGACAGGCTGAGGTGGGAGGACTGCTTAAGCCCAGGAAGTCGAGCCTACAGTGGCGCTGCTGTACCCCAGCCTCAGTGACAGAGTGAGACACTGTCTCTAAAAAAAGTAATCCTAGGTAGGGTGCGGCGGCTCACACCTGTAATCCCAGCACTTTGGGAGGCTGAGGCAGGCGGATCACTTGAGGTCAGGAGCTCGAGACCAGCCTGGTCAACATGGAGAGGGCCTGTCTCTCCTAAAAGCACAAAAATTAGCCAGGCATGGTGGTGAGTGCCTGTAATCCCAGCTGCTCAGGAGGTTGAGGCAGGAGAATCACTTGAACCCAGGAGGTGGAGGCTGCAGTGAGCCAAGATCATGCCATTGCACTCCAGCCTGGGCAACAGAGTGAGACTCTGTCTCAAAAATAGAAAAAAGTAATAATAATAAATTTTAAAATACAAAAGCAGCCAGGGGCATGTGGCTGGTGTCCAGTCTTCCATGACAGGGCTCTGGGCATACCTGGGCTAGTTCACCGATTGCTCTCCTGAGCTGCATGCAATGGACTATTCTCACCCCCTTCCCAGAAAACCCCCTCCCCTGACTCCCAAGTCCGTGCCCCGCTCCACCTCCTCATGCTTGGGACCTGAGCTTGAACTCCAAATGCAGCAGCTATGACTGCTTAAGCAGGTCCGAGGAGCAGGGCCGCTGGGGGACATACACTGTCCTGAGGATATGCTCTGCATCCATTGAAACTGTTAGTGCCTGCCAGTCAGGAATCTCTCACCTTCTGTTAGCCAGTCCGGCTCTCCGTGGCCTCCGGCTCTCTGTGGCCTCTGAGTCACTGCAGCCCAGGATCAATACCACTGTAAACAGAGCTTTGCTATGAGTTGTTAGTTGTCCTTCCTGGTCAGGGGCGTAATCCATAATGTTGATTCCTGGCGCCTGGCTTCCCAGGGGCGGGTAAGAGTGCTGGGGAGAGGGGCATGTGGTCAGGGGGAGAGCACAGTGCCCTGGGGGGCAGTTCTGGGAGAACAGTGGGGGCCTCTCCAACAAGGAGCTGGGACGCACACAAGCCCCTCTCCCCCCACACAGGGGCCTGGACCCTCCCCAGATCTCCTGTGCAGCTGAGTAGCCCACACATCCCTGTCTGTCCAGCTTGTGGAGGACAATGTGTTAAGAACCATCTGCTCAGCCCAAAAAGAGGCTTGGCCCTTCTGCCCCAGCTCTGGTCAGGGGTGTTTCAGGGAAACAGGCTTTCCAGGGATGCTTCGGCATGGCTGTGCCGTATCCTGGCAACCAGACCCAAAGCCACATCCTCTTGAGAGGACTGGGCAGGGTGGGGAAGTGGCCGCTGCATGGGGCTGTCCCCACTGTCCACTCCGCCCCCAGCTGGCTCTACAACATACTCTGAACTGTGCAGGAGTCCACGACCCTTCCTGAGTGCCACACCCTGTCCCAAGATGGCCTGCATTCAGTGGCACTGTTTTCCACCACGGCCTCCCTGGGTTCCTGGGACACTCCTTGGCCATAGTCTCAGTTTTCTCATCTGCAAAGTGGGGTGGGCTGGGAGCCACCACTCCCCACCTGCAATCTCAGTGCTTTGAGAAGTGGAGGTGGCTGGATGGCTTTAGGCTAGGAGTTCAAGACCAGCCTGGGCAACATAGACAGACCCTGTTTCAAAAACAAAACAAAACAAAACAAAAAACAGAACAAAAAATGTAAATGGGTGTGGGTGATACTGTATTGCACAGACCCAGGGCTCTCCAGCTGCCCACATGCACCTTCTCCCTTCTGGATAATTGATTTCAAAGCAACAACAGTTCAGGTGACTGGATTGGAGTCTGCACCATGCAGCTCTCCAGACACAAGCCTCCTACCTTTGAGGCACCTCCTTATCTCCAAGCTCAGCCAGGTCCAGTTATTCCTGGGCTCCTTGCTTTGTTCCCCTGATCCAGGAGCTGGAAAAATACTCATGGTATATCCACAGCCACCCACAGCCTGCTCGGTCCAGAGAGGGACAGATGATCCACTGACGTCCACCTCTTTCAGGCCTGCTGACCACCTCTCCTCCTACAGCAAAACTGTGGGGAGACAGGCCCCATCCAGGCTGGAGTCCGGGGCCTCACCTTCAACCTATAATGTTCCCCTTGCCAGGTTTCTGAACACATCTGCAATGATCTGAATGTGTCTCCCAAAAAGCAAAATGTTGGAAACTTGATCCTCAATGCAAATGTTGATAGGTGGGGCCCAATGAGAGGTGGTGAGGCCATGATGGCAGAGTCAAAGGGTTAATGGTGTTATTGAGGGATTGGGTTTGTTACACAGGGGGAGTCTAGCCTTCTCTTTCTCTCTCTTTCTCTCTCTCTCCCTCTTTCTGCCCTTTAGCCATATTATAAAGACTCAAGAAGGCTCTTATGAGATGCTGACCCTTGAACTTGAACTTGATCTTGAACTTCCCAGCCTCCAGAACCATGAACCAATAAATTCCTGTTTATCATCAATCACCCAGTCTTCAGTGTTCTGTTATAGCAACACAAAATGGACTAAGACAGTCTTCTCTGCTGTCTCTCCCATATGCAGTTCTGCCAGATCCCCCAAAGCCCACCCATCTCCTCACCCCAGGGCTCCAGAGGAAGTTATTGTCCTCTTTGGAGGTGGACCCATCCTGATGGCCTTGGATCTGTGGCTCCCTGGGCCTCCCATCAGCCCCTCTTTTTGGAGAGTCCCTACAGCCAGAAACCCCAAGAAGGGACTTCTCAATTCCCCCATACTGGACTCTGTGGTGCTCCACCCAGATCCCCTCTCCAGGGCTGATGCCACTGTACTGGTCAGGGTTCTCCAAGGAGACAGAACCAATACAATGGATGGATGGACAGATAGATGATAGATAGATAGATAGATAGATAGATAGATAGATAGACAGATAGATAGATAGGTGTATGAGACAGAGATAGCAGAGGTCAGGTAGTGGCTCATACCTGTAATCCCAGCACTTTAGGAGGCCAAAGTGGGAGGATCACTTGAACCCAGGTTCAAGACCAGCCTGGGCAACATAGTGAGACTCCTGTCTCTACAAAAGATCTGTATGTATGTATGTATATATGTATGTATTTGTTTATCTATTATCTACATGGGATTTTTTTAGGGGAATTGTCTTATGTGATTATGGAGGCTGAGGTTTCCCATCCTCAGCCACCTGCAAGCTGGAGAGCTGGGTATGCTGGGAGTATGACTCAGTCCAAGTCCGAAAGCCTCGGAATCAGGAAAGCTGGTGGTACAACTCTCAGTCCAAGCCTGAAGGCCTGAGAACCTGGGCAGGGCCACTGGTGCAAGTTCTAGCATCCAAAGCCTGGAGAACCTGGAGTTCTGATGTCCAAGGGCAGGACAAGAGGGGTGTCTCTGCTCCAGGAAAGAGAGTGAATTCACCTTTCCTCTGCCCTTTCATGCTATCTAGGCCCCCAGTCAATTGGGGTGCCCACACACATTAAGGGTGGATCTTCCAGATTCATGCCGGTCTCCTCTGGAAACAACCTCTCAGATGCGCCCAGAAATAATGCTCTCCCAGCCATCTGGGTATCCCTTAATCCAGATAAATTGATACCTAAAATTAACCATCATGGCTGTTATCCTCAGGGGAGCTGGGAATATCCCTGCATTCTTCCCTGGAAATTGCCCTGGCACCCGGGAAGCACCTCTCCTGAGGTTATGCCTCCTCTGGGGTGATCCTGTGTCCAGAGACTGGCTGATGTGGGGATACAAAGGCCCACCCCTCACCACAGTTTGGGGGAAGTCTGAAGGGTTGTCCAGCTCCAGGGCTTCCTTGGGCCTGGCTGAGGCCTCAGCTGTAACTGCACTGGAGGTCAGCTTCCCTCTCTGCCCACCCTCACGCTCCCCACTTCCCTACAGGGGGTCTCTCCTAAGAGCCATTGGCATAAACCTCCTGTCTCAAATTCTCCACCTCAGCTGCTTCCAGAGAACTCAGCCTAAGATGCCTTTGGGCTCTGGGACCAGGTGGCTATGGACAGGAGTGGCTTGGGCTTGCATCCTCTTGGAATTTTCACTGCAAACTCAGAGTCCTGACTTTCACAGGTCTGGGCATCTCATGGGTCTGCCCCACAGGCCTTCTGTAGCTCAGCTCTCGGGTGGGAGACTCCCTCTGTAAGAAACACTGTGGCTCCTCTCTGATGCCCTGTTCCATACTGGGCACCTCTGCCCCATATTCCACCATCTGTACCTGCCACTCCTCAGATGATCAACCAGGGTTAAGGAGCTGCTCTGCCCACAAGTGCAGAGACTCCTAAGTGCCTGGAAGTTGATGAGAACCTGGGCGGTGCTTAGTCAATGATTGACAGGTGCAGGAGTAGGAAAGCCCAGCTCCATTGCGTCTAGGTGAGTTCTGCTGGACTTTGCCTGAGATCCCAATCTTGACTTCTTCCTCTTCCCTGCCCTAATCCCCCTACCTTTCTGGCTTCAGGGACCCGTTTCATGGAAGACAATTTTTCCATGGATGGTGGGGAAGGGGATGAATCTGTTCCACTTCAGATCAATCAGGCATTAGTTAGATTCTTATAAGAAGCATTAGTTAGATTCTTATAAGAACCCAGAGCCCTCACATGTACAGTTGACAATAGAGTTCACACTCTATGAGAATCTAGTGCCGCCAATGATTTGACAGAAGGCAGAGCTCAGGCAGTAAAGTTCACTCACCCGCCAGTCACCTCCTGCTGTGAGGCTTGGTTCCTAACAGGCCATGGACCGGGGTTGAGAAGCATTGCTTTATAACTCATGCTGATCTCAGGATCCTCTAGGGAACCGCACCCAAGATGCTTCTCTCAAAAAGAGAAAAAAATGGAGTACAGACAGCACCAACATACATACACACCCTCAAGCCTGGGGGGCTTCCATCTTATAGTTTGCACGTTTATTTCAGGCCGGGAAGGACTTTCTCCCACCCAAGGATCCACTATGTGAGAATCACTCATCCACATTTTCTTCCATTATTTTTGAGAGCTTCATTTGTTATGATGAAAGCTTTAATCCACTACTTGGAATTTATTTTGGTGCATGATGTTGAGAAGGAAACCAGTTTAATATTTTTCATGAAACAGTTAACTAATCATCACAGCACCATTTATTTATTTATGTAGTTTTTAAATTAAAAATGAATTAGAACATGAAATGATCTCCAAGATACTATTAAGTAAAAAGAAAAATGAAGTACAGGACAGTGTGTATAATGAGCTCTTATTTATTTATTTTTTTAAACTACATAAAAGGAGGTTGGGCACAGTGACTCATGCCTGTAATCCCAGCACTTTACCAAGGTGGAATATTGCTTGAACCAAGGAGTTCAAGACCAACCTGGGCAGCCTAGTGAGACTTTCATCTCTAAAAAAATGAAAATAAAAAATATTACAGTTGTACATGCCTGTAGTACCAGCTACTAGGGAGGCTGAGGCAGGAGGATTGCTTAAGCCTAGAAAGTCAAGGCTGCAGTGAGCCATGATCATGCCACTGTACTCCAGTTTGGATGACAGAGTGAGACTCTGTCTCAAAACAAAACAAAATTAAACATGCATATAAGGCCTTCTATAGGCATGGACAGTTTCCGTAAGGTTTTGTAGAAACTGTTGATAACGGTTGCTTCCTGATAGAGAACCAGGGATCTGAAGTGGAAAGGGCACCTACTCCTCACTGAGTATCCTTTGATCTATTTGAATTTTTTTGTCATAGTCATTAGCTTTTTAGTAAAATTCAAGTGAATTTTAAAAGTATAAGACTCTGCGGGTTGCAAGTAAGAAAATACAACCAAAGCTAACTTGAACATAAAGGGACATGTGTTTTAAAGGATGCAGTGATCACCTTGGGGCCCTAAACCAGGAGGGCAGCCAGTGTGGAGATGCCTGGAACGAAGGACACTAATAGGCTACCCTCTCCTGCCTGTCCAGTGGTTCCCATCCTACATCAGAGGACTTTGCTCCCAGTAGAAAGTGCCTGAAACCCACCTGTCCATGCCCACTCTCACCAAGCAGGGATTAGGTTTGTCTTCTTAGAGCATACTTCCTTTTTAGAGAAAGCAGGCCACTCCACTCCATCTGTGCTGCCTGCCTTCCGTGATATGCCACCTGTAGGCTGAATGATAATGAAATCTTCCCCAACACCCCCACACACATTTTCAACATTTCTAATATATAAATGTGAAAGAAAAATAAATCTTGGGCCCCCAAAATCACAAGCTTAAGGAAAAAGTCAAGCTGGGAACTTCTCAGGGCAAACCTGCCTCCCATTCTATTCAATGATTTGAATGTGTCTCCCAAAAAGCAAAATGTTGGAAACTTGATTTCCAGTGCAAGTGTTGAGAGGTGGGGCCCAAAAAGAGGTGATAAGGTCATGATGGCAGAGTCAATGGATTAATGCTGTTATTAATGTGAGCAACCTTCTGCACACTGAGATTAATGCATATCTGATCGCCTCCTTCAGAGAGGCTAATCAGAAACTCAAAAGAATGCAGCCATTTGTCTCTTATCCACCTATGACCTGGAAGCTCCTTTCCCACTTTGAGTTGTTCTGTCTTTGCTTCGAGTTGTCCCTCCTTTCTGGACCAAACCAATGTTCATCTTACATATGTTGACTGATGTCTCATGTCTCCTTAAAATGTATAGAACCAAACTGTGCTCTGACCACCTTGGACACATGTCAGGACCTCTTGAGGCTGTGTCACAGGCACACATCCTCAACCTCAGCAAAATAAACTTTCCAAATTAACTGACACCTAACTCAGATATTTGGGGTTCACATAATCCAGGGGGATGTTTCTCAGTGTTGCATGGGAAACCTTCACTATTGACTTATTTCCTCACTCCCATCCTGTCTCAGTCAGTCTTTGAGGGAGGAACAGTTTACTTATAACCCCACTTCTGGTACCAAAGTTGATTTTTGTTAATATTCTTCTTATTACTTCATTCAACTAGAATGGGCTTAGACACAAACATTTTTTTTTTTAATATGCAGAATCTGTGAACAGGAATCCAGCCAGGTTTCAGGAAAATCTGTGACTCACTCTGGACTCCCATTACCACATGATTGAGAATATGGCTGGCCCCTTTCCTGACTGTTTAAGTCACTGGTTTAGCCACAGGAAGGACTGAGTTTCCTAGATGTATTCCAAAATTCTGGTCAGGGGAATCTCTGTTGGCCCAGTTTGGGTTAATGACCACTCTTGGTTCAAACTTCATGGGCCAGGATGGAGGTAGGGTTAGGGTTGGGGAGCAGGTAGGATGATACTGTGCAGAATGGATACCTGTACAATTGTCAAAATAAGAGGCTGGGATTAGAAACTCGTTTGAACAGAGAAGACACCTCCAAAAGGTAAACAAAAACCTAAAGACATACAGGCATGCCTCATTTTATTGCATTTCACTTTATTATGCTTCACATATATTGGATTTTTTTACAAATTGAAAATGTGTGGCAATCCTGTGTTGAGCAAGTATATTGGTGTCATTTTTCCAGTCACCAAAATTGCTGACTTTCTGTCTCTGTGTCACATTTTGGTAATTCTTGCACTATTCCAAACTTTTTCATTATTATTGTGTCTGTTATGGTGATCTGTGATCAGTGAAGTTTGATGTTACTATGTAAGTGTATATACATGCCCATATAAGATAATAAACTTAATTGGCAAATGTTGCGTATGTTCTGACTGTTCCACCAACTGACCATTCTCCCCTCTCTCTTCCTCTCCTCAAGCCTCCTGGTTTCCTGAGACACAACAATATTGAAACGAGGCCAGTTAATAACCCTACAGTGGCTTCTAGGTGTTCAAGTAGAAAAAAGAGTTGGCCATCCCTCACTTCAAATTAAAAGCTAGACATCATAGCCTTAGTGAAGAAGGCATGTCAGAAGCCAAGATGAGCCAAAAGCTAGGCCTCTTGTGCCAAGCAGATGGCCAAGCTGTGAATGCAAAGGAAAGGTTCCTGAAGAACATTCAAAGTGCTACTCCAGTGAACATATGAATGATTGATTAGAAGGCTAAACAGCCTATTGGTGATATGGAGAAGGTTTGATCTTCTGTCCAGAAGATTTTCTGGACATTTTCTTAAGCCAACATTTTCTTAAGCCAAAGCCTAATCCAGAGCAAGGGCATAACTCTCTTGAATTCTGTGAAGGCTGAGGGAAGTGAAGAAGCTACAGAAGAAAAGTTGGAAACTAGCAGAGGTTGGTTCATGGGGCTTAAGGAAAGAAGCCATCTCTGTAACATAAAAGTGTAAGGTGAAGCAGAAGGTGCTGATGGAGAAGCTGCAGCAAGCTATCCAGAAGATCTATCTAAGAATGCTGATGAAGGTGGTTACACTCAACAGCAGATTTTCAGTGTAGACAAAATAGCCATCGATTGGAAGAAGATGCCATCTAAGACTTTTAGAGCCTGGGAGGAGAAGTCCATGCCTAGCTTCAAAGCTTCAAAGGACAGGCTAACTCTCTTGTTAGGGGCTAATGCAGCTGGTGACCTTAAGTTGAAGCTAATACTCATTCTCCATTCTGAAAATCCTAGGGTCCATAGGAACTATTGTAAATCTACTGGGCCTGTGCTCTGTAAATGGAACAACAAAGCCTGGATGACATATTCTTACAGCATGGTTTACTGAATATTTAAAATCCACTGTTGAGACCTACTGCTCAGAAAAGAAGATTCCTTTCAAAATATTACTGTTCATTGACAATGAACCTGGTCACCCAAGAACTCTGATGCAGATGTATAAGGGATTAATGTTGTTTTCATGCCTGTGTATGGGAGTCAGAGACCACCTTCAACACCTTATGTGGGCTTCAACTCTTATGTGGTTCTTCAGCGGGATCTTGAAACCAATGGACACAAGGCAAATTAACAAGAGAAAAGCACACAAATGTTATGAGTTTTACATGTACATGGGGATCTTCACAAGAGAGTGGAGCCTGAAGTGGCCAAAGCAAGATCTTTTCATACTTTTTAGATAAAGAACAATGAATTTGAGAAGAAATGACAGGACAAAGAAAATTTTGCTGGGGCAGTAAGTTTTCTAGGAGGGCAGCAAATTTTCTAGGAGTCACTAGAAGATATGGGGAGGGAAACTAGTGGAAGACAAGAGTTACTTTGTTAAATCTATTTATTCAGGTCCAGTGTAGCCACCAAATCCCAGTCTCTGTTCATCAGGGCTGTTTTCTTGACCTGGTATAGGTGAGGGCACCAGTCCAAGAGGAATCTTTATGGCTTGCTGAATGCAGAAAGAGACAAGTCAGCTAGCCCTTTCTGAAACCGTAATTTCTCTGATGTTTTCAAAATAATCAATATACTAATATATGCTTGATATAATAATCATTGTACCAATCAATAATCAGTTTTTTGAGATGGCATGTCCTTTGCTCCTTTATCTATTAACACAACATCCATTCTGCAGATCAAGGAGTAATTTTGTTTTTTAAGTCTAATTATTTAAGAACCACATGCTGTAAAGATACAGCTGTCATAGGCAGTGGTTCCTCTAATAGACCTGGGCAAAGTGAATTGTAAACCTCTTGGAAAGAATTAACCATTCTAGATGCCAATAAGAACATTTTTGATTTATGAAAAGGAGGTCAAAATATTAACATTAACAGGAGTTTGGAAGAAGTTTATTCCAATCCTCACCGATGAATTTGAGGGATTCAAGACCTCGGTAGAGAAAATCACTGCTGGTGGGGTGAAAATAGAGAACTAGAATGAGAAGTGGAGCCTGAAGATGTAACTGAATTGCTGCAATCTCGTGATCAAACTTTAACGGATGAGGAGTTGCTGCTTATGCATGAGAGAAGAGAAAGTGTTCACTTAAATCTACTCCTGGCGAAGATGCTGTAAACATTGCTGAAACGACATAAAGGATTTAGAATATTACATAAACCTAGTTGATAAAAGCAGCAACAGGGTTTGAGAGGATTGACTCCAATTTTGAAAGAAGTTCTACTGTGGGGAAAATGCTATCATACAGTATCGCAGGCTGCAGGAGAACCTTTCATGAAAAGAAGAGTGCATCATATTTCATTGTTGTCTAAGAAATTGCTACAGCCACCCCAGTCTTCAGCAACCTTGACCCTGATCAGTCAGCAGCCATCAACACTGAACCAAGACCCTCCACCAGCAAAAAGATTACGGCTAGCTGAAGGCTCAGATGATCGTTAGCATTTTTAAGCAGTAAAGTAGTTTTGAGTTTAGGTACATGCATTTTTTAGACGTAATCCTATTGCACACTCAATAGACTGCAATATCACATAAATATAACTTTTATATGCGCTGGGAAGCAAAAAAAAATCATGTGACTTGCTTCATTGCAGTATTTGCTTTATTGAGTTGGTCCGGAAGTGAACCTGCAATATTTCTGAGGTATGCTTGTATAAGATGTATTTTCTATTCAGGAGAAATATCTGTAAATAACAGATAAATCAGATTCAAGAAAACAGGAAACACCCTTGATATCACCTATTCAGACAATTACTATTAACACCTTGGATTTGGGGGTGGTTTTTTATTTGTTTTATTTTTTAGAGATGGGGTATCGCTATGTTACACAGGCTGGACTTGAAACCTGTTGCTCCACCCTCCCGTTCCCTCCTCCATGTCATCCTTGGGTACACATCCTAACAGTCTTTTTTCCCCTGTTTTTGTAAGAAATTTTACATGTATGTGGCAGCCAAATATAAGAGCTCACCTTGCTTTATTAGAGGCTGAAAATAATTTGATCTTTCTTCTCTTTTTTGTTGCTTTAGAGAGACAGAATACAAATATCTTCTCTCTCCTCCTGGGAAGCTTTGCATAATTAAGCCCTTCCTGCCCTGGAGGGAGAAGGGTAACCAGGTTTTTGGTTCTTAAATGATAGGTTGAATGGCTCATCCAATCAAGTATATTGTGAAAGAGCAAGAGAAGATGAGGAGTTTGTTGGCATTTGAGGTCTGCAATAAACAATACTGTTCCTTCCCACCACATTTGAACTGATTGAAAAATAAAATACAGTAATCAGACAGATGGAGATGAAATTGTCAGCATTGTTGAGGCTAACAGGATCTGTAGCCCCTGTTGTCTATTGGGCTTCCCAAGATAGATATTAGAAAATACATATTAAAATATATTTTGTTATATATAATAGATATTTACATATCATATACATTTGTTAATTATATATATGTCAACTTTATATATATGATAAACATACATCATACATAAATTATATGAAGTTTATTATTATATGTTTATATTATATATATGAAGTTTATTATATATACGTTTATCATATATACATATGAAGTTTATTATTATAGGTAATAAAAATATATATTTTATTATACAGACAAAGTCTTACTCTGTGTCCAAGCTTGAGTGCATGCTGCGATCATAGCTCACTGTAGCCTTGACCTCCTGGGCTCAAGCCATCTTCCTATCTCAGGCTCATGAGTAGTTGGTGCTATAGGCATACAGCACCACACCCAGCTAATTAGAAAAAAATTTTTGTAGACAAAAGATCTCACTACATTGCCCAGCTCTTGGTCTCAAGTGATCTCCCTACCTCCCAAAGTGCTGGGATTACAGGCCTGAGCCACTGTACCTGGCCTGGACTTCCTAATACTACACCCCACTAGCAACTCCCTCCTCACCAGCCATGACAATGGTTAGTGACAACCCCCTGCATATATGTCTGCAAAAATGGGTACTACCATATTCACTTTGCTCTGAAACCTGCGTTGTTTCTTATCAATACCCTTTACTTTACGGATCTCCGTTAACTGGCGTCTTTGCTATAATAACTTGGGACTATTATGGAAAGCGCTGTAATGAGCATCTTTATTCATATATTGTTTTTAATCTATTTGATGATTTACTTATGATAAATTCCAAGAAGCGGATCACATTGCAAGTGTATACATATATGGCCACACTAGTGTCAGGAAGGGGAATAATAATTTAGCTAGCAGCATTAGAAAGTTCTTGTTTTTCCACATGCTCATAAGCATTGGCAATCCTCCTTTTTAACTCTTTGCAAATATGATAGACCAAAACATTGTTTTAACATACACTTCTTTTGATCACTGAAGTTGAATGTCTTTTCATGTTTATTGGCTGTTGCATATCCTCTCTTTTGGAATTGGTTGCATTTGTCTTTTCCTCTTTTTTTAAAATTGTTTATTAAGAACTCTTTATATGTTGAGAATGAAACCACCTTTGCAAAAATTATGACACTGAGAAAAATCTGACATAGCTGACTCCATCTAGGTTTTAGCCTCAACACTGTACCTGTTCATTCCTGGACATAGGCCAAGCTAACTATAGAAAGCATTTGGTTTATAGTTTAACTTTGAAACAAAGACGATAACAGCTCCTTCCTACAACCAGCCCCTCCTTGCTTTGGGACCAAGATTGCCTTTGTAAATCTAACAGATTAGCCACAAGAAACTGAGTAAACAGAAGTCAGCAATCATTCAACCCCGTATGATTTCAATCCTGACCCTACCAATCAGCATTCCCCATTCCTCAGGTTCCTTCCCACAAAACTATCCTGGAAAAATCCTAGCCTCTGAGTTTCCAGGGAGGCTTATTTAACCCCCATCCTTCCACTAGGCTGGCCCTGCAATTATTAAACTCTTTTTCTACTGTAATACTGCTGTTTCAGTGATTTGGCTTTATCTGTGTCACAGGCAAGAATAACCCATTGGATAATTATAAGGACAATGATCTGTGCTCATCACAATATGAGCAAATATATGTGAACATAATATGAGCAAATACAAAAATGTGAGTGCTGCAAATGACTCTCCACATACATTCTCCTGGTAAAATTTTGTTTTCTGGTTTTATGGATAAGATATAGGAATCACCTGGAAAATTTTCAACATACACATGCTGGCTAAATTTACTAAATATTTAATATATTCCAGACACTCCTCTAATTGTTTCACATACATTACTTTATCAAATCCTCCAATCCTCACAGCAACAGCTCTGGGCACTGAGAGGTTAAATAACTGCCCAAGGGCACAGAATCAGCAAATGGGATCTAAGTTCATTTACTGGCCACAGAATCCTTGTTCTATGTCCTAATGCCACATGTATTGACTTGAAACACTGGAAAGTCTGCAAAGTTTCCTTGGGATGAGGCTGTTGCATGCATGTTAAAAAACTCTCCAGGCAGTTTGACATACCCCCCAGGATGAATACCACTGATTAGTAGTGTTTTGTTTGTGTTTTGCCTAACAGAAGTTTTAAATTTGTAATGTAGTCAGATTTGTCCTATTTCTGTCATTTTATTCTTTAGTACTGCAATAAGAAAAGAGCCTTCCTCAGTCCAAATGCATCAGTTACCTATTACTGCACAGGAATCTGCTCTCAAAACATAGTGGCTTAACACAATAGCAGTATATTACTTGTTTCAACTATCTAGATGGTATTTGGGTGGAGCTCAGCTGGGTGGTTTTCCTGCTGGTCTTGCCTGGGATCACTTACACGGCTAAAGCTGATAGGTGGTTCTGGCTTTGGGTTGGGGCATGAAGGAGTTCCAGAAATGCCAACCCAAAAAAATGCCACTTTGGACTTCAAACTGAGGCATCTGGGGAACAGTAAATGCAGGAAGGAGATTCATTTGAGCTTCCCTTATCTGCCTGAAGACAGAGTCTTCTAAAGGAACTCAGATGTCATGAATTGCCTCCCCAGTAATCTCATGAGCCAAGGAAATTTAACTCAGATCACAGGAGAGAAAGCTGGAGATCAACAATATGTCAACACTTTGTCCCAGGCTGTCACCTGTTCTTCTGAAGGGTCATCCATCATTCCCCCAAAATCACTTACTCCCCCTTAGGCTGCCTACATCCCCTCTCCTCTATGATGAGGGTATATAAGATTGTAGATCTCACTGGATTGGAGAATGTCCACTTTCTTTCCTGCAATGCTCCCATGCATGTAATACATGCATGGAATCTGTTAATCTGCCCACTGTCAGTTTATTTCATAGACACAATTACTGAATCCTCAGTAAGTAGAGGGATGGTTTTCTCTCCCCGGTAGGCACTTCCATTCTGTACCACATAGCCTTTCATCCTCTTAGAGGTTAGACTGGTCTTTTTGTGACATGGTGATCGCAGGCCTCTAAAAAGGCCAGGTGGAAATTGTAACATCTCTTAAGGTAGAGGCTTCAGAGCTGATGTGGTATTGCTTCTCCTGCACTATATTGGTCAAAGCAGGTCATGAGGCCAGCCTACCTTTAAGGGATGACATCTTTGTTCAGTTCATTTCTTGATAGAAAGAACAACCAACAAAGCCACATTGCAAAGGGTCATGGGATGGGGAGGCGTGACTCGTTGGATGACATTCTTGTAACAATCTACCACATCAACATGTTAAATTCACTCTTCTGTGAAGTCTTCTAGTACTTTTTTTTTTTTTTGAGAAGGAGTTTTGCTCTTGATGATCAGGCTGGAGTGCAATGGTGTGATCTTGGCTCACTACAACCTCTGCCTCCGGGGTTGAAGTGATTTTCCTGCCTCAGCCTCCCAAGTAGCTGGGATTACAGGCATGTGCCATCACGTCTAGCTAATTTTTTGTATTTTTAGTAGAGACAGGGTTTCACCATGTTGGCCAGGCTGGTTTCAAACTCCTGACCTCAGGTGATCTGCCTGCTTTGGCCTCCCAAAGTGCAGGGGTTACAGGTGTGAGCCACCGCGCCCGGCCCTAGTACCTTTTTTAAAGGTAAAATTTATGTCATGTAAAATTAAGCATTAACCACTTTAAAGGGTATAATTTAAAAAGATAATCCACATCATCTCTATCTAGTTTCAAGACAATTTTATCACCCAAAAAGAAAAACCCATACTCATGAAGCAGTCTTGCTGCCTCAGCCCCTGCCAAACACCAGTCTGTTTTGTTTCTCTACATATTTATCTATTCTAGAGTTTTTATGCAAATGGAATCATACAACATGGGGCCTTTTGGGTCTGGCTTCTTTCCCTTGGCATCGTGCTTCCAAGATTTACCCATGTTGAAGTAGGATTGGCGCTTTATTCCTTCTTATGGCTGAATACTATTCCACCACATGGATATAACACTTGGCTTGGCTATTCATCTGTTGGATATTTGAGTTGCTCTGACATTTTGGCTATCATGAATAGCACCACTGTGAGCACCCAGTACTCTTTTGATTATTCTTAATGTTGAAATTGTTTCCACATCTGGAATTCAATTTTGTATGTGGTTTGAGATAGGAAATTTCACTTCATTACTTTCACTTATCCCAATGTATTTTATATGCTATTCTTCTCATACTGACTTCATCTTCCTCCCTTGTTAAACAACAGTGTGTGTCCTTGAGCAGGTTTTAATTTTTTTATTGTTTAGTTTTTGAGATGGAGTTTCACTTTGTCACCCATGCTGGAGAGCAGTGGCACAATCTCGGCTCACTGCAACCTCTCCCTCCCAGGTTCAAGTGATTCTCCTGCCTCAGCTTCCCGAGTAGCTAGGAATACAGCCGTGCACTGCCACACTCAGCTAATTTTTGTATTTTAGTAGAGATGGGTTTCACCATGTTGGCCAGGCTGGTCTTGAACTCCTGACCTCAGGCAATCTACCCGCCTTGGTCTCCCAAAGTGCTGGGAGCATGCTCGGCTCTGGGCAGGTTTTTAAAAAAATTATTTTAGAGATGGAATCTTGCTCTGTCACCTAGGCTGAAGTGCAGTGGCACAGCCATAGCTTACTGCAGCCTCAACCTCCCAAGTTCAAGTAATCCTCCTGCCTCAGCCTCCTGAGTAGCTGGGATTACAGGCACAAGATATCACCCCTGACTTGGGCAAATTATTTACCTTTTTTTGTGCTTTCATTTCCTCATCTATAAAGGTGGGATATAATGGTAACCTATATGGGTTGATGTCAGGATTAAATGAGTTATACCATGTTTAGAACAGGGTATAGCCCATAGCAAGTGCCCAGTAAGTACCTGCTATTACTGTCAGTAATTCCAAATTTCTACATATGCAAGGGTCTACTTTCTGTTCAGTTGTCTTACTTGTCTATTTCAACTGTTAGTCAGCATCCCAAGTCTACTTTCATTGTTCTTTTTCATTTTTTAGTTCATCTTAGTCCTTTGGAATTCTTCCAATTGAATTTTATCAAGTTCTTCTCCCTAAATCCTGCTGAGAATTTTATTGGAGTTACATTTACAGATTAATTTAGGATGGATTGAAATATTTTTATTGCCAAGTCTTCTTATGCCATAATGCATCTCTTCATTTATTAAGCTCTTATTTTATATCCCATGATAGAGTTTTATAGATTTTTAAATATTAATATGTATTGCAAATTTCTTTTCCTGGATATTCTTTTCCAGGATATTTTATATTTTTGATGTTGTGGTGAATCTTTTTCCTCCATTATATTTATTTTTATTTATTTGTTACTTTTAAACATGGTTTTTATTATTTAGAGACAGGGTCTTGCTATTGCCCGGGCTGGTCTTGAACTCCTGGCCTCAAACCGTTCTTCTACCTTGGCCTCTCAAAATGCTGGGATTAAAGGTGTGAGCCACAGAGACCAGACCTTGTTATATTTAACTAGTTACTATTTTTATTTGGGAAAACTACAGATCTCAGACTCTTTTTGTTGTTGTTGGTGGTGGTGATATTCTAATGGTTTTTTATTTGTTTAATTTTTTGAAATCAAATAACTGCCTTTTTTTTTCTTTTTCCGTCATTACACCTACATATTTTTTCTTGACTAATTGCGCAGGCTAAGACTCTTGGAGCAATACTGAATAACAGGCAATAGTGACTCTAAGAGGGGGTTTGAGGAATGGCAGTGGGCGGCAGGGGAGGGCACCTCCTGAGCAACATAAATGGGTGCTTCCCAGAGGGAAGGCAGTCACATGTCTAGGGACTGCTCCAAAGAAGAGAGGATGGTCTCCAATCCAGAGTGAGGGTTGTGCCTTTGATTCGGTAAGTGGTGAACAGTTATTAGCGCTTTCTCAGCATCTCGGCACAGTCAGGTCATATTTTAGAAGCACTCATTAAGTCCTTACGAATCATCAAAGGAGAGGTGCTGAGGATGGGAGTTCAGTGCGGCTGTAATGGAAGACGCCAGGTCTTCTTTAGAGATTAGTGTTATCTTAAACCCCTGTGGCCCTGCACATGCAGAGAGCAAGTTCATGCTTCCTCCTAAAGAGGTTCAAGTGAGGCAGGGATGGAGCATTTTCCATCTGATATCAGACCCTCCCTGATGGCTGGCCCCAAGGGCGACCTCTGTGATCCTTGCTGTCTCACCCTGGAGAAGAATGTCTCACTTTATACTTCCAAGTTGGGCCCGGCTTTGTTTTTAGTCTTGTTATTGGTTGTTGGATGTAAAATAAATAGCAATGCATAAAAACTCAAATTTTTCAGCTGGGCATGGTGGCTCACACTGTAATCCCAGCACTTAGGGAGGCTGAGGCAGGAGGATTGCCTGAGGCCAGGAGTTTGAGACCAGCCTGGGCAACAAAGTAAGACCCCCTGCATCTCTACAGAAACAAAAAAATTAGCTGAGCTTGGTGGCGTGTGCCTACGGTCCCAAGTATTTGGGAGGCTGAAGTGAAAGGATTGCTTGAGCACAGGAGGTCCAAGCTGCAGTGAGCTATGATTGTACCACTGCACTCCAGCCTGGGTAACAGAGACCTTGCCTCTTAATAAAAACAAAGAAACACCCAAGTTTTCAGGCCTCAAATGGTTGTGGCCCCAGGTTTCAGTATAACTCATCTCACAAACCAGTGGTGGTAACTCAACTTTGTCTTTCTGTGGTGAAGGTCTCCATTATCTGACCTTCCTTGGCTCAGCTCCATATGGGGCTGGGAGCACAGTGGTCATCAACAGGTCAATGGAGATGGCCGGACCTCAGCAGCAGAAGAGCAAGAGGAGCTGGAGAACAAACCTCCATCTGGAAACTGGGAAAGGAAAAGACAGCCCAGGCCCACGCAGGAGGGAGCAGCTACTGTTCCCAGCAGAGGCAACAAGGAGGGGCAGCCCTCATAGGGCAGAGAGGGGAGCAGGCTGATGGGAGCTGGCAGGGCTTCTGTGATGAGTTTGGGCAGTGGGGCACATCTTTTTTTTTGAGATGGAGTCATGCTCTGTCACCCAGGCTGGGGTAGAGTGGTGTGATCTCCACTCACTGCAACCTCTACCTCCTGGGTTCAAGTGATTCTCCTGCCTTAGCCAACCAAGTAGCTGGGATTACAGATGTGTTCCACTATGCCTCACTAATTTTAGTATTTTTAGTAAAGTTGGGGTTTCACCATGTTGGCCAGGCTGATCTCGAACTCCTCACCTCAAGTGATCTGCTTGCTTTGGCAAGTATTGGGATTACAGGCTTGAGCCACAGTGCCCCACTCTGTTCATGTTTAAAAACAGGTTTGCTGGGAAGTGGAGGTTGCCGTAAGTCAAGATCACGCCACTGCACACCAGCCTTGGTGACAGAGTGTGACTTTGTCTCAAAAAGCAAAATAAAGACAAAAAAGAGGTTTGACCTGAGAAATGGAGACATCTCAAAGTCCTAGAAGGAAACACCCAGGGGGAGGACAAGGCCCAGCAGAAAGACCTTTGTCTCTCTGACCGCAAGTCCCACCAAGAAACCGAAGCTCTGGTGGTGGGTGGGCCTACTTAGACCCCACTCTCAAGCCACACTCTGGCTCCGCTGGGCTTCTAATCAGCCCTGGCTGTCCCTGGTTGTCTTTATTTTCATAAGGATGAAAGCAATGCAAGTGTCCCTGGCTTCTGGGACATCAAGGTCCAAGAATGGTGGTAGGCAGTGGATAGACCCCAATTTTCTGCCCAGGCCCAGCCTGGGATTCCTGGCTGGGGGCTTTGACTTGGCAGTTGACACCAGGGTGTCTTGTGGGGATGCAGGTGGTGGCTTGAAATAGCCTTTGCAAAAATTGTGACAATGAAAGGAATCTGACCCAACTGACTCTAACTTGCTTTTAACTTCTAAGCTGCCCTTGTGCATTCATCGGCAAAGACCAAGCTAATTTATGGAAGGAACTTAGTTCATAGTTTAATTTTGAAACAAAGATGGTAATAGCCCCTTCCTGAAACAAGCTCCCTCCTTGCCTGGGGACTAGACCGCCTATGTAAAACTGACGAATTAGCCACAAGATTGGAAATTATGGTTTAGGAGTAATGCAGCCAGTGGCCACAGGATTCCTAACCTCCCCAGTTGCTCCTATGGATAACACCACTATTGTCAAACCTAAGATTGATGTTCGAGATAGTTTTCAGACCCCGCATTCCAATGGACCACCTGGTGCCACCCAGACTGGTAAAGACTGGTAAACTGGCTCAACTAGTTCCATGATCCCACCTAGTAACAGAAGACAGAAACAAAACCCCACTTTAATCCCCCTGATTTCATTGCCAACCTGACCAATCAGCATTCCCCACTCCCTAGTCTCCTGCCCACCAAATTATCCTTTTAAAACCCTAGTCTATGAATGTTCAGGGAGACTGATTTGAGTAATAAAACTTGTGTCCTGTTTATCTGGCCATGCTTTTATTAAACTCTTTCTCTGTTGCAATAATGTTGTCTCAGTAGATTGGCTCTATCTAAGCAGCAGGCAAGAAGGACCCATTGGGCAGCTACAGGCTGCTGGATGGACAAGGCTGCTCTACCCACACCTGACAGTGCCTCAGTCTCAGTTGGTGAAGCTCATCACTTCACCTGAGAAGGGCAGAAACCCGTATCTATCTCTTATCTCTGGCAATAGAAGGAGCAGAGTTTTCCAAAGCATCTAAGACAGATCCCAGATCTTGAACAAGGTAGACCACTCACCCTGGCAACTGCTTACTCTGATTATGGGGTAATGAGCCCTGCTTCAAGGGAGCACTCTGAAGTTGCAGCTTTCTTTCTCCATGATAGACCTTGGCTCATGGATCACACCTCTGCCCCATCTCTGCTTGGCTTGTGGTTCATGACCTACATGAAGAACCAATCTAAGTCTGGTTTGGGCTCTCCTTCCTTCTTTCTTTATTTTTTTAAATTTATTTCTGAGACAGAGTCTTGCTCTGTCACCCAGGCTGGAGTGCAGTGGCACCATCACAGCTCACTGCAACCTTGACCGCCCAGGCTCAAGCAATCCTCCTGCCTCAGTCTCTGAAGTAGCTGGGACTACAGGTATGCACCACCACACTCAGCTAATTTTTAAATTATTTTTTGTAGAGATGGGGTCTTGCTGTATTGATCAAGCTGGTTTCAAACTCCTGACCTCAAGCAATCCTCCCACCTTGGCCTCCCAAAAGTGTTGGGATTACAGGTGTGAGCCAGTGTGCCTGACCTGGCTTTATTTTCATGTGCTTGCCCTTGCTGGAAAGAGAGCCTATTGGCAATTGATACAGAGGAAGTGTTTTAATTAACGGAGCTGGCCTGAACATCAGGCTGGTGCAACTTTACTCAGCACTAAAGATGATCACAGTTTAACGTGGGGGTGAAGAAAGCAATGAAGGAAATAGATCAGATGAGGCAATATTGGGAGTTTATGAAGTCAGTGCATTTTCCAGTGGCTTCACAGTGATCGCTCTTAAACCAGCTGTCACCCACGCATGAATTATTGCCCCAACCTGGGAGGATGGGGAGGCCGACAAGACATACACCCGCATACAGGGCATGGGCTCTTGCCTGGATCGTAATTCTTTCTCATGCTGTTAAAACGGAGAGCGCTGCGATAGCAAAGAGATATGTGGCCCTTGTGATATCTTCAGAAAGAAAAAACCCTGGGGGCAGGAGAGGAAAGAGGAAAGCTAAGAAATAAATAACAAAGCAGGATGCTATTTACATACTGAGGGAAGGCCTTTGAGACTGAGCTCAGCGCCTTGGATGTCAGTAATAACTTGGTGATGGGAATAAAGAGACTCACTGCAAAGCCACATCGCCGAGATGGTATCAGCGATGATTTCCTCTTTGTTTCCAGACAAATTTCAGCGCAGTGATGGGAAGACAAACCTTGTTGAAGGAAACAGCGAGGTGGGGGTGAGGGTGAGTCCGGTGGTCCCCGTGAAGACTCAATTATGTTGGCTGTGAAGAGATTAATTAGAATTGAATTTTCTATTGATGTAAAACCGCCTTTTGCACCTGCTGCTGGCATCCTCATTACTGGTTTTCCATTATAGGGGATTATATGGTACAATGAAATAAACTTTATGCTTCCTGGGGGATGCTCCTAAAATGGGTTTACTGTGCTTAAACTGGTGGTGAAGTGAGTTACCTGAGAGGACTGTGATTTAATCCCTGTCTTTTCTTTTTTTGAACCAGAAAGCCTCTATCCCTTTCTGGAATCATAAGTTGCAGACGTTTTCAGGTCTGCGGGCCAGGCTCAGGCTCTGTGAGGTGTAGGCCCAGGCGTGCCTGCTCGCTCTGTCCCCAGACATCACAGAGATGATGAAGTTGAAGGAATCTTTGGCTCCTTGCAGCAGAATGAACCATAGAGGATGAGGCTCTGCAAGAGCTGGCCCAGAGCCCCGAGTGAAGGGAATTGGAGCCCTTGGGATTTCTGTAACTTGTTCTTTGGGAAGGAGGTAAATGTGTGGGTGGAGGCATGAGAGGCATCTGTGGCCTTAGAAAATAATGAGCAAGTAAACACCAGGTGAGGGAAAACCGTTTCCTGTGCTGTGAACCACCTGTTCCTCCCTCCCAAAGTTAAGCTGGGGAAGCCCAGGTCCAGAGTGAAACCATCTCTGCCTGAGATGACCTCAGTAAATGCTTGTTTTGTTTGTTTTAAGTTTTAGGGTACATGCGCAGGATGTGCAGGTTTGTTATACAGGCAAAGGTGCCATGGTGGTTTGCTGCACCGATGAACCCATCACCTGGGTATTAAGCCCAGCATGCATTAGCTATTTATCCTGGTGCTCTCGCTCCCCCGCAAGCCTCCACAGGCCCCAGTGTGTGTTGTTCCCCTCCCTGCATCCAGGTATTCTCATAGTTCAGTTCTCACTTATAAGTGCAAACATGCAGTCTTGGTTTTCTGTCCTGCACTAGTTTGCAGAGGATAATGGCTTCTAGCTTCATCCATGTCCCTGCAAAGGACATGACATCATTCCTTTTTATGGCTGCATAGCATTCCATGGTGTATATATACCACATTTTCTGTATCCAGTCTATTATTGATGGGCATTTGGGGTGATTCCGTGTCTTTGCTGTAAATGCTTCTTAAATGGAAAGCAGAAGCACCACCCTCAAGAGCCCTTACTCATCTCCAACCAGGATAAGTACTGATCTTTCAGCCTCTGCTATTCCATCTGTTAAATGGGCATACAACAGGATGGTGGGGACTATGGGAAGCCATTGTTCTCAGTAGTTTGATGTGGACCTGATTTAATCTAAATCACCTTATGATGCTACGTTCCAAACACAGCCAAAATTGGATCTCCAAGGATGCAGATGGTACCTTGTGTTTACATGAAGGTGCACTGGAATCCCATGTTATGGGGGCGCCCATGAGCTGGAGTGGGGAGCCTGGATGGGAAGCAGAAATGTCAGAGGCTCACACACACCTGCTTGTGCTTGTCTATCCCTGAAGCGCTGCTCAGGATGAACCCATCTTGAGCCCCAGAGCTCACAGATGTCACTGCTTCTCCTGAGCAGCGGCCACAGCAAATGCTTTCCTGAGGCAGAGCCGGGGAAACTGCTGGGCATTGCCTCAACTTCTCTGAAGCATCAGTAAATTTGTGTTCAAAGTGAAGATTGAGGGACTGAGCACAGTGGCTCATGCCTGTCATTCCAGCACGTTGGGAGGCCAAGGCAAGAGGATTGCTTGAGCCCAGGAGTTTGAGGCCAGTCTGGGCAACATAGTGAGACCTCATCTTTACAGGTTTTTTTTCTTTTAAATAGCTGTGCAATAGGGCCGGGCGCAGTGGCTCACACCTATAATCCCAGCACTTTGTGAGGCCAAAGCAGGCGGGTCATGAGGTCAAGAGATCGAGACTATCCTGGCCAACATGGTGAAATCCCATCTCTACTAAAAATACAAGAATTAGCCAGGCATAGTGGCACATGCCTGTAGTCCCAGCTACTCAGGAGGCTGAGGCAGAATTGCTTGAACCCGGAAGGCAGAGGTTGCAATGAGCTGAGATCACACCACTGCACTCCAGCCTGGTGACAAGGCAAGACTCCATTTCAAAAATAAAATAAAATTAGATTAAAATTAAAAGAAAGAAAAATGTTTGTTGTAAAATAAAACAGAAAAAAATAAGTCAAACACATGCATAGCTTATTGAGTCATTATTATTACAGCCACCACCTAGATCAAGAAACAGAACTTTGCCAGTGTCCTGGAAGCCCCGCCTGGGTTTCCTTCTTGTCTGAACTGCCACCTTCCCTGCAAAAGTGACTCTCAAATAACTTTAACAGTAACCTCTTCTCTGTCTTTGTTTTTGTCAGAGGTGTTTGAACCAGAGGGACTCCATCTTGAATAGGGGCAAAATGAGGCTGAGACTTACTTGGCCCTCTTACTTGGCCCTCCCTTAGAAGGTTAAGGCATTCTAAGTCACAGCACAAGATATAGGTCATAAAGACCTTGCTGATAAAACAGGTTGCAGTAAAGAATCCAGCTAAAACCCACCAAATCCAAGATGGCTATGGGAATGATCTCTGATCATCCTCACAGCTACACTCCCACCAGTGCCATGACAGTTTACAAATGCCATGGCAATACCAGGAAGTTACCCTATATGGTGTAATAAGGGGAGGCATGAATAATCCACCCTTTGTTTCACATATCATCAAGAATTAACCATAAAAATGGGCACCCAGCAGCCCTCGGGGCTGTTCTGTCTATGGAATAGCCATTCTTGATTCCTTTACTTTCTTAATAAACTTGCTTTCGCTTTGCACTGTGGACTTGCCCTGAATTCTTTCTTGCATCAGATCCAAGAACCCTCTCTTGGGGTCTGGATCAGGACCCCCTTCTGGTAACATCTTTCATCACCTAAGTGTGCCTTCCAAGACACATGATATAGTCCTGCCATTTTTAAACATGCGATCTGTTGAGTCTCTTTCAATCCACAGGTTTCCTCCCCTTCTTTTCTTTACAATTTCTCTGTCGAGGAACCAACGCCTTTTGATCCACAGAGTTCCCGCTGTCGGGATTCTGTTGATTGATACTCTTGGTGCAGTTCAAGATGTTCTTCCCTATTCCCTGCAAATTGGCAGCTGGATCCAGAGGTCAGGTCAGACTCGCCTTCTTTGGCAGGGCCAGAGGTGCTGCATTCCTTCATTAGGAGGAACATAATATCTGGTTTGTCTCTCTTTGTGTGATGCTAACAGCTGTTGCTGCACAATGCTTAGCTCTGTTAATTCACTAGGGGTTTCAGAATGGTGACATTCTAATTCTGTCCTTCCTCCTCACATACTAACTTGAGTACTTCTCTAAAGAGATGTTTCCAGTCATCCACCATTTGCTTACCCAGTCGTACAGTTCACGTATAAACAGAGGCAGAATAAATGTGTGATTCTTTCCTCTTTATTTACCTGTTTTTAAGAGAGTGAATTTGTTCCTCATACTCTGAAGGTGACAGTGTTTTAGGTAGTTTCATAAATTGATGATTTAAACATATTTGGTGGGTTTTTACCCATTACGATGATCATCTTTGTTGATGCTCAAATGGTTCTATAGTCAGCCAGTGGGAGCCTCTTACAGGTGGTTCCTGTGTCCTTTTGACATGATCTTTCAGTCTCTGATAGCCTCCTTGGTATGAGAGAAGTATGACAAGATGTTTCAGGCTCATCTTAGACATTTCCTGTTCCAGACCCTGAAGCAGCCATTTTTCCAAGAAGTCCTGGTTTCGATCAGTAGAGAATCTATGTGTCTATCTATCTGTCTGTCTATCTATCTATCTATCTATCTATCTATCTATCTATCTATCTGTCTGTCTATAATCTATCATATATCTATCCATCTGTCTCTCATCTGTCTATCTTTTCAAAAAAGAAAAAATGTCAAAAGAGTAAGAAGTCAAGCCACAGACTGCAAGAAAGTACTTCAAAACCTTTGGGAGGCCAAGGCGGGTGAGTCACCTGAGGTCAGGAGTTTGACACCAGCCTGGCCAACATGGTAAAATCTGTCTCTACTAAAAATACAAAAATTGGCTGGGCATGGTGGCACATGCCTGTAATCCCAGCTACTCAGGAGGCTGAGGCACAAGAATTGCTTGAACCCGGAAGACAGAGGCTACAGTGAGCCAAGATCCCACCAATGCACTCCAGCCTGAGTGACAGAGTAAAACTCTGTCTCAAAAAAATTTTTTTTCAAAAGATATATCTAATAAAGAACTGTTAATCAAAATATACAAAGAAATGAGCTATTAAGCCATGAAAAGACATGGAAGAAACTTAAATGCATATTGCTAAGTATAAGGAGCCAATGTGAAAATGCTGCTAACTATATGATTTCAACTCTATGACATTCTGGAAAAGGCAAAAGTATGAAGACAATAAAACACTCAGTGGTTGCCAGGGGTTTGTAGGGAGGGAGGAATGAATCAGCAGAACACAGAGGATATTTAGGGCAGTGAAACTGTTCTGTGCAATACTGTAATGACGGATGCATGTCATTATATGTGTGTCAAAATTCACAGATAATAAGAATGAACCATAATGTAAGTTGATATTGGTCAATGTTGGTACATCAATTGCAGCAGATGTGCCACACTGATCTGGAGTATTGATGGTGGGGGAGGCTATGTGTGCCTATGGGAAGTGGGTATACGGGAACTCTGTACTGTCTACTTAATTTTATTGTGAACTTAAAACTGCTCTAAAAAATAAATTCCGTTAATAAATTAATGTAAAACGTCTCACGTGTATATATTGATTCTTCCAATTCAAATGTAGAATTATTTGGTGTTGGTCAGGCACAGTGGCTCACCCCTGTAATCCCAGCACTTTGGGAGGTTGAGGAGGGAGGATTGCTTGAGCCTAAGAGTTGTATCGTGACCAGCCTGGGCAACAAACACAGCAAGACGTCCATCTCTATGGAAAAAAAAAATACTAAGAATTATTGGAGGTTGGGTTGAGTGGCTCATGCTTATAATCCCAATACTTTGGGAGGCTTGCTTGAGCCTGAGTTCAAGACAAACCTGGGCCACATAGTGAGACTCCATCTTGACTTAAAAAAATTTTTTTTAAAGAAATATTGGGTGCTTACTTATTCTTTCTTATACCTGAATTCCTTTTTCTCACCAAAAAATCCTGGTTCTCAAGGGCCCAGGAGTTGACAGAATTGAAATACGCAATAATTACTTATCTCCTTTATCCCATATTACACACACAGCATTCTCAGTATAAAATGCCAATACTACTTCAATCAACATCATCGAAAAGTTACAATTTTTTTAGCATGTTTTTTCTGCTTGCTTTCCTTCTCCTATCCCTTAATTTGTAAATAACTGTACTATATCTATAGTCCGTGAATATAGCCATTATATACTATGCTCTTTTCAATTTTCACTTATTCCTAATTCTGTAAATTATATATTTAAAGTTCACCACCTTATGCTGCTGTCTCTATAGACACTTTGGTTCTATAAAGTCCATTCTCTAGTAAATTCCTCAGGAAGGAATCATGGGAACACTATTTCCTGAACTTGCATATTGATAAGTTTGTTTGTACCCTTTATACTTGAAAGTCAGTTTCCCTGAATATAAGATCCTTGGCTCACATTTTATTTTCTTGAGTTCTTTAAATATGTTACTCAATTTTCTTCTGGCACAAATGTTGCAGTAAAAAAGTTGATGATAATCCAATTTCCAATCTCTTACACATCATAGGCTATTTTTGCTTAGATGCTCAAAAGATTTTTCTTTTCCTTTTAAGTTCCATCATTTAACTAAATTCATGCCTTGGTGTTAGTTGTTCTGGGTCAATATTCTCAGGAACATGGTGTGACTTTTCAATATGTAGTTTGAAAACCTTTCTATTTCTAAAAGGTGTAGTTTTGAACTATAGCTTCTAGTATTTGTTCTGATCCTGCTTTGGGTTTTTCTTCAGGGAACCCTATTCTCTGTATGTTGGATCCTCTTTACCTAACTTTGAGATCTGTCACTTTCTCCTGAAGCCTTTATATCCTTGCTTATTTCTTTGATTTTTAAAAATGTCCACTTGTTTCATCCTCCATTTCTTCTAAGGAATTATCTCTAGTGTTTATTCACTCTTGCATTCTTTCTAGGTTAGTCTTAATTTCTGAAATGTTTTTCTTTTAAACCTATTTTACCCCTTAAGTTTATTTAATTTCTGAGTTTTTCTACTTCTGATTTATGTTGTTTTGTTGCATCTTATTTTGTTTCAATAACTTCTTCTAGCTTGTTCTAAAAGAACAGGTTATAGTTTTTTGTTTTGCAGGCATGTCTTTTGGTGTGTTGCCTGTGAAGATGTTATTCTATTTCTTATTCTTCTTTTAAAAAATAACTTTATGTGGAGTAGGACTTTGATCCTTGCCTGCTGCTCATTTTTGTAAAGATGAAATTAATTTTTCTGGATTTAAAAATGGGGTTGAGTTCAAGGCAGCTTTTATAACTTCACAAAGCTTTCTCTTTTGTTGTTTTCATGCACTGTTTAAAAAAATGGTGGCTTATTTATTATTTTTAGATTCTTGATTCTTATAAAAATGTTTCCACTTTTATCTGGATCCTCTGCTTCTTTCCCCTCTATTGTTCCTGCTCTGTTTAATTTTGATTCCTATTTCAGCAGTTTCTGTTTGGTGTGCAGCCCTGTCCTGGAAGGACGACCTGGCTGGTCAGTTTCAAGAGTTCACAGGGGCTACCCTACTCCGTCCTCTTCTCATCTTTTTACATGAGGCCCTTTGTACTTACACACTATTGGAGTGAACAAAACCCTTCCATTTCACCTCCTGTTGTCAAGCTGGATCTCTGTGCTTTCCAGTGAATGAATACCTGTTGCCTCTTTGGGGTTACTCCTTGTCTTAGTTCCATTTTGGGTTGCTATAACAGAACACTGAATAATTTATAAAGAATAGAGGTTTATTTGGCTCATGATTCTTGGGACTGGAAAGTTCAAGACTGAGCAGCTGCATCTGTGAGGGCCTTGCGCTGCCTCAACTCTTAGCTAAAACAGAAGGGAAGTGGGGATGTGCACGAAGAGATCACATGGCAAGGGGTTACACAAGAGGGTGAGAAACCAAGAGACACCTTGCTCTCATTGTAACTAATCCATTCCCTCAAGAGCAAGAACTCACTCTCTTGAAAGGACATTAAGCTACTCATGACTCAAATACCTTTCACTGGGTCCCACCTCCCAATGCCACCACACAGAGGATCAAATTTCAACATGAATTATGGTGGGGACAAACAAATCACACCCAAACTGCAGTGTTCCTGTTCTTAGGGATGACAAACACCCTGTTTCTTTCCTTTGATTCTTTCTGCACACATACTAATACTATGCAGGTTTAATTAACTGTTAGTTACAAAATGGGCAGTCCCTACCCACCAATATTTTGGTGTTTTAGGGAATTGCCTACTAGTTTTATTGTGAATGTTTCCCACAGGTTTTTGGTTTTGCTGTCTAGTTGGTCTGTTTTTATTAGTGACATCTTCAAAATGATGCCCCTAACACTGTTGCCATCTTCTCAAAAACACCCTAGGGAGAACTTCAATACTGACAATTTAATATCCTTAAGGAATGCGTTGTAACAACCAAACAGGTGGAGAAAAAGTATGTAAACTGTAGTTTGCATAGAGTGTCCCATGCTGATTATGACACTGTACCTGGTCCTGCTGATGACTTCCCCTATCTGGTCAGCCCACCCAAGGTCAGCCCCAGGAGGCAGTGCTATTCTCAAGCACCTACATCTCTCTTCTTCTCCACCAGAGACTTTCCCTTGTACCACCAAAGCTTGCCAGGCTGCCTTATGCTTCCTGAGATCACTCCCAAACAAGCTGCCTGAACCCACGTGCTTGTCTCTTGTCTCCTTTTGAGGAAACACAACCCAAGGTGGACACCAAGTTATATTCCAGTAGCCTGGCCTGATTCAAGCATTTCTCATGTAGTGTAATGATACGATTTGTCTCTATGTCCCCACCCAAATCTCCTGTGGAATTGTAATCTCCAGTGGAGGAGGGGCCTGGTAGGAGGCAACTGGATCATGGGGGTGGTTTCTAATGATTTAGCACCATCCTGCTAGTGCTGTCTTGTGATAGAGTTTTCATGAGATCTGGATGTTTAAAAATGTGTAACACCACACACTGGGGGCAGTTGCGGGGGTAGGGGAGAGACAGAGGGGAGTGAGGAGGGAGGGGAGAGTGGGGAGGGATAACATGGGGAGAAATGCCAGATATACACCTAAAGTTAAATAAATAAATTTTTAAAAATGTGTAACACCTCCTTCTTCTCTCTCTTCCTCCTGCTCCCACTGAATAAGATGTGCCTGCTTCCTTTCACCATAATTGTAAATTTCCTGAGGCCTCCCCAGAAGCAGAAGCCTATACAGCCTGCAGACTCGTGAGCTGATTGAATCTCTTTTCTTTATAAATTACCCAGTCTCAGGTAGTTCTTTATAGCAATGTGAGAACAGATTAACACATGCAATCTGCTTATGATTTTCAAAAACGGAAAATGTTAGCTTTATATATATATGTGTGTGTGTGCGCGCGCGCATGTGTGTATGCATATATATAGTGAGATAGGGCCTCGCTCTGTCATCCAGGATGGGGAGCAGTGATGCAATCATAGCTCACTTCAGCCTCAAACTCTTGGACCCTAGCAATCCTCCCACCTCAGCCTCCCAAGCAGCTCGAACTACTACACCACACCCGACTAATTTTTGTACTTTTTGTGGACAGGGTCTCACTTTGTTGCCCAAGCTGATCTCAAATTCCTGGCCTCAAGTGATCGTCCCATCTTGGCCTCCCAAAGTTCTGGGATTACAGGTACAGGCAACTGTGCCTGGCAGCTTAATATTGTTAATGGCCTTTGGTGAGAAATCTGTTTAGTCCACATAAATTCAATGCTTATCTCTCCTCGTCTATACCCCCTTAGTTCCCTCCAGAGGCCCTGGTTGATTAGTGGCTTGCCTCGGACATTGTCTTTCCTAAATGCTAGATTTGTTTTCCAGAATTCAGCAAGCTTACCTTCTAATTGAAGGTTCTATTTTCTTTTTTTTTTTTTTTTCTGAGCATGGAAGTGAGAGTTCTTTATCTGTAGGTGCCAGGGTCTCCTCTGTGTTTAACAAAATACATGTTGCATCATTGTCTCCTTGGTTCTTTGTGACTGAGAGTCTTATTATAAGTGAGGCCATGCCAGGTGAGACAGGTCAGGGCAAATGCCACCTTTGATCCCCAATCCCCAGGGTGGACAACTCAGCCACCCTGCTCATGGCTCCATCCTAGTCTGCCTTATATTCTAGTTAAAGTCTGTTTGTCTCTGTCTGTCTATCCGTCTGTCTTCCTGCCTTCCTCCTTGAGGATGAGCTGCCTTATCCCTTTGCACTGCCCACCTCCTGCTCCCCACCCTCTCCCTCGTACCTCAGCAAGGGCTTGGCTGGGCAGTCTGCACTTGAAGGCAGATGACCCAGACACCTGTAAAGGGAGCTGGGCTTTGCCTCTGAGCCTGCCTCCAGCTAGTGCTTGGGCTTGGGAATCATCTTAGCACATCTGTAACTGGGGCTGAGCTCTGTCCCCCTGAATCACAGGACAAGGCACCAATGCAGGAACAGGGGTGAATGGTGCACTCATTGGAGCCCAAGACATCGCTGCAAAGAGAATGCAGACAGGAAGCTCTGTCTGAGGATAGGGACAGGAGACAGAGTGTGACAGGTCCCACACTGGGATATTCATGGCTGCCTTCGTGCCACAGGCCCTCTTGCATGATGTCAAAAGAGGAGATTTGCGTTGTCTTGCTTTTTTCAAGCTAACTTTAAACACGACTGACAGCAAGATGTCTCCGGCACGAAAGCCAACAGGGAGGCGACTGTCTCTCTGTTTCCATGGCTACAGACAGGACGCCACTGGGCAGTGCTTTCAACTCCAGGGCATCCCAGGCTCAGCCTGAGGGATGAAGTTTCCTGGGCACTGGAAGAACCCAGCAACAAAATGGCAGTTGCTTCTCTCAGTTTGTGCTCCAGCTGCCTTCTATTTTTAGTGAGAGAGAGTTTCATTTTTTCAGATGTCCAAGGGTGTCCATTCAGAACACCTGCACCCAGGAATCTGGGAAAGCTGGAGATGTCTCCATAAGCCTTCTGCAGGCCATGCCATCTGTTGACCTTGGCACCTTCTCTGCACTGGAGGATGGCTTAGCAATGCTGGGAAGGGGGTGTCCCCTGGGAGGCTGGCTGGCTGGCTGTCACTTGCTGAGCAGGGGGCAGAAGGGGTTGGCAGTACATTTTCGCATTACCTGCTTCCAATTTGGAAAAAATGTTGTGCATCTAGGAAACCAAACGCTTAGGCTTTTCCAGTTTCTCCTTTACCTCCGTGGACCTGTAAAATAAGGATCTGAGCACATCCCTCCAAAGCTAACTTGTAAATTTCCCGTTGCATTGATAGAGTTGGGCTGTTTCCCCACCCAAAATCTCATTTTCAATTGTAATCACCATAATTCCCACATGTCAAGGGCAGGACCAGGTGGAGGTAAGTGGCTCATGAGGGCAGTTCCCCCCATGCCATTCTCATTATAGTGAGTCTCACGAGATCCGATGGTTTTATGAGTGGCTGGTATTTCCCCGGCTTGCACTCACTCCATCCTGCCTCCCGTGAAAAGGTGCCTTCCATTATGATTGTAAGTTTCCTGAGGCCCCCCGCTATGTGGAATTGGGAGTTAATTAAACCTTTTTTCCTTTATAAATTACCCAGTCTCGGGTATTTCTTCATAGAGGCATGAGAATGGACTATGTGCATCTTCTCATAGGAGAGTGGATGGCAGAGGCTGCCCTTCAGGGGCCCGGGTTGGGTGCTGGACATGGGGCTGGCATTCTGGGTCTGCCACTCTCAGATGTCCCTCTGAGGGGCACCCTGCCTGATAGGTGGACTCCCCCCTGATTTTGTCTCCTTGGATACATCATCTGTGAGGCTTTTGTTTTCAGTCCCGGTGGAGAGATTCTTACTGCCAGGCACTATGTGGGCTCCTGGCACATTGTGAAAATAACACTTACTCAGGACTGCCTGGGGAAGAAAGGCCATACCTGCTGCTGTTTTTCCATATCTGCTGTGGTCGCCCACATGGTTTACGGCACAACTTGCCTATGTTAAAAGAGACTGAGAAAACCTTGGGCACTCACCAACTACGTTTGGCAGATTTTTTTTTTTTTTACGAGTGTCTGTCTCGGGCAGGCAAAAATCAGTTCCAAGCTTGGTGACCCTTTTGCTTTCTAGCTCTGGGGGTGCAGACCTGAGGCTCCTCCAGAATGCAGTCCCCCCAGCCTGGCTATGACACTACCACTGGCATGTCCTTGATGCCACATTTCTAAGCCCATCTGATCATAAACCTCCCTGGGACAGGGAAGTCTCAGAGTGCACTTCCTCGCCTAATGGCATGCCCCCAGTGGCATTTGATAAACGTTTCTGCAGTGTTCCTGGGGAAATAGTTTTATTCACTTCAAAGCAATCCTTTCTTTCTTCTCAAAATCTCCAAACCCAATCCTTAATACCAAGCATTAAATTTAGAATAGAATTCAAGTTTACATTTTAAAAATGCTTTTTTTTTTTTTGAGACAGAGTTTCACTCTTGTTGCCCAGGCTGGAATGCAATGAAACAAACTCAGCTCACCATAACCTCTGCCTCCTGGATTCAAGCAATTCTCCTGCCTCAGCCTCTGGAGTAGCTGGGATTATAGGCATGTGCCACCACAACCGGCTAATTTTGTATTTTTAGTAAGATGGGGTTTCTTCATGTTGGTCAGGCTGGTCTTGAACTCCCGACCTCAGGTGATCTGCCCGACTCTGCCGCCCAAACTGCTGGGATTACAGGAGTGAGCCACTGTGCCTGGCCAAAAAAAAAAAAAAAAAAAATGCTTTTAGGTACTTCAGGAACTCAGAAGATACTTAAGCCCAACTTCCTGCCACATGACAGAAAGACACTTGGAAAGGACAAAGGAGTTTTGAAAATGCACTCTGGGCTCTGATTCTGGACAGGAGATCCTGCTTTCAGAGGCCCCGCTACCCCACTCGGACCCCAGAGGGTTGAATATAGTTGAACAACCTGCAGCCACTCTGCTCTGGGAAGTCCGTAGCAGGTGCTGAGCCTGGACAACTTGGACTAAGCCAGAAAGTTCTCCAAATTAGGGAGCATTTAAATAGAAGGGCTGTTTATTTAGGTCATATAGTAATTTCCACATTTTAATAGCTACCCCAGTTAATGACTAACAACATATAACCAAACAAAAGGGTTAGCCCCACCAACTTGATTGAATAGAGAGAACTATTTATAATGAGCTCATTCGTATCTGAAGGCAGATAGAGGCACAGAAATACTCCAGTGTTAATAGAAGTCAAAATCCATTTACTACAGAAGGTGGGGAGATGTTCCCCATGCAAGCTTATACCCACTGTCTTTCACTGACAGTGCAAAAGTAAACTTCAGCCTGGCCCTGTATGACATGAGTGCTCAATTAGTTTGGTTCCAATTAAATAGGATTTACTGAATTGTGACATGGAAATATTCTAGAATTTTAAACTCTTTACCCTGAAAGTAAAAAGAAAAGTCTCTACTATTTCTATCAGGAACATATTAGACCCCCCTCCTGCAGTTCATCACCACCTTAGTGTCCTTTGCCTCACCATGGGCAGGGTTGGAGAAGGAGTCCCTGCTCTGTCACTGGAGGATCATCCGTCTCAAGGATCCTTGGGAACTGAAGGAGTGACCGGGAGCAGACAGTCAGTGGAGATTTTTTTTTTTTTTTTTTTTTTTTAATTAAGAAGCATCAAAATGAACTTGAGTTTGGCAAGACCTCAGCAGAGAAGCCAGGCTGGCTGTGAGCCCGGTTTGCATGGGAGGCTGGACTTGGTTTGGGTATGGCTCTTTCTTGGGCTCTGGGATCAGCAAAGCCCCCTACAGACCTGCCCACCTCAGGTTCTGCAAGGCAGGGAGTGTTCTGCAGCTCTAGGAACAGTGGTCACTGCTAGAGAGCCAAATGGCTGCACCCAGGGTACTCCAACCTTGTTCCCTGGTTTCTGCCTGCTTCCCTCCTGGGTACTCAGTTCCTTTCTGCTCTGTTGGATTCTCCAGTGTCCTTTTAAGAAAGTCTGGCAGGGCATGGTGGCTCACACCTTTAATCCCAGCACTTTTGGGAGGCTGAGCAGGAAGATCCCTCCAGCCTAAGAATTTGAGACCAGCCTGGGCAGCATAATGAGAACCCGTCTCTAGAGGGGGAAAAAAAAAAAAAGCAAAAAACCTGGATGTCGTGGGGCACACGTATGGTCCCAGCTGCTCAGGAGGACGAGGTGGGAAGACCCCTTGAGCCCAGGATTTTGAGGTTGCAGTGAGGTAGGTCATGCCACTGTACTCCAGCCTGGGTGATAGAGTGAGATCCTGTCTCAAAAAAATAAAATCCCCCCTTTTTGTTCAAGTTAGTTATGGTTTCTACTGTGTATTACATAGAAAACCGTATCTGTTCACCAACTCTCCTCTGTGTTAATGACTGCTGCCACTTCAGCCTGCCTCAGAAACTTCTCTTTAAAGAGAAACCATTCTTTTCTTTTCTTTTCTTTTTTCTTTCTTTCTTTCTTTCTTTCTTTCTTTCTTTCTTTCTTTCTTTCTTCTTTCTTTCTTTCTTTTTGAGATGGAGTCTTGCTCTGCTGCTGAGGCTGGAGTGCAGCGGCACAATCTCGGCTCACTGAAACCTCCACCTCCTAGGTTCAAGTGATTCTCTTGCCTCAGCCTCCGCAGTAACTGGGATTATAGTCATGCACCACCATCCCCAGCTAATTTTTGTATTTTTAGTAGAGATGGGGTTTCACCATGTTGGCCAAGCTGGTCTCAAACTCCTGACCTCATGATCTGCCCTCCTTGGCCTCCCAAAGTGCTTGGATTACAGGTGTGAGCCACCGCGCCTGGCCAAGAGAAACCATTCTTAGGCCCTGAGGAATGATGGTGAAGTTTCAGAAATTATGACAGGTATATGGAGTTTAGGGATGCCTAGAGCCCCCAGCAACATTGCTCATGCAGGGGACTCCCCCCAAGATGTGCCAACGTCAGGAAATTTCAGACCTCTCAACTCAGAAGAAAACAAAGCAACCCTCCAGCTCCTTGAAAACACAGAAGTAGGGCCGGGTGCAGTGGCTCACACCTGTAATTCCAGCACTTAGGGAGGCTGAGGCAGGCAGATCATGGGGTCACAGGACCATCCTGGCTAACATGGTGAAACCCTGTCTCTACTGAAAACACAAAAAATTAGCCAGGCGTGGTGATGCACACCTGTAGTCACAGCTACTACTCGGGACACTGAGGCAAGAAAATCACTTGAACCTGGGAGACAGAGGTTTCAGTGAGCTGAGATTGTGCCACTGCATTCCAGCCTAGGCAATAGATTGAGACTCTGTCTCAAAAGAAAAGAAAAGTCAAATGGTGACAGAAATGGGGGAAGAAGAGAGGGAAGGACTGGGAAAGAACATTTATCCCACAAGGTGGCCAAGGGATGCCATGGCTGGAAATGGATCTGAGCCTCCTTCCCTGGTGAGAAATTTTTAGAAATCATGGAATCACACTGCAGGCCTGGAAACAGGGCTCCAGATCCTGGGCTCCCATCCCTCACCATTTGAATGGGGAAGTCCAGGCCTGGAGAGGGGTGGTCTGGAGCCCACACAGCAGAGCAGCTGGGGAAAGCAGTTCTGTTTCCAGGAGGAATCTCCTGCCTGGACTGCACTCTGATCAGCACATCACTGGCCCATCTGTGTGTTGAACTTACTTCAGGAAACCTTGGGGTCACAATATTGCAGAGGCCATTACAGGGCCAGATGCCAGATGTGGAGGCCAAGCCATACCCGGAGGTGACTAGTCTGTGGGTGGCTAGGGGCAGGCCAGCCACAGGACTCCAATTCCCAAAATGCCGTGACACCCTTCACCTTTACTCTGCAGGGACAGTCTATTGTTCTTCTGCAAACAGGGAATAGGCTCCGAGGGGTTAGGAGATAACTTCAAGACCCCCTAGCTGGCGCCTGGGAGAGCTGAAACAGACCCCCTGCCCATCTCATCATTCCCTTCTTTCTCCCATGGTATAAGGAGACAGAAGAGGTGTTCCTGACTCGCCGGTATAGATGGCTCCCAAACCCTCTGTAGAACAAGCATTCTTCTTCTTCCTCTTCTTCCCCTTCTTCTCCTCCTTCCTCCTCCTCTCCTCTTCTCCTCCTCCCCACGCCTTCTTCTTTTGAGATAGAGTCTTCTCTGCCACCCAGGCTGGAGTGCAGTGTCACGATCTCAGCTCCCTGCAACCTCTGCCTCCCAGGTTCAGGTGATTCTCCTGCCTCAGCCTCCAGAGTAGCTGGGACTACAGGTGTGCACCACCACGCCCTGATAATTTTTGTATTTTTAGTAGAGATGGGGTTTTGCTCTGTTGGCCAAGCTGGTCTTGAACCCCTAACCTCAAGTAATCCACCCACCTCAGTCTCCCAACGTGTTGGTATTACAGGCATGAGCCACCATGCCCAGCCTGTTCTGGTTTCTCTCATGGCAACAGATGGAAGGTTCAGGACTCAAGACTCAGTCTTGCCAAACACAATGTGAGACTGTCTCAGCTTCCCACTGTGCCACCTTCAGCCCCCAGCCCAAAGGTGGGCAGGAACCTTCACTCGAAGTATTGGCCGGAGGGAAGGGGGCCCAGAGCCAGTGGAGGTGGGAGTTTGCCTGTGTGCCAGAGCCAAGCTCCCTCCTCCTTCCTGAATCCTTGTTGCAGCAAATAGAGTGGCATGTGAACCTCTCTATTAGCCCTTCTGGGGCTTAGGCTGTGGGCACATGGGGCCATGCACTAAAAATGTCTTTTCACCTTAGTTGGGATGCAAAGAGACAAGTTTGCCACCAATCTTTCGGTGGAGACACACATATCAAAAACCGCAAGCAAGCACACAGGGCTTCATGCCGGGGAATTGCAGCCTTCCTGCTCCTCCCTCGCTGCAGAGGCTGAGCCTGACTTTCAGAAAAGGGCATGCAGCCCTTGGCAAATCTCGGAGGAAAACTCACTGTGAGTTGGTGCCAGGGGCCGCAGCCCCCTTGGGGGATTTCCCCACAGCCTCGAAAAACAAGAAGGAAGTCTGCGTTAAAAATGGAAAATGGAGAGAATATCGAAGGAATGCAGCGTTGCTGATTCCTAGTGGTGTCTGCCTGAATATCAGATGCAAATAAGTGCTAATAAGTACAGTTGGGGAAGCTAATGGAAAAACCATCCTTCCCAGGAGGATCGCGGCACACAGATGCACAGGGTTGCTGAGATGGCTTGGCTCGCTCCACTCACTGGTCACAGCAAAGCCTGTGTAGATGCATCCCATTAAAATAAAGCCCGTGTAGACTTGTCCCAAGGAAGTACTCACAGTCCAGAGCCCCCTTTCCAGCTTTGAGGCTGGGCTCTGGGAATGGGAGCTCCCATTCTCTCCCCATTGCACAATTAAGTCTGTGTGTTTGTGTGTGTGCACGCACGCGCGCACACATTTGCACTCCCGAGTGTGCATGGTACTGAAGAGGTTCTCTTTATCATCAGGCCTCTGTGGCCAGAGTTGTGTGTTCTGTTCCAAGCCCAACTGCAGACAGGGAGCTCATGGGCAGCAGGCCAGCCAAGCTATGGTCAGGAGCCTGGGTGGCAAGAGGGGCTGCAAGTGTGGGGCGAGGGGGCCACAGGGACAGGGATGGGGTCAGTGCACTGTGAGCTAGTCCAGCAAGTGCCTTTCTGCTCACTCCATCCTCCCCTTTCTTTATTTCTGCCTTCTCTCCTGCTCTGCTCTGACAGCTTTGGGATGTGGGATGAATAAGGGTTCTACTGCCCTGTTCTTCCTGACACTTGAGTCCCTGGCCTTTGCACTCAGCTCCTCCAATCTGCACCTGACTGAGGTGGAGGAGGGTGGTTTCAGCCACACACACACACACACACACACACTCCCTTCACGCGTGCAGGCAGTGGAGCGTGCCTGGGTCCCAGCACAGCCCCAGGCTTGGGACATTCCGAATCTACAGTCCTGGAGAGGGAACCCCAAAACCAAATTTATTCCAGTTTGGACTCATCACACCTGGGCCATTCTCCAGAGTGTGGAGCCCAGCAACCTGGTGGCATTCTTGCACCTCAATTCTGTCTATAACACGAGTGATACTGTCTACTTTGTTGCTGCAAAAATTAAAGGAAGACCATGAGCTGTTTGTCATGTTTCTATTTGTCTTCTTAACTGTCCTTGTCTATTTCTGGATGCTATGAGCTTACCTGGAGCATTAAGGAGGCCTCGGGGCCCTCGAGTTGAGTGGTTCTGCTCTCTGCCTGCTTTCCCCCATTCCAGTCAGTCAAGAACCACAGGCCCATCTTGCTTCCCAATTCCAGCCCTCACTCAGGGTCAGCTGGTCCGAATCAGGCCAACTAGCCAGCAGGTACCATTAGAGAGGGGAGGGCAAGGGTGTTTCACGTTATTTTATTAAAGGCTTCTCAGCAGGTGTTTGAAAATACTGGGTGTCTCTTCAGGACTGATAGGAGACTAATGTGCCCAGTTTCCTAGAGCTCCTGTGAGAAAATAGCCTGCGCTCCTTTCCAAGGCCTGCTTGCCCCTTGCAGGCGGGGGCTGCCTCTTAGAAAGAATAAGGACCCGAAACCAGGGCCCCGTGTTCCTGTCCCTGCGCTGCCCCGGTGCTATATGGCTGTGGGCCGGTTCCATTCCCCACACTGTTTTCCCAAGTGTGTATGAAGAGGGTCGGTTGGCCCCGCTCTCAGGCTGGTGACCTGAGAAACTTCCAGGATGAAGCCCTGAAGGAAGAGCCTGGATCGCAGGGCACTTTCAGCAGAATCCAGAGCCTCAGGGATTGGGGATGGATGCAGACACGGGGGTCTGAGGCAGCCCGCGGCCTTGGCCGAATTCCACTCGAGCTGAAGCCCGGAGAACTCCCAGAATCTTCCTCAGGATCAGTCTTCCGCCATTCGCGGGCCCTGCGCCCCCGCAGCGTCGGGTCCTGGGCGCGCGCCCCTGCCCGGCTGTGGTCAAGGCCAGTCCCGGTGACGCCCGGTCTTTTACCCGGGTCGGCGCCGCGTGCGACGAACCGAGGAAGTGGCAGCACTGGCCACGGTCTGGAGCCAAGCGGCAGGCCGGAGTCCGGCTCTCCGGGACCGGGAGACCGCCGCAGCCCCCGCCACGACCGCTCCCACCCCCGCGGCCGCCGGACCGCGCCCAGCAGCGACTCTTTCTGAGCGCGCGGCCAACAGGGCCGCGGGAGCCGCAGAGCGCGCGTGGGCGCGGCAACCGCGAGCCCCCGGGAGGGCCAAGCGCATCGCGGGAGCTATCCGCGCCCGGCCCGGCTACCGCCGTCGCCGCCACCACCGCGGGGCGGGGCACGGGCCGGGGGCGGGGCGCCGGGCGGGCGCCGCGCTATTTCCAGCCTCGCCGGAGGCTTCGCTCTCACTTCGTTGGGAGCCTTCCTGGCGCGCGAGCCGGCTCCGACAGTGCTGCGGGAAGGAGAGAGGACAAGGCGGCGGCGGCGGCGGGAGGTGGGGGACAGATCGCGCCGGGGGCTGAAGAGGAACGCCGCACCGCGCCCTCTCGCTCTTCCGCGCGCTCCGGCCGCCGGCCCCACACCACTCGCCATCAGATCGCACCGGGTTCCACTCGGAGCAGGAGGAGGCACCGGGCTCGAGCTGGGGCGGAGGTCCTGCGCGCCCCGAGCGGAGGATCCACCGCGGAGAACCGCGCCCGGACTGGAGGCGTCCGCGGCCTCGGGAGCGTCCGCTGCGCCAGGTAAGTGGCTGCGCCCATACTCCATCCCTGTTCCCGCCCTGCGCAGGCTCCTGGCCTGCAGGGACGCCAGGAGGGGTCCCGAGCGGGCCCGGGACTGCACTGCGCGCCATCCAGGCCACCGCACCTGGATGGGAGTCCGAAGCCGCGGGCGGAGGTGGGGCGCGCGGGGCTCGGGTCTGGCTCCACTTTAGGGACCAGTCCGGATAGCGGGAACTTTAATTAGACTTTCGCTCCTTGGATCTCACTCGTCGCCGCGCTTCTGTGAACTGCCGCCCCTCTGGCCCTCTGGGTCCCTGCGGACCCGCGCTTCTCCTCTGGGCCCTGGGTGCTGCGCACGGGGAGGCGGCGTCGGGCGCCGAGACGCGAGCGCCAAGGGCCGGGCAGGAGCGCTCGGGGTGCCGGGGCTTCCTCGCGCGTTCCGGGCCGGGACTCGGGCGGGTTGCCGCGGGCAGGGGCGAGGGGGGAAGTTTAAGTGGCCTTGGCTTCCTACCTAGCGGCTCCGTCGCACGCGGCCCCACCCCGCGACTCTCCAGGGCACCCGCCTGTTAGTGTTGGAGGCGAGTGTGAGTGCGTCAGTGATGGTGTGAAGGTGTGTGCGTGCGTGTGTCCGGGAGTGCGGGAGTCGGAACCTCGGGCGGCTCCGGTGGGCGCTGAAAGGATCCGTTTGGGGCGGGACCGAGCCGAGCTCTGGCGGCAGCTGCAACTCCGGCTACCCACTGCAGCCTCTGCAGACCCGCTCTGGCCTCGCTGGAGGCCGGCCGGGCCAGGAGGGCGATCGCAGGTTTTGGCAATTTCGGGGCGGGGGTTTGGGTCTGAGGTGACCCCGATTTCTTCTCCGGTGCGGGACTCCAGCCATCCTAACTTTGGCGTACGTCTTGTCTCCACGCCCGCGACCCCGACCCGGAGCTGAAGCGGCTGCGGCTCCCTCGGCTGTGGGCGCTGCTGCCTGGCTGGCTGTTTTAACTGAGAAGTAGGCGCCGAACCTGGGACTTTCTGTCCCGCAGTCGTTCCCGGTGTCCCAGGGGGCTCCGCGTCCCTGGGCCACCCTAGCTGGCTCCTGAGCCGTGATCAGCTCCCTTAAGGGGAGCGGGCGTCCCGGCCCCTCCATCTGCTTGGCGCGATCTGGCGCAGCAGCAGAGCACGTGGGAGAGGCGTTGGGTGCAGGGAGGTAGTAGCTGCTCTGGAGTGGATGGTGGGTGGGGCGGGGGACAGGAGTAAGAGGAAGATCAACCCCCTTTTATCCCCCCTGCCCTCCCCAGAGCTTCAGTACCAAGCCCACTTTCCTGGGTCACCCTTCTCTTCTGAGTTGACCTTGACCCTTGCCTGCCTGTGGGGAAGACCTGCCCTAGGACACAGCACCCGCTGGAGCAGGCTGGGCAGAGCCTTCTTTAAAATTTTTCTAACTGCCAAGACCTTTCCTGCCCTGTCCCAAAGGCAAGGCAGACAGATCACAGGAAGGAGTGACACTCATCCCAGCAGAAGATCCTCCTTTAATTTTAATTAGGACACCCCAGGCACAGAAGGTGGGGGTGGGGGTGGAAGTTCATTCAGGAGTTTTCAGTAGACTGGCCTCTGTGAAGTGACCCCTGGGAGGAATAACT